>NC_132841.1:67742333-68992333 GCF_048164855.1 Canis lupus baileyi
TCTAGAATGTGGGAACAACTTTGACGAAGCTGTTTGCAGCCTTTATTGGAAAAATGAGCTTTAGCCATCTCCTCTGAGATTGTGTTCAATCTTCACTTATGGAAGAATTTATTTCACCCTGTGGGAGAGTATCTGCATGACATAGATTCTTTCTCAGGCTGCTCATGGAAGCCCAGAGCTTGTGTTCCCTCAGAGACTCAGCTCAGGTGTTTTCCTTTGTTCATTTCACCTAGGAGCTTTTTCTACTTCCCCACTTCACCCTACCCCATCAGGAGGAAGTATTCACTTAGTCTATTTCTCTCTATAGTTAGAAGGCATAAATGGAAGCCTCAGGACTTTTCTGACTCGACAGTTATGTTTGTGGGTGGTGAGGGTGAGTAGAGGAGCCCTCACTAACCTGCTTGTGTTATTCTCTTGGCTGTCATCTTTTAAAATTTATGGTATAGAGTTATAGTTTTTCTCTTATCTGGTTCTTGTTGAACTTTGTCGCTGGTTTCATCTAGGTTTTGTTTATCTTGCTAGGTTATGGGGTGATGGCATTCTATGATTTATTTCTTATCTCCCATTTTACCAAATTGCATCAGTAGCAATTTAATCATACGCCAATTGTGCATACAGTTTGAAGAGATTTAAGGAGATAAGTATACTTGAATATCATTTACAACCCCTACAAAACAATTTTTCTACTGGCTTCATATGCATTGCGTGATTCTCAGATTGCTTAGTGACACTGTTTCCTCTGCTACATGGCATGTATTATGAGGACTTTGTGTCTGTTTCTTAATTGATGTTGCTGCAAAAGGCAATTTTCAGTTCCTTTTAAGTTCATCTAGTCATCCCTACAGAGTTTATGTTAGAATTTTAAGGTGAGAATTTAGAGCCATAACCCGTCCCTTTGACACCTTCATCAGCTGGTCTGGAGGCCACTGGGTAGTTTACCCTTGCAACCAGGTCTCTATCAGGAGCTGCCTTATTTATTTGCTAAAGTATGTCGAACCCTCTCAAAGCCTTGTTCTGAGACAAACAGGACAATGGGAAATAAAATACTGTGGAGAACCAACATGACTAATTTCAGCTTCAGGAACCTACCACAGAGACCTAAGTAACAATGGCCTCACAGACTCTCTCGGTTGAAGGGTTAAGTACCTCTAAGCTGTTGGGCTGAAGGCACCAACCTCTCTACCTGGATCTTTAGGCCAAACGCTCAAAACCAGCTCCCAACAATGAAGCTGATTCCATCACAGCTGTTGTAAAATACTGGAAAATAATATTGCCAAAAACAGGGAGAAGAACGGGAAGATAAGCACATAGGAAACAAATGGAGGTAATTAAATCCCTCCTGGATCCTCTTGCTTACTGAAGGAATCAGAGAAAATCAGCTGCCTAGGGTTAGCAAGTCCTAAAATGAAGTGGACATGGGCAGAATATCTTCTATTGAAAGATTTTATGACTACACCTAGATTAACAACAACAAAAAAAAGTTGATGAAAATTCAACATCACCTCTTTCCAAAGGAAAGGCTAACTGTGGCTGAAAGTGCCAAGCTTCAAGTCTTTTGACCAGAAATGGCTATATAATTTGTGGGGCCTTGTGCAAAATGAACATGTGGGGCTCCTGTTAAAAAATACCAAGAATTTCAGGACAGAATAGCAGAGCCTTAATCCAGGAACAGGCTGGTCTTGGTCTCTACATGGGGCTTGGCCCTTGCCCCTACACAGGTCACCTATCCATGAAGTTGGCCCTGCCTCTGACTCCTGCACTGTCATCCCACAGGTTTTTACATTTTTCAAGTTCCCCTGTAGCTTATTTGTTTTGCTGGAAGTAAGTTCAGGACTTGAAGCCTTGTGTGCAGAGAATGCTGGAGATGCAGAGGAGGAGGGGATACAGTGCCTCCTGTCGGCCACTTCCGCGCATTGCATAGCCTCCTGAGAGGAACTCAGGCACTGGGTTCCCTCTCTGGCTTTGTTATTTACAGTCACTGTTTTGTAGCCATGAACCAGTGCAAACAATTTCTTTAAAATGAGCTCGGAAACTATTGCGTCAGTGAGCTAGTCAAAAGGATACAGATTAATTTGGTTATTCCAAAAATTTGTTATGATCAGGGGTGGAAACCTTGCTCTCTCTGTTGGTCAGATTTGATGGCATTAGGCAAAATCAGGATACCGGAAGGGGTAAGATCGTTAAGTCATTTCATTAAAAATAGAATCCACTCAGGCCATCAAAATCTTCAGGCCAGAGTTAAAAGCTCAGACTTTTGATTAAGGATTGGCTAGGTTGGGGCACCTGGGTAGCTCAGTTGGTTAAGTGTCTGCCTTCTGCTAAGGTTGTGATCTCAGGGTCCTGGGATGGAGCCCCAAGTCGGGCTTTCTGCTCAGCAGTGAGTCAGCTTCCCCCCCACCCTCTCCCTCTGTGACCTCTCTGGCTCTCATTCTCTATCAAAAAAAAAAAATCTTAAAAAAATAAAAAGGATTGGCTGGGTTGGGACAGGAGTTAGAAGTAGGACACTTTTGTGATGGGCCTTAAAGATCAGGCTAAGGAGTGTAAACTTTACCTTGAGGGCAGTGGAAGGTCAGCAACCTGTTACAACTAAAGGATTGGCATGATCCCATCTATATTTTAGAAAGACAAATCTGGCGAGACTGGAGCTTATGGAAAAGAAGTTTGGGAAATCAGACAATAAAAGTCTGAACTTTTAAAAGATAAAGCTCAAGGAATACGTAGAGGTTAAATCTTGGTGATGGAATGGGTGTTTGGAGGTCAGAGAGTGGGTATTTAGGGCTTAGATATTGTGTAACTTAGGTCATCATAAGTGCTGACACCATTATTTGATCTAGGGAGTGATGGAGTTTTGGAATGTAGGTGAGGTTTGGTGGGGTGAGGCCTGGAGCCCAGGGCCAAGAAAGAATTCTTGAAACACCTTTGGTTAGAATGGTGGTTTTATTAAAGCACAAGAACAGGACCCATGGCAGGAAGAGCTTCTGCACTGAGGTTGTGAGGGATGGCTGATTATATATTTGGGAGCTGGGGGAGGTAAGGAAAGAGGGAGATTTTCAAAAGAATTTTTCATGTGCCAGAGAGGACCTACAAGATACTGGAGGCCTTGCCACATCAAGATTGTTTTTCCCTCTAGTAAGGCATTAACATGAAGACAGTTGGGAGCTTCCTGGAGGTACATTCGACTCTGCCTGCCTTGAGTATGTCAATGGACTGCAGGTTATAAGGACATTTAATTTTATTTACATTTCCTTCTGGAAGTTAGGTTGTTGATAAGAATGTTTTTTTCTTGTAAACCACTAAGACATTTGTAAACTGAGGGAGACTTATGTCTTGCAGGACTGTGATCTCTGTAAGTTAACCATTTGTTTTTCTTTCCCTTACCTTTAGGGCAGTGAGGAGTACTTGAGGAATGTCACATATATCTCACCTGGGTGTGGGGCGTGGATTGCGGGGTGTCAGCTTGTGCTTTGTCCTCAGCTTGCCTTCTCCCTCTTCAGGGAGTACCAGAGGAAGGACAAATCAGTAAAATTCCTGTTCTGAGGGTGAGTGTAGGTAGAGGGGGCTCCGTTCTACATAGAAAGATAGTAACAAACCAAGAGATTTATATTTTTGATTTCTACCAATTGCAGTCACATCTTTAGAGATTTAGCCCATTGTAATTTTTATTTTTTTTAAATTTTTTTATTGGTGTTCAATTTACCAACATACAGAATAACCCCCAGTGCCCGTCACCCATTCACTCCCACCCCCCGCCCTCCTCCCCTTCCTTCTACCACCCCTAGTTCGTTTCCCAGAGTTAGCAGTCTTTACGTTCTGTCTCCCTTTCTGATATTTCCCACACATTTCTTCTCCCTTCCCTTATATTCCCTTTCACTATTATTTATATTCCCCAAATGAATGAGAACATACAATGTTTGTTCTTCTCCTACTGACTTACTTCACTCAGCATAATACCCTCCAGTTCTATCCAAGTTGAAGCAAATGGTGGGTATTTGTCATTTCTAATAGCTGAGTAATATTCCATTGTATACATAAACCACATCTTCTTTATCCATTCATCTTTCGTTGGACACCGAGGCTCCTTCCACAGTTTGGCTATTGTGGCCATTGCTGCTATAAACATCGGGGTGCAGGTGTCCCTGCGTTTCATTGTATCTGTATCTTTGGGGTAAATCCCCAACAGTGCAATTGCTGGGTCGTAGGGCAGGTCTATTTTTAACTCTTTGAGGAACCTCCACACAGTTTTCCAGAGTGGCTGCACCAGTTCACATTCCCACCAACAGTGTAAGAGGGTTCCCTTTTCTCCGCGTCCTCTCCAACATTTGTTGTTTTCTGCCTTGTTAATTTGCCCCATTCTCACTGGTGTGAGGTGGTATCTCATTGTGGTTTTGATTTGTATTTCCCTGATGGCAAGTGATGCAGAGCATTTTCTCATGTGCATGTTGGCCATGTCTATGTCTTCCTCTGTGAGATTTCTGTTCATGTCTTTTGCCCATTTCATGATTGGATTGTTTGTTTCTTTGCTGTTGAGTTTAATAAGTTCTTTACAGATCTTGGAAACTAGCCCTTTATCTGATATGTCATTTGCAAATATCTTCTCCCATTCTGTAGGTTGTCTTTGAGTTTTGTTGACTGTATCCTTTGCTGTGCAAAAGCTTCTTATCTTGATGAAGTCCCAATAGTTCATTTTTGCTTTAGTTTCTTTTGCCTTCGTGGATGTATCTTGCAAGAAGTTACTGTGGCCGAGTTCAAAAAGGGTGTTGCCTGTGTTCTCCTCTAGGATTTTGATGGAATCTTGTCTCACATTTAGATCTTTCATCCATTTTGAGTTTATCTTTGTGTATGGTGCAAGAGAGTGGTCTAGTTTCATTCTTCTGCATGTGGATGTCCAATTTTCCCAGCACCATTTATTGAAGAGACTGTCTTTCTTCCAATGGATAGTCTTTCCTCCTTTATCAAATATTAGTTGACCATAAAGTTCAGGGTCCACTTCTGGGTTCTCTATTCTGTTCCATTGATCTATGTGTCTGTTTTTGTGCCAGTACCACACTGTCTTGATGACCACAGCTTTGTAGTACAACCTGAAATCTGGCATTGTGATGCCCCCAGATATGGTTTTCTTTTTTAAAATTCCCCTGGCTATTCAGGGTCTTTTCTGATTCCACACAAATCTTAAAATAATTTGTTCTAACTCTCTGAAGAAAGTCCATGGTATTTTGATAGGGATTGCATTAAACGTGTATATTGCCCTGGGTAACATTGACATTTTCACAATATTAATTCTGCCAATCCATGAGCATGGAATATTTTTCCATCTCTTTGTGTCTTCCTCAATTTCTTTCAGAAGTGTTCTATAGTTTTGAGGGTATAGATCCTTTACATCTTTGGTTAGGTTTATTCCTAGGTATCTTATGCTTTTGGGTGCAATTGTAAATGGGATTGACTCCTTAATTTCTCTTTCTTCAGTCTCATTGTTAGTGTATAGAAATGCCACTGACTTCTGGGCATTGATTTTGTATCCTGCCACGCTACCGAATTGCTGTATGAGTTCTAGCAATCTTGGGGTGGAGACTTTTGGGTTTTCTATGTAGAGTATCATGTCATCGGCGAAAAGGGAGAGTTTGACTTCTTCTTTGCCAATTTGAATGCCTTTAATGTCTTTTTGTTGTCTGATTGCTGAGGCTAGGACTTCCAGTACTATGTTGAATAGCAGTGGTGAGAGTGGACATCCCTGTCTTGTTCCTGATCTTAGGGGAAAGGCTCCCAGTGCTTCCCCATTGAGAATGATATTTGCTGTGGGCTTTTCGTAGATGGCTTTTAAGATGTCGAGGAATGTTCCCTCTATCCCTACACTTTGAAGAGTTTTGATCAGAAATGGATGCTGTATTTTGTCAAATGTTTTCTCTGCATCTAATGAGAGGATCATATGGTTCTTGGTTTTTCTCTTGCTGAGATGATGAATCACATTGATTGTTTTACGATTGTTGAACCAGCCTTGTGTCCCGGGGATAAATCCTACTTGGTCATGGTGAAAATTTTCTTAATGTGCTGTTGGATCCTATTGGCCAGTATCTTGTTGAGAATTTTTGCATCCATGTTCATCAGGGATATTGGTCTGTAATTCTCCTTTTTGGTTGGGTCTTTGTCTGGTTTTGGAATTAAGGTGATGCTGGCCTCATAGAACGAATTTGGAAGTACTCCATCTCTTTCTATCTTTCCAAACAGCTTTAGGAGAATAGGTATGGTTTCTTCTTTAAACGTTTGATAGAATTCCCCTGGGAAGCCATCTGGCCCTGGACTCTTGTGTCTTGGGAGGTTTTTGATGACTGCTTCAATTTCCTCCCTGGTTATTGGCCTGTTCAGGTTTTCTATTTCTTCCTGTTCCAGTTTTGGTAGTTTGTGGCTTTCCAGGAATGCGTCCATTTCTTCTAGATTGCCTAATTTATTGGCGTATAGCTGTTCATAATATGTTTTTAAAATTGTATTTCCTTGTTGTTGGTAGTGATCTCTCCTTTCTCATTCATGATTTTATTAATTTGAGCCTTCTCTCTCTTCTTTTTAATAAGGCTGGCTAATGGTTTATCTATCTTATTAATTCTTTCAAAGAACCAACTCCTGGTTCTGTTGATCTGTTCCACAGTTCTTCTGGTCTCGATTTCGTTGAGTTCTGCTCGAATCTTTATTAACTCCCTTCTTCTCCTGGGTGTAGGATCTATTTGCTGTTTTTTCTCTAGCTCCTTTATGTGTAAGGTTACCTTTTGTATTTGAGTTCTTTCCAGTTTTCGAATGGATGCTTGTATTGCGATGTATTTCCCCCTTAGGACTGCTTTTGCTGCATCCCAAAGTTTTTGAACGGTTGTATCTTCATTCTCATTAGTTTCCATGAATCTTTTTAATTCTTCCTTAATTTCCTGGTTGACCCTTTCATCTTTTAGCAGGATGGTCCTTAACCTCCACGTGTTTGAGGTCCTTCCAAACTTCTTGTTGTGATTTAGTTCTAATTTCAAGGCATTATGGTCTGAGAATATGCAGGGGACGATCCTAATCTTTTGGTATCGGTTCAGACCCGATTTGTGACCCAGTATGTGGTCTATTCTGGAGAAAGTTCCATGTGCACTTGAGAGAAGAATGTGTATTCAGTTGAGTTTGGATGTAAAGTTCTGTAGATATCTGTGAAATCCATCTGGTCCAGTGTATCATTTAAAGCTCTCGTTTCTTTGGAGATGTTGTGCTTAGAAGACCTATCGAGGGTAGAAAGAGCTAGATTGAAGTCACCAAGTATAAGTGTATTATTATCTAAGTATTTCTTCACTTTGGTTATTAATTGGTTTAAATATTTGGCAGCTCCCACATTCGGGGCATATATATTGAGGATTGTTAAGTCCTCTTGTTGGATAGATCCTTTAAGTATGAGATAGTGTCCCTCTTCATCTCTCACTACAGTCTTCGGGGTAAATTTTAGTTTATCTGATATAAGGATGGCTACCCCTGCTTTCTTTTGAGGACCATTTGAATGGTAAATGGTTCTCCAACCTTTTATTTTCAGGCTGTAGGTGTCCTTCTGTCTAAAATGAGTCTCTTGTAGACAGCAAATAGATGGGTCCTGCTTTTTTACCCAGTCTGAAACCCTGCGCCTTTTGATGGGGTCATTAAGCCCGTTCATGTTCAGAGTTACTATTGAGAGATATGAGTTTAGTGTCATCATGCTATCTATTCAGTCCTTGTTTTTGTGGATTGTTCCACTGAACTTCTTCTTAAAGGGGAATTTTAAGAGTCCCCCTTAAAATTTCTTGCAGAGCTGGTTTGGAGGTCACATATTCTTTCAGTTGCTGCCTGTCTTGGAAGCTCTTTATCTCTCCTTCCATTTTGAATGAGAGCCTTGCTGGATAAAGTATTCTTGGTTGCATGTTCTTCTCATTTAGGACCCTGAATATATCCTGCCAGCCCTTTCTGGCCTGCCAGGTCTCTGTGGAGAGGTCTGCTGTTACCCTAATACTCCTCCCCATAAAAGTCAGGGATTTCTTGTCTCTTGCTGCTTTAAGGATCTTCTCTTTATCTTTGGAATTTGCAAGCTTCACTATTAAATGTCGAGGTGTTGAACGATTTTTATTGATTTTAGGGGGGGATCTATTTCCTGGATCTGAATGCCTGTTTCCCTTCCCAGATTAGGAAAGTTTTCAGCTAGAATTTGTTCAAATACATATTCTGGCCCTCTGTCCGTTTCGGCGCCCTCGGGAACACCAATTAAACGTAGGTTTTTCTTCCTCAGGCTGTCGTTTACTTCCCTTAATCTATCTTCATGGTCTTTTAATTGTTTGTCTCTTTTTTCCTCAGTTTCCCTGTTTGCCATCAACTTGTCTTCTGTGTCACTCACTCGTTCTTCCACCTCATTTACCCTCGTCGTTAGGACTTCTAGTTTGGATTGCATCTCATTCAATTGATTTTTAATTTCTGCCTGATTAGCTCTAAATTCTGCAGTCATGAAGTCTCTTGAGTCCTTTATGCTTTTTTCTAGAGCCACCAGTAGCTGTATAATAGTGCTTCTGAATTGTCTTTCTGACATTGAATTGTAATCCAGATTTTGTAACTCTGTGGGAGAGAGGACTGTTTCTGATTCTTTCTTTTGAGGTGAGGTTTTCCTTCTAGTCATTTTGCTCAGTGCAGAGCGGCCAAAACCAAGTTGTATTGGGAAAAGGAGAAAAAGAGAGGAGAGAAAGAAGGAAAGAAAAGAGAGAAAAAAAAGAAAAAAAAGAAAAAAAGAAGAAAAAGAGAACAAAAAAGGAAAAAAAAGGGCAGGGGAAGGAAATAAATCAAAAAGCAAAACAAAACAAAACAAAACAAAAAACCACGGCGGAGTATCTTCTGATTCTGTGTACTTTAAGTCCCTTGGCTTCCCCTGGAAGTTGTCAGTCAGTCTAGCTGGTCTTCTGGGGGAGGGGCCTGTTGTGCTGATTTTCAGGTGTTAGCACTTGGGGGAGCTGCTCTGCCCTCTGCCTGGTGCAGGGCTCAGTGGGGGTTGTTTATCCCGTGAGGCCCCAGGAGGAACAACCGCAGTGGCGGGGCCAGCTCTGGAGCCCTGGATTCAGCCCCCGCAGTAACTACTGAGCTCTCCGTCTGCAGGGGCCTGGAGGCTCCGGGGCGGGGCCGCTGATCTGCTCAGCTCGGGGCAGGAGCGTCCTTGCAGTCCTGGGCCCTCCCGGCCTCTGCCTGTCCCGGGGGAGGCCGGATCCTGGGCTGTGTCCCGGCGCCCTGTGCTACCGGCCTGCGCTGTTGGATTCGCGCTCCCCGCTGTGCAGCCCCCTCCTCGGAGCTGCCGCCCGAGCCCCTCTGAGCTGCTCCTGGAACCGCACAGCCCCCTCCGCATGGAGCCTCTTCCTCTGCCCGAGCCCCTCCGAGCTGCTCCCGGCCGTGCAATCCCCTCGCGGAGCCTCTTCCTCCGCCCGAGCCCCTCCGAGCTGCTCCCGGCAGCGCAGTTCCCTCCGCACGGAGTCTCTTCCTCTGCCCGAGCCCCTCCGAGCTGCTCCCGGCAGCGCAGTTCCCTCCGCACGGAGCCTCTTCCTCCGCCCTCCCCCCTCCGAGCTGCTCCGGGTCCCGCTGTGCGCGCTGCAGCCCTTAGGGAGCTCGGCGCACTCCCCCCGGGCGCAGGTGTCTGTTAGTGTCCCAGGTAGCCCGAGGGCATCCCCGCCCTCCTGGGTCCTGCTCCAACTCCCTGCGAGCCCCTTTCCGCCCGGGAAGGTCGGTGCAGCTCCTGCTCCTCCGGGCCGGGGCTCTCCTGTCCTGGGGACACTCGCCCCGGCCTCAGCCCGGCTCCTCGCGGGGCCCCTCCCCCTTGGAGGCCTTTGTGTCTTTACTTCTTTTTTCCCCGTCTTCCTACCTTGATAGAAGCGCGAACTCTTCTCACTGTAGCATTCCAGGTGTTCTCTCTTTAGTTCTCCGGCCGAATTCATAGATTTTCAGGATAATTTGAAGGTTTTCTAGGTAATTTGGTGGGGACAGGTGATTTGGAGACCCTACTCTTCCGCCATCTTGCCCCTCCCCCCATTGTAATTTTGAAATCATTGAGCAAGTTTAAACATTGCTCGATAAACTTTTAAATAGGGCCAAATAATCAGAATATAGCGGAGACAGAGGTCTACCCAAAAGTCCTGATAAAAGTTGCAATAACATAAGGTATTATGCTATGCATAGTATTCTTCAGCATATGGGTTATTCTGAGCTGATTATTTTAGGAAACCATAGACACAGGAAAAGTTCTGAAAACAGAAGTTGCCCTACTTTTGTAAGGGTAACTTTACATCAGAGAGGGGGCCTGTACCAGGAAGAAAGCTTTTACCAGTGATAACTTCCTTGGAGAGACTTAACCACTTGACAGGGCTACCCCTGATTAACAAACATTTCTTTTCACCTCATAAATTGCCTTTTCCCCACTTTGAAGGCCCAGGCCCCTATAAGGTCTATAAGCCTCAATTGTCTGGCTGCCTTTTTCAGGGCTCTGGTACCTACAAACCTAATTTAAATAACTTTTCTCTGTTATTCGTGTCAATTTAACCAGACCACACAACCTTGAAAAGTAGAAGGGAAAATTTTTCCCCCTCAACAATATTAACTTTTTAAAGAGGAGTTTTCTGACTCTAGCAAAGCTACTCTACTGAGTATGTCAAAGGAGATTTCAAAATAGAGCAAGCAAGCCTAGCGCAAGCCTAGCTAAGAGAGTCTCTTTTAAAATGGGGTTAGAGGTGGGATGGTAAGGGAGGAGAAATTTATGCACCTCCTCTTTGGAGGAACCATGAGATTTTGCCAGCTGCAAACCCTCAGCATAGGCTTAACTCGCTCCTCACCATGACACCTCAATCATTTGCATTCTTCGCTTTGAAAGGAGCCAATGCAATTTGACTAACATATTAACTCAGCCAATCCCCGTTTACCTGCTTTCAGTCTCTGTTTTTCATAAAGGGCCTGATTAAGAGCTACACTTGTAACCTTTAGCCTTTATAACCCCACTTCCACAGACAGCAACTCAGGTTTCTACCTGACTCTGTGTCTCCTTCGTTGCCCAAATAAATGCCTATTTGCAACAGTCTAGAAAACAGTATGGAGGTTCCTAAAAAGTTAAAAATAGAACTACCCTATGACCTAGCAATTATACTACCAGGTATTTACCCAAAGGATACAGAAATACAGACTGAAGGAATATCTGCACCCTGATGTTTATAGCAGCATTATCAGCAATAGCTAAACAATGGAAAGAGCCTGTGCCCATTGATGAATGGATTAAGAAGAGGTGGTATTTATACACAATGGAATATTACTTAGCCATCAGAAAGAATGAGATCTTGCCATTTGCAACGACGTGGATGGAGGGAGGGCTAGAGGGTGTTATGCTAAGTGAAACGAGTCAGTCAGAGAAAGACAAATACTATACGATTTCACTCATGTGGAAATTAGGAATAAAATAGATGAATGTTATGGGAAGGGGATAAAAAGAGAGAGGGAAACAAATCTTAGGCCTCCTCAGTCCAGTGGCCTCATTGTTTCATTCAACAGTGTAATAGGACTTGCCTTCTGTCAGCATTTCAAAAACTATGAGGCTAAGTCAATACTCTACTTTTAGGCCTTTAAAGGTAAACTCCCCAAGAGGCAACCTTCCAGAAAATATCAATCTGAGCCCATTTTACCTACCAGAAATGTTTCTACAACCTTCCTCACCCTTCCCAGCACTCTGTCCACTATATTACTATTAAATGTAACTAGTCCACAAATTGAGATAACCCCAAGACCACGGTGGAGGAAGACACTGATTTTGCCAATGGATATTGGGAAGCTTTTACAATGAATAGAGTTCTGGTAGGTTTCAACCTAGTTTAGAAGGATGGGTTAGAATTGTTCTGGCTGAATAAGTGAAAGCATAATATCAATAGGAGATTCTGGCTTTCTCTCCACAAAGAGTTCTTGCTGAGTCCCTCCTCTTTGAGAATCAGAAATCTTTAAGCAGCCAGTGCCATATGAAGGTGGCCTAGCGTGATCTGCCTGATTGGTGCGTTCTATATGGATTGAGGCTACCCAACCAATCAGAACCCTTAGACTGTGTCAGGAAGTAAAAGGCTGAACATAGAAAAAGAGCATCAGAATCACAGGCATAGGGTGGGATGATTAGAGGAGAGGGATCACCAGATGAATGCTTCTGAGAAAACATAAGAGTTAATGAGGGCACCTGGGTGTCTCAGTGGTTAAGCATCTGCCTTTGGCTCAGGTCACGATCCTGGGATCCTGGGATCGAGTTCTGCATCAGGGTCTGTTTCTTCTTCCCTTGAATTTAGATCAACCTTGTGACAGTGCAGAAGGGATATTGTGAGATTTTGAGCCTAGTCCTGGTTCTCCCTCTGCCTATGCCTCTGTCTCTCTGTGTCTCTCATGAATAAATAAATAAAATCTTAAAAAAAAAGAGTTAATGAGTAACTGTTGGGTCACCATTGGAGTATGATTGTGTAGCTAAGAGTGTGACTTTCTTTGATTCAAATAAAGATAATTTATATATTGAGACCCACAAAATGGAGACTGCCCTAGGGGCACAGCTCATGTCACAAATGTAAACCTAATTCAGCCTGCTCTTACAAGAAACATCTGTAGAGGAAACCTAACATACAGAGTCCTCCAACTCAGCTTTAGCTGGCTTACCTTACTCTAGAAAAATGGGACCTGCTGGCCTTATAAGGAAATCTCTGACCTCCTGGCCAATCCTGTGTTGCCTCCATGTTGTTTCTTCTAAGGCTCTATAAAACCTGAGCTTGCCCAAAATACCTTGGGAAGAGTGTTTCACTGCTTGGGAGACATTGTACTCCCCCAATCCATGGATTGTTTCTTCTTGAATAAAGAACATCAAATCCATTACTAAATTTTTTTGTTTTGTTATTTGACACTTCCTTACTTTTTAATGTATATTAGTAAGGCTCATCACTTAGTATGGTAGATGAAAGATGGCCAAAGATTCATTTTAGCTCCTGCCCTCAAAAAGTGGGTCTGTTTCTTCTTCCCTTGAATTTAGATCAACCTTGTGACAGTGCAGAAGGGATATTGTGAGATTTTGAGCCTAGTCCTCAGGAGGTTTTGCAACTTTCTCTCTCTCTCTCTCTCTCTCTCTCTCTCTCTTTTTTTTTTTTACTCCTACCATATAAGCAAGCCTGAACTACCCTGTTGTAGAGGCCATATGGAAGAGCCTCTCTGGCTGACAGCCTACCAAGTGCCCAACAGGTGTGTCCATCCTAGACCACCCAGCCCCAGCCTTGCTGACAGTTGATGAGTGAATAAGCCTTAGCTGAGACAAGCAGAAAAACTGTCCAGCTGGGCCCAGCCCAAATGGCCAATCCCACCAAACCTGCCAGCTAATAAATGATTGTTGTTTTAAACCACCAAGGTTTGGAGTGATATTTCAAGCAGCAAAGTCTGAGTCTATTGCTCTTATTTGAAACATGAGAGAGTGTAACGTATCTGTCATGGAAAGAAGTTTGGCTATTTTTTTCCCCTCATTTATTGCCATTTTCCAGAAATGATGCTTTTTTAAAAAGATTTTATTTATTAATGAGAGAGAGAGAGAGAGAGAGAGAGAGAGAGAGAGAGAGAAAGGCTCCCCACATAAAGCCCGATGTGGGACTCGATCCCTGGACAGGGATCATGCCCTGAGCCCTGAGCCAAAGGCAGAAGCTCAACCGCTGAACCACCCAGGCATCCCGAAATGATCCTTTTCAAATTAGAGGAAAGGTAGCTTTCCTAATATGATGCAAACTGGGGAATGATTTAGGAGACTAAGGCATGCGATAATCAGAGCCTGAACTAAAGTAGTGGAAGTGAGGATATTACTAAGAGGATAGTTTAATGGGTATTTCAGAGACTTCCAAGTCACATTCCTGGGCAGGCCTATAGATGGCATTTTCATTTTACAAATATTTCATCTATTGTGAATAATTATAGATTTGTGTGCCAATGATCTGAGCAATCCCAATAATTGAAATTGCTGGAAAAATCCTAAATTCTGCAATAATTTGGGTTTTCCCTTTCAAAGCACTGATCATATGAGTGAAGGCAGTATTTCAAATAAGTTTGTGCATATAAGATTTCAAAGAAAGTTAAAATAATTGGAACAACAAAATGTGAAAACCTTGATTGAGAAAAAGCCACAAACTGGAACTCTCAAGATCATTTCCCTGCATTTTGGTTTTTAGGAGAAAGAGGTGTATGATAGGAATACATCTCAGTAGGAAATTTAAAATATGCTACATATTATTTTATGACCCTAAAATAATAAATTTTGATTATAGACAATGCAGGAAATTATATCAAAGTAAAAATAAGAAAATTTAGACACCCATATTCCTACTTGCCAGAGATAGCCATTATAAACATTTTGATGTATATACCATAAATCTTCCATATAACATATACATGTTATATAATATATACAACTACTTGTGTATATGTATATGCATATATTATACCAAATTTAGACTATATTGTCTATATTGCTTTATACACTCTATTTTTCTCTTATTATGAGCATTTTCTATCCTTTAAGTATATGAATTTTAATAGTTGCATGCATGGCATCCTATTTTATGGGTGTATCAAAATATATCCAACTAATGTTGGGTTATAATGTTCTAACTTTTACAAAATATATGTGATAGACTTTTAGGCACATCATTCTTTATATATTTTTTCGATTAGTTCTATAATTCCTAGATGTGCAAATGCTGGGGAAAGTTTATGAATGTTGCTAAGGTTCAAGATAAATATTGCCAAATATCCATCTAGAAAAGTTGCACCAATTTTGAACTTGCACCATTAGCCACTAAGTATTGTCATAAATAGCAATAATTTATAAGATGTCCAGGATATATATGATTAGTAGGCCACTTACATGTATGTACATAGAGGAACATAATTTGAATTGAAATCCCGGGTAAAGACCTTGATGCTTTTTGAGACATCAGAGTAGTAGACTAGGGTATTTAGTAATATTCAACAGGAAGCATAATCAAGCATTCCACAATTTAGGCATTCTAGTTAACCATTCTAGTTAACTCTTGTCATCTCTTGTTTTTATAGTAAAATTGAAATCATCTAGAGACTGGTGTTTCAGTAACTATAAGCATCTTTAATCATTCTGAATGTAGACAGAAAGAAGACAAAGAAAATAAAATATCTCTGGTGAAAAAGAAACAGCAGCAATCACAAAAACATACAAGAGCCAGAGGTAGCTTTCTTGACAGTCACATACCATACATTCTGAACCATTATTTCCTGAACAAAAGGAACTCTAGTGGTCTGTCTCTGTCTCAAAAGTTCAGATTTTCTGAAGGAAATCCAAGGCTGCTATAGAATCAGCAGGAGACAGAGAAAAAAATAAGGAATAGATGTGAAGGAGAGAGAAGAAACCTGAAAACTGCATAGGTATTTCTGGCTTCAAGGATATAGAGGAGAAAAGAAGTAGGAATACAGATGTTATAGCAATGGTGGTAGTGAGCAAACCACAGAGGGAAAAGGAGGGAAGAGATAATAAATAGACTTGCTATTTATAGAGAGAAAGGAAAATGGAGGGTATGGGTATCAAAAAGACCCTGGAGATAATTTTGGATTAAATAAAGGGGTAGGAATTATTTGTAATTTCAGGACTTTCAGTTCTTTTCATTGGTTCATTTCTATCCTTTCTCAAGAATAGCTGGTATTTGCATTCCGGGGGAACACATATCTCACCAAGATTCCTTGAAATAACTTATTTTTTAACTGTTTTACTGAGACATATTTGATATATAAAAATTGTATACATTTAATTTTTTTTGAGAGAGAGAGTGGGGCAGGGGCACAGGCAGAGGGTAAGAGAGAATCTTTTTTTTAATTTATTTTTTATTTTTATTTTTTTATTGGAGTTCAATTTGCCAACATACAGTATAACACCCAGTGCTCATCCCATCAAGTGCCCCCCTCAGTGCCCATCACCCAGTCACCCCCACCCCCCGCCCACTTCCCTTTCTCACCACTCCTTGTTTGTTTCCCAGAGTTAGGAGTCTCTCATGTGGTAAGAGAGAATCTTAAGCAGGGTTCAACACGGGGCTTGATCTCATGACCCTGAGATTGTGGCCTGAGCCAAAATCAAGGGTGGGACACTTAACCCAATGAGCCACTCAGGTGCCCCCCAAAATTGTTTCATTTAAGACATACAAATTGATGTTTTGATATACGTATACATTGTGGAATGATCACTACAATCAAGCTAATTAACATATCTATTATCTCTCCATAGTTACCATTTTGTGTGTGAGGAATGGGAGGGTAGAGATTTAATTCAAGATATATGGGATCCCTGGGTGGCGCAGCGGTTTAGCGCCTGCCTTTGGCCGAGGGCGTGATCCTGGAGACTCGGGATCGAATCCCACATCAGGCTCCCGGTGCATGGAGCCTGCTTCTCCCTCTGCCTGTGTCTCTGCCTCTCCCTCTCTCTCTGTGTGACTATAATAAATGAATAATAAAAAAAAAATTAAAAAAAAATTCAAGATATATCATCTTAACAAATGACAAGTAAGGAATACAGTATTATTAACTATCATCACTATGTGGTACATTAGATCTCTAAAAATTATTCCTCTTGCAAAACTGAAACTTTGTACCTTTGGCTTATATCAGCCTGTTTTCCCCTCTCCCCAACCCCTTAGTCTCCGTGCTTTTGTGAGTTTCACTATTTTAGATTGCATATATAAGGGAGATCATGTGGTATTTCTCCTTCTGTGTCTTATTTTGCTTAGTGTAATTTCTTTTTTTTTTTTTTAAGATTTTATTTATTTATTCATGAGAGACACACAGAGAGAGGCAGAGACATAGGCAGGAGAAGCAGGATCCCAGGACCCAGGGATCATGACCTGAGCCAAAGACAGATGCTCAAACACTGAGCCACCCAGGCATCCCTGCTTAGCATAATTTCTTTTAGTTCCATCCATGTTGATACGAATGGCAGATTTCTTTGTTTTTAAGGTTGAATAATAGTCCTCTGCATGTGTGTATATCTCACATTTTCTTTAGCCCTTCATCCATCAATGAACATTTAGGTTGTTTTCATAGCTTGGTTACTGTGAATAATTCTGCAAAGAACATAGGAGGGCAGATCTCTCTGTGATCCTATTTCAATAACTTTCAAATACAGAAGTTGAATTGCTGGATCATATGGCAGTTCTATTTTTAATATTTTGAGAACCTCCATACTGTTTTCCATATTGGCTGCACCAATTTACATTCCCACTAAAAGAACAAGGGTTTCTTTCCTCCACATCCTTACGACACTTGTTATCATTTGTCTTTTGACTAATAGCCATCCTAGCAGGTGTGAGGTGGTATCTCATTGTGGCTTTGATTTGCATTTCTCTGGTGTTGAAAGATGTTGAGAACTTTTTCAAGCACCTGTTAGCTATTTGAATTTCTTCTTTTGAGAAGTATCTATTTAGGATATTTGCTCATGTTTGTTTGTTTGTTTTTCCAAATTTAATAGGCATTTGTATGGAGAATCCACATAGACATGAAAACCCCCCTCTGCCAATGTTTTAATTGGGTTATTTGTATTTTTGTTACTGTATGAGTTCCTTAGATATTTAGAGTATTAACCTCTTATTAGATACATGGTTTGCAAATACCTATTCCCATTCCTTAGGCTGCTTTTTCATTTTGTTGATTTTTTTCTTTGCCATGCAGAAGCTTTTAATTTTGCTATAATCCCACTTGTCTATTTTTACTTTTGTTGCCTGTGCTTTTGATGTCAGATCCAAAAAATTATTGCCAAGACCACGCTGGGAAAGTTTTTTCCAACGTTTTCTTCTAGGGTTTTTTTTTTTTTTTAACAATTAAAATTGTTAATAAAACCCAGAGTGACTATTTGAAATGGGCAGTAAAATAGACCAACATGTGAGGAGTACAATGATGAAAAAAGAGAAAGAAAACACAAATGTCAGTCAGACCCATGAGAAAGAATATATAACTGTAGCTAAATAAATTTGATAAAATTCATTACCAATGTAAAGATTTAGAGAAGATACTGGAAAAGCATAGACAATAGACATTGACTCTGAGTTCAACAAAGTACAAGAAACTGCAAAATTTGTTAGCACTCTATTTCCATAAATGCACTAGATTAAGGTCTATCTAAATTTTAAAGAAGTCTTTTGCTATTTAAATTACTCTAGAGAATAAAGTCAAATTTCCCCATCTATTTTATCTATCAGCATTATTTCAGTAACAGTGTTACTAAGATATAGAATATTCTGGTTAGAAAGAAAAGGAATGAAGACCTGTAAATTTAAAATCACAATAGAGACCAAACATTCCATACAATGTTATTATGCCTATATTTGGACTGATGCTTTTTAATAACCGTAACTGTAATGCAATCACTGTAGGTTGGTATTTTCTTTTGAAATTAATGATTCATTTAGATATCACATATTTTCTGTACACTTTCACATTTGATTATTGTTATTAGGATAGTTGTAATTTTTCCAGTCTCAGCATACAAGTCCATACAGTTTAAATGAGTAAAGAAGGCACAACCTTTTGTGAGAAGATGTGAGTATAGTACCAGATAGTCTAACTAGTTGTGTGGCTCTAGGCAAGTTCATTAAGTTCTCTGTCTCAGCATTGATAGGAGCATAATTCCTCTTTTATGCACATCATAAGTAAGTAGAAAACGCTTGGCTAAAGTCAGTAAACAAATGAAATTAATGTTCATGTGTAAGATGTGATCATGTTAACTTTGCCTTAATATTTACTTGTCACTTTAAAAATGTAAACTTTTAACTATAAAATACTACATACTTTTACGACTACAAAATTCAGTCAACTTAATCAGGTGAAAGAAAATATTCAAGTTAGTAATTACAAGACATACATTAATCTATGCTTTTAATTAGTCTAATTGCAGTAAGAACTTATAGTTAATAAAAATACAGGTAAAATATCGTAAAAATATTCCCATTTACTGTATTTTCTGAGTTCTTGCCCATAGCACTGACTTACCTGGCATCAGCCACTGCACTGGGCACTCAGAGATTCAAACTGTCCAGATTTGGCAGCATGTCCAAGATGTGTTGGTCAGTCCACAGGCCAGATTAAGTTTTTCATCCTCCTCATCTGTGATTGCATCTTACCTCTCAAATATATGCTCTTCAAAGATGAGATGATAGCTAAAACACTCCAATTCCCTCACATGCACCCAAATTATCAAAATATTTATTTTCTACTCAATATTTAGCTGAGAGTCACGAACCTTTCCTTTGATTTTATGTGTCACTATGCTGATTTTGTAAGGGTTATGAGTCCTTTTGAAACTCTTTCTTCTTGCCACATTAAGTAGTGATGTGGAACACTTGGTAGGTGAAGAATTTACTGTGGTAAATTCAACCACATAAATTAAGGTTGTTCTTAAATAAAGAATTTAACTTCTGGAAAGTTAATCAGAAAAAAAACCGATTTTATCAAATGTTTCAGTCAACTAAAATTGAACAGATGTAAATAACAAAAACATGCTTTGATCAATGCCCTTTGACTGCATCACCAGAGAAAACTGGCTGGATTCTGTTTTCTTCTAGACTGGTGGTCCAGTACCAGTAGCCCAAACTTGGCAAGTGGCTAATTCCTCTTTCCGTATGTTGACCCTAGTAATCATTTGCTCTTCCAAAAACAGATTCCTTCTGTAAATCTCAAAAGGTCAATTCAGAATGTAGTAAACTTAAAAGAAGCTGGGCATAGATGTTTGTTTAATACCAAAAGGCAGTGAGGAAAATAAAAAATAAAAGAAAATCTAGAATGAAAGAAACTTTTTCACTGAGAAATAATAATTCTAGTAGATAGTTTTGTTTGATGTCAACCCAACCTGCTTTCTCTGAAAATTTCAACATCCCTGATTATGGTATGTGACCCTTTCCTCTCAGAAAACAAAACAAAATTAAACAAAACAAAACCTGACACGGATGGATAGAAATGGAAACCTAACTCAAACTGAGCAAAGTCCATTCTCCTCATATCTAAAATGGAAATTCAAACATCCTCAGTTATTCTTTCTGGCTGGCTGGAAAAGAAGTGATATCAATCAAGGACCTGATGGAGGCTGCCTTCTTCTGATTGCACTGGGGAACAGAAACTCAAATTTTCAAGGGAGTGAGGGAAAGAAAGAGAAAGAGACACAGAGAGGGGGAGACTGAAACAATGATGGAGTGACATTTCTTTCAGGATTTTGACACCTTTTCAGTTTCTTGTTTCAGTTCATCATGAGACTCTTCATTCCTGTTATTGGATTTTATGAGACACCACTTTGCCTTTATAGATAAAGTCTCTCTCTCTCTCTCTCTCTCTCTTTTTTTTAGCCAGCTTTTGATTTCTGTTCCTTGTAACCAAGAGTTTTAACTTAAAACAAAGAACCAATGAGGTAAGACAAACGGAAGGAAGTAAAAGATACATGAAGACATCAAATAATCATTCATGGTGTCAAGAAGCCTAAGAACAGTTTCAGGATGAAAATGTGTGTTAGGAAAAGATTCTTTTTACCTGCCCCTTACCATATCACTTTGTATTGTCCTTTAGCCTGGATGGTCTAAAAATAGTAAGACATTTGGGGGTGGGGTTCAATGGTCTGGAATATGTCAAACTATCCCTTTGAAAATATAAAACTCATTGTTGCACCTTGAACCGTGAACCCTAAAATGCTTGACAGGATCCTTTGTATTTTGGAGACAGCATGTATTGCATTTGAATGTCCGTTCTGAAACATTTATTTAGTATTGTGTAAGGCTGCTGGATTTTAGTGGGCCCAGAGTGAGAAACGGCACTTCAGCAATTCCAGGATGTTGTACAAACAGCCCTGCCCACTGGGAGTTACAGCAGATTTAAAAATACCCAAAGTTTCTGTGGCAAATGGAGATGGTGTATGGAGTTTCTGAATAGTGCCAGTAGGAGAATCCGAGTACAGACGCCTAGGGTTTGGGAGCAAACCATGTCCTCTAGTTTTTGATAAACAGTTTCTGGTTTGATACTGGATCTTGGTGGAGTCTGAATGCCTATGGCTCATCAAATGGCCATGGAACTAAACTGCCAGTCATGAACTATGTGTTAACTAGTTCAATCATGTTTTAGGTTCGGAAGTGTGCAGAAGCAATGCACCATCAAATGGAAGTGGTCTGAAAGTGGGTTGGAGCGTAATTTGCATGAACTGATGGTTCAAACTTCTATGACTTCTGTTCCTGCCCAATTCCTGTCCCTCAGTCTCTCAGACTACATGTATGCTTTCATTGGCAAATTTTTTCTTTCTTTCTCTCTTTCTCTTTCTTTCTTTCTTTCTTTCTTTCTTTCTTTCTTTCTTTCTTTCTTTCTTTCTTTCTTTCTTTTCTTTCTTTCTTTCTTTCTTTCTTTCTTTCTTTCTTTCTTTCTTTCTTCTTTCTTCTTCTCTCCCTCCCTCCCTTCTTTCTAAGATTTTATTTATTTATATATTTATTTATTTATAGAGCATGTGAACAGGGCAGAGAGAGAATCTCTAACAGATTCCATGCTGGGTGTGGAGTCCTCTGGGGAGCGTGATCCCACGACCCTGAGATCATGACCTGAGTGAAAATCAACAGTTGATCACTTAACTGACTGAGCCACCCATGTGCCCTATCTCATGGGCAATTTCTCATAACCAGTTGACTAAGGAGGGAAAAATTCATATCCAGTTCAAATGGTTTTGTTTGCTATACTATCTCCAACCACATTTGTAGTCGCAATCAGGAGTGTCCTAGAAAGATAATAGTGAAGAAAAGCCATCCAATAGGCAGAAATGTAAGCAGGATACAGCTAGGATACAGCTATCCCTTTTTTTTCTTTAGCTTATACCAAAACCTTTCTCCAATGCTCTAGGCTGATTATTTCCCAGATTATTTGTGCTTTTGTTATAGTTCTGCGTAGAGCACTAACACTGATTTCTCACTGTGCCATGGCGGTCTTTCTGTTTGAACCTGTCTCAGGTGTGATCTTGAGGGCAGAACCTGTGCTGCACTTACATCCTCTTCATCTAGAAAATCCCTGGTGCACATTAGGCACACAGTAACTGTTCTTAAAACCTCTTTATGATGTTGGCTGCTAGATGATTATCTGTGAATATGCTTGTCCCTGGAGCCAGGGAGGCATGACGGATGCATTATGGTTCAGCAAGAAGGCTGGCTTTGTAGACGGAGGGACAATACTGCTTCTGCCTCTCATTGACACTGTGATGATGACATGTCTTTACCTTTCGACTGGGAAGGAAGGTAACTGACCCTGTATTGTCTCCCTAGTTATTGGAGGTGGAGGTAGGGGTATGAGACCAACCTTTGTGAGCAACAGGGCAGAGTTTCCTAAAGAAATGAGATTGTCACACTTGAATGGTTTGAAGAAAGTTGGGTTCTTCTTCCCAAGTGGTGGCCTTGGGAAGGAAGGTGGGAAAGTAACAGCTTGGGCGTGTTCATGAGAGGAACCCTATTGAGTAACATGAGAGTAACCTTGTTTACTTTTTCCATGTGCTCACATGCTCCATAAAATAAGATTTCCTTGGGAATGTTGTAATTCTCACCAGTTCATTACAATTTAAAAAAAAATTTTAGTACTCTATTTCTTACAACCTGGTATGTCCAAAATATTATCATTTTTAACATGTAATCAAAATAAAAATTTATGAATGAGATATTTTATGTTCTTTCTTTCCTTGTTGTTTGTACTGTCTTAGAAATCCAGCGTGTATTTTATGCTTATAAGGCATGTATGGCTGGCTAGTGGTCACTGTACTAAAACAGCACACTTCCGGATTATCTGCCCAGAACACTCATTTAACAAATGGGAAAAGCAAGGCCCAGGGAGAGGCCACAACTCGCTCCATGGAAGGCAGGCTGTTAGTTTTCTCCCATGTCACTCTGCCAGGTATGGTGTCTGAGGCCCTGCCCTACCTGTAGTGGCCCCCAGATACATGCCATCCCTGGCCTCCCAGGAGAGGTGCTGCCCACACATTGATTAGGCTTGAGGAGGCCTGCATAACCTCTTATTTTACCTACCAGCCTGTGATCATCTTCTGAGGGCTTGTCAGTTGGAAGTTTTGAGTTCATAGGCAGGGTAGGAATGCTTGGAGTTTGCGTCCTCTCTTAACACCCCCCACATTCAGTGACTAAAAGGGAACCATGAATCACACCTCTCTGCACAGCCTAGTTTGGAGGTGCTTTGGTAAACAGAGGGACCAGAGAGTACCAATAAATTTGACCTACCTCAATCCACGGTATCACTAGTGAAAGGAGTAGGTCTGTGGTCCAGTTCCATTCACTGGCCAGCAGCAAACTTGGAGGAAAGGGGAGTGGCACCAAGATGAAGTCACCATGGTCATATGGAAGACTCAGAAATAGCATTTTCTGATCTCACTTTCCCCTAGATATTAAATCTAGATGGTGATCCCTGAGGGCATGGAGGGATGATGCTGTGTTATGTAAAGGTTAACAATTCTGAATGTGAACTATCTGCTTGGATTACTAAGTGCTTAGTAGTTGGCTGACCTTTGTCTCATTATGTACATCCAATCTGGACACAATTATCATCTGGAAGGAGGTGAGCACTAAGTTTAGGCTCTGGAGCTAGAGTGCATGTGTTTGTACCTTGGCTCTAGTATTTCTTTTCTTTTTAAAGATTGATTTATCTGAGAGAGAAAGAGAGAAAGAATGCCAAAAGGATTCCCTGCTGACTGAGGAGCCAGACATGGGGCTCCATTCCATGATCCTGAGATCATGTTCTGAGCCAAAACCAAAAGTCAGACACTGAACTGGCTGAGTCACCCAAGCATCCCTCTAATATTTCTTAATTTTGTCACTTTGGTAAAATTCATTAAACTAAGTGCCTCAGTCTTCACATCAGTAAACTTGGAATAATAGAATTTACCTAATTGGATTGTTGTAAGGATTAAACTAAATTCATGTGCGTTAAGTGCTTTGACCAGTGTCTGGTACATGATAAGTGCTTTAATAAATGTTAGCTAGAAATGGTGTCTACTCATTATAAAAAAAATGTCATTATAAGGTTGTGTAGACTCAATGGTGCACTGGAATTATAAGGCTGTAAAATGTTTAAAGTAGTATCTTGAGTTGCCTACAACACAGATTTGTTATGTTTAAATGTAATAGTATATATGAAAGTGTCTTATGAAATCAAAATACTATGCAAATCATTTTTCTTATTCAGTACCATTAAAAAAGAAAAAAAAAGCTAACAATACAAATTTTTCTACTTTGGATTTTTGATCACAGTAATATTGGGAAAGCCAGAGTGCAATTTCATGACAGATTATTTCATCCTCACAGAAAATGCTAGTAAAATCTCCTAATGCCCACAGGACAATTCATGTACAATTAAAAAAAATCAATAGAAAATTGCTTTCCTATACATCCTACAAAGATGGCTTCCTGGGACTACTGTACAAAAGTCTATTATGTTTGAAGTTCTGTTCGGTATTTTTTTTTTTTAACTCAGCAGACAGCAGTAAAGCGTGAATTATTTTTGTTCACATAATAACAGATACATATTATTCTGTAGCTTTACAGCAAAATATGCTCCTCTTCACAGAGAGTGATATAAGAATTTCTTAGTGTCGTAAACCTTTCAGACAAAACTAGGTACACCAAATGAGACTGCAAATTTATTGATGTTGGTAAGTCCCACGTGTTCATCCTCCTCCTCCAGTCTTCCACTGAGGAGATGAGAAATACAGTGTTTCAGGGAGATAGTCATTGTCACAGAGCAGACAACAAAGGTTCACGACCTCTGAGCTCTTAGGAAATGTCATTCTATATGTGAAAAGCAGTAATGTTATCTGAGTTGCAAAGAATCTGTGGTTATTTCAAAGATATAGCTGCTTTGCCTTTTATTTAAGAAGTTTTATGGAGAAAGTTTAATGGCATCACAGAAAGATGCTTTGTTCAGATTCACATTTATCTGAAATTTGTTATAACTTTATTTCATGTTAGATCTATGAATTCTCAGAGCAGCTTTCCCCAAATGTTAATAGATACAATAATGGGCACTCTTTCATCATTATATTTTTCGCTGTTAAATAAAGTAGGAAGTGATGTGTTAAATTTAAACAGGTGTGTGTATATGTTTGCGTGTTGTAGAAGCTTTAAAATGTCAAGAGGCACACTGGCCCTCCCAAAGGAAAGTGTAGTATGAAATGTTTTCCAAACTTATGTGATCACAGAACTACTCATTTAAGAACATTTCAGAGAACAGTTATGCCCCAGAATACATGTTGGTAAATCCATTTTATGTGGTTGTTAGGTGAGCTAATGACCAGAGTGTTTATAACACTTTGATGCTTATAGCATCATTAAAAATGGTTTTAGAGGGGGGATCCCTGGGTGGCTCAGTGGTTTAGCACCTGCCTTCGGCCCAGGGCATGTCCTGGAGTCCCGGGATCGATTCCCACGTCGGGCTCCCTGCATGGAGCCTGCTTCTTTCATCTGCCTATTTCTCTGCCTCTCTCTCTGTGTCTCTCATGAATAAATAAAATATTTTTAAAAAAAATGGTTTAAGAGGGGGTAGTGATCACTTAAGCTGAAGGGAATCGGGGGCTATATAAAGAAGGCGTTTGAGGTGGGCCATGAAGGATGAGGAAAATTCTGACAGGCAGGTTTGGTTAATTGGGAGCTTTTCAGGTGCAGGAAGAGGTATAAGCAAAGAGTAGAGATGTTAATTGCCTATGTTAATAAAGTTGGCATAATACTTATTAGATTTCAAAGAACAGGGCTTGAATGTTAACCAAAGGTCAAATTCTTATTCAGAAGCTGTACCCTTTATACAGTCTTTACATATTAAGTTAGCAAAGAAGGCTGAGCAAATTATATAGAGTCTTGGATTCTAAACTAAAGCATTTGGACTTAAGTAATGTGCACTTTCCCCCCATTTCTTATCCTACACAGAGAGAACATGAACATTTAGTATTTTGGTGTAAAACTATGTAAATATGTAAATACTATACCTTGTGAATAGACCTCAGTGTTAGCATGTCGTAGTAGAACCACTGAGAAGTTTACGTACAGAAGCACATGTATGGCCACCTTCAACATATCAGTAAGGGTTGTGCTCTTTTAATCCAAGGGAGAAGTAAACCGGCCCTCCTCCCCCTCCCCTCCTAATACCTTGAAGCACCTCAGATGAATGATAAGCCTGTAATATCACAAGGCTGACTTTTGTAAAGCATTTGTAAGAAATGTTTAGTGCTTAAAGTGGTGAGCTTTTGCTGGTTTTGTAAGTTAAGGCAGTGTGTGTTCCAATATCTTAGTGACAGAAGAGAGATGATGGTCTAAACCCTATTTCCAAATCAGGAAACCCTGAGGCTTCAGCCATGGTTCTTTCAGGTAATAGTTGCTCCAAGGGCAGATGCGGCAGGTAGAGAATTTTTATTTCCATATTGAATGTAAACCCTCTAGTGTAATGAAGAGTTGTGGCAGTTTGCACTCAACTTGCTGCAGCAATAAATACTTGTTCTTGTGGGCTTCTCGGTGTCCTCACAGACTCTCGCTTCTCAGACCTAGGGCCTGCACAAGAGACTGTGATTTGTTAGGTAACCTGCCTGGAACCTGTCCTGGGGAGGAACTGTTGCTTCATGGCTTTACCGCTCCCTCAGGACCCCTTCGCCCCCACCCCGCCCTGTCTCCCACACACAGGCCTGACTTATGTGCTTCCCATGATGGCAAGTAGCCAGTCTGACCAACTGTTGCTGATGTGTGCCTGGTACAGGAGGAGCTGCTTTCCCTCCTCCCAAGCAACAGCTCCAGCTAGAGATGAAGCTAAAAGACAGTGTTCAAGCACCACTTTTTCCCCCTCACCACCCCCACCGCCCGTGTCATGCAAGCTCGGACGCATCCAAAACATGGCGCTAAAAGCCTCCGCCCATGGGGTGTTGCAGCCTGAGGAGAAAGGCACAGTCCAGGCAAGCCAGAATAATATTTTTGAGCTAGGCTCCCGTTTCCTCAAAAAGGAGAGGTGGGGAGCTGCCAGCACATCGCAAAAATCTCCACATCCATTGCCAATGTGTTTAAGCCAATTGTGCTAAGCTCCCCTTCAAGTGAGAAGAACTGAAGAGTATGCAGTCTGGCTTAGGGTGATCTTCAGGTGGGTGTTTGACAAAAGAAGCATGCTACCACGAATCCAAGAAAATAAATTTATTAAACTTTGAAGGAAAAAAATCCACAGACATAAGGAAAGTTAAATATAAACTGCAGGACACAACTAGTCATACTAGTGAATAATGGCTTGTGTGGCCAGCAAAGTACCAAAATGACATTCTGAGACCGATTGAGGTATTTAGCTATTTTTGGCTATAGAAATTGTTGTCAGCCTATTGTGAAATAGTAAGATAGTTTTCCCAAGCACACAGTTTTAAGTTGAATTAGGTTCTACACTGATGAAATTGTATATGAAACTAAATGATGTAGCTCTTAGAGAAAACCATAGCAGCAAGGTAGCAGAAAAATCTATGAAACACCTATTACAAAGTAACATATTGAACTTGGAACACCCAGTTCTAGCTTTTCACTGTCCTTCCTGCAAGAAAGAGGGAATTTAAAATTACCAACCATTAAGCCTGTTTCCTAAAAAGGTCTGAGCTAAATGGCAAATACTATTTAAGTTACAGCGAACTTTAAAGTTTCATTAAATGTAAAAAAAAAAAAATACTTAAGGTGAGAAGCATTCTTCAGTGAGATGAGATTCTCCTTTGACAAACCTTTTGGGGACCAATCCCAACGCTCCTAAGAATGGTGCTGAGGTTACCAAGGGATTGAACGATAATAATTTATACATTACTTCGGCCCCCTTGTTCTTCTGACTACCCGCTTTGAGGCCAAGCCACTCAGAGGGGAAATACAAAATGAGGAGACGTCTTCATTGCTACTTTAAATAAACCAAAGAAAGGGTCTGGTGAGGGAGAAAGTTTCTGCTATGGGTTTAGGATAATTTTGACTTATCTGTGGGGATTTAAAAATCTGTTTCTTCTGCTTCTTGTTACCAGGAGTAGTGGGTGTATGTGTCTGGTTATTGGCTGTGAAACAAGAACCTGTTTCTTGAACTTTTTATTCCATGATCTGGTTAACTTCACTTCGACCTGCTTCAACTTACAAAATGCTTCTTGTACTTTATTCCCTTCTTGGGTAACCACGTAATAAAGTCAAGTTGTATCTGAAGAGATGCTACTGCAGAGCTTCTGGGGCCTACCTCTCGTGGTCGGCCTGCCTTAAAGAGCTCACTGTACGTGCCACAGTAGCACCCAAGCAGCCTGCCAAACTGACTGGCTATCCTTCCTACTTCTCCTTGTGTGGAGCTCTCTGCAATGAACCAAAATGTGGGTAAGAAAGAGTTGTTTTGGTTCATGATGAGTTGACCTGCACATCCATCTTAAAAGTTTTCTCAATGAACACATTTAAAAAATTTTTTTTAAATAAGGTGAGCCTGTTCCAGTAATGCAGGTAACTACAATCATTTTAGGATTGTTTAAGAATGGAGGTATAAAAAGGGCCTGGTAAAAAACTAACTTGTTAATTTGTTTTTCTTTAGGTGTACTGACCAAAGCAGTAAAACTAGCTTTAGACTGTAGTTGCTACATTCTTTAGATGGGTCTGCATGAACTACAGTACACAGTGTGTAGTGTGATATAAAATAGCCGTGCTTGAAGTGTAAATTATTAAAAATATCTTTATAAATTTTATGTCAAAATAAATGTTTTACATATCCAAACTACTTTTTTGCCTTCTTACCTATAATTTTAGTTCCCAATCATTAAAAAAAAATTAGCCTGTGCTGATTTGCATTTCATTTTCCTGAACTTCAAAAGCCACCTGATTTTTCGCTTTTTCAAAAAGCATGATTTACTATACATTAAAAACAGCCATTCAATACTTAGTATCACAAAATTAACACCCACATTAACAAGACAATCACTGCCACTAAACAGTCTTTGAGACAATTCTTTAAAATATTTACAATTCACAATAGGAATATCCATCTGATTCGGCCTTCTTATTTTCTTTTTTTTTTTTTAATATTATGTTTCAACATTTCAGGAAAAGGCATTTAGAATCCACTCCCCCATCCCCCCCCGAAAAGGTTTAAACATTATTTTGGTTTAAGCACTCACGCCCTAGCCCACGCTTCACCATTAAATATGCAGCTCGTGGGAAACCAAAGAAAGGCTACGGCATGATTTTGTTCAGTTGGTCTGTGCTCACGTAGCCACATGATGAGAGAAACTCTTTGTCAGGCAAGGGCAAGGCAGTCGCATTGAGCACAAGGCCCCGCGGAGACTGGATGATGTGAATGGAGGTATAGTCTGGGACAGGCATCTCAGAACTCACAGCCCTCTCAGTTGTCCCAGACTGGCCAGCGGTAGTGGTAAGGCTTTCTGTGGTGATGTAAATGTCTTCCTGGTTAAAGCTTGGCTCTACACGTGATTCAGCCTCGACGTGAGGGGCCACAGTGATGCACTTTTTGGCATCTGCCTCACAGAAGTAGGCATTGTCCATGATGAAGTTAGCTTGGCAGAGTGAGGCCACTTCTGGAGGCATGTCACATGGAGATATCCCTGCCTTATTCTTTTGGCCTGGGGAAAGGACTACACTCCCCGCTGGAGTAATGTCGCTTACCTGGGCATAAAAGTCAATGTTTGCCAGTGAACTCGGGTTGCTTAGCTGAGTATGGGCAGCTTGCTGAGTTGACTCAGTTCCACTAATTAGAAGTGGTCTTGGTTTGTTTTCCTTCGCCAGGATAATGCTGGGCTGCTGAGTGGTAGGGGTAGTATCAGTAGAAGGTGAGTTATTTTGATTCTTCTGGTCAAGGCACAAGAGATCTACTTCCCCTTTTAACCTCTGTGGCTGAGCAACCTCTGAAGTACCATCACACACATCACTGGCATTAAAATCAGTCTCCAGAATGTCAGGTTCATAACAGCTGGTACGTCCAGAGTCATCATCCTTTGCCCCAAGGATGTTAAGTGATTTCTCATGGTCGTTGCTTAGAAGTCTGTCTGTGTCTGATCCTTCGGTCTTTTCATCTAGGTCATCAATATCCAGCTCAATGAATTCAACCCAAGAGTCATCGTTGTAGAATTCAGGTTTATAGTTGTCATGAATGGCTAAGATTGTATTCACCTCTTCTAATTTTCCTTCCTAGGAAACAGAGAGAAAATGAAATCTCTGAAAAGAAACTCACACAAACAACATTCAGAGACTAAATTTATGGTTGCAATAAGAACAATAGTAACAAAACCATATAATCAAAAACACAGTGTAGAGCTTTTCCTAAAAAAAATGTTTTAGAACTTTTAAATATACAAGACATTCTCATAATTTTTTCTTAAAGATTTTATTTATTTATTCATGAGAAGCACAGAGAGAGAGAGAGGCAGAGACACAGGCAGATGGAGAAGCAGGCTCCACGCAGGGAGCCTGAAGTGGGACTCAATCCCGGGTCTCCAGGATCACACCCTGGGCTGAAGGTGGTGCTAAACCGCTGGTCCACCAGGGCTGCCCAACATTCTCATAATTTTAAGATATATTACTTTGAAACACTTTTCTCCAGAGGGGTTAAAAAGTGAAATGTGATACAGATAGCTTGCAAAAGCTTTCTACATAAGACAAATGGTCTTTAGGAAGCATTTGATTAGTGTTATTGATCTCTTAGATAATTTATTAGTACCTTGAGGAGATCTGGATCAATTCCTTTAATCTTTGGAACTGGAACCGGGGGAAGAATCAGCATCTTAATCCTTGAAAACAAATGAAATTTAGGTTTGACTTATCTGTAAAGTTATACATTCTCTTATTTCAAAAGATAGAAATAAAATATTGGTAGCATTATTACTTATTCCAAATATTCTGGTGCTCCACATATGCAGAATATGAGAAAGAAAATATTAAGTAGTAAATAATGGGGAAAAACTATAGAAAAAAAAAGAAACAATAAAAAAAGTCCTTATGTGAAGTCAATTTAAATAAAACATGGTTTCCTAAAATCTTTTTTCCCCTTATGTCTTTATTGAGAATCAGCATTAGTATTTGGGAATGAGAAATTTGATTCCATCTGAAGTCAACTTCCATTCCATCTATAAGGATGGTAATTTTAATGGACATCTCATCAGTAATTGGCAGAGAAGAGGAGGAAAGAAAAGAAAAAAGAAATGAAAGAAAGAAAAAGAAAAAGAAAAAAAGAAAAAGAAAGAAAGAAAGAAAGAAAGAAAGAAAGAAAGAAAGAAAGAAAGAGCCAGTGAACATGCAAATTATTTGCACCCTCAAAAAAGGATGGACTAAGCTAAGTTTACACCATGGCTCACTTAAATAAAATTATCTAAGATTGATATCATAAACCAGGTGTCATTGCCGGGTTCATTTCGGCTGGGAAATACTAAATTTGAAATATCTTTAGTATGGATCAGCATGGATCAGTATGGATCTAAATACCCAATTCTATGATGCCCTTAAATTTTCTGTTCTAAATATTTAAATTATTTTTTGACCATAATTCATTTCAGTGTCTCTTCTACCTGTCTTGCATTTTATCATATCCCTAGTACTTAGAACAATTCCTGACACATAGAAGGTGCTCAATTAAACACATCTTGAATACATTTGAATGCCTCACTTATCTAGTTTGTTAATAGTGCAACTAGAATTTATGTCTTAAAATGAACATTGTAGCTCTGGAAAAAAGCTCAGAGATTAGCTATTCCAGTCAACTCATTTGTTTTTTATGAGTCAGAGATGCCACTGTTGGGCAGGGATGATAAACTGCTTTTGGGAGATTAGCTGATATTCAACCTAATGTGAATGGACAGTCCAGTCTATTCAATAGGGAACCCATTCTCTGAATATTTCCATCTGCTTTTTTACCTAACCAAGGAATAAGCTGAATTCCATTTTTTAAATTGCTGTAGGTAGCCTCCACTAGGTTTACTTAGTGAGGCCAGTGTTAAAACAACTTTGTACTGATGAATAGAAGATATAGAAAAAATATAAATTATCAATAATAACTGCTACCATTTTTTTGAATGCCTCTGATAAACCAGACACAATAAGATATATTTTGCAATAACCTGTGGGCTGACAAATAATGGCCTGACAGCTAAATCTGGTCTGTTCTCTGTTTTTATAAATGAAGTTTTATTGGAACACAGTCATATTCATTAGTTTGCACAGTGTTATGACTACTTTCATGCCACAGTGGCAGAGTTGAGTAGCTGTGACAGAGGCTGCATGGCCCCAGAAGCCTAAGAAGCCCTTTATAAAACAAGTTTGTCAGCCATACACTAAACATTTTATTTAATTCTTACAACTACTAGGGAGGCAGATGACATTATTTGTGGAAAGATTTAGGAAATTTAAGGAATGCATTAAAATCATACACTAATACTTGGCACAGCTGGGGCTCAAATCCAAAGTACCCAACTCCAAAACCCAGGTCCTTTGCCTTCTGTCATGCTGTGGTGTTATTTGGTCCTGCATCTCTAAATGAATTCATGCCAGGATGACACACCTGGTGGCCTTTAGGCTTCAAGCAGGTCATGCAAATGAATGAAGCAGGCCTGCTGTCACGTCATAGGGAGGGTTGGGAATGGTGACAGAACACATGCCCTTACCAAAAGGAATAGTTGCCCCCTGCTTCAGCATATGTTGCCATGCAGGAATATCAACGGAGTCTCCCTAGATCTTTCAGTTTTTAAAGATGCCCTGGAAATCTGGATTTTTATGTGGGAATTCCCTAGTCTGTCAACATTTTGTAGCAAATCAACATAACATCAAGTAACAAAACATTAGGATCTGCAGGCAGGGTTTGGCTTTTGGGTGGCCAGTTTGCCACTTCTGTTTTATGCTGATCCAGTTTCCTGATTAGTAATAGCTGGAAGGCTGGGATGAGTCGGATGGTGGGAATGACTGAAAACAAAGTGCAGCTGAACTGGCGTGAAACTATGGGACTTTGCTCTCATTTTATTCAAATCCAAATTACATTATAAATCTTGCTACAGTTGATTCTCAATTATCTGGAAAATGAAAAGTGGCATGGACTCAACACTTCAAACAACATGTAGGACCTGATGCCCTTTAGAGCCCTAACATTTTGGGGAAAGCTGACATAAGTCCCTCCTTCTTTGGAGTATCATTTTAATCATTTTAATTATTAGAACTTCATGTTTGTTCCACACCTGCTGACAACTGTTTTCTTCCATTTTTTACTTTCATTGGAACATGGACATTTAGATCATGACAACGTTTTTATGGGTAAATGAAAGAACAAAACTAATTCTTTTCTACAAAGGACTTAATTTAGTACAGGAAATTTGAGAGATAAAGATTTCAGAACAATTTTATAATTTGGTAATTCTGACTAAATGTCAAAGTTAAGAACTTCATTATTCTCAGAAAACACTCTTATACAATGGTTACTATATTTTCTTTAGAATTCTATTTGTTGAGAGAATTATTTTTCTTTGAAATATTGTTAATTAATATAATTAAACAATGTAACAAATTTACATGGTCTTCACAATGACTAAAAATTGACAGCTATTAAAAAAACAAAAAAAATTGACAGCTATTGTTTTTTTTTTGACAGCTATTGTTAAGAGTGAATTACTTTATATACATACTGGGTCTGTCTACTGTAGTTATGTATAAATTGCCCATCAACTGTATAAATCAATAAATTCAAATCAACAGAATAATTTGGCTCCTTTGTTGTTGGCATAACTTAAATATATAAATTAAAATTCTATAAATTTATTTACTACTTTTTCCCCAAACAATTGAAAACTGTATAATACTTGTGCTTGTAAAAAAAATGTTGCTCAAAGGTTAGATGCAAAATGAAATTTTGCATAATGAATTTTGTCCGTTTGGTTTATATTATAGAACTGAAGATGCAACTCTAATTAAAAAGCTTTTGTAATGTATTTACATAGATCCTGTTTTGATTTGTAGATGCCTCCTGGCTCAGCTGCAGAAAGTGCCTTCCGTTCTAGGTAGGGTGACTGACCATCTTGATTTGTCTGGAACTGAGGGCTTTTTCAAGGCACAGGACTTTCAGTACTCATACCAGGAAAGTTCCAGGCAAACTGGGAGGGTTAGTTACCCTAGTTCTAGGAGAAGGGGCAAGATCAACCTCTTAATCTTAAAGACTTAAAAATACTCTAAATGTAAGAAAATTTACAATCAGTACCAATATCTTTTCCTATATTTTGTATTATAATTTCCTGTAGTCTGTGTGGAATTTCTTTTTTTATTTTTTTATTTTTTATTTTTTTGTGTGTGGAATTTCTTTCAGGAAGAAAAATAGAGTGACAGCTCATATAGCTCAAGAGAAATTTAAGGATCATATAATCTAGCATGCTTTTGTTACCCATGAGAACATACAGCCCAGAGAGGTTAAGGGACTCAAATGAGATTAAGCAGCAGTTGCAGAAATAATTACTAGGATCTGAGTCTTTTTTTTTTTTTTTTAGAATCTGAGTCTTTTGGCAACAAGAGAATACAGAACAGAATTTCTTTAAACTTAGAAAGAATTTTAGCTGTGTTTACAAATGTAGGATAACCTTGTTGTCCTAGAATGAATGGGCCAGTTTGCTTAGGACTTTGGAGAGATCAAGGGGCAGCTCTGAGATAACAGTTTTGTTAAGGGGTGCCTATCACAAGGTATGCAGCCCCTAGCCTCTTAATATGCTATACATCTTCCCAGATAGACCAGACACCCATGAATTCTCTATGATGGGCACAAAAAAGCTGTAAATGTATAACTAGAGATAACATTTTACTGCATTAATTAAAATTTTCACTCATGATTTGCAAAAAAGATATCAAGTAACAAATGGAAACACATCTGGAAATCTAAAACTAGCAAAAACATCTACATAGGTTATTTCACACCTACCTTTGTTGTTTAGAAAATATGAATAAAAATAATATCATCGTTAGCCCAAATATTCCAAAGATAATAATTAAGAACCATGGAAACTGGAAGTCTGAAACACAAAAGAGTATTATCTCACTCATAGAATTGGGAATACTTGAAGTTTACATTTCACTTTTTTACATAAAAATGTTTAATTTGTATTCATCTAGTGAAGTCAGTGATTTCTCTTGATAACCACTAAAACAGAATGTAATGACGTGGGAGTATTTTCTATTCCAAGAACATCTCTGTCCACTTCTTCAAATCCTTTCATATATGAAAAAACATCGAAGTGAAGAAAAAGCAAACAGTTGAAGCACAATCCATATTTATATAAAAAAATCCACAACAACTCTTTTAAGCATCTGATGTGTTCAGGGTATATCATTAATGGCTTCAGCTCTAGAAAAAAAATGCTGTTTGTTAACATACGACTTTACCCAAATAATGTCCACTTAGTTCCTCCCTCCCTCCCTCCCTCCCTCCCTCCCTCCCTCCCTTCCTTCCTTCCTTCTCTCCTCTCCTCTCCTCTCCTCTCCTCTCCTCTCCTCTCCTCTCCTCTCCTCTCCTCTCCTCTCCTCTCCTCTCTCCTCCTCCCTCTCCTCCTCCCCCCTTCCTCCTCCCTCCCTCTCCCTCTCTCACCTTTTTTTTTTTTTAAATTTCATATGGTAATATCTATTTTTTTATCCTCCAGATTGAGGATCCATCAAAAAGAGGGCAGCAGAGTTTCTATTTTTGACTCATGAAAAACTTCTTAAACATGCAGGCATCAATTTTACAGTTTACAAAATATCCTTGACAGAAGTTCACTACTGGGGGCCCCAACTTCTATTTGATGGCAGAATTGGGGGGATTTGTTCATAAAATTTCATTGCTTAAGACCAAGTGCCTACCAGGTGCCTGCAGTAGGTTCCCAGTATTACCCACTTTTTAATTGAAACATAGTTGACATACAATGTTCTATTAATTACAAGTGTACAACATAGTGATTCAACAATCTGACACATTATTCAGGGCTCACGGTGATAGCTGTAGTCACTCCCTGTCACCCTACAACGCTATCACAGTAGTATTGGCTACATTCCCTATGTTGTACTTTTCATCCCTGTGACTTATTTATTTTATGACTGGAAATCTGGATCACTTAATTCCCTTCATCTATTCCATCCATCCTCCCCCACATGTCCTCCCCTCCCCTCTGGCAACCACCAGTTTGTTTTCTGTATTTATGAGTCTGTTTCTGTTTTTGCTTTGTTGTTGTTCATTTGATTTGTTTTTTTAGATTACACATATCAGTGAAATCACAGGGTGTTTGTCTTTCTTTGTCCGACTTACTTCACTTAGCATAATACCCTCTAGCTTCATCTATGTTGTTGGGAATAGTGAGATTTCATTCTTACTATATTCCGTTGTATATACGTGTCACAACTTCTTTATCCATTTGCCTAGTGATGGACATTTAGGCTGCTTCTCTGTCTTGGCTATTGCAATGAGGCCGGGGGGGTATATATACTTTTTAAAGTTAGTGTTTTCATTGGGGAAACACCCAGTAGTAGAGTTACTGGATTGAATGGTATTTCTATTTTTAATACTCCATTCTCAAGACTCTATACTGTTTTCCCAGGTGCCTGCTCCAATTTATCTTCCCACCAACAGTGCAGGAGGGGGGTTCCCTTTTCTCCACCTCTTCATCAGGGTTATCTGCTTTACACGAAAAGACCAGTGAAATTCACTTTATTGTTGTTTCATTAAAAGTAGGATTTTTTTATGCTGAAATATTCCTTTGTTATTTTTATTTTATTTTTATCAAAATCCCCAAGGCAAATATTATGGATACTATAGAGAATTAGTGGAGCAGAGAATGGCATTTTGTATCTTGTGGTATCTGTAACTTTCTATCAGTAACATATTCAGGAATACAACAAAGCTAGAACTTATTTTTTTTTTAAACATGGAAGGAAAAACCAATTAAAAGATCTATGCCTAACTGAATTAAATGACATCATAAAAAGCTTAAAGAGTGTGTGGCAAATGTGCTTTTTAAACCAGAATTTCATTATGTCAAATATTGTTTAAAAGAACAAGCCTGTTAACTAGAACTTAGGAAAAAATGATGCTACAGGCATTTTCATTTAAGTGCTCTTTAGTATCATGGGTTCTACCTGTAGCATCCATGCAGAAAGAGAAATTTAATTTCTCTATAGCTTGTGACTGTTTCATCAGCAAGCCTCAGCTCCTCATACATAGCCCTGTAAACCTTCTGTTCTTCACTATAGATGCAATACAGCTAATTCCCACATGGGAGTGACAACTTTATATACTTACTGTTCATTGTTAAGCAGATTTCTTTATTTCTGTATCAAAAGTTCTAATTCTTTTATTCTCAATTCATAGATCTCATTTCTTTGAACTTGAATTATCTTTGTATTTTTCGTATGTAGGATCTTCAAATGTTCCATGTCATTCTGGCACATAACTAGCATACTACTTTTCAGGCTTATCTCCAGGTAAAAGCCGTGCCTAACCTTTCTGAAACCAATAAGTAGCTGCCATCGACTACGTATGCTGACACAATATTAGGCTTTCTCTTAGATGTCATATATCCATCTATCCATATGGATCCAGTATTTCTTCACTATGCATTTAAAAAGCATTTTTTTCTGATTATAAATGCAAAACAAACTCATTATAGATATCTTTAGAAATATAGAAACATATAAACAAAAGAATCATCTGAAAGTCTGATATCCAGAGATATCCCATTAATATCTTAGTGCGTCCTCCCCTCTCTAGCTTACATCTACCTCCAGACATTTCCTGAATTAAATCATCACACACGAAGTTCTCCTTCTGCTTTTGTAATGAATAAGATCTGTTAAAAAGAGTGAACTTGAGGTCTCTCACCCTGACTTTTGATGCTAATGGCTCATGGTCTGACCAACACTCTGACAATGTAGGCAATGTATTACTCTATTGACAAAATCCATGTTGGCTGCAATTTAAAATCTTTTACCTTCTTCACATGCAAATGGACTCATTTGAGGAAGTGTTACATAGAGCACCTCACTGAACTCGCCATATTTTTCAGAGTTTCGTTGTCTAGATCTCACACGCACTTCATATTCTTTATCCAGTCTCAACGAGTAAACTGGAACTGATGTTGACAATACAGGGTCCATCTTTCAAGACAAAATAGAAAACTTATTGGTTAGTAAGACAACAACTCAATGAGATAAACTCTATTAAGGTGCTTCTGTATTTGTATTCAAAATGAACTTCTGAAAAGTGGATCTTATTTTCCAGTGCACTGAGGGGGGGTTTGGACAAGGTCAGTGCCCGTGTGGCCACTGGCCGTTGCTCACAGGCTCTCCGATGTGCTGGCTGGTGGCAACCAGGCACAGAGCTGGGTGCCCATTGCAATGGCATGATTTAGCAGGGAGATGGCTGTCATTGGCTATTTTATTTTTCTTTTTGTGGCAAGACTCTCATGGAGCCTAGATATTTCAGGAAATCCCGTATCAAAGTTTTCTTCTTCCTAGAAGAAAGAACCTAACAGACTAGTAACAATGGGAGAAACGGAGAAATTTATCAAAAAAATACCCCCCCCAAACATCAGGCCAAGATAGTGTTACAAGTTAAAAATATCCTTCATGAAGAAAAAAGCTCTTAAGCAACATGGTGGATTCAGAAGCTCATGACAAGAGGCTACCCCTTCTAACATCTTCCCAACAAGATCTATCACCTCATACTACAAATGCTGGTGAAATGAAGCATTATTTGTGTGGTCACTGTGCAGCTTTCAGCAACGTAGCAATCACTTTTCCCACTCGGAAAGCTGTATGGAATCAAAACCTGGGATGCAGGGCTTCAGTTGGGGAGGGATGGTTTTTGAAAACTGTACCACGGAATCCTTCCCCCACTGATGCAGAAGACAACTATGCTGGCACTTACGTCTGGTCCATATGAGGATTTATCTTGCCTTCTCTGAAAGCATTAGTACCTCTGAGTTTGCAACCCACAGTGTGGCAACCGTGCTTGCAGGTACAACAGAAGCAATTTTCATTCCATTGGAAAGAGTTCAGATATTGCTTCAAGATCACAAGCATCATGACAAATTTACAAGCACTTACCAGGCTTTCAAGGCACTCAAATGCCATGGAATTAGTATTATAGAAGCTTGGTACCTGTTCTTTTCCATAATGGATTCAGGAATGTCCTTTCCTTTGGCCTTCTAGGTCCCATTAAGGAATATCTGCCTACCACAACAACTCACAGCACTCATTTGGTCACAGATTTTATCTGTGGAAGTCTGTTGGGTGCCGTGTTGGGAATCTTGTTTTTCCCAGTGAATGTTGTGACAACTCACTTGCAGTCCCAGATTGGTGGAGAATTTCAGTCTTTTCCCATGGTTTTCCAGAAAATCTGGCTAGAGTGGGACAGGAAGCTGATGAATCTTTTCAGAGCGGCTCACCTGAATTACATTGGTGTCTCACCTCTTGGGGAAAAATCAATGCAACTTATGAGTTTTTGTTAGAGATTATATGAAAACCATCAGTTAAGTGCCATTTATTAACTGAATAGACCTAAGAAGAATGCAGCTTGACCTTGTTCCTAATTGGCCAAATACAACTTGGTGTCATAAGTTCAGGGCACAATGAAGTATGGGCTAAGCTGTTTTCTTGAAGCACCAACATAATCAGAATAAAAGGTTCTAATAGGAAAAAAACAATATAGTGCACTAGCGGAGTTTGCTACTTAAAGAAAGATGGAGGCAAATAACTTTCTAAAGAAACGTTTTGTTACATAGATCACAGTCCTCAAAGTTGTTTTGGTACAAACCCAAACATAAAATAGATTTGTTTAAATAACTGTAGCTCTATCTGTACTGGGCTGTCAGATATTCTATACAAACAAAGCATAATAGAATTATAGTGGGAGAATGGTGGGACTATAAAGAAAATTACAGACATGTTGCTTACCCTTTGGATATTACAGTTTTGTAGGAAGGCATAAGAACAGAAAAAAAATCCATATTTCCACACCAAAACAAATTATAGTCAAACGCGCGCGCGCGCACACACACACACACACACACACACACACACACACACAATCTATTCTTTGGAAATTCTGGGTAGTCCTTCATAAGATCACAGAATTGGAAAGTGTCCTAGAAAAACCATAGTTGTCTAAATTATTCTATTAGTAGCAATTGCATATTTATTCTGCTTATTCTAGAAAGTTTAAAGGTACCTCAAATGGTTTGCTATTAAAAATTTATAAAGAAATGTCACCTGAGTCCTTGGTAATAAAAACCAAGGTCCCACAACCCTTACGGTCAGGATCTTCTTTTACCTGCCAGGGGGAGGGTAGTAAGACTGTTAGACCCTTAAGACATAAAGCTATCAAAGAGGTAGACCCCACTAATGATAGTGCTTTCCTTCAAGTCAAACACTCAAAGCAGGTATTCAATATGGATTTTTCAAGGTGGTCTAGCTGGATGTTTTCAGATAGAACACCTTGCTACCATTTATAGAAAACTAGGAAAACGTGTATTTTCAACAGCATAGACTTTTCACATTAAAAAGATTCTCATAATTTAAGTTAGAGGCTGGGCCTGCAGCTTCTAAAATAAATATACATTCACCTCAGTTAGCTTGTAGTCACAAGGTCCCTATTTTTTCCCACATGTACATGGGATGTTTAGTTTGTATCTTTCATTGAAGCTTCTTCTTCTTCTTTTTAAAAGGTTTATTTATTTTAGAGAGAGAGCACGAGGGGGCATGCATGGGCAAGGTCGGGAGGGAGGGGCAGAGGGAGAGGGAGTGAGAGAAACCTAAGCAGACTTTGTGCTAACCACAGAGTGTTTGGATCTCATGACCTGAGCCAAAACCGAGTCACCGCTTAACTGACTGTGCCACCCAGGCACCCCTGAAACTTCTTCATACGTGATATATTTGCATGCCTAAAATACTTTTTAAAAGGCAAGATTCTGAATTTTAAACTTATTGGTTTCCCTAATATATTTTTTGAAACATATGTGTCCAGTTTTGAGGCCCAAATTTCTCTGTTATTATAACCAATATTATTTCATTACAGATTTCACTAATAACAAGACCAAACAGAGGCCCTCAGTGATTTGGTCTATGGCTTCCTCTTTATCTTCCCTCCAAAGCAGTCACACCAAACTCGGTTTCATTTACATGGCTCCTACTACCTGCATGGAACCCTGCCACCTGCCTTTGAGGGAATGTCTATTCTCAGCCAATCCCAGTGCAAGTATTGCTTATATTCTTTTTTTTTTTTTTTAAAGATTTTATTCATTTATTTCAGACAGTGCACAAATGGGAGAGGGGCAGAGGGAGAGGAAGAAGCAGACTCCCCACTGAGCAGGGGACATGGGGCTCGATCCCAGAACCCCAGGATCATGACCAGAGCCAAAGGCAAATGCTTAACTGACTGAGCCACCCAGGCACCCCAGTATGTTTATATTCTAAGAAGTCATTCTTGGCACTTTTTCCTACTCCATCCTGACAGTCACATCTTATATTACTTCTTATACTTATATTACGTTGCTCAAATTTCTATATTACACCACAAATTCCCTGGAGCAAACAATTCCTTCATTATCTTTGCATTTCCAAAGCCCAGCATAGTACCAAGTATACAGTGGGTGCTCAGGAGATGGCCCAACCAATATGGATAATTCTATAGCACCCATTCCTTCTTTATTTTTTATTTTTATTTTTTTCCATTCCTTCTTTAAAAAACAATACATCCTTAACCTGATTTAGCAGGTAAATAGTTATAAACAATTATATCATCATTAGTATTACTTTTATATTAAAAACGTACTTTTAAAAAAGATTTTATTTATTTATTCATGAGAGACACACAGAGAGAGGCAGAGAGAGAGGCAGAGCGGGAAGCAGGCTCCCTATGGGAAGCCTGATGCAGGACTTGATCCCAGGACTCTGGGATCACGACCTGAGCTGAAGGCAAACACTCAACCACTAAGCCACCCAGGCGTGTTTTGTTTTGTTTTGTTTTGTTTAAAGGCACAGTAATAGAAAATTCCACATTGTCAGTGGTAACCTGAATCCCCAATACAAGCCACAAACACTAGCTTCCCGCTGCCCCATTTATGAACCTCACTTGTTCTTAAGCTTATGGCACTTGTGCTCATAATCAATTAGATTGTGAATTTTCTCAGCAGAGGTCAGTTCTTACAGATAAGCCCTTGGTATTCATGACAACTCTGAGACACTTGTAAGAAATGCCATGATGATGTAACTTCACTTATAGAAGGTGGGTGAAGTAAAAGTTAACTGACCCTTTTGGACTCACATAGATATGAGATTTAGCAGAGATGCAGTAAGTGCAGCAGAGTCAAGCTGGGATGCAACCTGGAATGGTCCCATGCTCCCATGGACCTGGCTCAGAGTGCGAGTGTCGTATCTGTGCGTCAGCTGAAATACAGCTCTATCACTGGACTTTCAGGGCTTAAACTATGATCAGTAAATCTATGGATGCCAATGAAGGTAAATCCATGTATGCTAATGAATTCACATCTTTGCTTTTCCTAGACTCTCAAACTTTTTGTTTCAGGACTCCTTTACACTCTTAAAAAATATCTAGTTCATGATATAATTCAGAGCGTGAATCAATAGGGATTGGTGATTATTTGGATATAAGGTATAAGAGCAAGTTTCTGATTGATGTCAGGACAATATTCTCTTTAATTTGAACAACTGTATGGACATGTTGTCATTTACTGAGAGAGGGAGAGTAGGGAGGCAGGAGGAGGTTTGAACATGTTGCTTTTTTGAGATGCCACTGAGGCATCCCTGTGGATATGTCCAAGTGTGGAATGCAAAAATGAGGTCAAGGTGGAAAGACTGTGCTAAGTGCCCTCATGTGTTGACATTAATACGGTGCTTTCTATTTTTCCACTAGCTTTTACCAAATGGAGTATTTTTTTTAATACTCACAACCACTATGTGAAACAGAGAAAGTGAGCATGACCAGTTTTACAGTACAATGAAATACTCTCAGCAATAAAAAGGAATGTCACACTCAGCAATATGAATGAATCTTGTATGCATTGTGAGGAGTGAAAGAAGCTAGAATCAAAAAGGTTATTATATCATTCCATTCCAATGACTTCTTGGAAAGGGCAAAACTACAGAGATGAGCATACTGGTGGGTGCCAAGGGTTCAGGTTTGGGGAGGATTTGACTACAAAGGGACAGTATGAGAAATTTTTTTGAAGGTTATGATAAGTTGTTCTGTATCCTGATTGTGATGTTAGCTACAAAGGTCTATGGGTCTGTCAAGACTCACAGAATCATACAGGTAGAAGGTGGATTTAAGTATGTGCATATTTTTGAGTATCTATTCAAAGAATTTTAAGTGAGGAGTGTGTTTTAGAATGATCATTCTGGCTCCAGTGTGAAGAATAGATCATATGCATCAAACACCAGAAGCATAAGACCTGCTTGGGGGAATGCTGTATTAATCCAGTCAGATAGGACTCCAATTGAACTAGGATGGTAAACATGGTAGTTACTTAAAGGTTAGTTGCAATGTGGAATCAGAAACTGTATCAATGAATCTTCCCTATCCTGCTACATTAAAATCCACCTTTTAAAAAAAGATTTATTTATTTATTCATGAGAGATACAGACAGAGAGAGGCAGAGACACAGGCAGAGGGAGAAGCGGGCTCCTTGCAGGAAGCCTGATGCAGGACTCAATCCTGGATCCCCGGATCACAACCTGAGTCAAAGGGAGGTGCCCAACCACTAAGCCACCCAGGCATCCCCAAATCCACCTTTCTATCTAGTACTTTGAATGGATCACCTCCCCACCCATTATTTTCGTTACATCAAGTATTAGTCATTTGGAAAATATTGGTTCATTGAGTTGCGCAAATTTTCTAAATGTTCACACATTTTATTATACAATATAAAAATCCACTTTAGCTAATATCACCATGGATCTCATATGGAAAGTCATCAAAGACTGGGAAAGCTATCAAGCTCACTACTGCATATCCAAGTTTTCCAAAATTTTAATTTTCCTTTGAAAGCTCAAATTTCATTGGTAACAACCACTGTCATTGTTTTTCTTAAACTAATAAGCACACTTCATTCTTTTTCAAGAAATGTTTGCCCAGTATTTGCCAACTTCACTATGAATAACCATCTATTAATTTATCAGTTGTTCTTTCAAGTAAATATGGTGTTTCATGCAAAAAGCAGCTGGTTCAGCTGGCAACTCAGCCATTTGGGTGCTTTATTAAGACAATCATCCATAGCTCAGTATGCATCAGAAGTGTATTATGTGTACTTGACATGTGTTCACAAATATTCAAAAGCTATGTCATCAAAGGTTGAGATTTAATAAAATTAATAAAATGTGCAGCTTCCTCAAGACCACTCTAATGTAAAGCTGGCTTTCTCCCCTTTACTGTAAGTGCACGGTGGTGGCAAGCACAGTGACTGTCAGTGTTGTTTAGAATGACCGCCTTGATTGTGTTCAGGTGACAGCAGTGTTCCCACCATAGCTTTTGAACCATGGATACAAATCTCATGGTGAAAAAAGGAAATAACCCTTTTTTTTTTTTAAGATTTTATTTATTTATTCATGAGAGACACAGAGCGAGAGGCAGAGACATAGGCAGAGGGAGAAGCAGGCTCCATGCAGGGAGCCTGATGTGGGACTCGATCCCGGGACCCCGGGATCACGCCCTGAGCCAAAGGCTCAACTCAACTGCTGAGCCACCCAGGCGTCCCAAGGAGATAACCTTTTAGTACTTGTGTGAAGACAATCTTGATCTTGTGGACTCCCTGAAAGGGTCTCAGGGACTCTCACACTCTGAGAACTTCTGCCCTGGAGTACCCAGCACAGTGCCTTCTGCACAGTACTTATTTCAATATCAGTTGCTGAATAAATGTTTCACTGAAAACTTGAATTTAGAAAGTTTTATTTGACTCAACAGCCGACCGGGATTTTTTGCACCAAGTTAATGGAACAGATATCTAAATTAAAATGATTCTGAGGGGCACCTGGGTAGCTAAGTGGTTGAATGTTTGCCTTTGGCTCAGGTCATGATCCTGGGGTCCTGGGATCAAGTGCCGCGTCAGGCTTCCCAGAGGGAGCCTGCTTCTCCCTCTGTCTATGTCTCTGCCTCTCGCTCTGTGTCTCTCATGAATAAATAAATAAAATGATTCTGAAAACAGCACCTCAAAGCCCACTATTTAACTGCTCACAGCTGCTCCAAACTTAACTTTAATGACAAAATTGGCTTCCTTTTCAGCCGATCACTGAATGGACAAGGCCTGCTGTCTCAAAATTCTGGGAGTGAATCTGCAAAGCCACGGGGCAAGACCTGATGACTGGCCAGAAACGACTTGGCCAGGGCTATGACTCTGTGGTTAGACTGATTTAGAATTAGTTATATTTGGAGCAGCAAGATAATCCTGTTTTTCTTCTTGTTGTGTGCCATGTGGAATTTATCTAAGTGCCGAGTTCCCATACATATGTCAAGGAGGTGAACAGTTCAGAGGTCAACGACTACCATGCTGCTTGCCTGCATCAAAACCTCTAAGCTGGATTCTTCCTCTCTGAGATATGTAACAAAATCACCTTCTGAAAGCTCTAGGGGACAAACCCTCTTCCTCTGTTTCCTTCCTGGAGTCACTGAAGAACTTACATTAATGAGGATCCTGTAAGTAGTAGCAACTAAAATCACGGGAGGATGTTTAGCCATAGCTCATTGTTGATCTTGATCATAACTCTTCTCATGTCTAGCCACAGCCCCAAAGATAGCTTAAGTAGCTAGAGTGTATGATTTTGTCAAACATTAAACTGGACACTGAGAAGGACTGGGGAGATAGTTTTCCTTTCCTTCCTTACACTTCCATATAAGCTCCACGGAAGCATCTGTCCTTGGACAGAATTCCCAGATATTTTACTGCTTTTTATCTGTTTTCCTCAAATAAAGAAATAAGGAGTGTATATACAGCATGGGCATGTGGAATTAGGTCAAAAGGAAGTCTGACTGCAAAGGAGAGAGGTGTTGTTGGTATAAAGAAAAGTCAAAGTATTTTTGAGTGTGCTGTATAATCATATCTTACCATTTTCCACTGGGACTCATTCACTTCTTTGTATTGTAGTTCATACTCGAGGACTATCCATCCCTTCTGAACATCCGCATTGGGTGGTGGTTCCCATCTCACTTGGATATCTGCATGGATTCCCGTTAAACTGATGTTCAGTAAAGTCCAGTTGAGGCCGATGGGTGGGTCTGGTTGCACTGTGCATTTCAACAGAGAGTTAGTGCACAGAGAGACAGACAGGTACAGCTTGATTTAACGGAGAGCTTTCTTCAGAAGAGACCAATTACTTTATGCATTTTTGTTATCCATACTCTTAATTCTTCCAATATTCTTATTATACTCTCATTGTAGTAGAGAATACAATTTTTTTTTTTTTTTTGGCTGGAGTATGATCTGTTTATGACCTTGAAGACCAAAAGCTCCTATAAAATTCCTTTTCAAGTTTAAAAATCTGATCTAAAATTCTTCTTGGGGCCCATGTCTTACATATCTTTTAGCCCTGATAGGATTAATGCTTTGGGATTTTGGCAAGGGAATTCATTGTAACTCGAAACTGAAGGAACAGAAACAGAAAGACCTAGAGTATTTGAACACGTGGCTATTTTGGAACTAGGGATAGATAAATCCTTTTTATTCCAAATTGTTTATTACCTAGGGCAAAGATCTTATCAATTTCTGTATTGCTACTAGAATAATCCCACCAAACACTCTGCTGATGCTCCTTAGCATGATGTCTTCCTAGCCACATGTGGTGATTTTTTTTCAGACATAAGAAGGAAGGCACTGTACTCTTCTCTCAAATGGTGATGAGTCAGGATTTTCTGTCTCTTACTTAACTGTTACGTGAAGAATCTGAAATAGTGTTTTGCTTGGTTTCTATGGACAAACTGTACATTCTCTGGTAAATCAGCTGCATTCTGCTTATTAGGACTGCAAAGACCACAATTTACCAAAGATTGATGAAGAGAAATATGTATTCCAAAGCTAGGAACTATACCTAAATTTACATTCTGGATAGTTCCTGATATATTATTGCCCTTTAGGTCTTAGTACTGAGGTTTTCAAAAATCACTTCCAGATACAAAGTAAAATTTACTTACTTTTTAAAAAAGATTTTATTTATTTATTCATGAGACACACACACACACACACACACACACAGAGAGAGACAGAGAGAGAGAGAGAGAGAGAGGCAGAGACACAGGCAGAGGGAAAAGCAGGCTCCATGCAGGAAGGCCCATGTGGGACTCTATCCCGGGACTCCAGGATCATGCCCTAAGCCAAAGACAGATGCTCAACTGCCGAGCCAGCAGGTGTCCCAAAATTTACTTTCTTTTCTACTGTTTGTAGAAGGTCACCCAGAGCGTTGCAAAGTCTGGATCCCTAGGGTTGACCAGACAAAGGCCTATAGATATAAGTGTGAGGAGCCATAACTGGCTGTTAAAATCTGGTGGCCAAAGGAGGAAGCGCTTGCATTCAATCAGACTTAAGACAGACCTTAGTGTGAAGGAGCATGATATTGGCCCCTGTAGAGGGGCCAACTTTAAAAAAATAGACAATCCAAATATGACTAATAATGACCAAATTTTGGAAATTAAATTAGAGGGATTTGCAAAAATAGTTGGGCTGCATATGGCTACAGTAATGACAGTAATGCTTCACCCTTCTGGATTTGTTGGGGACTGAGGAATTCTGATAACTGAAGCTTAACTCTTTAAGAGACCAAAATATAAACATGTTTTTGATGGAAAAATTTCAACTTATTACTCATATTTCATCTTACAAACTCCCCTTTCTACTTTATTTTTTTCCCCCTTTCTACTTTAAATAGAAAATAGGGAACATGGTCCTTTTTGAGATGGCTTGTACCACTGTTAGAAGCATAGTAACCTCCCCCTTACCTCTGTGCATATTGTTACATGCTGTATGCAACAGCTCCTCTGAGATGCTGGAAAAGCACCTGAGACCGACTACATCCCCAGGCAGCCTCTGGTCCCTCCCCAGAATGTGCTCCTCTGTCACTTTCCCTCTCTCTGTTAATGGCACCTCCATTCCTCCAGTTGCTCAGGATGAAATTACTGAGCTCTTCCTTGACTCATCTTTTTCTCACCACCTCCACATTCTGTCAGCTGTATGTTTTTTTTTTTTTTAAGATTTATTTATTTATTTATTTATTTATTTATTTATTTATTTATTTAGAGAGAACAAGCAAGGAAGGGAGGAGCAGAGGAAGAAAGAGAAGCAGACTCTCCGCCAAGATGGGAGCCCAATGCGAGGCTTGATCTGAGGACCCTGGGACCATGACCTAAGCCGAAGGCAGCCACTTAACAGACTGAGCCACCCAGGGACCTCTCAGCTGTACTTCGGAGATGGTCGCAGAGTCCAACTGCTCTTCACCATCTGCATCTCCAAACCCAGTCCCACCATTATGCTTTTTTGCGTATTGCTGCGTTAGCCTCCTAAGCAGTCCTCCTGTGGTCTTTGTCCTGCTTCAGTCTGTTCTCAATATAATCCGTATAATATTTGTCACAGTGGTTATTTTCACACTTGTGTTAGAGCACATCGCTCATTTAAAACCCTCCAAAGGCTTCCAATGTCACTCCAGGTAAAAGCCAGAATCATCCAATGGCTTCACGGGTGCTGTAGCTTTGGCTCACGGATCCCTCAGATGTGGCCTGTCACATGCCCCTCCTTGCTCACTCTGTGCCAGCTCCTCTCTCCACCATGCTGTTCCTCAAGCGAGCAAGGGCATTCTCCCACTGTGGGAGCTTTGCCCTTGCTGTGCCCTCTTGCTGGAATGTTGTTCTCTCATGTTTTTCTTTACTCAGCAAAGACAGCTCTGATAACTCTAATAAAATAGCAACCTCTCCTGCACTCCTCTTCTCCCTCCCTATGTTATTTTTCTTCATTGCATTGTCTTTCTCCAGCTTCGCTGGGATAAAATCCCACGAGGGCAGACGTTTTCTGCTCCTGGCACCTAGAAATGTACTTGGCCCAAGGGAGGGACTCAGTAAATATTTGCTGAATGAATGAATGAACAACAAGTGTCTAACAATACAGGACTTTAAATCCAAAGATGAGCCCTGTGAGATAGTAGGAGAGTACTCATATAACACGTGACGAAGCTGAGGTTTATGGTTGTCTTCTTAAGATCTATTAGGCTCACCTTGTTCCTTGCTGTCTCCCCCTCCCAGCAACCTCCCTCCCTGCTATGGTTGTAACTGCCTATCACCATCTTTTGCCTTAATTATCTTTTGCCTTAATTATCATAAAGATGATCACAAAGTGTTCTAACCTCTCTCTCTCTACTCTGTGTGACTCCAATCTACCCTCTACACAGCGGCAAGATGTATTTCCCCGAGACATTTAGTAACACAACAGGTGGCACTGGATAAGTTTGAGATTAAGAGCGCAGACTCTGGAGCTGTGCTGCCTAGGTTCCAATCTCCGCTCCACCTACTAGCTGACAGACCTTGAATTAGCCTTTAAATGCCCTCAGCCTCAATGTTGTCATCTGTGACATGGAGATTATAATAGGACCTCTCTCACAGAGTTATTATACCCGACCCATAGGTAAGGGCTTTGTAAGTGTTAGTCAGCTAATATTATCCTCAGGGCATTTCCCTCCTTAAACATCTTCAAATGCACCTCTTGGCAGTCATTTAAAGTCTAACTTCCTTTGTGGGGTTCACAAGACCACTTGGGACTTCTCTGGCTGATCAATCAGGCCGGCCTAACTGCTCCCAGTCCTTCAACATTCTGTGCCATTTATCACTTCTGGAACTTAGTCACTGTTGGAAGACTCAGTCCATCTTGTGTATCTGGCAACTAACTCCCACTGAGGCCCCAAGGAGTAACTGAACTGCCACCATTTCTGGGCTTTACTTGCCCCTCCCTCATGCCCATCCAATCGTTGTACCTTCGGCCACTGCGTTGGCTTACTATGCCCTCCACACACCTCGAGTCCAGCACCTAAACCATTTGACCATTTGACACACCTGACTCCCCTCCTTGACCATAGCTTACTCATTCTGTAGCCACCACACTGAGTACAGGGTTCAAGGCATGGCAGGCCCTCAGTGAAAGTCAGCCATGGAAATGAGTGGGGCTAGGTATTGGCAGGGACAGGGTTAGAACCATGGGTCTGGACCTAATACTCTTACTACTACCCGGTTAGCTACCCAAGGGCTATGTCTATTGATATTGCAGCTTACGATAAATAGTCTCTCCAAGTTATGTAGTTGGGTTCTCATTTCTGCTTGTTCTTCTCCCTGACAGGCTATCAGATTTACTCGTTTCTGCCTGCAGCTTCTAGCCACATTCTCTTAGCCTCTTCTAGTCCACTGATGCCTGGGAAACCACACACAGGCGTCTAAGGACAGAACGTCTCAGAGAAACTCCAAGCAATTTCTATAACAGATGAGCCTTTATGGATAGATTCTGAGGCACCATATCAGCTACTCATAGTCCTTTGATTCTTTATATTTTGCTGTTTACAATATTATAGTATAAACATAAATATTCCAGTTACAGTTGTTTGTTTTGTTTTATTTCCCCTTGTGTTCTTCTGATGGGCAAGTGATAATCTGTCTAGATCTTTCATTTGGTTCATTGAGCTCTGATTATATCCAATGTTTGTCTTGAGATCTTATAAACATGTCTTTAAACTGATTTGGGGCTGTTTTGTAAATATAAAGTTCCAGAAATATTATGCTTTGTGATAAAATCTAGGCACTTATTATAGTGATGACAGGGATCAAAGGTCAACATATTTCAGATCTGAATATAGTAATCATATTGAATAATTAGGGAAGAAAGAATCTTAGGAGTATGGTGAGTTTGTCTCTTGTGGTGGCACCCAAGAACATAATCCATCTTGAAAGACCTCAAGTAAAAGACTGCACAGTTCCCATTCTTTTCCTGACAACATTTACTGTCAGGTTGTTTTATGTTAGAGCCAACTTATGTTCCCCTGCCTTCTCCCTCTTGTTCACTGGCTGACCTCATGCCTTGTAAAGAAGACCTCCATTCACCTAACTTACAATGACAAAGTCTTCCTACTTGAATCCACATGGACATTGAGGCTTCCCCGCTTATTTAATCTAAAGCCGTGTCAAGTAAAACACAAACCTGTGATTTACCTATTTCCTCAACAGAGAAACACTTTTGATCCACCGTACCACCATTGCTGGTTAGCTTGATACAGTAGGGTATCCAAATGGAGGTATAAGATGAATTAAAGTAACAGCTGTTTTCTCCGGCAGAGACATAATCGGGGCATTCTTTCCACTCTTGAGTCCATTCTTGCGTGCTCCTGAAATGAAGGGTAAAAAAAGATGAATTGTTCCAAAAATTATGCCATGGTTTAAGTCAATGTGAGGTGCCTGAGAGTCAGATTCAATAAGTTGGAACACAAATATTTTACAACCAAGTCTTTCAAGAGCATTGTTTCCAAGAAGTGTCACATCTGTGGACTCACCCACAGGGTCTGCAGACTGACAGGGCTATTGGTACTTTTACTATAGTAAAAGCACCCATTCATCAACTGCTTATGATGCACCAGCTCCTAAATTAAGTAATTTGTGGGTAGGCACTTCATTATCCTGAGGCTCTGAGGCTTAGGGAGGTTTAAAATGTTCCTTTATTAAAACACTACAGAGGGTCAGCATCCAAACTATAAAGAGTTCCAAAGTCCCATTCTTTGGACCTGGATATTTTCCCAACTCATGGTGTAGGACACTGAGAAGGCACACTGGTGTGTTCTTCAGGCTGAGTGACACTGAGGTTTGAGTGGCCTTACGGTAAAAAACTGGCTATCACCCTACTCTGAACTGCTGAACCCTGTGTCCATATCCCCAGGTTGTCTTATGCTTGGGGGAGTTTTCCTGATGCCTTCAACTCCTTCCCATATTCTTGGTTTCTTCCCTAATTATATGAAGAGCCATGAGAACACTGTAAACACTCTGGACTTCTAGGTGATATTTATGAAGCATAGGAATCCTAGCCTTTTTCTCCTCACCCTTAAAAGAGACAAAAGGTCATGAGCCCAGAAATTAAAAATTTTTTTCCAAACCCAGAAAGTAATTTTTTCTATTTTGTAAGTAGAATGGACATTTACTTATAATATTAAAAAATGGAAATGAAAATGAGCTAAATTGAATCAATGTGTTTGCCTATCTGTTCCTTTTGTCTTTGCTCTACAAAAAACAAGCTCATGTTTTCCTAGATCTTGGCTCAGATTAAAAACAAACAAACAAACAAAACAAATCATGGAGGAAAGATGGATGCATGGAGAATACTGAAGAAATCAGAGAAGCCACATATTTACATTCTGCCATACAGTTTTTCATCTCTATCCCACTCTACAGAAAGCATCATTTACCCAGATGACTTAAAACACCATCAGGATTAGCTAAATGGGAAAGAGATATCAGGAAGTTTACTGTGGAAGGAAGCAGAGTTTTGGGAAAGGAAAATCCCTGGTTAGCTGCCAATAGGAACCTGAACAAAAATGCAGAGCAATCAAGGATTGCCTAGACTCAAGTCTACCCCTGCAAGAACACAGAAACATGTGTTAGAATGTGACCCAGCTCTCCAAAGTCCCATCTCTCTGACTGACTGAATGAATGAGTCCAGCACGTATCTTTGGGTGCTGGCTATACAAGTACTATAGAAGCATTACATCTGGGGCAGCCAGGTGGCTCAGTTAGTTAGGCGTCTGCCTTTGGCTCAGGTCGTGATCTCAGGGTCCTGGGATCGAGTCCCACAGCAGGCTCCCGTTCAGCTGGGAGCCTACTTCTCCCTCTGCCTATGTCTCTGCCCCTCTCTGGCTCTCATGAATAAATAAATAAAATCTCTTAAAAAGAAGCATTATATCTGGGACTACCGCTGTGTGGATAAAATGATTAATTAGATTTTGTTTGTAACTTCAGGCTAGAAGGAGACTCAAAAATTATCATCTGAGTACATTTTTTGTCTCCTGTATTCATTCCATTCATATTTAATAAGCACTGATTATATATATAAAACACTGTGCTGGACATTATGCAGGATGCATGTGTGTCTAAGGAATTGGTCCTGCCTCGGAGGAAGGACTAAAACACTGTATTGCAAAGCAGTGTGGGTTTGTGCTCACAAATAGTGCCAAAAGTTCAGAAGAGGGAATGTTCTAGCTGTTCATGGAAGGCTTCAAGGTAGTGGTGGTGTTTCTAACAATCTTTGCAGATGGGTTAAAGTTTAATACATGGCAATAGGGGAAGGAAGGAGCGAACAGAGTAGTCAAAGGCACTGAGGTCTGGAAGTGCGGGCATGAGTCTGGTAAGGGGAACACAAGGCAATGGAATAAATGGGAAAACAAGTTAGAATTGCTACTTGGGCAGAACACTTAATTATCTGCTTACTATTCATGAGATGCCAGCTGAGAAGGTTTATGAGTCAAGAAGACATAAAGCCAGGTGGTCTGTGGCTAAGGGAGAAGAAGGTAGAAGTGACCCTGTGAAGGCTGAGGTGCTTGGGGCTGGTAGGCAGACAGTGCAGGTCTGTGAGCATCCCTCTAGGGGACGGGTGCTGGGTAGCGATGAGCGACAAGGGCACCACAGGCTGTAGGCAAGGCAGGGACTGGAAGGAGGGGTGAGGAGATGCAGACCACACATGTTTCCTTCTCTACAGCTGTTTCTCAGGCTGGTCTGTTTGGCACTGGGAGGGAACTTAATGTGGCGTGAGGGGGGTCCTTGAGACAGTTGCCCATCAGCTGTTGGAAAGAACTTGGGATTAACATGGCTGGTGAACTGTAGCTTAAATTCTGGTTGAGATTCTTAAAAGTTGCATAACCTTGGATGAGAGGGAGATTCATCCCTGATGGGAAATGCGAGTGGTATGTGTGTGTGTGTGTGTGTGTGCGTGTGTCTGTATATATGTATGCATGTGTGCGTATAGTGTGTGTATCTATGCACATGTGTGTGAGTGTGTATGTATGTTTAGAGTAGTAGGAAAAGGATGAAAAAATTAGGGATAGGTGGGTCATTGACCTACGGAATGGTTTATTTTATCTTGACTGGCAAACTAAGGAAGAGTATAATTAAAGAGAATGGTTTAGCAAGATTGCTCAGAGGAATGAGGCTCCTAAATAATAATATGGATAAAAAATGTATTTAGTATAGTTCATAGTCTAAAAGTATTAAAATGTAAAAATGTAGTACAGTGCTTAGCGGGTCTGGATTTGTAACAGGGAGATTAGCTCTGCATGTTTCATGGTTTCTTGACTTTGACATGCCTCCTTGGGGACTGTATGAAAAACTTTGTTTAGATTATTCCAAATCCATTAGTTTCACAGAGCAAACAACTTAAAGCACTTATCTTAAGCACAGGAACAGTTAGTTCAAAACACACTCCCAACACCCTCCCCCTCATTAACCAAAGTTGAATTTTATTTTCAATAAATATTTAAAACTTATCTTTAAACTCTTGAATTTAGACAAAAAGACAAATGGGCTCACAAAATAGGGACTCTTGCCTACTTTCCCTAGGTTGAATTTCTATGCAGGCGACCAAAGCCAATTTATGGAAACTATTTTCTCCTATCATACCCCTGAGAGTTAAGTGTACTAGGTTTGCTCCTAGTCCATCTTGTGGAATAGAAGGAAAGCTGTACTATCCACAGAGAGAAAGACTATCAGTAAAAATCAGAATAAAGAGCAGAAGAAATGCTTTCTAACCAAACACTTTTCCACCTAGCAACTGGAAGAAAAGTCCTAAAAATACAACATCATTTACGGTCGAAAAACAATTGTTTTCATTACATACAGGTCATGTATATTAGGCTTAAAATTCAATCTTTTCTCTAGAAAGAAGAAATAGTAACTGTGCCCTTTACTCCCTTCTACTCTCCCCCCAGAACCTTGCATGGAAAATGAACTTTCTGTTAAAAGGCCAGGATAATTTGTTGAGGAGAGTTGGGTGTGGGGGATGGGAGAAATGGGGGATACAGCCTCAGGGACTGAGGCTTCTTTCTTCAAAAATAAGGTACCTGCGGGTGAGGAGCTGAGAGCAGAGCATCTCCCCAGAGCCTCCTGTTGGGTGCCTGCGATTCGCATTCAGGCTGAGTCCTCTCCCAGCGATGAGACCATACTGGCAGCACCTGCATCACGGGATGGCTGAGACTGCTCTGCCCCCGCTGCCTCCCCTGCCGGCTGCCTCGGGGCCTGTCCTGTTGACAGCCTGACAGCTTTGGGTTCTTCATGCGTTAGTGACCAAGGCCAGGCTGGTAAACTGAAAGCCCCGAGCATGGCCCCTCCTGGAGCCTTCCCGTCTCCCCTGCTCCAGTTCTGGACGAAATGCTGCCACAGCTTTGTGTGGCAGGGAGGAGGGGGCCGTGATTCTAGAGTTCTAGGACTTGTGTGGGAGCTGAATTCTAAGACGCAACGACAGGAGTCAGAAAGTGCATTTGTGCACGAGGCCAGTGCGAAGGCTAACATATCTGTGTACTAACTGGTGTGGTCTGAGCCTGACACTCCCAGCCCCTTGGATTCTAGCCTTCCTCAATCAACAGGGCTGGAGGCTTATGCTATTTTGGCTAGATATTCAAAAAAATTATATATTTTTTAGAGAAAACATAAAATACTGATTTTTCAAGTTTGGGTTGGCTCTCATCATGAGGTTGTGCTTGGGGGGTTTGAAGACGTGACAGTGTTTCCCCCTGAGATCCCAAACCCCACTAGGGCAACAATTGACAACATCCTTCCAAATATGTTGAGATTTGCCCTCCACCTGGTCACACTCTCTGTGGCCTCTCCATTAGCACAGAGCCTGGGTTTGGACTAGGGCCACTGAGAGGCCTCAGAGGTGCAGAGGAGGCCTGGGGGCAAAGTCACGTGACGCTGATGGAAGAGAGTAAGGAACAAATATAGATTTGTGAGGGTTTCAGACCCTTGGGCTCCCCATTTTGCTCAAGTTCAGATTTGGTGAATATTAGGGTGGTAATAACTCATTTTCATAACATGAGCCTGACTCTGTCACCTAACTATTCGGTTCAGTTCCTTGTGTCTACACAAATAACTTATTTTGTTCTCACTGAGCTGGCTCTCTGTACCTTCAAAATCTCTCTCCATTTAACAGTCAATTTGACAGATATTCAAAGGTGTTACTAGACATATAAGCTTCCTGTCCAAATGTATTTACACAAATCAGCTGAGCCTCTTCACCCCTCCCTCTCTGTTATGTCAGCTTGAAGAGAGGGAGAAAAAAAACTGCATTTGGTGCCCAAGCATGTCATATTTGTATGCCCTCTGGGGAACATCTGAGAAACCTCTCTCACACCTGGGAAGTAGGTAAGGCCAGTACGGTTGCTAACTCAAAGTATTTATTTGTAAGCAGAGTATCCAGTTTTACGCTAACAAAGGCCTTAGAAGCAGACCAATAATCACCAGCCAGAAAGAATCAAAAGTAATTTTTATAGCCCTGGAACTGGATTTCTGTATCATTATTATTTGAAATTATCACCAGATTACCAATAATAATATAATAATAGCAGCCACCATTTGTCGAGTACATGTGCCAAGCACTGTGCTGTCTTTCATGTATCATCTAATAAAATCCTCACCAAGAAGCCATGAGACAAGGTCTATTACCTCTGTTTACCAAACAAGGTGGCTGAGTTGTGAATAGACTACTTTGCCTGGTGTCACTCAGCAAGGGCCAGAACCCGGCTGAGATATGGTTCTGTTGGCCCTGAGCCCATGTCTTTAGCTGCTCACTCATCTTCCCTTCTTTTCCAGCTCCTCTCTGGGGTGGATGGCATCAGCCTTGGACTGATGAACGCTCTCACTCTGGGAGAGAGGGTCCTGGCTAACCTTGCATGTTGGCTTAGGCTTTCCCTGGGGGTTGGGTGGAAAAGAGGAAATGATGAAGTGTTTGAACCCAAAACTTAGAAAAGGCCAAAAGGCACAACATAAGAGTGAACAGAAATGGAAATAATTCCAGGGGAGGGGTCAGAAATAAACTACTTGGATGGTGATTACATTGAGAAATTTTGTTTCACTCTTCCTCTGTTATTTTACAAGATGACCAGTCAAAATGGAATAGAGAAGTATTACAGTTCCTTACTGAGTATAACTAATTTAATAGGAACATAGTCTATTGTCTACATAGACACCAAGCTCAGTCTTTTAAAATATACACGTCTTCTAAAAGCCCACCGCAGATAAAATCCAATTTAAAGCCCAGCCATGGCCAGCAAGGCTTGGCACTGTCTGGCTCTGGCTGACTTTCTGACCTCTTCTCACATCATATCTGTACATTTTACCTTGTGCCATCCATGAGGGCCTCCTGCTTTCCTCAAACAGATCAGCCTCAGGGGCCTTTACACTTGCAACTTCCTCTCTTGAACAGTTTCCCTCTAGATATTCACGTGGCCCTCTCTCATTTCACTTCTGTCTCTGCTATAAACACCATGTCAGCAAGGCCCACTGTGAACTCCTCATCTAAAGTATCACCCAAGCTCCCTATGTGTACACACACACACACACACACACACACACACACACACACACTTATGTACACTTATCCACACTTTCACATACTTAGTCTCTCACATACATTTCCACATTCACATACTTGTGCGCATCCACATACCCACTTTTACACGTTCTCATATGCATGCACTCATATGTGTATGTACACACTTCGCACACTCATGCATATTCACACTTGCACCTACACTTTCACACCTTCCCACGTATGCTCACCATATTCACACACTCACCATCAGGCACTCTCATGCACACCCATGTACTCATTCACAGTGTGGACACTTTTTATCCTCTTTCTGGTTTTTACATTTCTTAATACCCCATGTTACCCGCTGCCATTTATTTATTTATTTTTAATTTTTTATGGTCTGTCTCCCTCTGTTGGAAAGACAGACCCATGAGGTTAGGGTCTTCCTCTTTTTTGTAATCAGCGCTCTACATCCAGTGCCTTAAATAGTACCAAACACATAGTAAGGACTTAAATATTTTTTGAATAAATGCATACATTTAAGTCATCAAAATAAACCATTCCCATGTCCATCACAGCATGCAACTCAGTATGCTTTCATCAGAAAATCCATGGAGGGAAAAGTCAGAAAGGCATGAAGGCTGCACCTTCTAATATAGAACAGCTGTACGGATCCTGCATTCTTTAGACCATGACGAACCCCATCTGTCCAGTGGCATGAAAAAGTCTCTAGTTCAGGTGAACGGCACTTGGTGAACTTAGGCTTCTCAGAAGAATCTGCAGAACAAACAGGAAAGACAAAGCATGAAATCAAGAGGGTAATGTATGGTCCTAATAAAACACATATTTACAGTGGTAAAGAAGAACCGTTTCTTTTAGAAACACTGTTTTCCCAGGTCACAGTTTCAAAGCTCATCGTATGTTAGTTATTTCTCTGTCAGTTCTTGAATTCAGGGGAAAACTGTTTTGTCTTTATTTCAAACATTATTTTTAGGGCCTGTTTAAGAAACCAGAACTGGATGTAAGGTTTATTTGGAAGGTTGACCCCAAAAACCGGGAGTGAGGGCAAGGGAGAGTGGGGGGAGGGAGGACAGCTAAGTGTGCTGTACGGCAGGTTACTATGTGGCCGACTAGGGCCCAACTCCACACAGGCCCCTCTGAGAAGCTGTAGAGGGTAGAGTGTGTCCTAGAGAGGGAGGGGAGGCTGGGGTGTTTATCTGCCAACTCCCACCATCCACTGCTTGACCGCTGCCCTGGAGGTGTTCATGCCCATGAACCTCTAGGGCACACCTGTACATGGGCTGAAGATCTTGCCTGACTTGAGAGGAGCCTGGATAAGCACCCCCTGAAGTGCACCCCGCAATGTGCATGTTGCATACGCCACGGATGCATCCACTGACATCAGGAGGGACAAAGGGATGTGGTATGGCACCTCAGCATCCACGACGGAGCCTTTCTTCATTTTATAGATTTTTATTTTTTTTTTTTTTACAAAAAGCCACTTATGCTTGCATTCTTTAAAAAAATTATTTAAATTCAATTAGCCAACATATGGCATATCACTAGTTTCAGAAGTAGTGTTCAATAATTTATCAGTTGTGCATTCTTTTCAAAGATTCAGCCAGTACATCCATTAGGCAGATGATGATTAAAAAACTTGTGCATACTTATGCGTCAATTCTAATTTGGGAAGTGGTGATTGCCTCCTACATGCTAGGATATTAGCCAAAATGCCTCTCATCTATGAAATCTATAGCAGATAAGTCTGAGGCAAAACCAATTTTTGTATACCGATTCTCATTGTTCTCGGACTTCCATGTAATTTTGGAGATGGTCAGGTTTCTTTTTTCTTTTTCCCCCTCCTTATATGATTAGTCTTCAATTAGATGTAAACTTAATATATTTGTTCTGGTATCTAAAGCTCTCATCCCTGGGCAATAGGGAGACTCTTAATTTTAAAGTATCTTTATAAATACTTTGAAACATAATTTAAAAATAAATAGCATGCAACCAAACCCATAAAAATTCCTGATTCCAAGTTCCAGGTTTGTATCTGGTGTTCTGAACCAAAACATGCTTCTCTTTCCCTTTGTCAGCAAAATCATAATGAATGGGATATTATAAACCTTCTCAATAAATCCCTCATTCAGCCATCCACTCAGCAGACACTTACTAAACATCTACTTTATGCCAGGCCCTCTTCTAAGAGTAGATCAGGAAACAAAACTGCTAACATTCTGGTCCTTGGGGAGTTTCCCTTTCAGTGGGGGCTGGAAGGAGGGAATCCCATGTAGAAAAAATTAGAGGGTAAGAAGATAAGGGGCTGGGAAATGGAGACCTCACCCTCCTTCCACTAATACCCATATGAATGTGGCAAAGAAGCTCAAGATGGGGAAATGTATTCTCATTTTAGATCACTTGCTGCCCCGAATAGTATGGGCACAGGCAAATGAATCTTCAGGAAATTCTGAGTTGCAGGTAGGTCCTTTGCCCTAAGAACACATGTTGGGGGTGACAAATATTTTTTCTTTTTTAAAAAAAATTTATTTATTCATTCATTCATTTATTCATTCATTCATTCATTCATTCATGAGAGACACAAAGAAGCAGAGACACAGGCAGAGGGAGAAGCAGGCTCCCCACAAGGAGCCTGATGCAGGACTCAATCCTGGACACCGGGATCATGCCCTGAGCTAAAGGCAGACACTCAACCACTGAGCCACCCAGGCATCCCAGAACGTTTTTCTTAATAAAACTCCGTGGTCATATTGTTGTAAGAAATATTCCTTTCACTGTATTAACTAAGAGATTTGCAAGAGTTTCGGGACATGGATAGGATCTACTTGGGACCAATGGTAGATAAGCAGCCCTCTCTAGGTGGTCAGCATTTACGAAGCTCTCTGATAGCACTGAAGTATAGAGGCCTGTATGATCTGCTACAAAGGAATATAGTGAAAAGGTGTGTATTTTGCTAGGTAGGCACCTAGTTTACAGTAGAGTACCTGGAAAAGTTCCTTTTTCTATTAGCTGAAGCACTGAAAAGGTTGTTTTCAGAGCCTTCCAGAAAATAAGCAATTAATAAAACATATTTAAGCCACAACTATTTTTAATGCTTGCAGGTTTGAGGAGAGTATTGCAGATTCTGACTACCCTGCATAGATGGTTAAGAAGAGGAAATGCGCTGGATTACAAATCCAGAGATTGGTGTTCAAGATCTTCCCAAGCCATTTGGGCCTCGGTCTCCTCAAAGAGAGGAGAAGAGATGGAAGAGATGAGGTTCAAGCTATTATACAACTTCACTTGTAATGATAAATGACGTATATCACCATTAATAATAATGTACACAACTGAAACATAATTTGACATTTAAGCTAAAACAACCAGAGAACACCAAAAGCAAACACCATTCAGATTTTTCTATTCCCTGTGCAACAAGCCTACCAAATGATAGCAAGAATAGTAAACCCCACCTAAAAACTTGAAACAGAAAAGGAAAACATTTTTTTTGCTAGCTGGAGAGAAAAAAACTTTAAAAAATTAATTTGAAACACATTTTTCTTGCTTAAACTTAGTACTCTTGTTTATTCTGCTTCCTTTTAGCTCCAGATGTATAGAAAGCCCCATATTATCTTCTCATTCTAAATATTAGGAAATTCATGGTTGTGGTGCTAATGTGATGAAGCATGTGCCCACACAGGAACTCTGATATAGACATAGTGCAGCAAAGCTATTTTCGTCTTTTTTTGAATGTATTTTTTACTGCCCACCCTCCTTTCCCTACCTTCCTCCTTTCTTTCTTTTTCCTTGCACTCAATTCTCCTTCCTTCTTTTTATCTTTCATGTCTGGGTATATGCTGTTAGGTGTCGTAGCAGACAGATTCTCAGATGGCCCCAATGATCCCTGTTTCCTGTTATTTACAAGATTTTGTATTTAATCTCCTTGGATAATTTGCTAATCTAATCTACAAAATATGGCAGCATTGAGGGGATGTCATATCTGGGGTTCGGCTACAAAGACTGAGACTTCCGTCTTGCTAGCAGATTCTCATTCTTGTTGGTTTCAATGAAGTAAACTTCTGTGTTGGCGAGAACCACATGACAAAGGACTGAGAGTGGCCCTTGACCAATAACTAGCAAGAAAATGAGGCCCTCAGTCTAACCCTCGAAAACCTGAATCTTGTCAAAAACTATGGAAGTTGATCCTTCCACAGTCCAGCCTTCAGGTGAGACCACAGCCCTTGTTGACATTTTGATCGCAGCAGCCTTCTTAGAAAATGTGAAGCAGAGGTCCCAGAGGATGGGCTAATTTAGAGGAAGGGTAGGGTACAACATTAACTGAATGCTGTTTAGACAGAATAAATGAATCCAATATACCGTAACTTGAAAGCAGTGTTCGATGGCGTAAAACACTTTTCTTAGCAAATGGAACACATCACAGTGAGTGGAAAGTACGGAAATTCTCTGTTGGAGGCAAGATGAACTGTAGTGTAGCTGGCTGCTTAACTCCCTCTCAATCACCTCCTGCTTTAGCTGTTACCGCTATGGCTAAAAATAGCTGGCATTCCTAAAGTTCAGCTCCTCAGTGTCCTACTGAGGTTTCCCAAGTCTGAGAGGTACTGGCTCAACCTTAAAATGAGCATCTATCTGATTATATCTGAAAATCTTTTTTATTTTTTTAGGATTTTATTTATTTATTCATGAGAGACACACAGAGAGAGGCAGAGACACAGGCAGATGGAGAAGATGTGGGATCCCGATCCTAGGACCCCAGAAACATGACCAAAGGCAGACGCTCAACCACTGAGCCACCCAGGTGCCCTTAGAAGCTTGTTTTATACTTCATTAGAAAGACAACAAATGGCTTTCTTAGGTCCTCTTTGAGCCACAAACAATAATTTTTGAACTAGTAATAATTCCTAGTCTTTCATGATTTTTAGCCTACCTCTAGAGAGAGTATTGTTCAATATCCATTTACAGCATCTCTGAAAAGAATGTTTCACTTGACAAGACAGTTTGCCTTTGGCCCTAAATTAATTCTCACTAGGAGAAACGAATGTTCTAATTCAAGTGGGTCCCACATTCTGAAAAAAATGTTAGTATTAACTCTGATCAGCATTCAAAATCTTGACAACAAATCCTTATTTTCTCTTTAGAGTCTTCACTTTGAAAATGAGGATTTTGACTCACAACACCATATTTCTTTTAGTTATTATTACCATGTTACATACACCACCTTCCATATTATATCATCTTCAATACTTTACATGTATTGTCTCCTTTAATACTGACAATAATTCCAGAAGGTGGGCATTATATACACTTAGAAATGGGTGGAAAGCTGGAGTTTAGAGAAGTTGCCTGTGTTTATACTGCTGTAGGTAGCAGAGATGGGATTAAAAATACAGGTCTGTGTGATTTCAAGCCTAAACTCAGAACTAGCAAAAAATAGTAGCTTTTTTTGTTAGACAATTTTTTTCTTGCTTCTCAAAAAATTCCCAGAAGGGAAAAATGAAAGCTCGGATGCGCTCTTAATTCAGTTCTCAGAAATCAGTAAGCTGGCAAGCCACTAAGAGCATTTCCTAATTGTACTTGCACATTGAAATCAACAGGAGAGCTTTAAAAAATACTGATGCCTTGGCCTACTCCCAGAGACTTGAGTCAATTTCTCTGGGGTTCAGGCTGGGTTTCGTGATTTTTAAAAGCCTCAGTGCTTGCAATGTGTGGCACAGGTTGAGAGCCAATAATGTAGAGAAATAGTTATAAGTAAGCACTGAAAGGTTGGCTTTCCACCTTATTAGTTTCTCTGATCAGTTCTAGGAGAGCTTTGTATCAAGAGTGACACTTGGTTTGGGTGCTTGGCTGACCCAGTCAGTAGAGCATGCAACTCTTGATCTTGGGGTCATGAGTTCAAGTCGCATGTTGGGTGTAGAGCTTAAAAAAAAGTGACATGTGTAAACTCCCACGAGTCTAGTTTGAGAGGGTGTGGGAAAGATATGAATATTATCATCTCAGAAGAGTAAAATAATGCTTCATCATGAGTACTGGAGAACAAAGAGGTATTTTAAATATATACAAATATGGTGCATGTCTAAAAGCTAATCCTGCCTAAACTTCTGATGGACTATAAACTGGTAATGGGAATTAATTAAGAAGTTAGACTGGTATTCCTACTGAAATTATTATTTAGAAAGCTTGAAGAGAGTAAAACTCTCTTCAAGTCTTTAAATGTTGATCGAATGGCAGTGTGTACAAACTACAATGATAGAGGGACAGTGTCAGAGAGAGCTAGAGGCACTACTGGTTGCAACAGGTCACCATTGACAGTGACTGTAGCTGATTTTGCCAGTCAGACTGGCAGAGCTGGCCAAAGTTGGCTGCCTTCTTCACTGCCCAGTAGCTCTCTCCTTGGAAGAGGATAATCTTCCAGATAGTACTCAGAGGGAGGACATCAAGCAGCTGTTATACACTGAATTAATCTTATGTTCTTACCCTCTCTCATCAGACAGGCTTTTCCATCCTCTATTCTTGACAAAGCAGATATAAAAACAAAGGAAGTCACAAACCAATTCCCAATGTCTGCTTGGTGTTGCGTGTTAGGGGAGAGGGAAGAAGAGGAATAATTGAAATGGGAGGGGAGGATTGGCAGGAAAGGACAACTTTCTTCAGAGAGCTCTGGGTTATGGTGGGGTAGGCACTCAGGAGCCACCTGCCCTGAAATGTGGAGCCTTCACTGCACCATGTCATGTGGACCATCTGCTGTCCTGGGCACTGGTCATCATCCCTGCATGGAGCCTGAGGACTTGGATAACTCCTGTGGGGGCAGGAGCTTGAAGGGAAAAGCTTCCCCACTGACCAAAGGGTAACCAAACACAATTGGTTGAGAACTTCCTTTTGAGTTGGGCAGCAGTTGGACAACAAAACAGCAGTCCTTAATATCACTAAGAACAAAAAATTGTAAAGATAAAGAAAGCAATTTTATAGAATAAGTAAACTTTAAGCATGATTTTAATCATAAAAGATGAAAGAAGTGATAAGACCAAATCAGAATATGTGGTTATATGTGCATGAAAAATGAAAGAGGAAATACCATAATGAGAGAAAAGCAAGATATACATTGGACTAAATGACTTTTGGTCACCAAATTCCTTTTTGGTGAATCTGAGCTCTGCTAAGCAGATTAATCATAATCTGCTATGATTATAAGAGTAATCATATAAATGTTTGCTGTTATTATTTCCATCCTTGCAGCCAGCTGTGGTTGTCAATTTATGATTTGTTAACTGTTGTTACCCAAGAACAGCAAATGATGAACATATTGCTGAACCTGAAATTCATCCTGCATTTTACATGTAATTATAAGTCCAGTAGTGCTAGTTGAAACATCTGAAGTATATGTGGTCATACAAGGACAGCTATTTCCCTCGCTGTTAAGAGGTGATTTCTGTGGCTGTCCTCTAGATGGTCAGAACTACTGAAGTCTCAGTTGTAGATACTTGGAGGATGTTGCTATTTTATTACATATTAGTATTAAAATGAAAAAAAAAATCCAAGCAAAGTCTTTGTGTGTTCCTGAAAGCAATTAAAATTCCTCATGCTGGGAGGAAAATTATCAGTACCTCAGGCAGACACTGTGGGGTTGGCCAAAGAGGATCTCTGGAATATTAAGAATGCTACTTGATGTTTTTCCCTAGTGACCTCGGTACTCTGGAATCACTGCACAAGCGTTATCAGCTTCTTGGTAATGATCTTTTGAGAAAAAGCTCATTAAAGTGGAAAAGCACTGAACTGGAATTGGGAGAGTTCTGGTTCCATCACAACAAGTCGATCCAACAATTCCAACTCTCCATGTCAAAGCCATCCTGAATGGAATGGGATGGGTGGTTGAGTCGTATTTTAAACATTTTATGTGTCATTTATTTGTGAAGGAAATCCAGCCTAAATATTTGCTGGGGCTTCCTGGGGATGAGTTTCTGTACCAAGGGGTACTGAATTTTGCACAATGTTTGTAAATACTTAGATGGAGAGGACTAAAACTCTCCCTGAACTTTCGAGGGTCCTCTCTTTTGAAGCTCTGCCTTGAGGCCACACATCCTTCAAAAAAGTACTCATCATTTCCAGAGTGCTCTTCTATCTGAAGAGTTTCAGGAAGTCAGCAGTTCCTCCAACTAAGGGAACCTTATACCCACCTCCTTTTACTGAAGGTCATGTCCTTGATGGGTGCTGGTGTGTCAAAATATGGTAAAAGAAATTTGTAAACTTCTTGGTTGATCACTATTGTTAAGAGTAACTGAACTACCTTAGAGATAATCTAATGTCAAAGATCATATTAAAAATAAAAAGACTAAAAAAAAAAAGACTGATCAGATTTTTTTTAACCTATGGAATTGCCAAGAAATTATGAAACCACAGATTGTGAGTTTGTATAGGCTACTGGCAAGAAAGGTCTTAAATTAATGGTAGAACTTGGCAAAAAATTTAATTAAGGATTTCATATTGGGTAACACTGAATATAAGGAATTAACCTTCATACTTGCCTTCCTTTATGGTCTCTGAGGAACTGAGGAAGGCATAGCTATAGAATCTGCTTAGGTATTTCTTGGTTTAGAGTTGAGAACAAGAGTTCTCAAGCTCTCTTCTTCCTTCTTTCCTTCCTTCCTTCTTTTCTTTTCTCTTCTTCTTCCTCCTCCTCCTCCTCCTCCTCCTCCTCCTCCTCTTCTTCTTCTTCTTCTTCTTCTTCTTCTTCTTCTTCTTCTTCTTTTCTTCTTCTTCTTTCTTCTTTTTTTTTTTTTTTAGATTTTATTTATTTATTTGACAGAGAGAAAGAGCACAAGCAGGGGGAGCAGTGGGCAGAGGGAGAGGGAGAAACAGGCTCTCCGCTGAGCAAAGAGCCCAACATGGGGCTTGATCCCAGGACCCTGGGATCATGACTCATGCCAAAGACAGACGCTTAACCAACTGAGCCACCCAGGTGCCCCTCAAGCTCTTTTCCGAAACGTTCATTTCCTTCTTTCTATTTTAAACTCTAGCATGCTTTTAAAAATGGATTTCTGGTGCACTTAAAAAATGGTAGGGTTTACTAAAATAAAGGCTTGGTGAACATGGCCAGTAATGAATGTCAAGTCAACTGAACTTTGCAGTTAGTATCCTGAAGTGTTTATAGCACATGTGGCCTGGCAGAAAATTTAACTGCACACAGCCTATAAAGATAGCTCATGTGGACAGCAATGGCAGGAAGCAGAGAGCACGCATGTACTACTACTAGCATTTAAGCATTTATCTTTTTACCAAAATTTGCTTTATGGGGCTTAAATTTAGTTTTCATGGAATACTTTCCTTATAAGAAATTACTTTCCTTCTTAAATACTTGTGATTGAACATAGTTAATCCTTGTTTTCAACATTCAGGAGCATTAATCAATGATCTTTCTCCTCTTTCCTTCCTCCTCCATAGCATGATTCTGGTGCGTTTAGCTTACTTAGTGTTTTCACATTATTTCATTTAATTGTCCTGACCAGAGAGACCATATACTTCCCTAGCTGATTTAAAATGTTCTCAAAAAAATTTTTTTCTCTCCTCACTAGATTTCAGGCTTTTTACCCATCAATTCTCTTAAAACCAAGAGGGTTTCTCAGGTGTAATGACAAGGGGACTATTTTCCTTGGTGTTTTTTTTCTCTGGCTAGAAAGGAAGATGTGCCAATGCAGCTATAGCAGCCTCAAGTTCCAATAGTGTAGTCTGCTGGAAGGTGGAAACAGGAGCGTCACTTCAAAGATATACTTACTACCCTACAGAACTAACCTAGGAAATAGAATTGCCATGGTTTCATTATTTAAAAAAATTTATTATTCTATATAGCATGCTTTTGAGATGTCTAAGAAACAATTAGCACCACATTCAGTAAAATTTATTTTGTTAAAGGAGGGGACATCCTGGATAACATATCAAATAATTATGTATAAATAGAATATAATCAAATAACTAAAATATAAAGCAAGAGGATTAATTGGATTAATTAGGGCCCCTGGAAGGAATGTAGAATGGCACAGCCACTGTAAGAGAAACAATTTAGCGGTTCCTCAAAATGTTAAACGCAGAGTTAGCACATGATCCAGCAATTCTACTCCTAGGTATAGAGCCAAAAGAACTGAAAACATATGTTCACACAAAAACTTGTACAAATATGTTCATGGGAGCATTATTCATAATAATAAAAAAGTAGAAACAACCCACATGGCTGTGAACTGATGAGCAGATAAAATGTGCTATAAACAGAATACTATTTAGCCATAAAAAAGGAATAAAGGACTGATACAAGCTAAGACATGGATGAGTCTTGAAAATATTTTATTACATGAATGAAGCCAGTCACAAAGGGGCACATTTTATATTATTCCATCTATAGAAAATGTCCAGAACAGGTGAATTCATAAGACAGAAAGCAGATTAGTAGTTTTCCAGGAAATGAAGAGAAGGGAAATTGGAAGTGACTTCTAACAGCCACAGGGTTTTACACTGAAGTGATAGAAATGGTACTGGTAGGAGTGATGGTTACCTAACATCGAGAATACACTAAAAACAACTTTTAAATGTTTAAAATGGAAATTTTTCATGTGAATTTTATCTCAGGAAGAAATACTGAGTATTTTTACAAAGCAAGAAGCAAAAAGTTATAAAGCAAGAAGTTATACTTACCACCAAAATTTACTACATGTAATTTTTTATTTTTTCTAATCTTCTATTGGACACTTTTCATTAATTTTAACTTTCATGTCATTGTCACAAAAATGGGGATTATAACTCACTGAACAAAAGGCACTACTGAAGAATCCCTTGGTCCTATGAAAATATTCTGGATGAAACTTAGCTAAATAAAGCATTTGTGAATGGGGTTGTCAGGTCCTTTTTTTAAAGTATTTTTTAAAAAAGATTTATTATTCATTAGAGAGATAGAGAGTAAGCAAGCATACACTAAAATAGGGGGAAGGGGCAGAGTAAGAGAATCCAAGCAGACTCCCCACTGAGCATGGAGCCAGATGTATGGCTCTATCTCATGATCCATGAGATCATGACCTGAGCTGAGCCATCCAGGTGGGGGGTCTATAGGCAGAGTGGATGTGTCACATGCTGGAATCACCCATGGAATGAAGGGATGGATGGATGAATTTATTTATTTATCCATCCATCCATCCATCCATCCATTCGAGACACAGAGAGAAAGAGAGTCAGAGACATAGGCAGAGGGAGAAGCAGGCTCCATGCAGGGAACCTGATGAGGGACTTGATCCTGGGACTTGATCCTGGCACTCCACTACACCACTGAACCACCCAGGGATCCCCTCAACCATGGAATCTAAAGAGATACTGATGCCTGAGTTCCATCCTTTGAGATTCTATTTTAATTGGTAATTTATGGAATCAGCACTTAATTTTCTGGGCATTGGAGTTTTAAAAGCTCCCAGTGATTTTAAAGGGTAGCAGAATTTAAGAACCATGGACTTCTGTCTTTTCCCTTCTGAGCTCAGAAGACACTATGCTTGTTTTTCACCACTGGGGTCTCTCGTCTGGTTCTCATATGCGAGTTCTTGGCCAGAAACAGGAGGAAAAAGTAAGTGTGCGGACATTCTAATCCAAGCCTAAAAAGTATGGCAGTGCTTTGCCAACATCAAATCTCTGTCATTGAAAAATATGAACCTCCTGAAGTCTCAGGGAAGCCTTCTACTGCCAGAAGAAACCAACTAACAAATGAGACTTTATTTTCCCCATCTTGTAATTTTTAAAAAATATTTTATTCATTTATGCATAGACACACACACACACACACACACACACACACAGGCAGAGACACAGGCAGAGGGAGAAGTAGAATCCATGCAGGGAGCCTGACGTGGGACTCGATCCCGGGTCCCCAGGACCACACCCTGGACTGAAGGCGGCGCTAAACTGCTGAGCCAGCCGGGCTGCCCTCCCATCTTGTAATTTTGTTGAGGCCAGTTAATCCTCACTGATGATGATGTACTCTCTTACGTAATTTCATTTTTAAGGTTCAAAGTTTCAAATGCAATAAAACACCGTCTTTTGTAGTGAGCACATCAAAGTTTTTTGTTTTAGGATTTATGGCTACATTCACCATTCAGTCATTCACGCGTTCTCTTATTCAACCAACAATCACTGAATACCTGTTTACAGGCCAGGCCTCAGCTTAACACCTGCACTTGCTGGGACAGTGTATTTCGTCCAAGGATCCTGGCACACTGGACTGTTTTTTTTTTTTTTTTTGAAGATTTTATTTATTCATGAGAGACAAAGAGAGAGAAAGAGACAGAGAGAGAGAGAGGAAGAGACACAGGCAGAGGGAGAAGCAGGCTCCATGCAGGGAGCCTGATGTAAGACTCGATCCTGGGACTCCAGGATTACTCTCTGGGCTGAAGGCAGGCACTAAATCGCTGAGCCACCTGGGCTTCCTTGGACTGTTTTATATAAATGGGCTGGCCCAGTTCCCTGAGAAAGACAATTGGCTCATTCTCTCTCTCTCTTTTTTTTTTTTTAAGATTCATTCATTCATTCATTCATTCATGAGAGACAGAGAGAGAAAGAGAGAGAGAGAGAGGCAGATAAGCAGGCTCCTCGCAGGGAGCCCATTGTGGGACTCGATCCAAGATCCTGGGATCAGGCCCTGAGCCAAAGGCAGACGATCAACCACTAAGCCACCCAGGTGTCCCTCAGTCCTTCTTTCTTAACTTTTGTTCTGCATGCATTCTATCGCTTAGCAGAATTGCTACCACCACTTTTGGATTCCTAAGTCTATATTCAGATTTAAAAAGTGTTCCAAGGGATCCCTGGGTGGCGCAGCGGTTTGGCGCCTGCCTTTGGCCCAGGGCGCGATCCTGGAGACCCGGAATCGAATCCCACGTCGGGCTCCCGGTGCGTGGAGCCTGCTTCTCCCTCTGCCTATGTCTCTGTCTCTCTCTCTTTCTCTATGTGTGACTATCATAAATAAAAAAAAAAATAATAAAAAAAAGGTGTTCCAAGTATATGTTTTTATTTCCATAAAAGAATGACCAATATGACAAATACAAAGATAAATATGGTATACGTGGAAATGATCTCCAAAATGCAGGAATGGGGAACATTTTTTCTATGAATACTTATATACATATTCCTCAGGAACATACCTTGTTCTCTTGTGTGTTTTAATTTTTGAGGTATTTCTTGCTGCAGTAAGGCAGCTCTATCATGCTTCATTCTTCTAAGCCAGGAGTTCTCAACCAGGGATGTTTTCCTTCCCAGGAGACATCTGGCAGCTTCTGAAGACATTTTTAATTGTCACAACTGGTGCAGGGAGTGATACTAGCAGTCAGTAAGTAGAGGCCAGGGAGACTGAAATGTGGTGCACTGCGCAGCACAGTCCCCACAACAAAGAATTATCTTGTCCAAAATGACAATGGTGCCCTGCTCCAAGCAAATAAAACTCCCAAACTATGAAGTCATTCTCCAAAATTCAAATATATATTCATAGTGAAGAAAACTAGCATAAAAATTTAAATATCTAACCTCTTCTACTCTTTAACCTCTCCAAATTCTTTCTCTGCTCGACAAAGAAAAACACCTCGAATTTTTAACTCCTTTCAGGTTTTGTTTTCTTTGGCTTTTTAAAAAGAGATTTCCACACAGAAGTTCCAAGTTTCAGTTAATCAAGAAGTTTTTATACAGAACATATATTATGTGGAGGGCACTCTTATTTAGGTGCAATGGGAATTGCAAAAATAAAATGACACATGGATTGTGCCTTGGAAGAGCTATATAAACTAGTACAGAAAATAATACATGTATGCATGAGAAGTAAACTTTAAAAGGCAGTTAAAATAAAGATAATAATTGCTTTAAGATATCAGAGAAAGTAGTGATTACTAAGAACTGAGGGTAGAAGGACAGAAGGTTCCAAAGAAGACTTAGGAGAGGGCGATGAACTCATCCCTGTTTGCCAACACGGACATGTGCTGATGAATGATCACCCAGCAAAAGCCACTAAGCGCACATCTGTACAAAAAGTTAGTTTTATTTAATCTCTTACCTACTAACTCTGAATCTGCATTCTATTAAGATCCCAGCCTATCTGTATGTAGAGTGAAGACTGAGAAACATTGACGTAAGGCAACTAAGGGCTTCAACTGGACCGGTGGTTCTCAACTCTGGCTATCCATTAGAATCCCTTGGGGATCTTTAACAAAATACCTTCTAAGGATTCTAATTTAATTAGATTGGGTGATGTCTTACACAATGTTATACGTCAGTCATATATCAAAAACCCCCAACACTATTTTCAATTTATAGAGTAAAAAATTGGGGCAATGCCTGGGCATTGGTATTTTTCTAAATGCCCCACATGACTCTAAGGTGCAACCATGGTTGAGGACCACTGAATTAGAACAATGGATTTCTACTCTAGATTCATGCAATGAATTCCTTAAGCAAATAGATTGAAAGAGCCCTCAAATGCCACATCCTCTGAAAAAGAAACCAAGTAAGAATTGGCAAGGTGAAACAGCACACACTGAATCCCAGGGGGAACTGGACCAACCCTTGTATAATGAGGATGTGATGTTGAATGCGTCTGTGTTGGCTCACAGGGAAAGGCAGAGCAGTGGCAGCATAAGCCTCTCTTGTGGGTGACCTTGCTGGGTCTCTCAGGATGGTCCAGCCTTAAATTCCATTTGTGTGGAGCAGAAACATATGCTCACAGCTGTGTTTCAAGGGTTCTAAAGTTGCAGTTTCAAGTATATATGGCGGTGAGAATGCAGCTGCCTTAATTGTGGGAGTCATGGAAGTTAGTGTTAGATCCTTTGCCATAATCCCAGGAATGGAGCCAACTCTAGGCTCCAAGATGGCCCCGTGTCAGTCCACACAGGAGAACAGCCATAGTTGCCTTTGTGGGAAACTCACAACTTCTCAACAGAACACATTACACCAATCCCTGGCATTGCTCAACTGCAACAAATTTCCTAAGCCTTCATGGTGCTTCATTCATTGGCTCCTTCTGGAGCTCTTTGTTGGAGACATCTGTGTTTTTTAGAGAGATGCTTTTCAAAGCTTAATGTGTAAAGACATCACCTAGGGATTTTGTTAAAATGCAGATGCAGTAAGTAAAGACTGCCCTAAGTTCTCAGATGCTGTCAGTGCTGCTTCTGGTGACCTTATTCTGAGGAGCGAGCAGTTGGATCTGTGCTTTCCAAAATGGTATCCTCCAGCCTCATGTGGCTATTCAGCACTTGAGATGGGGACAGTGTGACCAAGGGGTTGAATTTTTAATATTATTAAATTTGAAGGTTTTGCATTCAAATTTAAAAATGAAAATGACACAGAATATTTTTCATTAATATAGCTTTATTGTTTCAGTAGGACTACATTTCACTTTACTGAACATTTAGTGTCCCAATTGAGATGTGCTGTAAATGTGAAATTCACACTGGATTTTTAAGAATTATTATGTAAAAAATAACATAAAAATTCTCATTAATGTCTATTAGACTGATTACAAGTTAGAGTGATACTATTTTGGATATACTGGGCTAAGTAAGATATATTATCAAAATTAATTTTACTTCTTTTTTACTTTTTAAATTGTGGCTACTAGGAAATTTGAAATTACTTATGTAGCTCCCATTATATATTTATTTTATAGTGTTGGTTTAGATGGTAGAACTGCTTTCAAAGGAAAACCATATTTATTTAAAAAGGAAGAGTTTAGAAAATATATTGCATCAGGCTTAAATATGAAATACCTAAAAAGTTGCTAAATTGTCATATTGTATATTATGGTATAGCGCTAACCTCCATTTCAACAAATCTATCCCCTCTGGTTCACTCTCCTGAGAGGGCTGAGTTTTCATCTAGTTCATAGATGCTCAAGAGCTCCTCACCAGGAGACCAACCTAACCTTCCTGAGCAGAGACCCTAATATTCTAAAATTTTCTTTCCTGCCTAGTTTTCCTTAAAACACACCCACCTCCATTTCCAATCTTAAATCCCTGCTACATAGGGCCAATATGGAGTAGTAGAAGGAGCCCAGGCTTGGAAGCCAGCTGGATTTAGGTTTGAATCCCAGGTGTGCAACTTACTCGAAATATTACATAGTTTTTCTAAGCACCAGTTTCCTCATGGATAAAATGAGAGCAAAATATCCACACAATTGATGAAAATTAAATCAGATTAGTTACATAAAGTACCTGGCACATGGCTGGTTTTCAACAAAGAACCACCAATATTAATACAGAGAACAAATCAGCAATTCTTGTGGATTGGTAGGTCCTGACTCCTTTATCTATTGACCTCCAAGGCAAATTTTGAAATAAAACAGGGCCTTATATGTTAAAATATCTTAGCCTGAAAGTACACCTCTCAATGAGAATCCAAGCACTGGAATAGTTCACTTAGAAAGACATGTAGGACTAGGCAAATCTCAGCATAATCCACCAAAATGGAAAGCACTTTCTTATCCATGTACCCACTTGGTCTTAAATATAAAATAAACTTAGCTTAGAAGTAATGTATTCCTGGGGCACTTGGGTGGCTGAGTTGGTTAAATATCTGTCTCTTGGTTTTGGCTCAAGTCATGATCTCAGGGTTGTGAGATCGAGCCCTGCATTGGGCTCCTTGTTGGGTAGAGCCTGCTTAAGATTCTTTCTCTCCCTCTCCCTCTGTTCCATGTGTGCTCTCTCTAAAAAGTAGTAGTAGTAGTAGTAGTAGTAGTAGTAGTAGTAGTAGTAGTAATGGCATGTTTCTCGGCCTGACACTCTTGATATTTTGGATCAGATAATTCTTTTGGGGGGGGGGCTGTTCTGTGTACTGTAGGATGTTTAGCACCATTCCTAGCCTCAACCCACTAGATGCCCAGTAGCACTCCCCTTTCCTCCAGCTGTGATTAACAAAATGTCTCTAGACATTGTCAAATGTCCCCTGAAGGGACAAAATCACCTGTGATGAGGATCACTGCTCTACTGGAATGTATCATTCACTTTAATACCTCAGTTACAGAACATCTGATTATAATTAAATTCCATAATTTATATTAAAATTGACTAATTTTTATTGCATATAAGTAAAAGCATTTTACTCAATGTAAATTCCTTTTACTTCCATTGATTGAGCTCCTACCATGTGCTAAGACTCTCCATATGCTTTCTCATTTTATTCTCACAACTTTTCTGAGGAATGTTGTATAAAAGGATTATCATCTTCATTCTCTAGATAAGGAAGCTTAACTTCAGAAAAGGTAAATAATATTTAGTCAAACACCACACCAACAAATAGTGAGGCTGGGATTTGAATCCACATTTTTATCACTTCAAAGGTTTTTTCCTCATATGCTGCACTGCCTCTTTCCATTTTATTTGGATTTTATTTCTTGGTTAGGTTGCTTTTTTGGCACTGGGATCAGAGTTATCAGCTTCTTTTAGTTGTCAGCTAGCTTATAGAGATTAGAGCTTAAAGATGAACAGTCCTATATTGACTTGAGAAGGTCTTGTACTTCACCTTTTACTCCCATTATATGAAGCAAATGGAAAAGCATCCTATTATTGGAACCATATGTATTTCCTAAACAACAGTGCTGGATCCCCTCATGGAAATGAGAAACAGTCCCTGCATCTGTGAAGTTTTCAGTCCAGTGGGGAAATAAGATTTACACATGTGAAACAATCCAAAAATAAAACATTTCAGGATATATTGGAATAGAAAATGAGATATTTCAGGATATACTGAAGTAGCTATATAGAACTGTATAAAGAAAGGGAAGACCAGTGTGAGTTACAATAGACTTAGAAGCTTTAATAGAGAAGTTCTGGTGGGAAATGGAGGGTGGTGCAGGTTAGGAGGCTGATCATTTATAACAGGTACTATACTCCTACATTTACCATTGTGACTTAATGGAAGAGGTTAGATACATATTGCTGAATATCTGCTTATCCACTGGTGGACATTTCTTTGGCCAACTCTCAAGAATCATGATCCACATTTACCTCTTTCTCTTCTAAGTCAGGTTTTCTGCTCACTTCTAACTAAATGATGGATAAAGACACCAAAGAGTTAGAGAAGGAACATTTATTTCAGACATAAAAGGATTCTGGGAATATGGACTTTGACAGTTTCAAAAAGAAAAGAGTTTCTATGTAGTCACATACTCTTAGAGCTAGAAAAGACCTTGATAGTCAGCTAGGTCACTGTTTCATTTTACAGATGAAGAAAATGTTCAAAAAGAAGTGAATTGGCCAAGGTTGCATGGCTGGTAAGAAGCCAGACTGTGTTTTTCACTTTACTCCGTGAAGTAAAAATCATGATCACTAATCATGGTATTATTTACTTTAGATCTATGAACATCTAAGGCCCTACCAAATTTCCAAATGTTACATTTACAGAAAGCAAACTAAGCTTGATCCTGAGCCCTGGACTCTACAATATTAAGACCAAGTTCAAGGTTCCAGTGATAAGAAAAACAGGTTTCTGACTAGGCATTTTGAAAGCTTGTAAGAAAACAAACTAAAGCATTATTTTAAGTACTAATGTTCAACCACATAATGAGTTCAGAATTCCATCCATAACCAACCTATTTTATTACACTAGATGGCAGCAAATAGGTATCTAGGTGTATAGTCAGCAAGGAAATCGAAAACAAGAGGAAACCGCACATAGACTGAGTTTAAACTTGCCTGAATAAAGTAAAAGTTTCCGCAAGTATTATGCTCTTGAACATTCTTAAAGAAGTTGTGGTTCTTCTTGTATATTTTATTTAATTGAGGTTCCTTCTTACACATAGTAGCGTGCTTAATCTTGATGAACTGCTGCAATGCTGAATTGTATAATCACTGACTCTTGAGCAAGTAGGGCAATATTTTATATATTTCTAGAATCTTGTTCCTGGCCATTAGAGGCAGAGCAATAATCAGAGAATAGGGGATAGGAAGTAGTGAACAGAGATCTGGGATGAGATGTTGCAGGATATGACATCAAGATTCATTGGACAAGAAAAGTATATTAACAAAAGCAGGTTGTGAATAATGGCAACAGAGGTATTTAAAATTAGGAAAAATTAGAGGTTAGATAATCACCAATGGGACTAAAAGATTATCTAGGTTATTCTAGGTTATTGTCTTCAAAATGGACCATGCAAGATGATTCATTGGAGAATGAAAAGAAAACACTAAAACTTATTTCTGTGTTGGGTATCTAAAATAGGAAATAAATAACAAACCAACTAACTAACCAACTAAATAAATTACAAGGTCAACTAACACTGAACATTTAGAGTTGCATGGAACCTTCACTCAGCCTGTGTGTCAGAGTCACAAGTCACAGTTCGTACAAGAGGAATCCTGCAGAAAGAGTGGGAGGGCCACAGTTCAGAGAATGGGTTAGCAGTACTTTTACTCTCTCTTCATTTATGATATTAGAGTATTTTTTATAGGTTCTACATGGATGACTTAATGGATAAACACATTATGCTGATATTTTGGTGGTTTGATCATGATGTAACAAGCAAGTGGCTTAAAAATATTTATATAAAGAAATCTCATATTTAAGGTAATTCTAATGAAGCAAGCCCATGTCAAAAACAAGGAAATGATTGCACTGGCACTTTTCTTACTATAGAATAAGTAACCAATCTGATAGGAAGTTGACTTCCAAAATGGGAAAATATCTTAAAGATCATTTGAAATATAGATTGACACCTACTACAACTACTATTCATTTTTTGAAGCTCTAACTTGGTGTATTATGTGAGCATATTTTCAAGTATGAGATATCTTTTCAGCATGAGATAATAATTAACACCAAATATTGTAATAAATGTAACATAGACCCAACTTTCAAATTATGCTTCATAAATTGTTAAATGAGGACTCCCCTGCAAAATAAGTAAACTTCAAACTCACTGCAGGAAGTGTTTTGCCCTATTAAACATTAAAGTTAAAATATTTTACAATATTGCCTGGTTCAACTTTATCAACACTTTAAGACTTATATTTTTATATATTTTATAGTGAACAAAATGTATTAAGACCATTGTGCATGTATATATAATTCACAAATATATAAATAATGTATGCTTAGTGTGTGCTTAAAAAATTGCTTTACTAGTGGCATAGAGAATCCAAACTTCAGTAACCTATAATTTTGGTAAATTATGATAACCTATAATCTTTACAGATAAATGAAAATGAATAAAATGAAGCAAGAGGCTGAGGGACTACCAATCTCCCTACAGAGTATAGATTCCCAAATTCTTAGTATTCAAACTCTCTCCATCTCCATTCAAACTCTCTCCATTCTACTCTATTTTCACTCTCCTCAAGTTTGACGTATAGGGTATACATTTAGGTATATGGATCTAGGGCACAGATTTGGGCTCCTCATTCTTTTACAACTCTTCACATGCCTTCATCCTTAAAGGGTTGCTCTGTGGGAAGCAGAAACAAAGGTAAAGGAATATTAAAAGAGAGGCATCTGCCCATCAGATAAAATGCAACTATGTGCAAAAGAAAGATTCAGATATTAGAGTGGAAAGACACCACAAGATAAGCCAAGTGCTTACTCCCATAATTGATTCTTTTTCACATGAACACTCATAAGTACAAGAAGTATTAAAAATGTATTCACCATTTTGAACTGTACAGGATAATGAGGAATGGCTTAAAAATAAAAGGTTGACATGGTATGGAATAAATAGTCTGACACTCTGGGGCAAGCACAAGGGGAGTTTCCTTCTCAGATGAGGGGTTTCCATGACCCTCATCGTTTTCTTCTATGTTGGCTCCCTTTTCTTGGTAGAGCTTGACTAAAGGGCCATAATCAACTGTCTGTGTAAACTCTGCTACAGAAGGTATATACCCTTCCTATAAGTCAGTATTTCCAAAATGTGGTCCTAGGAGTCTGAGCTACCTATGACAGGACCACCTGGATAAATATCCAGATTCCAGGGTCCACCCCAGATCTACATGAATCGATAGATTCTTTAGGAGGGGCTTAGGAATCACTGTTTTTGGTTCTCCTAGTTGATTGTATACTTTTGGGTCTCAGTACTTAGACAAAATGTGCTGTCTGGTAAGCAGAAAAGGAGAAAAGACAAGATCAGAGGTTCCCCTACTAGTCTGGGATGATTAGGGGCTCATCGTTGAAAGACTATTTTCATGTCATGAGCTTCTGTTAAGATGTAAAATTTCTAGCTCATAAAGAAAATTAAACGTTAGAATTTTATACATTTAAGGAGAGGTTGTAAATTTTCATTTTGTAAAGGACAAACAGTTTCAGTTCTTCTGGGATGTGTCTTTGCCCATGGCAGGCAGGGCACTGAGACAGATCCAGCTAATACTGTGTGCAATTATATTCCAGAAACACATACATTTAATGCTGAAGATAATGATAAAAGACAGTTTGTAGGTGGGAAATGCAAAATTCTGAGAGGTTAAATGTCCTCCTAAATTCATTTAGCTGGTAAAAGGCAGAGGTGGGATCTGTATCAGATCTCAAATTCACAACCAGTGCATTTTCAACTGCCCTTGTGCTACTACCCTTCTAGTTCTAAAATTCAGGGTACCCCTGGCAAACAAATGAGAAAAAAGCGAATCTACAGAGGAAATAGGAAAAATGAAGAAAAGGCTAGCATTTTTGACCAAAAAAAATTGCAAGCATTCCTTCTGACCATTTTATAGAACTACCATAACTTACAACAGAGAGGACTAAAGGAATCTTTCTAGACAGATGACTTAGCACCCTTTAAGTTATAGGTCAACAAACAGGAAATGTTCACTTGGTTTGAACTAGAACACAGAGTTCCTGTCTTAGAAATTTTATAGGACTGTCAACAGTGACAAGTGGTTGGGTCAGCTGTTGAGTTTCACATCTTCCATGGACAGAGCAGGCTTAAAGTCCCTGAGGCATGGTTCAGCACTGATTTAAGAAGCAATAGCTCTCAATTAGCAGCCACAGCTGCCACTTCCTATATCAACCAACATTTCTTGGGTGGTCTTTCACCATGCTGCAATTATTAATGAAACTTTATTTATGGGCTCAGACAGGTCTTAGCACAGAACGGCAGGCATGGTTGTTATGCACTGAGCCAATACAGCTGCCATTACACTTGTTAACTTGCCCATGATGTAATTTCACAAGTTTGGTATTCCTTTTTCTCCCGTTCTGTACTGGTGTTTTTTGATCAATGAATCAGAATTAGCTGAACAAACCTGAGGTTTCAAACAAGACAAGTGTGGTAGAAGGAGCTGAGGCTCTGGGACCAGTGTGCCCTAAGTGTGAATCCTTCCTTATTTGATTTTAGGAAAATAATATCTTTTCTTGTAGTTTGAGTTCTCAAATTCATTGAACTGGGAATACTAAGAGTAATCTTAATTATTATGCTATTGAACTCTAAGAAGTACCTGCTTAGTAAATGTTTATCATCTCTCACCGAGGAAATTTGGCAAACATAATTCATACCTTAAAGTTAATGTATATATATTTATTATAATAAGAACTAACATTTATTGGGTATGGTCACCTGTCAGATGCTGTCCTCAGAGATTCTCATGTATTATGTCATTCAATCTTTTTCCCCAGGGTATGATATGGGAACTGATGGGATCCCAGGGTATGAGATGGGAACTGATGGGATCCCTGGGTAAACTGATGGGAAGCACCACACCCAGGAAGTCTCATTTCAAATCCCAGCTCTTAACCTCTATGATATAGATATAGATAGATTCTAGAAGGAGTGTTCTACATCAAGAAGATGTAAGGAGGTGGCATAGCACAGAAGTAATGAGAAGAGTGCATGAGTTAGAGTGCCTGGGTTCAAATCCTGGCTCTGCACTTCTCAGCTGTGTATGCTTTGGGCAAGTTGCTTAGGCTCCCTGTGCCTCCATCTCTTCATATGTTAAATGAGGATAAAGGTAGGATCATTATGATGACTACTAATGATTTAAAATACATAAAGTGCTTAGAACAGCACATGGTAGTGTAAACACTGTTGTAGTAATCAAGTATTATCAGGTGTAAGTCTGATGATGCATGTCTTCAACACACTGAAAACAACTGGCTTTTTTTTTCTCACTACTTTCAATGATTACAAATCTTCCTTACAATTCTGCATCAAAAAATAACTTTGCTAGTGCTTTATAAAAAATGACATCTCAATTTCCTTATAATGCAATAATCCATTCTGGCCTCTCTGTGATGTGAATAGTACTAAAACCCACTTAGGTCAGAGAAATCATAGGGTAAGAAAAAGAAATAAAAACACAGTCTTTAAAAGTAGGCAATCATCAGACCAGGGACCCATCTGAAACTCTAGCCACACTCACCCCATGCAATCTGTGATTTTGAAAACTCACACTGTAGCATTCTTATTGCTTTTAAAGACATGTTTCATATTTTCAAGGTCAAAAATTCAAGCTCAGGATTTGATGTTTGAAAGTTCAGAATCCCCGATAGTTGTCATAATGACCTGTGATACAAAATCTAGTACTTTCATGTCATTTGTTTGGTAGGAGTGGGATGTATGCAACATTTTCCTTAATTTTTGCAGTAGGGAGTTTACCACATTCTAATTCTGAAGTTTCCTTTGGCCCTACAACTTTTGGTTTATGATTTATAATTTGAAGGCTGTGCATCAGCACAGTTATACAATCAAGTACGATCCTTTTGAAAGATCCTAAATAAAAATAAATAATGCCCCCAATAGTTTAACAAACAGCTCATCTTACCCTTTATCTTTTGCACTTATTTTGGCTATGTTTTTAACCAGGAGTTTAATTCAAGGTTGAGACAAACATACCATAAGGTTTAAAACCACATCAAAAAAAGTTTTACTGGGCATTGTATGCAAGTGATGAATCACTAGATTCTATACCTGAAACTAATATTACACTGTATGTTAACTAACTGGAATTTATTTTTTAATCTTTAAAAAGATTTTATTTATTTATTCATGAGACACACACACACACACACACACAAACACACAGAGGCAGAGACACAGGCAGAGGGAGAAGCAGACTCCCCTCAGGGAGCCCGATATGGGACTCGATCTCTGAGCTCCAGGATCATGCCCTGAGCGGAAAGCAGAGCTTAACTGCTGAGCCATCCAGGAGTCCCAACTAACTGGAATTTAAATAAATACTTGAAACTACAAAAAAATATTTGTACTGGGACATAGTGCTGAGGTTGAGGATATAGCAGAAGTCTCCAAGTGAAATTGGTTAATACAACTTTCTCTTTTAATAAAAGAACTACCATCCATCTTATGGATTGATAATATCAACCTGGAAAATATTTTTGAGTAAACAGCTCGACTGTGCAGATATGATTGATTGGGAGGCCAGGTGGAAGTGGAGGAGCAGAGAGAAAAGACTGGAAATAGTTCAGCAATACTCTAAGAAGTATGTCTTCCATTTCTCACTGCTCCAGGAGACACTATGATCCATCTGTGAGAGAAGCCCTTCTCTAGGTCCATGTGTGTCTACTGACTTAGGGCCACTGGCCTGTTCTTCTCAGTACCTCACTGATAAATGGCTGCCATACACCAAAGTTTCTGTCTCATTCTCAACACTGGGTATCCACTCAAAACCTGGTCCCACCTTGAGAATCTAGAGGTCCTCTAACCCCTTTGGGATGTGCAAGGTATTGGGGGAGGAAATAGAAAGATTACAGATGTGGTTGGGTGGAGACTGAAGATTGCTTGGGACCAAACCTCTCAGATGTGAACCAGGCACATCTTACCGGAACATGTGAGCAGCGTGGCTTCTCTGGCATCCCATCATAGGAAGCCCATGCCTTGTAACATTTGTGAAAGCTCCCAGATTCACTCTTGAGGTTCTTTTTTTTTTTTTTTAATAGATTTTATTTATTTATTCATGACACACACACACACACACACACACACACAGAGGCAGAGACACAGGCAGAGGGAGAAGCAGGCTCCGTGCAGGGAGCCCGACGTGGGACTCGATCCCAGGTCTCTAGGATCACACTCTGGGCTGAAGGCGGCGCTAAACCGCTGAGCCACCCGGGCTGCCCACTTTCAAGGTTCTTTTTTTTTTTTATTTTATTTATTTTTATTTATTTATGATAGTCACACACAGAGAGAGAGAGAGAGAGAGGCAGAGACACAGGCAGAGGGAGAAGCAGGCTCCATGTACCGGGAGCCCGACGTGGGACTCGATCCCGGGTCTCCAGGATCGCGCCCTGGGCCAAAGGCAGGCGCCAAACCGCTGCGCCACCCAGGGATCCCTCAAGGTTCTTAATACCCAAAGGGGACCCTTTTTACTTAGGATGGAGAAGCCAAACAGAACCTGTTCCCATGATCTTTTTTCCTTATTTGACAATCCAATTTTTCCCCCCAGCAAGTCCTCATGCAAAGATTAGATTAAGTCCAATTTATTTTAATGAAGACCTATGACCATATAAAATCACCTTAGAGTTTGTGGTTGTAAGCTGACAGCGGCCACTTGCACCCACAGATCCATAATGCTTGGAAAGGTATTCAAGATAAAGGCTCTGTTATCCACCTATTTGGAGAATTTGGTTCAGAGTCCCAAAAGGACAACAGAAATTCTGGTAATCACATGCTTCATGAAGACTTCCATACGCGGTATCTGTTTTTATTGCATTCACTAACCTCACAGATTTTATTTCAATTATTAGTACTTGACATGATTACAAAGTAAGAAAACTTATCATTTTAATCATTATGCCAGCACTCATATATTTAAAAACATTATCTTTAGAAGTGAGTAGACCGGGAAGTTTTATATAAATCCCAATGCAGTTGTTACTACTCAAAGGATTTTTAAAACTCTTCCTTGGGAATTATCTTTCGAGTTAAATTAATTCATGAGCCACCTAAGAAACTCAGTCTTACTACTTTTTAGCCCCCACCAATCTCACTTAATAATACAGTGAAAGGTTTTGGAGCAAATAATGTCATTATCTGGAACTGGCTGGTACTGACATTCTCTTGTCCTTGCTTGCAATTTCCCCAGGCAACTGCAGATAACTGGGGTAGTAAATATAATGGAAGCGTTTAAGTATCACTGTTGCTCTCTGTAAGACTATCCCCAGTCAACTTACGCTCTCTTGTAGGACTTTGAATACAAGCCATCATGGTGTAAGGAAAATGGGGACAAGGGGCCCTCAATAAATTGTAAGCACTTCAGGTGCAAGGGCTGTATCTTCTTTCTTTACAACCCTTGGCTCTCCCGTCCACTTCCTGGGTCACAAGATAAATTTATGCTTGTAATAGGTGCTCAGTAAATACTACCAATTCGCTGAATTGAAGGTTGAAGGTTGAATTCTACCTTTCTAATTTATTCTTCCAAGTGAAATCTATATTTCTTAAAGGAAAGGACTCTGGTTCCTCCCCTGGATGTCTGGCTTACCACCAAAATAAACAGGATTTTCAGAACATTCTGTTTTCTCAATCTGTCACACTGCTTTATAGCAGTCAAACAAAACCCTTGTCTTGGGCTACTTTATTTTCAAAAAGTCTGTAGAAATTGCCCTATTCCGTGTCCAGGATCATGCTTTTCAGATTTAATTATTTTAATTAGTTCTGATAAATCATTTCATCTCCTTTAGTTACTCTGGCTGTTCTTTTTCGGCTTACGAAGGTTGCTTATCCAGAGTAGGAAATAAGGCCCAGGGAGTAGAGCATAATTTTCCAGATGTCTGTTTTCAAGAGCCCTTCAAAGAGAACTAGCCTTTTTGGCTTTGCCTCCTCTTAAATGGGGTTTTATGGCTCTGTATTACTTTGCAAATACCAAGGGCCCTGTACCTTATTACTTTGATAATTTCCTCCTTTGCTGAATAGTAATCCTCAGTTTATTTTCTCCAGGTTCATTAATTAAGGTATTTTGTTTCTTATTTTAAATCAGTTATTTTATAAATTCTCCTTATTCTATTTATTAAATTCCAAATTCCAAATGCCTTTTTAAAAAGTATTCTGTAGGACCTCCAGTCTTGGGTTTGATATATTTATATACTTTTCACTTGTGTTCATGAAATGTTAATGACTTCTACACCACTGTATTTTCAGAGCTGGATAGCAAAATGGAAGGAACAACCATCATGCTTAGTGGAAACTTTTATGCAAGCATACAAAGTAGGTTGTATTTATCCTTGTTTACAGATCAGAAGCTTGAGGCTCAGAGGTTAAGTGACTTGTCCAAAATCCCATAGCTAGTAAGTAGCAGAGTCAGGATTCAAGCCATGCCTGTCTGAGGGCTTCAGCAAGACTTCTGAGAGGGCTACTCCTTTGAGTTTCATTCTTCAAATACTCTCTCATTTGAAGGAACTTTTTTTTAAAAAAGATTTTATTTATTTATTAATGAGAGACACACAGAGAGAGAGGCAGAGACACAGGCAGAGGGAGAAGCAGGCTCCATGCAGGGAGCCCGAAGTGGGACTCAATCCCAGGTCTCCAGGATCACGCCCTGGACTGAAGGTGGCACTAAACTGCTGAGCCACTGGGGCCGCCCTGAAGGAACTTTTAGGAAGATCATGTGTTCTTTCTAAACCTCTCGGACAAAAGAGAGTACATTACTGATTCCAGGAACAACAAATATTGATCAGGTTTAAGGGAGAAGATCTCGAGAGCTAAATATTACAGTTTGTCATAGTTTGTTGAGGACACAAGCAAGTAAGCTAAGAGAAATAAGACAAATCTATAGGCAGTTACACACAGGAAATATTTCTACTTACATCTATTTCTCTTCTTCCTTGAAATTGTCATAATACATTTAGAACATTCATAGATCTAGAGAGTAGGATAAGGCAAGGCCAAGTGAAATCTCAGCTTTCTGATGTTTACTAACAAAGGAGGGTGAGGAGTCCCTTTTCAGGCTTGGGGCAAAGAGAGGAGTAGGGCTCTAGGAAAAGCCAGGAGGAGAGATAAAGGCAGGAAGACAAATTATTTTCCCTTTTATCCTCCAGTTCACACACACACACACACACACACACACACACACACACTCCTTGTGCTGCCAGCCATGTCCCCCTTCACTACAGAAAATAACCAGACCTAGTCACATGGCCGAGATTCTGTGCCCCTCTATTTCACTGTTTGGAGTAACCCATAATCTCCTCTCCTTTGAAAGTAAACCTGAGAGCTCTTTATGATTTACAGAATCCTAGAACACTTGCAAGGAATGTGCACATTGTTGTCATACCGGATTCTTGTAATGGTGAGAGTGTAAATATAAATATTTCCATTTTTGAAAGGAAAGAAAATAGGCTTCAAAACTTTGTATGGTAGTGCAGGTACTCCAGGCCAGGTTTTCTGACTATGCTCTTTCTACTTTACTCTTGTTGCTAGAAATCTCTGGTCTTTAAAGACTCAAAGAAAAATTTAAATCAAGATACCTTACACATAGTGAAAAGCACAAATTTAAGTTTACATTTCAATGACTTGACAAATACACACAGTATCATCCACACCCTAGTCAAGATGGAGAATGCTGTCTTTTAAAATTTATGGTAGCATAAAATCTTGGGACCATTGGGTAAGCCTATTAAAGAGGGGGGAAAAAGCCATTTTTTCAGGGAAATAAAACTTTAGGCACTTGATATTCACCTGTGTGAGGTCCTTTTGCCTGGAGGGAAGAGAGGGAAAACCAGCTAGAGTGCTGATTTTTCTAAGCAAGCCCCTTGTGATTTTACTTAGGTTTCCTGCAATTTGGTAAGCTTCTCTGCTCTATTTTACACTTTCATATAAGATTTCCCAGGAACATGTGAAAATCGAAGAAAAGCATCAGATTTCCCCTTAATTTTTACTTAGGGTTTTTATTTTATTATAGTATTAATATCACAGTACTCAGCTCTTGTTTGTAGTTGGCTAATTAGTCTCATTCATAATGAAAAAAGGACCATAATCCCATCTTAAACTTAGCACAGTGCAGCTCAGTGTTTTCCATTCAGATGGTTCTCAACCGTAATGTTATAATTATATCATTTTCTCAGCAGCATCACCCACTATAATTACAGTCAAAGCTAAGATGATGTTTATAAGTGTACCAGAGAGGATGGAATTATTTCGTTTTAAGTGATTCATTTACCTCCTCTGTTGGTAACAGAAATGTGTGGTAATGGAAGAGTCATGGTCTTAATATACTGCTCTGAACAACAATTTTGGATGCCAAGAAGCCAAAAAAGAAAATAAAAAACCCCAAACCCCAATATGAGAAAGTATGGGAGACATAATTCCCGGTCTGGTTGCCACAATGACTCCTAATTTAAAAATCTAGGACAGGTCAGGTAATGGAGACTAGCATGCTGGTGGCCACTGGGGGGGCCTCCAGGATGTCCTCGCTTGATCTGCCTTGCTGCAGAGCATCCCCAAGCACCCCAAGTCAGTTTGTGGGACCAACGTTGTGGCAGTATTTTCTATCTAGGCTCTGAGGCTGGATGATAATGACACAGCCAAGCACAGATGATTTCTGTCCTGCAGGACCATTCATTCCTTTAAGACGTATTTCATTCACAGCCACTATGGGCCAGTTCTAGGTGCCAAGTACACGGCAAGGAACAGAGGAAAAATCTGTTTCTCATGAACCTTAACTGTAATGTATTTTAAAACTGTCTTTTGTTTGTTGCCTAGGTGAATAAAAAGAAAGCTTTTACTTTTACTATGAGGGATGCAGACTCATCCATATTAGCTTATATGCCAAAACCTCAGTCAGGTATAGATTAAAAGTCACCATTTTCTTAATATGTAGGCATGGACCCAGTGTGCCAAGGAGAGATATGGGAGATGACTAGAACATGTTGGGTTATGTGTGCTGGGTTCATTTGTAATCAGCTATGAGATAGCACCTGTCAATCCTGTGACACTGACAGAGTCAGAGATAGACACTTCATTTCCAGTGCACCTCTCACTTGCTTGTCCAAAGCCTCTGGTTTAAAATGTTTCATAAAACTTGACATTCTTTGCCTTGTCCTGCTCTGTGAAACCTTATGTGCAGGAGGATCAGAAGATTGACACTGTGGTCAACCATAAAGGATGACTTGGTGGGAAGACTTATCTAGGTACATGTTTTGTGTTTGTATGTTAGGAATTATTTCTCATATGTATCGGATTTTCTTCTTCTTCTTTCTAGAATAGGCCAAGTAAGGAACAAATTTTGATAGCATTTAGGCCAACAAGCAGGTGCATACAGTACAGGTCATCCTCTCCTTTGGTTCTGAGATATCCAAGAACTGAGCCTAGGGCTTCTAGAAATCAGTCAGCAACACTAAGGGACTGAAGAGTCTTGGAAATGAAATTCTGTTATTTTTGGTTATCACTTGGATTTCCTCTAATTTATGTGTATTTGAATGACTGTGCCACCTACACTGCTCTCAGCCTCTAGGGTCCTAACGTGGGACATTGGGGCAGAGGTGAGTGAGGGAGAAAGCAGGCTATGCAGCCCAGGCAAGGGCAGGGTGGCCCTATTCCAAATGATCTAAGCGTGTAAAAGGCAAGCCTTCAAGCTGTAGCTTTAAGAGCTAATAGCTAGAAAGTGGAAATGAGAAAAAGGCTCCATTTAGGAAACTGCAACTAATTGTTTCTTTTTTCTCCCTTTTCTCTTTCTTTTTGGTTTGTGACTTAGTGCAAAGGCTATTGGTAATCTTTCCTATTTCTTGTTTTACAAGTGGTGAGAGGCTAACTGCGGGTGGGGGGGAGGGGAATGTAAATGATCTGCAGGCCTATCATCCTGGAAGCTCTTCTAGGACACAGCAGTGTTCACTACAATGTGACTTTGGTTCTAGGAAAATGCTTGCACCAATGCGAAACCTAGAGCAGTGCTTGTGTGCAAGCAAATATCATCACGTTAGATCACAGCGGCAATGAAATCTTTTGGGATTAAGCTCAAATAGGACTGAGAATCATAGCCTTAAATTCTAGCTAAGTCATTTATTTTTTTTTGCCAACCGAAACCAAGGATGCCTTTCAACATCAACCCTCAGGATCACACCCTACAGCATAACCCATTAATATCTAGTTAGCCAGAACACAAACATTTTCTGTTTTCCAATAGTAATTCTCTAAACTGGTATGTTCATATAAGGACCTTTCCCACTTTTCAGAGATAGCACTCTGGTCACTAGTAAGACTAATTTCATGGGTTTCACTGGAAACGTGAGTTGTCTTTATCAGGGGATGGGGGTTGAGACTGTTCATGAGGGATTACTCTATTATGAAATTTGCAAATATACACAAACATAGAGAGCATGGCTTAATGAGCCATATAAAATAACAAGAGTAAAACCATATGTTCATTATTAGTCATGAGAACAGTAAACCATATTATTTATTTTTTTTAGTCATCTGCTTTTACCCATAACTACCAACATGTGTATCTCTAAAAGCCAAGGACACTCTCATTAAAAAATAATACCAGTATTATACCTAACAAATTAATAATGATCCCTCAATAACATCAAATACCCAGTCTGTGCTCAAACTTCTAAGAATATCCTTAAAAATGTCTTGATAATTTATTTGTTTGAATCAGGATGCAAACTAGGGCCACACAATGTCTCTTAAATTGTTCAAATTCATCACCTTTCCTCTCTCTTCTTTTTATTACGTAATTTTTTGTTTTTGGTTGAGGGTAATTTCCCTTAGCTTATTGCATTCTTAGAGTCATTTAAAATGTTCCACTATCCCTCTTATTTCCCATAAACAGGCAATAAGACCTAGAAACTTAATTTGATTCCGTTCAACCCTCACAGAAAGAATCCATCATGGGTGGTGCTGCAAGTCCTATATCAAAGACATATAATATCAGATGATGGTGATATTGATCCAGGTTCAAAGTTTTGTCAGCCTGACTCACCCAGAATAGAGTTCACCTAAACATTTTGTCATTCACTGATTTGACCTTGCCCAAACCCACTATGTCATTAGGGATTCTAAACTGGTGATTTTTCTAATCCTTCCATTTCATATGGATTTATTAGATAGAATATATAAATAAACAAACAACAAGAAGAAAACATGTTTTTCTTCACCAGCTATTCAGTTATCCTGAAATGCAATTAGAACAAAAATTCAAGGTAATTGCCTATTTCCCTTGATGTATCAATTTTCAGAATGAGTACACATCCTAGTGACCTCCAAAGGCGACCATTTAAAAAAATATATCACTATAAACTTACTGATGAAACATATTTTGATGCCATTGTTGAGAGATTGGAATTATAAGAATAAGAATGATGAAGTCATTTCTCCTTTTTCAGGTGTTCTGGGCTGTTTTCATGGGAAAAAGCACATTGCATAATCTTGGCCACCTTTCCCTTTCTGATCCCCTTTTCTCTATCACTCTAATATTTTAGTAGGATCCCTCTGAAAATAGCAGAAGGCAAGACTAGAGACTAGATGACATATAAAAATCCATGCACAGATATGAAATCTCTAGGGAACCCCATGTGGATGTTTACTGAAGGATGCACTCATACTCAGAGAGGGATCAGTACACTCTAAATGTGTGAACACTGAGTAGACTCATATGCTAGACCCATGCCATGCTCAAATCACTGAGCATAGTTGCAGGAGTGCCACAGTCACTTGCAGTCTATGCTCCTCTGAATACCAGTGGCCACTGAAGGTATAATAGATGATCCCATGAAAACAAGATCCCTGGTCAACTATTTTCAGGAAGTGCTATGGGCTTTTTTCTTTCTCTGGGACAATCGTAAATGTACTAGTACTAATGTACTAGAATCTGAGTAATTCTGCAATAAAGAAACCTGTTTAACTTTGCATGTCCTAGTACTTCCTAAGCACTGGAGAAATGGTGGGCTCAAACATTAAGGGCAGAGTTTTTTGCAGGAGCATACAAAGGATCATTTTTGTTGGGGATTTTATTTTTATTATGTATGAGTAGTGGGTTAAGTTGTATGCCCCAAAGATATGCCCAAATCCTAATCCCTAGTATCTGTGAATGTGATCTTTGTTGGAAAAAGCATCTTTGTAGGTGTAATTATGGTAAGGATCTCAAAATGAGATTATTTTAGGTTAGGGCTTCAAATTCAATGATGGGTGTCCTTATAAGAGACAGAAAAAGAGAACAGACACAGACATAAGGAGAGGCCATGTGAAGTTGGGAGACAGAGAATGGAGTGATGTATCTACAAACTAAGAACCATCAAGGATTGCCAGCAGTTTCTAGAACCTAGGAGAGAGGCAGGGAACAGATTCTCCCTCAGAGCCTCCAGAAGGAACAAATACTAAGGACACCTTGATTTTGGACTTCTGGCCTCCATAACTGTGAGAGAGTCAGTTTCTGTTATTTGAAGCCACCAGGGTTATGGTAATTTGTTACATCAGTTTTAGGAAAGTAATATACTACACCTGAGCTCCATCAATGCAAGTCTGAGGTAGAACTCTGGCATTTATATTTATTGAAAATGACCTCGGGTGATTCTGATGGACACACCCATCAAGAACCACCATTTTAGGATCCTGGGGGTTGTAGGGTCAGTCATCTGCTTATACGGATATCCTATTAGGATTTTAGGCTTCGGCTGTGGCTCTGGATGCACCAACGAAGCCTGCAGCCCTTTATCTCCAAGTCTCTGTTTTTCAAAGAAAGTCGTCCAAAAGAAACTATTTTTGAGCCATCCTTTAAGAGGTACAGTGGAACTATCACAGTTGGTGATGATGGGCAAGGCTGTGTGCAAGTAGGAGGAGGGAATTATGGGCTCAAAAAAGAGAGGGAAACCAGCTTTTGCCAAGTGAGTCCTACAGATCTCACTTGAAGAGAATTCTCATTTTGCAGCCCAAACAAGGCCAAGCTTCACCTTCTTTTGGTAAATGAGAAATCTTGGTCTCCAAACTTCTATTCCTTCTGGACTCAGTTTCCTTCTTTCCCTCTGCTGCCCAAGAAGGCTGCTTCTTTCATTCCAGATTCTGTCCACCTGAAAGCATTTTCTTTCTTTTCCTAATCGTTCTCTTTTCAGCAGTCTAGCTGCACCAGGTGATCTTTTTGATACACCTCTCTCTCAGGCTTTTGGTCTCATCATAAGGAGCTGGAGGGGTTTCTCTAGTCCTGTCAGTAACTGACTAATAACAAGGTATCTGCTGTTATAAATACCTCAGCAATGAGAGGTTTACAAGGCAGGATGTAACTGGTGGATGCAACTGGTGGATGCTATTCTGGTTTTCTGGTTTGACAGCTTCTCCCATTGAGGTTGACTATACCCTAGGAGGTTATTTAGTCAAAATTTAATCAAGATTATTCAGTCAAAAATGAAATTTTGGGGAAGGTACCAAAGAAAAATTTCATATACTTCAAAATTTTTGCCTTCATCCAGGAAAATCAGGGTATTTAGAGTGCGGTGTAGGGAGAGACAGAGAGGAGGGGTAGTGAGGTGGTATTAAAGAAGGTGGGAAACATTCCTCCTCTTTCTGTTCCAGAGAGTTCCTGCTCCAATGCTCAGAGCCAGCCACAGTTCACCTGTAGTATGCATTGAATGGCCTGTCATAGACCAGCCTGAGCACCTCACCATTAGTTAACATATTATTTGTTGCTGCTGTTAAATTTTATCCAGGAAGCCTCCTTATAAATGAACTTGTGAAGCAAAAACAAATTTTAACTTAGAGACTCCATATAAGGAATCTTACCAATAAAATAGTGCATGATTATTGTCAAATGACTCATCTGGAATGTAATTGTTCCTTGGGACTGAGTTTCATCTAGTAGGGGTTAAAGATGCTCTTTGGAAAAGTAGGAAAAGTGTGTTTTGATGGCACACATTTTAGTGGTCTGTACAGTCTCATTTCTTCTATACCTAAGGACAGCCTTTCATGGACAAGAGTTAAGAAAGGGAATAATATTCTACTAGGTGCCAAACATTGTGCCTAATCTTGCTGGTGAAGCAAGTAGGCCAGGCTCTGGGGCCTCCCTTTTGCCCTCTTCCCCACCACCTCTTTTTGGGTGTCTGTCTTTCCTGCCTGGAGCCCATGTCTTGTACTCTGGCAGCTGGAATTGGGAAAACCTCTCAGGCCCTCCCTTTCACTGTTCCCTAGTTCCCTGCTTCTAAAAGGCAGTGAAAAATACAAAAAACAGTAAAATTTGTTAAATCAATTTTTCTCAAACTGGGCTGTACGAACATTCTCTGGAGTCTGTGAGAATTTTATTTTCTTAAAATATATATCATTTGGATGTGAGATATACTATACTAGATCCAGCCTTCTTTCTATCCTCCCAGAAAATACAGATGAAGTTAAATTGGATATGCACTTTGGTGAGTGGGTGAGGAAGTAGGCAGGGCACTTCTGGGGACCCAGGTTGCTACTATTCTTTCAAGAGCAGTAATAGAAGTAGTAGCCATAAGCAGCAGCAGTAGTAAAAAATAATAAAATATCTAACATTTATTCCATACCTATTTTGTGCCAGGAGTTTTTCTATGTACCTATCTGCTCCTCACAATGACCCTCTGAGATAGGTGTTAGCATCTCCATTTATAGATGGAGAAGTTGGAGCTTGTGGCATATTGGCAGGATGCTGGATGCACACATGTAAGACAACTCATGGTCTCCAGCAACCCAAACCCTAAAGTCCTCATCACAGAGCTTGTGACACCAAGTGAAACCAATAAGAGTTTATAAGACTGAGGGTACAAGGTCCTGTTTAAATTGTGAAGAAAGGGACAGAGTATATAAAGATGAAGAAGACTACCTCCTTGCCCTCAAAAAACTTACAGTCTATAAGGAAAGACACCAGGTGTACATAAGACATTTGAGTTTAATGCAAAAGATGCACAACTTCAAAAGCTTTTAGGATTCGGAAAAAGAAAAGCTTCATCACAGAAAGGATGTTATCCAGGTGTTTCTCTATTGCTTTGGGGTTTGCCTTGCAGAAGCTTCATGGTGACAGGTGCACAAAGCCAGATGTGCTGACAACAGAGAGCACAGATGGGCTCTCCTGCAAATATTTGCTTTCACATTAATCCAAATTTGGAGTTTAAAAATTCTGTTTATTAAGGAATGTTAAGAGAGAATAAAGAACCATTCAAGGCTGTTTTTCCATAACATGTGGAAAATCAGAAATTAATCTACAGCAGTAAACACATGAATGTTACCTGAGAACACCTTGAAGACTCATGAAAGCTATCCATCTGAATCATAACATCTATGGTGATGTGGTGAGGTTTCAGGTTTATGAGTCTTTTACATTACACAATTTCCTTTTTTTTTGTATATTTTTTTTATTGGAGTTCGATTTGCCAACATATAGCATAATACCCAGTGCTCATCACCCAGTCACCCCAACCCCCCGCCCACCTCCCTTTCCACCACCCCTTGTTCGTTTCCCAGAGTTAGGAGTCTCTCATGTTCCATCACCCTCTCTGCTATTTCCCACTTATTTTCTCTACTTTCCCCTTTATTCCCTTTCACTATTTTTTATATTCCCTGAATCAATGAGACCATATAATGTTTGTCCTTCTTCGATTGACTTGCTTCACTCAGCATAATACCCTTCAGTTCCATCCATGTCGAAGCAAATGGTGGGTATTTGTCGTTTCTAATGACTGAGTAATATTCCATTGTATACATAAACCACATCTTCTTTATCCATTCATCTTTCGATGGACACCGAGGCTCCTTCCACAGTTTGGCTATTGTGGACAGTGCTGCTATAAACATTGGGGTGCAGGTGTCCTGCCATCTCACATTACACTATTTTCTAATGGGAGAGTCTTTTGTCTTTATTCTTCAGCATGAATTCAGTTGCAGCAGGTTATAAAAGACTTACAAACTTGCAAAATTAAGTTTGTCCTCACACCAGAGCCATGTGATCTACTGACTGTAACTCTTCGAAAGATAAATATTGCGTGAAAATGATGTATGCAGACAGCTGAGTTGCAAATGCCTGCCTATTTCATCCATCACCGAGCATTTACAGATGCTCAGCATTCATTTGATGGAGTACCAATAGCACCACCACCACCATCACCAATAATAATCATTAACATAATAAATGTACAAGTCCATGTTGATTAGCAGATACTGTTAATCTTACTTCACAGTATAGGGTATTTCAGAATTGACTGTGAAGTAAATTCATAAAGTGAATCTTATACTCTCATTAATGTTAGTTACTGAATTGGAAATAATTTTTTTTGGAGATTAAAAGATAAGATGCAGTACAAACATGATGACTAGTTGATCCCTGGAGAAGCCACAGACAATCTGAAATAAATAGGCATGTTTACTTACAAAAAGTCTAGTCTAGTCTGAGGACCATAGTTTGCCAACCCCTAGATTAAATAATTGTTGACCTTAAAAGAAAAATAGCTATTTAGTATCACAGATTGCAAATTACATGCAAATCAATTTTTTATAAATCATACATTTTAAAAAGCCCTTTGAAAGTTGCATAACTTCTTTTCCAAATGATGTTTTTTATTTAGTAATTAATCACCTCAAGTTACTTTTGGTTTAAATATATATTATTTCATATTGTATGTATTTGCTAAGAGGCATGCTCTTACTTGGATTACTACTTAATGGCACCTATGTTTGAATTCCATAAATATAAACGTGATGTGTTGTCTGCTTTCACAGTGTATATATTAATTTGTATTAAAATCAGTACAGCTCTACATAATGAATTCAAGAGCTTTTCTCAGATATGCACATTATCTAAAAAAACTGTTCATCACACAACAGAAGCTGGTGTGGACTCAGTTCAGGGATTCTTTCCCTAGAGAGGTTCCTGTATGCAGAAGCCAGAGCTCTCTTGGGGGCAGTGGTTTTGGAGAAGCCAAGCCGTGAATCAGAAGGCTGCATGCTAGAAGGACTCACAGGTCACAACCAATATTGTGATGCTTCAACTTTCTAGAGTCTACAAAGTGCTCACCACCCACTGAGGTCACCCAGGGTGAAAGAACGTTTATCTTGGATTTCATCCTTGAAAAATGTGTGTTATGCCTTGGAAGAGAAACAAAACTAGGAACTGGTATATGGAGCACACAAACGCCCACAGGAATTTTTAGGGAGATGCTTAATCATCCTTCTAAGACTTAAAAAAAAAATGACTCATTTCTCAGATCAAGGTTTTTAGAGGCATATGCTCACAGATTTCTAAATACTTTTTTATTGTTTGGATTCCAAAGAAATAAAAGACCTTGATATGTGTCTACAACCAGAAAGGAGCTGCAGGTACCTGAAGAGGCTGGCCTTGAGCTGTGGGCAAGTTTATAAATGTTTATTAAAGTCTGTAAAATTTTATATCTTGCCCCAGAGGTTTCACCAATACTGGCCTAAGCATATGCACAGCCACTAGTTCTCTTATAAATTAAGTAGTAAATATCTACTTACCGCTGATTAGGGCTCAGCAAATTGCTGGGAGTCGAAGGAGGATAACAAAGTTAAAATCTAATATTTATTTTACAAAGAATCTGTATCTCCCAACAATTACATGTGAATACAGGACGGTGTATAATAATGATAACAGGACACTAACACCTGATAACCAATGGTAGGCACCAACTGGCTATTTCAGGCTGGAAAAAAGTCACTGCCAGGACCATATTTTGTGGTAGGTGAACGCTGTTGTTGAATTATCAATAATATGCATTATGTACACCTTATTTGACTTATCTAGGGGTAGGTACAAGCACTGTTCTGACAGTATCTTCTTCACTCTCAGGTTAGTCTGTTAGGATGCTCAGGAAAGCTGTTTTCTCTGTACCTCCACTTCTTCTTGTGTAAAGTGCATAATTCTATCTGTGTTCCTCCCACTTCAGAGAAGCAAGGAAGGCAATAAACAGTGTTGGCAGGACACTGAGCATTATCTGGACATTAGTGCTGTGAGTCAGGAAGGGCTACCAGTAGTCTGGGTGCAAGAGAGAGCCAACATAAACACTGTTTCCTTAGAAGGGATCATAATCATCTGTGTTTACTTACTGAAATCATTTACCGGACTATTTATACACAGAAGACTGTCAAGAATTCAACATCAGCTTCAATGTCAGAACCCAGTGTCAGAGCTGTGCTCTAAAGCAGGTCCACAGCTCAAGTTCTTTATTACAAATAAATGCTGCACATTCTAAGGTACCAGCCACGCACAGACACACTCTCCTTGTGGTGTGCTTGTTTTAGCTGTAATGTCAGCTAATAAGCCCTCAAAGTCGAAAAGATCTGATGAAGATGGATCCTCAAAGCTGAGAGGGTCATCCAGCTCAGATGAGGGCAGTGATGGGTCACAGGCAGGTGTGGGGCCACTGTTCCCTCAGCAGATGAAATGCCAATGGGATACTACAGTGATGGTATAGAGAGGTCCTACGACATATCCCAAACTAGACCATGACACTTGTTCCCTGACCTGAAGTGAAGTTTCTGTGGAAGGCTTTCTGGGAAAGATGGTATGTGTTTATAGCAACAGACAAGAGAAATTTCTCCTCTCGTAGATCTTTAGCCCTCTCCTTTCATAAATGGCTGCTGAAGGGCACAGAAGTGCTCTGTACTAGCCAAAGAGTAATTAAGATATTGGGAGAAAACCTGGCTTTTTTTTTTTTTTTTTAACTTTTGTGTGTGGGTACAAAACCCAACACCATTCACTAAGCACTTGTCATGTGCCAGGTACTTCCCAGGTACTGTGGGATACAAGGATGTATAAGAGATGGCCCCTATCCTTGAGGATAGTACAATCTATTCCAAGGGAATAGAAAGCATTCCAAAGAACCCATAAGGTTCAAATGACATGATATTAAGTTCCAACATTAAGTTGAATATAGGACAATTCATACAGTTCACTTCTAATACTTGATGGAATAAACTAAGAGCCACGAGAGAATACAATAAACCATGGGGCCAGATACTATTCTAACTCTTTTAAATATGTCAACATTTGTAATTCTCACAACAACAAAATAGTAGGTACCACAAGTACCTACTATTAGCATCTCTATTTTAGAGATAAACACATAAGACAAAACAGAACACTTATAAAACTTAGGAAAGATCATTCAGGTAGATCTGACACTTAACTGGTCTGTCCTGCTATCAGGCTGGTTTCTTTCAAGTACTGTGTTATATACTATTTCTCCTTAAGAGAAAGCAGGAAAGGTCTACAGAGATTCCAAAGTGGAAGTACTCATCCTTGTGGGGCATAAAGCAATAACTGAAAAATGCTTTAAAGACAAAACACATGAAGGATGTTCCTGACTTAGAGAGAATTTCTGGCGAAGGAGTAGTTAGGAATGGATACAATGAAGCAGGAAATACAAGGACATAAACATCGGTGTCCACAGTATACAAGGGAGATAAGGCTGGCTGGAAAGGCATGTAGGACCCATGTCATGGACCTTCTTGATGCCAGGGAGAGGAGTTTACTCATAATGTAGAAAACAGTGGAGAGCTACTGAACGGTGATGGAGCATAAAAATCACAGCATCAGACATAGGCAGGAAGAGCGAATATGGGAGCAGCAAGCAGGGTCGCTTGGAGTGGGGAAAAGGAGGGGGTAAGAAAGAAATGAGCAGGCAAGGACGTGAGTCCAGCTAAGAACAGAAGATAAGGACCTGCAAAGGTGACGACTACTGTATCAAATTTGTCTTATAATCACGTGTTTATTGAAAAGGAACTCATGATTGCGAAGGAAGTTGTTCGTGAACTTATCAGGCTTTAAGCAGTTCATCTGTTGTACCCCTCTAAGATGAGAACCTTCTGGAATCCTTTCAAAACTCTGACCTCGTCATTGACATTTATGTTCAGAATGCCTGTTTTCATAAAATTTTGGATTAATTTATACTCCAAATGTCAGTCAATGAGACTTCAATATTTTTCTCCAGTTGGACACTCATTTTAATTTGAAGTGGAAATGCCATTGATTATAAAATTTACACTTTCATAGTAATACACAGTACATTCAGTGAAAAGGAATGACTTTTATAAATGAGAGAGAAAAAATAATCTTTAGAAAGATGTGTAGGAGGTAGGTCTGCCAATGCTGCTCAGCAACAGAATTAGGTTTACGATTTGCACCTAAAGTCATCAGAACCTGGGGGCTGATGGTTACGGTTGTCCACACAGCTCGAATATTTTTACATCACCAGCTCACTATAGGAAACCCATCATGAGGAGACTTTGGGCTTCCTGGTATGGAGGTGTTCGGCTGGCAGATGGGTAAGTGGTTCCAAATCTGGAGACAAAGTGCACCCTGTGTGACTGAGCAGTGAGGGGACAAAGAGGCCAACTTGGGTCAGACTCTGGTCAATGCACACGCCTCTTCTACTGTTGCCATACTGTATAGCCTCTGCCTGTAAGGAAGCTGTTCTCAGAGTATAAACCATTTGATTCCCAGGAGTCCTCTCTGCAATGGAACACTTAGGGTGATGAATGCGTAATTAACACAGGTGAGATCGGTTTCTCCCTGATGGCTCCAGGCAGCCAAAGGCTCGATAACAAGGGGTGTTTGTGGGACTTGCTAAGGGTGGAGAAGGATCGGTAACCAGGGAGCTATTAAGGCTAGTTCCATTTAATTAATTTATTTGCATTATCATTTATTCCTTACTGTGTTCAAGGTACCATTTTAGGTCCTGGGAGTTACACAACTCTGAACAAGATATAGCTGTTCGTAATCCAGATGGGGAGATGGGGAGATAAGAGAAATATACAAATAACTCTACTCCAAAGCAGCATCTGATATATTCCTTAAAAGTGGTATAAAAGAGTATCATCCCTCTTAAAGACAAGCATGGAGAAGGGAAGCACTGTCTTAAGTCAAGGGCCAAAGTGTTCCGGATGAGATTTAAAGTATGGGCAGGATTTATATTTGTAGAAGGCGGGGGGTAGGTGGAAGGGGGATTGTTTTGGAAGATGGGATGACATGAGCAAAGTCCTAGGGGAAGGAGAGCACAGTGTGCCTGGGGAGTACTAAGTACTAAGGACTTGTAAGCTGGGATGAGGGATCTTGGATTTCAGTGTCTTGGGATAGGTTTGTAGTTTGAAATTTGAGTTGTTTAGAGCAGAGTGATATGTTGAGCTCTTAGAATTGTCACTGGCATACACAAAAGGAGAGATGAATAGGGGGAGGAGAGGGGAGGGAGACAGCTATGAAGGAGTTACTGCAAGCCCAAGAATAAAGTTCAAGGTGGCTCTAGAGGTGGCATGGCATTTATTTGTTAGGTCAGTTCTCTCTCAAATTTTTTTAGAGACAGTTGTAATTTTTTCCCTCCATCAGGGTTTTGCTTTGAATGTGAGAATTTGGAAAAGTGTACATAGGAAATGTATGACTTCTAATTGTGTAATGACGACATTTCATGTTGAACCCTAGCTTCTTGTGTAAAATGATCTCCTGAGTGAGAATAGGAGCTCCCTGATGTTAGGACAATATCTTATTCACTTCTTTCTTCCCCAGAGTGCAGAGCTGGTGCTGGTGCATATGCTTGTGATACGGTGACAGTGTACACGGTGAGATGACATGAACACTGGGGTCTGTTGTAGCTCAGTGAGATGCTCAAATGATAAAGGTTGCCACGTGTCCAAGCATGTGCACTGTAGAAGGTGAGCACTGATTGACATGTGCACTGATAGGGGTAACTTTATCCAGTTAGTTTTGGGATGGAGGGAGCAGGCTAGAAGGACAGTATTCTTTGTATGGGCAGGTCAGTATCTGTGTGATGTATCACAGATCAAGGACAATGAGTCTTGCCCATCACAAAGACAGACAATCAATGAATGCCGAATGACCTAGCAGGAATTTCCTCAACAGATCTGCCATACCCAGAGGTTGTATTGCAACAAGGCCCTCTGCTTAGGTCCTCAGACCCCATGACTCTACAAAGAAGATGGGAAAAATTGTAGCACCCCTCTGGGGGGAAATGAAGGGCAGTGGACTATGTTTGCGTGCAGAGGAAGGACCACTGTGGGATGGAACAGGCACCATTAGGAAAACATTCTTTTTTTTTTTTTTAGTTTTTTTTTTTTTTTTAAGATTTATTTATTCATGAGAGAGAGAGAGAGAGAGAGAGAGAGGCAGACACATAGGAAGAGGGAGAAGCAGGCTCCATGCAGGGAGCCTGATAAGGAACTCGATCCCAGGACTCCAGGATCACGCCCTGAGCCGAAGGCAGACGCTTAACCACTGAGCTACCCAGGTATCCCCTTTTTATAGTTTTTTATTTTAATGCCAGTATAATTAGCATAGAGTGCTATATTATTTCCAGGTGTACACTACAGTGACTCAACAATTTTGTTCATAGGAAAACATTTTTAGCTGATCCCTTCTCATTTCCTTGCAGAAAGTAGCAATAAGTCCCATCCTCTGCTGTGTGAAGGCTTTGAAATCTACTGGCTGGGAGGACCCAAATATGATGAAAAGGCCACCCTTTTTGTAATCCTTCATATTAACTAGGGAGCAGAGGAACATGTTCGAGGCTTCTGAAACAGGAGGGCTGTAAAGAGTTTGTGGCCTGGCACAACTGACAAGTGGATGGCATTTGTCAAAAATAGCACTAATGCTCCTTTTGAGTCACCTCCAAGGATTTACATCTCATGTAGAAATTTACTCTGTAATTATGTCATAAAATCCAAATTATGGTTTCATAATACCAGAATTACCAATGAAACAGCAATGGCTTAAACTCAAGTTAGGTGCATTGTCTTCCCTTCCTCTGCTGTGTCATGCAGACTCCAGCATATACTTCGAAAGAGAGAATCCTTCCCTGTAATTTAATTAAAGGCACCCATTACTGATCAGGATTTGGGTTAGGTCACATGAGGAATTTAGAAGCAGCATAAAAAGTGGGCCTTGTCTTAAAGCTCAACATAATTCATTAATTCAGGCAGCCTATACAGCTCATTGAGTTCCATGCATGGTACTAACATCTATACTCCAGTACCGGGAAGTAAATCTATCATGGAACAATGGACAAAGTTCCATGGGAGCACAGAGGCAGAACAAGTCTTTGCTCCTAGAGGATTTAGAGGAGCTTCCCCACAGGGCTGAGGTCTGAGTTCAGTCTGGGGGATGAAGAAGAGATTGTCAGAGGACAAAAGGGTGTGTACAAAGGCATTTTAAGGAGAAGAAAGAGCTTGAAGGTAGAATTTTGGAGCATAAGATGATATGGCTGAAGGGCAAGTTTAACTGTCAAGGTGATAGAAATATCTCAAAATAATAATGACAATATAATACACAATTTGTAAGAGGGGGCAGGTTCCTAGACTCAATAAACTAATTGTTGGTCCACAGTAAATAAATCTTTTCCCCCTTCTCATTAATTTGGCTTTACTTCCAAGGATAAGCAAATTAGAGAAATAAAGAAGCAGCTTTGCACAGAAGCTGAAAAAAGACACCTTTTAAAAATATATACATATTTTTTTGCTTGTTTGTGCAATTTCAATCATTCATCCAGGTATCAAATCTCAAATAAAGCACAGATAGGACGGTAGCTTGAATTATAATTAAATTATAATTATAATGTCTTGATGGACAAGATCACTGGTGACAGAAAAAGGACTGAAATTCTTACTTGTCCCTAGGCCTGGATTAACTCTTTGTAGACTCTGGGATGCGCTGCCAAGGATAGTTGGTGTGGCTGGAACAGAAAGGGAAGAAAACCATTAGTCATCCCTGTAAAAATGGTCTGATGTGACTCTGTTACAATTTCACTTTCAAGGGACAAAAATGTGACCTGGCTCAACCTCACAATAATTCTCTCCCTTGTTTTCCTTCTTTCTTTTTAAAATTAAAATCATACCTACTCTCTAAAAAGAACTCATAAATATCAGAGCACATGGAAACCCAGTGTTAGTCACCTCTGGTCTCCTGGCTAGACATGGTCAGGAACAATGGAAAAACGCCTTCCTAGAACATCTGAGTCCAAGCTTCAGTCTTGCTTGTGAAAATGGAGAGGAACATAAATTCTTTTTTCGAAAACAGTATTAAAAACATTTCAGTCAAACAAGTTTATTCTTGGAAATAAACACGTGAGCAATCCTGGGAATGGGGAAGGGATGAGGGGAACTGAGAAGTTAGGACGGACACGGAACTTTGTGACATGAGACGGGCAATGAATCATCTATTCTAAAAGTGGTTATAATTCTATGGATACTACTATTATGTTGCATTAAAAACAGGAAGAATGGAAAATGATCAATGTAGTTGTCATCGAACTGTTGAACTGGGTCATTTTGCTACAAGAGTCTGCAACTGTTATCTGGGCTTGGTGGAGAGGGGGTTTCTCTTGGATTCTGTACCTCCTTAGAGGGGCAACATGGTCCTGGCTCACAATAAACTCTGAAAGCAGTGAAACCGCTGATGCTTTTGGTCCTCAGTAGAAACCTACAGAAACAATGCTAAGAAATCCTTCTCTGATTATGAAAAAAGAGCGAGGAACAAAACAAAGATGCCCTGGGCAGTGAGCTGACCCACTCCTGTCACCCTGAATCTCCTGTCCACTTGCCCCGATCTTTTCAATACGCTTTTTCACTAGCTCCACCTACCCAGCTACCAGTAGGAAGCAGGTGTCAGGTCTGGTGTTCAAAATAATAGAACCCAACAGATGAAGTTAAGAGCCTCTCATTAAACTGCAGAATTCTAATCTTTCTTAAGTTTTTCAGTCTGCGCACATCAGTGAGAGCATTTTTCCAAGGGAAGTTAGGCTTTGGGGGCATTGATGAGTTAATATTTTAAATTCTGCATAAATATAAGTTCTAAAAGTATTCTTTATTTTCTCTCTAAATTTTAATATTAGAAGCTCATTTGCTGCCAAATGCAATAAAGAATTATGACAAAAAGCAAGCAGAATACACATTTGCCTAGAGTTAATGTACTGCACATTGATTTTAACGTGACCAGAAGGAAAATCGCATTTTATGAAAGTCCCCTGAAGGCTACTTGACTAGATGCCTCGATATCCTCAGTCTTTATTATTACCATCATCTGGAACATGCCCTCCTCCAATTCCTTGCTACAAATCAGACAACACTTTGTTTTATGACTCTTTGCCTTTAAGATGAGCACTAAAACATTCTTCTCAGTTGAGGGTTGGTATCTTTACATAATTTCTAACTATAAATGACCTGTTTCACTGACAACTGTAAACACCTGGAGAAACTTCTGATAGCTCAAAGGAAGAGAAAAATGAAGTCAACCATGGGATGTCACAAAATCACACGTATTATTTTGGTCAACAGTCTCCAGCCAGTGTGTCTCAGTTTTCAGCTTAAAACTGGGAACACTAACGGACACCAGTTTGCACGCAAAGATCAGCAGCAAAGCTGACAAATTTCTCCAGAATGATGACTGAGATGGAATGTGGGGGTCAATTAGGCCCCAAGGGAGCTTGCAGAGCCAAACCTCAGGCCCGGAAATGCCTGGGGGAACCCTGGTCACCCCTGACTCTTCACAAACCAGGATTTTGCTTTCCTTGCAGACAGACATCTGGTGCTTTCTTCTTTATGGTATCAGCATTTGGTAACGTTTTCATACAGCAAAAAGTCCTCCTCAGCTAACACTCTCCACAATATGTGATGAGTCAAGACATAAAAGGACAAATGGTGTCCCAAAGGAAAGGCCACAGATTTGTGCCAGCCCCGCAGGGGTGCTGGCTACAAAAGTAAAATGCAATGAACCAAACCTCCTTCTTAGTAAACAGAGGTGTCATGCAAAGTTGCCAATTTTAATTAGTGTCAGAGCTGTCCTAATGTCTAAGGGCTGAGCAGTGAGGGAAAAACAGTAACAGGGTGACAAGCAGTTAATGAAAAACTCTGATATATTTAAGGTGCTTATGCTATAAAATGGATTGGCTGCATCCCCTAGCCTCAGCAAGCTAATAGTCTCCAGGGTTAGAATCTATAAAAGAAGGAGTGGCCAAGCAATAGGGTGGCCTTTAACAGCGTGGACACGCTTCCTGGGGAAGGGGACTTGTTGAGACAGGTGCTGGACTTGGGATGAACAGGCACAGGCAGCTGGGGCCGGAGGAATGACTACACAGCCTGGTTAGGTAAAGAGCCCTTATCTGTCTGTCGGGAGTGGCCAGAGCACGGCTGAGCTAGGGTGTGTTGAGTTGGGGGAGAAGCCAGGGGGACGCTGGGGACAGTCTTCCCAAAGAACTTAATTTTGACCCTGTGAACACTGGGGAAAAGCGAACGCTTTCCCGTGCCCTGATGTAGAACTCCTCATAGTGGACCTGCCCAAGAACAGGACCCCAAGACTGGGATTAACTGCAATCTATTCTTTCCCATTTATGTCCAACCTGGTACTCAACTTCCCAACTATGGCATGTATCTAGACCTGGTTTCTCGTCTATAAAATGAGGACAGTGACAGTATCTATTCATGCAATGTTTAAATCAAATCAGTATATGCAATACACTAAATATACAATATAGGTAAGTAGTAAATGTTAGATATTCTTTTTTTTTTTTTTTTTTTTCAAGGATGAGGAGGAAGGGAGAGAAAGGGGAAAGGACAGAGGGAGAGAATCTTGAGTGCGGAGGCCGAGAAAATTAAGGCCATTCCACCTTAATTCAGCGCTGAACTTAATTCAGCTGAACTTAATTCAGCGTTAGCGCAAGTACAGCCATCTCAGGCCCTTGCGAGTAAGAGCTGAAATTTACCTTACTTCAGTTGGGTGGGGGGGGGGCAGCCTAACACCCTAGAAAGTCCCATATTAGAATGAGAACAGAGCTTAATGCCCTTGAAAGCCCCATATCAGAATGTAAACAGAACTTGAGAAATTCCTCCCCCCCTTCTGGAGGTCCCCTAGACCAGCCCATAAAACTAAGCTGGAAACCACCTTGGGGTCCAAGTCCCAGCTCCACTGTGTCGGGTATACTCGGACCCAAGCTCGAGCTTGTTAATAAACCCTCGTGTACTTGCATCGGTGTTGGCTCCTCGGTTGTTTCTTGGCTTCGCAATCTTGGGCACAACATTGAGCAGGCTCCATGCTCAACCCAGAGCCTGACATGGGGCTTGATCTCACCACCCTGAGATCATGACCTGAGCTGAAATCAAGAGTTGGATGCTTAACCAACTGAGCCACCCAGGTGCCCCACTGTTAGATAGTCTTATCATAGTTATCATTGCTAGCCACTATCCTGGAAGCAAGGGTACATCTTTTCCCACAGAGAATTTGACAGTGTTTTTACGCTAGGCTGTTGAGGAGAGGAAGCTGCCCTAAGCCCAGCGAGACTACCATTATTAACATGTACTGTGCAGGCTATATGTGGGCAGCGGGACTCTGGGGGAAGTGATTTCGGTGGTGTAGGTGATGGATATCTACTTGTGTCAGAGATTTCAGCCTGGGACTAAATGCAGTCAATTCCAGTTCCGTAAACTAGTGAATACTCTCTCAGGAAGGGAGTTAGAGTGAGAGAATCAATGTTCTGGGGAGGACTGTAATTTACCAGTTGTTCAGCAAAGGCATTTAGAACCAGCCCAAAACAGACCATGCAAGCACAAGTGAACCAACATACTGCACACAGCAACCATTTTACACGTGATGAGACACAACATAAATGGCCTCACGTTGCGCCTGCCATAAATAAGCATTGGTTAGTGTTAGCTAGCATTATCACTACTAGCTTATGATTATGATAATGATGATATAAGTGCCATGAAATCTCTATCTTAAGACTTCCTCTGTGATCATTGTTTTGCAATACATACATCTGTCAAATGATTATGTTGTACACCTTAAATTTACACACTGTTTGATGTCAATTTTATCTCAATAGAACCGGAAAAAGAACTTCTTCTGAGAGCTTTTTTTTTTTTTAAATTAGAGTTTTTATTTATTTATTTTATTTATTCATGATAGACATAGAGAGAGAGAGAGAGAGAGAGAGAGAGAGGCAGAGACACAGTTAGAGGGAGAGAGTCACTGTGTCCTTCTTTGGGGCTCCACTGCTAGGACTTCTTGCTGTGTGCCTACAACTGGTGCTCATGAGGGCATACTTGCTAGAGCACAGGCTGATTTGTTTGAATACCGCAGACATTCTGGAAGTTATACTGATGGGGCAAGGTTGCTGAGGCTTTGGGCAGAAACACCCTTCAGGGGTCAATTCATGAGAAACCAGGTAAGACCTGCGATATGCGGGCAGCCAAGACGTCTCCTTTTGCTCTGTCATGCAGTGATGTTGCACAGCAGGGCCTGATTGCAGTGATCATTTCAAGCTGGAATTTCCTTTCCTTTGTGGCTCACTGGATTAACTGAATCCCCACTTGCAGCTTCTCCTGAACCAAAGTATATTATCTTGTACACATTATGACTCTTGGCAACACTAAAGAAGACCGTGAAATCTGAACAGGAAATCTTTGGACCTTTGGAACAGACAAAATTACCTCCCCAGAGCTCCATGAGGGAGTGTGTTTCTTCTATAGTGGACCAGTAAATCACAGAGCACATTACGTGAGATAATTTAAACGAGCAAACACAAAGAACCATGAAATAAAGCGGGTGGTTTCAAACACCTTTTAATGCTAAAAAAGCTGCTCTACAAACAATATATAAATTGGCAAGAGAAAGCAGCATCAGGAAAAACCCCACATGCTGAAATAAATCCGCAGTAGCCATATTTTGCTGTAAATGTATTTTGAGAGAAGCTGGGCCTCAAGGTAAGAATCAATGGTTCAGCGAGAGATCTTAAAGACCTCCTTTTCTCACAGGCCAGCCCCTGGCTTAGTGGGCCCAATGGGGAAGTTTCCTAATAATAACTTCAAGCTTCACATATTCCTTTCCTGTCTGGCAGTGGTCTCCTTGGTGAGTTTTTTTAAAAAACATCCTCCTGACACAAGCTTATGCACGTACTGAGGACATCTGCTTGTAATTAAAGATAGAGACGAGGGCCTGGCGTTTCACATGTGGCCCTCTAGGTGATAAAGCCAGTTACAAGTGCGTGATTGAAGGAGAATGCATCGGTGGTGGGTTTTTGTTGTTGTTTTTAAGAACTCAAAGGAGCAATTAATATGAATGCCCGGTTTCAGCTGGCTTGCATCTTCCTCCGGCAAAGCTTCTCGGCAATTTCTCTGGCTTCCCCTTCCAACTGCTACAAGAACAGTTAAACACCCTGCCCAGTTAGCTGCTCCTAAAGCTGCTTTTCATTACGGAGACAGCAGGGGTGTCAACACCAGGCAATGGGCAGGAGACCAGCCCTCTGTGCCATGTGACAGCCAGGGCCAGAGCAATCACAGCCAACACTAAGAAGAGCAACCAGAATCACAGGTTGGCATTAGGCCCAGATCAATACTAGGTAGGCCAGTCGGGGACATAGGGCTAAGAACAGAGGGATAGACAAAGAGATTATTAAAAGGTCAGTGAGCTGTAGGGAGAAGGGCAAAAGTGTCTCTTCCGTTATAATGTTGTTTTAGATGTTTTTAATACCTGTGAATCCACTCATTAAAGTAGTGGAGTCAGAATGATTTAATCAAGTCCAAAGCTCGATGGTGACTCATAGATGGTGCGCTGGAGCTGGCACCTCCTCTCAATTTTGTATTCTGTGGCATCACGTCATCAACCTGAAATCAGCCGTACTGGGAATATTTACACAACAAAAGTTGGCAAATGCTCCAAATCAAGGCTCCCTGCCATCTAATCCTATGGAAATTCCAACCACTTTCCAAGATCAGTTTGAGCGTATTCTTCTTCATGAAGTATTTATTTTCTCCCAGTTGGAATCCATCTCTCCATCCTTTGTGCTTTTATAACACTTGAAAACACCACCACCACCTGGACCATGGCACTCACTGTTTCCTGCCTACCATCTTACTTATCTGACTTGCCCAGTGAATGATAAACTCCTTGCAGTTTGAAGGCGAGGACCATGTCTCATCCTCCTTTGGATTAGCCATCACATTAACACGGTTCCTGAAATACACTGAATGCCCCATACATATTCATGAAGTTACTGAATATCTCAGCAGGAACCCTTCCAATAAGGAAAGTTGGGAGGCATTATGACTTTACTTATATTATTCCTTTGAATTTATCAGACATCTTGTGGTCTCTGGAGTCTGAATTGGCACAAAAGAAGATTCTCGGACACATTACTATCCTATGACAAATGTATTCCTGGGCCCATGAATGCTCAAACTTTAAGCTAAGTCAGCAATATTTAACCCATTTTCATGGTACCTAACTCCTTAACAATATTTAGTAAGGGAAAAAAATAATGAAAATAAGATTAATTTTTTCACCTTCCTTTCTGTCACCTGGATGGTGCACTTGCCTGATTTTGCTTACAGAGGCAAGCCAGTCTTTTGATATCACAGTGTACAGTACTGGTTGCCTGTTTGCGAGGCTGAGACTGGTAGTAGTGACTCTAAGCCCTGGGAATTGATTGTTTTGGCAAGTTTGTAGATCTTCTTGTTTAGACCAGGTATCGTTTCAGAAGCACAACTTGTTAAGGGTGTCCTAAGAAAGCACATACTTTGCCAGAGGTTTTATGGTGTATTTTCCCTTCTCTGGGCAAAAGCATCTTTTATAAACAGGTTGGTCTGGACTCCTGCCGCTCTGACTCTTGTTTCCAAACTCTACTCATCAATTTCCGTGTGACATTTCTTGAACAAAATCCTCTGCCCGTGAGAAGTAGGTATTTTGAGAGCCAGAGAAAGTGATCTTCTATCAGAATTGCAGTGTGTGAGCACTTAATGATATGCCATGTGCTGTCCTGGATGCTGGGGATCCAGTGGTGAAGAGAACAGATGGAGTTCTGACTCTCTGGGCCCGTGTTCTAGTGTGTACAGGGGAAGGCGGTAAACAGATAAATAGATAATGCCAGGGAGCAGGGTAGGGTAGCTAGATGTGGTGGGAGTGGCTATCACAGACTTAAAAGCAGCGCGGAAGAATCTGGGCTCTGAGATGGACTGAGGGGTAGCAAGGAGGCCAGCCAGTGTGGCAGTAGAGGGGGAGAAGAAGGGTTTGAGGTTGCAGAGGTGCCAGGAGTCAGATCTTGCACAGTTTTGCAGGCCAGCATAAGGACGTAACTGCTCACCATGTCAGTTTCCATGACAGAAACCCAGTGAGCTGGAGCTGCTGCTGCTCTCAGACCCATCCCATTCTGGTATGTTCTTCCCCCTTGAATCCTTACTGTAACAGTTTGGAATTGGGAGGCGTTGGCGTTAGGTTCTGAGACTACATGCTGGCTGGCTTTAATTCACGAATTACCTTTATCACACTGTACTTGATCTGGGTTATAGACACAAACTAGAGGCCTTTTTTTGCTGTTGTTCAAGATACATTTGCTGAAGACCTATTATGTGCAAGGCACCTATGCTGGGCATTGGAATATGGTGGTGAACAGACTAACGTGGCCTCAAGGTTCATTTCTTTCTATTCCCCTAAATGGGTCCTTTGCCCCAGATCAATGCATCTGCTTACCATATGGCACATTCCTGATTCTAGGTCTTTGCTCACTTTATATCATTCTTACTGCTTTCTTCAGAATGGGGAGAAGATCAGAGGTAATTCCTATGCTTAGAATGAGGATAATAATTCAAGAAATGAAATAACGTACAACCGCTCAACAGAATGTCTGGCACATAGTAAATATATAAGTATTAGTAATTATGTACTACTGAGTATTATCATGCTTGCCTCTCAGCTAATGACATTTATTGTTTTTGCTACTTATCCGATAGTAACTTATGTCCTACACTGTATCCTGCACTATTGAGTTTGTGTGTGTTTATATTCTTGCCCTCTCAACTAGATTGTAAGTCCCTTGAAAGTAGAAACCACATTTTATCCCTTCTAACCCTGCACACAGTAGGCCCTCCATAAATAGTAAGACGCCTATCTGTTCTTTTATTCTAACAAACCCTCCTTTTGATGTATTCCTGTCAGATTACAGGTATATTAGTTAACAAAGAGTCTTAGTGGGAGGTCATGTATGTTTTATAGATTTGTCACATTTGTAGCTAGTAAAACGAAAACAAAAACAACCCAGAAAATTTTGACATAGCTTCACTCAGATATTTGTCTGAAAAGTATTTAGATTCATTTTTCTGAAGGCCAGTTTTGGAAAGAAATTGTTGGAACTCTGCTCCATGGCTAACGTGGGACCAGTTCCAAGAATTATTTTGCAGTGGAAAATGGAAGCTCTACCAAAAAGTCAATGAAGATGGATAAGGTGACAATCCACCACAGACGCGTACCTTGGCAGCAAGGTACCTGATGCTTATTTGTTTGCACCGTGTCTTTTTCCTTGTGCCTTCTGCAATTCTTGGCTCTAGTGAGAAGCAACCTTTATGGGTGCTGAAGCTTACCTCTAAATCTAACTTTAGTTTCCAAATGGACAGTTTACTTTTTTTATTTTTAAAATATTTTACTTCTTTATTTGAGACAGAGAGAGAGGCACAAGCAGGCGGGGGTGGGGCGCTACAGAGGGAGAAGGAGAAGCAGGGAGCCAGATGCGGGGCTCGATCCCAGGACCCTGGGATCAGGATGTGAACTGAAGGCAGACACTTTAGCAACTGAACCACCCATGTGTCCTGCCAAATGGATGATTTAAATAGAGTCAAAACAGTCAATCAAATCACATAACATTAATTTAAAGTGGAAAATTATACTGAGTGTGAAAAAAATTTTATGACACTTTTCTGGAAGGAATATGTTTAAACTGAAAAGGAGTTACATTTCTTAGTAGCTATAGGGCAGGCAAAGTCTCACAGTCTAGAATGCAAGTTTTGTTTCTTTGCTTGAATTATGTTTAATGTGATGATGATATGACATAAGGAAAAAAAATCAAAAGCCTTATTGATAATCCACATGTGGCCCCTGCTCTGGCCATAGACGCCTTGCACAGTGTGTCTTTGTGTCAGCTCGAAGAGGCACCCTGCCCATAGGCTTTCTGGCGGGACAGGGACACTGTATGGCTTTAAGTGTTCCCTGATCGAATGTGGGAAAAGAAGTAGCTAGCCAAATTCTGAACAGAGTTTTTATTGTGCTGTGGCCAGGAGGTGAGGAGGAGGGAAAAGGACACAACTTCTGCCCTGCTCTACTTTCTGGTAGATATAAGTTAAAGGGACTGAGAGGGACACCTCTGGGGAGATGGGACAAAGGAGGATCAGGAACTTTATAGAGTTCAAGTTTAGGATCTACAGCAAATGCAAAAAGTATACATATATTTATATATTTAATTTACATTTATTTTTAGTTTATACTTACATTTAATTTACATTTATTTTTAGTTTACACTTATATTTAATTTACATTTATATTTAGCAAATGTCCTAGCAGCAGCTGGTGCCAATGTAAGAGCAACCAAAACAACATAGATGAGCATTGAGATTACAACAGAGTCTTATTTTACCAGCCCCCTGCCCTAATTACAAAATCTGAATTGCCTAATTTCTTTTTAATGTAAGTAGTATGTAGGGAAAAGGGATCTACAGCATCTAGAAATGGTAGGGCCACCAACATTTCAAATGAAGACCCAATGGCACATTTCTCTTTTCTAAAGAATAATATTGGAAAAAAAAAAAAAACTCCTCTGGAAATCATACTCAATTTTTGGGTTCCTAGGAGTTGCCCTCCCAGAATCTTCTTTCCTATTCCTGGATATGTTAAGCCCTGCCCAAATGACTGACTCGACTTCTGAGTTTCTTCTCTGATTCCACTTCAGCTGTACTTCTTACCCTTCCCCTCCAGTGAAACTGTTATTATCAAATCCAAATCCTCTCCTCGGTCCTTAGATTGTTCAATTTTTCAGACGCATTTGTCTTAGTAGGACCAATGCCTTTTAAAGATGTGCTCTTTGCCTAGCTTCCATGATGCCAAATTTGCTTGTTTTTGCTTTTATTTCACTGGCTGCTCTTTCTCAGTCTCCTTTGTTGGCTTCTTTTCCTCTGTTTGACCCCTAGTTCTTATAGTGTATAGACTCTGCTTCCACAGCCCTTTTGTTCCCCTGAAAGAGAAATACATCATCTATATGCTGATAGTCCCATGATGTTTCTATCTTCAGCCTTAGCCTCTCCACTGAACTCCAGACTCCACTCAGCCTCTTTGGCAGCTTCACTAGATATTCAATATGTATCTCCATCCAAACACAGAACTCTTGAGTAATCCCTGACAAAACCTGTTCCTTATCAACCCTTCACTATCTGTGTAAACTATTTTACCATCTATCCTGGTATTCAAGCCAAAAACCTGCAAGTCATTTTTGTTTCTTCACTTTCCCTAACTCCTACTCCTGAGTCAACCCATGGGCAAGTTATGTCAGCTCCATCTCAATTAAATTCTCTCCATCTCCTTTGCTATTTTTATACTCCAAGCTCCCAACCTCTCATGCTTGAACTACCAGCTTCCTACCCAGTCTTCCCACATCCCCTTTGTCATTCTTCAATTAACTACTAAAATATTTCACAGGGTGGTCTTTTAAAACCATAAATCAGATCATGCTACTTACTGTCTAAAATTTTTCAATGGTTTGGTGTGCATAAGTAAAGTCCAAACTCCTTAAAATGGTCACCAACATTCCTTACGTAGTAGAGATGGCTGGCTGCCTACCCAGACTGCCTTTTCCCTTCCTCTTTCCTAACAAAATCTTAATTTTGTTCAGGTAACCCTTCCTCTCCAAGCAGCTCATGTGCCTCAAGAGAAGTTGACTCAATTCCTGTTCCATAAGCAGGTATAATTGGATGGAAGGTCATTCCCACCCTCTTTTGAAGTTCAAGATAGAGGATGTGGCTCAAAGGGAATCTTACTAAGTGGATTATAGTAAATTTAAGGGAAAAAAATTACAGGATGGCATAATCTCCTTGCTTTATCTGTTTCATCCCAAGCCCAAAGATGAAGCTTATACACCTAAGACAGCAAAGACAAGGAAACTCTTGGAAAATAAGTTTAGAGTCACTGGATTGAGTCAATCCAAAACCTGCCCCACCTCTGGTTTCTAATTATATGAATGAGTTTTCTTATTCCTTAAGCCTGTTTGAATTAAGTTTCCTGTCACTTGCTCCCGATCCTGACTGATATATTCCAAGACTGGCCCCTGCTTTCCTTTTTCTCTTCTTGTACCAATGTCTTCTTGTCATTATGCTCTAGCCCTGAAATCTGCCCAGCTTATTCAGTCCCAGCTCTTGCTGTTCCCTGCACCTAAATGATCTGTGTGTGACTGGCTGAGGTCTCAGCTCAAATGGTATCCTCCGAGGGATGTTTTCTCTGACCAAATAAACTAAAAGAGGCATCCCCTGTCACTTGTGGGACAACACTGTTTTACTTTCTTCATAGCCCTTATTTATCTTTGTGTTATTTTATTCATTTACTTGTACTCTTGATTATTTTCCTATCTTCTCCCCACAACAATATAAGGCCTGAAAAAGCAAGAATCTACTTTCCTGGCACAAAGTAAGCATTCTATAAATATTTGTTGAATGGATAAATACATGAATGAAGCCCTTGGCCCTGTAATAATGGGGACTTTATCTACTTCCTGCTTGTTTCTGCATCTGCAACAAATTGAAACACTGTAGGCTATGTGTTCCAGAGATGTACCTGTAAATATCTTTCCCAAAACCTAAGACAATTCCTTAAAATTAGCAACAAATAAGTGGTTGCTAATTTGCTTAGCTGGGCAGAAAAGGCTGTTAAACGAGCAGAAGCTTTGAATGCAAATGGTTGGCAATCTCAAGGAGTGGCTAGTATCTTTTCCCTATCTCCAGCAATGGAGTCATCACTGTTTTCTTGGACTGTTAGGCTTAAAACTTTGGACTTGTTTACAATTCCTCCTTTCCCTACTAGTTGTCAGAACATGCAATTGGTTCTTTCCTTCCTTTATGGATTTCCTAGACTCCTCCCTTCTTCTCTTTCCCACTTAACACTTCCCTTTACCCATGTCTTACTCCAAAGCCTTGTGTTCTCTCTGCCTGGGCCCAGGTTTCCAGTCCATTCTCTGTACTCTTGCTGGATTAATCTTCCTAAAACACCATTTGTATTAGGCCATGCCTCTGCTTATGGACTCAATCGGTACCTTCTGGCTTGCTGGATGGAACTCCAAATTCTTCAGTCTAGCATTTAAAGCATTTCTTCAGAAGCACTACTTTATTCTTCCAACTTCTTTCTCACAACTTGTTAATGCAAACACACACCTAAGACAGCATCCTTGCAATCATCAGCCTGTGTCCTCTTTTCTATTTTCTTAACTATTTTCTCTTTATCTTCTGCGGAAGGTTTCCATCCTTCCCTCCCTAAGCAAAATCCCCAACTCCCTGTAGAACAGCCCCCCTTCCTAAAACCTCTCATAATTGGTTTCATTCTGACAACTGTTGACATTTCACCCCACTTCTTGAACTGGCCACTGAAGTTCTCCATCAGTAATTTTTCTTGAAAAGACTGCTGAGGAGGAACATGGAATGCAAACTATTTGTATACAGTTACTATCATTAGGATGATCTCTCCAAACAGGAAAATGTGACCCAAGTGTATGCAATAAAGTAGCATAAGTGTTAGAGGACACAGAGACTTCCAAAAAAGTTCTTGAAGTCACATCGGAATGTGGACTCTTTGGAATACTTATATCCAATAATCAGAATCTATCCAAAGCTTGTAGGAAATAATTTACATTGTTTTCCCTCCCCAGACAATTATATTAGATTGGCACAAATTAGTATATTTTAGAAACATTAAAAGTTTTAGCCATCTAATTTTCTTTAATTAAAATCTAAGTCTATTATTATTTTTTCAAATTTTTACTTCTAGAATATAGTTTCAGCAGGTAACCTCCTGTTTCTTCAGCTTAACCACAGTATCTATTTATTATTCATCACCAGTGGCATGTATAAAGGTCAATGGATGATATGTCCATATTTCTGAAAATGTCTTCTCTAAACTCATTTCTCAATAATCGCAAATGTTGAGATGACGAACTGATTATACATAATCATTGCAGTCAAGGCACTGCCTAAATGCTGAGCTCTTTGCTAGGTTCTGTGGGCTAAGGAAAAATAGTTGAAGATATGATGCCTGGTCTTAGAAATTACAGTCTAGATAGGGGGCAGAACAGAGCAGATACTAACAGAGGTTCCTAAGGCCTAAACTGTTTAGAACTCATCGATGCGTGTTTGTGAAGTAGGAGGGCAGCACGGTCAGGAGCAACTTGATAGCTTTTAATGTAAGTGAGGGGACTGAAATTGAATTCGAAGGCTTGTAGGATGGAGGATACAGATGGATGGGCAGGTGAGGGAAATAACACGCCCCAGGGTAATGATAAAAGGGCAAGACTGGCTTGTAGGCACACTGCTAGGAATAGGCATGGCCATGATGAGAGGAGATGTGTCTGGGAGGAGATGGAGGAAAAGTTGGAAATTCAGTATGGAGCCAGAGAGCCTCAAGACACAGACTCATCTAGCAATGGGAGGCACTGAGATCCTTGAGTTAGAATGTGGTAGACAAAAGGGCTGTTTTAGGAAGCAGAGCTCTTCAGCTGCATGCCTGAGGGATTGAAGAATCTAAGGAGGTCTTGCAATGGCCCCGGAATGACCTCTGGGAGTCCTAAAATCATATCCATTATTCTCTATTGTTCCTACTTGACAAAATAAGGCTTTCCACATGACTTGATTTCCATGTGAAAGCTTCTTTTTCCACATCTCCTGCCAAGTCCCCTAAGAGCCATCCCCCTTGCTTCACTCCTTCAGTGGATGATGACTCCTTCTTCAGTACCACTCTCATCCTCATGACCATTAAGTGCTAAAACACAGAAATGATAAGTTTGTGTCTGCTGAAAATTTAAACCCAGAAGTGTCCAAGAATTAACAAAAGTGTTAATATCTTTTTTTTAAATAATTTAAAAAAAATTTTATTTATTTATGATAGTCACACACAGAGAGAGAGAGAGAGAGAGAGAGGCAGAGACACAGGCAGAGGGAGGAGCAGGCTCCATGCACCGGGAGCCCGACGTGGGATTCGATCCCGGGTCTGCAGGATCGCGTCCTGGGCCAAAGGCAGGCGCCAAACTGCTGCACCTCCCAGGGATCCCTAAAGTGTTAATTTCTTGTTGAGAAATACAAGTAAAATGTTATAATTTCTACAGAATGTTCCCTACTTCCCTGCAAAGTGTTCTATGTCAAATTCCCCCTTCCTTGTGAGTTGCAGCTCCTTCAATGTCATGTTGGGAAGGTTCTAGGAAAGGTTAGACACTTCTGCTTAATAGACTAATCTCATTCTGATACTAAGGACTCGGTCTGTTCATTTGAAGGAAGGGCTGCTCTGACAGAAGAGGAATTAGAAGGCCCAAGACTCCCCTCAAGGTAGCACTGATTTGCTTCCTCTCTGAAGAAGCCTGTGGGAAAAGCTTAAAAATTAAAAAAAAAAAAAAAAAAAAAAGAGAAGTAAAATATCTGGTTCAAATTATACTATTTTAGAGGTTATCTGTACAAATACCTGAAAATTTATGAGGCATTTATGACAGCAGAATAAAGCACTGTTTCTACTTTTCATTAAGTCAATAAATAATAACTGATAGCTTAGGAAACGTGCTATGTGATGAGTATGACTGAGGACATTAAAGGGTAAAGGCTGACATATCCCTGCCCTCAGTGAGGTTACATTCTATGGCTATCTCATCTCATCGGTATCCACCCAGTTACAAATGCTCAAGACAATATTTGCCTTGTGACTTCTCAAAAGTAATCTAATACCTTTAATAACCACAGAGATGAGATTATGATGATGAAAAAACCGGGGAATGAATTTGGAAAATAACCAAAATCTTAGTTAAACCTCCTTTACTTATAGAACTCAGTTGTTAACCAACACAGCCTTAAGTTTGATATAAAAAGTTTCCAGGCATAAGCAACGTATTAACCTAAGTAAATGTCAGAAGTGACAGCATCATGTGCTGAATGCGCAGTTCTAACAAAGGTTCAAGTTTACATGATGTGTATGCAAGTTTACAGCTATGCAGCAGTGTATGTGCACAAAAATATCCTTATTTTCTCTTTAGCATTTTTTGCTGTGGGGTTTTAAAAAATCCTTTTTTTTTAAGTTTTTTTTTTTTTTTAATTTACTCATTTGAGAGACAGCATAAGCACGGGGAGGAGCAGAAGGAGAGGGAGAAGTAGGCTCCCCACTAAGCAGAGAGCCTAACTCGGGTAATCCCAGGACCCTGTGATTATGACCTGAGCCAAAGGCAGACACTCAACCCACTGAGCCATCCAAGTGCCTTGAGGATTTAAAAAATCTTAAGGGCATAGTCTCGTAAACTGCACAGGGTTAGATTTCATGTGAAGCAAGTATGAATTTTCTGTAAAGTCATCAGGGTGCAAAGAATGCCACATTATTGTACTTCTCTAAAACTGACTTAAGTCTGACCCTGAGCATCCCCAACTCTTACCAAAGTCATTGGGATATTCAATTCAATTTCCCACTCTCCTGGGTCAAAGGAAGGTCTTTGGGAATCTTACCCAGAGATAAACATTAACAAAAACAAAATCCATTGTCTTTCTCTTTCTTCTCCCAACTTTCCTCAACTCTAAAGATGCTCACCTCTCTCCCCAATATTTGTAAAAAGTCCTGTTCTAGACCTGCAAACCCTCTGGAGCCAAGAGAATATGAAGACTTGGATGTCTTTTGAAATGGGAGCTATAACAAAACACAAATTGATGCATCAATAAATGCTCCTGTCACATTTGAAATGTAAAGTGGCCAGTGTTCACCTTTCATTCTTACTAAATGACTCAGAAGTGTTGAAAGGCAACAATTTTGAGTCATTATTTCCTTGGAAGTATAACCTGGAAGAGAGTCGTAATTTGTGCTTCATGCAAAACTATTCTCTACATCGAAGACAGCTTGCTAATCCAAGTAGTGTGGTCTGGGGACCAGCAGCATCTGCATCACCTGCATCACCGTGAGAAAGGCAGAGTATCAAGCCCCATCCCAGCCTTCAAAATAAGAATCTGCATTTTAACAGATGATCCATAAGCACCTGAAAGTCTGCGAAGCACTTCTTTAAGTCATTTTTTCTCCTTTTTTTTCTTTTCTGCTTCTCAAACCACTAGGCATAATCTTTGCATTTCTTACAAATGAGTAATGAAAAATACTCATAAAATTCCCCAAATCTTCCAAATGAGTAATGAGAAATAAGCTCTTAAAGGAAGCTGCTGCTGCTTCTTCTTTTTTAAGATTTATTTTAGAGAGAGAGAAGAGAGCATGTGCTGCTTCAGGAAAGCACAGGGAAGAACAGGGGCAGAGGGGGTGAGAGAGATAATCTTTTTTTTTTAAATTATATTTATTCATGAGAGAGAGAGAGAGAGAGAGACAGAGACAGAGACATAGGCAGAGGGAGAAGCAGGCTGCCTGTGGCAAGCCTGATGTAGGACTCGATCCTGGGACCCTGGGATCATGACCTGAGCCAAAGGCAGATGTTCAATCCCTGAGCTACCCAGGTGCCCTGAGAGAGAGAGAGAGAGAGAGAGAGAGAATCTTAAGCAGACTCCATGGTGAGGTTGGACCCTGATGTGGGGCTTGATCCTAAGACCCTGAGATCATGACTTGAGCTGAAATCAAGAGTCAGATGTTTAACCAACTGAGCTACCCTGGCGCCCCTAGGAAACTTCTTTCTGTTCTGCAACACTTAGATGAAAACTGGGTCAGAATATCTGGGATTAGGTAATTGATAGACTTCCAATGGGAAGTCCATTCCACATTTCTTCTGGAGGGAATTAAGGCATAGTTACACTCTGGTTTTGTTTACACTGCTAATTCTACTAAACTGTGTATGAGGGACTTCTGAGCTGGTATCTCTAAACTGTAATTTGAGAAATGAAAGACGAGCATTAGGTCCAGGTTCCAAACACAGCTTACTGACTGCTTACTACAGACAGCAGGAAAAATGCCCTTTGAGCCAGGGTACAAGAAATTTTCAAAAGTTATTGGACTTGCCAAAATATGATTTGGCCCATACACTCGGCTCAAACATTTACACTGTATATTGCCAGCTTATTTTCCAACCAGATATCCCCTTCTTTGAATGTCCCTAACTTTAATATACCAAGGATCAGGAATAGTTGCCTATTATAAATACCCAGGTCTTCTCTACTTCCTGCCCCCCAGTGGAAATTAGATAAGAAAAACAGATTAGGTTAAACTTTTTTTTTTTTTAATCATTTCCATTTCATGTGGTTTAGGGACATGGTTCACTACCTCATTCATTTCCATTTTTGTTTACTTTCAAGTGGCCATTTTGAAGACAATTTTATGTCTTCAAGACAATGTCAAAATCAAATACCTGAAATAACTTACAAGTGATACTTCCTGTTTTTGAAATGATGCTCTCCAAATTATATAGCTTCCCATAGTGGTGCCTGGCAATAAATGCCACCAAGAAATACTTGGTTTGCTTCTTTCTTTCTTTTTTCTTTTTTTTATGCTTTTATTTTAGAGAAAGCATATGCATTGGTGGGGCGAGGGGCAGAGAGAGAGAGAGAGAGAGAGAGAGAGAAAATCTCAAGCAGACTCCCCTGCTGAGCCTGGAGCCTGAAGTGGGGCTTGATCGCATGACCCTGAGATCATGACCTGAGGGGAAACCATGAGTCATCTGCTTAACTGAGCCACTCAGGCGCCCTTGGTTTGCTCATTTCTTAAAAGCATTTATCAAGTGACTATTATGTGCCTAAATAGTTACCAAACACAGAATAAACAATCTGAGGCAAGGGTTATGAAAAGCAAAGGTATAAGACAAATCCCTATGCTCAGGTGGATTACAGCTTTCCTGGAGGAGCTTCACTGTCTCCACAGTGAGACAACAGTAAGGATGAGCCAGAGTTAACAAAGCATTACTAGAGGACCTCCCAAAACATTGCCTGATGAGTTTCTAACTAGGTCAGTGATGCGGTCAATCACTGAAAGTTGGAGCAGCCTGGGAAACCTACATGGATAAAGAAGGACATGAAGCAGAGCCTGGAGGATGGCTACGGTGGGAGCTAGAGGACGAGAAACACCAAGAGGCCACAGTCATAGATAATATTATGCACTTATTTTGACTTCGAAACAGCTTTATTGGGAATAACTATAAAAAAATTTCTTCTCTGGAAAAGTAATTTGAAAATGAATTTGTACATTTTTGTGAGGAAATAAGGCTTGATTTGCAGAAGGTCTAGATCCCAATCTAATAGAGACAGTAGGGGAGACATAGGGGGCTGCGCTGCATCCTGGGTAGGCTGAGAATTTCAGGAGCCATTACAGACCACAATGCTTGTGAGGCTCAGAATCCCAGAGCCAGATGGAAATTTCCCCTGGAAGGTGCAATTCCCACTCTGAGAGCAGGTGCAGTTCTAATGCACCTAAATCAGCTTCCTAAATCTTCTTCTTTTTTTAAAAAAAGATTTTATTTATTTGAGAGAGTGTGAGAGAGGGAGAGGAGAGAGAGAGAGAAAGAGACAGAGAGAGAGAGAGACAGAGAGAGAGAAGACAAGCAGGGAGAGGGATAGGGACAAGCAGACTCTGTGCTAAGTGTGGAGCCCAACACAGGGCTTGATCTCCGAACCCTGAAATCATGATCTGAGCCGAGATCAAGAGTCAATGCTAAACTGACTGAGCCACCTAGGTGCCCCTAGAGCTTTATCCCCCTAAATCTTCATTCAAGCAAATGTCTTGAGTTTAAATTATGTTAAATAGCCAGAAGTTTTATAATATTAAAAACCTAAAATAACAAAAATAACACCACCTATTAAGTTAACATCAGAAAAATATTTGAGCAATAATTACATGACCTCAGAGATGCTTGGTCCAGAACTCAGATGCAGGGTTAGCAAATACATCCTCAGTGTGGTCTTTCCATTCTTCCCGCTATTATTCCTCATTAGTTAATATGCCTGATGGAATCACCATCTGACATGCCACTATTAAGGCAAAGTCATTACAAATTCTTGGCCTCTATCCAAGGAACATTTAAAAAATTGTTAAAAATCAAAATGCCAGAAAAGAGTTTTATCTTTATCCATGGGGCTGTGTCTTGTGAAAGAACCAAAGAACAGTTAACAGTTGTGAGGAGTTGCCAATACTAATCCTCCATGTGTGGCAAATCACTTATCATTGTAAAAATTATTAATGTTATGACAAAATTAAATGGCTTTCCTAACAGGCTTACTGGCAAAACATTTCTAAGAAATATTATGCCTGTAACTCTAGGTCAAACGAATGACACGGCTCATCTTCCTAGAGGCTTAAGTGAAATGCCTACTTTTTCAAGTTTCTGTAAATCACAATACTATGGAAAGTCCATACTGATGATGTCTTTGCTCCAAAACTATTTTTATAATGGGACTTAGAGGCATTCATTTGCCACTGAGGCAGAAGAGTTAATACTGCGGGTATGTGCTCCAGACTTTCTTTTGGTAAACACCTAAATTTGATGATTTTTCAATCAGCCTATCCTAAGGGAAGCAAACGACTGTTTCTCTGGCATTTCAGAAATAGCCATATTAAAACAATATACTAAGAATCTATGGACTTATTACCACTATCTGTGAATCTTAGTGAAGGCGTTCATGTTTTCATTTCATCATTCAGGATAATAATTTCACATGATACCTAGGTACAAAATTTCCTTCTCCAACAAAATATCAAAATAATAAAAATAAATGATGTCTTTGTAGTATTTCATGTATCACCTCCCTGGATTAGAACTTTGGCATTTTGAAAATTTTTAATTCACAATAGGCAGAAATGGGGGACATTATGTGGCTTCACTCTGCACAGTGCCATGGGCTCATAGATATTTAATATGGAGCACATAATACTATCTGTCATTTAATAACCACTTTCCATGGGCCAAGCACCATGTTTAAGCAGTTTCCCAAAATGATCTCATTTAATTCCTGAGAAAATCTCATGACACGATTAGCCAAGTACATTTATCACCATCATTTTAAAGACATGACTAATGAGGTGCAGGTAAGTAACTCATTCCAAGTTACAAGGTGTTAAGCAATGGAATTGAGATCTTAAGCCACGCAGAGGCTCTAGAGTTCACATGCTTAAACCGTACAGTCTAGTTGGTATTTCTTTGATGTTTCATCTATGGATCGTTTCACTTGGGTCGCTGTTGGAATCCAACAGCAACAGACAAAATGCAAATAAAAGCAACGAACAAAACAAAAGAATATCAATGAAAGCTAGAGTGGAGTGGACTTGTTAAATAGACCACAATTTTATAGATAAAATAATCGGATCGTGGAGTACTTAAGGGACTGATCAAAACCAGACAACTAATGACCTGAACTGAAAAGATAATCTAGGTCTCCAGCCTTGTCCGTAAGATCTCTTTCTACTGTGCCATGTGGTCTTCCTCCTTTCTTCTCTTCTTCTCTGACTCCTTATCTGTCATTCCTCTGCCATGTTACTCCTCTATTCTAGGCAAGGTTCAGGGCATGAAGATGTTTGGAATCATAAAGACAGAGTCTGAGTTATAAATTAAATAATAATGTAGGATTAAACTGGCATATACTTTATATGTTATATTCCTTTTGATGGCTTTATCTCTACTTAAAAGGTGTCACAAGTTCTTTCTATGATAGCATTTTAATGAGAAGTTAAAAAATGTAGAAGCAGATTCAAATACACACATATATTGGACTAACTGGTTAAATGAGATTTTTTTTCACTGTTCTGATATAACTTTAATCTGGGCAATATGAAATCACATGTATGTAGGGCAGGATAGAAGTTGAGAAGGTGGGAGATGGTGATATAAAATGGGCAGAAATGAACTTTAAAAAAAAAAGGAAAAAAGGAATGAATTTCAAAGTTGTTCAAAAGATACTGGCCATAAGCACCTCTTGCCAAGCAGATAAACAAAATGGTAAACTGGGTCAAATTTCTAGTGTTTGCTATAGAATGGAGACTTACAAATATAAGGTCAAATTTTAAAATATTTAAAAAATCTAGAAGATGTTAAAAGGCAATGTTAAATGTTATAAAGTGTTTAGAGGCAAAAAACCGCAATTAATTTGATGTTTATTCATTTCAAATGAATGATGTCCTGCCCACTTGTCTCTGGGAGCTATTGACCAGTGCCGAAGCTGGGTAAGAAACACTCTCATTTACTTGTTCTTTTAAAATACTGTGCATGGTGTCTTTAGCTCTAGGTGAAGGCTGGCATGCATCTTTTCAAGCTTTGTACCATAAGGAACTTTTGGGGAAGTAAAATTAGGTAAAATGACACTGAATTGAGGATGAGAAACATTCCCATACTAGAGTGTCAAAGGCACTAAAATGGAAAAATTGCAGTTCTTGCCTTAATGAAACTCTGCCTATGGTTGGAGTTTCCTGTAGGAAAGGATATGACATTATTAAAATAGCCCTCAATGAGGGGGAAGGTCTGTATTAAATAAAAGCATTTCTCCAAATGAACTCTGAAAAAACAATCTGAGATGATAGCCTATCAAAAATACATCATGTTCCTTCTCTTTGTGTGTAACCCTTGTTTCTGAGAAGATAGGGAAAAAGACAACAAAAAATAATGACTGTAAAATCTGTATCTATACTGCTATGCACTGATCTATGTCAGCAGGCATTTGTAAGGTGAGGTTGTGTTTGAACAAACGTGGTCATTTGATACAGTAAAGCAACCTGTGAAATCCCAGCTGCCAGTGGTGACTACCCACTGAAGAGCTGTTTCAAAATAGTAACTGATTTACTACTTGGCCAAGTGTTCTTCCTAAAACTTGGTATCTATAATAATGAATTTTCAAATAAATGGTAAACTTACAATACCCTACCTTGAAGGAACCTACAGTGAGTTCCATCAATAGAAATGGTCTCATCTGCTACGGATTTGCCTCTGGTTCAAGTTCAGAACTCTTTAGCTATGTGAACAGTATTTTCCAACTATGGTATGAAGTCTCCTTTTTTTTTCCCCACAATTCAGATCAATGTCAGAAAGGGCAAACTTGCAGAGGGTGGGACATTGTTCATTCATTCAAGCGTTTGTTGGATGCTACTAGAGGGTGTTATCCTAAATGCCATGCTAGAGAGGGAGATAAATCAGACATGATATATCAAAACTACAAAAAGCTTATAGGAAAGAAGAGACAAACAGAAATACATTATAAGCTTCAACATTTTATGTATATACATACATTTTGTATGCAAGACGTACGTCACAAGGGGCCAAAATGTTGAGAATCTGATGAAGAAACTCAGGAATGACTATGACACCCATGGAAATATCTTGCAGATGATGAAATTTGTACTTGCAGTACCTAAGCTTTTCATGTTACTACATCTCTGTCCTCATTCAAGTTTCAGGTTAAATGCCATCCATCCCATGACTGCTCTATCTAAAATAGAGCCCTCCTCAATTCTGTCAAAGCATCCTGTTCTTTTACTTCTGACACTCTTATGTGATTTATAAACATGTGTTTGTCTATGGACTTACTTAGTATCTGTTGCTTCTCAGCTAGATTAAAAGCTCCAAGAGGACATAAACATTTGTTTTGTTCCCTACCATATACCTAGTTCTGACTAGTTACCAGCCCAGGCAAGGGTATGGTAAATATATGTTATGAATGAAATCTAGCTGAAAAGAACAGCGTGAGAAAAGAGGAGTAGAGAAGCAAGAATCATGTAGGAAATGGCAAATACCGTAAGCAGCTGAAATACAAAGTAAAGTGAGGTAGTGATTAAGGTTGGAAGGTGGGCTGGTACTAGACTGTGGGAGACTGAACTCCAAGCTAAGAAAATTTAGACTTTATTATTTAGATGCAATAGCCATATATTTCCCAGCCATAGATTTAGATACATTGTACACTCATGGGCCAATGGGCTCTCTGGAAAAGGACTGTTTCACAAAACCTGGGCTATAAGATCACAGATGTAAAGACAAGGAGAAAGAACTGAAAATTCTTTGATAGAAGAAACGAGATGACAGTTGGGATACTGAAAATAAATCCAATAGTTCATGAAGGGCCTTCATCAATCTTATTTTCTCATCTGAAAGATAAGACATCTCTAGATTTGGCTTGTCCAATCCATTGCTCTTGAAAGGTTTCAGAGCAGCTGTGGTGGCCTGGAAATGCATCTCTTAGATCTCCTGCCGAAAGCTGTGCTCTGAAATCCACCCAGCCAATGACTTAGCATGGCAAGGACATCAGGGCAGATCCATCCCTGGGAGATAGGGGATTCCTCTGTCAGGTGACTTTGGCTTGAAGACTCCCCACTGGCTGCCCAAACTTTTTTTTTGGCACTATACCACAATCTAAGATCTTTCCTCCCTCCTGCCTTCCTTTCTTCTTCCCTTCTCTCCTTCCTTCCCTTTTTTTTCAACACTTTCTTCATTTCTTTTCTTCTTCACAGGGCTTGGCCCTGCATTATAGTCTGACAGCTCCCCCAGTCTTGAGTTCCTTCTCCATTTTTCTTCACAGGAATTTCCTCTAAAATACATCTCTTGCACCTCTAATCTCCCAGTGAATCTCTTGCAATACTGCATCTCAGAAAACCCAGACTAACACAGTGGCCAAACCTTACATTCCCATAATCACAACAGCTTTAAAAAAAAAAAAAAAAAAAAGATCAGCCCCTAGCAAACTGCTGAAGAGACCCTTAAACACTGTACCATGAGCTTATGAGCCACTTAGCTTTGCTTTTTCTCTTAGGAATGAAGGCCATGCACTGGGTAAAGAGCCTGGTAAGCTTTGAAATAAAAAAAGTCTCAAGGGCTTAGAGGGTTGAGATTCAGGTTAGATTCCTTTGCCAAGGAGGACCCAGAGGCTGAAAGAACATGGCTAATCTCAGCATCTAGAACCTTCTCCCTTCCTTTTCATTTTCCCCTTGAACATGCTATCCTCGCATTTCTTTTTATCCTCTTGTGATTTCTGTCTGGTCTTCTTCCTTTAGAGATTTCCTTTCCATTCTTTGATGCGTAAATAAAAAAAGAAGAGTAACTCCTATCACCCACTTATACAATTCTGCTTCTTACCACTCAAGGGCCTCCTGAGAGCCTTAGCTGTCAAGAGCCTTTCACGATTCCTGATTTACTATTTAAAGCCATGTTCATTTTTTTGTGATAGTCACTAAGGCCACTTCATCTTCTAAGGTTGTTCTTAGTTACTGGACCATTATTTCCCCCTCTTGTGCACTGTACCAAATGATAGAAACCACAAGTTATTAAAGTTGAAAAGGAGGTTGAAATTTCAAATGATATCTGAAAAAGATTAATCTTGTGAGAGCAAAAGATGGCTGTGTTCACAATAAGCCAGAAATGAATCCGGCCAATTTTGTGTCTTCCTGCCTTACTAACTTATTTCCTTCTCTGAACCTGTGACCTAGAACCTGTGTTTATGTAATCAGTCAGGATACTTCATTCTTTATTTCTTCTGAGAAGTTCCTGTGGGCAGATGCTATTGGTTGGCTACCCAAAGTATCCTACATCCATGCCCTTAGATTGGGATTAGTCCCCAACTAGTTAAGATATCGCATTCACATTCACCAGATGCTAACCCTTCTGCCGTTAATAGGGGAGGGCAGGAGACTGAGTTCTGATTGAAGAAACTACAGTGGAGGTTGGCTGAAGACTTTTGGAAAGACTTCAAATGCCTTACAAAATGGACACATATGGAAGAAGAGCTCGCTGACACCATCCCCTCTATTTTCAGGCCTTGAACACATATGTGATGTCTGGAGTGACAGCTCCCATCTGGTCATCACACAGAGACAATCATGAAGCCTGAAAGCTGACATCAGAGGGAACTGATGCAAAAGACCCTTGCAGAAAGCCAGAAAAAGCCCGAGATCTTAAATTGCCCAAGCAAACCTGAGATCACTTACTTCTACACTTATTTTCAGTAGGCAGTAAATGTCCATTTAGCTTGAGTCACTGTTACTGGGATATTTTGTTACTTGTGCCAAAAATAATTTAAAGCCCCCTGCCTGCCTCTCTGTTTCTGGCAGAGACTATGTTCTGTGGCGACAGCTCTGGTCATGTGGTTCCTCTCCCACTGCTCCAGTTAAACTCTTTGCGTATGTCCTCCCTGGATCCAGACTGATAAAATGGATTTCTATACAAACTGAGTTTTATTTCCTGATTCCACAATCCTGGTTGAGAGTTACAAAAAAATAAGCAAGTTAAAAGCTGCTATAAAAAGTAAGGTAAGATGAGGTTCTAGGAACATAGATTTTAATGGAAACAAACCCATCGTGATCCGCATCGGATAGTAGAAGTGAAGACAGAATCTGAATATTGGCAACAGACATAGGAAAAACAGTGTCAAACATGTGGTTCTGTGTCTTCCTCATAATGCCACTTTCTTTAGATAGTATAACTAATCTCTGAAATTCACCTTTTTGATCAGTTTAACTTGAGGGTTCAAAAATGAGGACTGAATGTTTTACACTTGCAGTGCTATACTCTTAAGCAGTGGCTTTCAATCTTCCTTGACAACAGTCCACAAAAAGAAATATATATATTACATTTGACCCATCTGTATATCACTTGTATCTTTGTGTGTCACTGGACAATACTTAACCACTACTATAAATGGTATACTCTTCCACGCTAAAGAGTACAATGTAGATCTTATTACTCTTCTGTTCTATGCTACTTCATGAAATAATATTAGTTGAGCCTTACTAAATAAATTTCTTGGCAGTCTGATGTTTGCTACTTGTAGTGTAAAAACCATTGCTGAATATACATAAGTTTTTAGTGAAAACAATCTAGATCTAGGACATAAAAGAATGGTCTGGCCAAGAGGGTAACAAAAGTACTAATTTGTGCTGTTAATAGTTTAAATATTTTGATATTATAATTTAGTAATATAATTTAATAGCCACAATAACTCAGGAAGAGAGATAAGGCTGTCATTTACATTCCTAGATGAGAAAACCAGATCTCATCAAGATTAAATGATTTGTTCACGTCCACACCACCAAACAATGCAGAAATTTCCATCCTCTGACACTAATCCCGGATTCCTGAATTAGTCCCAATTATATTTGAGAAAGTCAATAATCTCAGTTGTAAATCAATAAAAAATATTTGCTTCTTTCACTTTGCCAGGAAATCTTGAAAGTAGATTCAGGTATTGGATGTTTTCAACACTCAGAATTTTCAAGAGAAAGTTAGTAACATGTCCCTATTAACATCAAACCTCTGCTATTCCCACCTTGATAAATGCTCAGGGCCTCTATCCCTGTTATACTGGAAGGAGCCTCTTCCTTTTTCTTTCCAAATCCCACTCCTTTCTTTGATATGCAAATTAAGCCATTTTGTTCTGTGCAGTCTTCCTGACTAACCCCCATGTGCCCTGACCCCTTTCAGTTTTCTGAATTTTACCATCATTTATAAACTATCACATTTAGCAACTGATTCTGGTGCCTTGTTATTTTGCTTTTATCTTACTACATGTGTCTCAGTCTTTTCTTCCTGATTAGATTGTAAACTATCTCAGGGTGAGGATAACAAAGGCTTTTATGGTTGTATCTTTCTCAACCTTTAGCACAATATGGAATGCCTAGTTGGTGAGTGTAAGAAATTAGTTAGCTATTAAAAAATGCCAGGCCTATTTTATTTATTTATTTATTTATTTATTTATTTATTTATTTATTTATTTAAAATTTATTTATTCATGAGAGACAGAGACACACACACACACACACACACACACAGAGAATGGCAGAGACACAGGCAGAGGGAGAAGCAGGCTCCATGCAGAGAGCCTGATGTGGGACTGATCCAGGGACTCCAGGATCACACCTTGAGCCAAAGGCAGGCCCTCAACCGCTTAGCCACCCGGGTGTCCCCAGACCTATTTTTATACTGTTTCCTTCCCTCTTTTTATAGTTTTCAAATTTTCAGACAAGAAGTGGATTTTTGAGCTATAAATCCTGTTAAAAACAACCCTTGATACAATACGTTTTTTATTAAATGTTTAGGAAATGAATAAAAAGCTGAATAAAAGGTAGGAAAGATAAGAACTAGTGCAAATGAAATAGAAGCAGGTTTGTTAGTATTTGACATCTAAGGGCAATTACATTATATATATTTAATATAGAACAAAATTATAATAAATCAGATTAGATTTTAGCAATTAATGACATTAATCCTGTGAGCGATGGGAGAAGAGAAGAGAGTTGTGGAAAAATCCCATTTCCATTAAAGCTTTACTGAGATTTGGGAAAATAACAAACCTATCATGTATTTGGGATTGTAATTTCTTATTTGGGACAATTGCTTCAGAACCACTTAGAAAAATGGATATATTATTGGGTCAAGGTCCCTAAAACCCCTCTTGTAATGAAGTGAGATTTTTTTTTCAAATGCTTGTGGCAGTAATCTTTATGAATAGATTAAAATGGCATAAATAAAAGTAAAAAGTTGCACCAGCAATTATATAAATCACAGCTGAAGCCCTCTGGTTACTTATTGTGTGGTGAACCCAGCAGAGTTATAGTTTTGGGGGAAAGAAAAGGGAAGACATCAAAAGAAAGAAGATTCTGGCCCTTCTCAAGAAGAATTCTTTTCTGAGGTTAGAATAAGATATAATAAGAGTTGAGTCAGAAATCTGGACACAGAGTAGAAACAGTTTGATGATCTAATATGTGAAGACGAAAACAATTTCTGCAGTGACTGAATAAGTCAGTAAATGGGGTACAAAGAGTCATCATGGCATCATAGTGCTGCTCTCTTTTGGGCTAGAACTTGCTTGATTCAGTCCAAGAATTTATGCACAGCCTTGGGTAACTTGTAGGACAGGGTCACACTCTGTGCCTAGAGGCAGAGCTGATCCTCATCTGATCACTGATGAGGATCAGTTGTCACTGATACAACTCTGCTTGTGATGGCTACCGTGGCTTGCTGCCCAGACCCCCTTCAGTGAAGGACTTCATTACTCCAGATGTTGGAGCTGCTGTAGGCCAACAGCCTACAGCTCTCAGCCCCTTTGAGGGATCGTCTCAGCAGCAAAGGACTGCCTCGGACAAGAGCAAGCCCCTTCCCACACTCAGTGAGGGATGCATGTTGGGGTAGAATGGCCTGGCCATCTTGGTTTCAAGAGAAACAATTATGAAGGCCCTCCAGAGTTCCTCACAGAGTCAGTTGAGGCTGTCACTTGGCCTGTTTTATAGCTTGACTTCCCCTTTGCCCCCTTCTGCTCCTTTTCCCTCTCTTCCATAGGTATTGATTGATTAAGCAGTGCCCTTAATAAACATCCTGTATGCTAATCTCCATCTCAGAGTCAGTTTCCCGGAAAACTCTACCTGGACATATTGAAAATACTCCTGCCCTAGTTGGTAAAAAGCTATCAGCCCAAGGCCCCTGAGGGCCCCATTCTCCAAACTGCCTCCTCAGCCCCTTCTCTAGGACCTTATGAATCTTTCCATGATCTAGTAACTAAAGGGATAATGTCCAGCCTAGTAGAGTCATGTTCTAGGACTGTATCTTGGTGCTCAGGCCTGGTTTCTTCTGACTGTATTTGACTGTTTATATGACACCAGTTTGCCAATCTTTTAAATATGACGTTGGCCTACTGAAAACAGAGGTAGCAAAAATGTCTGAAGCCACCTGGTAGGACAGTAGAGAATGTTTGCCCCATCTAAAAGAGGGCGGAAGCTACTTAGTTCCAGCCAACTATCTTGAGAATGTAGACCTAGGCTTGTCCAATTAGTCAAAGAAAAGCCAGAAATAAGATCAATTTGTTTTTGTTAAATTTTGTTCAAATTTTAAATGATATCAACCAATTTGACTTTATAAAAATGCTGCCTGGATAAAATAAAACATGTCCATGAGCTAGACATCAGTTTATGAGCTCAGTGACTCAAGATGTCTCTGGTCCACATGGCATTAGGAGGCCAATTTCAATAGAATTTTTGTTCTATGGCTGGTTTTTCTAATCTGGCATCTATGGAAATGTGGACTTGCATTTTATGCAAGTCAAAAGGCCATGCTAGGGTTAAGGAGTTTAGCCTAAAACCTACCTCAGGTAGTCACGACTTTTTTAAGTTTAATTTTATTTTTAAGTAATCTCTATATCCAATGTGCAATTCAAACTCACAACCCCAAGATGAAGAGTCTCATGTTCTACCAACTGAGTCAGCCAGGTGGCCCAGTCATGACTTTATTTTTTTCTTTTTTTTCAGTCACGACTTTCAACGAAGTATGTGACATTGACCAAGTCTGCATTGTCACTATCAATCCCCTTTTGTCTACTGCCCTGGAAGATGTTATTTAGAGAGTTCAATAACTCAAAATCATACTTTGGGGATTTTAAAACTGAATTATTGAAAGCTTTGAAATTGTAGCAGATAATCTGATTATAAATGAAGCAGTGGTATCTTGAGTGGCTCTTGTCTACAGATACTTTTCATATTTTACATTCATATCTGTACACTCAGTTGATATCTATTTTCTTAAGTTTTTCCTTCTAAGATACTCTCAGGTAATTGGTCCTTTATTGTGGTGGGGTTCTAAGAGGCTTTGGATCTGTGTATTCTTCCAAATTCTCAATCCAGATTTACAGAAACATACTTCCTAAGAATGACAGGACAAAATTCTGTAACTATAGGAAGAAGATGGGTCTGATAAATTCAAGATACAAGCATAGAGAGTTCTGGGGGTTCATAGCCATTTATGTGCATCAAAGTATCTTTAAAACTGAAGATCAGTGGACAGTTACCTAAATGATGAAAGATTAACTCTCTTGATTAAAGGTACACTGCTTTTCTAATTTGCCTTTTGGAAGGGAGTAGAATACCTTTAAATATGAAGACTACTGTTTTGGAACAGGTTAAGAACAGATTAAGAACAGGTTAGGGCCAAGCCCTAAAAGGCCCCAGTGTTGAAATCACAGGCAAGAAGAAAGCCTCAAGCGGTACCCAGCAGCCTGTGCAGTGACTTGGGAAATTTCACCATAATCCTCAGGTAATGGAGTGATGCCCAAGCATTTTTTTGATTTGTTTTTTTTTTTAATTCTGACAAAACCACAAACCTGATTCTTTCAGTTCCTGCTTATTCTAAGGTCTTTCTGTTATTGAAAGGAAAAAACTCGAAACTCTAGCATGGCATAAAATGCCCTTGACAACCTTGCTCCGAAACTCCTCTTCCACTTTTATCTTTCCTTGTACTCTGGGCTAGGGAGCATTTAGGGGCCTCTTTCCCAAGGGCACTAAGCTTCATCAAGGGCTCTATCCTCATGACCCAGTGACCTCCCAAAGGCCCACCTCCTCATACCATAGGGATTGGAATTTCAACATATGGACTTTGGGGGCACACACACATTCAGACCATTGCAACCCATTAACCAGGTAGTTACCTGGACAATACTGCAACACTCCACGCTCCTTCAGGCTCCCATACTTTCTCTACCTTGCTTCTTTTACTCACTCTCTCATCTTTCCTCTCCAGTAACAGTGATGAGTCTTCCTGCTAATCACTGAAGACCCAATTCAGTGATACCTTCCTTGCTTCACTTTTCTTTAACCCATTTCAGAACCATAATTACTTCATCATTTCTGCCTATTGCCTATCTTACATTTAAGTACCTCCAAGAAAAATGTTACCTAGACGGTCTCAAATTCCTTGGTGGAGTTCTCAGCAAATAGGTCAAATAGGTTTTCTACTTGGTACTGGATATGGCACGGGGAAAGCTGGTAATCATTCCAGTGCCTTCCTAACAATATCACTCTGCTCTCAGGGCCTCCTGGCATACCTCATGGAGTAGTGCTATCCAGTACTTACAAATGAAACTGACCATCAACCATGGAAATCAGGACCTGCAGCTAGCTAGGCCACTGAGGACAACTCATTCTTCCTTCAGAATGAGTTTCTCTGGCCATGGGAAGAGGCCTGGGAATAATATTGCAGCATCTAATTAGTCTTTCCTCAACCCTGGAATTGGAGCCATGAATGGCAGTGTTGATACCTTTCTGGGAAGGACAAAGTATTTATTTCAGGTTGTTCTTACCTAGTGGTATGCTGGAATGAGCTCTAATCAGCTCATGGGCTGGTTGTCAAATTTTAAGGAATTTTGTGAGCTGGTTATTCAACACAGTCACTATTAAAAAATTAAAATATATAGGGGTACCTGGTCCCTCTCCCTCTCTGCAGCTCCCCCTGCTTGTGCTTGTGTGCTCTCTCTCAATCTCTCTCTCTCTCTCGATTAAATAAATAAATAAATAAATAAATAAATAAATAAAATCTTTAAAATATATCAACTTAAAATTAAACATTATATTAAAAACAAATATAATAAACACTTAAACCCCATCAGTTCATAATTATTTTACTACATTTAATTAATATTTATGATCTTGAGGTTACTGATGTCTGTTCTATCTGTACAGTAGAAATATTATATAATGGTGGACTGCTGTGCCTGTCTTCCCAATGCCATTTTCAATCATACTGATGGTTGGAAATTGGCCATAGTGGGTGGATTTACACCATGGAAATCAGCAAATACTACAAATCACTGCTTCCACTTCCTCCTGACCCCCTCCTCACCACCAAGAGCAGTTGTCAAACATTTACCAGCATACCACTACAAATAGTACTTGTCAATCTATCTTGAGTGAACATAACCTGCACCCGGCCTGTTGTCCTATGGTGTCATCAGTGACCAGCCTCACAGGTCTTACAGGTTGAAATAGCAAAGTGGAGTACAATGCTTTCATTTAGGCTGGTGAGCTGAGATTTAAAGACTAATTTGCTCATGATTGATCTCCCCATAAGCTGGACTCCAAGGAAAGGAGTTGGTTTCCCACAATGCTCCATGGAAGAGTTCTAGCCCAAAACTTAAGGCAATTGATTCTATTTAACCTGAAGCCTTGGACCTCAGACATTTGATTATGCCAGGAGAGAGGCTGGTGCTACCTGAAACCACAATCACTAAGATGGCAGGATTAGGCTGGAGCCAAAATTCTGACATACATTCAATTGGTTCCTGGCTCCTGATCACACCAGGGAAGAAGCCAATGCTTCCCTCATCAGGTGACTTAAAAATCCCACAGTCAAGGGCCCTGACCCTGCAAGACCATGTGCATACCTGCTTCTGCTGCTGTCTCCATGGGTTTCCCCAGTGACTGTGGCTCTATGCTTTCTGCTGAGAATGCTGCTTGTCCTTGTTTATAACATCTTCCTGAAGCAACTGATGCATAGTTTGTTTTATATGTTGATTTACCCATCTGCTTCTCTTTATCTTCCTTGGAGGTAGGGACACATTTTTTTCATCAAACACAACATTTTTCTTTCTTTCTTTCTTTCTTTCTTTCTTTCTTTCTTTCTTTCTTTCTTTCTCTTTCGTTCTTTCTTCTTTCTTTCTTTCTTCTCTCTCTCTTTCTCTCTCTCTTTTTTAAAGATTTAATTAATTTATTTGGCAGAGAGAGAGAGAGAGAGAGAGAAAGAGAAAGTACAAGCAGGGGAAGTGGCAGGCAGAAGGCTAGGGAGAAGCAGGCTCCCCACTCCCGATGTGGGGCTCAATCCCAGGACCCTGAGATCATGACCTGTGCTGAAGGCAGATGCTTAACCAACTGAGCCACCCAGGCACCCCCAAACACAACATTTCCAAAGCACCCCCTCTGTGCTATATGCTGTAGAAAGCTCTGTACACAGTAATGAATAAAGTAGACCTGGTGAAGTCAATAAACAGTGCATTAATTTTAACTCAAGCCATTCACTGATTCTTCGTCATATTCTCATCTGCTTCTTCCTACTTGTGCTTAGACAGTCCTTTCTTCCATATATACCATCAGAATTTTCTCCTAATTGGCCTCTCAACTTTTAATTCTCTACCTTCTCATTTATTTTAGAAACTAAAGTGAAAATCCTTCCTTACAGGAAGCTAACTCCACTTTTCCTTAGTTCCTATCCTCAGGGGCCTCTTCAGTCAAATAAAAACATAATAAGGCCATCAGCTCTAGTGCCACAGTCAGACAGATCTCTTTACCGCTCTGAGGATATCACTCACTCACTCTACAGCTGCATCTCTTTTAGAGCCAACCACTCACATGAAACACCCTGCATGTCCAGCAATCTATTTCCTTTTGCTCCTAAGTTCCACTTAGGATCCATTTCACCCATGAAACCTTATACAGATAACTCTACTTGGTCTGTACCATGCTAGGTACTCCAACAATCCCTCTAAGCTACATCACATACCCCGTCATTCATTCATTCATTCATTCATTCATTCATTCTCACTGGAGATTAAATATATAAATAAGGCATATTTAAAAATATATGCAAAGAAAAATAAGAACTGGGCAGCCCATGTGGCTCAGCAGTTTACTGCCGCCTTCAGCTCAGGGTGTGATCCTGGAGACTCTGGATAGATTCCCACGTCAGGCTCTCTGCGTGGAGCCTGCTTCTCCCTCTGCCTGTGTCTCTGCCTCTCTCTGTGTCTCTCATGAATAAACAAATAAAATCTTTAAAAAATATTAAAAAATTAAAAAAAAAGAGGGGATCCCTGGGTGGCTCAGTGGTTTAGCGCCTGCCTTTGTCCTGGGGCGCAGTCCTGGAGTCCTGGGATCGAGTCCTGTGTTGGGCTCCCGGCATGGAGCCTGCTTCTCTCTCCTCCTGTGTCTCTGCCCCTCTCTCTCTCTATGTCTATTGTGAATAAATAAATAAATAAATAAATAAATAAATAAATAAATAAATCTTTAAAAAAATTAAAAAAAAAAGAAAAATAAGAACAACGGGAAAAACAAGATTCAAGTGGTAAGATAATTCTAGGGAAAACTTCATGTAGAGGTAATGCCATTGGGCTCAGAATATTAAATATAAGTTGGATTTTCAGCTCTTATATTCCTAGTAATCAAAACAGACCAGAAAGCACAGTTACAAGATTTATAGCGGCCATAAGAAAAAAATACACCAGATTTTGAGGAGAAGCAGAGTTTTTACTATAGCATTTGGCATTTTTCCCACAGGTCATTATATCATTTCTCCCATGGACCATTACAAAAAAGGAACAGTGTGCTCTATATCATTTCTAAGGTTATGGTAAAACCTTTCACAGGGCTGCTTCTTATAAAATGAAAATCAGTTGAAGCAATTCTGCAGGGTAGATAGTAAGAGAGTAGGCAATACCAAGTGGCTAATGAATCTATGCTGACTTCTATCTAATATATATTTTTAGGATTACTACAGAAAGCCATCATTGAATCTGAATTTAGCATCATTTATTAGTATTTATTCATGGCCTTAGATTGTTAGTTTCTAGATGTTATGGAATGTGTCATGAATATATTCTAAGTTGGTGGGTTTACATGTCAAAACTACTATTATAATACCAAACCATTGTGTCTTTCACAAGTGTACTGTAGAGTTTCCCAGACGCTATAGGATGATGAAGTCATCACTCTAATAGGTGTGTTCTAAACATTTCTCAGTTTTAATTTCTAATACAGTGAATATCAATATAACTCCTATAAACAAAAGCTTTTTGTTGTCTTCTGTAATTTGGAAAAACATATAAAGGGGCTCTGAGACACAAAAGTCTGACCTGCTGTTTCACTGTGTTGGTCACTTACAAAGTAAGTATAGAAAAGTTTTAGGACTTACTTATATAGTGGATGTACTTTAGAACCTCATGTTACTAAAGTGATCTTTCTAAAGGGAATCTATAGTTGGTACTGCTACCTCAGTGGCTGGGGAAGAAAGTCACCTTTATTTAAAAACAGAAACTGGTCATGACATTACTTTTTTCCTTTTTTAAGAAATCATTTTAAAGTTTTTATTTTAATCCCAATAATTCCATACATCACCCAATGCTCATCATGGCAAGTGCCCTCCTTAATCCCCATCACCTATTTCACCCATTCCCCCACCTACCTCCCTTCTGGTAACCATTGTTTGGTCTCTGTAATTAAGGGTCTGTTTCTTATTTTGGCTCTCTCTTTTTTCCCTTTGCTTGTTTGTTTTCTTTCTTAAATTCCTCATATGAGTGAAATCATATGGTATTTGTCCTTCCCTGACTTATTTCATTTAGCATCATACTCTCTAGCTCAATCCACGTCATTGTAAATGGCAAGATTTCATTCTTTTTTAATGGCTGAATAATATTCCATTGTATTTATGCCATACCTTCCTTATCCATTCATCAATCAATGGATACTTGGGCTGTTTCCATATCTTGGCTTGTAAATAATGCTGCTATAAACATAGGGGTGCTTGTATCCCTTTGACTTAGCATTTTTGTATTCTTTGGGTAAATACCCAGAGGTATGATTGCTGGATCATAGGGTAGTTCTATTTTTAACTTTTTGAGGAACCTCTATACTGTTTTTCACAATGGCTGCACCGGTTTACATTCCCACCAACAGTACAAGAGGGTTCCTCTTTCTCCACATCCTTGTCAACACCTGTTTTTCTAGTGTTGTTGATTTTAGCTATTCTGACGGGTTAATATATAATAATATCTTTTTGTAATTTTGATTCAGATTTCCCTGATGAGAAGTGATGATAAGCATCTTTTCACCAAATAGCCAGGGGAATTTTAAAAAAGAAAAAAAAAAGCTGGGGGCATCACAATGCCAGATTTCAGGTTGTACTACAAAGCTGTGGTCATCAAGACAGTGTGGTACTGGCACAAAAACAGACACATAGATCAATGGAACAGAACAGAGAACCCAGAAGTGGACCCTCAACTTTATGGTCAACTAATATTTGATAAAGGAGGAAAGACTATCCACTGGAAGAAAGACAGTCTCTTCAATAAATGGTGCTGGGAAAATTGGACATCCACATGCAGAAGAATGAAACTAGACCACTCTCTTTCACCATACACAAAGATAAACTCAAAATGGATGAAAGATCTAAATGTGAGACAAGATTCCATCAAAATCCTAGAGGAGAACACAGGCAACACCCGTTTTGAACTCGGCCACAGTAACTTCTTGCAAGATACATCCACGAAGGCAAAAGAAACTAAAGCAAAAATGAACTATTGGGACTTCATCAAGATAAGAAGCTTTTGCACAGCAAAGGATACAGTCAACAAAACTCAAAGACAACCTACAGAATGGGAGAAGATATTAGCAAATGACGTATCAGATAAAGGGCTAGTACCCAAGATCTATAAAGAACTTATTAAACTCAACATCAAAGAAACAAACAATCCAATCATGAAATGGGCAAAAGACACACAGAAATCTCACAGAGGAAGACATAGACATGGCCAACACGCACATGAGAAAATGCTCTGCATCACTGGCCATCAAGGAAATACAAATCAAAACCACAATGGGATACCACCTCACACCAGTGAGAATGGGGAAAATAAACAAGGCAGGAAACCACAAATGTTGGAGAGAATGCGGAGAAAAGGGAACCCTCTTGCACTGTTGGTGGGAATGTGAAATGGTGCAGCCACTCTGGAAAACTGTGTGGAGGTTCCTCAAAGAGTTAAAAATAGATCTGCCCTAGACCCAGTATTTGCAGTGCTGGGGATTTACCCCAAAGATACAGATGCAATGAAACGCCGGGACACCTGCACCCCGATGTTTCTAGCAGCAATGTCCACAATAGCCAAACTGTGGAAGGAGCCTCGGTGTCCATCGGAAGATGAATGGATAAAGAAGATGTGGTTATACATACAATGGAATATTACTCAGCCATTAGAAATGACAAATACCCACCGTTTGCTTCGACGTGGATGGAACTGGAGGGTATTATGCTGAGTGAAATAAGTTAGTCGGAGAAGGACAAACATTATATGGTCTCATTCATTTGGGGAATATAAAAAATAGTGAAAGGGAATAGAGGGGAAGGGAGAAGAAATGGGTAGGAAATATCAGAAAGGGAGACAGAACATGGAAGACTCCTAACTCTGGGAAACGAACTAGGGGTGGTGGAAGGGGAGGAGGGCGGGGGGTGGGGGTGATTGGGTGGTGGGCACTGAGGGGGGCACTTGGCGGGATGAGCACTGGGTGTTATTCTGTATGTTGGCAAATTGAACACCAATAAAAAATAAATTTATTATTACAAAATAAATAAATAAAACAAAAAACATCTTTTCATGTATGTGTTGCCCATCTGCATGTCTTCTCTGGAGAAATGTCTGTTCATGTGGTCACGACATTATTTTAATAATACATAAAATGCTGTCTTCAGATTTTAAGGAAAATGAAAAAAAAGCATGTAAAACTACAAAAAAATGATGAAAGGTTTAAGATGATTCCTAACCTAAGGACTGCATCTACTTATGTGGGAGAGAGGAAACACAGAGAAGGGAGTTATGGTTCTACAGATCCATATCACTTCCAACGTCTGTCTGGATACTTCAGTATATAGGGTACAACCAAGACACAGGGGGGGCTATCGGAGTTGACATTAAATGGGGATCACATTTGAAAAGTTTGGGAGCTTCTGAATTAGAAGACAAGAATACACATAGATATAAGATATACATACATATAAGATTTTTTCATGAGCAAAATGCTAACAATGTTGACAAAATTCTGGCAATGCAAGTACGCTCACCATTCATGATGAGCCGCGTAGGTTAAATACATAGAAAAACTGATGGGAAGGGTTTCCAATAGAAACAGGTGGGTTGGGGATGGCAAGGGATTTTTTTTTTTTTTTAATGTTCTAAGGATGGTTCAGGTATAGTCTTGGGTGGTGGCTGGGAGAAGGGAAGCTAAACTAGACTGTGCTAAGTATGTTTATTGTCCTGGGCCCTTTTTATCCTTCAACTTCAAAAGACTCTGCTTAAGAAGCCAGCAGCTGAATTCCTCATTAGGAAGATCCATCACTATTTAAAAGCCTCAAGAATGGCTATTAGCCTCCTCAATTCAAAAGAGGAAGTGAGGTTTGGATAGAGTATATGAAATCACCATCTATTTTCAGCTAAGGGGATTCCCCCACAAGTGGAAAATGTGTATAATGATCTCTTGGGGGCCTCACTTTAAATCCCAGGCCCAGGCATTACATTCCAGCACACTGCATTCAGAAATAACTTTAGCAGGGCCACTCCTTTTGTGGCCCAGTAAATACAGGTGGGTTACCTTAGGAAGTGGCTTTAAAGTCTGGGATCCAGTTAGGGAAGGGAGAGTGAAGTAACTGCCTCATATTTCTTCAGCTGCCCAGTGCTATATCTACATATACGTATATAGATATATAATGTTCACTAAATCGGCAGAATGTGTTTGTTTATGCAAACATAGTTACTTTGACATCCATATTTATATATAAGAGACAGCTTCCCTTGGCCTAACCCCTCACATCCTAAGGAAAACATAGAAAGCAAAATGAAGCAGAAACAAAACTATACTAACTCATTAAGTAAGCATTTACTAATTGCCTACTTTACACAAAGCGCTTTACTAGATGCCGGGTAGACCTACGAGACATGGTACCTGACACAAGGCATTTGCATCTAAGAGAATAACAGGGAATCACACATCTGAAAATTTAAATACAGAAGTGTTTTTATAATGTGTACTGCTTTGTAATAATAAGTAATGCCTGCATAATTAACTAGCAGTTTAGTGAGAATGATGCCCCTTCATCATTTTTTTGCTTCTAAATTACAAGTTTATAAAAGGAACTTTGAGGGTAGAGGCTGAGTTTCCCACTGCAAACTGCTTGGCCTTCATGAAAAATCTTAGAAATCATTTCCCTTTTATCATCACCTTCTAGAGAGCAACTATTACTCTTATTAACCAGACTAAGGTATTTCTCTTTATCAGTCCATCCACCCGGTAGCCACCCCCTCCCAAAAGAGCCTTCTATTTTCACTGACTTTAATGAATTTTGGCAAAGGTGTGAAGACAAATGTTTTCTAAGATGTGACTCTACATCTTTCAAAAGAGAATAATGGGAAGTTGGGATTAGGCATTCACCCAGAGAGCATGACTTGAACAGCTAAGGAAAGAATCCCTTGGCTCCCCAAAATGTCCATACCAGCTGGTGCAGAAAAATAGAAATTGCAACATTAGAGATTTACTCATTTGGACGAATCATGGTCTCCTATTAAAATGCTCATACCCCTTAATTACCATATTCAGAATACTCAGCAAGGTTTACCTCAGCATAAATTATTTAATCTGATTCTTTCCATGGGTCATTGGTTTGGGGAGCATGGAAATAGATTTTGAGGTAAGGCTAAGGTAGGGACCTCTTTTAGGAGGATAGGCCTGGTTAGGGATGGCAAAGGGATGCCCTGACCCCAAGGGCAAGCGTTGAGTAGGGCAGGCATGGGGAGGACAGGAGACAGGATCAGAGGGAGTCGCAGAGTGACAAGTGGGAAGGCCTTGAGAAGATGAAAATTATGGCAAGGGTTAGTGCAATAGATCTTTTTTTTTTTAGATTTTTTTTTTAAGATTTTATTTATATATTCATGAGAGACACACAGAGAAAGGCAGAGACATAGTCAAGAGGGAGAAGCAGGATCCCTGCAGGCAGCCTGATGCAGGACTCTATCCCGGGATCCTGAGGTCACCCCCTGAGCCAAAGGCAGATGCTCAACCACTGGCCACGCAAGGGCCCCAGTGCTATAGTTCTTGATGTGATTTCCCCACCTCCGGGGTGGACACTGAGGGAGAGCAAGGAGGACCCATGCTCATTCTTCATCTTCCCTCCCTCCAGCTGCAGCTAGAAGAACATTTAACGTGTAGGAAAAAATGAAGTTTAAAAAGCAAAGGTCCTACCCACTGGTTCTGAACAAGAAAACTGGCCTGAGAAATGACAAAGCAAGGTCCATGCGAGCCATTTGCCTCATACAGGGTCAAAAGTTCACCTCACAAACCAGGCCGCTGCCACTACTTTGACCTAATGCGGAAAGCGTCTGCCCTGTTTCTGGGCCTTCTAAGCGCTGTCAACAGCCCGCACAGCTCCTACAGACAACCCCGGACAATGTTACAGCTGTTTCCTCGCCTGCCAAGAACGCTTCAACTTGCAGGGCTCCCTGCATTCTTTTAAATCAGGGCTGGAAGCTATAGCTCACGGTAGATGATTCAGCTCAAGTGTTTTTCATTTTGATTACAGAACTGTCTATTTGCCTCATGTGGAATGCTTCTACACAGAGTTCCCTTTGAGACACTGTGAGGTGGGTGGCCAACAGGGAGTTCTCTTCTGCTCAGATTTTACTGTGCTGAACTGAAAAACAAGTTGCTAGGCTTACATCAGGGAAACCAACCGTGGTCCCTACAACACACACAGCAGTATAAAGAAATCCAATATGGAAGGCAAGGAGTCCTTCCACTCCTGCCCTCCTGCGAGCAGCTCTGTCAAGTCTAAGTACACATGCACCTTGTTTCTTTCCTTTTTTTTCCCCAAAGATTTTATTTCTGTATTTGAGAGACAGAAAGAAAGAGAGAGAGCAAGCAAGCATCGGATGGGGGTGGGTGGGTGGGAAGTCGGGGAGAGGCAGAGGGAGAGAGAGCAGCAGACTCCCCGCGGCAGGGAGCCTGATGCTGGGCTCGATCTTGGGATCCTTGGACCATGACCTGAGCCGAAAGGCAGATGCTTAACCGGCTGAGCCACTCAGGCGCCCCTCTATGTTTCTGATACTGCAAATCTGTAAGTCACCAGTTGACATGTTAGTAACACGCCCTTATTGTTATGAGTAACCCTGATTCTTAATAACAGAATTGCCTGTTTTAGATGCTGGTGTATAGTTACATTTCCTACAACAGAATTTAAGCAGCAAAAACCCAGGAATAATTTTGTCATAGAAACTTTTTAGCATTCTGTAGTTGGTTTGCAATCCGAACATGTGGCAAAACCTGATGAACTGTGGTGGTGTTTAGGGAGACAGTAGTTCTTAAATATTGAATGGATTTGTGTTTCCATGTCCTTGACCACATCTCTATCATGCTGCCAACACAGCAGTCCTCCCATACGACACACTAGCCTTAGGTTATAAACTTTCCCCACAGAAACACTTCTTCTTTTCTGATTTTAATTTTAAGCCTCTTTTAAATGGTTATACATAGACTCTTCTGAAATCTGTCTTTTGATTATTTTGAAGCATTATGTGTCAAAATAGAGGTTGTCTATAGCTTATTACTTTGGTTGATTGTGTGTTCGGAACAGAAAAGCATATCCGTATGTGGACTGGCTCAGCTGTCGTTGAGGGCGGAGAGTGATTGCTTCTCCCTCATTTTCACATTCATTCACATTAGTTTTGTCTCCCTTAGCATCCTAGTTTCACCAAAAAGGATGCCAGGCAAGTAGCATGCTCCCAATAAACATTTATAAATGAACGGATGAATGAAATAATTGGTTACGGTTGCCTTTCCCTTCTCCATCTCCTAATGACCTCCTGTTGACTCCTACGGGCCTAAAGCCATTCACTCATGTTTTCACCTCTAGTTGGCCCTCTCTGGCTCTGATTTTCTCATCACCATTTCTCTCCATCTGAATTTGGTGCTCTAGGGTTTCACTGGGTCTTGCCAAGCAATGGTACTAAATTTGATGATTTGCCATGTTTAGTTCATAATTTTGAAATGTGTTACTTATTCTAAGAATAATAACTCAAAGTGATCATCTCCACCTTAAATTAAACCTCACACTTGGGTAGCTTATCAGTTCTCTCACATGTAGTACAAATGACTTTTAAATATTCAGAATGCATTGAAAGCCAGAGTAAAAAAAAAAAAACCCACACAGGGAAACAAGTGCAGGCATACACATGTGTGAGTACACCCAGAGAGAAGAGGAAAGAGACTTATAGACTATTTTTTAAGATGATGAAATAATCAATAGTCCAGAACTTTTACACTTAACTCGTAAAACTATAAGCTGATATAGATTTTGTCTCATCTTACAAAACCCCAAAATAGTATGTAAACAGCAAGAAAAGATGACAACTCTGAGAAGACAGGAAAAGCAAAAGCAAACTGTTCAAGAGTTTTCTTCTTAGTCAAGGATAAAAACATGAAGACTGAAGAGTACAGACTAAATGTAGTTAATAGAACTGAAGTCTAAAGTCAATGGGACAATCAGCACAATCTCAAACTAATGATGAGTTCAAACATGAGATTAAATGAGTCTTATTCCAGATCCTGGAAATATGAAATGGTCTAGTAAACTCTGCTTATCTTTGAGGCGTACTGGAGGACAAAATCAGGAGATATCACAATGTTTGAATAGGTTTAAAATGGTGCTTCTTAAAGCTGTATCTTGAATCTCAGTCTCCCGCAACATTCTAGAATGAATTACTAGATGGTTTCTGAGTCTCTGGAGAGGAAACAACAGGTCACCAACATGGATTCACTAAGAACAAATCATTATAGGAAATGTATTTCATTTCCTCTCATCTGGGAAGGCTTATCTGCCTGTTGTTAGGGGAGTGTTACTCATCTAATGTTTCTTAATTTCAGTGAGACAGGTGATGTCGTCTTTCATGATATGTTGTGAGTGGAATGTATTCCTGTGGCCTGAATAATTATAGAGATAAGCAAATTCACTGAGAATTAAACAAAGGATCCAAGAAGTTAATTAGAGAACCTCGGATGGCCTGGGGCACAACCTTCAAGAGTAGGTTATAAGGTTTTGAATTCGGTTTTGTATAAACGCTTTGGTAGAAGACCAAAAGAAAAAAAGGCGTGCTTACAGATTTATCAAGTCCATGGATGAAAGAAAATTGGTAATGCTGTCACAGAGGGGCGGAAAAAAAAAAGAGCAGAACTTTCAATCTACAACATCTCATTAGATGCCATTAATGGACTAAAATGAACTAAAATTCTCCAAAATTAATTTGGAGATGATGAAAAATCCTGAATTTGCAATTGTCCTGCAAAAGGACAGGGCATTCCTTATCACCATGCACCACTGCCTGTGCTATGAAAGAAGCTTCCCTGCCACCCCCGGAAACTGCATCCATATGACCCTGACTCAAGGCATCATTTTGATTTTGAAGATGAGATTCAAAGAAGACAGAAAATTATTATGATTTTAAACAATACACACTTTAATGCCGAAAATCTTAGGCTTCCAAAAAAGACTCAGCCTTCTTTGGCAAAGACAGAAGTCCTGGCAAGGAGAAAAGACAAGTTCATGCTCTTCTCAGAAGACTGACGCTGAGCCAATGGCTAACTCTTCCTGGGAGATTATAATTCCCAGTAAGGGGCAGCCAGGTAACCACACAGTATGATGGAGACAGTGGTGGGCCAGGGTGGGGAGAAGAGGCAATGCTGGACTGCGAATATGGGCTCGCTCCAGGGGAAGGCATGCGGCCTCATTTGTCTAAAATCATCTTGTTCTTTAGTTAGTCGAGGTTTCCATGTGCTGCAAGAGGTTTGTGAGACCAAGCCTCTTGTTTCTTTAAAAAAACAAAACAAAAACAAAAAAACAGCAGCCAAAGCTAACCCCCGAAGTTCATATTCCCATATGAAAGAGAAGGGAGCAAACCTTTGCCACTGAACAGGAAGACCAGGCAGTTATGTTTGCACAAATTTCCCAGGGAGGAAGCAGGAGGGATCTGGACCAGTGATAAGATCACAGCTTCCAGCCTGAGTGACTTTCCCTGACCCTCTGGTCTTGGGAGTTCTGGACCAGAATTCAGATCCCATCTGGCTGTGACAAGGGAAAAAGAAAACCAAAAACAGAAAGGGGGAAAGAAAAAGAGAACCTTCCTGATCTCCTTTCCCTCTCATTCCTTCTGTCTTGAGTCCATCCATCCCCTGCAGTGATTTGGAAGAGGAAAAAAAGCCATTTCAATAAGATCCCTAACATTCTCATTTCTGCAGCATCCCAGCCTTAGAGACCATCCTCAGAAAAGCTTAACATCTTCATGGGAATTGCGTCCTGCTTTTGCTTTATATTTATTTGTTTTCAAATTACACATGGTTTTCAATATATTCCAAATAAATCCGTTTAAGAATTTGGCTTACTGGGCTTAAAAATAAGGCAGAGTTAATTTTATCCAGAAGGTCCATCTTTTTTTTTTTTTTTTCAGTGTGCATCACCTTGGGGTTCAGTATTTGAAATGGTGAGACTGACCTCAAGCATCGGACAACAATTCAATATCTTGCCCCTCTCCCTTTCCCCATTACCGTGTTATTTATAAACCATTTCTCCAACAAGCTTATCTGCTATACCCAGTGCCACGTGTTTGGGCTTTTTTTAGTCATACATTTTGCACCTTCATTCAGCTTTGGCTGTAATCCCAGGCCTCTGGCTCAGATGGGCTTCACAGCCTGGCAAGAGGGCCCTCTGAGGTCAGCGGGGCCTTGTTAGGAGGGGTGAAGAGCAGGGAGCTGGGAAAGACACACCAAAGGCACCTGAGGCTGCTCTTAGATTTTGCCTTCCATTATGTTTCCATGCAGAATTCAGCAGCTCAAACCAAATGGGTGAAGACAAATGGGCTTTGCTGAATAAACTCCCCTAAGAGCATACATGACACTCCTCTCATCTTCATCCTTTTGATCCTTGATCTCACTGTGCTATCCTATCACTGATCCAACTTCCATCTACCTGCACAGAGAGACCTATCCATCAAAAAGTTAAGCCCATTTCTTAAGAAATAAGTTTTCTGATTCATAAAGCCCATTACTATGGGACACAGTCACTTTAGCAGACAGGTATACTTGGCTATCAGAAAGCTTGGCACCCTCCCAAGAACACATCTCTTCTTTTCTTCCAAATATTTTCTTTTTTTTTTTTAAGATTTTATTTATTTATTCATGAAAGAGAGAGAAAGAGAGGCAGAGACACAGGCAGAGGGAGAAGCAGGCTCCATGCAGGGAGCCCGATGTGGGACTGATCCTAGGACTACAGGATCATTACCCTGAGCCAAAGGCAGATGCTCAACCACTGAACTACCCACCTGCCTCTCTTCCAAACATTTTCGCTGAAAATTCTAACGTCGTGAGGAAGAGAAATAGGAGGCAGAGGTGGACTGGGAGGTAAGCAAAGTGGGAGCAGGGGAGACAGAGGAGGACGAAGAAAGGTTTCCACCAAACCAAATGACTTCTGGACTCTCTTTCTGTACTTTTATAGCAATAACAGAGTATGTCTGTTGGGCATTTTCATGCTTGATAGGCTTGAAAGTTCTTTACATGGATCAAATTATTTAATCCTCACAGTAAGCCTGTATACTAGGCACCATTATCCCCTTTTACATATTGAGGAAACCGATGCACGAGGTGTACATGGTAGAGACAGGACTCAGATCTAGTCTCTTCTCTGAAGCACTCTGGTTTATCGCCTCCATGTTCTATGGATTCCTACAATACTGGGCAGCTTAATGTTGCAGGCTTAGATAGCGTTCTTTCTCTTTGTACCTTACTAACTCCATCTGTCCCCTTTTTTCAAGTTTGTTACAAAGATTACATTTGTACATTTATTATTTAATCATCAATAAAATAAAGAGATGGTTATTCCTTGGAATCCTGAAACTTCAAATGGTCAAAAATTGGGGGATAAAGTCTTTAAAATTTTGATTTTATACAAGTGAGCTCTAACAGTAATAAACTGAAAAGATGTGCAGCAAAAGGGGCAGAAAGGTGTGTGGCTATTATTATTATTTTTTATATATAATTCTTATACATTGTAAGCTCACCAGTGCTGAGCAGTAGGAAGGAAACACAAGAGGTTGTTAGGAACATTCCAGGGTTGGGGTTGGATAATGACTGCTTGGAACTCACCCTTCAGCTATCGAGTCAGATGTGCCCTACGAAAACTTAAACACTGTTTTTCTTTCTTTCTTTCTTTCTTTCTTTCTTTCTTTCTTTCTTTCTTTCTTTCTTTCTTCTTTCTTTCTTTCTTCTTTCTTTTCTTTTCTTTCTTTCTTTTCTTTCTTTTTTTTCTTTTTCTTTCTCTCTCTCTCTCTCTCTCTCATACACACACATTCTGAGGTGAAAAACAAGATGTCATTATCTACATAGGCATTTTGGTTTTGTAAAAGGCTTAACCTAGGATTCCTTTAACCATGCACTGCCAATGTAGTGTTTATGTATAGGCTATTTATGAAGCAGAAAAATCACAAGAGAGAAAACTAGATTGAAGGAATCCTCTCATTGGAGGTCCTATCAGAAAGAAAGGCAAGCATCATTTGTGCAAGCCAATGGAAAAGCCAATCCAACTGACAGCTACTTATTTCTATTAACATGGTATTCATTTAACTATTCAGAGCCTTTGATGTTGCACAAAACTATTTTTATTTATTTAATTTTAAATATTTATTTATTTATGAGATACAGAGAGAGGCAGAAACATAGGCAGAGGGAGAAGTAGGTCCCCTGTGGGAAACCCCACATGGGACTTGATCCCAGGACCCCAGGATGCTCAACCAAAGGCAGATGCTCAACCACTGAGCCACTCAAGTGTCCCTGCACAAGACTATTTAATTGAGCCATATCTGTCATGTTATCCTGGGTTTACAGGGACAACTGAGGCTCACAGTTTATTTACTTCACCAAGGCAGCAAAGCTTAAAAATGGTAGGAGGGCAGGCAACTGGAATCTAGAACCCAAGTATTATTCTTTCTATGCTACACTATTCACACACAGAGTATAGGGTGGGTTTAGGACTCAAAGCAAATTCTCTTATCTACACGGGTCTGTATTTTCCATCATTACAGAGAAAAAGGGTAGTTCAGGTGTGTGTGTGTGTGTGTGTGTGTGTGTGTGTGCGTGTGTAAACATATTCCAGTTAAGAAGTTAAATAGGTTGTATGACAATATTCCAATAATAATTATCGTCTACAATGGTAAGAAAAAATTCAGCCAAATGAAATCTTATGTTGTTTGTGCTCCTTAAGAAAAAAACCTTTTTTAATAAAAGCCACTTACCAAGATATTAGCAATCACAATAAAAGAAGGGTGAAAAATCATCACCACAAAAAAGGTACACTCAGGCTGGTCTATCAATCGTGAGGGATCCTGTGGGGGATATGTGTGGGTGTGCACACGGTGTGTATCAGTGTTTGGCCTAGGAGTTCTGTTCTGCTGGTTCATATAGATAACTACTTAGCCTCCTTTAGAACTGCAAGAGAATATGGCATCTACCTTGTGATATCCAGCCTCAGCTTTGCATCAGCGTGTGCCTTTTGCTGTTCTCACCCCTTTCCCAAACTTCCCCACCTGCAAACTTCTCTGTGAAGCAATGCTGGATGTAAGAGCATTAAAAATGACATGTGGGGATTGCATAGAGATACAGTCATTATTAAACATTCATTAAAGAAAACTTGAATGATTTTACCAAGAATATAATACACCAGGAGACTTCATTTCATTTCCCATGAAAGTTGTTATTTATTAGTTACTAGTTACTAAATAATCATTGTGTGGAGGCAGTACAGTACATTAAAGGAACACACAAGGGCTTTCCATCAGCTATACATATTAGAGTTCTAGTTCTGGCTTGGCCCCTTGCTGAGGGACTTACCACGGTCTTTCCTCTCAAACTCTCCTGACCTCAGAACCTCTGGGGGAAAAGAGGGCTACTTCAGGTATCTCACAGGATCTCGGAGGGATACAAGGTGCACACATTGCCTAAGTGTCCATTACACTGTTAATGCTGAGTTCATGTCAGTACCTTTTACCTGGTAACTAGAAGCTTCTAAACTGTAATGATTAAAAACAAATACTAAAACAAAACAAAACAAAACAAAAAAAACCCCCCAAAAACCCCAAATACTTTCATTTCTTGCAAGATTTGGAAAACCTAGAGAATGGGGGAGGTAGGAATGAACTATCTTCTTTTGCAAGAGGTAGAATTTGGGTAAACAACAGAAGAAATGGGGACAAAGAGGCAATAATATCCCAAGGATAATGTTTTCCAGGTAGATTTCTGAAACCTGAAAAAAAAAAAAGAAAACCCATAAAGAGATGCCAGGATCTCTGTAAAGCTCTGCTCTAAAAAGTAAGATGTGTGCAAACAGTGTCCAAACAGCTTGAGGCTAGCCTCATGATTCCTCTCATAGCTGTGGTCTGTGGACAAGCCCGTGGGGGCCTGCACTGACCCCTGTGAGCTCTGCTCAGACAGGTCAACCCCTGGCGCTCCCATTTAAAGATTTTGCTGCTTGTCAGCACCTCCACTAGAGGGCAGCAGGTGGAAAGAAGAGATGTCAACGTGGATTAATGTGGATGCTTGGCAATAACAGCTGTCAAGGGGGGGCGATGCCAAGTGCTGGGGGTATAAGGGGACAAGTTAACTGCGTGGAAAAGATGAGAGCCTGGGTAATTAGTGGTTTTCCGTTTCCAAGTGAAACCAGGGATGGTAGGAGAAGGAGCTCAGCATTAATAGGAAGTCGGAGCGAGGTTTCCCAAACCTGTAATTTTTAGATCCATGTTTGAATTTTCCTAAAACAAACACAAACATATAACATGCAAACAAATTCCAAATCACTCCAGATCTTCTGCATCAGAATCTCTAAGTATGGAACTTATGAATCTGTATTTTTCAAAAAATTCCCAGCTTATTCTGAGTAACAGCCAAGACTGGTTCCCTAAGATGCCTGAAGTCCCTTCCAACTTTCAGAAGACTGATTTCACTAACAATAAATGTGCCTAAAGCAACCTTCAAAATAGTGGTAAACTTGCCTATCCCTCTGGTAACCTGTCCATAGAGAAAGGAAGGGTAGAAGTAACTGAAACTGCTAGCGTAGACCACCATTTATAGTTTGCAGAGTGCTACTGCACACACCTTCTCCCTTAACCTTTTCATCCTCACAATAAGCCTTTCAATAGGAAGATTTGAAAACCTCATTTATAAGTAGGAAAACCAAGTTCCCGCTAGGCTGCCTTATGGTTGTAAGTCTAGAAGCTATGACTGTTGACCACGGTTCATTCCACTCCATCACATCATGCTGTGCCTTTTCAGTTCTCTTCTTAATCTTTTCATCAAATGATTTGGTGGAACTTTAAGAATGAGGGCCAAGTCCAAGTTCCAGGCAGAAGAGAAACAGAGATAAGAGAGGAATAAGAGAAAGCTGGGATGACAAAGCCAATAGACCATCCTTAACTACGTCTTCTGGAGCTCCAGGAAGCAGAAGGAAAATGGTCAGTGATAATTTGTGAGTAAGAGAGATGAGGGAGGGTATGTGGATCAGGGCTCCGGCCTCTGTGGTCAGCCTGTCACATGAAAGAGCACAGTGATTTTGGAAGGGTCTGGTCTCCATCTGATTCATACATCTCAAAATCTTTCTGCTGTGGACCTCTCTGCCATGAGGATGCCACTCTGCATGCATCTTATGACATTTCCAATTTATCAATGTTTAGAAATAGATTTTCAAGTAGATTCTATCAACTAGGTCACTTTGTGTTGAAGCCTAACCCATGGAGGAATGCACAACAGAACAGGAGCTTGTATGCTGGCCCTACTCCTGCCAGTAACTGCTGGAATCTTCGGGAAGTCTCTTAGCCTCGGGGCCTAGGCTTCCTCACCAATAACCAGAGGGTTGGTGCTGAAGCTTCCAGACAGACCGTGAGGGTAAGTTTAGTGTTGAAGTATTTTGGATTGGGTTATGACATTTAAAACCTAGGAGATGCATATAAAATACTGAAGATCAACTTTGGGGTATACTCCAGTGAGGAACAAATGGAGTGGTTTTCCACAGCCCCTTTTAACACCCTAGACAATTACTTATTACTCATATAGTCTATCATCTCCCTCACCTACCCACACGCCTCTGCAAACCACACACATAGCCTGTAAAGGAGAGCCCCCAGGACAGTTGGAGTTTTTATCTTTCTTTTTTATCTTTTACGCAGGTACTCCAAGCACCCAGAATAGTGCCTGGCACATAGTAGGTGCTCAAAAATATTTGTTGGAATGAATTTGTGGTAACTTTATGAAAAGTATAGTTTTTTTTTTTCAAGTGAGGGAAGCTGAAGACAATCCGTTCAATCCAGATATAAGACATGAATATATCCAATAAATTCCTGACTTACAAATCATAATCTAGACTTGGTTTTCATGAGCTAAGTAAGGACTATCAATATATATTGACGATTATACGGTGTGTTTGTTTCTTATACATATAGCCAAATTGAGATTAAAAAATAATGTTGGTGAAGTTTTCACAAGGATTCTGAATGTACTACAAGATCCACCTGTCAGCTGTTTCACTTTTAATGCTTAAAGAAACAGCAAGGCATGGTTGTTCCAAAGGCATGTGACAGTTCAGTACGTGGAATGTTCCACAGTCGTGTAACCTTAAATATGAAGATTGATTTCTCTGGTGGTAAAAGGCAGGTCTTAAGACCGATGAAATTTAATCTCACACCAATTATATTAATTTCAACAGCTGGCTTTGCGGTTACCGTACTCTCCCATGCTTTGAATAAATGGATGGATGTCTCCCTGTTTGCTCCACCAGCCTTCAGTTCTCCGGGCGGTGGAGAAGTGACAGGAAGCATTTGCTGGAGGCAGTCAGATGTGACTGTGCATTCATGGGGATTTGTTAGCTGATGTTTAAGTTGTTGTGTTCCTCATAAACAAGCATGAGTGACAGGCTTTAAGGGTAATCTTCCAAAACAAATGTGACTCATAATCATTAGTGCAGCCCATGTTACAGAACAACTCCTGTTCTATCCAACCCATGAGTACCTCTGGAACATGGAATCGGTAAGATCACAGGAGAGGTTTAAAGAGGGGAATGCTGCAGCTCTTAATGCAAGTGCAGCTCCATCAGGCACACCAGCTTTTATACAGAGTTTCCTTGTCAGTGGTTACTTAATTTAGAACACCTTGGAATAAGTTTGGAAATTCTGGTACATTCATGATGGTCAACCCACTCTCCTTGGCACTAGCAGGTGATCACTCAGGCAGAATTATTTCTACCTAAATATGCAAGGTCAGATTTAGAGTTTAAAACAGGTGTTCATGATGCTTAAGAATATTTGTTTTTGAATCAACTGACTGAAAATTATCAAGGTCCACATGAAGAACAGACTCGGGACTGAGCTTACTGGTGCTCCTCACTAGTGCTTCTTACATCTGTGCTCTACTGAAGGAAATCTGGGCTGGAGTTTTTGGCTTTACCATTTTTGCTTGATTGTTTGCTATCAATTGGAATAAGTTGGACAAAGATGGGAAAATACTGTGTCTGTGACAACTTCAATTCTTAAATTGCTCACTTAAGATTTCATACCACTTTAGGAGTAGCCCTAAAAAAATGATAATACCTTAATCTGTGTTATATACTGACTGTCGGGAGATACTTTAAATGCTTCTGGCAAAACTGCATAAATTTAGAGCATTGTATGAAAAAGAATTAGTCAATTAGTAATTACTATCACAGGGCTTCAGCTGTGTAATCCAACTGGTTTTTCTATGGTTCGGGTCAAAGGCAGCCCTTTCTTTCCTGGACTCCCACAACGTTTTGTGCATGTTATATACATACGTTCATTTTGGATGTCTCACATGACCTCTCTTTTTCTTTTAGCCTCTTTGTTTCCTTGGCAAACACTAAAGCCTCTCTGGGTTTATTTATTTATTGGTTTCTAGCACCTGACCCCACAAAACCTTAGATGAATGAACATATGAGCCAGTGAAAACATAAGAGATATAATGTTACCAAATGTGTAAATATTTTATTTTTAAGAGTACTTCAACATGCTTTATGTAATTTGACTCCCACAACAATCCTGGGCACTGTCTATTCAACAAGCAATCACTAGATTTGGACCATGGTTCTCCACTGGGGGGGCTGTTCGCCTATCCCCCAGATAATGCTTAGCCATGTCTGGAAATGTTTTGGTTGTTACAGCTGAAGGTGGGAATGCAGCTCCCACCACTTGCTGGGTAGAGGTCAAGGATGCTGCTGAACATGCAACAATGCATAGGACGCCTCCCTCCACAAAAAAATCATCTGGCTCAAGATGTCAATAGGCCGAGTTTAAGAAAACCTTATGTAGGCCCTTGGTCTCTGAAAACTAGTATAACTCTACAGTCTGTAAGCACCTGTCCAACAATACTTTTCTGATTATGTATATCCTGTAAGAAGTTACATAATATACCATATAAAACTACTTCTTGCATTCAGTCATCTTCCTCAAACATACAAACAACTAACCAAAAAGCATGGGATTAGCAAGTTCATGGTTTGATTCCTAAGTGCTGAGCCAGGATGAATGTTTGGTTTGCCAACTCTGTCATTTTAGAAAAAGCACTTGGGTGTAGTTAGTATCTGGATACTTCCATGCATTTCAAGAAGAACGAATTCAGAACATTTCCAAGTTCAGCTGTTTCTTACAATCAAAGCTCCTAGGAGGACAGCTAGAGAGGACTTGCTAGGTGGATTTAATTATCAGCTATTTTTAAAAGAAACTTCGGAGTCCAAATACTGGCAAGTGAATTCCACCGTTTGCCTTTGAGGAAACCATACATGAGTGCAGGGGAGTAAGCAGGAAGTGATGGCACTAGAGAGAACTATAGTGATAGCCAGAAATCCCTTTGTTTGCCACAACTAATCAGAAAGATAATCATCTGTCTATAACTTGCAAGAATGATCCCCTTTCGTAGCAGGTGTAATACGGTAACACATTTGGATCTTTAATAACCCAATCTTTGGCAATAAATTACATGTTTCAGTAAACATCAATTTCAACAATGCAGAAGAGCACTGATGTCGGAGAACAGAGGAATCTCAGGTATCATATTACTCAGATTTTCTACCTATTTTTGATTTTCTGAATTATTTATTCACATAAAATCATATCTGGAAACCCACTGTGTAAAATAAAAATGATTTATTATATGAAGCTGTGTTTGAACAAGAACACAACATCAGAGTGCCTTGGCAAGTTAGCTCCACACTCCCACACTTTAACCCCAGCCCTCTCTGACTTTTTAATTCATCCCACTTTGGGATAATTATGCTTGGCATAGAGTAGTTTCTTGAACATCAACCTAATTGTCCCTGTTCCTTCCCTTTTGAAGAAAAGATAAACAAGGAAGAGATTAGGCTTTACTGAAAACCTAACTCTTACAGATAACTATGCCACCTACTTAACACACTATCTTGTCTAATTCACATGGATAATTTTATGAGCAAGGATTATTATCTTTATTTTAAGATGAGAAATGGAAATGCTGAAAAGAAAATTTGCTGAGATTTGCAGAGTTGAAACAGGTTGAGCTGAAACTCACACCTGCCATATTTTCGGTGTATTATTCTACCAAACTATGTTAACAGAATTGGTTAAAGCCCTCCTCAAGATGATACATTTAAAAAATAAACATCTTGCCATTGTCCCTTCATCACCCTCAGATTGAACATCACTAGTTCCCTTCACATGGTCTCAAGAGTCTTCACCATTAAGTCTGTTTTGTTCTGGTTTGTCAACATCCTTCTTAAGTCTTGGTGTCTGCAACTCACCAGATTATTCCAGACATGTTGTGGCCAGTGCAGAATCCAGAGGACTGGTGTCTTCCTTGTTCTAGACCCTCCATTTCTAATGAAAGCAGCCTGAGCTAGCTTGCTTCAGCAGCTACATCACAATAGGTTAGTTACACTGTACTTGCAATGAACTAAATAACCAGATCTTTTATGAAGAACTTGCTGTAAGCCAGGAATCTCACGTCCTTCAATTGTGAAGTTAATTTTCTTTCTTTTAAGATTTTATTTATTTATTCATGAGAGACACACAGACATAGGCAGAGGAAGAAGCAGGCTCCCCACAGGGATCCCGATGTGGGACTCGATCCAAGGACCCCGGGATCACACCCTGAGCCAAAGACAGACACTCAACCACCAAGCCACTCCGGTGCCCCTCAAGTTAATTTTCTTAAACTGAGACACATGACTTTACATTTATTCCTATTAAATTTTATCGTGGTAGTTCTGGCCTCCTACTGTAGGCTGTCAAGATACTCTGAAGCCTATGTCTGTCATTTAGCACATTAGCTATATTTAGCTCTGCATCGTCTGCAGATTTGATGAGTCTGCCTTCCTTGTCTGCACTCTAGTCACTTATTAAAAAAAAAAGAAGTCCAGAAGAAGAAGGTCTATCACAAAGGACTGAAAATAGGGCTTGGTAGGAGGGAATCCATTCCAGAGTACCACATCCATATCTAAGGAATAATAGAATAAATAATTTTGGAGTTGAAAGGGACAGATTAGATTTTTTTCTCTGAAAGTTCTATTAATAGACAAGCAACTGAATTTAGAGAAATTAAGAGCTTTTGCCCAGGACCACAGAGCTGATTACTGATACAACTAGATTTATAACCAGGGTTGCTGATTACTTAATAGTGTTTTTTCCCCCCATCACACCATTAGATGGGATCACTAAGAAGATATCCCAAATTTGGTTTAAATAGTTTCTTGATACAATTCTTTTTCTGATACCTTGTCCTTTTCTCCTAAGAAAGCAACACAAAAAGAAATTCCAGTGAACTGAAGGCTCCTATTCTTATAAGCTCAGTTTCACTTCCACTGACTCATATGGACAAATTCCATCAGAAAAATGGGGTAAGAACAATGCTCACCCAACACAAGTCCTATATACAAAATACGGCATATTTATCCCATGAAAGGTAAAATTCTGGGTAAGGAAGGGTAGATTTAGAAACAGGCATAAGTATATGGCATAATAGTGTATCTGTGTAGCATTAACTCTGTGCACATGTTGGCAGAGAGAAGAGACAATCTCCCTTTACTTTGACAGCTTCCACATTCATAGAGAATACGTGAACACCTGTGAATGATACAGAAGAGAAAACCCAGAGTTGATTTCATAAGCAGTTCTTGTACCTCCCTCCAATAATGGGGGGAGAGCTGTGTGGATAACAAGACTGGACAGCATGAGAGGGGGTTGTTCGGTGACCCAGGAGGTACTTTTCATGGAGTTTTTTTCTCAAAGAAGAGGTGGTTCCTGTCCTCATAAACTTTGGCTACTGATTTAGTCTCAGGAAGAGATGCCCATTTGCTTTGAGAAAGCTACTCATACCTCATCAGAAGTTATATATGTATTAATTTTTAGATAAATATATTTCCCTGGGTGGCTCAGCGGTTTGGCGTCTGCCTTTGGCCCAGGGCATGATCCTGTAGTCCTGGGATCGAGTCCCGCGTCAGGCTCCCTGCGTGGAGCCTGTTTCTCCCTCTGCCTGTGTCTCTGCCCCTCTTTCTCTCTCTCTCTCTGTATCTTATCATGAATAAATAAAATCTTTAAAAAAATCTTTAGATAAATATATTTTATATATGAAATAATTTATGTTACATATATTCTATAAATTATAAACAAATACATATTAATATCATTATATTAGTACATATCCTTTATTATACATACATCATATATAAAATATATATTTTATATTATATATGAAATAATGAGGTCCAACATTGAAAGTCTAAGTACTACATTAAATGTAACAAACCTGAATCTAAAGGATTTACTGAAGTAGTTCATGGAATCACTTCCTGTCTTTTGGACATAATATAACTATAATTCTTTCATAGGCTTGGACTCTCACTTTTGCCCTCACTAGCTTTGTAAACTAGTTATGTAGTTATTCTTCCCAAAGGGTAATAATGAAACTTCCTCTTATCATTGCTGTGAAGATTAACTAAGGTAATAAGTATAAGGTACTTAACACTAGAGCTACTCAGGGCACCTGGTTGGCTCAGTCAGTTAAGCATCTGACTCTTGATTTCAGCTAAGGTCACAATCTCAGGGTCGTGAGATAGAGCCCCTTGTAGAGCCCCGAGTCATCTCCATGATCAGCACGGAGTCTGCTTGTCCTTCTCCCTCTGCTCCTCCTCTCACTTGTGCTCACTCCCTTCCTCTCTCTCAAATAAATAAACAGAATCTTTTAAAAAAAAAGTAGCCACTAAAATACTTCTATGTAATTATTGCAATGAATTTGTTTTAATTTGGTGTCTTCACATCCCTGGTTCACCTAGTTACTAACCTGGGGATGTTGTCTCACTCCTCTTGACATAGTGTGTGCCACACAGCAAATGCTCAGTAAGCACTCACTGAACTGAACTGACTTGCCCAGTACGACTACCAGGGTCAGATTCAACTCACTATAGACTCACTTGCTGACTTGGATCAAATTTAATTTTATTAAAAATACAAGAACTAGCAGATAGAGGTTGTTGTTGTTGTTGTTTCTAAATCAAACTTATCCTCAGAACAGTCATTGTAAAAATGATAAATATAGAAGTGTCTCATTTAATAAAAGTTTATGCTATAAAATCAGTTCTATCGTTAAAAACACCTTAAACATTAGCATCCTCTTTTCCACAGTTTTCTGAAGGCACCACTATAATTATCTTCAGCTTTAAAAATTTCCTTGTGCAACTGCACTGCTTCCTTTTGGCACATATTGTTATAAATCCAATTCTGCACATATCTGTTTAGTTTGCATGTTTATTCAGGTCTCAGGGTTTGCAATCACGCAATTCAGAGCCAATAATAGTTACCTTACTGAGTATGTGTTTTTTCCCCACGGAATCTCAACCAGTGGTTTACTTATGTTACTTCCATAATGACCTTAAACAAGTTATTTTTTTCTATTTAACAGAAGACAAACCTGAGCATCAGAGAGTATAATAGCCTACCAAAGCCTTCGTAGCAGATGTTGTCAGTTCTTTGCTGATGTCGATCCCTTAACCACACCCTTTTTGTGCATGCAGATTCCCTGTGTGCTTTCACATCTGACTCCTGGCACCTGTGTCCCTGCCGCCCTCAGGCTGCTGGAGCCATCCTGCTTTGCCCTTGGGAGAACCGATAGCATCCTTCTGCATTAGCCCTCAAACACCAACTGAAGGCTGTTCTGGACAACTTGAAACACTACTTCCAGAGGGGACTGTACCCAGTCCCCCCCTCACTACTCACCTCACAGTACCTGATAGTGCACCCTTGCTGCTTTTTTTTTTTTTTAAAACATTCTCTGTCTTATTTCCCCCCTCCCCTTCAGCTTCTCCCTGGGACATTTTCTAACAATTTCATTCTCATTTGAATCTGTTTCAACATTTGGCTTCTGGGAGACTCACCCTTAAAAAAAAGATCACGCGACTCAGAAATTGGCAGAGCTGCATTTCAAATCCAATTCTGATAAGGTTCAAGATCAATACTCTGAAATCCCTAGTCTGGGCTGCTTTTCCTCAGGATGACAGAAGAAAGAAACAGGATCTGATATGACTGGTACAGAGACCTGCTAACTGGTCCTTCGCCCAGGCACCTCAGTAGGTTCAGTACCAGCCAAGGCCACCTGACCAGCCTCTCCCCTTCTCAGGGACTCCCCCACAGGCTCCCTCAGCCCTCTGACAGACTAAGCCTCTGGCTGATTGCTGCTGCCTCAAGGGAGTGACAGCAGTGGCAGAGTCAGAGCACCAGAGGGACATCTTGCATAATCAAATCAAATACAAATCAAACTGGGCTTCTATCAACTGATGGCTGCAATCCATCAGTAGTCCTTATGGTATCTACCAAATGCCCTCTGTGGCCAGTCTCAGTACAGTCTGGGGTTTCAGTCTTCTACCTTCTGCTTTAAGGCATCAGTAGACTCTCCTCACATCAGAGGCTCTGACTTTGGGTTCATAGCAACCCACTCCCAACCAATATGTTGGAGAAATCACCCCTCTAATTCAACAGGGAAAACTTCTATCTTAGATACATCTCATGTTAATGAAAGTGCTTCATATTCTATTTTTTCCTTAAGTTTTTTAGACCTAGGAATCCATGTTTTTAGCACCTGTCCATGGAAATAAGACAAGACAGGTTATACAGGGAGTAGCTATACTTTTGCCTCTTATCCCCATAACAGCTACAATAAACATGAATTTCAATAAACATGAGTTTCACATACAGATATGGCCAGGGTATATGCGCAGAAATTAATCTAGCTCTTCTATTCCTCGATCAGAGCTTTCCAGGAAGTCAGGCTTAATGATGGCAGCAAAGGGTGGGAGAGTTAGTCAGCCGTGCTTATGAAGTTCAGAGCAAACATCCAGAGAATATGGTGCTGGCACGGCTGACATGGGCAGCTGGGCACAGTCATAGAACAGTTTGTAAACCCAGCCAGGGATGCTGAAGCATGGCCCCTGGGGGACTTCACTGCATTTTACTCCTTGCTAGATCTGGCCAAACTGCCCCGATGTGGAGCAGGGCTCTTTGACAGACTCCTGTCCATTTCCCTATTCTCCTACTCTCATCACAACACATTTTTCCATCACCAGCTATTGTTAAGAAAAGCCTGGTGACTCTTGCTCCAACCAAGGAAGCAGCCGGGTGGATCGATGTCTGGGTAGAGGAGAAGGCAGGATATATCCTAACCATTAAGCAGCCACAAAGTGGTCCTTTCCTTAAGAAATGACCTCTTGTTTTTGAGGAGGCCAAGGCTCCTCAAAATATAGAGTGGCCAACATCACCATTTCAATCTCTGATGATGTGAATCTGTTCATTCTTACATGTAGCACATGGCTATTCAGAAGTCAAATGCTCTATACAGGATTTCTCGTTTTCCAAATTTTTAAGGATTTACTTAAAGGTTAGAGAATACAGAAAGCAAAAGTTTTTCACACTCAGAGATCAAGAAACTAAGTATTTTAGCAATATAACTTTGAATTTTAATTTTGAGAGTTTCATATTTCAAGATGGTTTCTCACCGGATAATTGGAAAGACCTGATATTTAAGGAAAGAAACTGGAAAAATTGATCCAGCTATCCTATAATCACTAATCAGAGTTTTCGAAATTTAAAGGTCAATGTCCAAAGGGGCAGAGAAAACTTGGATTTGGGATCTGCAGGCCTCATTATACCTCTGTATGTCTGTCAATATTTGAGGTGATTTAATCAGGTAGGTGGGGCATAGATAAATGTGGTGTCAGGGGGTTGATACTGGGTGACTGGTTCTTTCAATCCAGTATGTTAGCCCAGTGGCTGGTGCATGGGGTACAGAGTTCAGTTACCTGGAAAAAGGTTGGCAAGATTTAGGAAGGGCACTGGGGTCTAAGGGATCAGTGTGTAGATCAGAGTTCCAGCCTTGATGGCATCTGAAGTATATAGCAGAAAAACAAGATCATTCTATCCACAGAGAAGGCCCACAAATCAGGGCTTAGGGCAGGGTACAGGCTTGGGGCTTTTTGGAGGCCACTATTTTTAGCTTCTATAGCTGCACAGCTATTTCCAGACCCCTCCCACTGGAAGGGGTCCTAATTAAGCCCCCACTCCGTTAAAACAAGATAACAGAGCACTAATAACAGCACAGAGATATGACTGGAGGAGTCCCAGGTCAGAATTTACATTCTAATGTATTCATTCACTCCACAAATAAATGAAGATCTACTGGGGATCCTTGGGTGGCTCAGCAGTTTAGTGCCTGCCTTCTGCCCAGGGCGTGATCCTGGAGTCCTGGGATCGAGTCCCACATCGGGCTCCCTGCATGGAGCCTGCTTCTCCCTCTGCCTGTGTCTCTGCCATTCTCTCTCTCTCTCTCTGTGTGTGTCTCATGAATAAATAGATAAAATCTTTTAAAAAATTAAAAAAAAAGAAAACGTAATAAAGACACTATAATTAGTTATGCTTAAAGCTGAAGGTCAGTAAGTTGTATAAGCAGAAACAGAGATTCCTGATAGACGTATCTGGGGAAATACTGTGGATTCATTTGAATAGATGTGAGAAATATGAACCAGAGAAAACTCTGATTTGCAGCAGATGCTGATAACGGGCTCCAAAGCCCCTGGGCCCTGTGGTCTGAGCACTAACCACCAGCCAGAGCACCAAGAATCCTCTCTTTGTAGGGTCAGTTGCATCAGATTTCAAAGTGTGTTTATGTTACACATCATTACCGCCTTTACGCTGCTCACTACAGATCATGAGGAAGCTTCTCTTTGGGTTTGAGAATGACATTGTTGACAGCATGACTTAAACACCCATGTAAGTGCTGGAAAAGCCCAAATGGAAGGGTGATGGCTTGCTTGTGAAAGGTAAGGGTCGTGGCTGCTCCCCAGCACCTGATGACAAGTTAGAAGCACAGGCTATGGATAAGCTGACAGGTATAAACAGCAGAGGCTAGACCTTTCACTGATGGCTCTGAAATGCCTAACACTCTTTATTGTATAGAGATTAGAGTTAAGGTTTAAACTGAATTAACTCTGGGAAAATACCTCATTGACTTAAATTCATAGTGAGGAGAAATCCACCAGCCACAGGTTCTTCCCAAGAGGGTTTTCTATGGGAAAGGCACTGGGTGTTTGATGCCGGGCCCCATGTCTTGGAGGATGATAGCAGGCAGAGGCTGGCTATGCTGGCCCAAGCCGGTGTGGACTTCTGTACAGCCAAACCCGGGTTAGCTTCCATCCAGAGTCAGAAAACATAGTGTGTCCACGAACAGGAGCTCTGGCCCCACATCAAATCCATCATGTCAACCTCCTTCCTGTCTACTCCATAACAGGAGCCCCAGGTTAGGCTACTGAACCAAAGTGGCAGGGAGACATTTTGCAAACCAGGACTGGCTCATGCCAAAGGACTGGCTCATGCCAAAAGAGTTGGGGTCTAGGGTGAAGTACAGTCAGTCGTTGGCATGCATGAATCGAACATTCAAGGTTCAGACTATTCTTGGGTGGTCCCAGTCCTTTTATTTACTAATTAGCTGAGGCACAAACCTAATCACTCACATTGCCAGCTGCTTTGTAGGGGTGAGTCACTTAGCTATGTGTAAGCCTAACCGACCTCCCAGAATCTGCCCAGCGCAAGGCTTTGCTACTGTCAACTTTCCCCTGCATTTATTTTGCTGCACTCCATGAAGTAAGTACATGCTCTGGTGATGATACGCTATCTGGGGATACGTCCAGGTCTCAGGATAGAGTCATGAATGTCCAGAGACAACACGGGAAGGGAGCCAGGCCTTTGTTCCTCTGTGGACCCTAAACCATACTATAGCCATGCTGCACAGGTGGGAAGATAGCCGTGGGGCCCAGGCCAGGCACAGGAAGGCATGCTGGGAAACGGCACACTGCTGCTCTTAGCCTCGGTACGCTTCTCCCCTACAGAGCTGCCCCGGCAACTACCACGGCACCGTTAATGGGCTGAACTGTGTTCTGAGACTTCACTGCACTAACAGTGAGTCATTGCTGGTGATGACATTAACTACAAATATGAGAACTTAGAAGTGGATGGAGTAAGAAAGTTCTGACAGTTCTTGAAGTCAAAACTCCACATGTAATTGGACTCTAAGTACTGGTGGTTCTGTCTCTGCAACATCTTTGTGATCCCTCTATTTTTTTAATTTTTTAATTAAAAAAAATTTTTTTACCTCAATTTTTTTTTTTAACCCAAATCATCGCATTTATATCATCTCTCTCCTGGCCTTCCTCTTCCATCATCTTCCGCTACATTTATCTCTCTCAAATTCACTTTCATCCTATGACCAGTAAGATTTCCAAAGTGAAAACCTAACAGCATTATCACCCTGTTTAAAACTCTTTAATAACCTAAAGGGATCACAATTAAATGTTGTGTACTTGTCTGTCTTCTCTTCTGCAAACCATGAACTCTCTAAAAGTGGGAACATAAATGTAAAATTCATCCTTGAATCCATAAAAGTGCTCAATAAAAATGTGATGAAAGACTGTTTTACGCCATCATCCACAAAGATGTGTGCTCATATCCTCCACTGGCCCCACTCCAAAAGACAAGGCCGGGGGCATGTCAAGTTGGCCTCCTACGCCCTGCTGAACTCTAGCATCGAAGCGGGTGTGATACCATGAGGACCGAGTGATGCAGGGTTGCTGATGTACATGCACTCAGGCTGTGGCATGAGAACAGACTGAAAGATTTCTTCTTGCTCTTGGTAACAGTAAAGACAGCAGCAATCTGAAGCTCGCTGGTGATTTTTTTTTTTAATCTCAGTGTGAATGGGAACTGTTCCTTCTTGAAAACATTTAATAGGCACACCATTTACTGGTTTACCAACTACAACCATGACTCTAATACTTGCTTGATATGTATCTGGCAACCTCTCAGGGCTCTGTGGAGCCTCACTGTAACGGGGAGGGGCTTATTAAAAAATACAATGTTCCTTCCACTACATCATTATTTCCTATTTGCTAGCAATGAGAACAGCAGGGTCTTCTTTTTTCCCCATATTAGTGCTGTATTGGTTTGCATAGGTTTATTAAAAATGTTCAAAAGTATAAAGAGAACATTATTTTGAGGATCCTGATTCGTTTAGGGCATGGCATCTTACTCTTAGTGTAAATTTTTACCTTGACTGATACGGAATGATGTAGTACCTTTTAATCTCTGGAGTGATAAAATACTAATTATGTGCTTTGCCTGCAAGCCATGCCATACACACACACACACACACACACACACACACACACAATAGCCATTACACATCAATATTATATATGCTATCTATAAATATTACACACACACACAATGTTCCATAATTAGCACTTATGCTTGGCCTACAACTTTGAAAAGAACTATAACTTGCTGGATAAGTCTATGCTTCTCTCTCTTCTCATCCTCTCTAAACACTCTCTTCACTCTCCAAGGCCCAGCAAGACCTGTCTTTTCCACAAAGTTCTAACCATCTCTAGGCTCTTCTACAATTTAACTCAAATCTACTGACCTAAGTTTATTTCCGAAGTGAATAATTACAGATATAGTGTTCAGGTACGACATACTCTGGTCAAATGAATCCTATGCCTTCTACAAAGTAGTGCTCAAAAAATATCTATCAAACACTAAATGTGTAAAACAGAAGCACTCCTTGCCCAATACAGTACCTGTACGTAGTATAAACTCAGTAACTGAATGAACTGTTCTCTAATCACACCTCCTAACTCCACCTCCAAACTTCTGTTTGTGTTGTTCCTCGAGTACTCAGGTCTTTCTGTAGTCACCTCCTGCTCTTCTCAGCCTTTTTAAATTTTTTTTTTTTCCTTTTTAAGTCTTAATCCAGTTATTCTAGCTCCTGCTGAAATAACACTGATCTCCTTCATGAAGTTCCCTCTAATTCACTACAGCAAGAGCTGACCCTCCTCACTTTGCTCCTCCCAGTTTCTGGCCACTGTTTTGATAGTTAATCAACACTGCCTCCCATGGTAATTCTTTGTGCAGATTCCTGATCTCCTAGCTCAAGATAAATTCCTTGAGGGAAGAAGCACTATATTCCTCACAGCCCTATGCTGAATCTTTGAAAACAGAAAGCTCTAAGAAAAAAAAGAAAATCTGTACACTGAATGAACTATTCCAGTCCACCTTGATCTATTTTCTTTTGGAGCATCTTGACAATTTATATTCATTACACAATTGAGACCTTAAAGGTATACAGGTTCTCACTCATTTCTAGAAGTTCCTCACGTCTCAACCTGACTAAACTTCTTCAGGGCAGGGACTTGTATGCTCCCATGTTAGGCTGGTGAGCATACAAGCTAAGAGGATGCTTAGTTGTGGGCCGACTAAAATAGCAGAGATCCGACCTGATTTGTAATAGGCACTTCTTTGGAGAGTATTTAGAGCCATCAAATTTTTATTTTATTTTATTTTATTTTATTTTATTTTATTTTATTTTATTTATTTATTTATTTTTTTAGTGGAGCCATCAAATTTTTAGGCACATATCTCACTAATATCATCATCCCAGGAGCAGCAGGTCTGATGCAACCAGTTGACAGTTTAACCCTGTGAAGCCCTCTGAAAATAAGGCACTTACTTTGGAGTAAGGAGTTCTCCCAGAGACTATGTCACTGGTCTTGAGGAGCAGGTGCAGGGACTAACATTAAGGATGAAAGACAAAGACAGAGCACCTATTACAACACTTGAGCTAACACAATGGTGCACTGTTTGCTGTTCCGTTTTCATTACATTTCCCATAAGGCAATTAGATGTAATGAAAAATCCTCTCAGGGCCAGTATATTTCTAACTGCTCATCTGCCCAAGCAAGAAAAACCCTGCTCAAGGCTTCAAGTGCCAACTTTCCCCAGGCATGCAGATCTGTCATCCTTTACCAGCTCCTGGGAGACTCGACTCTAGGTAACACTTTCCAGATCCCTTACTCAGCAGCGTCACATCTTTCCCTGACCAAACTGAATTCAAATGAATGGGTGGTACAACTACAGGAGGGTTTTGTTTGTTTGCTTTTATAAACCCTTACACTATATATTTTTAGTCTGCCTTATACAATGGGAGAGAACAGAAAAAAAAAAATTGGCTACAGTCCGGACCTGGCAGAAAAAGAACCGCATGGCCCTGAATGTCATCTGAGATTCAAGCTACGTTATGTCAAGTGATCACTTTGGCAGGACTCACCAGATAAATGGCCAGAACTGGTAAACACGCTAACATGCATACGTGCTCATGTTCAAACATGTTCATCTACACCTTCTTATGGAAACATCATGCTCATCCTTAATAATCCCAGGCCATTTTAAGGTAGAACTCTGGAGCAGCCACATATTCCAAAAGAATTTTGGTTTGCCCACTAACTTAAAAAAAAGGAGAAGGAAATTTTTTCTTTTGCTAATTACGTGTGTAAGTACTGGTAGGCTACATGATTTGTTTACTGTAAGCCACTGCATTTTCTTATCTCTACTACCCCAAACAGACCAAGCAAACAAAAAAATGATCAAAAAGCAAACATAAAACCAGCTAATGGTGTTGTTCTCTCCACTCTCCTTATGAAGTTAAAGGTTTATGTCAAAGCTAAAATGTCAAAACAGCTGAAATAGATGCTCTCTGCAGACTCTCTAGGTCTAAATGTAACTTGAGCTCTCGTCTTTCAGCTGGGGATACATTTTTAATTTTCTTTAAAGATTTCCTTTGCCATACTTTTCATTTCACAGGTTTTTTAAATTCCTCAAGCCTTGCCCAGTGGAGTGAAAGCCACCTTAATGAAGAAAGTAGAGATTAAACCACCATAACTTTCGAACAGCCGAGGATCTCAGCTGTAATTCTTTGGCTCAGAACCAGGATCTAAAACCAGCCATGGGAAAAGCTGCTGAAACGGAGCCTGCAATTCTCTCCATGTTTGACTTGCATAATGTTGACACTGTAACACCAGAGAGACCCAAAAATATTTCAAACAATTATGACTTCTTTTCTATAAATATTTTTAAATTGCTTTAAAAGATAAAATAACATATTTTAAGCTTCTCACTCTCTCTCTCTTTTTTTTTACTCTGGTCGCCCTCAGCAGCTCACTACTATGGATTTATTTTTGGCTCAAAGGTCAGGGAGGACATCTTAAGGCACTACCTCTGATGTTAAACTGTGTTTTCCAACATGAGTTGTCCAGTGAGTAGGGGAATCAGCAACTCTTAAAGCAACAACTGAATGCAGTGTCACAGCACAGGAGAAATAGATTGTTTATTTCTTATGCTGTTGCCTTAGCAAAAAAAAAAAAAAAAAAAAAGTACTCAAGACAATATATAAATAAAAAAAATGTCCCACCCCTTTATAAGCACAGTTTGCTTTCTGGACAGAAAAAGCCTTCTTTCTCATCCCTTTCATTACTCTTTCTTGTTCCAGTTATTTCTGCCACAAGACATACATTTGAATGTACTGAGACTTCTCCATGGTGAAGAGGGCATAAAAATGGAAGGAGAATTATAGAGATGGCCAAGGAACTCATGAGCTCTGAGTACATTATTCAACTATTTTCAGTTGTGTCTTCCTTCAAACCTAAGCAAACGGCAATTGCCCAAAGCATGAGAGGTGAAATTTATTTGAAACCTGCAATTTCTGCTCTCAGAGAATATGATTCAGAGACCTTAATTCTGAGCTCTGGAAATCGGGGATGATATCCATAGTCACGGATGAGCAGAGTGATCAGTAGGTTAATAACTAACCTTCCAGTGCAATTTCAGTCCCTCTCCCAGGACCAAGAGACCTGGCTTGCCTTCAGTATAAATGCCCTCAGCATGATTTGCAGCATTTATTTTTGATATGCAAACACCAGATGCCAAAACTGTATTCCTCCTCAAACATCCACAGAAAACTCCTCCTGGCTTATGATTTTAAAGCTAAGATAAGTTTCCCATTTGCAGCTACTTAAAACTTACCTCTTTTAATTAAATCATCCAAAGAACTTACATTTAACAAATAAAGTTCAGTGTTATTTCAAAATACTGGGGGTGGGAATGCGAAAGCAGAACTCACCTTCACTCCCAGAAAAAGCACTGCCTGAGCCTGCCACTGCCAAGGTCAACAGCAGCTGCCAGAGATCCATACCTGTAGGACCTGCAATCACATACAAAAGAGAATAAGATAAAGCCAACTAAAAGCAGACCATCATCACTGCATACTGTTTAAAAATTGGCTAACCCATCAATGAGTTGACATGCGTGTCAGTTCTTAAAGAAGTCCTAGTAAGTTTTTCATCCCCCCAGAGTCTCAGATTGTTGTACTTTTCATGAAGGCAAACAGTAGTTTTGTAATAAATTCTACTTCTCGTGGGTGCTTGCTTCAGGAAATAACACAGACACTAGAGATTTTCACACCCTGGACAATAGCCTTAGAAGCACCTCAGCACAAAGGACCCCCACACACTGCTTCAATACTAGGGCCGGTGTGGTTTCACTTTAACTCGATCTGGAAATAGAAAAACTTGTCAGCAGTATCACCATGCATAGGGCCTTGAGCTGGACAGGCCATAAAAGGAAAAACACAACAACCCACTTGTAATAGTAAAACTTCTCCAGTGTGTTTCCAGTGAATAGAAGAACTCAACTAATACTCAGAAGACTGTGCTAATGAGCTATCATGAGGAGGTTTAGCTAGAAGACAGCAGGAAGGAGACAGTGAGACACAAAAGACAGCAAAACATCTGTGCTCTCTAGGTGGCCACCCTAGGATACCTGGTGTCCTGGGTTTTCTGTTTTAGGTGGAATGTGGTCTCTGATAGGCCCAGGAACATGAACAGCCCAGACTCAAAGAAAGGTCAGTTCACAGCCTTGCAAGCTATTTGGGATCCCAAGTGTGGCCACACCTAGACCCCTTCCGTTTGATGAATAGGGGAGCAGATCATGCCTCAGCCAGCACACACCTTTACCTGGAGGAAATAAGCTTCTTTGGAATCAATAAACCAGGTGTACACTTCTAGGATCTCTGAAGAGACAAGTTTAGGCTGGCTTAAAATGAACTCCACGCACTATCCTTTGGAGAGCTGACAACTAATGGAAACTCCTTTAAAGCTTCGCTGTAATATTTCCATAAAACTATATTACTTCTGCATCACTCAGGCACAGCTCCACCAGGGCCTCCCTCTGGCCTCATTTTCACTATTGTACGTTCTTGACAATAATGAAATAGCCCTTCTTGTTACCCCTAATTAGGCTGAAATGATGAACAAGAACGTTCATTCTCATGGGTAACAGAATGAATGGTGCGGTCCCTGGTAGTGGCCGTGATATTCTGACTAGGTATAAAATGTGATGTTTCATACTTTGACTTCTAGATGGTGGAGGGCTCACATGTCTTTCTTCAGTCCATATGATTTTCTGTTCTTAAAAAAGTCTCAGCATACACTTCTCCACGTAAACTGAGTATCTTCCTGTGTCTGAATACCCACGTATATGTCGAATGCATAAAGAACCCCCTCAAACACTGCCTCCTGGAGTCACTGACAGAGTGGAGTGTGATACCGCACATAAACACACTTGGCCAATGACAAGAGTTCACACAAATGTGAGTTGCAGTTACTGTAACATCCACGTTTTATTTTTTATTTTATTTTTTATTTTTTTAATTTATTTTTTATTGGTGTTCAATTTACTAACATACAGAATAACACCCAGTGCCCGTCACCCATTCACTCCCACCCCCCGCCCTTCTCCCCTTCCACCACCCCTAGTTCGTTTCCCAGAGTTAGCAGTCTTTACGTTCTGTCTCCCTTTCTGATATTTCCCACACATTTCTTCTCCCTTCCCTTATATTCCCTTTCACTACTATTTATATTCCCCAAATGAATGAGAACATATAATGTTTGTCCTTCTCCGACTGACTTACTTCACTCAGCATAATACCCTCCAGTTCCATCCACGTTGAAGCAAATGGTGGGTATTTGTCATTTCTAATAGCTGAGTAATATTCCATTGTATACATAAACCACATCTTCTTTATCCATTCATCTTTCGTTGGACACCGAGGCTCCTTCCACAGTTTGGCTATCGTGGCCATTGCTGCTATAAACATCGGGGTGCAGGTGTCCCGGCGTTTCATTGCATTTGTATCTTTGGGGTAAATCCCCAACAGTGCAATTGCTGGGTCGTAGGGCAGGTATATTTTTAACTGTTTGAGGAACCTCCACACAGTTTTCCAGAGTGGCTGCACCAGTTCACATTCCCACCAACAGTGTAAGAGGGTTCCCTTTTCTCCGCATCCTCTCCAACATTTGTTGTTTCCTGCCTTGTTAATTTTCCCCATTCTCACTGGTGTGAGGTGGTATCTCATTGTGGTTTTGATTTGTATTTCCCTGATGGCAAGTGATGCAGAGCATTTTCTCATATGCATGTTGGCCATGTCTATGTCTTCCTCTGTGAGATTTCTGTTCATGTCTTTTGCCCATTTCATGATTGGATTGTTTGTTTCTTTGGTGTTGAGTTTAATAAGTTCTTTATAGGTCTTGGAAACTAGCCCTTTATCTGATATGTCATTTGCAAATATCTTCTCCCATTCTGTAGGTTGTCTTTGAGTTTTGTTGACTGTATCCTTTGCTGTGCAAAAGCTTCTTATCTTGATGAAGTCCCAATAGTTCATTTTTGCTTTTGTTTCTTTTGCCTTCGTGGATGTATCTTGCAAGAAGTTACTATGGCCGAGTTCAAAAAGGGTGTTGCCTGTGTTCTTCTCTAGGATTTTGATGGAATCTTGTCTCACATTTAGATCTTTCATCCATTTTCAGTTTATCTTTGTGTATGGTGAAAGAGAGTGGTCTAGTTTCATTCTTCTGCATGTGGATGTCCAATTTTCCCAGCACCATTTATTGAAGAGACTGTCTTTCTTCCAATGGATAGTCTTTCCTCCTTTATCGAATATTAGTTGCCCATAAAGTTTAGGGTCCACTTCTGGATTCTCTATTCTGTTCCACTGATCTATGTGTCTGTTTTTGTGCCAGTACCACATCCACGTTTTAAAGTCCTAACCGGGAAGGCTCCAGGCTAATGGCCTTGCATCATCCTCATCTACTTTGCAAATGTGAACCAGTGAGCATCTCTCCTTAGATCCTTTACTAACAGGCGAATAGGCTATGTAATCTGAGCTTGGGGCCTCCAGCAGAAATACGTGAAAAGGCTAAAAATAAATATCTTAAAGGCTGAAAATGCCATCCCATTGTTAACTGGATATTTCCTTTTAAATTTTATTTTTAAAGTAGGAAAAGCAATGAGGAACTGGGCTCTATATATAGTGTTAGTTTTTACCAGCAATCCCCCAAGGCACTTAGTGTCAGGTAAAGAAATCTCCCTTGGTCTTTCTGGATATCAAGGTGTAACAGAATTCTAATTTCCTAGGCAGGGTTTTTTCATCCCGCCTGAATAGAAGGATAGAGGTTAGCATTACTCAGAAGTCTGCTTTCTCTGGTTGCTTCTTCAAATATTTCAAAGATACTGGGCAGATGCCAGAAACAAGTGAATTTTGCTTCAGATGAATAGTAGTTGACTCCCTCTCATCCTTGAACTTTTGAAAGTTGCTACCTGCAAATGAACTTTGCCTCTTCCAAATTAGCACAATATATCTCCATAGGACGTGTTCTCTTTCATAAAATGAAACAACAAATCAGAATCCCAAAGCAAAATCAACCAGAATCAATCTGTTTGTACACTCCTACAGCAGAAAAGGAGGTATTTAAAACTGTCATTCTCCCAAATAGGAGACAAGAACCGTTCACTGCACTGAGAACATTGCCCAGGGCCCCAACTCTAGCTCCAGGTAGGGGGCAGAGAGGAGGATGCAGAGGTGTAGCTGGATGCAGGAAGAGCTAACCACTGCATTCAAGACTAAGGCTCTCCTTCCACTGTTGCTGGCTTTGTGGGGCTGACTGTGAAAGCAGTCCCCTAGTGAACTGTCCCCAGGGCCAGTACACAGCTGGGCGGATGGACATTCTGTTCGATTTGCCTGGAAGCCACCCCCTTCAGTTTTGCAGAACTCCATATGGCAGCTTCTAGATAAGAGGATCCTTCTTCGTTAGGTTCAGCTGGGAGAAAGCATCCCTAGAGAGGACAAAGTGCCAATGCACAAAGTGTGAAACTTTAATGCAGTCTGTCAGCGATGTGCCAGATGTGAGCAGGAGAGAGTCCCATTATTCCCTTTCCCCAACATAAGTCTCTATGTAGACGCGGGTACCGTCCAGTGGAATCTACCAAATGTACCTTAGCCTACTGGGTTTTTAAGTTTGCAATATTTTTCTAGGGAAAATACCTCTCTAAATTTCTACGGATATTTATGCATTCTTTGGCTATAGCCTCATGGCAAGATTTTCCTTTAGGGTGGGGCAGTGGTTGGGTGGGGGAGACAAACTTCTATTCTTGCTTAATGGAACTCACACCATTTCCACTTTCAAAGCTTAAGGCACTTTGCCTGCCCTCCTCCCATCTCCTCACCCCCCCTCCCCCAACTTCCTCAAGGGAGAGCCAGCTGAAAAGCAGTATAATCCAGCTGGTGTGAGTTTTAGTTCTATAAACTGCCCAGCAGAGGAGACTCTAAATTACAGTTAGGCCTGGGATATACAGACTTTTATTCCTTGGCTATAAAACAGTACATAAACACATAAGAGATGGAGATTAAACATAATATTTTTTTCCAACATGTTATAACCAATTCCAGGCCAAGAAAGGAATTAGTTCAATTCTCTTTATTTTAAAATTAGCATGGATGTATTGAACTCCTAGAATTGTGCAGAGCACAATGGAGAATACGAAAGCAATCAAAATCATGGTTCTTTACCTCAAGATTTAGGCAGGATAGGCAAATGATATTGGGGGAAAAAGGAAGCATACTTAAAAATGAAAGAAAGACCAGAGTGAGGAAAAAAATCAGTCACTGAGGGGCTTAAAATTAGAACAAATGACAGAAGATTGTGATAGGTAAGGAATAGTGAGGGGGGTGAACTTGCATTATGGGTAAAAGCTCAGATGGTACAAACGTCTTGGGTATGGCTCTGGGTCTGATTAGTGGAGGACAGTAGGAGGTGAGATAGAGAACAAAGTTCAAAATTATGAATTAAAGGGAATAAAACTGAATAGATAAGGGAGGACTAGACCGAAACAGCAGTTCAACTCATATATTTTTAAAAAGATTGATTGATTGATTGATTGATTGATTGATTGATTTAGCATGAGCAGGGCGGGGGGGGGGGGATGGTGGAGTAAGAAGGAGAGAAATCCCCAAGCAGACTCCCCACTGAGTGAAGAGCCAGCAGAGGGGATGGGGGCTCTCTCCCATGAGCCTGAGATCATGACCTGTGCCAAAATCAAGAGTCAGATGCTCAACCCACTGCACCACCCCGATACCTCAGCAGTTCAATTCATATTAATCAGAAAGTCACTGGAAGATTTGGGATTGGTAAGCATGTGCAAGTGGAGTTTTCTTAGGATAAATCTGCCCCTCATACTTTCTTAACTTGGCATCACTGAGAAATACTAACAAGATTTGGTGGTGACTGGATACAGGAGATGATAAAGAAAACATATCTATCACAAATGAATGAGTATATAGTATATGTGTGGATGAAAGATAGTGCTATTGATAGAAATCAGGATTTGGGGATCTGAGTTCAGGAATGAGAAGATCACATGACTGTCTTGGGATATTTGGTATTAAAGTGATATAATAGTGATTCAAACACTTGTAGAAGTGTTAAGAAATGTCTGGTGGGAAGTTGAAGGTAGGAGATCAAGGAGACAGAGAGAGAGAGGTCATTATTAGATTTCAGAGATATTTACATGGAGATGATGAGTACCAGATGAATTTAATGTGAAGACTAGGCTATTTCATGAAGAACCCCCACATCAACCTTATTAGAAGTAATATTATAAAGCATATTAAGCTATATAGGGGAAAATGTGCTCCTATCTGGTATGTAATTTGGCAGAGACAAAAGGAACAACCACTCAAAGCTACCTACACCCTCTGATTTGTATCAAGTATTTAAAAGGAAAGCGGTCAAGGGCATCCCTAGAAAAATGGTGTCAGCATATTAGCATATAGTTAGAATTATATGATAGATGTAGGAACTTGTAGTCCTGTTAAGGCAAAATACCAACATGGTAGCTGAATTGATAGAAATAATATTTCCCCAATTTTTTGTTTTATTGGATCTAGCTATCTTGATACCAAAAAAGTAAGAACTGATTTAAAAAATACACACAGAACCAGAATTGTTTATATTGCAAAACCAAGACTCTAGTTAGATAACCTAATAAATGTGTACTTTCTGATGCAGGTGATCATTAGTAATGAATTATTGCAAAACTGAATCTAGTTGATTTCCTGGTGAAGCTGTTCTAAAAACTCAACATCAAAAATGGCTAATCCAAAAGGGTATTTGAAATGATCCACTCTAGTTAATACCAGGAATTTATTTGACTAATTTGCATTTGTTCATGTTATTACCTACTTTTTATGGTGCTGGTCATTTGAAAATTGGTCAGATCTGAACTGCCTTAGGTCAATTTCTTTCTTTCCCATTAGTGAGAGAGAAAAAGTTTACAGACATTACTGGCATATGTACTTTTGTTGAGATTTTTCTCTTCTCAGGATCCAGTGGGGAATAAAGGATGGGAAATTATTTTAAATGTGTAATGTATGAGGAAAAAAAGGCTTGTGGGAGTAATATTAAGTAATTAAGTGCCCTTTTTCAGTAAAACATTAAAAGTATAGATCATATGCACCTGCGCTGACCAATTCAGTCACCAATCCCCAGTGGCCACTGAGCACTGGAAATGTGGCTAATGCAACTGAGGAATTAAATAAACTAAATTTTTATGTAGTTTTAATTACATACTTTAAGTAAGCATTTAAGCATATTTGAAATAGGTTGCGATGTGAATCTAGTTTCTCAGCTGTAGATTTTATTAAATCTAAATAAAGATCAAGTATATCTGATGCAAATTTAGCATCCAAATTAAGACGTGCTGTTAGTGTAAAACATACATGGATTTTGAAGGCTTGGTACAAAAAAGGCATCCAAAATATTTCAACAAGGTCTATGTTTACTACATGTTAAACTCATATTTTGGGTTGCTGGGTTAAATAAACATATTACTGAAAACTACCAATCCATGTTTCTTCTTATTTTTTTAAATATGACCAGCTGAAAAATTAAAATCACACATGTGGCTTGCATTATATTTTATACTTCTCTTTGACACACTGATAAATATATATATATATATAATGGTTTGTTTGTACTCACATTCAGAAACATTAAACTGTTACAGTGGGCATGTATGTTTTTGTAACAAAAACAATAATAAAAATTTTTATATTTCTAATGGCATATAAAATCCTTACAGTTACATTTTAAGAGGTCATCCCAAATGAAGAATGATGGGAACTAAAGATTTACTGAAGAATTAGTCATGATTATATTTGCAGGTGTTTTTTTTTTTAGGGTAGCCAGTATGCCTATGTTTACCTTTAGAGAAGTGACAATTCACACTGTATCTCTCTTTGAGTCATAGACAGTGGTGTACTGATAAGTGTGTAATTGTCTTTCTGGAATTAAAAAGAGAGAGGGAGAAGTTCCATGATTGGTAGGGCTTACCAGTTTCTGTGGTGTGAAAACCTCCACCATGTCTGATTCTAAGTTACCACGTCACCGCACCTGAAGTCACTGAACGTGGGTTCACAAGCTAGTACAAACTGGACCCAACACACCATCAGCTGGGGAAGTGAACGATGCTATCTAGGCTCCATGTAGGTAACAGGTACAAAGATTAAGCCATCTGCTGACATTCATACACAATGTAAGAGACAGTGAGTGCTCGTGCGTGAACCCTGGATACTCGATTTCATTTGATGCCATCTGTTCTGCTGTTAGCTAATCATATTTAGTTATGATCATTGGTAGATATTTTTCCAAGTCTTTAGAATTAACATCAGCCTCTACCATAAATACCATCCTTGATCTTCATTTATGGAGAGAGTGTGCTTGGGTTAAGAGCATGTGTTCTGGAGTCAGAGAGAGCTTGCTTCAAATCCTAGCTTTACCACACCTGTTGACTTTTCTCTAATATATAGATGATAATATTACTACCTTTCTCACAGGGAAATCAGGAGGAGATTAAATAAGATGATTTATTTAAAACATTTAGCATGTCCTCTGTGTGTATCCAGTAAATAAGTTATTAGATTCTTTCTGATACCAGTAATAAATAGACTATGTTTTATAATGTTTCCATGGGATAGATGGGGAGTAGAGCTCTCATTTATATATCATGAAATGGAAGCCTAGGGAGGTGAAGGCGATCAGTGTTCCTGGGTAGCCACAACATATATGACTCCCTTCTTCAATCATGCACTTACATAAAGGCACAAGGAAAAGGAGAATCATCATAATGTAATGTGTGCATCTCCTAGGATAAGGCAGGAACGCTGCTCATGTTTGCTTAGGTGTACAGGCAAATGTGCACCTTCTAACGGAGGCCCAATTATGGGAAATAATCTAGAGGCTGATTTCACCCATAATCATGATCTCATCTGCTGTAAGAAAAGGCTATGCTGTTGTTACTGGGTCCAGATCATTTGTTTTGTGAATCATGGATTTCTACAGCTGAAAATTGGGTAGATGAATTCCAGTGATAAAACACTTAGCTTCAAAGTAGGACTCTCTCTGTGAGAATACAAAAGGCAGCTGGGTTATAGGAACTTTGGTCTTTACCTCTTCCTTTCTGGAGAAATGAGAAAATGCAGGCCTTTTCAGCACTAAATGCTTCATGCTGTTCCTAGTTTGGTATGCATGGGATTCTGCTATGAGTGGACTTTCTCTGCATATGGGCATTCTGTGTGAGTTCAGTATGACTCAGTGGCACTTTGCAATACCTCACTGTAACAATCATCCTTGTGGATGGCCGCCAGCCTCACCCAGTTTGATTCACGTGGTGCATCCACTGATTTACAATGCAGGAGTGACTCCCACACAAAAGAGAAATCAATTGCATGGGTGCTTATTTGAACACCATATTCCTTTTTACATCATATTTTATATCTCTGCACCTACCAAATCATTTCTTTTTCAAAACAGAACTTGCAAAAGCAAACCTCTTACTGAATTTCTGCTGATTCTCTTTTCACAAGCGGCTCTTTTAAAAAGGTTTTTTTTTTTTTTTTTTTTTTTTTTTTTTTACTGTGATAGATCATATAGAACATGGGGAATAGGCTTTAAACAAAGTTGAAGATGTTGGAGTTTTTTTCAGACTCTCAGATGAAAATTGGCTTTGTTTTACTGAATTTAATAGGAAATAAATAAGCTATTGAAGACATGATCTCATAGAATGAAGTCTTCAAACACAAACATTATTATTTTGATGAGATTATAATCTGACAATGAGTAGTACAGCAACTCACAGTGTACTAAAAGGAGTTACTAGCAGCCTCAGGTAACATACAGAGCAAAAACTGGGAGAAACTCTTCTTTCCTTTTATCAAGTCCAAAATGAACTTGTTCTTTTAAGGTAAACAAGTTGAGAAACCAAGAGTGAGGCAATGTGATCTTCTGGACAAAGCATTTCTAGAGAAGGAGTCAGCAGTCCCATGCCCTGGTGCCAGCCCAACATTGCCTGGTGTGGTAACTTGGGCAGTCACTCAATCGCCATAGGCCTCAGTTCCCCTGTCTGCACACCATCCCACAATTTTGTGATAAGCCAAATCCCATGCTGTGCGATGTAGTGAAAGCTGCCATTCATCGAGGACTACTCCTGCCCCATGTTGCCAGGCTCCTTGTCCTTCTCTTTTTCTAGCTGTGAGCAGCTGGGGACAGTAGATGTGCTTCACTTGCTCACTGTATCCCCAACAACTACCCTGGGGCCTGACACAGAGTAGATGCCTATTCTAAAATCTGCCCAATGAAGAAGTTGACCAGGAGCCACATTATTTCACTCAACTTTTACAAAGAATCTGTGAAAGACAGCCTCATTTTAAAACTGAGAAAATAAAAAAACAGAGTTCCTCAGTTTAGAGGAACTCTGAGAGGCTGAGTCCCCCAGACAATTAGCACCATGTTCAAGGTCTCCAATGCCTGCCTTCTCCTTCCTGTGCTTCTTCATAAATGTGAAACAAGGCTGACTAAGCACATGGGCAGGGTACCAGCAAGGCAGAAAAAGCTATAGATGGTAAGAAAAAGAGCATAAAGTTTGGATTTGAATTATGGACGGAGGCAGACACCACAGCATTTTCAGTGCTCTGGGCCTGTCAAGGACAGTAATAATTCATAAAAGCTGACATAGCAGTTTCTTTAGGAGTATTGCTCAAGGGATATAATATTCATCTCTAGGCCTTAGAATCTCCAAGAGCACCTGGTCTACTTTTGGGTACATTACTTAACAGCTATAAAGTGTGCTCTTTCCATGACATGGGGGCACCCCCCTCCCACCTCCTCTAAGCCTATACATATAAATAGAAAGAAGTCTAGTTGGCCAGACTGACTGGCTGCCAGATAGATGGCAGACATAAGGCAGATCAATGTCATGTCTCAACTCCAGGAAGTTTGTAATATACCACTTCACTCTTCGAGATCATGCGAGGTGTAATTGTTTGGACTTGGACCATTCATTGTTCACAGCTTTCATAGAAAATGCCCTCTAGAACAGTGCTGTGTCACAGAAATATAATGTGAGACCCAAATGCTGGCCACATATGTATTTTTAAATTTCCTAGTAACTACATTAAAAATACATAAAATGTATTTCAATAATATACCTTAGTTAACCCAATACAGCCCGAATATTATCATTTCATCATACAGTTAATACGAAAAGTACTGAGATATTTTACACTCCTTTTTTTTCATATGGAATCTTTGAACCTAGTGTATTTCACACAGCACATCACAATTGGTATTAGCCAGATTTCAAGTGATTCATAGTCACATGCGGCTAAGTGGCAACCACATGGAAGTGTGCAGCTCTGGGATGCTGAGAGATTGTGCGTGTCCATGTGGCCAGCTCCCTGGCTAGGGCGGAATGTGTCTGCACTTATTATTGCTCATGAACAATAGGTCAAGCTGCTGAAAAGGAATCTTTAAACAGTCATTTTTCAAGGTCTAATAGTTTCTTAAAGTCCTGGAAAGAAATAGTCTTCCTACTGATGCAAGAGGCAGGATGCTCCAGATCTCCCTAAAATTTGTTTTGCCTATGATTACTGAGCCCTGAAATCTATACACAGTTAAATCATAAACCTTTTTGGGGGGCACAAAGCTGGCACAGAGCATCAGATCTGTCACGAGGTATGAGATTTAAGCAAATCATTTCTCACCCTCAGCCTCAGCTTCCTTATCTCCAAAACAGAATGTCTGGAGCATATCAATAGTTCTCAGCCTTCACTGCAAATCAGAAACATGTGGGAAACTTAAAAAATGACCTGGCTTTATCAAAGATAAATTAGAATCTCTGTGGTAGGGCTTGAGTATTAATTTGTTATGTGATTCTAAAGTGCAGCCAGGGCTGAGAATCACTGACCTAGTACAAACCAAATGTGCTACAATTTTTTCAGTTTGTGAAAACAGTGCACTATATCCCAGGAAGCCTTCCTCACAGGAGTGGAGGGAGAGAAAAAAAAAATCAATCTTTCCCATTCAGTCAACCAATAAGTGTAATTTTTGCAATAGAGAATCTTCTATACCAAATGGTTGAAATACTAAATCTAAAGGTAGGAAAAGAAAATATTATCCCATGAAATGGCAAATAAAAAGAGTACACGTAATGGATGAAATCAGCCATCCACAGATAGGACCACTCAAGTAATGACAAAACAGTATTTTAAAGTGTTGCTGATGAGGTCCCGTCAAGATGACCATCTCTAGTTTTTCAAACACTAACTTAGGTACTTCTCTGAAGGAACTCTGCAGATGTAATTAAGGTTACTAATCAACTGATTTTAAAATAGGGAGATTATCCTCTATTACTGAGGCAACTAAATGTAATTAGCCTATAACAGCAGAAGTAACTGTGAGATGTGCCAGAAGAGGAAGGCAGAGAGATGAGAAATCTAAGAGGGATTTGATGTGCTGTTCCTGGAGGGGGTGGCACAGAAAACATGAGATGCCAGCCAGGCAGACTCGGGTAGCAAACCTGGCTCCTAGCAGATAGCCAGGAAGGAAACAGAGAAGACTGTCCTCCAATAGCAAGGAATTGAACTGTATTAGCAACCTCAAGGAGCTTGGAAGCAAATTCATCCCCAGAGTCCCCAGAAGATAACAAAGTCCTACAAAGTATTTTGATTTCAGTGTTCTCTAAGCAGAGAATCAGCTGAGCCAGGCTGTGCCCAGACTTTTTACCTACAGAACTGTGAGGTAATAAATGGGTGTTGTTACAAACCAATATATTTATGATCATTGGTTACGGAAGCAATAGAAAAGTAATACAATCTCTAAAAGTCCATTGTAGAATCCAAGGTTGACTTCCTAAATGTTAAAAAGGAAGATTATTATCCAGTCACCACTGAAACTTGTCCAACTGGAGAAGAGCCTTTTAGCAGAGTGTAGAAATTTGTGACTTGATGTCAAGACAGTACAATACTGGCATAAAACAGACACATAGGTCAATGGAACAGAAGAGAAAACCCAGAAATGGACATAACTACATGGTCAATTAATCTTTAACAAGGCAAGAAAGAATATCCAATGGAAAAAATATTCTCTTCAATAGATGGTGTTGGGAAAATTGGACAGCCATATGCAGAAGAATGCAACTGGACTACTTCCTTACAACATAAAAACAAATAAACTCAAAATGGATGAAAGATGTAAATATGAGACAGGAAACCATTAAAGTCTTAGAGAAGAACACAGGCAGTAACCTCTGACCTTGGCCACAGTAACGTCTTACTAGACACGTCTCCAAACGCAAGGGAAACAAAAGCAAAAATGACTATTGGGACTTAATCAAGATAAAAAGTTTCTGCACAGCAAAGGAAACAATCAACAAAACTAAAGGCCTACAAAATGGGACAATATATTTGCAAATGACATATCTGATAAGGGGTTAGTTCAAAATCTATAAAGAATTTATTAAACTCAACACCCAGAAAATAATCTAGTTAAGAAAAGGGCAGAAGACATGAATAGACATTTTTCCAAAGAAGACATCCAGATGGATAACAAACACATGAAAAGATGCTCAACATCATTCATCATCAAGGAAATACAAATCAAAACCACGATGAGATACCATCTTACACTGGTCAGAACGGTTAAATAAACATGTCAGGAAACAACAGATGTTGGTGAGGATGCAGAGAAAGGGGAACCCTCTTACACTATTGGTGGGAATGAGAACTGGTGCAGGCACTCTGGAAAACAGTATGGAGGATACTCAAAAAATTAAAAATAGAACTACCCTATGACCCAGCAATTGCACTATGTATTTACTCAAAGGATACAAAAATGCACATTCAAAGAGGTACATGTACTCCAATATTTACAACATCATAGTCAAACTATGGGAAAAGCCCAAGTGTCCACTGACTCATGAATGGATAAAGAAGATATGGTGTATGTATATAATACATATACATACTAGAATACTATTCAGCCATAGAAAGGAATGAAATCTTGCCATTTGCAATGATGTGGATGGAGCTAGAGTGTATTATGCTAAGCAAAATAAGCCAGTCAGAGAAAGACAAATACCATATGATCCCCCTCATATATAGAATTTAGAGAACAAAACAGATGAACATAGGAGAAGGGAAAAAAAGAGAAATCATAAGAGAGACTTAGTAACAGAGAACAAACTGAGGGTTGATGGAGGGAGGTGCGTGAGAGATGGGCTAGCTGGGTGACAGATATTAAGGAGGGCACTTGTGATGAGCACTTGGTGTTATATGTGAGTAATGAATCACTGAATTCTGTTCCTGAAACCAATATTATACTATATGTTAACTAACTAGAATTTAAATAAAAATTTTGGGAAAAATAATTATGGGCAAAAAAAGAGAAAAATTTGTGACTTGAGAGACAATCTTGTCCAATCAATTAATGATGGATGAGGAATGCTTAAAAAAAATTAGACAGTAAATAATCTGTGACTTTGGTTTCTCCAACTACCCCTGGCCAAGAGTGCTTTAATCAGGCAACAAAAATGTCTCAATACAAAAACAGGTACAATAATCTCTCGACTTGGTGATGCTCTCCTGAAGTCATTCAGTTCCTTCTATTCCAACTCTACAATTGCCAAATTACCTTCTGATTCTTATCTTGTTTTCTGAGTTTCCTCTCTTTCTGGAAAACTAATACAATAATCAGCTGAAATGAAATTGCTTGACAGCTGAAATGGAGAACAAATGAATGAATCGGCATTCTGGTGTACTGGCCCATCTCTTGAGTTTGGCTAGTATAAATTGGTCCCCTAGAGTCTGATCACCTCTCAGTCAATTGATGCAATTTATTTTTTGAACACATAAACCTGGACATGAGATCATCCCAGGGAAAGTGAGAAATACAGAGAAAGCCTGTCTGAATCCACTTGCTGGCCTCGCTTCTCATCTTAACCTCAGATCTAACCAGGGAATTAAAAAACAGATGATGTGTCAATGGAAAGGTAAATCAAAACCAAGGTCAAAATCTAGGACCAAATGGATGGGGAAGATAAGGACAAGCAGTGCGTATTCGGTGGAGGAAAAGGTGGTGTGGAAGGGGGAAGTACAGGCTATCTTTGTAACATGTCCTTGTACCTAATATCTTGGCTCAGGAGAGCTCGTTTTCAGTCCTTTGAAATAAACATTCAATTCCCAGGAGCCTTGTGTTTACCTATGGGGTCACCACGGCATAACTCAGGAAACTAAATTCAATGACTTGGCCATGTTTCTCCTACAACAGTTGGCAGCTGGATAATGACTGGAACGAGCAGGCTGAGTCAAACCATGCACCGTTTCACAGAGACAGTCCTCCTACCAAGACGTCAAAGAAGCAAACACTTCAATGCCTTTTCGTTGTAATCTGAGTGGTTTCAACTATCTCACATCGTGTGGAAGAGCAATACAACATTCATCTTCCAAACTGAAAAGTGATTCAAATGACTTTTTTTTTTTTTTTTTTTACAACCCACCATTTGTGATCATGTTATCAATTAAAACTACTTCCCAATGAGGAAGGGAAGCTCCAGGGAATCCCCAGGGTGGCAGTTTACACAGAGCCTCATGTAAATGCTGAAGAACTCGAGAGCCGGCTCCTCAGAGGCGGACTAATTTCGCTGGATGCCCATAAGCATCTGAAATAACTCCTGTCCGAAGTGAATTCAGCATTTCCTACCTACCCCCGACCCCTGCCTAAGGAACAAATGGCCTCATCCCTCACATTTCCTATCTTGCTTGATGAGATTAGGATTTTGTAGTTTCCTGAACTAGGTACCTTAGTTACCCCTATCCTTCTCACAGGTCACATGATGCTGTAAGAGACTGATTCTACCTCAGAATTCTCTCTGGAATGGAGCTCCTCCTGCCTGATCACCCCACTGCCTCTTCTCTGCCCCCCCTTTTTTTTTAAATGCATGAAACAGCCTCCCTCATGGTCTATCTTCCTTTACCTTCAAGGCCGCTGTCAGACAAATCATAGACCTACTTATGCTTAAAAATTATGCTCAAGCATCACCCCCTCCAAGAAGCTTTCTATACTCCTCTGAAACATAAGTGTTCACTCTTCTGTGCCTCCACACTGATATTTTTTAACTTCTGCTATAAACAGTATCATGGTATTGACGTCACAAGACGATGGACTGTGGGTGAAATACATTTCTCAGGGCCTGTGTTGCTATCTATAAAGCTCTTCAGGGTGAAAAAAGACCCACTCCCCCTATTTATCACTCTACACCAACACCGAAGGGCCTTGTGGGATTTGATGCATGGGCAGAGACATGTGTGGGCTTTGCTGGCAGGTGGTGGATACAAGGTAGGCCAGAGGTACTAGAAGTTTTCCCCTTTACCCAAGATTATCCACATCATTGTCTACCTATAGTTTTTGGATCTTTAGGAGAAGTTAGTTTGGGTAAAAGAGAGTGAAGGGTAATCTGGGGGCTAGAAGATGGGCCCAGGGCTGAACTTTGGGCAGCTAGCGCATAGCCTGAAGGTGCCGGATGTAGGTACAGGAGAATTTCACAAAGGCATGGAAGGTCACAGGTCAAAACTCTGCCGAGGAGCCACCTGTATGAATGCTTCTGCTGAGTAAAGGCTGCACTCCTTTGGAAGATGACAAAACACAGCTTTCCCAGGTCACCTTCCCTCATCCCCCATCAGGGACCTCACCCTCAGTCCCCTCAGATCCAATCTCCTCTCTACCTTGGCAGAAGGGACAAGCAGAAAGTCAAGAGAAAATGAAGAAAGATGTGTCCACGGGGCTTTCTGATTCCCTTTTATCATCAGCACAGGATGGAATATGAATTGTAATTTTTTTCCCTTTGCTTATTTCCCATGATCACTAGGATATATTCCTTCAAATACAACTGGTTTAAACATATATATATATATATATATATATATATATATATATATATATATTTTTTTTTTTTTTTTTTTTTTTTTACCAGTTTCTCTATTAATCTGAATATCTGGAAGTGCAAGGTTATTGCTGTCAGGGGGAAGGGAGATGGTGTGGAGGCCAGAAGTATGGTGAGAACCTGGGAGCTGGAGAGAGCCCTAAGGACCATGTTAGGCTAAAGGCCTCACCTCACACATGAGGCAGGCAAGGCCCAGAGAGACAAAGTGGGGTGTGTGAGACACCACTGCTGGGTACAGCCATGTTGGGAGTAGCACCCAGGTCTCCTGTCCCTTGTCCAGTAGGTTTTTTTTTAGAACCCTCTATTGTCTTCAATCTGTTGCTCTGGTTTCAAAAAGCACTTCAAGAAGTAAAAAACCACACTTACCCTCAGGCGCACATGCGCTGTCACACATATCATTTATCATTAGGCATTCAGTGAAAACAAATCATAACGTACAGGCATAAGGCCACCCGGCTCTTCTGGCTGCCGCAGAGGGCTGGCCACCTGCCCCACCACAGCAGTAGCTGAGTGCTCCTCGCCACCTCCTTTGAAGTAGGAAGACACCTTGAGTAATCAAGAAAAGGAGTTTACTCACAACCAGTTGTAAAGTCTGGACCTTACTGAACTGAAATTTCTGAAAATAATCCTGGATAGAACCTTGCAAAAATCTATTCTCTACACTGACACCACAGTGAGTTTCTTAAACTGCAGATCACCAGCCTCTGTTTAAGATTCCTCAGTACAAAATGATAAACTCCCAGAACGGTGCATCCAGCCCTGTGTGGTCCAACCTGGCCTTTTTCTTCCCTTCCATTCCTGTCTTCCACCAATTCCCCAAACCTCCTCTTTTCTCTCACCAAGAGGAATCTTCTCAGAAGGCTCCACACTCTTCATTCCTTTGGCTCCTCTGCCACCTGTCCTCTTCCTACTTCTCCCATCTTTGCTACTCATTCCCCGAACCCTCAGATCAAAGTCACTTCAACTTCAATGCATTTTTTTCACCTATGAGGTGAAGTTAGGTGCCCCTCCTCTCTACTTCCATACAGCCTTGACAAACCCCTATGGGAGCACTGTAAGCTATCCATGACTTTCTCATCTCTCTTCGGAGGGTCATCTTTGGATCCCCCACTATTTTGCACAGTGCCTTGCACACTCAGTTTAGAATGAATTTTGAAGGGGAATGAACACAGACTTCTGACATTGTTTTAAAAATGGGTATTTTGAGGGATGGGAGCATGTTCTTCTGTGGAAAGTTCAACTGAATGTTTGTTAACGAGATAAAGTAGTCTTTCTATCACACCAGGCATGGTAGGATAGCTTAATTCAGACATGCAGTAAGGAACCCAAAGCATCAGAATAAATTAGAAAACAGGTATGGCTAGAAGCACACACACAAAAAAAGTTGAATTTTCTTTTGCTTCAAAGTACTGGCCTTTTCTCCTTACATCTTTTAGAATGGCTGGGATCAAACAGACAAGAAATAAGGGTTAGCAAAGATGCAAGGAAAAAGAAACCCCCAGGTACTTTTGGTGGGAATGCAAATTGGTACAGCCACTGCAGAAAACAGTATGAAGCTTCCTTAAAAAAATTTAAAAATAGAATTACCATATGATCCAGTAATTCCTACTGGGTATTTATTCAAGGAAATTTTAAAAAATGAGTAAAAAAGATATATGAACTCCTATGCTTATTGCAGCATTAATAAGAAGAGCCAAATTACGGAAACAACCCAAGTGTCCATCAATAAAGAAATGGATAAAGAAGATATGGTACATATATATCATATATACAATGGAATATTCCTCAGTCATAAAAAAGAATGAGATTTTTGCCCTTTGTGATGACATCAACAGATATAGAGGGTATTATACTAAGTGAAATAAATCAGTCAGAGAAAGATAGATACCATATGATTTCACTCATATGGTTGTTTCTTGTTTAAGAAACAACAAAGAAAAAAGAGACTCTTAAATACAGAGAACAAACTGGTGGTTACCAGAAAGGAGGTGGGGGTGAGTGAAACAGGCAAAGGGGATGAAGAGTACACTTACCATGATGAGCACTGAGTAATGTACAGAACTGTTGAATCATTATTCTGTACACCTGAAATTAATATAACACTGTATGCAAATCAAACTTCAATTAAAAATATATATACACCAAAAAGTGCTGACCTTTTCTAAGACTTTAGAAAACCTAGAAGAAATGGAAAACAAACATGGGCCAAAATTAAACCTCTGAAGTGTTTCCTGAGAGCAAATTATAATCTCTATTGAGATGTATGAGCTCCTTAAATAATTATAAAAGTAACCTTTTATTCAAAGAACAAAGTTTAGAAACCCAAACTATATCTTGTGGGTGATCAGGCAAGGAGGAAAGCAGTTTGAGAATACTTTATGAACTCCAGGACAAGGAAAACTCTTGTTTAGAGTAGAAAGGAGTAGAGCTGAAAAGTAGAAGAAAGAGGGAGCAAGGGAAATTAAGACAGTTGGAGGAAAGAGTGAGGTGGGAGGAGAGCGCAAACAACTGCCTAAGCCATCAGAGATTTAAATCTAAAAAAATTCAAAAGCACATTAAAAAATGAGAGATCTGACTCAGGCTTTTAATCAAAGTTAACAAGAAGGGCACACTAACCAACAGTCCAGCAGATATTTCTGAAATAGGAGCTGGATTTTCGTATGGTTTCCTCTGGGCTTTATATCAAGACATTTTTAAATTTCCCTTTTGTGGGACACTTGAATGGCTCAGCGGTTGAGTGCCTGCCTTTGGCTCAGGGTGTGTGTGATCCCAGAGTGCTGGGATCAAGTCCCACGTCGGGCTCCCTGCATGGAGCCTGCTTCTCCCTCTGCCCCCCCCCTCCATCTCTCATGAATAAATAAACAAAATCTTAAAAAAATTTTTTTAAATAAAAATAAAAATAAATAAATTTCCCTCCTCATTCAGTCATGTCTGCAAGCAGACCATATTACACTCATTTGGTTAAAATCTATTAGAGAAGGTAGGGTTGGAGGTGGTATATGGTGAATTTCTTGGTCACTGCTTGGCATGTCCTAATCTCTAGCTTCTTGGTCTTGTTGCTTTCATTTATATGCTGTGGCAAAACGCTCCCCAAATCAATCATATTCTCTCTTGTTCTCTTTCTCTCTTTCTCTCTCTCTCTCTCTCTCTCTCTCACACACACACACACACACACACACACACACACACACACAGACACGTGCACACACCCCTGGTACCAAAAGAGTAGATGAAAGCACACAACCCATTGCCTCACATAACCCCGCCCCCCATGCCCCATCGAACTTTGCCCAGAACTTCTTTGGGTTCTGCCAACTGAAGTGAAGGCCAGGCCTGGGCTGGAGCCTCGTGAGACCCATCACACTATCGTAACAGAATCAGCTGGACCAAATGAGAAGGCAGCCATGCATTAGAATTTGACAAAGACTATGAATTAGGCTGAAGAGAGTGATAGTCTCATGGCCTCTCGAAGGAGTGCAAGAATGACAGCTTCAGAGGGCAGAGGCACCATCTGCTATATTCACTCCTATTGCACCGAAATATCCTAAATGCCCAGTGTGTAACACTTTGAATATTTGTTAAATGAAGGATGAGTGAATTCCAAGCCATTAGTGCCCATCGGAAATCTTAACATACTTAAATGTTTAACCATAGTATTAGTGGTGCAAAGTAGACGACTAGAAAATTTTCAGTACCGCCTACATGTTAACTGGATATTTATTCCATTAATAAGATATTTTGATTGATTGGGCAGGAGGACACAGCACTTAGATAATGTGTTTTTTCTTTTTAATTAGCTTGTAATAAAAGGAAGTAGGTCTATCAAAAAAAAGTCACAAGTCCGCAAAAGGTGCAAAACACTAAACATTTAGTGATTTATGTACACAAATACCATAAGACACAAAATGACTGCTTTCTAACTCTGGAGCTTAGCCACATTGCTTGTTGCTCCTCATATGGTTAGAACAATCATGATGATTCTCATCATTGAGTGTGAGCTGAGTTGTGATAAACGCAAGGCTATGCAACTCACATTCCTGTGTATGACCATACTATCAATACAAGAAGGCTGTTCATGACTTATGACCACAGCCAGAATTAGCAAGGCCTTTTGTTGGTTACAACTCCCTTCTGCCTGGCTGGCTTTCCTATGTGGTACGTGATTAACCATTCTGTGACAGGTCATCCATACAAAGCCCTGGAATAGAAGAAACCCTCACAGAGGAACGTTCATTTGAATAGGTTAGTTAACAATGACTAGATCTGAGTCTGACTGATTGTGAATTAGAAGTTAGTTTATTTTGAAATCATATTTTGGATGTGTAGAAACAGCCTGTCTGATAAACATCTCTAGAGTGCATTTCCAAAGCTGACCTCGGGTCCAGAAACACTTCATTCGTCAACCTGGTGTTCCTGCAGTGTTTGCAACACAAGCCAGAGACTCAGAAGATGCCTGGCTGTCCACCTCCTCTGCCCCCAATTCTGTTAACAGTAGCTCTCCAGCATCTTCTGAATTCGCTTCACCCCCTTTCCCCTCTTTACAGCTATCACCAAGTCCCTGCCACTCCAACTCACTTGGACTGCAAGCATGTTCAGGAATGTCCCCTTCACACCCACTAAGGCTCCCCCCCAATATATTTTTCACACAAAATTATGTTTTGAAACATAATGATGATTATGACACCCTTCTGAATGAAACGCAAATGTCTTCCCTCGTCCATAGAATTAATGCCACAACCCACAAGGTGATCTCATATTTACTAATTTTGCTCAACAGTCACTCACTCTAATTTCAACTGGTAATAGAATCCAGTGCAAGATGACATTTCACAGCCAACCTTGCAGTGAACTATGGTCACATGACTCAGTTCTGGCTAGGAGGATGTGAGCAGAAGTGGCAAGTGCATCTTCCAGGGAAATGCACATCTCTTCTACTTCTTCTCCACTCCTGCTGGCTTGGATGTTGATGTGTAGATAACTCATGAGAGCTACCTGAGTCTGGGAACACTTCTGGAACTCACTATGAAGTAGGATCACAGATAATATGGGTTTGAAGAGTGGCAAGGGACCAACTAGCCAGAGTCTTCTGACTAGACAGCATAGATCTTTCTAGCTTATCCTTGAAAAAAAAAGCTCATTTTCACCTATTTTTTTAAAAGGCTCAACTGTAAGAGTGGAAAAGAATAATCACACAGGATTTGTATAAAAACAGGCTGAAATTTTATCCTTACTCTCTGTAAAGGAAGAAAATTTACCTGAATGTGTAACATTCTGATAGGGATTTTTTATGAGTTTTAAGAGGTAGGCCCTCCTGTTTTTTTAATGAGAGTTATAAATCCTATTAGTGTGCTGGAACCAGAGTATTTTTCACTTTAGAACTTGTGAATGCTTTTATTTGGGGAATTATTAAGGCCACAGAAATGGCCATCCTAGTCAGAAAGAAATATTTTGATCTAATAAAAAAACAGGTGACAATCTATCTGACCCTATCCCAAACCAAATTTCTAACTCTCAAGTTAATAAAAACAGATAATAAATACTGGTTATACAAAGAAGAGAAGAGAAGTGTAGGAAATTAGGAAAAGGAGCCTGGCCTATTAGTGGGTTATATTTTTCTAGGTTTTGGCACCCAGCTTCCCCAAACCAAATTGTATACCGAGTAATGTATTCTGAAATGGTGCTAGAGGGAGAAGCATTAGACTTTCTACTTCAGACACAATTTTATTTACAGACACTTCATATTTGTACCAAGATGAACTAAATCAAGAGTAGGAGTACATGATGCTGGTTTGCAAAATGACTGTATTCCCCGAAGTCGATGTTATTTTTCTTATTAGAAAAGCACAATACTGGGACACCTGGGTGGCTCAGTGGTTGGGCGTCTGCCCTCAGCTCAGGACATGATTCCAGGGTCGAGCTCCCCAGAGAAAGCCTGCTTCTCCCTCTGCCTATGTCTCTGCCTGTTTCTGTTTGTTTCTCATCAGTAAATAAAATCTTTTTTTTTTAAAGATTTATTTATTTATTCACGAAAGACACAGGCTGATAGAGAGAGAGAGAGAGAGAGAGAGAGAGAGGCGGAGACACAGGCAGAGGGAGAAGCAGGCTCCATGCAGGAAGCCTGACATGGGACTCGATCCTGGTTCTTTAGGATCAGGCCCTGGGCTGAAGGCAGCACTAAACCTCTGAGCCACCCAGGTGTCCCTAAAATCTTTGTTTAAAAAAAGAAATGCACAATACTTATGTAAAGGTTTGGTAAATATTAATACAATGGAAAACAAATTATGAATTCTTTTTCTGTCATTCTCTTTTCAGTAAAATTTCTAAAGACAGTTGAAAACAGAGCCCATACAAAAAGCTATCTCTTTTATTTTTTTTCTTTTTCCATTTAACATTAGTAAATCTTAATTACCTGCCAATTAGATTGCCACTTTTTCTGGCAAATGCAGCTTTTAACAAGTCTTTGTTGATTCAAATGAAATCAACCTGGCTCAGCTAAATATGCATGGATTAGATTGAGAATTAGGTCCTAATACCAATGGTTGACAAATAGGAAATACTTGACATTAAATGTTGGGCAGATTCTATCAGCTTGGAGAAGTTAGAAGTAAGAGGATAGGGAGCTTGAGGACATTATAAAAGAACCCATGGGGCATCCCTGGTGGCTCAGTGGTTTAGTGCCTGCCTTAGGCCCCGGGGCGTGGTCCTGGAGTCCCGGGATCCAGTCCCACATCAGGCTTCCTGCGTGGAGCCTGCTTCTCCCTCTGCCTATGTCTCTGCCTCTCTCTTTCTGTGTCTCTCATGAATAAATAAATAAAATCTTTTTTTTTTTTTTAAAAAAAAAGAACCCATGAAGGACCCATGTTCCAAGAGAGAGATATGTGAGAAGGGGTATGCACAGCAACAGATACCTGCTGTCATTATAGTAAATCCCCATTACATGGAATTACAGGGAAGCATCCTCTTCCTTGGTGGCTAAAGCAGCATAATAACCCCTGTTCAACCACCCCCCTAAAAACAGAAAAACTATGAATATAAAAATTAATGGCTGCACTAATTAATATTCCCTCATATTCCCATTACTGGCCATTCAATTCGGTGTTTTTCAAACTGTGAGTCATGACCTATCACACTATAGGATCATTTTAATGGGTCAAACCCAGCTTTGTTTGCTGGTTTATTTAATCAATTAGAATGGTGCTATAAGGCTGAATGTTCATACCCCCTGCCCCAATTCATATGTTGAAACCATATCCCCCAGTGTGGTATTTGGAGGTGGGGCTTTTTAGAAGGTGATCAGGTAATGGATGGGATTAGTGTCCTTATAAAAGCGGTCCCAGTGAACTCCCTTTACCCTTCCACCATGTGAGGACACGGTGAAGACAGTTGTCTATGTGCCAGGAAGTGAGCCTGCTGACACCTTGATTTGAGACTTCCCAGCCTCCAGAACTGTGAGAAATAAATTTCTATTGTCTATAAACCCACTCAAATCTATGGTATTTCTGTTATAGCAGCCAGAATAGACTAATACAAATGGAGAAGAGAGGGAAGGGCACTAAGTTTCTTCACATGAAATTTTGTATTGGCCAACACGGCACTGCAAGTTGACAGTTTGAACTTCCTCCTTTACATCAACTACTGCAATGGTAGGTTTTTTTGTTTTTTATTTTTTTAAAACTAAGATAGTTGTAGTGGAAAATGTGAAAGAGCAATTACAAACCATAGGGGGTAGACTGAGGAGCTCCCACTCAGGTATGATGGGAGTTCCAAATGAGAAAACGTAATTCAATTCCAAGAGTCAGTTTTAAAAAAAGTTATTATTAATAATTTTATAAAATTAAAAGAACAGAGTGAGTTTGGATTAAATACCCACAGTAGGGATGCCTGGGTGGCTCAGTGGTTAAGCGTCTGCCTTGCTCAGGGCGTGATCTTGGGATCCAGGATCCGGGATTGAGTCACACTTGGGGCTCCCTGTGGGGAGCCTGCTTTTCCCTCCGCCTGTGTCTCTGCCTCTCTCTCTCTCTGTGTATCTCACGAATAAATAAATAAAATATTTTTTAAAAATTAAAAAAAAACCCACAGTAACCACTGTGGATTATAAATCCACATTGAGGGATCCCTGGGTGGCGCAGCGGTTTAGCGCCTGCTTTTGGCCCAGGGCACAATCCTGGAGACCCAGGATCGGATCCCACGTCGGGCTCCTGGTGCATGGAGCATGCTTCTCCCTCTGCCTGTGTCTCTACCTCTCTCTCTCTTTCTCTGTGTGACTATCATAAATAAATAAAAATTAAAGAAAAAATAAATCCACATTGGGGCATCAGGATAAAGAAAACTCTTTAAAAGGACTTCAAATAAGAGGTATATTATCCAGTAAGGGATTCAAACAGACCAGTAGAAGATTTTTTTTCCTCAGCAACAACAAATGCCAAAAAATAAATAAAAAGCATTAAGTGTTAGAGAAATAATCATCCATCTAGAATTTGATATCTAGCTAAACTGTCACTAAGTCTTGTGCTGGGCAGTGTGGGGTGGAGGCATAAAAAGACAAGTTTACTACTTAAAGATTTTTTTAAAGATTTTATTTATTTATTCATGAGAGACACACAGAGAAAGGCAGAGACATGGACAGAGAGAGAAGCAGGCTCCCTGTGGGGAGCCCGGTATGGGACTCAATCCCAGGACCCTGGGATCACGACCTGAGCCAAAGGCAGATGTTCAGCCACTAAGTCACTCAGGTGCCCCTACACTCTCAACTATTCCAGTTATTATCCCTATAGTTATTGATTCATTTCCCTGCTCCCCATTTATTTTCTGTTAAATTTTATTTATTTCAGAAAGAGAGAGAGCATGCACACAAACATGAGCAGTGGGAGGGACAGAGGGGACAAGCAGACTCCCACTGAGCAGGGAGCCTGTCTGCTCCCCATTTAAAGCAAAACTTCCCAAAGAATTGCATTAGATTCTTATTTTCAATTCCTCTTTGTCTACCTTCTTAAACCCATTCAAATAAGGCCATAAGCTTCACTACCAAATAAAACGGCTTTTGTCCTGGCCACCAAGGACTTCACATTGCTAAATCTAGTGGTTACTTCTTAATCATCTCATTTGACTTATTAACATACAACATAATGGATCGCTTTTTGAAACACTATCTTAATTTGGCATTTGGAGACTATTCTCCATCGATTCTCCCACCCAACTGGACACTTCATCTTGCTCTACTTTGCTGGGTACCTCTTCATTTTCCGAACCACGTAACATTGGAATACCATGCCCCACCCCAGTATTTATCCTCCTCTCTTCTTTTCCCTATCTATACTTATTCCTTAGGTAATTTCATTCAGTACTATCATTAATATCATCTATAGGATTATGTTCTCCAAATATATACCTTTAATATGAAACTCTTCATTGAACTACAGGCTCATAATCCAACTGACTAAATAATCCCTTTGGATATTTGATAGGAATCTCAAACTTATAAATCTGCAACAAAACTTTTGATTTTACCCTCCTACTTGCTCATTCCATAGTCCTGGTCATTTCAGTCAATATCACCTTCATCCTTCCAGATTCTCAGGCCTTTCAGTCATACTTTGAAAATCAATCTATCAATTAATTCTCTCAGATATACCTCCAAAATATACTCAGAATGTGATCACTTCTTGCTATCTCTATCTCCCTCATCCAAGTTATCAATATTTCTTCTTTGGATTATTATAATAGTTTCTTAATTAGTCTACATACTTCTGGTTTTGAAACTCCTTATTTCCAAATATATAAGCTACCCATCAAGGTCTTGCTAAAACAAGAACATGTCAGTTTCTTCTTCGAGACGCTCAGATGGTGTCCCATCTCACTTAGAATAAATGCCAAAATGGTTATGGTGGTCTGAAACACTTACCTAATCCCCCTTGACCCTCTCCCCGACCACCACTTACTATCTCTGCCTCCATCTACCATACTTTTCTTGCTCGTTCTGCTCCAACCACCCTGGATTCTGATGTTTTTGAAGACCTGATACAGCATATACCACTCCCTCTGCCTGGGATCCTTTTCTCCCAAAATTCCATTAAGTAGCCCTTAAAATATCACTTCATCTTTGAGCTCTTTTCTGACTATCTAGATCAATAATAAATCATATCTTATTTTTCTCTATAGCAGTTATCTTTATTTAATATGTCATATATTTACTTGTTTACTGGTTTTTCATCTCCTCTTCCTAGAAGGTCAATTATATGAGTTCAGGAATTCTGTTCAGTTCACTGCTATATTTCCAATCACCTATAACTATAGCAGACCAATAGAAGATATGAAATATAGATTTATTAGATGACTAAAGAAATGGTGAGGAAAAACTTGATAGCCAATTCAACTAAATATTGTTGGTAAAAACAATATGGACCACATTTTCTATTGATTGAAAAAGAAAATTTTGCACAATAAGAACAAGGAAAATAGGTGAGATTATTTCAAGGAACAATTAAAATGTGCTAGGTCTTCTGCCTTTTTTGGGAGAAGGATAGATAATCTGTGACATGGGAACACCAATATTGCTTGACATGGGAGTGAGCAGCCCTACTGAGGCATACATGAGATACATGAGTGCATGGGTATCGGTAAACACTGACAATGTGGTTGTTGCAGGCTTCTGCTGCCTTGAAAATCAGCACGGTTGTTGGAGAACCCATATCAGAGAGGACTGAGAAGGCCGCATCCCTACCACAGGCTCTAGGAAGGGATAAAGAAGTTGAGCATAATCATACTTTTGGAAAAGTGACAAGCCTTACATAGTTTAAGAATAGAAAGAAGAGACGTTATAGACATGTTCTGTGAATGTTTTTTCTCAATAGGCAGAAATGGATTGCTATGTAATAACTAGACTTGAAAAAAAAGAAAGAGAAACCTTTGTATTTTTAGCTTCACAAAGAAACATTTCTGAAAAGTAATTATTTAAATCAATACCTATAAAAAGCAAGTCTGCCAAAATACACTTTAAGACTTTCTGGAAAAAAAAACCCCAAAACATAATACAGTAAAACACCCTATTCAAGTAACATTTAGACAAGGAATATAAAGATAGTTCAGTATCAGAAAGATCTAGCAATATTATCTACTGCATTAATAATTTTAAAGTGGTAATAAAATGATTATTCTACTATGCAGAAGACCACTGTTTATAATTTAACACTTATGATGTTCCTAATAAACTAGAAATCTAGGGTTTTCTGAATCTGACAGAAATGTCACCCAAAAACCTGTACTTAACAGAGTACTGAAAATAAAACATTTAAAGCATTCTGTCATGCAATATAAGGAAAAATACTTATTATAAAGGTATACTTTTTACATGGCATGGTACCTTGTAATAGGAGGAAAGCTGAAATCAACAGGACAAAAAATCCTAGAAGGTCCAAAGCATACATGAGATCTTTAGTACACACCAGAGAAGCACTACAACTAATGGAGAAAGGATGGAGCTATTTAGTAAATGGTATTGGGACAATTTGTTTTTCATATGGAATAAGAATAGATCCATGCTTTACACTATACATGCAAATTAACTCAACATAAATTCAAAGTCTACACATTTAAAACAAAACTTTGAGAAGTAAATTAAAACAATTTAGAGTACAGGAGAAATTTATATACAATATAACCATGGAAGAGAAAGTAATTTTTTAAGCAAGGCACAAAAAGCAGAATAACAAATTTAAAAATTATCTATGTTAAAACATGTCTTGAAAAAAATTTAAATGCAATCAACAGATGGGACACAGAATTTTCAATGTATAGACAAAGTATTATACATGAAATATAAGCACATACAGTAAAAGAACAGAGAAGAAATAGGGGCGTCTGGGTGGTTGGTTAAGCCACTGACTCTTGACTTTAGCTCAGGTCATGGGATCCAGAGCCCTGCATGGAGTTCTGCATTCAGTGGGGAGTCTGCTTGAGATTCTTTCTCTCCCTCTTCTTTGTCCCTCCCCAATGTGTGCACATGTGCACTGTCATTCTCCTTCTAAAATTAAAACAAAAAAAGGAGGTGGGAGTGAATTGGGTGATGGGTGTTAAGGAAGGCATGTGATATGATGAGCCCTGGGTGTTATACTCAACTGATGAATTATCAAATGCTACATCTGAAACTAATGATGTACTATATGTTGGCTAATTGATTTTAAATTAAAATTTTTTTAAAGAGTAGAAATAAATAATTCAGAGAGGAGGAAATCCTAATGGCCCTATAAAAATGATGTTCAATTTTATGAATAGTCAGAGTAATGAAAATTAAAACAATGAGATAGTGATTCATATATATCAACCCACAAATAATTAAATCTGATAATAAGTGTAGACAAGGACCTGGGGAAGTGAGGGTTCTCATACATTGCTGGTAGGAGTATAAATTGGTATGAGCACTTTGGAAAGCAACTTGGCAATGTTTACCAAACATGAAAATGTGCATATCCTATGACATGTCAAGTCCACTGATATATACTCCAGAAAACCTCTATTATATATGTCCTGAGGGAAATATAAAAGGATATTTATCTCAGTATAATTTATTTTAGTAAAACAGTTGAATCAATTTAAATTTTGATCAGTATGGGAATGGGTAAATTGTGATATTTTCATAAGATGGAGTAATATACAGCAATTAAAAAAAGTGAACAAGGATAGGGGGATCCCTGTGTAGCTCAGTGGTTGGACGCCTGCCTTTGGCCTGGGGCGTGATCCTGGGGACCCACGATCGAGTCCTGCATGGAGCTCCCTGCATGGAGCCTGCTTCTCCCTCTGCCTGTGTCTCTGCCTCACTCTCTCTCTCTCTCTCTCTCTCTCTCTGTGTGTCTCTCATGAATGAATAGAATCTTAAAAAAAAAATGAACAAGGATAATACAATATCAGTTCTGAAAACAAAATGTTAAATAGCAAAAGTAGTAACTGCCAGAGTACCACATTCCACAGTTAAAGCAAAATATATGAGCCTTTTAAAATACATAAATAATTTGTGTTTCATACATATAACAAGCATGTTTCATATATGTAGTAAAATTTAAAAGTATAGAAACAGGACTGTACAAATGTCAACACATGACAATTGTTCCTCTGGGGTAGCAGAGCATAGGGTGAGTCTGAGAAAGGCAAACTTGGGAAATGTATAATTTGTTTCTTTATAAATAGTAGCTATGAAGTATATATGGGGAAAAATGTTTATGTTTGATGTATTTGCCTGGGTCGCAGGTACATGGACATTTATTGTAGAATCCTTAGTACATTAAAAAAAATAACAGTATTAAAGGGTTTTAAATCTATATCCCTGCTTATAGAAAAAAATAACAAGCCCATACAAACTTAAACAGATAGAAAGATAAAGTGTGTGTGTGTTTTTTTTTTTAAGATTTTATTCATTTATCCATGAGATACACAGAGAGAGAGGCAAGACATTGGCAGAGGGAGAAGCAGGCCCCCTGTGGGGAGCCTGATGTAGAACTTGATCCCAGGATCCCGGGATCATGCTCTGAGCCGAAGGCAGATGCTCAACCACTGAGCCACCCAGGAGTCCCAGGAGTGGTTCTAACAAAGAGAAGTTTATATAAGGCATCTACTTCAAGAAAACACTGACAGGATGGCTGGAATGTTACATGGTGAATTCTAGTCACTGAATCCATGACCGTCACCCCCATATGCACCCTACTTACTGTCATGGCTCAAGAGTTGACCTTCACCAGACATAGTGTTATAGGACAAGGAAGGGGAGCTTTCTCAATCCCAGTTTCTAAACTAAGGAACATTTTCTTCATAGATTCCGGAGAAAAGCCACAGAGTGGACCTTCCAAGAACAGCAAATCACATGCAATATTGCACAGGCTAGGTTCTGTCATAAGGCTTCCCAGAATTCTGGTGTTAGCTATGTCTGATTAATGCAAAAAAAAAAAAAAAAAAAAAAAAAAAAAAAAAAAAAGGCGCTCTATCACTAGCCTCAAAAAGCAGGCTAATTTAAGCACTTCAATACTCTAATGAAAAACTCTGATTTGGGGCACAATGATTAGCAAATGGTTCTCAATCTCTCACTGAAAGTCACAAACATGATCCACAAGCCCTAGGTAAGCTGGACCAGGGGTTCTTGTTGAGTCTCAGTAAATTGCAACAAACGGATATGCCAAGGCTGGTTCATTTTACTCAAGTGGACCACTGTGAAACCCACTAGCAAATATCCATTAAAACAAGAACCAAAACATTTCACAGAGTACAATGTGTTACAGTTGGCTGAGAAACATCAAAATAATAATACTGTAACCATAAAAGAGATAGCATAGGCCGAAGCCCTGTAATGTAATGATCCAGGATAAGCTTCACACATCTGTGGTCATCTCAGTGCCTAAATGCAAAAGCACCAGAATGCCATGTTCACGGTCTCAAGTGATTACAGAAAATATCCCGAGAAAGTCCTTTAATTCATTTTCTTTTTCTGCTGCATTAACCACTGAGAATGAACTCAGAAGCTCCTGCTGAAGATTTCCTTAGAAAGAGAGTCAATGGCTTAAATAAAAGGATTTTACTGTTAAAAAATTAATTATTCCAAATAGGCTTCCATTTGTAGTTTAATGTATGCAGAAGTATCTTCCCTATATATTTATTCTGCATGTCATATGGAAATAGCCTTCACAAACATTTCCCACAGAATTGACCAGAGAAGCTTTAACTGCTTATCTAAAAAACACTCTATTTAGCCATTCCTCTTATTGAAAACATGAAAAACCAAGAGGATAGATGACTTAGTTTGTGCCAACAATCTATCTCTGAATATGACAGAGCTTGTGCAAAGCTGGCACTCCTTGTATGTTAATAAAAGATTTGGAACAGTAGTGATTTCTACAGCTCCAAATGAGTTGCATTAGAATTTGAAAAATTTAAAAGTCCTGTGACTTTACATCTAATTTTTTTCCCTGAAGAGGCAAACTGTTTGTATTTTTTGAGTTCTAATGTGGTACCCACTTACAGCAAAAAGGCAAAATATGCAATCGATAACACCATTAGCTGTCACTCTCCATTACATCATGGTTCGTCTTCCCCCTTTAGCCAAACTGGCAATATCCATTATTCTGTAAGACTGTGGGTGTTTTGTTCCATGTCAGGCATCTCAGAGGTAAGGGTCCCCATTCATTCACCAATGTCTGACAGTCAAAGTCTTCCTCATTATCATTCTAAACCTGAACTGCCATAGGACGAATTTTTCTTCTTCCATCACAATATTGTGTTGTACTTTGTGGCTTATTTAGTGCTAATTTTATATTTCACTTGTTTCAGGTAAGGAAGATGGGGCTTGTGTAATAAAGCTAGGGAAAGTGGCCTGATGAGTTCTTCCATTTGTTCATTTTTCTTCTGGTCCTGAGAGTGAATTTTGGCTCCATTTTTAGTTAATACTGAGATATTTTAAAATCAAAGGTCTAAAAAATCATAGATCTTATCTCAGGGATGACAAGAGTGAATGTATTTCATAACTTACCATAGGCAAGTGGGATATTTCTTCTGTGGATCTGAAACCTGCCGAGTCCTCAAATGGAACAGGTACTGAGTGACCTAATCATGAGTGAGGCAGTGTCTATGACAGTAGGCTTCAGCACACTGAACATGCAACATCCACTCTCATGAAGGCTGTCAAAGTCAAAATCTGCTGGACAGATTCACCTTTGGGACTCAGACATCTAGTAGTTGGAGAAAACAAGAAATGGCCAAAGCTGCCTTTACTGTTGGTAAAGACACAGAGCCTTGCAGTCTTTAATGTTGCAGATGATAATGAGATGGCCAGAATTTTAACAAGGGGCATGTATACTGATGTATATATTTGAATATATGTCATACCATGTTTATCAGCTGTGATCTGCAACATCATTGTATATTGTTCTTAATTCCACAGCTGAACCAACAAACTAAATCCCATTACAATGAAACTCCACTGAATTGTTCTGTTGTTCCACTTAATTTGTGTTCTAAAGAGATACTACTCCTTTAAAAGACACTAACTTATCTGTGAAGAGGTTGTAATCATGCAACCATAGATCTTTTTGCTCATTCTGGGGACTATTACCACATAGTCCTCATTGGTCACCCAGTTGTCCAACTCTTTTGTCTCCAATCCATCATTTGCTTTGCTGCCAGGAATCAAAAGTCTATCTCCAAACATGATGTTTTCTTGTTTAATATTCTTTAATGATTCCCCATTGCTTAGGACCCTGCATCCTTAGCTGACAGTCAAGGCCCCAGGCAACAGTCCCAGTCTATTTTTCAAACTATCTTCCCCTCTACACCCAACTTCATTAACTTTGTCATATGGATTGGCCCAAGCTCTTACTCAATATGCTCAATACTACCTGGCATACCCTCTATTTTCCCTTCTTCCTACACTGTAGCTCTTTTCATCTTGTAAGATCCATCAAGCTCTCCAGGTCCGTCCCAACTGTCTCTTCCCTCATCAAAGTTGTCCTTGGCCACCATACCAGGAAGAGTTTTTCTTGTTCTGTAGCCTGTTGTACTTTCTTTGTCCCTTGAGCTCACTCAGGGTGACATAGTCTGTCTTGAATAGTGAGGTGTAAACTGTCTTCTCTTTACCAAACTGTCAATGCCCTTTGGACAGTAGAGCCTTAATCAATATATTTGGTGTTAAACTGACACTGCTTCATATTGGAAAATGTGCCTGATAAATGTGATCATGCAGTTTACGGAACCAAATCAATTTAAAAATGATCTAGAGCTTTTCAGTTCTGTCTCTCATTCCTCAGAGCCCAAAGGGAAACAGATCTGATATTTGGGAAGCAAGACCTTCTTTCTGCCTCCTCTCTTATCTTACATAATGCCTAGAAAATTATGAGCCCCAATACAATGTCCTTTTCTTCCTCCAGTAAAGAGGTCTGGTTGTACAAAAGCATAGCCAACACTTCCTCATGACGTGCAAATCTTTGGGATTTGCTACTCTTTCTTACAAAATGACAAATAACCTTGGGAGTGAGAAAAGTTGCCCAACCAGCAACCACAAATGACAACTCACCTTGGCAGCAGAAGAGAGTGATAATTAGACACCAATTTCTTTTGTAGGATGAGTTGAGAGTAGTGGGTGGGGTTTTTTTGACTTGTCATTTCAGAATCAGAGAAAAATGTTTTTATAGTTAGCAGTTTTATGTTGCTCACTATAGCTAATATTGTTGCCAGAGTGAAAAGGTGGTAAAAAGACAGTAATACTGAATTTGTCTGTAATTACATTGTCACTTTTAAGCTCCAAATAAATGCCTTTGATCAAGATTTTTCAACAGATTGCTGGAAACAGAAAGTTTCTTCTGGTAAGTAGTAACATGCATAAATTTCTTACATAATAGATTATAAAAAAATTTTTGATATATGAATTTTTTTCTTGTGTTGACAGAAATTTGGCATTAACTGTGCACCACCCTTAAACAAAAAGTGCTCAATCAACTGGTCGCCTTTTCTTAGGAATCTGGTAATCTGTGTTCCCTTAATAGAATAATGATAGAGATGTTTTTCTATTTGTAATACAAAACTATGGAACAATGGAGTGTTTATTTTGGCTCAGGGACTTTGTTCAAAGGTCCCATCTCTGTTCCCCCTTCAAAAAATCCTGATTATAAATTCCTAGCACCCAAAAAGTCAAGCTGAGAAAAACCATGACTTTAGCATTTCCTTTTGGACAAGATCTTTAATTTGGAGAATGCAAATAAGTCTTTCAAAATTATTTTTAAGCAGCTGAGAGACCCATGAATACGCCAAAGCCTTTTCAACCCAAACTATTTCCAAAAAATTGTGTGTCCCATTTTTAATTCAGTTAAGAATTAGAGAAATACCTTTTATATAACAACTCTCAGCCCAGCCCAAGGAACATCTTCACTTTTAAAAAGCTAAGTCAATTTTTTTCTCTTCCTTTATTAACAGGTTTTCCCAGCAACGCAAAAAATAAAAATAATAATAAATAAAACAAAATCAACTTAAGTAATATGAAAGATATGTGCCTAAAGTGTCTTCAGCGATCTGCTTTTTAACTAGACAAGCTCTTTGGCAGATGAAAATCATTAGCAAGGGAAACAGTGGAGCTTTTAAAATGTGCTTGGAAAAGTTTCAGGGAAGATCTATAGCATTAAATAGCTTTAGAAACCCGAAGCAACATTCTAAATTACACCTGCTGCATCGGTTGCCTGAGAGGCCTAGAATAAGAAATATGAATTAAATCCTGAAAGATACCAGCCTCAACAACAGTACAGCCTACAGGGAACCTCTATCTAAGATGCTGTCCTTTTATCTGAAAAGCATAGATATCCATTGTTGTACAAGGAGAGGTATGGGCTAGAGCTAAGGCAAAGGTACCTCAAGAACAGCTGATACTGTTGCAAGGTTCTTTTTTTGTTTTGTTTTTAGTCAAAGAGCATAATAGGTCTATAAACCATTTCCCTCAGCCTCTAGCCACTCACACATCCAATTAGTCATTTAATAAGCATGTGTGAGTGCTTATCATATGCCACACACTTTCCAGGGCACTCAAAATCAGTGGTAAAGGTCCCTTATTTCATGGAACTGACATTCTAGTGAAAGAAAATTGACCAAGAAACCCCAAATAACTGGGGAAAGAACCCCTGCCAGATGGAATAAATGCTATAAAGAAAGCAAACACGGTGATGGAAATGGGAGTGGAGGGCTTACTCATGTAACTGGGGTCACAGGTCTTTTAGTTGAGCTGAGATCTGATGACAAGAGGAGCCAGCTATGCCAAAATCTGAGGGCACAGCATTCCCGGTAAGGGTATAGTCAGCTTGGTGGATTAGGGAACACAAGGAAAGTCAGTGTGGCTGGAGCTTAGTCCTCAGTTCATCATCTATAATTTTGTACACATACGTCACTGTAACATGTTCTTCACATTTGGGGCAAAAGAAGGCAATCTAGAGACAAAAACATACCTATGCTTATAAAAATCATAAAGAAGTCACAGGGCCTTACATACATAATAATGATTCTAAGGACCCTGATGTCAAGAGCCTGAGCCCCATTCCAGTTTATTTCCCAGTACTGATCGATCTGACCAGTTTCTCATGGTTGAAGGCATGGAGAGAGCGTTCAAGGCTAGTAGGATTGAGGAGTGCAGGATGTGGCCATGAGAGAAACCATAATTGTTTATCTCATGGGACCTCTGAACATAAAGGAAACCCTTTTTTTCTGATTCTTGAGGAGATTTGCACAAGATCCCAAGGCATCTTGTAGTACAGTGATCTTTCTCTTGCTTTTGACTCCCACCTATTACATTCCACCTTGTATAAAAGTTATTTCAGTATTGTTTTCCTGACACCATTAACCGGTAAGTGACTTCCTGGCAGGGGCTGTCTTACTGATTATTCTCTTTTCAGTACCTAACACAGCGCCAGACACAAAAGAGATGCTCAATAAATGACAAATTCCTCAGGACTGGCTTTGGCTTTATGAGCCCAATATTCCAATTAGAGGTATAATAATGGTACCAAATAATGTGATTGTTTTTGTTTTGCTGTGTAAGTAATAAATCCTTCAGAACTTCTGTGATATCTGCCAAAGTACAGATGGATTCCCAGCAATGCTTTGGCATAAACTAGATAATGACGCTTGTTGAATGTACACATGCATGTCTGAGTGGACAAATCTATGAACAAATTCCAGCAGGAACAACTGCACCCGGGGCCATTTTATTCAATCAATGTGTTCTACGATATGCTCAGCAGTAAGCGCAGTGCCACAGGGACAACAGTGAATTAAAACAGATGGTCCTGCCATACTAGAGCTATCCGTATGGCAGGGACGCACATGGGAGACATCATACATGTACGTAATTTTAAGAGCTACGAAGGGATGATGACCAGAGAAGCCTTCTTTGAAGGCTACCTGAAAGACACGGTCAATTTTATTCAAAGTATCAATGCTACCACATAATCATGAAGTCTTTTTAGGAACCAGGCCTGTAGGGTAGGAACCAGGAGGAGAAAGTGGTCAAGAAAAATGGCATCTGACAGTAATTGAAGTTGCCTCTGATGAGCAGGGATGGGTTACTGAGAAAATATGTGGAATCTTCCCTTTTGGCGATCCTTGAAGCTAAACTAGAACTTTTTATGTGTCCTGATTGTGTGTGGTCTTGTTTAAAGACAGAAGCAACCTAAAATTGTCTTTTGTAGGCATTCTTTACTATACCATGATTCTTTTACTAAATGCTTTACATGTAGCAGCTCAGCTATTTTTCTAGGGCATACCAAGAAAAATTGAAATTTATTTTATGAGTTAAAACACAATGTATTGCCCTTGTTCTCCCATCATTCAGGAAAAATAGCTAAGTGAAATTTTGGTCAAACTTTCCAAAAAGCTTTGGGCTGAGGACAAGCATGGAAAAATTCAAGCCCAAAGGAGAAATTTCCAGAAATTTAGAAGCAAGTGAAAACAGGGGGTTATAACAGTTCAGTACTTGCTGCCAGGAACAAAGTATATATGATATTATTTATTGCTGAAAGCTTTTCAGAGAGGCAGCATCTGGTTTCAGTGAGGTCTTGCTTTTTCATCCCATCCAGCAGCTGGACGGAGCACTACAGCACAAGAAGATCAACCAATTGGCCAAGGTGACACAGCGAGTTAGTGACTCTTTCCAGATTAGACCACAAGAGCCTCTAGCTCCTTGAATGCCAAGAATAAGTCACATGACAAATGGAGAGTTTAACATTTTTTGTTGACTCCAAGTGGATTCTTCAGCTTTAATTTTCTATTTGTGTTTATAGCTTCAGTGTCCTAAAGAATCATTCTTCCTCCTTTTTCTCCAATGGACAGATCGGGTATCAGCTTGGTCCCCTGTGACTGCCAAGATCCAACCCCCAACCCCTTAACTAGGCATTATTCATCTAGGTTGAGTGTGCTAATGGCAGGAAAAGTCAGAAATGGTCATGCAATGTTCCACTCACACTGGGAAGGCGGAGATCGAAAGGCTGGCTAACTCTGAGCAGAGAAGCTGGCCACTCTGCTCTGGTCGGTCCAAATGTGCCTCTCTGAGGTGGTGAAGGGGGAGGGGAGACTCATGAAGGTGAAGTCAATCCTGGAGAAAGCAGCAGAAGCTTTTACTTCTCTGCAAGCCTTTTTCTCTACCCGTGTGATTTCTCACAGAATCCTGGTGCTAGAAAACACATCCCTTCATTCTTTCTACACGTCTTCCATACCAACAGGAGAAAAGGAGTCTCTGTTTCCTAAGTATATGTGTTCCCCACATCCCAAGAAGATTATGCTATTTGAGTTGCAAAGGGAACAAACAAGCAACAACAACATATCCACACACGAAATTTACTGAATAAGAAATCTCAGCATTAATGCAATACCCACTGTGGTACTTAATTATTCTAAGAAGCAACTTGAGCTACCATCAGTTGTCATCTTACTTGACCACTTGCTCTATGTCTGTGGGCTTGGTTCCAAATAACAGCACACATTCACTAATAGTATTAATATACTATTAATTAAACTAATTATTAATATTATTATTAGTTTCATGAAATCAAAAGGCTATTTTTATTTTTAATTAATAAATTTATTTTTTTATTAAAGGCCATTTTTAGAGAAAGAAAGGAAAAGGGGGAGGGAGGGCACTGGAAAGGATTCTAACCATTCTTTTAAATGTCAAAACTTTTGGCTGGTGGATAATCTAATGTGAGAAGACTAGAGAACTGAGCCAGTGAGTCATGTGAACAAATCTGACATATTCTAAAGTGACCAAAAGACTATCAGGGAGGGAATAGAGGCCTAATTTGGTTATCGGATGCTGCAACAGCAATAGGGCACAGCATCAAGAGAAATCTCATAAGCTTTTGGAGTACACGACAATGCCCAGAAGGCATGCCATTTTCATAACATAAAACATATGCCTACTATGAGTGGCAGAAACCTAATTTCACTTTAAGTTGGAATGAACAATACCACTAAGAAACATATGACAAGTTCAATACCAAGTTAAGGAATTTTTAGTTACAACTTATTGCAGATGTCAAACACAATATGAATAGAACATTTCACTTTGTTTCCTTTACATCACAATTTTGTCTTAATTGGAACTGACAAAATAATTCCTGGCCATACAGAAGTGATGACATTTCAAGCATAAGGACTTATGCTTTGGCTCACATATGCATTCTATTCCCCTTTGACTTATTATTATACACGAGACAGCCACAATAATATAAACATTGTACTCATACATTTGGTATTTACTGAGTGCCTGCTATGACCTGGGTATTGACTTAGGCTTAAAGGTTACAGTCATAAAAACAGGAACACATTCCTCCCCTCTTGCAGCTTCTAACTGGGCTAATTTGGTCTTATTTCAACATTCAGTCATTGTTTCGGTTAAGCTCAGTTCAGGTTTTAAAAGGGAAATCCCCATCGAAGGAAAATTCTTAAGTTATGACTGTCTTTTTCCAAAATGTATTTTCTCAACCCTCTACAATTTATATTAAACTCAGAGATATGGTCATTCTTAGAAGAACTAGGATATGACAAAAGGTTCTTTCTCTTTGAGAAGATGAGTTTCTCATTTACAAGTGTCTAATGAGTTAGCCAGCAGGTGCAGTTGCTACATGTCAAACCAAGAATGGTCACAGAATCCTGGACAGGCCAGCTGAAAAAGAGTCCCCCAAATATCAAACTTAATCCTTGCTCTGCCCAAAACTCTAAACTGGTATCTTTAGCAAGTGCCAGTAAATAATTACACATTTTGGCAAACAAGTGCAAACAACCAGATTCAGTTTGCCCCAAACCTGTCCACAAGATCCTCTGTGCCAAGAGGCATCAATCTGACCACAGGGGATGCCAGGTAACTGGCTAGGGTGCAAGACACACCTGGGCGTTAGTGCAAGTTTCCAACTTTTGCTGATGAGCACTATGGTGTTTCAAAGCCACACAAGCACACCACATGTCTCTTCTTAGAAGAAAACAAAATGGTCATTTTATGTTTGAGATTCTTCTACCTTAGTTCTTTAGCTGTCTCTTGCCACCTCCCCTCACCCCCACCTCCAGCCTTGTCTCCTTTCCCCTCACCATTGCTGTCCCTTCACAAGCTCATTTCATGAAGTTCTGCAGACATCACGTATCACAGGAGGGGACCCTGAAGCTCAGGATCACAAAGCTACAAAGCAGCTGAACCAGGATTCCATCTGAGTCCAAAGTCCTCAACCACTGTACCACACTGCCGCTTTGGTGATTTTTGACTTTAAGTCTTTATAATAAAGATGAAGTCTTTTTTTTAGGCATTAAGTTGAACAGTAGCAGTGAAACATAAGAAGTCAGTATTAATCTCTAATGTACTTGAGAAAAATCTAACAAATTCGCTAGAGTGCTTTAAAGCTGGTAATTAAGGGGGCAATTTATTAAGGTTACACGTCCTAATTGCATCAATTTTTTTCCCTCCAGTTTTATCGAGAAATAGTTGACATACAACACTGTATCAACTTAAAGCACACAGCATGATGGTCTGGTTTACACATGCTGTGAAATGATGACCCACAACAGGTTCAACTAACAATCAGGTTCTCATACACATAAAAATAAAGTTCTCCTTGTGATGAGAACTCTTGGATTTACTCTCTTAATCACTTTCCTGAATATCCAACAGTGTTAGCTATATTCATTACGTGGTACATTATTCCACCTGTGATATTTATTTATTTTATAACTGCAGGTTTGTACCATTTGACCAACTTCTTCCAATTTCCCCTTCCCCATCCTCTACCTCTTTTTTTTCTGAGTTTTTTGTTTTAGATTTCAAACGTAAGTGAAATCATACAGTATTTGTCTTTCTCTGAGACTCATTTCACTTAGTATAATACATTCAAGGTCCAACCATATTGTCCCAAATGGTAAGATTTCCTCATTTTCTTTAAATGGCTGAATAATGTTCAATTGAATACCACGATTTTTTAATCCATTCATCCACTGGACCCTTATATTGCTTCTAGGTCTTGGCTACTGTAAATAATGTTGCTATAAACATGGCAGTGTACATATCTTCTCAGATTAGTGTTTTTGGTTTTTATTGGATATATTCCTAGAAATGGAAAAGCTGGATCATCTGGTATTTCTACTTTTAATATTTTTGAGAATCCTCCATAATGTTTTCCATAGTGGCTACACCAATTTACAATCCCACCAACAGTGCACCAACGTTCCTTTTCTCTACATCCATGCCAGTATGTGCTATCTCCTGTCTTTTTTTATTCTAACAGGCATGAGGTGATGTCACAGTGTGGTTTTAATTTGCATTGTCCTAATGACTAGTGATGTTGAACATCTTTTCATGTACCCATTGGTCTTTGTGCATCTTCTTTTATTTAAGCCCTTTGCTCATTTTTTAATTCGGTTCTTTGGTTTATTTTTGCTATTGAGCTGTGTAAGATCTTTATATATTTTGAATATTAACCCCTTATTAGGTATATGGTTTGCAAATATATTTTTTTCCCATTCCATAGGCTGCCGCTTCACTTTGTTGATGGTTTCTTTGCTGTGCAAAAGTATTTAGTTTGATGCAGTTCCACATATTTATATTTTATTTTGTTGCTTATGTGTTAGGTTTCATAGCTAAAAAATCATTACCAAGACCCATATCAAGGACTTTTATTCCTATCCTTTCTTCTACAGTTTCATGATTTTAGATGTTACATTTAAGTTGTTAATCCATTCTGAGTTAATTTTTGTGAGTGGTGTTAAGATATGGGTCCAATTTTGTTTCCATGTGAATATCCAATTATCCCAGCATCACTCATCTCCATAGAGTATTTTTGGCTTCTTTGTCAAATATTCTTTGACTCTGTATGCTTCAGTGTATTTATGAGTTTTCAATTCTGTTCCATTGGTCTATTTGTTTTTATGCCAGTACGATACTGTTCTGATTACTGTAGTTTCATAGTATAGCTTGCAGTCAGGAAGTGTGATGACTCCTGCTTTCTTGTTCTTTCTCAGGATTCCTTTGGCTTTTATGCTTCCATATAAATTTTAGGAGTGTTTTTTTTCTTCCTAGTTTTGTTAAAAAAAAAAAAAAGTGCTATTGTAATCTTGTTAGGGATTGCGTTACATCCATAGATGGCTTTTAGTAGTAGTGACATTTTAACAATATTCATTCTTCCAATCTATGAACACAGGATATCTTCCCAGTTATTCATTACTTTGATTTCTTTTATCAATGTCTTGTTTTCAGTTCTTTCAGCATCTTAAATTTATCCCTAAGTATTTTATTATTTTTACACTATTGTAAATGGGATTGATTTCTTTTTCAGAAAATTCATTGGTAGTGTACAGAAATGCTACTGATTTTTATATGTTAATTTTGGATCTTGAAACTTCACTGAATTCATTGATTAGATCAACTGAATCTTTAGATTTTCTTTATATAAAACCCTGTCATCTGCAATCAGAGAAATCTTCTTTTCCAATTTTAATTCTGTCTATCTGCCTTATTACTCCAGCTATTATTTCTAGGTACTATGTTAAATAGGAGTAGTGATAGTGGATGCTGTTTGTCTTGTTCTTGATCTTACAGGAAAAGCTTTCAACCTTTCACCATTGAGTATGTCAGCTGTGGGCTGTTCTATATGGCCTTTATTATGTTGAGATACATTCATTCCTTCTGTACCTCAGTTGTTATGGATTTTTATCACAAATGGATGTTGATTTTTGTGAGATGATTTTTTTCTGCATTTATTGAGATGATACAATTCTTTCCTTTCATCCTATGTATCACATCGATTTGTTTGTATATGTTGTACCATCCTTGCATCCTAGGGATAAAATTCACTCCACGATGGTAAATGATCCTTTTAAGCGCTGCTGAATTTGGTTTGTATTGAGAATTTTTGCACCTATGTTCATCAGGGATAATGGCCTGCAGTTTTCTTTTCTGGTAGTATCCTTTTCTAGGTTTGGTATCAGGATAATGCTGGCCTTGTAAAATGAGTTTAGGAGTATTCTCCTATTTTTTTTTTGAAGAGTTTGAGAAGGACTGGTGTGAATCTTCTTTAAATGTTTGGTACAATTGCCAATGAAGTCATCTGATCCTGACCTTTTCCTTTTTTGGGAGATATTTGATTACTGATTCAATCTTCTGAACTATTAATTGGTCTCCTCATATTTTCTATTTCTTCCTCAGTCAGCCTTGGTAAGTTGTATGTTTCTAAGAAATTTTCCATTGCTTCTAAGTTGTCTAATTTGTCACTATACAGTTGCTTATAGTAGCCTCTTGCAATCCTTTGAATTCTTTATTGTCAGATGTAATGTCTCCTCTTTTATTTATAATTTTATTGATTTGGGTTCTTTTTGTTTTTTCCTTTGGATAGCTAGAGGTTTGTCAATTTTATCTTTTCAAAGAACCAATTCTTAGTTTGGCTATTCTTTTCTGGTGTTTTTCTGTTCTCTATTTCTGTCCTAATCTTTATTATTTCCTTTCTTCTGCTAATTTTGGGCTCAGTTGGCTCTTCTTTTTCTAGTTCTAGCATGTAGAGTTAGGTAGTTTATTTGAGATCTTTCTTGCCTTTTAATGTAGGCATTTATTGCTATGAACCTCCCTCTTAAAACTGTTTTTTGCTGCATCCTACACTGTAGTATGCTGCATTGACACTTTCATTTATATCAAGAAGGTATTTCATTTCCCCTTTAACTTCTTCTTCGATCCACTGGTTGTTGAGGAGACTGCCATTTAATTTCCATGTGTTCATGAATTTTTCAGTTTTCCTCTTGTTACGGATTTCTAGTTTCATGCCACTGTGGTCACAGAAGATACTCAGTATGATTTCAATCTTCTTGAATTGGCTTAAAGTTCTTTGGTGACCTGCCACATGGTCTATCTGAGAAAATGTTCCATGTGTGCTAAGAAGAATGTGCATTCTGCTGTTGTTGGAGCGAATGTTCTGTATATGTCTGTTAGGTCCAGTTGGTCTATAATGCTGCTCAAATCTGCTGTTTCCTTATTGATTCTGCCTGGATGGCCTACCCATTGTTGGGAGTGGGAAATTAAAGTCCCCAATCATTATTATATTACTGTTTATTTCTCCTTTTGGATCTGTTAGAAAATTTTTGTTTTATGCATTTAGGTGCTCCAAAATTGGGTGCATAAGTATTTACAATTGTTATATCTTCTTGATGTATTGCCCTCTTTATCAATCTCTAATGACATTTTGTAAATCCTTTTGCCATTTTTTGGTTTAAAGTCTGATATGTGTATAGCTACCCCTGCCTTTTCTTTTTTCTTTTTTCACTCTTTGGTCACCATTTTCTTAAAATATTGTTTTGCATCCCTTCACTTTCTGTCCATGTATCTTCTCTAAGGCTAAAGTTTGAGTCTCTTGAAGCCAACATATTGTTGAACCCTGGTTTTCTTGTTTGTTTTTTAAAATCCATTCAGCTATTATATGTTCTTTAATTGGAGACCTGAATTCACTTATGTCTAAAGCAATTACTGATAGATAAGGACTTACTATAGCCATTTTGTTGTTTTCTGGTTGGTTGTAGATTCACTTTTCCATGATTCTTATCCTGCTGTCTTTCTGTTTTGATGTCTTTTGTTACCAATATACTCTGACTTCTTTGTCATGTTCTTTCGTATAATTACCATTAGATTTTCCTTTGTGGTTACCATGAGGCCTACATAAAAGATTTTAAATTTATAAAACCTTATTTTAAACTGATAACAATTTAAATAAAATGTATAAACTTTACACTTTTATTTCTCATCCCCTTCACAGTTTAAATTTTTGCTGTTAAAATTTATGTTTCCATATTATATAACAATAGATTATTATAGATATGGTTATTTTTATTAGATTTAATTTTTTAACTTTTAAACTAGAGTTTTAAATGAATTGTGTCACTATTATCATATTGTAGAGTATAAATATGACAATATATTTACCATTACCAGCGAGATTTACTCAGGTTTTTATGATATTAGTGTTCTTTTACGTTTCAAAGAACTTCCTTTAATACTTTTTTAAAAAAGATTTTATTTATTTACTGAGAGAGAGAGAGAGAGAGAGAGTGCACATGTGAGCCCAGGGAGGTAGAGGGAGAAGGAGAGATTCTCAAGCAGATTCCCCATTGAGTGCAGAGCCCAACATAGGGCCTTGAGATCATGACCTGAGCCCAAAATCAGGAGTCCGATGCTTAACCAACTGAGCCACCCAGGCACCCCTCCCTTTAATATTTCTTTTAAGACAGGTACTGTGGTAATGAACACCCTCAGCTTTTGTTCAGGAAGGTCTATTCCTTCTTCATTTCTGAAGAACAGATCTACTAGGTGTAGAATTCTTGATTTTCAGTTTTGTTTATTTTTACAATTTTCTGAATATATCACTCCATTCTCTCCTAGCCTGAGAAATCTGCCACTAGTCTGAAGTTGTATGCAACTTCTCTCTTCTCTTTTACTGCTCTTAAAATTCTTTGACTTTTGACAGTTTACTTATGTGTCTCAGTGTAGTCCTATTTGGATTCAACCTATTTGGAATTCTTTGGGCTTTATGGATCTCAATATCAATTTCTCTCCCCAGGTTTGAGAAGTTTTCAGCCATTATTGCTTTAAATATGCTTTGTCCCCTTCTCTTCTGGAATTCCTATAATGCTAATATTATTTCTTTTCATTGTGTACCATAATACCCATAGGCTTTCCTCACTCTTTCATCCTGTTTGCTCCTCTGACTCAGTAATTTTTAATATCTTATCCTCCAGCTCACTGATTCTTCTGTATGATCAAGTCTACTTTTGAAACTCTATACTGAATTCTTCAGTTCCATTATTATATTTTTCAACTCCAGAATTTCTGGTTTTTGATGTCTATTTTTTTGTCAAACTTATTTTGTTCATACATTGTTTTCTCAATTTTGTTTGGTTGTCTGTGTCTTCTTGTAGCTCATTAAACTCATTATTCTGAATTCTTTGTCTGGCAGTTCATAGATCTCCATTTATTTAGGGTGAGTTATTGGAGCTTTATTATTTTTCTTTGGTGGTGTTGCATTTACCTTTTTATGATCCTTGACTCCTTACATTGGTGTCTGCTCATTTCAGTAATCAGGCTCCTCTTCCAGACTTTACAGGTTTGCTTTGATAAAGAGTTTTTCACCAGTCAGCTCACTTTGGGTTCCTGGGTGTGTTTGGTGGTAATGTCCTGTGGCAGGTGGGGCCCACTATTATGATCTATTTTTGAGCAAGGCAATTGTTCAAGCTCTGAGGATGGGGATGAGGGTAGAGATGGTTTGCTACTGTCTGAGAACAGTTAGATGGACTGTTGGCTTGGTTTCCAACCTAAGTGAAGCTGTAGGATGAGATCCATAGTTGCCTGGATTCTCTGGTCAGGCTTACCAGATGGTTGGGAATGAGTACTATATTCAGTAGTAGATGGGGCTTTGAATTAGCTTCCCTACCCTGTCAAGGCAGCAGAGTCTATAAAACTGGTTTGGGGACCCAGTCAGTCCAGACTGCATTCAATTCCCCAGTCAACTGAAACTACTGATTTTGCTCTGCACACAGAGAAAGCCATGGGCTGTGCTCTCTGTTCACTGTATGTAGGGCTGTTCAATGGCCTCTACAGCTTCCTGCATACTCTGGTTAGGTTCCCTGGTTTGATGGGCTAAAATATGTATTCAGCAATGAGTGGGGTTATGAATTAGATTCTCTGTCTGGGCACAGCAGAAGCAGCAGCTCTAGAGTTGATAAAGTATTCTGGTGGCCATCTTCACTCAAACAAACCCACATCCCAAGTTCCCTGACCAAACAAGGCCACTGGCTTTGCCCTACAAAGTATCAGCTCTGCCTACCTCTTGGGTCTAGGGCCACTGAGCTGCACAGCTTCCAGTAGTTATCTCCAGCCCTTCTGTCAGATGGTTAGAAGATACTCTCCATGGTACATGAGGCTGTTTCAACTCCCTTGCCTGGGCAAGAGGGGTAGGGGCTGCTCCAGACTATCAGTTTCCCAAACACGCTCTCTGATTGGGAGGGGCTACCCTCAGCCATGGCTGTAAATTAATCCCCCTGCCTCTGCATAGCCCAGGAATGTTCCATGCCTGGTACTGGCTTTGCCCACTCATCTCTCAACTCAAGTGCTGTTAGGCCACACTGCTTCTAGATGTTGCCAGTCATTCTGGTCAGATGGGGCCTGAAGAGATTCTCCACAGTGAGCAGGACTATGATTCAGCTCTTTGCTGAGGGACAGCAAAACTCCTCATTTGAGGACCCAAATCAGGCAGATCTGTACTCTCCTGAGTTCCCTGGTTAGAGTACATCTGACTTGGTTCTGCAGATGAGCAAATCCTCTGGCAAGGGTTACTACTTGGGCACTGTCCAGGTGAACTCGGTCTGCCAAAATCCATGTGCTGGTTGTTGAAAGGCCCTCTCCCTTTCTCCTCCACAGTCGGATTCCCAGGGACTGAGCCCCACAGATTCCCTTGAAATCCCTGTGGTACAAGACCAGAGTACGGGCTCCCTCAAAGAGACCCACAATGCTGGGGGGTTGCTAACTGTCCCTCCAGAATTCTCTTCCACTGTAGAAACTGAAGGCTCAAGGCAGACCTCTTCATTTGGTGCTGTCCTGGTGTGGGGGAGGGGCAGCATGGTCACTGTATAGCTGCTTCTCTTACCCCCCCCCCTTTTTTTTTTAAAGATTTTATTTATTCATGAGAGAGAGAGAGAGAAGAGAGAGAGAGAGAGAGAGGCAGAGACACAGGCAGAGGGAGAAGCAGGCTCCATGCAAAGAGCCTGATATGGGACTTGATCCCAGGACTTCAGGATCACACGCTTGGCCAAAGGCAGACGCTCAACCGCTGAGCCACCCAGGCATCCCTTCTCTTACCCTTTTAATCTGACTTGGCCTCTTTGGTGTAGGATCATTCTTCAGCTGCACCTCATGTTCTAGGATTCTCTCAGTGACGTCCTGTTCTTGAATAGTTGTTAGTTGTTTTCTTGTATATAAGGGTAACAACCTAATCACCTCGGTGATGTTAATCTCAACTTCAAGCCTTTTGCCCCTCCCATGTGGGAGCGCGATGACAAAAGTCAGGAACAAATACTAATTAGAGGTTACAATGACCCACATGAACCCACAAGTAAATGACAAAAATCTACCCTATAATGAATGTCACAGTTATCCTCTGTAACCTACTCCAAAGGAAAGCCAAATGAAGTCTTTGTTTCCATTAACTTTTACTATTGTTATTCAGTTCATGGATCCAGAAAAGCTTTTGGTGGGCATAGTTCTTAGATTTATACTAAGCAACTCCATGGAGAGAAAGCTGCAACTGTGGTCTCACAAGATCCACACACCTAATGCGCTCATTTACAGGCTGTGTAAACACTGATGACAGGGGAGGATTCCTACTACCCTCCTTCACCAAAGCTTTTACAACCCAACTTCACTCTTACTGGTTATGAAGGCTGGACCACCCACTAAATTTTCTTCAGCTAAGTAAACAGCTACAGTTGAGAAAAGTGCAAACTTCTGGGCTTACTGCTTTTAGATCCACCAAGTGTTCGTTCAAGACTGAGTTCCAGCAGGTTACAGACAAAATCCAACAGAATGAAACTGGGAGCTTAAGTAAGCCTTACCGCCAAATGCATGAAATCATTAGGTTAGTTCTCGACCTGTGTCTACCGTCACTCTTCTTTCTGCTGTACACCAGCCTGGCTCAGAAGCCAATGCTATTTAGATGAAACGGAGCATAGTAACACTGATTCCATGGAAAAAGAAAAACGCAGCAGCTTATAAAGTGAGTTCCATTAGTGAACTGACAGTATTCAATGACAGAATACCAGGAGATGGAGAAGGAAAAACATGATAACAGCTGTAAACAGTAGCTGTCTGCATGAAAGAGCCACTAGCCTGTGCCAAAGTAAACTACGAGGAAAAGAAAACTGTTTTTACCAGTAAGGCAAAACTGCTTTCTGGATTTGGAATCATTTTCCTTTAGAGTCATTCTTTGGTTTTCTGAAAGGGACCAGGTTGAAGGTCCGTATGGAATTCTGATGAGATCAGGGGAAAAACCAGCAGCTAGCAAACACAGATTAAGTGCCTACTGTGTATAAGACATTGCACTGTGGTAAAGCCTGCATCATGCTTTCCTCCCTGGCCTAAGTACTCTTGGCAATTTCAGTCTCTGTTCTTGATAAAAGATGACTGCCCCCTCCTGGCCACCTTTTATGAGATTGTTTTAAGACGTGGTTGTACCCATCACCTGCCCTCATTGCTCTTCCTCCTCTGAGATGTCACAAACTCCTAGTGAAATCAAGTGTCTTATTGGTCTATAAAGGTCTAATCCACTTTCAGATGACAGAGGCTAAGCATAGGAAATCTCACATAGCTCCTTTATCAAATGGGACTGGGATCATACTACTCAGAGGGACGCTCCACTGACCCTCCCACCATCTTTTCTTTCTATTCTCCTCTCTCATTCAGTAATGACCACAGATCTTCACCAATTTCTCACCATGGTGGAGTTCTAGAGACAGGCCTGGGTATTACTTCACCAGAAATCCCAGTCTATTTACTGCCTTAGCCCCTCCTCTTACTTAGGCCCTGCTCCAATTTTTCACTTCTATTTCTCAAACCCACACCTGTTTCTACTAGCTCTGTACTTACAAAGATACCCTGAGACCAATATATCTCTGAATCACTTCTTTCTGCTTATATCTACAACCATTTATGTCTATGATCATAGATTGCTGAGAGTTTGCTTGCCTAAACCCAGATAAAACCTGCTTTTTGAGGATAAATTTTATTTTATTTTATTTATTTATTTTTTTTTTTGAGGATAAATTTTAAACAGAAGTTAAGAGAGACCTGATTATCAGAGAAACAAGGCTGGAGATCCCACCAAGTAGTGTAGTGTGAATTTATCTTCCCAATGTGGAATCTCTGGGCCTTCCTATCCATAGAGGTGATCTTGCTCATAGATTTGCAGATTTGCAGAACAAATCTGGATTGGGGACCTGTACCCAGAAACCACATGCAAGCAATCAAATTCCTACATGCAGAATCCAAAACATAGTGTAAAATGCATCCACTGATTTTAGTAAATCTTTTCCTATAATTAGCCACTCGTCTTCAAGACCAGTTCTAGTTCAAGAACTTGTCCAATGTTGACTAGCAAAAATAACATTCCAAGCATAGGGAGTTTTATTTTTTCAAGGACCTACAGGATTGTAAAGAATTTTCATATTGAACTCATTAATGTTAGTAACTAACTCATGGTTAATCACTAGAAAAAAGGTGGCAGGGAAAGGAGGAAGGTAACATACATAAGCTAAAGTCACAGATAATCCCCAAACCTCTTTAACCAAGTTTTAACCTCTTCCTGCTAAGCCTTTTATCAGAGCTGCTAAGGAATAACCAATGTGACATATTTAAGCTTTATCTCATCTATTTCCTCTCCCTGGCCTCTCATTGGGCTGCTAATGAGCTGTGAAGTGGCCAAAAGATAGCTGGCCTCCACACGGGAGGGAGAAGGCTACAAACTGGATAATCCACAAAGTCACTTGGAGACCACGGGAGAAGCTGTGTACTTCTTACTCCACAGCCCTGGGAAATATGATGTCAGAGGCTAAGCCAGCATTTTTCTCCCAAATACCTGCCCCTACACAGTTGAAATCTCACCAAAGAGGTACTTTTGCTGTTATTGTTTAAAGCATTAGGTCTCTAGGAATCACCTGATTATCAAAATTTGGCTGCATTAGTCCACTGAGATGCGGAAATGTGGATAGAATAACTTGTTAACAATACACAACCTGCCCACAGCAGAGCTGAGAAATGGCTTACAGGAGGGCGCTGTTTTCACCAGAAACCTCACTAAGGATCTCTCTGATTCGACTTTATTTCCTTGGTCATTAAAAAAAAATGTTTTCCTCCTAGCACCATGAGTTAAGGGCACCAGAGTAAGAAGTTTAAGGTGTTAAAAAGTGTTCAGGGGTTGAGGGAGTGATACCACTATGAGTTGAGAGATGAATCGGAACTGGCAGAGGGAACCTAAGAGAGACCAGGGGAAGAGGGTGTCAAAATTTTGAATTCAAGTCCAAAACTGTTATGGAGAATTTACTTGTTTTGTTACCTTTATTAATTAACAGTTTTACGTAGCTAGTTGCCAATGGGCCGCCTGCTATCCAAGTATAGGGTCCCAAAGGATTTGGATACAGAATAAGTTTTGCTGTAGAAAAACATGTAGAAATGAAATATTGATAGTTTATTTATACATATGTATGTATACATATATATGTAGGTGTGCACATAGATATATACATCCACACGTACACATATATAAATGAATATAAAAGTATATACACATATTCATTGAATATCTTCACAAACACAAATTCAGAAAAGAAATAAAGGCAGATGGACCATTCTCTAGGTAAGAAGGAAATTCAGACAAATTCTAAAAGAATGTGAGTTTCACTCATTCCACAAAGATTTACGAAATGCCTTGCACATGCTGGGCCATGCTCTAGGCACTGAAGATACACAGAGAAAAAGCAAACAACTAAAACAAAAACCACACAACCCTTGCCTTCTCAGAGCTTCTATACTTATGGATGTGGGTCAGGCAATAAATGAGTAATATGCATCAGATGGTAAGTCCTATGGAGAAAAATAAACCATGACACGCAGGGAAGAATGTCTGCACGGGGGAGGTGGGTGGTGAGAGTGTTGTACTTTCAAATGAGCTGTCAGGAAAGCTGATGCTCTGAAGGAAAAATCAGAACAGAGATCTGAAAGAGATGAAGAAATCCAGGCAGCTTCCCAGAGGGAGAGCACTCCAGGTGGAGAGCAGAACAAGTGCAAAAGCCTCAAGGTAGGCACTTGTCTGACACATCCGAGAAAGAGCCAACATGACAGTGAGGACAGGCTGTTCTGTTACAACATGTGTTTCTGTACCAGCAGTCTGCTCATAGACTATTGGTAAACAGTAGGGTAATGTTGGTATAAGATGGAAAGAAGATTTTTCTTAGCCAAAGGAGCCAGAATGGGAGTAGAAATCTAATCTTAGCAGGAAGGGAGGAAGCCCTCAGTGTGGTTCCTGCACGGGCTGGAGTGAGTTCAGCGCCATTTAAGAGAATTAAAAGTGAGCACCCCCGCCCGAGCTACCTCCCCAGAAGTGTGCCCCCTCTTACCCGCACGGCTCTCCCAAGCTATCCCTTGCTGTCCTGCCTAGTGCTGGAGGTTTTAAGTTATGTAAGATAGGAGAGGTCTGCTCCAATCCAAACTTTCCCATAAGCCCTGTTATTTTTAGAGTGCATTTTGCAGAACACAGAGTTTTACAGGACACATAGAGTGCTATAGCAGAAACATCGACCACAAAGGGCCTTACAGGCCACTATGAAATGGGGAGGCACTGGAGAGCTTTGAGCAGAGGCATGAGATGATGTAATGTGCTGAAAACAAACTGGTGGGGGGAGGGAGGGGGCAGGGAGGGGGACAAGGATCCAAGGGGAGAGGAATAAACAACTGCAGAAGCAAGTGGACCTCACAGCAGTCTTTGCAACCCCCCAGGTGAGAGATGATGGTGGCTTGGACCAGGAAGGAACTAGTGAAAATTGTGTGAAATGGTTAGGATTTGCTGATGAATCAGCTTTGGAAAATGAACAGAAGAATGGAGTCAGGATGGCTCCAATACATTTCAGCCTAAGGAACTGAATGAAGGGTGGTGATGTCACCACCAGAATGGGAGGGATGACTGGAGGATGATCCAGTTAAGAGTGGTTAGTTTGGTTTGGGGTAAAGTCAATTTTCATTGTCCTCTATACAGCATTCAAGTGGAGATTTCAACCTGTCCAGAGCTCAGGGGAGATGAATATGAACTTTTCAGGGCATAGATATTATTTAAAGCCACAAGAGTAAACGTATTCACATTCCTATCAAAAATGGACTCAGCAACCCACTAGCAGGCTGAGAATGTGCCAATATCTACAAACCTTATGGACTTAACTTTGATTTGTAGTACAAAAGCTTGGATGCCTGGAACAGGAGTAGGAAGTGCTTATGGTGGCAGAAGAGTACCTTCACCAACCCCCTTACCTCATGCCAAAAAAAGAAAAAGGTCTAAGGCCTGGATCCTGGGTCACTGGAATGGATGCTGGGATAATGAGCAAAAACAGCAAAGAAAGCTTATAAGGAAGACCTGTGAGGTGTGAGGAATATCAGGACAGTGTGGTGTGTTCTGGACCCCAAGTAAAGAAGGTGGGGTGGAGATCAAACAGGTCAAGGAAGATGAAGACTAAGGATTTGCTACTGAACTAGGCACCCAGCATATGGTGAGCAAATGTCGCCGTGGCTGAGCATGGTTTTGGTGTCCATGTGCCACCCCACCATAACCAATGGAGCATAGTCAACCCTCCCAGAGAGTTTTGCTGAAAGGAGGGATTTAAAAATAGAGCAGTGGCTAAAGACACAAGACCACCAACTGTATGTTTATTTTTTAATAGTATGGGGACATTACAGCATGTTTTATGGTGACCAGAATGATCCAGTGAAGAGAGAAAACAGACAATACAATAGCGAGAAGGGGAGAATTGCTGGGGTAACATCCCTGCATGGAAGATAAGAGGGAAAGCAAGTGTCCAGCAGAGAGATCTGTCTTAGCTCTCTGTTAAAAGGAGGGAGGCTTGGCATATGGGCACTGATTCTGAGAGATGCATAGATGTGGTGGTGGAAGCTTGTAAATGCTCTCCTGATTACCTTTGGGTTTGTTTCACAGTAAAATAGGAAGATCGGTTATCTGCAGAGGTAGGATGTGGGAAGTTAAGTGTTAGAGGCTTGAGGATAAATGAGAAAGTGTGAAATAGTGGTCTAGAAGAGTAGAAAAGTAACTTGGACTAGAGAAATAAGGGGCACTGCCAGACATTCCTAAGGGCTCCATGAGGTTAGTGGCTGTGCCTTTACATCGAAACCAGTCAGCGTGATATGCATTTTCTGCTGGGTCTCTCAGGTGCAGGCCCAGCTGAGGTGGACAGGTGAGTATAATCTTGGGTGGAATTTTGCCAGATAGAAGTATGATGAAGCAAGAGAAGTGCAAAATATTGTAATAATGAACTTCTATGATTTGAATGCTGTGTCCTCTCCCAAACTTGCATGTTGAAATCGACACCCAAAGGTTATAGTATTAGTAAGCAGGGCCTTAGGTTATGAGAGTAGAGCCCTCATGAATGACATTAGTGCTCTTATAAAGAGATTAACCAGGTTCCCTTCCACCATGTGAGTCTGTGACCCGGAAGGGGGTCCTCACCTGACCATGCTGGCACCCTGATCTCAGACTTCCAGCCTCCAGGACTATAGAAATAATTTTTTTTTAAAGCCACCCAGTCTCTGGTATTTTGGTACAGCAGCCCAAACAGATTACGACATGAACCATGAAATACGGTGTGGGGTAAGGATGTGTATTTCTTGTCAGTTACAAGTGGAGAGTTAGTCAATGTAGGCTTTAAGCAGTTGTCATATAGTAAATGACCATCCATTGATACACATTTCATCACACAGTGATATCCTTCCCCCCTCCTTTGGAAAAGTTCTTGTTCCCTTTCAAGCTGGTGAAACAACAGTAACCTCATACACAAACTTTCTGTTGGGAGATGGGTAAGATGCAATATCTTACTATGTTGTGTAATATCATCGTTCATACCAAGAGTAGACATCTCTTGAGGTTCATTACTTAGAATAAGGAGGGTGGGAGTGAAAGCCCTCAAATGAGGGCTCTAGAAGATAGCAGGGGGAGGGGTGGCAGGAATGTGGGACAGAACATTACTATATAGCTGTGAAATCATATGCAAGTCATTTTCATGCACATGCCTCCTCCAGGCTTCCCTACTTATTCCATCCTTAATTAGTATATCTCTTGGAGAGATTTTTCAATGACTTTCCTTTTATTTTTTTTCTTTTTGGACCTTCACCCATCAGTAAGCTATAGAACCAGCCCTCTCAGTACCACCACCCCCCAGCTGCACACAGTCTTGAGTGATAAGGCTGGGACAGGCTGAACTGACCAGTGATTCTGGACACTGGCAGGCATTTACAAGTGTCTTTGCAAAAAGTATCAGAAAGCAGATGCTAATCAAAGATCCAATGAGGTCAGGGCCCTGGGTTCCTTGAATATACCATTCGTTTTTGGCAGCTTATAGACTCTAAAATAGCATTTCCCATCTGGGCTCATTATTCTATTTGGCCCTGCCCCCCTAGCAGATCCATTCTAGATCTTTCTCCTCCTCCTACACCTCAAGAAGCTTGGCTGCTATGGCCTCAATCTCTGGGCTCATCTGCTGGCTGATTTCCTATTGGGTTTGAACAACGGAGATTTGAAAGAGAGGTACTGACAGTAGCAGTAGGAAGACTGGCAGGGCTGCAGCAGATGACTTCCCTACAATTTCTGCATTCTGACAGAACCTAAGTCCCTATAGGACTCTAGCTTCTGTTACTTGCCCATCCTCTGTGATGCGTGCTCTTCCAGAACAAGAGTAACACCATTTCCTCCCATTGCTGCTCCAGGTACAGGAGCGGTAACAGCTCCCACCTCATGGCTGGGGTCCAAGGGCCTCAACACACTTCATTAGTGACTTCACTCCCACCCTCACTTGTATGTCTCTCCCCTTTATTAAAGCCTCTTGATTTCTTGCCAGGACCATTTCAAATTCCACCATGTGTAATTTTACAACTGCACTTCAGTGCTGAAGCTGCTAGACAGAGGAAGGAAAAGCAAATCCTAAACACACGTAAGTTGTTTATTCATTTGGTCAGTCTAGGCAAATACGCTAACTAACACCTATGTCCTGTTGAAAGTAGAGACAGAACCTTTTAAGAGCTTCAGAATGACTTAACAGGGAACCAGCTCCACAAATACCTCTTTTCAATAAAAGTTTCACTTCCTGAATCAAAAGATACTTGCAAAGGTGACCACCATGGTCACCTTTGTTAAAACTTTTTTTCTATTAACTTTGAAACTACAATCATTTTGACAGCAGAGCTGATTTGATACTACAGACAGCTGGTTATTAGATTGAGAAGTTCTAATAAAAGCCCCCAAGCTTCTGTTTCAAAGAAAGAAACACAGGGAATAAGAATTTTAATATACTTCAAAAAAGTCTTCAATAGTAATAACTGGCCCATTAGCCAGCTAATTTGTACTAATGTCAATAGGTTAGTAATTCAGTCTTATATCTATACAAGATTAGCAGTTTAGCTATAAAGACTGAGGTCAAAGAATACTGCTGTTATTTTTCAACGATTCTGCTTAATAATCAACTGTGAATGATTACATCCCTACTTCCTTGTAAGAACCTAGAATCCCGAAAGTCTAGGGAAAAAATTGCTGCTATTACCCAGCTGAACTCAGGTCAGAGTGAAATTCCTAAAGGAGATCTAGGAGTCCAATAGTTTCTTATCTTGAGGAAAATAACCTTTCAGACTGACCAATGTCACTGGTAATGTTCACATGAAATAGATGTCAACATTTCATTTTGCAGGATACATAGTCTAGAAAGTCTGGCTTTATAGAAGACTAAAATATGTCTTTTCATTTAGAATTAATAAATAGACAACCTACAGTTCAATCTAGTGATGAATCAAAAATGTTTTGCTACGGAAAAGGAAGTGAACAAAGTTTATACTTTTGGCCACTTTTAAAACCCTTTGCTACTAAGAAGTATGGCAAAATGAGCGAAACCAGACAAATTTCAATTCAATTTTTGGCTTTGCCTTTGTTACTTATCTTGGGCATGTACATTTACCTCTCTAAGACCCAGCTTTGTCATCCAAAGTACTGGAAAAAAATATTCATTTCCCTTGCTTCACAGATACCATCAATTATGAGATGTCCTATCTCACTTAGAAATGGCTTTTGGGGAAAAAACTACCACATTAAATATACTTATTGTATAATGTATCCTGATTTGAGAAATACTAAACTGGATAAAATACAGCTTAGAAGATAAGAAAGAGGACAAGATTATCCATTTTGCTAAGAGTGTCACACGGAATAAATAACAAAGAAAGTAAAGAACCTATATGGCTCCTGGTTCCAGAGCAAGTCCTCAGTAAATATTGAAGATTTATTGCTAGCATTAGTATTACAAAGGAGAAGCATCCATGGAGCTTTTTACTCAATATATTTCAGTTCAAAATAATGTGGAATTGGGGTAATTGGGTGGCTCAGTTGGTTAAGCATCCACAACTCTTGAATTTGGTTCTGGTCATGATTTCAGGGTCATGAGATGGGTCATCATCAGGCTCCATGCTTCAGTGGAGAGTCTGATTCTCTCCCTCTCCCTCAGCCCCTCCCCTGCTCACATGTTGGTGGTGCGCACTCTAAAAATAAATACATCTTAAAAAACAACAACAACAACAAAAAGATAAAAAAAAACAAAAGACAAAATAACATGGGATTTTGGAGGTAAAACACATTGTCCAGAGATTGTTCCCTTCACTTCACAGATGACCTACACATATGGTATGATAAAGTGACTTACCTAAAGGTCTCTAACAATTGCAGAATCAAAACTAGAATCCAGATCTCCTATTTGTCTGATTAAACAATAAGTGTTTCCTGTGTGCAAGGCTCTGCACTAATTGTTTTACATATAAATTATGGAGTCACTACAGCAATGCGATGTGACACTGTAATGGGCATTATCATCCTATTTTCCAGGAGAAAAAGCTGAGGCCCACACAGGATAAGTGAATCTCACAAAGCATGCTCTTGGTCACAGTACTGATCCAAACCCAAATCTACCTGATTCCAAAGCCTGGACTCTTTCCACTGAGCTAATGCCTCCTGCTTGGCTTCTCACTTGCTCCTTCTTGGATTTTTTTTTTTTTTTTTCCTGCTGGAAGTCTTATCTTTTTAATAAAACAGTTAACTCCACAAGTGCAGGGACAGTGCTACCTAATTCTCTTGAGCAAGTATGGCACAGGACTGGACCCAGGGCAGATGCTCAAGAAATGTTTTCTAAGTGCATGAAAGAACTTTTTTTAAAAAAATTATGACTTGTAAAACAAAAAAAAATTATGACTTGTAAAAACAAAAAACCATAAACACTGAAGCACTTGAAACTCACAAACTGTGGACAAAATTGCTCAAGTAATGACTTGTGTCTGGATGCCATCCCTTCTCAGGAAGTACTTCCTTGCTGCTTTAATCAGTCTTGAGTCATCAGTCTAAGGATTGGGCTTGAACAGAAATTCTCTTCAGCTCCAAGAAGTAGAATTCCAGCATATTCTCCTGCTGGTCCAATGCCAGTCCTGCTTTAATAGTCAACAACTCCCAACACGCATGCTCAACAACCCTGAAGGCAAGGCAAGACTGGGAGGTGTGTAGGTGAGATCTGACTGTCCTTGTGAACAGGGAAACCACTTCCAACTGGCACATGTGACACCATGTCATGTCAGGCATTCAAAAAACCTGGAGCAATTCTTAGCTGAAAGGGGCAGGGTTCACTGATGCCTCTTTTCATGTGTAAGGAGGAAAAAAGCACCTCTTGAGATAATGAAAAGATATAGAACATAAGGCAAAAATGTTCCAAAAGACTCTTGGAAAGGTGATATGATCGAAGTCCTTGGCATCCTTGTCCTGGCCTAGAGAAGAAGTCATACCCTCTAGGAGAACATTTTGTTCATACAGAAGACCAGGATAAGGTGGGTCCTTTGAGGGATATGAAGGCAACGTGAAGCCAGCTAACACAGGATCTTTATCTATACTTTTCTGCTTTTCCTCCTTGAAATTGCCCGGCCCAGCAATTTTTTCGTTGTAAAAATCAGGCACAAAATCTGGTGAAATGGAGGAGGGACCACAGAGAGGCACAATCTGGTTTTATTACTTCCCAGTCCAGATTCATAACATAATCTACTCTGGGCAATGTATATGAACTATTGCTTTTTTAGTTAGTCTAAGCTTTGGAGGATAATCCCATGTATAACTTGGTTTATACAGAAGACCATGATGCTTAACAGAACTATGGGTCTCATATTAAAAAACCCTATAAAAGACTGACAAATACATAATTCAATTTTATGGTTTGTCTAATCAGTGCTATGTATAAATTCAGTGGATATATTCAGTGTATCCCTACTACTTTCCCAAAGCTCCCCTTTTTATCTTTCCCCCTTTCATTCTACGCACAGAGAAGCCTGCTATTCTGAATCCAAATAAATTTTCTGTTGGAACATTTAAAACAGTTTCTGATATCTTCCCCCAGATGTCCATAAGGCTCTCTGTTTTATGTCCTTTAGTTCTCTGAGCAAATTATTAGAAAAAATTCCCTGATGATCTCAAATAAAATACCAACTTCTTGGTCAACCTGCTCCACCTACCCTCTTACCCTATTTTGCTTTTCCCCATAGTACTTATCTCTATGTGACATATCATATATTTGTTTATTGATTGTCTCCCTTCATTAAATGTAAAAAATGATCTTGTTTTGTTCATTGTGTAATCTCAACCACCTCTAACACTGACTAGCTCATGACAGGCTCTCAGTATTTGTTACATGCATTAACAATCTTCAAAGGAATTCTTCATTTCACATCATTGTCAAAAGGTGACAGTGTAGTCTACCATCTTTTAGGTAAAGATATCACATCTCTTTCAACCATCTCTCTCCTTAAAATCTGGAAGAGATTGCATCTCCACCTCGCCCCCAAAGAAGTATTATTTTAAATGAATCATGTGCTGATTCTACTAATATATTTCCTATTTTGACAGTGTACCTATTTTTGAATGCGATTATCCTTGTGGTCCAAAAAAGGTCAAAGGCATGTCAAGTCTTTTGACAACCTTTATTTCACATTATAGGAGGAAATTTTCCTTTTATTGTTTGGGTACAAGGAGAAATTCGGAACATGGTAGGAGAAAAACTGGATCCACATCTGGTCTTGGAGATTTCCATTTCTGAGACCCTGGTAATCGCAAACTAAAGTTAGACAGAGCCTGGGGCACCCCAACAGTCAGCAAGAGTACACCTAGTAATCAAAACTTGTACATACCAGAACATGTTGTACCTTTCCTTTCGTGATGTTCTCACATTCCAGTTAACACCATCTGAACCTGATAATTTTTCTGCTTACTCTTTCTCCATTAGATCAGGAGCTGACCACATGGAAAAAACATGAATACTATATAGTCTCTATGTAATACTGTATATTCCTCCAATTTGTGAAAGGAATTTGGTTACAGGGAGGGATATCCTAGACCAATGTGATAAATTCATTCACATCACCTTATTTTAGAATTATAATCTTGGTGAAGATGATAATGCTGCATGGAGGTGGGAAGAGAGACAGTGAGAATATTTGGTCTGACTTTAGGACAAATCAATTTTAAATCACAATTCAAGCTCCAAATTATTTAGTGGACATAATTTATAAGTATGATAGGCAAATTAATGGCAATCTACCATTCCCAACTGGTTGATACTATGCAATCATGTGTTATAAAGAGAAAACAAATATAAATTTTGGGATGCTGAAACCAAAGGTACATTGATGGTATCTTTAAGATTTTGAATTTGAGACATTTTTAATTTCGTCCCTGGTTTCTCTTAATTCCTAAAACCTTGAAAATGGACTTAAGAGTATATTTTTAACATTTTGCTCAATAACAATTCTGTGCCTATACAGTTCTATACCTATATTATTGCAACTTTCAGGCTAGTGTCTGAATCACTGAGGTTTGTGATAATAAATTATGTTGTAAACTATTCTCTGGACCTCAGCCCCTTGTCGTATAAACCGTAAGTGGACCTGAACTCGGAGGTCCCTCTCTGGTTTATGAACCTCTTATTCCCACTGAGTTTTTGTATGAAACACAAATGGACAAGCAACATTCCTGTTCAGAAGTCTGGATAAATTCTTTAAGGGGAGGGTATGGATGATCTGGTTGACAATCCACCCTTCTAGACTGGTTGGATGGATAGCCATTAACACAACGCATGGAAAAACTGCTATGAGACTTAGGAAAATCACCTACTTGCCAAACAGGGTCCTTACAGGATTTGTCTCTGAGCATTTTGTTACGTAGCTTGCAAATCAGCTTATTTTCAAAACTTTTCTATCTTTAGGGCCTTTTTGTCACATACACATACACATACACACACACACATCCGCACACCAAAACCTATTGTGTTTACAAATCTCAACACTTAGCCTAGAGCAGTGGTTCTCAGCCAGGAAGCTCTCTTCCCTAAAGTGGCATGTGGCATTATCAAGGACTCTTTTAGTTGACACAAGCTGCAGGGGGCCCTGAGGGAGGGCAAGGTGGGAGGCGTGTCACTGGCAGCTAGGAGGTAGAGATAAGGGATGCTGCTGAACATCCTAGAGTGTGCAAGACAGGCTGGCGATAAGCAATTATCTCCCCAAAATGTCAACAGTGGCAAGACTGAGATCCAGGTCTAGAGAGAGCAGCTTTAGAATGCTGGTTAGCCACGCCTCTGTGAAGAAAGTAAGAATAGAATTCCTCCGGCAATTCTTTTCTTCTCAAGTCTTCATATTCCCTTAGGGCTTAATGAGTGTTTAGGGGAAGCTTACATATTAATGAAGTGAGAGAAAAGTTAATTTAGATGCAGGTAGAACTAATTGTCTTGTGGATGCCTTTTCCTGGTCATATGATAAAGTAAGTTGATAGGCTCCTCTTCTTTAACAAACACTATTGAACACTTTGATGTGATTGGACCTCTCAGAGCAACACTTTGCCGCCTTTCAACCCAAATCTTTGCAGCCGACTGCATTTTCACTGGCATCAGGACGAGTTAACACTCCCTTCTCAGTACAGTCTTGGCAATTGGTGGGCATCGAGCTTCTGTGCAGTGTCTGATGTATGTCAGATGCAAACAGCTGTGACAGTTTTTAATGCTAGAGTATCGACTCTCTGGCCCGATCCTAAGAGAAGGAGCCAGGTTAGAAAATGAACTCAAGTAACTAAGCAAGTGCCTTTTACACTCCAATACGTTTAAATACTTTTCCATGTAAATTATTCTACAGCGTATCCCACACACCTGTGCCTTTTGCAACAGATGATATTAGATTTAATTGATGATATTAGATATTAGATTTTCTTGATGGTTTAAAGACATCACATTATGGATGTCCGTTGTCATTCCCCATAACTGCTTTATGCAGGGAGACAGACAGTGGTTCAAGCAGAGTGTTTACTGCACTAAGGTTCTCGTGGCCCTACTAGGCCATCTGGTGAGGAATGCTATTTTAAGCTCCCTGCCTTCACACAGTCACCAGAGACAGAGCGTAAGCATTTTCTGTCGAAATAGGAAGAAATCCTGAAGCTCTGAAATGCACTCTCTCATCCATTCCAGATGCTATGACTTCAACAAAACTTGACTTGCAGAGATAGGCCAATGAATAGAAAAAGTCTGTTTTTTAACATGATTTTGATATTAAGTAGCACTCATCAATGTTGACTATTAGCTATATTCTGAATGGCTAAGTGCATATCCTACATTATTTAATTTCATCCTTATAATAACCCTGAGGTAGGTCCAAGTATTTACCCATTTTACAGACCCAGGAGGCTGAGGCAGAGAAATCCTGAATAATTGGCCTCAATGATGGAACCGAGGTTTGAAACCGGACATTCTGACTCCAGAGCTTAGTTTTAACCACAACTCCAGGGGCTGCAAAATGATAGTCTTCGGGCTAAATGTGGACCACAATATAAGCATTATGTGAGCCAAACAAAACACAACTTTTAGGGCCATGTCTAAAGTTGGGTAGCTGGTGGGGCGCCTGGCTGGCTCAGTTAGTAGAGCATGAGACTTCTGGTCTCGGGGTTGTGAGTTCGAGCCACATGTTGAGGGTAGAGCTTAATTAAAAAAATAATAAAATCTTAAAGTTGGGCAGCTCATGCCTGTCACAAAGGCTCAGCCAAGGTGCAAATAAGGGTTGCTATTCAGCCTGCACTTGACTTGCACAGCCATGGGTCTGGGAGTGAAGGAAAAGGTGCCATTTCCTAATTTGGATGAAGGAGCCAGATGAGCTAGTGGCAACCTGGTCGTCAACACTAACAAACTGGATGGATTAGTCACACAAAGCTCCACATTCTAGGGCTTCTCAGGGAAAGGAAGGAGAGGAAGGAAAAAGGAAAGGAAGGAGGGAGCTGGAGTTAGCATTCCTCTGGAGCAATCATTTCTCTAGAAGGGACACATGCTTGCCTGGGTACAACTGGCTCATATGACACCTTTGCGTTACCTGCCAAGACTATAGGCTTTCCGAGTTTGTAACCTCTGTACTGCATTACACTTCTGGCATTTTGTTTTAAAATCCCCTCCCTTCTCCTTCTGGACAATGGTCCAGTCACAGTGCTCCAACTGTTTCAGCCCCCTCTGCAGGGCAACCTCAAAGTCCAGCTCTCTGGAGCTGATGGATTCCCTCAGGTGGCCAGGCAGGGTGGATTCTGTTTTTCTCTGCAGGCTGCAATTCTTGTTTTTTTAGGACACACTGTTCTCTTGAGTGTGTCCTATGCTCTATGCCTGACAGAAAACCAAAACCAAAACCAAACAAAATACCCCCCACCCACCCCCAAAAAATACAGAAAGGACTGTGATGTGGATAGCCAGGTCTGGGGCAAAGACTCATACATTTGATAACTTCTCCTCTTAGGGTACTTCTTTATTGATGTGAACATGAAAACTACCCCACACAAGTGTTTACATTTTGGAGGCATGCATCTCCTTACACCACCGCAGGTCTCAGCCAGGCCTGGGGCATGTGGGCCAGTGATGAACAAAAAGCCACAGGGGGTGGCAACAGAAAGATGAAAGGTAACTGCTGACTGAGCAGGAGCCACCTGGAAGGCCAGATAGTTTCCCATCCAGCTAGTGTCCAGTGTATGCTACATTTGTCTCTGCGAGCTGACGCCGACTGGCAGCTCCAAGTGGCCTCCCTGTGCCCCCACCCAAGGAACTGCTGGCTGGTCTACACAGACACCTGTCGCTAATACGCAACTAGAAGACTTGGAACATCATCACACCTCCCCACATTTGGCTGAGAACATCAAGCAGTTTTGCCATTCCTCACTGGCATGTGCCCTGTTTTAGCATGGAAGCCAGAAAGAATTAATTCTATCTGTTGGCTCTCGGTCTTGTACCAGGGGATTAGAGACGGGTAATAACCTTTATTCTATCCAATTCATTTGAAATGAGAAAGAGCAAGATCCAGGAGAGTTTAGACCAGGAATGTTTTTCATTGTTCCATGTATCAGAATGACCCCTCGAAAAAAAAGATTGTGAACTGCCTATTTAATAACATTTCTCCCCCACTGCTGTTCCTGCAGAACCTTTTTTTAATGTGAGCGGCAATGTGCCCAGCTTAAAGCAAAGCAAAACAAAATACACTGCCCATTTTCAGGTTCTCTGGCAGAAAAGGATGGCCCTGCAATGCTAACTACTGAGATGGAAGTTGAAATCACCAAGGAGGGCATCTAGAAAGAACAGATGTGGCTAGCTTGTCTATTCATTACCTTTGGTCCCTCATTCTTCACCTGTTTCTTGCGTGGAAACACGGTGCATGGATCTCCAGCTGCCGTTTCGTGAGCACAAGGAAGAGGGCCACACAGTAAGGGTTAAAGAACAGGAAGCTAGAAGCAGCCCATGGCATTTGCTGATAGACATAATTGTAGTGCATGGCACTTCGCAGTTTGCTTAGTTTTCCTGAGTGTCAGTTTATTAAGGTATATTACCTCCCTAACAGGGTTTCTTATGGGTGTTTAAATGAGATAATATGTGTCAAACTGCCTCACAATGACTGATCTAAAAGCCAACCCAATCAACAAATCACTCCTTTTTCCCTTCTGAGATTAGATCTCCAGATCAAGGAAAAGTTAGCCAGACTGACTTACTACCAGCTAATGCTTTCAAAGTAGGCCTCTGTATAAAGTGTTTTTTGGTTTTTTTTTTTTTTTTTCCCGTTATTGTGTCTTTTGGCATAGATACTATTGAGTAAACAAGGCCCAGGGCAAGTGAGAATGCTCAAGGTGAGCAGTAGGATCCCAAGGTAAGTGGCAGACTGGGCCTTTCCAGGCTGGAGCAGAGAGAATGGATGGCCTGGCCTGGTATAGAACCATCATGAAGTATCCCAAATTCCCTTAGAGCCCAAGACATTCACCCCTCGAGGAAATTATAGCAAAATGAAAAAAAGTAAAAAGAGAAAGAAATCCACTGTATGACCTCAGGTCTGGAGACCTTCATACAAAGAGAAGGCCAGTCATTCCTTCCCCCAATTACAAGCATGCACATTATTTTCATACCGAAGTGCAGGTAAGTCACCTATGAACATGTGACTTTTCTGGTATTTTCTGCTTTTTTGAGAAAAGTATAGAATTCCACAATTTCTCTTTTCTAGCCATCAGTTCTTTGGCACCATATAAATCTGATAACTTCTTTCTCCTTAAACCAGCCTTAGGAAAACTGTTTTGTAAGGGGCTAGAGAGTAAATAGTGTAGGCTTTGAGGTCCATGGGGCCTCTGTTGCGACTGCTCATCTCTGCTGTTCAGTGAGACAATAGTCACTGTTAAGACATGAAGGAATGGATGTGGCTATGTTCCAATCAAGTCCCATTTATAAAAACAGGTGGCCTTCAGCTTGGCAGTCTCTGCTTTAAAGGACATTGAAACCATGTAAAACTACACAAGAAACATTCAGTAATAGGTAAGACCGTCACCAATGATCATCACCATGAAACAAACCAAAGAGCTTTTAAGTAAAAACCAACGGAGAGAAAGGAATGAAATGGGAGAGGCAGGGATTCCTACAACATTGAAACCAGTGCCTATCCCGCAAAACCAGACTGAAATGTTCCCAGATTATTGCAAATTGTGATAAGGAAAGGCGGAGAGTGCAATCTGATTGCATAAAAAGGCGAAGATAGGGGCAGCTGGGGTGGGTTAGTGGTTTAGCACCGCCTTCGGCCTAGGGCGTGATCCTGGCGACCCGGGATCCAGTCCCACATGGGGCCTGCTTCTCCCTCCTCCTGAGTCTCTGCCTCTCTCTCTCTGTGTCTATCATAAATAAATAAATAAATAAATAAATAAATAAATAAAATCTTAAAAAAAAAGGCGAAGATAACTATTCAAGTGAATAAAACAATCTGTGGACTACAGTAAGGGCGGGGGGACACAGGAAGGAAGGAATGAGCAGGGCACACCATTAGGGATTTTAGTCTTTGACTCTTTTTTTTTTTTTTTAAGATAGTCTTTTACTCTTTAAGCACAGAAGGAGGACAAGAAGCAGAGGGGAGGTAAGGGGGAGAGGCAGCAGCAGCAGAACATAAGGCCCACACAGGTGCCCTCCAAACATCTGAGGCCCCCTTACTCCTGGCCCCCATACCGATCAGCGCTGGGGTCACTGCTTTGCTCTCTCTTCCCGTGTGAGGTGTTCATATAACGACAATAACGTGTGTGTGTGATGGGACATGGAGATGAGAAAAAGAGTGCAATGAAAAAAATTAGTTGGAGAAGGGTCATTAGGTCTGGCACAGCTCTCAGGGAGGCTGGTCTCGTGGCTGTTCTAGGACCATGTCCTTTTCTTTCTACTACTCTCCATGCCCTGAACCCCCCTCTGCCTTCTTTCCTAAATCATAGCCAGCACTTGTAAAGCACTAACATCCTGCCAGTGTTCTAAGCACACTACACACACATATGTTGATCCTCTTGGTCCTCATAACCCTATGAGGTAGGCCTTATTTTTGTTCTCATTGAACAGAAGAGAAAACTGCAGCAAAAAGAGATCAAGTTTTAATTTTCCCCAGGGAAACTCAGCTATGAAGGGACAAAACTGCAATTGGAACCCACACAGTCTGGGTCCAGAGTCTACACTTTCAACTACCACTTTATCCTGCGTTCACAACCTCCCTCCTCCACATCCCAAAGCCAGCCTGGACAGGACACCTCACACCAATGGCTCCACTTTACCCTCCAGTGGATAGAAGGATGTGTTTTCTCATTCTCTCGAGAAAGTAATTCGATACAACTTTCAGACACAATTACCAATTTAAAGAATATAGAGAGGACAGAAAAACACAGTCAAAGGACACCATAGGGAAACAATCAGCAAAATGCAGACAGTAGCAAACTCTCCAGACAACTGTTTGTTCAACAAATAAACTGAAGATAGAGAGGTTTTGAACCTACAGATTAAAAGGGACTTTAAGACTTATAACCAATTATAGCATGTGGAAATTACTCGGATCCTGATTCAAACCAGCTATGAAAAGCAAATTATGATATTTGAGACAACTGTAATTTGAACATTATATATTTAATGATTTAAAAATGCTTACCTTGTACTAAGTGAGGTGATGGCTGTTAAGTAACTAGACAGGGGAATCCCTTCACCATGCACACGTATAGCAAATCATCACAGCGCACTCTTCAAATATCTTGCAAGTTTATGTATCAATTATACCTCAATAAAGCTGGAGGGAAAAGGGGGTAATCCTCATCTTTTAGAGATTTAAACTAAAATACTAATGCATAAAATGAAATGACATCTGGGTTTTGTTTCCACATAATGTAGGAAGGGAGGTTGGGGAGGGAGGGCGCCAGAGATGAAATGAGATTGGGCATGAGTTGACAACTACTGAAGCTGGCTAATAGGTATTCAAGGGTCTATTATATTTTTCTGTCTATTCTTATAAATTTTGAACATTTTATATAACAAGAGCTTTATAAAAGTTTGAAGGAAAGATCCACTAGGGCTTAAAATGAGACTTCGGTCAAGGAGGAGATTCTTGATTTTTCTATATGTACGTGCATAGTTGTTTTTTGTTTTTGGTTTTCTCTCAGCGGGCATTTTAAAGCTTAAAGGAAGAGTTTAAAGGGGACGCATGCATGGGAGTAAATTGTTCTTGTCCCTGAAAGATAAGTCTTGGAGATGCTGGGATAACCTGAAACTTCATTTCTTAATGAATGAGTTTCTTGAATGGCACTAATGAAACATAACCCTCTGCCATCCCCTGGCCAATACTTCATCATACTGCTGACAAGCTCCAGGGAGGAAGTATGAGGAAGAAGAAAATCACACCCAGAGGTCTCAGGATTGGAGGATGAAAAGGAAATACTGAGTGGAGGGGATTATTATGGAACATGCAAAGGTCCCATGGAGTCTTGTTCAGAGTGCCATTCCAAGAGACTGAAGTTCTATCTCAACCCCGCAACCAATTAGCTGTGCAATCTTAGATGATCACTGAACCACTGTGGTCTTTGACTCTTTTATCTGTAAATTGAAAAAGCTGGATTAAAATTCCTAGGAAGATCCATAATCTAAAAGAGGAAAAAAACAAACAAGTATTTTGCTCTTGAAAGCCAGCCTGAGAACACGAGGGCCCTGCACATTTATCTAGTTCTAGTCTAGTGAGAGCTGCTTTGAAATGTTACCACAAAGCCACAGAGCCCTGGGTTTGGGGCAAGACAAAGAAACAAGCTACCATATTGGAGTAACACTGAACATGAAGATTCATATGTCCTACACTGGGATCAATGTTTCAACTAAGGGGTGAAATCATGGATGAAAAGGACTGCTGAGAGTAAATGAGTTTTCTGCATATTCACACGGGTGCCAACTGTCCTGAAGGCAATCTCTCCTTCAACAACTGCAATGGAGATTCTGCTGGACAAGGCATACCTGACACTTACAAACTTCACAGGCCAAATAATATTGGCTCAACTTCCAGATACTAGGCTCCCACAACACAGCACATGGATTTCCACTTGACACCCCAAGATCAGGCATGGTTCTAGATCTGCATCTTGATGTAGATGCATCCATCACATCTAGCCTTAAAGTCTCAGCATGCCATTAGCTCTGCAATAAGATTTTAAGAAAATAATTGGTCCAGTTTGCTCAATGACCTTCGAAGAGAGAAAAAGTCATTGGAAATGCTGAAGAAGCCTGGCACATTGAATTAATTGACGATACTTCTGACCTTAAATTGCAGGAACCGTTCACTAATCAAGAAGAATAAATTCTCTCTACTCAGAACGCCTAATTATTTTTGCACTTATGCTTCCCCTTCCGACATAAAGTACTTCTTCACAAAGCAGGGAGGTTTCTGACTGTGTTGCCTCAACTGGTCTTGACAAGAGAAGAGATGAATCACAGGAACAGCCTGGCACCATCTCAACTTGTAATAACTCTTTACCAAGCGCTAAATCATAGCTGGCCAGATACTGGGAGCTCTTCCTTTCTTCCCTTATTTATTTAATAAAAAGAGGTACATTCATCAAGGATCAGTTCTCCTTGACATAATTAGTAGAATTACTGGTGAATTAGCGAATAGAACTGCTGTCAAGAGTGGATCTATGCATACACTAAAGGCAAGCGTGGACAGGATTGACTTGATCTTCAGGGTAGCTTGTTGATGGGCCCCCAAACTAATCTGTAGCAAGAAATGGAATAGGTAACATAATCTCCTGTATAATGAAGACAGAAAGAATTAAATACCTCGGAGATTCCTGAGCATCACCTCCATTAGACCACTATGAGCTAAGGCTTTCATGCTTCCTCTACTGCAAATATTTCTTCTTTTAATTTGGAGATATGTACACAAGCTTCAGTTATCTGAAGTTTCAGCTATCTACTCCATCCCAAATGAACCTACTATCCCATATATCTGGGTTGGGCTAATTTTGAAGCCTGTGCGTTTTGTTTTGTTTTGTTTTTATCTCATAGTAATAGGGCAGTGATGAAAAGCTGTCCAGAAGAAAAATAAGAGATAATATATGGGAGGTGGGGGGGGGAGGGGAATGTGTGTGTTTAATACAGGATGAATAGTGTACTTAGGAAAACACGCAAATAAATTGAGTAACTGATATTAATAACCTAGTGGGCTGGCAGGCAACAGGTGGGATGATTGTAATCTTGGTGGAAAAATTAGCTAATACATAATTCATAAGTCTCTGAGGGGATGGACAGGGAAGGAAATTTATATTTACTCTGTAGCCGCACCATGTCACTCTCAAAGGGGCATACTGCTGTATTATTTTTTTGTGTGTACATCTCCCAGTACAGGCAAGGTGCCTGGAAGTACTTATGAGACAGTCTGTAAGTACTTAGTAGACAGAGTGTCCTGAGTGTGACACAGGCATACTTTCCTTCTACCCATTATTTTCTCTTTTCTTTTTTGCTTGCCTACAAACGTAACAAGTACCTTCAAGCACTACCTGCACCTTATAATTGTAATCTATCCTCCTCCTCAAATAAATAAATCAGTAAGAACTGGGAAATACGTCATTTAGTTCCATACCTATGAAACAATAAAATGTAGATGTTGCCAGACTGCCTCAGAGAGATAGCAGAGATTCAGAAACACCAAGAAACACTCAGAAACACCAAGACATGGGAATTTTCATCGCTTATCCAAAGGGGATGCTAAGTCAGAAACTTAATTCCAACTATTTATAAGTTTGGCTCTGATAGTTGAGCACTACAAAAAAACTAATGTATTTTTTTAGCACAAGTGAACACCTTCATTGTAGTTCATTCATCCATAAAAGACAATGATCAGAAATAAAAATCCAGGGATCCCTGGGTGGCGCAGCGGTTTAGCGCCTGCCTTTGGCCCAGGGCGCGATCCTGGAGACCTGGGATCGAATCCCACGTTGGGCTCCCGGTGCATGGAGCCTGCTTCTCCCTCTATGTCTCTGCCTCTCTCTCTCTCTCTCTCTGTGTGTGTGACTATCATAAATAAATAAAAATTTAAAAAAAAGATTTAGAAATAAAAATCCAAAAGTTCAAGAAGACTCTCCATTAGACTTTTAAATTCTGGCTGAGGATGTCACCCACCTGTCAAAGCATCAGTTTGCTATTAGTAAATTGTATTTAAGGCAGTATGTTTTCTCTCTTATCCACCCAATGCTAGGTTAGCTTGACGGTAGACAGAACTGTCTGATTTCCTAGCAAATTTCCAGAAGACAGAGTGCTGAATGAACACTTAGGGTTTCTAGGATTAGTCTCCTGGATACTGCTAGTTTCATATATATCCATCCATGCTTGATGGTGCCTGAGGAGTTTTAGACAGAAGACAACATATGGCTTTTTTTATTCCCCCTAATAAGTCTTGAATAATCACAGTCTGTTTCTAAATATTAGAAGTTTCCATAGGGCTCCATTACATCTTGAACTATGTTACTAGTACTCAGCAATGAAGATAAGGGATGCAGGGAGGGCAAAAACTTATGGATGACCTCTTCCTTTCCCCTTAAAATAACTGTCCCACCACTTCCAATCAGCCGGGATACAGTTCCAACATGAAGAGACCCGGGTGGCTCAGTGGTTTAGCGCCTGCCTTCAGCCCAGGGTGTGATCCTGGAGACCCGGGATCGAGTCCCATGTCGGGCTCCCTGCATGGAGCCTGCTTCTTCCTCTGCCTGTGTCTCTGCCTCTTTCTCTCTCTCTCATGAATAAAATCTTTAAAACAACAACAACAACAACAAAAACAATATTCCCAAGAAGAAACTTTAAGAGTCACTTTCTATCCTCCAAGAACTCAGTGTCAGTCTCTAAAAAGGCTTCCCTGTGTTGATTATGTAAAACCATGTTAGTTGACCTCTAAATAGCTAGACCTTCCTGAGCCAGAAAACCATGATGGAGGGTCTGCCGCATGACCATAATGTAGGCAAGATGAGGAAAATTTATCTACCTGGCTGTATGTCACCTAGATTATTGTAGTCTGTCTTGACAAATGAAACCTGGAAGAAATAGTTTAAGCCTAATACATGTATAAAATGTGTATAAAATTGGTAACTGGTTACCAATTGGTTGCAAAAGCAGTACTTCTAGAAATATTTCTTTTGCTCTAAATTTATAAGGATTAACAGACTCTAAAAGTTGACTTTCTTTTCTGCTGTCACTGTAGATGATCCCATTAATAAGAAGCAGACAATGTACGATCCTTCTAAATTACCTGTTAGATCCCTCCACAAAAATCATTTCGAATTGGATATCACGGTCCTCCCAGAAAGTCATATACACAGGTCTGGAACTGTATCTTGCATGCCCATGTAAGTATACAAAAGGCCCTTCACAGAAACAGGTTTCCATTCTTTTTCTTTTCTTTTTACTCAAAGCCTGGAAGTGTTTAAGTACTTAGGCAGTGTTTTAAAACAATGTGATAACTTGATAAAAAAAATTAAAAGTCTAGTATGAAAAGGACATTTTCTCTGACCGGATATACTGAATTCCTTCTCCATTCTTAAGAAAGGCTGGCTTCCTTCTAAGCAACAGCTTTCGTTGAACACACTGAGTGCTTCGTCACCCCACCTCCACTGACATACTTGGCACCAAAATCTGTTTTCTGCCTACAAAATCGCTAAAACTAGGAAACACCCCAATCACTCATGGGGAGAGTGGGGCATTAGCCCTTTGAAAACACCATTTCCATTTTATCTTATGCACCAAATAATGGAGTTTCTGCACAATAATAAGACTTTTTCCTGACAGCGTGGATTCTGACTTCCCGTTACACATTCCATTATTTTATTTGTGGTGATCTAAACTGCTTCTGACATTCTTTGATGCCTCCGCCCTTTACATACTTGCAGGCTTATCTGTGTGTTAAGTCGATTTTTGCCCATTGTTTGTCAATGTCCCATTTAACTCTCAGAATCTCTACCCAGGCAACACAATTTTTGGTTCCCTTATCTAGAATTCAAATGCACATAAAGTATGCCCTTTCAGGCTGGCTCGTTTGTAAAAGCTCTCTCTAAGGAGTACCTTGAAGCTGTGAAAAGAAAGTGTGCTCCATAAAATAATATTTAAACATTTTAAATATATTTCTCCAAATATTTTTTCCAAATCAGCAGCAAAAAGAAAATCTGGACTATAACCAACATTTCCAAGTGTTAGTTTATGACTTAGCATTAACTACGTTTAAAATTACTCTTTCCTCTACATATAAACAAAAACTTAAGCCAAGTAGAACCACAGCCTTCTCCACCTTCCTAGGTCACCTCAACTCCTTCTGCCTACAGCAGAAAAACTCTTCAGCATCTTCCTGAACATGCCTTCCCATTCTCAAACCCACAGTGGGAACAGACTCCAATTTTTAGCTAACATATCAGAGACACTGCTACATCCATCAACTTCCATTTGGCTTTCATCTAAATCATAAGTAGTCCCTTCCCCATATTTCACTTTACTTCTTATTTCCACTGTGCTTTGCTTTTCTCCATCCTAATCCTCAGGTTCCTCAACATTAGCTGCTCACTGTTTTTCCCACCACTACCCACTATATGGATTTGCTAGTCTTATAAATTTAACGGACTTTTTGCCTGGTCATTAGGGTCAATCCGGTCACCATCTAGTAGTTTGAAAAGCCTCACGGGGACCCTATATGTGCAGACCAAAAGGATCCCTTTTTGCAGCTCTGACTTGTTAAAATTGTTTACAGAAACAGAATGTAAGGAAAGGCTGGAAATACTGAATGTGAGTAGTAAAGAGGGAGAAGCAGAGGAGAAACAAGGGGCCTGTGAGTTTTCTTTTACTTCAGCTAGTAGTCCTCCTTCCATGAACTCCTAGTCTGCTTGCTGTTCAAGATCCCCACAAGTAGTCATATCTAAAACTTCATCTTTTGCCCTGAAAATGCCACATGCATTCCTGTCTTCATACCTCCTGTGACCCACACTCACTGTCAGGAATGCCCTCTTCCTCTGCCTGCTTAGTGACATCCCACCCACATGTCCTGCCTCAGCTCCAGCCCACCCCCTGGACAGCAGACCCCTTCATCCACACCTCCTGTCTCCTTGAGGGTGTAGGGAATTCTCTGACTATATTCATTTAGCGCTTTCCACATTCTGCTTTGTAGAACGTAGACAAAGAGGTAGATCTGTTCTAGAAAAACAGCAAATGAGTAGAGAGCTAGGAATTGTACAAACATTTCATATTCTCAAGAGAACTCTATAACATGGTATTAGGATCTGTATTTTATAGAAAAGGAAATGGAGCCTCAGAAAATCTAAGTGATGAGCCCAGGGCCATACCTGCCTCTGAAACTCATGTCTGTTTGATTATGCTAATTGCCTCTGCTGCGGTCATGCAGTAAATGCTTTAAAAACCAGACCTTGTCTTACACTTCTCAGTGTCCTCAGCTTGTAGTCTGCGAGCACTTAATGAATATTCATGGAAGCTTACAATCACAGGAGATCGCATTTCCTGAGTATACCACTATAGAGGAAGAGAGCCAAGAGGCACAAGAAAGCAAGTGCAGGATTAAAATTTCTGCAGATAATCCACCAAGTGAATGATCCACAGGCATGATAATCCAGTGTTGGCTACATATCCAATTCCAAGAGGTCTCCTCCTTCATTTCACGATGTCAGAGCATAAACACCAGCATTTACTTCCATGGCCATTTCTGTTCATCCAGTGAACTTGCTGGGCTTGGAATTAATCCTTGGTGGATGTTAGAAATATTATGACAACAGCTGGCACTGTCATTTGCAGTGTCCAAAATGGAACTTCCATTTTTTTATTCCCCAAGGGAGATTTATGTGTTTCTCTTCAAGTACCAGGCTTACTTCAAAATTAAAATATTCATTTCTTCTCAACAGTCGGATTTTCTGATTATATAAAACCAAGAAAAATAGCTAACTTCATACTAGCCCCTGTGTCATATAGGCTGTGATATATTAACATTTTATATCCAGAGTAATGTTTCCGAGAAACATGCTTTTGATTGTGATTTTTGAATATGTGCAAGGAAAAAGTGTCATACAATAGATACCACCATAGTGCTTGTCAGAGGGGTAGAGAGTAGTTATTATGAAATAAAGAAAGAAAGGAAGAAAAAAAGAAAAACTCAGCTTTTTTGTTTGTTTTTCTTTCTGAAAATCGATCATGGAAACTTCAGTCCAGAAAAACCAGGCAGGGTATCCGGGGCCAGGCTAAGGCTGAAACACTGTTTACTAGGGCAGCTACATCTATGGAACATGGGTCTCCTGACCACAGCCTGAGCACAGCAAAGTGGCATATGCCAGTAAAAGCCATCCCAGCTGTCACAAAGGCAAATACAATCAGGTAATTTGACAACATAGCCCTGCCAAGATAATTCAGATTTCTAGGCCAGGGTTCTGATCAATTCGTGCAACTCTGAAATATTACTGAGATCCTTCTACACATCGGCATACACTATTTATAATATAACTCATGTGGTAATCTCATTACTGAGAGTAAACGTGGTCTTAGGCAGCACATAACCTAATCTTTCTGGAAGAAACAAGGGATAAGCCACAAGGGACCATATAAGCCATTCCAGTGTTTTAATAAGCAAGTACTGGATCTCTGGGAACATTTCAATAATCAAAACTTATCCACACCATTCCCCAAGCTCAGAAGTTTATTCCACGTTTCTTCTTCCAAGTTCTACTGGTCAGCTAGAAGTACTTGCCCAATTTTTGTACTTTTCCATGTGGGAATATCTCTTACCAAAATGTTCTTGCTATATTTTTCTTTAGAATCTACTGTAATTGTTAGCCTCCCCCCCCCCGCCCTTCTTTAGAGAAAAAAAAATGGGAGGGTGTTTAAATGAGATTTAGAGTTCAAAACTAAATAGAAAGGCAGTTTATTTAGCTGGGCATATCCAATGCTGTTTCCCAAATGTTTATTTTATGGCTTTGTCCTACTTTAAAAGTCTTATTTAAAAGATGAATGGCCATGACTTCAGAATTTGGAGAGAAAAGAAAAATGCCTAAGCTCAGACAGACATCCAAATGAAACTCCAGTGATAATTCATATCAACGTACAATGATCTCCAAAGCAACCCACTACACAATAGAACAAAAGAAAAAAGGTCAAATGATGAGTCTGTCTCTGCTTCTGTAGGATAACTCAAATTATTTTATAGTTGTTGCTGCATTGCTAAAAATATGCTGCTCAATAAAATGGCAATCAATGCATAAAACAAAGGTGTGTGTTTAGTGCCTTATTTAGATACTTAGAAATCATGGAGCTTAACACATTACAGTCACTCATAATTTGTGTTTCTAATAGAAACAAATTAAGAGATTCTTTATTTCAATCTCATATTCTACTTCTGTTTTCACCTAGCTAATTATCATCTTATATAATAATAGACATTGCCAAGAAAGTTAAAGAGTCCATTATTATTATTAGGCTTTAAGCTGTTTTTGTTTGTTTTGTTTTTAAGATAGGTAAAAGGTTATACGAGTGAAAAGAGGGCCAGGCAAATGAGCTGAGAGAGCACTGGGAAGGCAGCAGAGGACCAAAAGAGAACAAAGTTAAGAAATAGGAAAACAGGGAAGATTGAAGAGGCAGGAGGGAAGGAGTAGAGAAGAAAGTGAGGAGCAGAGAGGACAGATGGTAAAGAATGGAAGGAACAGGCCGTAGGCAGAAGCCCAGAGTCCACTGAGGGAAACATGGGGTAGTTAAACATGTGGAATCGGGTGTTGGACCAACACCAAATGGCAGACTCAAGCTCTACTATTTAGTAACTGGATGAACTCGGGTAAGTCTCTTAACCTTGGAGTAACAATATAATCTACTTTACAAGGTTATTGTGAGGATTAACTGAAATAAGCCATGCAAATGTTTGGTACATGGTAAACACTGCCTAAATGTTTCCTGTGCTGATGAAGATGATGCGGGCTACTTTGGGTCAGGTATGCATGTGCTTGGCTCAATGCAGAGGCCCTAACTGGGCAACTTACCATTACTCTCCACCAGAAATTTACATTAGGAAGATAAAACATGTAGACAAAAGAATCTCTATCATGTAAAAAAGAAAAATAGTTGGTGGGTCTTCAATATTAACACACACACACACACACACACACACACAGAGAGAAAAACTCAGAACGTTAATACGCTGAAACTCTGCCAAGTAAAAAAGAATTGAGAAGTGAAAATAGAGAGCAGGTGAAGTGTGAGTAAGGAGTTGTGTCATAGTCAGCAAAAAGAGATACAGCAATTGTGGACATAGTAGTTAAAAGGGTAGGCTTAAGAACTACACGGACCTGGCTCCATCTAAGCCATTTACTAAGTAGGTGGCTTTGAACATGTTACTTGTTACCTGGACCTCTGTTTATGCATCTATAAAAGGAGAATATAAATTCCTACCTTCTAAGGTTGTTATGTGGATTTAAGGAAAAAATATATAAATTCAGTGCAGTGTTATGATAAATGTGATGTCACTATTACTTTAATAAGAGTTCATCACAGATTTAGAAAGTACTTTATTTGAGAAAACCAAATACAACTAAGCTAACAAAGCTTAAAGAAAAGAAGACAGGAGCCAGAATGTAGGGCACAGTGAGTAGACAAGGGTATCCGTGCTGTGGTAGGTGGTGGCAGGAGAAGTGTATGCCCATCAAGAGCATATCAAGAAAAATAAGCAGTTGTTCTCATTTTCCGAGATGTCCAAGATAGCCCTGAAAGAGTTTTAAGTTAAATGTTTGAAGACAAGTTTCATGATATGCAAATGTTCAGAGCCATGACAATGATCCTCAATAGTATAAGCTTCCTTTGTAGGGCTTTTTTTAAAAAAAAATATGGCAGTAATCTTTACTAGCACTTTTTATTTTATTTTATTTTATTTTATTTTATTTTATTTTACTTTATTTTATTTATTGTACTTTTTTGTATATTTTTTATTGGACTTCGATTTGCCAACATATAGTATAACACCCAGTGCTCATCCCGTCGAGTGCCCCCCTCAGTGCCCATCACCCAGTCACCCCATACCCCTGCCCACGAGCCCCTTGTTCCTTTCCCAGGGTTAGGAGTCTCTCATGTTCCGTCACTCTCTCTGATTTTTCCCACTCATTTTCTCCCCTTTTCCCTTTACTCCCTTTCACTATTTTTTATATTCCCCAAATGAATGAGACCATATAATGTTTGTCCTTCTCTGATTGACTTACTTCTCTCAGCATAATACCCTCCAGTCCCATCCACGTTGAAGCAAATGGTGGGTACTTGTCGTTTCTAATGGCTGAGTAATATTCCATTTTGTATATAGACCACGTCTTCTTTATCCATTCATCTTTCTTTTTTTTAAAAAAGATTTTATTTAAAAAAAAAGACTTTATTTATTTATTTATTCATGAGAGACAGAGAGAGAGAGAGAGAGAGAGAGAGAGGCAGAGACACAGGCAAAGGGAGAAGCAGACTCCATGCAGGGAGCCTGATGTGGGACTCGATCCCAGGACTCCAGGATCACGCCCTGGGCCGAAGACAGGCACTAAACAACTGAGCCACGCAGAGTTCCCCTCCATTCATCTTTCTATGAATACCGAGGCTCCTTCCACAGTTTAACTATTGTGGACATTGCTGTCATAAACATTGGGGTGCAGGTCTCCCGCCAGTTCACTGCATCTGTATCTTCGGGGTCATAGAGCAGGTCTGTTTTTAACTCTTTGAGGAACCTCCACACAGTTTTCCAGAGTGGCTGCACCAGGTCACGTTCCCACCAACAGTGCAAGAGGGTTCCCCTTTCTCCACATCCTCTCCAACATTTGTGGTTTCCTGTCTTGTGAATTTTCCCCATTCTCACTGGTGTGAGGTGGTATCTCATTGTGGTTTTGATTTGTATTTTCCTGATGGCCAGTGATGCGGAGCATTTTCTCATGTGCTTGTTGGCCATGTCTATGTCTTCTTTAGTGAAATTTCTGTTCATGTCTTCTACCTATTTCATGACTGGATTGTTTATTACTTTGCTGCTGAGTTTAATAAGTTCCTTATAGACGTTGGATACTAGCCCTTTATCTGATAGGTCATTGGCAAGTATCTTCTCCCATTCTGTAGGCTGTCTTTTAGTTTTGTTGACTATTTCTTTTGCTGTGCAGAAGCTTCTTACCTTGATGAAGTCCCAATAGTTCATTTTTGTTTTTGTTTCCTTTGCCTTCATAGATGTATCTTGCAATAAGTTGTTGTGGCCAAGTTCAAAATGGGTGTTGCCTGTGTTCTCCTCTAGGATTTTGATGGATTCTTATCTCACATTTAGATCTTTCATCCATTTTGAGTTTATCTTTGTGTATAGTGTAAGAGAATGGTCCAGTTTCATTCTTCTGCATGTGGCTGTCCAATTTTCCCAGCACCATTTATTGAACAGACTATTTTTTCCAGTGGATAGTCTTTCCTGCTTTGTTGAATATTAGTTGACCATAGAGTTGAGGGCCCATTTCTGGGCTCTCTATTCTGTTCCATTGATCTATGTGTCTGTTTCTGTGCCAGTACCACACTGTCTTGATGATCACAGCTTTGTAGTACAACTTGAAATCTGGCATTGTGTTGCCCCCGGCTCTGGTTTTTCTTTTTCAATATTTCCCTGGCTATTCGGGGTCTTTTCTGATTCCATACAAATCTTAAGATGATTTGTTCCAACTCTCTGAAGAAAGTCCATGGTATTTTGATAGGGACTGCATTGAATGTGTAAATTGCCCTGGGTAGCATTGCCATTTTCACAATATTCATTCTTCCAATCCATGAGCATGGAGTACTTTTCCATCTCTGTGTCTTCCTCCATTTCTTTCAGAAGTGTTCTGTAGTTTTTAGGATATAGATCCTTTACCTATTTGGTTAGGTTTATTCCTAGGTATCTTATGCTTTGAGGTGTAATTGTAAACAAGACTGACTCCTTAATTTCTTTTCAGTCTCATTGTTAGTGTATAATGTTTTAAAATACAATTCTGCCTACAGGCTGATAGATGGGATAAATAACTCTCTCAGTAGGGTCTTCTACTATAGAGGACAAATGGCCTATTAGTTGGAATGTACTTTTAGTAGGTGTCATGGAAGAAAGAAAGAGGAACAAATATGGCCCACTATGATAAGAAACCACATCTAAGAATGTAGCATTATGGCAGGTCACCTGTGACGGATTTGTAGTGATTCTGCAATCTGGTCCACAATGGCCTTTTCATTGGTCTTGTATTTCATGATCTCTAATCGTTTTAATCCTATTGATGAGCAGTACTGCAGTATAATCTTTATTTAGCAAATTTGGAAACAGAGGCATAAGGAAGTTAAGTTAGTGTTGGAAATAACCATGGAAGACAGAGGTTTTTTTCAGCCTAAATTGATTTGCCAAAGCTGAAATTAAAAATAGCAGTGAATAGCCAATGAGTTATTAGACAAAGATGTCTTCCATATAAAAATTAATACACTAAGAAATATTCAATATGATATTCTATTTGATAAAACTGTTTTACCTAGTAGAGAACCTTCCCACAGCTCTTAGAATCCAGAGCCACTCTGGCCCCTTGATGTAAGGAGGGTTCACTCATCAGAGCTGGACTAAGATTCACCATGAAAATGATGGTCTAAGTGTATGAAATTTTCTGAAGAAGACCAATGTCACAATCGTAATAGCACATTAAAAGGAGAAAAAAAAATGAACTCTGAAATTTCAAGCCTATTAAAGATATCATTGTCTAGAAGACTGTTATTTGCACATTTGTAAAGTGATTATTTGGAACCCATCTTCTGAATTAAAAATAAAAAACTATAAAGTAATGATCACCAGAAAGTTTTATAGACCATGCACAAAAAGGAGAAGAGAGAAACTATGAACAATCTCACAGCATTAAACATTTATTTTAAGAACATCATTTGAAATTAGACAAATGAGACTTTTGAAGGATAAAGTTAGAGGTTTACAATCTTTCACTCATGACTACCACTTATTCATTCAATTGGCACTGATTAAGCTCAGAGCCCTGTATTAAGGGTTCAAAAGGAATAAAAGACATGATCTTTTGATCTCACAGAATATATATGCCTCAGGAGACAATGTTTCATTCAGTTTCTGCTAGATAATTTAAAATCTAGAGTTATATATGAATAAAGATAAAGTTGCACGTGTTATAGGAATATAACCAATTTTCAGAAAATGAATAGATCAGGGAACTTTCCATTTCTTTTATGTGTTTTGCCTACATGTTTTATAAAATATATAAAACTACATGTTTTATCTAATTCCCATGTATTCTAAAGAATACCAGTATTGATTAGGAAAAGAGCTAATAGTAAGAATACAGGTAGGAATGAGCTGCCCAAGTATAATTGGGTAACATTATGATTCATTATAAGGAATCAAGATTAAGCAAGTGAGGTGAATGCAAATGAAAACTGTAAGTGACCATCAGAAGAACATACAAAGTATTCTTATGCAGCGAAGTTCTTAAAGAGACTGATCATTAGAATGCAGAGAAGTTCATTGTGAAATGTTTCAAAGTACACTTGTCCTCCCTTCTCACTTCCAACTGCTTAATGAAAAGCTGGAGCCAATACTACAATCCCCCAGAGTGGAACACATTCAGGTCAGTGAACCAAGTCTGTTGTTCAAGCTCCTAGAAGAATCATCCTTATTAGAATATCGAAATGTACAAGTTAACTCTTTTGTCATGTGTCATCCATCAGTCTCTTTCGACCACCTCCATAAAAATAAATTAAATGTGGCTTACTTCTGTCTTCAAGCCAATTCCCAAATTACAGAAGCTCAGTTCCTAACCAACTGAATTGAATCTAAAGTTGTCAAGTATTCTTTAAGATTTATTTGTGACAGAGAGCAGAAACAGGAGGGGTGGAAGGAGAGGGAGACAGAACCTCAAGCAGACTTCCTGCTGAGTATGGAGCCCAAGGCAGTGCTTGATCTCATGACCCTGAGATCATGACCCGAGCTAAAACCAAGAGTTGGATGCTTAACTGACTGTGCCACCCAGACACCCCTGTAATTGTCATGTATTCTTATGGAAATAATTGTTTATAATCATTAAGCATACCAACGTATCTTAAATATTATCCTGAGAGAGGAAATTTAAGCAGTTGTGTTAGTAAAGGAGTAAAGATGTAAAGCCAACAGAATGCATGATATAAGAGATGCAGAGATGGATGGGCTGCAAGGTCCTGAACGATACAAAACGAGCTGGGATAACAGCTGCTGGTAAGATGGATTGGTCTGGGAAGAGAAAAATGTTTCTCTGAAATCTCACTCACAGAAAGGAAGGCTAATGACCAGAGAGGTTCTGTATTGGACAAAACATCCCTACCTCATACCATGGCTTAAATTAGTGGTTCTCCTTCTTTTTTCTTTTTTTAAAGTTTTATTTATTTAAGTAATCTCTACACCCAACATGGAGCTCCAATTCACGACCCTGAGATCAAAAGTCGCAAGCTCTTCCCACTCAGGCAGCCTAAACCAGTGGTTCTTAAAGTGTGGTCCTCAGGCGAGCTGCACTGGCATCATCTATGTGCATGTGAAAAAGCAAATCCATGAGCCCCATCCCTGACCTGCTGAATCAGAATCCCTGAGGATAAGGCCCCAGAAACTATGTTACAACAAATCCACCATGTGATTTTTATACATATTAAATTTGGAGAACCACTGACCTAAATCATCTCAGTTAAAGCAGAGCACAGGCTGAGTATGAGAGGGTGGGGTCAGGATTTCAGGGTGGAGATTTAGAACAGCTGCAGGGAGGAATGTGGGATGGAGGTGAGGAGTTAATGAAAGGCTAGTCAGGTTGCACCAGGCCCATATGAAGCTACTCTGCATAGCCTTATGAATTTAAATCTTGTGAGATGGCTTCTGGGTCTACCTTCCATGCACAGTAATAATGAGTCTATGTAAAACTACATTCTGATGATCATATAATTGCCTATGGTTCTAGAAAGACAGTTGGATTATGATTTGGGGATTGCTATGTATGACATATATGTATAATATACACATGGGGTGGGCGTGTATGTATGTATATATATGTACAGAACTAATCAAATTAAAAGAGAAGAAAGTCTGCAAAAGACTAGAAGAGGAAATACATTGGAACAACAGACTCAGATTGAAGCCCATAACTCTTTTGTGTGGCCCTGGGAAAATTATTAAACTTCTTCATGGCTCATTTTCTCATCTGTAAAGCTGAGTCTAGTTCATTTATTCAAATAAAGTAGGGGGGAAATAGATAAGTCCATTAATAACCACAGCACAGAGCATTATGAGAGAGGCTTTGATGGGGTATTTATTGATATTTATAGAATTCTTAGAGAACAGTGAGGAATTACAATTAATTCTAAACAAGGAAGCCTTTACACTAAAGAGGCAGCGGAGCTAAACCATGGAGAAAATTCAGCAGATGGAAGACCATAAAGACAGAGTAAGAAAGTGCAGGGATACCTAGGGAATGAGAATAGCCCAGCAAGGGTTTGTAGATGTGAGGCTGGGCTGAGAGGGAGGGAGGAGGTCTCTTCTAGCTCTGTAAGAGATTTTTCAAATATTTTTCAGCAGCCTAAAAATAATGGGCAAATTTGATAGTGTACTCTTCTTATCAACCAATCCAGTACCAGAGCACTTTTTTCATATTCGAACAGTTCATAAATACTGAACTTTGGGCAAAAGCCTCTCAAAATTCTTCCCGGCTGGTTTTAAAGTAAAAGAATCAGGGGTGTAGGCATCCAGCCCTTCCATTTTCCATATTCCTGGCATGAGGATCACAGGTATTCCTGGGGTCACTTGGCAGAAGAGTTGCTTGCCTCTTTGAAAAATACTGTGGCTCAGAGGCCAGAACTTAAATTGATTCCATCATCGGAAAGGAAGAACACACTGCAATGAACTTTTGATTATCCTTTTATAAGTGGGCCAACTTTTTATTCTCGTAGTAAAATTTGTATATTGAATCTCTGGCAAAGAGCCCATGCTAAACACCCTTTTCTTGTCTGGGGGCAAGTCTCAGGAGACCTGAGTGAGCAGAAAGCTGTTGTCCTCCTGAATTTAAAAGCAGTTCTGAGCTCTCCTCAGGGTAACTCAGTTACACTTAAGACAGAAGAATAGCAGGCTCTGAATTTCTGGAAGAGAACATACAGAAGAAATGCAGTGTGATCGGATTTCACGATTCCAGGACAAAGCAGCAGGCGGATCAATCGCAACAGCATACCCCCCTCTCCTGGAAAATGTGTCTTTCTGATCACTTTTTATACCTTCTGCAAACCTTCCAGCTGCCAGACTGCAAGGGCATGCTAACAGTGGACATCTATGGCCCTACGTAAGGAAAGAATGAATTCTATTTTCAGTTCATGAATTCTTACTAAGCAGAGGAGCCTTGAAAGTTCAATCCAAATAACAGCATTTCACTAAGTTCTAGGTTCACATTGAATGAGTCACATGCCTCTCTTATAAAGATGACTTCTCTGGGCTTTTCAGGGCTGTCCACAGGATGGAAAGTCCAAAGGGAAACAATCTCCCAGGAGCGTGTGTTCAGATGCGCACTCGCCACCATTCCCAGGCCACAGGCTGACCGGCAAGCATTATTAAGCATCTACTTTGTGCTGAGCAGACACAAGAGTGGTTGGTTCTAAACATAAACACACACACACACACACACACAAAATCTGATTCAAATCCTATCCCTGAAATAGAACTCAGAATGTCACAATTGTTGGTTTTTAATCCTTTCTCTGACCGTGATCTGACAGGATGACAGTGAATTTTGAGAGTTCAGATCTGGGTAAACTGATCAAATAGCTACTTTTTCCCTGTCATCATGTTAATGATAATGTTTTGAACATGGGCCAAGCCTTCCCTTTGTTAAGTTTTTCTTGGCTCGTGCTACATCATTTGGTCTCTCTCTCTCTCTCTTTTTTTTTTAAAGATTTTTTATTTATTTATTTATTTATTTATTTATTTATTTATTTATTTATTTATTTATTTATGAGAGAGAGAGAGAGAGAAAGGCAGAGACACAGGAGGAGGGAGAAGCAGGCTCCATGCCGGGAGCCTGATGTGGGACTCGATCCCAGGACTCCAGGATCACGCCCTGGGCCAAAGGCAGGCGCTAAACCACTGAGCCACCCAGGGATCCCCTCATTTGGTCTCTTTAAGTGGGCATCACTTTTAGATTTGGTCCCCTTCCCTAACATGTAACTATGTATCCATTCAGGAAATAGTGGATATCATGAATGATTGATTACCTCTTTCCTCAGTTATCCTTATCATCATCAATAAAAAATCTGGGATATTGTAAAGAAAGAGGTTTTTGTTTTGTCCAAATAAAATGAATCTTTGAGATCTCACAGGATCTTAAACTTACAGATGGGGTGGAAGGGAACCTATATTCATTAAGCACAGGCTCCTTGGGCAGATTCATTTGCAAGCTGTGATGCTGACCATTAAAAAAACAGTAAGTGTGAATGCCAACAAGAACCACAAGTGTGTGAGAGCAGAGATGGGGTGGAAGGCAGGAAAGACAGACCAAAGCAAACAGGAGTTCCCTGACAGCCCATTAGAGACAGCAGCAATCTGAAGTGCTGTAAATTGTTTGAATCTCAGAAGCACCCAATTTCTGTTGAATTTCTGTTGGCCATTATTTCTCCCTCAGAAGAGAAGTTTGAGAAGAGGCTTCATAATTACGTAAAGTGGAAGGGGAAAGGAGGATACAGTTTTTAAACAATTTTTCTCTTCAGTCAGCAGTTTTCTCACCATTATTTTCATAATTAGCTCAGTCTGCATGACTTTAAAAAACCATGACTTTAAAAATGATTTAATTTGATGTATTTTTCTTAACTAATACATTAAGTTGCTCCATGAAAAGGGTATTCCTAGTCAAAACAGACCTCAAAGACAAGGATAAAAAGCCCTGTTTCTCCACTGTCAAATGGCTGGTTGCAACGTGGGTTCCCATTCACTCTCCCTCATGGGATCTCACCATTTTTATTTCTGACTCTGACGTATCGGTTCCAAGGCACAGGCAATTTCTGATTCATTAGCCACTCCATTCCTATACCCAGGGGGAAGATCCACATTTAAAGCTGCCTGAAGGGATCCCTGGGTGGCTCAGTGGTTTAGCACCACCTTCAACCTAGGGCCTGATCCTGGGGACCCGGGATTGAGTCCCACACCAGGCTCCCTGCAGGGAGCCTGCTTCTCCCTTTGCCTGTGTCTCTGCCTCTCTCTCTCTCTCTGTCTCTCTCTCTTGGTGTCTCTCATGAATAAATAAATAAAATCTTGGAAGGAAGGAGGGAAGGAAGGAAGGAAGGAAGGAAGGAAGGAAGGAAGGAAGGAAGGAAGGAAGGAAGGAAGATGCCTGAAACTTAGGCAATTTGAAGGATCCATTTCAAGTAAAAAAAACAAACCCTAATAACTACTACAAAATGCCCATGATCACTTGAATGCCACCCATGAGAAGGGAAAGCAGAAAGGAGGGAAGTTGAATTTGAAGGTGACAGTGTTTTAACAATTACAGTTGAATACACTGTGTTTTACATTTTTACACAAAAGCACCAGGACAATACATTGCTAGGCCCCTCTCAGGACTCAGGAGGGGTCCGTGCAAATGAGGAGCCCATAAGGCTTTAGCTTCTATGGCTTCACAAGGAACCTGCCTCTGTTTCTGCCACCAATCTCCATTGCCACCTTTAGAGTCAAACCAAGGAAGAATTCTAGCTCAAGAATAATTCAGATCCCTTTTACTAGTTTCCCTTAACCCAGAGAAAGACTAAGCTCTCAAAAGAGACATAGTTCAAATTAGCATTTTCGTTTTTCTCAGGTAAGTACCCAGAAGTGAAATTACTGGATCATATGGTACTTCTGGTTTCAGTTTTTTGAGATACCTCCATACTGTTTTCCATGGTGACTGCACCAATTTATATCCCTATAGTGCACAAAGGTTTCCTTTTTCCACATCCTCATCAACACTTGTTATTTCTTGTCTTTTTGATGCTAGTCATTCTGATTGGTCCATTGGTAGATGTGATATGTATATATACAATGGAATATTACTCAGCCATAAAAAAAAAGAATGTGATCTTGCCATTTATGAAACATGGGTGGACCTAGAGGGTATCATGCTGAGTGAAATAAGTCAGACAGAGAAAGACAAATACCAAATGAGTTCACTTATATGTGGAAGTCAAAAAACAAAACAAACAGCAAAAAAGAAAAACAGACACCTAAATATAAAGAACAAACCTGTGGTTGCTGTGGGGGGTTGGGGGGTGGGGGTGAGAGGTGGGGGGGTGGAAGGATAGGCAAAACAGGTGAAGAGGATTAAGAGGTACATTTTTCCAGTTAAAAATAAGTCACAGGGGTAAAAAGTATAGCATGGGAAATAGTCAATAATCTTATAACTTTGTGTAGTGACAGATGGCAACTGAACTTCCCACACTGAGCATATAGGAATGTATATAGTTATCAAATCACTGTTGTAAGCCTGAGACTAATATATGTCAACTATGTTTCAATTAAAAAATTGTTTTAATTTTTAAAAGTTCAAGAATTAAAGGTAAAAAAGTGGAAAATTATAGAAAATTAAAATATTGTTCCTACAGATACAGGTTTCTGATCCTCAACATACTACCCATACCCCCTTGATCATCTTGTCTTGAGCATCCTGCTTTCATAGGATGCACATTACCACAACGTTCCTCTTCATGGAATGTTATATTTAGTGATCAAAATTTACCTCTCTTTTTTTTAAAGATTTTTTAAAATTTATATATTCATGATAGAGAGAGAGAGAGAGAGAGAGTCAGAGACACAAGCAGAGGGAGAAGCAGGCTCCATGCCAGGAGCCCGACGCGGCACTTGATCCCGGGACTCCAGGACCACACCCTGGCCCAAAGGCAGGTGCTAAACCACTGAGCCACCCAGGGATCCCCCAAAATTTACCTCTCTCTTAAATTCCACCCAGCCACCCACTTTTTTTTTTTTTTTTTTTTTTTTTAAGTTCAAACAGGATCTTCCATTGTGGTTCCAGGCTCAGGTCAGAGAGAGATGCTTTATTCAGAAATAATTTGCCAAAGACTTCTGCAGGCTTTTGGGGCTATTTGTGATGACTCTCACAGAAAGAGTTTTATAAAAGCCCAGCCTAACTATGTTCCAGCAAGTGACTGGCTCCCCAGACAGTGGCTAGAGCTCATGGCCATCCTGAACCAGGCACTTCCACAGTCAGAAGAGGAGACTCTCAGAAGTACATTGGCAGACAGACATACTGTAATGACCATTCTAATTCATTTACCAGATTTCCTGAGCTTTGCCAAAGAATAAGGTCTCATCTTCAGAAGGCACATTGTATGATTCACCTAATTAGGTTCTGGTTATGACCTACTGTGTATCCAACACAGACCCAGAAAACAAATTCTTTCTAGCCACAGAGAAATCTTATTTTTGAGCCATTCATACCTCTCCCCTATAGAGCAGTTTCATTCTTAGCCTTGGCTGCTTATATGGCAAAAATAATGTTGATGGTCATACAGCATCTTTAGTCATACACGGACTTTTTTCCCCCAGTTTTGTTATTTACTTTTTTTGTTGAAGTATAATCAACATACGTGTCACATTAGTTTCAGGTATACAGTATAATGATGCAACAATTTTATACATACGTTGCTCAATGCTCAAGATAAGAGGACTCTTAATCTCTATCACCTATTTCACCTATCTTCCCTCTGGCAACCACCACTTTGTTCTCTGTTTTTGTTTATCTTTTTTTGTTGTTGTTCGTGTGTTTTTTAAATTCTACATATGTATGAAATCATACATACATGGTCTTTTTTTTAAAGATTTTATTTATTAATTTGACACAGAGAGAGAAAGAGCACAAGCAGAGGGAGCAGCAGGCAGAGGGAGAGGGAGAGGCAGACTTCCCACTGAGCAGGGAGCCTGATCCGGGACTCCATCCCAGAACCCTGGGATCCTGACCAGAGCCGAAGGCAGACACTTAACCAACTGAGCCACCCAGGCACCGCATTTCATATTTGCCTTTCTCTTGTATGACTTATTTCGCATCCAGGTCCAGGTCCCTCACTATGCAAAGAATCTACACATTTAAATGCAACCCCTGTCTGAATACCAACATTTTTCACAGGTAATACTAAAATTTGCATGGAACCACAAAGGACACAAATAGCCAAAGCAATCTTGAAAGTAAGAATAAAACTGGAGGTTTCACAATCCCACCTTTCAAGACATACTATAAAGCTGTAGTAGGGATCCCTGGGTGGCGCAGCGGTTTAGCGCCTGCCTTTGGCCCAGGGCGAGATCCTGGAGACCCAGGATCGAATCCCACGTTGGGCTCCCAGTGCATGGAGCCTGCTTCTCCTTCTGCCTGTGTCTCTGCCTCTCTCTCTCTCTCTCTCTCTCTCTCTCTCTGTGTGTGACTATCATAAATAAATAAAAATTAAAAAAATATTAAAAAAATAAAGCTGTAGTAATCAAAGCAGTATGGTACTAGCACAAAAATGAACATATAAATCAATGGAACACAACAGAGACTCCAGAAATAAATCCACATTTACACAGTCAATTAATTAATCTATAACAAAGGAGGCAAGAATATTATAACAGGGAAGACAGTCTCTTCAACAGATGGTGCTAGGAAAACTGGACAGCTACATGCAGAAGAATGAAACTGGACCACTTTCTCACACCATACATAAAAATAAACTCAAAGTGGATTAAAGACCTAAATGTGAGGCCTGAAAACATAAAACTTACAAGAAAATCCAGGCGGTAACTTTTTTGACATGAGACATAAAAACATTTTTGAGGGTATGTCTCTGCAGGCAAGGGATACAAAAGAAAAAATAAAGTATTGGAACTACATCAAAATAAAAAGCTTTTGCACAATGAAGGAAACCATCAATAAAATGACAAGGCAAACTACTGAAGGGGAGAAGATATTTGCAAATGATATTAATAAGGGGTTAATACCTCAAATACATAAAACACTTGTATAACTTAACACCAAAACAAATAACCAATTAAAAAATGGGCAGAGGACCTGAACAGACATTCTTCCAAAAATTACACACAGATGGCCAATACACATGAGAAGATACTCATCATCACTCCTTAACAGGGAAATGCAAATCAAAACCACAGTAAGAGATCACCTTACACCTGTCAGAATGGCTAGAGTCAAAAAGACAAGACATAATGTTGGCAGGGATGTAGAGAAAAAGGAACCCTTGTACAGCCACTTTTGAAAACAGCAGGGAGGCTCCTTAAAAAATTAAAAATAGGATTACTAGATCATCCCATAATCCCATTACTGGATATTTATCCAAAGAAAATGAAAACACTGATTTGAAAAGACATATGCACCCCTATATTTATTGCAGCATTATTTACAGTAGCCAATACATGGAAGTACCCATCAATAGATGAATATTCATCAATAGATGAATGGATAAAGAAGATTTTATATATATATAAAATATATCTTATATATTAATTACTATATATAATATCCAGCCATAAAAATATAATATATAATATATATAATTATAATATATATATAAAATATACAGTCATAAAAAAGAATGCAATCATGCTACTTGCAACACTGACTTAATAGTAGAGTAACCAGCAGAAGGGCAGCATCAGAGAGGACATCCAAGTCTTGAAATCACAGAGTAATTGATTTTCTAGAATACTAAGAACCTCCAAAGTGATTTGTTTGAACCTCCCCTCCAGCAGCAGGAGTCAGGTCCCCAGGACTCAGAAGCTTGTCCATCTAGCAGCAACTGAAGAGATCCACTCTGTAGAGCTCCTCTCCTTACAGGGCAGGCAGCTTCCTTGGGGATTAATGTTTAGAAATTCCTTATATTTGCTCACTTCTGGATCACAGTCCCCAGTCTACCACTCTTATTCTGGAAGCAACCAAGAATAACCCTCATCTTACTCTACCAATGACAACCCTTTCAACTCTTAGGAACGATATATCAAGTTCCACTTAGGCATCTATTTCTCTTTCTACTATTAACCATTTGGCATGGTTTCTTGCCCTTTCACTATTCTGGTACCTGCTTCTAAATGTTCTCTAATTTGTCATAACCCTCTTGAAACATCTCACCTAGACCTGAAACTATTAACCTTGATGTGGTCTATGCATATTTGTACTAGATATTTCTACTTTTGTGTAACAGCATTTATACAATCTACAGTTGAATTAATTTGGGGATTAAGCTCCACAATTAAGCTCATGGCCAATTACATTTAAAACCAGAATGTTCTCTAAACTAGATTCTTTTTTTTTATTTTTTTTTAATTTTTATTTTTTTTTATTTATGATAGTCACAGAGAGAGAGAGAGAGAGAGGCAGAGACATAGGCAGAGGGAGAAGCAGGCTCCATGCACCGGGAGCCCGACGTGGGATTCGATCCCGGGTCTCCAGGATTGCGCCCTGAGCCAAAGGCAGGCGCTAAACCACTGAGCCACCCAGGGATTCCCTCTAAACTAGATTCTTTAAAAAGAAAAGATCATGTGCCTCTAGGAGTTAAACCATCTTACAATGATCATCTTCCAAATTGATATCTGAAGGATGGAATTCCATAATTTCCACACACACCTGTACCCTGCACCTCCTGCTTTGACCTAAGGTCAGCAAACTCATCTTCAAATTCTGCCAAACGTCTACATGGTACCATGCTGTATAAAAGTTGTCTTGTAATTTAAGACTATAGATCCTCAGTCAAATGGTTATCAGCCCTAAAAAAAGGTCATCTAGCCTAACCCAGGTTAGGTAAATGCTCTATAAATCTCTTATATTTTTATGACTGTCTCCACAGCATTGATAGCGTTCCAAGGTCAATAGTAAACATTGTTACTTACTAAGCCATCAGATAAATGATGAGTTCCCCTACTCCTGCACTCTCTTTTATAATGTTGATTGGTTTTATTACTTTTTTTAAGATTTTATTTCTTTATTCATGAGACACACACACACACACACACACACACACACACAGAGAGAGAGGCAGAGACAGGCAGAGGGAGAAGCAGGCTCCATGCAGGGAGCCCGACGTGGGACTCGATCCCGGGTCTCCAGGATCAGGCCCTGGGCTGAAGGCAGCGCTAAACTGCTGAGCCACCTGGGCTGCCCTGTTAATTGGTTTTCAATGTATTTCCTTCCCCAAATTTCTCCCAGGAGCCATAGTTCTATCCTAGGGCACTGAGCCGTGATAATATTCTTGCCTCTGCCAATGACTGATTCTGTTACCTTAGAAATATGTGTAAGCCTCTCAAGATCCTTGTTTTCCCATCTGAACAACAATCCCAAAATTCCATTTATTTAAACAAAGATGCATAGCACATCCTATGGACCAGGCATAGTTCTAAGCACCTTAATAATTCATTTAATTTTTAGGAAAACCAGACTTAAGGACAGAAAGGTTAATGAATTTTGCCAGTATCATATTGCTAGCAAGTGGTAGAGCTGGGATTTGAATCCAGGTAGTCTGGCTTTTGCATGTGTGTGCTTACCCACAATGCCCCCCTCTCTCTACATGTCTAGTGGCATAATGTTTGGATAGTAAGGAAGAACTTTATCTTCCTTGGGTATGGAAGATCATTGATCACACTGCTTACATAATAAGTAAATCTCTTAATATATAAAAACAACTGCTTTATTTTTCATGAGTTCCTCAGAGAATACCTTCTCCTGGGTCTTTTTTTTTTTTTTTTTAAGTTACTAACCAATGGAAAAATCACTCAAAATACAGCTCCTTGAACACAGAATGGATGCAAATCCCTTGAATTGATTTGGATTCCTTCCAGTCACAACTGTTGGAAGTATTTACCCGAAATGTTAAGAACCATGAGAGCCAGCTGACCTATTGCCAGAACAACAGCAAATCAAAAAAGTGCTACGCCAGGCACCAGGAATCTGAGGGAAAGGAAAAACGCATTTCCTCAGAAAAACATCAAGGTACAGACTATTCCAGAGCTGAGCACTAGAGCACTGGCCCAGTTGAAGGTAAGAATGGAAAGGTTCGCAGATATTTGCAGGCAGTTTGCAGTAGCATAAATAGTGACTTAGGACCTCACAAATGAGAAAATTCTCAGCATTTATTACCTCGCTCCAGGCTTGTCTACACACACACTCCCAGTCGGTAAATTCACTCAAGTTCAGGATTTTCTGGGTGCTCACTACTCTCAGGGCTCTGATCCCAAAGGGTTCAGGGCAATGGATTTTTAAAAATTAATAAAGCCACTTCATAAAAGCTATAAACAAACTCTTCAAGAATGTGGACTGATAGGAAGAGAAGGAAAAGTTGGAAGGCAAAGTGGTCACAGAAGCAGTTCTACTGAGTGACATTTTTTTTTACTCCAAATTTAGATTCAAACTGAATCCAGTAGTCCTCCAGCTGAGTAAGACGCACACCAGCACTGCACAGAGCAGAGCCCTAACGGGGATGCTTCTGTCTCATAGAGACTTCACAGAAGGCAAGGTCTTCCAGCCTAGGACTAAGGTCTGTGGCAGAAGAGTCTCTAAGTACAGAATTTCTCTCTGGCAAGTTTCTTTCTGAAGGGAGTTGATGGGGATCAGCTCTAATCATCAGAAGGACACTGATGGGCCTTTGAATGACTAAGAGTCACACTTCATTTAAATGAAGCAGCAAGACATAGCAACAGAACATTAGCATCCAACTAATGTTAGAGATGAGATGACCAATCAAGATTCTAGAGGGAATCTTTTGGGAATACAAATACGAATGTGGATTTTTAACCTGTGGCTAATTGAAATATTCTTCTGACATAGTAAATGAAGGGAAGAAAGAGCAGTTAATAATTGCAAGATAATTTGAAGCAAATGATGCAATGTGTATGTACATGGACTCTAGTTTACACACACACCCCTACATTCCTCTACACCTCCTTTAGGAGGTGAGACTGTTAGGTTGGTGCGATAGGCTAATTCTTGACATGTTTTTCTAAAAGATAAAATGAATATTTGCCCCCAGTGAGTAAGTGTTCCTGGGAACTTTCCAGAAAGAAACTCTACAATGTAAAAACCAATAAACAGAAAATGAAGCAATAGCCCAGTAAAGTCCAAATTTGAGAACTCAAACACAGCTTATGCTTATTCTGGTACCAAGGGCGCTCCATTTCCTAGTTGAGGAAGAGACACACACATCACAGGATCTAAGTCCAGGAACTCTCTGGGTCTCTAGGTCTGAGGAGGCTGTTCTCCTGCTAAGTCTTCCCTGGGCAATAGTCTGATTATCATGGGAATTAGGATTCTGGGAAGATTTGTGAACATTGGCCAGAGGGGAGGGCTCATGAGACTCTAACAAACAGTGCTTGGACATGACTTGTGGAAGCAAAAAAGGGCAGTTCCAGTGACAAAGAGAAAGCAGACCTTTCTCCTGCTACCATGGAACTCATTGTTTTTCCCTCTGTCTCTTCTGGCATTTCCTCTAAGATAGGCTGAGACAGAAAATTGACTGGCCAAAGGGGAACACTAGATGTGAACAGGTCCAAGCCTCAATCTCTTGAACTATAAAGTGGGGATAACTCTACTGTCTCTCCTACCACAAAAGCTTGCCATAAAACCCGATGTGTATGTATGATCCACCTGCTACAGATTGAATATTTTGTGTCCCCTTCAAATTCATTTGCTGAAATCTGACACTCAATATCATGGTATTAAGAAATGAAGACTCCAGGTGATTAGGTCATGTGAGTAGAGGCCTCCTGAATAGGATTAGTACTCTGAAAAGAGACCCCACAGAGCCCCTTAACCCCTTCAGCCACATGGTGACAAAGCAAACGCATGGCTCTCTAAGCCCAAGAAACAGGCTCTCACTAGAGATTGATCTTGTTGATGCTTTGATCTTGGACTTCTTGGCCTCCAGAACTAGCAGAAATTTCTGTTGTTTATAAGCCACCCAGTCTATAGTATTCTGTTAGAGCAGTCCAAATGGATTAAGACACTATCCTACTATTCTCCTTTATCAACAACTTAGAGACCACACAAATAAGGAATAATTTCCCTTCTTTTCTCACTTCCCATCAGGCTATCATTAGACCCAGACCCACCTTTCCCAATAAAAAGTGGGGCAATGCAGTTTATTAACAGTAAGTAATAAAACAGACAATAAGTGCCCTGTCTCAAGCTCCCAAATTGCCTTTTTCCCAAGACAAGAGAATTTCTTTCCAGGATGAAGTTATTTGGAGTTACCATTTATCATAAACTTATAATTAAACAGGACTCCATTTTATGGACTTTAAGAAACCAGATTGAAATTTACGTTGCCTGACATTTATAGACATATTTAAAACAAATTTGTTCTTCAAAATCATCACATTCATTATAAGAAAAAACAAACGCTGTCCAAAGTCACTGTTTTGGCTTTGCCAAACTGATGCCAACCTCTGGGAAAACTTGTTCTGTTTTTCCTCTTGACTGAGATGCTCATTATTAACCAGTGTATCTCACTGCTTTTCATTATATCTAACTCGTAGAACAAGGAACTGAGGTCTGTGTCACATAGTACCTACAATGCAAGCACTTTATTTATTTTAGAAAGAGGGAGAGTGGAAGAGCATGAGCAGGAGAAGCAGAGAGTATCTCTAGCAGACTCCCCGCTGAACGTGGACACCAACTCAGCCAGATCTCACCACCACGAAATCATAACCATGAGTTGGAGGCTTACATGACTACACCACCCAGGTGTCCCAATGCAAGCACTTTTAACAGAATGATCATTCTCTATGTTCAAGGTCACAGAGTTGCTCATTTGGCAACAGGAAGCAATTATTCCACTAAAGAGAATCCTCTCCTATCTCTTCATTATTTTCCTACAAATAAATATATTCCAGCACACCTTTTCAGCCAGTTTAATTCACTCACTAGCTTCACTACCCCCTAGTTACTTCTAATCTGGGAAGAGTCTGCTTCTCTTCCTTTATTTGTGATGGTGAAGATAGAAGATGATCATAATGACAGATATTAGCAAGTACATCGTGTGTGTGCATGTGCAGACACTTATAATTGAGAATACAGACTCTGCCAAGGACTCCAGGGATCCCCTGGCTCAACCCTCTTTGATCCCCATTATAACTTGACAAAACTAAGATCACATGGCTGAGACTACCCTTCTGTTCGTTCTTCCAGGCCATTAGCCCACATCTGCAGAATGGATTCATGACCTTCCTACCTTTCCTCAGCTTCCCACTCGTCTCTCTGGTCTCTCTCAACTAGGTCCACTTTTCCCAGGCTGCACACCTTTCCATCAACTACCACCATGCAGAAACCTCATTCACACAATGCATCTGAGCTTTCCACAGAGGTGTGTCTGAGGGTACACCTCCACTGCCAATTCCCTAAAAATTCAAAAGTAAAAATAAACTTAAAGTAAATGCTGCAGACCAAGCAAAAGGGCAGTTTCAATCAGAATAAGAAAAGGGAAAACCAATTTTTGAACCAGAACGTGAGTTCCCATTCATCATTACATCCTCAGTACCTAGAGCAGTGCTAGCATATCTTAAGTGCTCAATAAATACACATGCAGATTCCTGAGGAGCTCTAAGGCCCAGTCATCAGCAGGCAGAAGAAGTAAAGGCAACATGCATTAGAAGCCAGAAGACCTGGAATCAAGTACTGGCTCTGACAAAAATAAATTATATGGCTAGGAGCAAATTTTTTCCTTGGTAAAATTAATGGATTTCCACTAAATTACTTCTAAGGTATTTTCTACTTTAAAAATTCTATGATGATAAAATATATGCATTATAGCTAAAGGTTGAAAGGTCTCTGAAAAAGGTTTGTAGTTAAGCCTCTCGCTACCTCTCGCCTTTATTTTATATTTCCAGAAAGATGATGCACTGTCCCATTTGGAAAATTTCCAGGAAAATATCTGAATCTCCCATTGTCATCTGCTCTAAGATTTTAGTTTTTTAAAAAAAATCATTCTCAGATTTAACCTAAAATCCATTTCTATGTTTATATTGCTGTTGATCAATTTAGGACTTAACTATCCAATTATAAAATTCCACAATTCCCATAATCTTGGAATGTAATTTTATTTCCAATGCAAGTATTAAAAGATATGGCCAATAAGGCATAAAAAACATTTTCCCTGAAGTCGTATCATTGACTAAATCATTAAGCTTGTCTACTGTGCTTTTCTGCAAATATACATTTGTAGCAGGACTTGATTAGTTTTCTACCAAGAAATACATGTTTATTAAATTATATCTCATGCACCAGGACTCCTTATTTATCTTAGTAATTTTTAATGGAAAAGTAAATGAAACATTATTATATAAATGCTTAGAGAGATGACAGTAATTTTATTCTAAATTAAATAAAGAAAAGGTTAAATAAATATTGCAATCTTTCAGGAATTACAGTATAAGCCTTAAAATCATAAATCTCCCACTTACTTTTTTGTAACTTATGCTTAAAATATTTATCAGTGTAATATTGAAACAAAGTTCTCATTAATTATTTTCTGGCAATTTCCTGGTTTTTCAAAAGTATAAGTTAGATGACATGCCAACTGCCATTCAGATCTTAATTCAAATATTATATTTTTAAAGATATCCTAGTTTAGTAATACATTTTTATGTCACAGGAAATGCTGACATGTCAACCTTCTATCAGAATCTTTGGATTAGAGGGTCTCCTTATATATACATGTGTTCTCAAACATATACACACCCACATTTTGTTTTCAAATATCTAAAACACAGTACTCAGTCTCATAACCATAATAAACCAGAGACAAAGGAAGAAACTTACTTTCAGTTCTAAGGAATGACAAATATCTGGATAATCTCATCTATTTGAAAATACACCTCTTCCTTAAGAAATAATAATTTACATATTATGACAAAGTAGTTAAGAGTATATGAGAATTAAGAAAATCATTAAAATTGAAAGTCCCCTTCCACCTTGCATCTTTTTGGGTGCAAAAGTAAAAAAGGAAAAAACTCAAGCAAGTACTATTTAGTTTCATTTTTAATAAGAAATGACTTCATAATTCCCATAGCCATGCTGAAAAATAAATCCTATTTCTGACTCAGAGAGTCTGAGCTGAGAAACATTAAAATAACTCTTAATGGCAGAAACACAGTCATGACCCGTTACAGACTGACAAGAGAAAACCAATAATTCAAGGAAGCCCTAAACAGAGTAATTCCCGGGTTTTGTTAAAGTCAGTGTCTGTATCTGGGTTGGAAATGTGAACATCAGATTTGATGCTTTTTAAAAAAGATTTTATTTATTTATTCATGAGAGACAGAGAGAGGCAGAGACATAGGTAGAGGGAGAAGCAGGCTCCCCCTGGGGAGCCCAATGTGGGACTCCATCCCAGGACACAGAGATCATGACAGGAGCAGAAGGTAGATGCTCAAACACTGAGCCATGCAGGTGCCCCTTGATGCTCATTTTTAAGGCTCTACTTCCAAAAATGTGGCAGTTTCATCAGAATTGACTTCTTAGGAGCCAGCTCAGGTCTCTGATAGGAAGAGGAAACCACATACTGGAGGGATTAGGTCTAGAAGTTCTTAGGTAGGGACTTGGAGGTGGTCTTCCAGAGGTGAGACTGAAGAGGTAACACTCATTTTCTTTTTTCTTTGTTTAAAGACTTTATTTGAGAGAGTGCACAAGAGTAAGCGCAAGCAGGGTGGAATGGCAGAGAGAGGCAGAAGCAGACTCCTTGATGAGCAGGGAACCCTGTGTGGGGTTTGAACCCAGAACCCTGGGATCATGACCTGAGCTGAAAAAGCCCCGCGGGCACCCAGTAGCATTCATTTTCTGTGCTTTTCCATGTTCCTCAACTAGTTCCCACCAGCCTCTCCTGCTAATACTCGCTTCCCTAAGGTTAGGTGCTCACACCTACCTCTCCCTGGATAAATCTCCATGCATTTCATTTCCTCTTTTCATGTTCCCTTCTACAAATAGTAAAAGAGTTCTGGTGATGAACTCAGCACCCAGCAAGGTGCTAGAGGCAGGGGTAGAACCAGAGTTGCACGCAGTCCCATCTTCATGGTACTGATGGGCTACCAAGAAAAGATGAACAAAAATCAAATAATCCTATAGATAAACACAGAACCAGTCAAGGGCAGAGAGGGCAGGCCTCCCTGAGGAAAGGACAGCTGAGCTGATCGTCATCAGGTAAGGGGGACACAGTAGCAAACAAACAGCCTCATGATTTGAAAGATGATAAATGAGCCATCACCAAAAAGGAGGACTGTGACATAGAGCTAGAGAGGGAGTCAGGGGCCAGACCATGTGGCTTTAAAAAACAAGAAACAAAAAACAAAAACGATGTAAAGGTTTGTTCAAACAGCACTGGGGAGCAACTAAGGAACTGTATACAGATAAATGAATGAAATAATGAGGTCCAAGGACACCTGGGTGGCTCAGCGGTTGAGTGTCTGCCTTCGGCTTATGGCATGATCCTGGAGTTCTGGGATCGAGTCCCACATCAGGCTCCCTGCGTGGAGCCTGCTTCTCTCTCTGCCTATGTCTCTACCTCTCTCTCTCTCTCTGTCTCTCATGAATAAATAAAATCTTAAAAAACAAAAACAAAAACAATGAGGTCTGAGTTTAGAAAAAGGTCACTCTGACCAAGTGTGGTGAACAACAAGATGGGGAGAGGATAAAATTTAGCCATCCTGGGACACCTGGATGGCTCAGTGGTTGAACGTCTGCCTTCATCTCAGGGTATAATCCCAGGGTCCTGGGATCGGCTCCCCATATTGGGATCTCCACGGGGAGCCTGCTTCTCCCTCTGCCTATGTCTCTGCCTCTCTTTGTGTGTCTCTCATGAATAAATAAATAAAATCCTTTAAAAACCTTTAGCCAGTCTGACCACCAGGCTAGTTCACTTGCCCCCCTCTTACCATCTGTGCTTAGGAGTGGACAGCTGAGTCCTCCTTGACCAGGACCTCCCCTTCATTAATGTGGGTTGCTCCCATAAGTCACCTGTGTCACTTCTTTGTCCTCATCGGCCAAGAAGAAAATTACCCATTGTAGGAATGGAAGCATCACCCAGGTATGAAACACTCAGGGGACCTTCCATTCCTCAGCTGCAAAGCATGATTAATGGGGGGATGCTACACACCTCAGGATATATTCAAGGACATGGGAGCCTTTTGATGCCTCTCAAATAATACTGAATAAGGTTCTAGAAAGCCATTTGAAGAAAACACACTAGAGCTATAATTTTGCCAGTTTGGTCTTCATTGATTAATAATGAAAGATAACTCTTTCCTTACTGACAGGCACTCAAATGAGCATCATTAATATAGCCTTCATGAGTAAACATTTGGTTTCTTTCAAATTCCCCATTAATCTGTCAACTATGAAGAAACACTTTGTATTGCTTTTGGCTTGATCAATGGTATTTGCAGATGTGATACCCTGCAGATGAAAAATGTAAGTTTAACATGAAAAAAAAAATCATTGCAATCAGTCACAGGACTGTTCCAACAGAAGATGAACCTATTGCAGAGAGGAATAAGCACTCCCAAAGACAAGTATTTGCATAATTAAGATCCATTCCAAACTTCCTGAAGATAAAACTAACTTTAAGTGCCTGAAGATAAAACTAACTACGGGTCAGCATTGTGATAATAAGCAATGAACATTATGCAGTTTCATTTAAAACTCACAACAAAATAAATAAATAAATAAATAAATAAATAAATAAATAAATAAATAAATAAATAAAACAACAGGGGGCACCTGGCTGGCTCAGCTGGTAGAGCACACGGGGTTGTGGGTTTGAGCCCCACGTTGAGTATATTGATTACTTAAAAAACAGTTTTTTCAATCAGTCAATAAATCAATAAATCAATCTCACACAAAATCATTTCACAGGCTGATGAAAAAGTAAGGGGCCTATATGGCTAGTAAATGCTAGAGCCAGGATCTGAAACTTTAACTTACTTACCTACATAGTAAATTTAAGTAAACTGCTTACATGATATATTAGTCTGCTTGGGCTGTCATGACAAAATACCACAGACTGGGTGACTTAACCAACAGAAAGTTATTTCTCACAGTTCTGAAGGCTGGAAGCCCAAGATCAAGAGGCCAGACCATTTAGTTCCTGGTGGGAACCCTCCTCCTGGCTTGCAGATGGCAGCCTTCTGGCTGTGTGCTCAGTTTTAAGGCCACCAACCCTCTTGGATTAGGGCCCCATGCTGCTAACCTCATTTAACTTATTTCACCTTTACATATGCCCCACCTCCAAACACAGCCACACCAGGGGATAGGGCCTCAACAGGAGAATTTGGGGAGGACCCAACATTATGTCCACACAAAACCACAAGACAATGAGAAGAGTAGGAGAGGCCTCAAACACCCCTGAGCATTCCACTTCTCATCCTGTCCCTGTCAAAGCAGGAGGTGTATTCGCTGAAGCTTCAAAAAGCTAGACCATCATGAGTGTCTGAAGACGTGAGACTTATTCATCCAGTCTCTAGCCTGCTGGCAAACACAAATAAGTAGCTCATTCATCTCACCATCCTCGTGTCTCACTCATTAGTCTTCTATTTCTTCTTTACCTTTGCTCATAGGCTGTTAATAAATGAAAGTGATTGAAAATTTTCATCATCATACTGCAAATGCCCCTGTCAAGCATTTAGCCCCAGGGAGCAAAATTTAGTAAAGACCTTTGACTGAAACACCAGGCAACAACTACTGGCATTTAGCCTTTGAAAGTGAAGTATAAACAAGCAGATAATTCATTATGTTGAATGTAGTCAAAAGACTAATTTATTAGTGCCAGAAAACAGGTATTTGGTGGTGTGATTTACATAGCTTCTCTAGTTTGGCATCATTCTCTCTCAGTTAGACATTACTCAAGAGCCTGGAAGGAAAAACTCTCTTCCTTAAGCAGAAATTCACATTAATGGAGTTTGAACAAATGAAGGGTTATAACTTGTATTAATATGTGGCCCTTAAAAGACTTAGAACTATCCTGAAACCAACATAAAACCTCAAAATACATACTAATTATAAAAATAAAACTCCTAAGTTTATTTTTTATAAATCCTTAGAGATTATAGAGTTCAGAACATTTATCCTTTACTATCTTTATAATTCCAAGTATTAACAAATATTAGTTTTTACATGCAAGAGAATTTCATTAGAAAGTTGTTTTAAAATAAATACTTATCTCACAATATGAAAAATAAGGACTTTCTTGGGCAGCTAAAGTATTTCCTGGCCTTTTTCTAACTGTTGTCATTGGTGAATTTACTGCAGTAATCATACGCAGTATTCCTTATGCTAAGTGTGCACACAAACTACCTATGGATGTAAAATCATATATATACATGTCTGTGTATGCATATACACACACACAGGGACTGGGACATGAGAAGAACATGGATCCCATTTCCAGTTTTTTACCTTTATGAAGGCTGCTATCTGTACCATAAAATCAAAATTAGTTATGACAAGTGCACAACCATATATGACACCACGAATGAAAGGCTCAACTCATAATTTAAATTACTCAGTAGATGAGAGACATTGTACCCCTATTCCCCACCCCCTCAAATTTTCTCAAGTTAGCATGAGCTATATGGAAGGAGTGGTTCACTTCATGAGTCAACTTATGACAGGGTTGAATGCACATATAAGCAACCTTTCAAGACAAAGAGTAGACAGGGCTTCAACAAGAGAAGATAATCCATCACATCAGCCATTTGCATTGAAAACAGCTTGGCAGCAGTTGCCTCGAACCGCCATGAAGGGAAACTGCTCTGGGAACTGTGCAAGAATGAAATCAACTTTCAGATGCATCTCAGAGACAAAAATTCTCATTGTCCAATCAATCCACATACCTGGAATGGTATTAAATCTCTAAAATGGACAAATCCCCATGGATTATTGTCCCTAAACACATGTACATTTACCTTATATTCTACATCACAATGAATACATCAATATCTAAGAGACACATGGACATCTTGCAGGGTTGAGGAAATATATTTTCATTCATTATCATACTTGATCCTGAAAACATCCTTATGGGCTGAGGTTAGGCATATATTATAATTTCCATTTTCCTAACAAGGAAACTGGAGCAGAGAAGCCCAGGATCATGTTAATAAGCAACTTGCTTGGGTTACCAGAGAAGAACTAATGCTGCAGAGTTCAAGCCTCAAAGCTACCTCTTGCAAAATTCCCTCTTGCTCACAGCAGATCAGTCTTTCTTCTGTTTAGGCCATCAACTGATGAGATAAGGCCCACCACATAATGGAGAGAAATCTGCTTTGCTCAAAGTCTACCAACTTGAATGTTATTAATCTCATTCAAAAATACCCGCACAGAAACAGAATTATGTTTGACCAGAAACAGGTTTCCCCCACTATCTGAAAGAAGAGTGTTCCTATGAAAACTTTTGTAAACTGAAAATAACAGAAAGCAAAGAAGCAATTACTGTTCATTGACAAGGAAAATTTTTTGAGTGTTCCCAGACCTCCAAAATAACCTATTTTAGGCTTTTCTAACACCTTAGCACATATCTTGGTAAGAGATGCACAAAATAAATCAAGGTTTAAGTTAAAGGTAGGAAACACAGGCAATAAGCTTAAATTCAAGATTTTTGAAGTTACATGGAATTCTGCAATCCACCACATGTGAACAGTATCAAGAGACAATAAAAACATATCCAGTGAAGTGGAGGAACCAGGAGGAAAAAGATAACAATCTGGAATGATCTATCTTGTCTTTGTCAAAAATAATACTAACAAACAGAGGTTGGGTTATACAGATTAATGGCTTTGAAATATGGGGAATCAAATAACTGCTCTGAGGCTCAGTATTCCTCATCTAGAAGACATGAATCATAACAGCACCTACTTTCTAGGTTAGTTGTGAGAAATAAATTAGATATTTATGTAAAGCACTTGGAACATTGTTGGCACATAGAGCACTCAGTAAATGTCATTTTTATTATTGTCATCACATATAAAATATCACAAAGTTGATAGTGTAAATTTTTCTTAATAGAACAAGGCACAAAGGATTATTCCCTTTGAAAAAGAGGTCCTGCACAAATCAAGTACATATTTTACAATCCTATTAACTCAAATGTACCCCCACTTAAATCTCATGCCAGGAAGCTGCCAATTAATCAAAGAAATCAGTCTTCTCTCCTGCCCAGGTGTTTGCTCCCAGGCAGACACAGCAAGAAGCCACGAGGAAAGCTGAAGGAGCACTAGGACTTCGAGAGCCTTCCGCAACCCAGCACAGGAAGAAGGGAGCACAATCTCTGATAATTGCCTCTTTCCTCCCTAGGGAACGCCAGTCACATCCCAACTAATGATCCAGCTCTCAAACAGGAAAGAATGAAAAAGAGGATAGGAGGAAGTGTCATTAAAACTCACCGGAAAATGAACTAATCCTCTGCCTGCCCCCCATCCCCTTGCCCCCAAGGAGGTGTCCTCCACACATTAGTACTGGGAGTTCTGCTCTTAACAAGTTGCATCTCCCCTTCCCCTGGACCCTGGGATTTTTCCATCTTCAAAAATTAAGTTCCCTTTGGTTTCAAACAACTAGCTTATACATAAAGGTGCCATTTGTTTGCCATCAGTTCTCTGCCTTTAGAAATAAGCAATTCAAATAATTTGAGCCTTTAAGACAATTGAACTCAGTTTCACAAATGGAAATGCCTTCAAGAGCTAGGGAAGGAACATAAAGGGATGAAGTAAGCCCAGCCAAAACTGTGGGTTTACTTTGGAGAACTTTTGCCACTCAAAAATATAAACTTAATTGTTGCCCAATCTTTCCAATTTTTCAAGAGAAACTGGAAATTTCTTTTTAAATGTTAGCAATGAACTTAAAAAATAATTAAGCTCAGTACCCATTTTCGGAGAAAACGCACCTAGAGATTTCCCGGTGGGAACTCCAACCTAGTCCAACTTCAAAAGGAAACAACACAAATAGAAATATTGGGAACTTTAAAAATGCCAGCCTTCTCCTCCAAAGGCAATGCTGATTGAATTGGGCAAGGGTAAGCTTTCAGGTGATTCCAATAGACAGCCAGCACTGAAAACAACTAATCTGGTCTAACCTTTTAATTCTACAGATGAGGGAACAGTGGCTCAAAGATTAAACCAACCTGCAGCTAGCAGGAGAGCAGGAACACAAGTTCTCATCCCAATATGCTGTTAGCAAAACTCTAATACACATGCTACTTTTTTCCCCCCAATAAATGGGAGTTTGGGTTTCAATATACGTAGTCTGTAAAACATTTCAAATGTTCCCCCAGCAGAAGTGTTAGCTTTTGACGCCAGCATTTTTTCCCCTAAATCCAATGACTATCATCCAACATCTACTTGGACTATGAACTTCACAAAAGCAGAGGGCTGGTCAGTGCCCCCCTCACCTGTGAGGTAAGTCAGTGCCTCCATAAACACTGAGTCATTAAATGATGTTACCAGGATTTTCAAAATTCTAGTCCCACACAAATTGGGAATCAAGTTCCATGAAAGCTCAGAAATTAATCTCCTGCAGGGAAATGTCTGTAACTAAGTCTGACTCCGAGGAAACAAATGGCCAAGTCTTGGCTTTAACAGGATGATCACTTAGGAGCTGTGAACAGTAAGTGAAAGAATGGCAAGCTTTTCACAGGAACCTGTATCACTGGGCTTAAAGCTTCCTTTCCCTGCAAGAGCACAAAAGGTACAGACAACTGTACTCAGATCACTCTCACTACCACTGCCTCTGTGTATTTATTTTCCCTGGAGCTGAACCCTTGCCAATAGCAATAGCCACAGTTAAATATCCTGTCTGGTTTCCTGACTGCCGGTGACCAAGAACTGCTGCATTCCCTTGTCTGTCTGCACTTGAAATCGTCCTCTTCACACACTCCCGGGGATTACAACACTCAAAAATGGAATACAGCTTTGTGATATTATATTTACATCTCCAAAGATCTGGTGATAAATACCAGGCTTCCTTTCATCCTCTGAAGATGTTGGCAAAATCCTACTCATTGTGCAAGAGTAAGACAAGTTATTGCTCATTCGGTTTATTATTGAAGAATACACCTCCGCCCTACCTGTCAGTGAACACAATGCAAGCGTCTCTCTCCTTCACGGTGAGCTGTCTTTCTAAAATAACAAATCTGATCGTGTCACTTATCTATAGAAGATATGCTGGTGCAGCTACCTACCTAAGGGGCCCCTGGGAAAAGTCTCAGATCCCTGACATAGCTTACGAACCCCATCTCTTTTCCTAGCCTCATTTCCTTTTGCCTCCCTCAAACATCCTCTAGTTCAGCCACTTCAAACCACTCCTTTTCCTAACACACCATCTCCTTTATTTATTAAACACTGATTTATTTAAAGATTTATTTATTTGAGAGAGTGGGACAGGCAGCGGGAGAGGGAGAATCTCAAGTAGACTCCCCACTGAGCATGGAGCAGATGTGGGGCTTGATTCCAGCACCCTGAGACCACCACCTGAGCCGGGACCAAGAGTCAGAGACTTAACCTACTGTGTCCCCCAGGTGCCCCCCACTATCCTCTTTTATATTTCCATATTTCTGGGTTGTCTCTTTAAAGAACACCCTTTCCCCTTTTCTCAGCCTAATGACTTCTTCTAGAACGTCCAAGAATCACCTCAAATGGCACATTTTCTGGGAAGACTTCCATGACTCCTCTAGGAGTCATGAGTCCCTGCTGCCCCGGCTCTGCAGCCCCCAGTTGGGCTGGCTGTGAGTGTAGTGCAATGCCTCTAGGCTGTGATCCCCAAAACCTGGGTCTGCTCTTCATCACATCCCTAGTGCCTGACTCATGCAGGCACCTGGTGGAACACAGGTTTGTGGAGTTCACCTGTGGGGAAAGCAGACAAAGGGGGGTTTCCTGGGCAGTTCTGCCTTTCATGGCAACTGCCTCTCAATGGCTTCTATCCACAGTGAGCCTGTTGGAATCTCATAAACTGGCCCACTTTGAGTCTCCCTTGTGAAAGAAAAAAAATTTTTTTAAGATTTTATTTATTTATTCATGAAAGACAGAGAGAGAGAGAGAGAGAGAGAGGCAGAGACACAGGCAGAGGGAGAAGCAGGCTCCATGCAGGGAGCCTGATGTGGGACTCGATCCTGGGTCTCCAGGATCACGTCCTGGGCCGAAGGCGGCCCTAAACTGCTGAGCCACCCAGGCTGCCCATGAAAGAAAAATATTTCAAGATCTCACTAAGTGTAGAATCTGCAAAAGTCCAACTCATAGAAACAGAGTACATTGGTGGTTACTACTGGCTGGGAGATGGGTAAAATGGAGATAGTAATCAAAGGTATAAACTTTCATTTGTTATATGAGTAAGTCCTACAGACCTAATGTACAGCATGGTGACTATAGTTAGCACCGTACTATATACTTGAAAGTTCCTAACAGAGTAAATCTTAAATGCTGTCAGTATACACACACACACACACATATAACTATATGAGGGGATGGGTAGATTACTCACCTTAATACAGTTATTATATATGTGTGTATTATATATATGTGATATTCATATCAGGTCATCTCAGTGCATACTTTAAGCTTATACAATGTTGTTTGTCAATTATATATCAATAAAAACCTTAAAATACATTGAAAACAATTTAAAAATTGCTCCCTTTAAAGCATATGGAGCTTAAGTCAGACTCCCCTTATTCAGCATTGTATATGACATATACTCATATGTCGATCTGAAGTCACATTTTTCAAATCAGAAGACAGATACCATAGGCAGACTCTGTTAATATTTATTAAAGTCTCTTTTGCTGTGATTTGAATTAGGAGACATCAAGAATATTTTCACAAAACTCACCACCAGAGACTGGAGGAAACAGAGAAGCACACTCATGTCAAGTTTATAAATTTAAAAAAAAAATTTTGAAACCCCAGTGATTACCAAACTACCAAATCTTTTCCCTCACAGAACACACTTATACTGTTCTTGAAGTACATAAAGCTGGCTATGGGTGCTCTCAGAGTGGGATATTTTCTAGTGATACCACTACCAATACTTTACAGTTTGACAGTGACACAATTCTAACAGTGAATCTGACTCATGGCTGATTCATTTTCTATTTTCTGGGGTTCAAAAGATACCACAATTCCCTCACTTTGTGCATCAGCCATAATGTTGCCTTCTGAAACCTGTATCATCAAACCAAGTCTCCTTTAGCCTGAACGCACCTGAAAAACTTTATCAAATACAGAATAAATCCATCAATTACTAATTAGCGAATGGTCACTGTGGGCTCAGTGCCTAGCATGTTGCTAAGTACTGAGAGGATATGCAAAAAATTCAACAAGAATTTCTTTCCTTTGATGAAATTGATAAATCATAAGGGGGTTTTACACATTACATCCCTCACTTCAGTTTGCTCAGCAGGAGCTTATGAGGAACTCATCACGTGCAAGGTACTGCAGGGAGGCTGCTGGGGAGTCTGTGGACATCCATCCTGGAGGTAGGCCATGGAAGGCAAGACAATGCCCACAACAGACTCACATGAGAATCTTGGTAAATGGGCAATGAAATGCTGGGGAAAGATATAAAAAACTTGTAGCTGGGAAGGCGATGGGGAGGGGGGCAGAGGAAGGATCAGAGTAGGGGCTATGAAGCCTGACTTTGTGGCCGTTGAGCCAAGCCTCAAAGTAGTAGCATGAGAGAATGCAAAAAATGGGAGACAGAAGAGCCATGGTGGAGGGAACAATATGCACAAAAGTTGCTGGGCAGAAACAAAGGAGTTATTTTGAGGGCAAAGGGGTAGTTCCATTTCAAGCTCAGCAGAAAATATAGATGGATAGGTGGATTGGGTAATAGTTCAGGGAAGTGAGTGACCAGGCTAAGGATCCTGAAAGTCAATCCAGAACCTTGTAAGGTGAGTTTTGAGAAAGTGAGCGGTTGAACAACAGTTAAGATTATTTGGCAGCGGTAAGACAGAATTAAAGGAGGATACGTAAGGACTACTGTGGCTGTTCATTCTGTTCCAATCCAGGTGTATGAGCTGAAAACAGCAGTGAACCTTCTGGTTAATGTTTACAGCTACTGCCAAATTGAAATCTATTAACTACTGTGGTGTCGTGTTTCACAAAGCTCTGGCTTCAAACACATCTGTATGAGGTCTCACTCATCACTGGTACTGAGCAGTACGCACGCTTTCTATGTGCACGGAGCTCCTCGAAGTGGTGTAAGACAGTGCCAAAAAATACATACAGAAAAATGCTCATCATCTCAAAGAAGACCAAACTTGTAGTATAACAGCGATATTCCACACAGCCCCCGGCATGCATTAAGCACCCTACAGATGATACATGGAATTCAATTCTGTTGTTGTTGAGTCCAGAGAAGACAGTACTCTAACTTCCTTTGGCCTGATGGTTAATTTTATGTGTTAATCTGACTGAGCCACTGCACCCAGATAGACGTATCCCCCACTTTTCACATTACCCCACGTCACATTAATGAAAGACTTAACGTTAGTACTTGTTCTCGGCAACAGAAGAAATCCAAAGAGGATTTTACTTTTATGAAAACAGGCAAAAAATGAAAATTGTGTGCAGCTGGCCATTACAGAAGCAGGGCATACTCCAAATAGTGGGGGGGAGGGGGCACCACCAACCTCCTTCACTGGGAACTACGCTCAGCATCTCAACATTAAGCCGCCATGGCTATGAACTGTGTCTGTGAGCATCTGTACTTTACCTTGATTTATTTTATGCATCTCTTGCCAATATATGTCCCAAGGTATTAAAAAAGTATAAAAGAGGTTATTTTGGGGGTCTGGGAACACTCAACAATTTTCTTTATCAATGAACAGAAATTGCTTCTTTGCTGTTAATTCAGTTTATAAAAATTTTCATAGGAATGTTCTTCTTTCAGATAGTGGGGGAAACCTGTTTCTGGTCAAACATAATTCTGTTTCTGTGCAAGTATTTTTGAATGGGATTAATAACATTCAAGTTGGTAGACTTTGAGCAAAGCAGATTTCTCTCCATTATGTGGTGGGCCTTATCTCATCAGTTGATGGCCTAAACAGAAGAAAGACTGATCTGCTGTGAGCAAAAGGGAATTTTGCAAGAGGTAGCTTTGAGGCTTGAACTGCAGCATTAGTTCTTCTCTGGGTCTCTAGCCTACAAGCCTACCCTGCAAATTTTGGAGTTGCTAGCTTCCATTATTGTGTGAACTAATTCCTTAAATCTCTTTCTATACACACACACACACACACACACGCATCCTATTGGTTCTATTTCTTGAGAACCCTAAGATAGTGGTAAAACATGCCAATATTTTCACAATGTGCTCTGTTTCTATGTGAATCTTATGATGGTCTTCTTTAGGACATGACCTTGATCTCTACAGTGGCCTTCTAACTAACATGAAAAGAACAGAGATAAGGTTTCTTAACTGAAACACCTGGCAGTGATGATCCTTGTCACTGAATCCCTGGTAAAACCTTAACAAACCTTCCTATGTGGTTTTAATGAATAGAATTTTGCCATCATTCCAAGATGAGTGGACTGTAATAGAGCCACCAAGGCCAAGGATCTGGGCTAACTAAGGGCCAACTGGGGCCCCTGTAGGAACCTGAGCCACACACTCAGACCTCTGTAGCCGGTCTGACACCATCCATACCACCCACGTGAGCCAAACGTTGCCCCTCCAAAGAGACCATAGTGAACAAGCAGTCACCATGCTTCTACTTCCATTTTCTATCAGTCGATTCCCAAAGCATCTAGCCCCCGGGGAATTCATCTTGAGTTATAGCATCTTCCCCATAATAATCTTTCTTCCTGCCTTGGACATCTAATATCAGAGAGAATGACCAAGAAGGCCAGGTTTATGACTTCAATTTGTAAAGAATGGAACATGGTTTTGGTCTTTTTGTTTGTTTTATTTTAAAGGCACAATTCTTTGTTTTCTCTGTGCCTTCATCTCGATTTCACGCTGCTAGTATCTTTTGCCATCCTGGGCTTCATTACATCCGCATTGTAGTCCCTTCTTCCAAAAAGCACTGGAATCGCCTGAGGAGCTTTAAATAATCTACGGCCACCCCCCCCCCCCCCAGAGATTTGTATTTAATTGGTGTGGGATGCAGCATCCTGTTCCGATCACTGACTTCGGTCCTTCCATCACCTTTAATCAACTGCTCTGACTACAACCTTCACATGGCTCTCTACCCCCTCCCTCTCCTGTCTACGGTTTGCCTAATTGGCTCTGATTCCTGCTTTATCATTTCCATGGCTCCCTGGCCACTGCCATCTTTCCATCATACCTCTCCATTAAAGCCTTAGGCCTAGATGATCCCACTTTCTCTGTACCTGGTGAACTATGGAAACCTCCAGAAAGGGTCACATATTTGGTAACCTCTTTATCAGTGGTACCAACCATGAATTTGTGATCATCAACCTCAACCAGGCCTTCAGGTAATGACTGGCAATCCTACTAAAGCTTACTAATTTATTCCCTCTGTGGTGCTAGCTTTTTCTCTCCTCCGCAAACACCTATAATTACCTCCTTTCTTTTCCAGTACCCCACCTCCTTCCTCTCTCACAGCAGACTCACTTCCAAAGCAGATAGGGGCCATCGAACAGAAATGCCTTTAACTTTCAGCTACCACACCTTGGCATGTGCACACATCCTTCCTCCTTCCCTCCCAGGACAGAAGGGCTGAACCCTTTCTCCTCTCCAATTCCTTCCATGTGCTCTGGATCCAACCACTTCCATCTTCTCAGGAACCCTACATGATTAATTATCCATCCTCTGTCTTCAAGCCTCTCCATTGCTCTTTCCCAGCGACCTTTAAACATACTCAAATCTCCCACCTTTAGAAAGCGCTCCCTTAACTGTTTCCCTCTCTAGTTACAGCTCTATCCTTTTGATTCCCTTGACAGTCAAGTGACTTGAGTTACCTATATCCATTGTCTCCTTCGCTTCCCACCCGCTCTCTGTGACACTTTATTCTGGCCTCTGCCGCCATCACTACACTCATGTCACCCTCCTTTACAGTCCTGTAAGACATCCACTCTACTGATCCAAAGGACATTTGCAGGACTTTCACTTTACCCCTTATCAGCATTTAGACTGTTCTCTTTCCTTGGCCTCTGTTCTCTTTCCTTGGCTTTCTTCTCTTACTGCATTTCCCTCCTGTGATCTAGCTCACTTTTGTGGCTTCAATACTGTGTGTTTAAAGCACTAACTTCCAAATATCTCCAGATACCTCCATAGATCGAACACCCAAGACTGTGTTTCCCAGTGGATGTCTTAAAAGAGCCTCCATTCAAAATGTCCCCAAACTGAATACCTCTCTTCCAATCTATACATATACAATCTATACATGCTGGTGTCCCTCCAGCACGGCCCATTCACATGAAGAAACTTGGCACCTGGGACTTACCCATGCTATCCTTCACCCAGTAATAACTATGTAAGCACTAAGTCTGGTCTACTCTACTTCATAAATAATGGCAAATCTATTGACCATAAATGATGATAAATGTAGTTACTTCTTCCCATCTTTCCTACCACTGCACTGGTCCAAGCTACCAACATCCCTGCCTGATATAATCTATCTCCCTGAATAGCTCTTTCTATTCCTCCTTCATTCATTCTTCATAATAGAGCCAGGTGGTCTCCTTAAAATGCAGACTGATTATGTCATTCCCTTGCTTCAAAGCCTTCTACAATTTTCTATTGCTCTTATGATAAATAAAGACTATAAAACACAGTCTGCAACATCATGTAAGATATAGTCCCTTCTCTGGCTCCTTCTTAGGTCATGTCCCTTTCTCATTCTCTGAACTCTGATCACACTGACGGTTTTCAGTTCTCCAAAGTACCAGGTGTCTTCCTGACTACTGTTCCATCCCTCTGCCCCATTTCTACTCCTTTAGATTTCAAATGTGTTCTTTTGAAAGCCTTCCCTAACCACCAAGCCCCAACTGGATCAAGTCCCCTTATACTTTGATTTCTTATAACTTACACCAGTTTTTAATTACACTTGGATTATGTCTTCCTCCATCATAGACTGTGAACTCCAGTAGGAAAGAGGTTATTTCTGGGTTGCTTATCACTATACTCTGGTCCTAATCCACTATTCTGGGCAAAGTGTAGATTAAATTAATGAGTTGATTTGTGAGTGGGTGAGCATATGAATGAATGATGGTAATGGTGGATTTTTGTACTCAGACTATCAATATTCCTCTTTATCTTGCCCTGCAGCACAAACCCATGAATCAAGGTCAAGCATATACTATCAAGTCCAGTTCAATATAAAACGTGATTTTAAGAACTTGGGGTACAAGCTGCATGGAGGAAACAACACTGAAAGAGAAGGACTAGGAGGGTCTGATCTGTGTTCTCCAGCTTAGATAAGGAAAAACCAGCATTTCTACCTTATTTTCATTCTGAATTCCAAACAAGAACTAGCAATATCTGTTTCATGAATGAATTCCTTAATTCACTTAAATCACTTTGTAAATATATAAGAAAAAAATCACTTTCCCATAATTGTTTAAAGGCCAATCAACTAGGATCTTCTGTAAGGGCCTAGAATACTCCAAATTCAGTATCTCTGCATGTACTAAAACCAACACTAATATACCTCCTTCCAGCTTTCAGAGTCCATCTTTAAATAAGTTTACGGTATTATATCCCAAAGTCTTATACAAATTCCTGGTCTTAAGCCCAAAAAGATATTAATCAAAGTCCAAGTCATTTATTAAACTGCAAGTGGCCATAAAACAGAGTTAATGCAATTTGTCAGGCAGAGCAAAACAAGAAATGGCTTGACCTATGAGCTTTTAGGACCCTCTTTGAAAAGCTGGGTGAAATCACCAGGGAAGAGGTTAAAATTCAACTTTGCTTTATGTCCCTCTTTAAATCATGGAAAGTGCAAGCATGCTCCTGACAATTTAAGATTATGAGTGATAACTTACCAAACTAAAATACTTCCTGAGTTTTCCCATAAGGATTTTTTTTAAAGTTCAAAATGCTATCTTTGGCAATATGCTTATTATAAATATCCTTCCTCTTTAAATCACAGATTTTTAAAGCAGTTGTCATTTGAATTACAAAATCCCAAATCTCAGAGAACTCAGTATAACTATTACGTTAAGTGGGTACTAATGTTTTACTACTTGTATTTGGCGGCGTATTTTTTTCTAGAAAATTTCTCCTAGCTATATATTTCAAAATTTAGGATTTAATGAAGTTAAGGTAATTTCTTTTTTAAAAAATATCATAGCAGCGTTAAGCTGCCTTAACTATCTATTGCTATATAACAAATTCATCCAAAACTTAGCAGCTTAAAACAACAAATCTTTGTTATCGTATAGTCTAGGGTCAGGGACCTGGGAGGGGCTTAGCTGGGTTCTTCTGGCTCGAGGTCTCTCATGAGGTTGCAGTCAAGCTGTTGAGGGGAGAAGGCTACAAGGTTCTGCAGCTGGATTGGCCATGAGCTCTTCATTCCACACTGGCTGTGTGACTTCCTCACTTCCCTCCCATCTGGGTCTCTCCATAGGGCAGCTCAAAACATGGCAACTGCTTTCCCCCAGAATGAATGATCCAAAAGACAGAGCAACCAAGACAGAAGCCACAATGCCTTTGAATGATCTAGTGTCCAAAGTTACACACCTTTACTTACACTTTACTCTGTGAGAAATGAATCGTTAAGTCGAGCTCATACTCAAGGAGAAGGAACTTGGACTCCACCTCTGGCAATACTAAAATATTTGTGAACGGTTTTAAAACCATCACATAGTGGTGGTTAGATGGTTAGAAGCATGGGAATTAGATACACTTGGAATTAGGAAGATCTGTGTTTGAATCTTGTCTGTGCTGCTTGCCAACAGTGGGTCATTGCACAAATTATTGAACCTATGCCACAGTTCTACCAAATGTAGAATTTGGTGGATCATGGGGGTTTTGTGTGAGATTAAACAATGAACATGAAAAAGAACTCTGTAGAGCCCTTAGTCATAGTAAGCACTTCCTTAATGCTGCCCACACACCAGTAATTGGTGAAGCAAACTACCGTGTGCCCACTAACTAGAGAATATGTAGTCCTTTGCCCCATATGAGCTTATAGTGTAGGAGGTTGAAAGTAAATCCGAACATGGACATAAAAAAGCTAATGAGATTTTTCTTCTAGAAATCTCAGGGCTTTGCAGAGACAGTCAGAAAAGCAGTCTATTCCATAAAAGGAGATCTATAATGTGTTTTAAACATTTTTGTTTGCTTTTTTAAAGGAGAGAGGCAGTTTCTTCAAGTTAAAATTTCTCAGGAGCACTATGTGTAAAATGGATGAAAGCACAGCATCTTGTAGGGGTGGAGGCATGTAGTGCCTGGATCTCTCTTCTGGAGACCCCAAGGCCCCAGAGGGAGCTTGCTACAGCACAGTTTGCAAATCTACATGAACAGATTGTGCCTGTAACTGCATACACAAAGGATCAAAGATCACAGTTTAAAACCATGCCAACTTAAAGTAGCCATTTAAGTAAAGAAATCCATTTCATACACAGGTTCTAAAAGGTAACGGATTTTCTCCTTTAAAAACGTACAACGCTCTAAACATTAGAGTCTGAAGGGATTAGCTTTGTCAACCCCTGCTTATTCCTTAAAAAAAAAAAAAGCCCATTTTTACATGATTGTCCCTTTGTATCTTCTTAGAAGTTAGATTTCATAGTGAGCCAATAATTTGTGTTTTACATAGATTGTGTTATTAGATACCAACTCTAGGCTTCCAACAACTTGTAATCAAAGTAAAAATAAACAAAAAACCCTTAAAGCCTATTCTTTTCTGAATTTAGAATTAGAGGTTAGAAGAATTTCAGCATTGGTTAGCCTAGATATTCATGTTGTTTATCTTCCCAGAGTCAAAGCCCAAATAATTTATAAGAATTTTTCCTTCTGAATTTCATGTCCTGAGTTCCAAGGCAACCAAGGCAAATTTTCAGTTGGGCCACTGCAAGTATAATGATTAGTGAAAGATTTCATTCAATGTTCCAGATCCCTGATGTAACATTAAAAAAAAAATCTAATTATGGAAAGGCTGAGAAATGGAGGTCAACTATCCAAACTTAAACGCATTATAAAATAATACAGTATTTTAATTATTATACAACATCAATGCTCTTTAGAAATGCTTGCTTCCAAGTCTGTTATTAGCCCTGTATCAAACTTTACTACTGGAGCACAGGTGACTTTCTGAAGATCTCTGCGGTCAATGTATGTGGCTACCAAGATAATAGGTTTTACGAAGGTTAGGTAGGCTTTGAAAAAAATTCACAGATTCCAGGCTGATGCTTAATCCAGCTCACTTAGAAATATACCATGCATCCACATTCATTGCAATTTGAGAATGCAGACTTGATGATGGTCACATGCCTAGCAAGAAGGCACCAAGAAGAGGTGTTGGGCAAGCAGAGAAGAATGGCAGTAGCTGAGTACAGAGCAGTAAGAGTGTAGGCTCTGAAGGCAGAAGACATGCTTTTCATCTCAGTAGTTATCATGTACCACCTGCAGAGCCCTGGGCAAGTCACTTAACGTCCCAGAGTCTAACAGTCTCACGGCTATGTGACTCACCATTAGCAGAATGAAGTGCCACAAGCACATACAATGCAGGCACAGTGGAAGGACTGAGTCATGTCTGATTTAGGGGGTCCTGTTTCACATCTGATGATCAGGATACATGCTGAAAATCAGATTTCTTCCAAGTCATCACACTGTCATGAGTACTTCTCAGCTGACAGAGGCTCAGCAACTACTGAATATAAGTTTTGCTCTCATTGTTGTTTTGATATATTTGGGGTTTTTTTGAGAACATAACCTTGCATAACATGATATTAGACAGCATCCTTGTATTTTCACTCACAGAACTTAACTGTGTGGTTACAAAGACAAGTTAGTTGAACAGGAGAAGGCTCAAATAAAAGAGTGTATGCACAGTACCTAAAAATTGTAGGGGCACCTGGGTGGCTCAGTCAGTTAAATATGGGACTCTTGATTTCTGCTCAGATTCTGATATCAGTGTTGTGAGATCAAGTCCCACATCCAGCTCCATGCTGAGCATGAAGCCTGCTTAAGATTTGCTTTCTCTCCCTTTGCCACTGCCCCCCCCAATAGTCATAAAAATAAAAAATAAAATAAAAATTGTAAAATTAAATGCAATGTAATATTCTGAATTGAATCTTGGAAAACAAAAAGGACATTAGTTGAAACAGAAAATATAAAGTCTGTAGTTTAGTTAATAGTATTGTACTAATAGTTGTTTCTTAGTTTTGATAAATACACCACAATTACAGATGTTAACATTAGGAGGAAATGGGCAAGAAATATACAGGAATTCTATGATTTTTTTCTTTGCAAATTTCTATTAATCTGAAATTAGTCCAAATAAAAAGTTTATTAAAAAATCACATTGTATTATTCAGTGCAAGATTGTCTGGGGATTGGGGATCCCTGGGTGGCTCAGCGGTTTAGCACCTGCCTTTGGCCCAGGGCGCAATCCTGGAGTCCCGAGGTCGAGTCCCACGTCGGGCTCCCGACATGGAGCCTGCCTCTCCCTCCTCCTGTGTCTCTGCCTCTCTCTCTCTCTCTCAAAAATAAATAAAAATAAATAAATAAACAAACAAATAAATAAATAAATCTTTAAGGAAAAAAAAAAGATGCCTGGGGATTGCTTTAATCCACTCGGGCAGAGTGGAAAGATGAAACTAGATGAGCAAAATACTCAAGACTATGGAAGCTGAAGACTGAGTACCCGAGGCTCAAAATACTATGCTCTTTATTTTTTGTGTACTTAAAATTTCTCACAGCCAAAAGTTGTTTTTTTTTTTTTTTAATAAAGCATGTATTTGGGAAAGATGGAGAATTCCAAAGGCTATAGAAATCCCACTTTCCCAAATATTCAACAGCAAATTAGGAGTTCAAGGGGCAATGGGCCAGGGGAATCACAAAGGTTTAAGGAAAAACTTTTGACTTTGAAATGAGAAAGATTAATGGATATCCTTTTGATGGGCTGCTGAGGCCCCCAGGGATTAGCTGATCCTATGGGGATCTGGGCCTTTGTCTTTGACTATGCTAGTTTTCAGCTCCAGGCGAGTCAGAAGTTAACTTGCAGAAATGAGCCATAAAAAAATAATTTTTGTTCATACTGTGCAAGTCAGTTGTGTCCAATGGAATGTAATTGATTAGTGTCCTGTGGATAGACGGATTTTGAAATTCTCTTCAACATTTGTTTGTACATTTGTGGTTCTCTTGAGTTCTTCTTTGAAGTGGCTAGAATATCTTTTAAGTTACTTCATTAATTAGTATTTGTATAATTTTACATCTGTTCATTTTAGATCTGTTTACATCTGTTCTCCCATAGGAGAATCATCACTTTACATTTTTAGAGGATTATCTTTTAGCAAAGAAAAGCAATTTTGAAGTGTGCCAATAACAGGAAAGCATGCACCTATGTGTCAAAGTCTACATATTTCCTCAAAGTCAAGGACTGAAACATTCTTAGGCTTTTGTGTCCATTCCTCCAGGTTCTTGCATTTTACAGCATATCACCACACGCTGTTCTTCACCCAGAAGGCCTTTTACCACAAGCCTACCACCCCAAATGGCCAATTTCCAACTGTCCCTGAACTTACAGACAGTACCCTAAGGAGGCTCTTCCAACAATGGTAGAAGAAATCCGACAAACATATATGTATCCAGGAATGAGTTTATTTTTATTTATTTATTTTTTTTCAGGAATGACTTTAATATTTATTTTAAAATCCACATTTCATGAGTCACCAATAATCATCTGGATATAGGTTTCATTTTTGTTGTACGGTGATAGTCGAGGCACATGGACAGGGAAGTCAGGATTAGAGGAAACTCATCTCTGGCCAGCAGTTATCTTCTGAAGGAGGGCCATTTCAATGGTTCAAATTAAAACACACACACACACACACGCACACACACACACACACACACACTTCAAGTACTCATTAAAGCCCTAAAGTTGGCTAAATGGGGAAAAGAGGGAGAGAAAAAGCAGCAATTGAAATCAAGTCATCTTCTATGGGTCAAAGTATGAAGTCTCCTCTCTCACAGCCTCTCAAAAGAGAATCTTCTCTTTCTGTAGTGGTCAATGTGCCAGGCACAGTTTTGACTCAGACTACAACAGCTTTGTAAAGTAAGAAGTAAAGTATCCCCATCTTGTAGATATAGCTCAGAGAGTTTAATTAACTTGCCGAGAATCAGAAAGGTGGTAAACGGCAAAGCTGGATTCAGATCCCATCAGACAAGCCAGATTGTGTGATTCCGAAGCCCATTCCATGCCCTTTCTAGAATGCCAACCTATCTGCCAGCCCTAATTCACAGGCAAATCTCTATGTGTCCCCAATGAAAAGAAGTGGTCAGGTATCATTTGCCACAATTCACAACCCACCTACCCAGATAGTTAACACAGCTGTCACCCTCATACATGATGACAGAGGTAAATAACATTATTTCATCATTAAAGTCATTGTTTATGGGTGGGAATGTGGTATAGCAGAATGAGTCCTGAAAAGAATGCTAGACAAGCTGGGTTATAAATCTGTCACTCTCACGGTGGAGCTTTAATCCTAGAGAAATCTTGTCACTTCTCAGGGATTCCCACTTCCTCCCCTATAAATAAAATAAGGCTGTTGGACTCAGTTTTCAACAGCAGGCTACTGGCATTTGAGGATATATAATTCTTCTTTTTTTAAGGCTGCCGCTGGCACTATAGAAATTAAGCATCCCTGACTCTAGGCACTAAAAAAGTCTGTAACTCCCCCTTTTTTTTTAAAGGTTTTTACTTATTTATTTGACAGACAGAGACAGAACAAGCAGGGGGAGCAGTGGATAGAGAGAGAGGGAGAAGCAGGCTCCCCACTGAGCAAGGAACCTGATGCCAGGCTGGATCCCAGGACCCAGGATCATGACCTGAGTCAAAGGCAGATGCTTAACTGAGCCACTCAGGTGCCCTACATGACTCCTTTTTTTTAAAGTATTAATTTAAATTCCAATTAACATACAGTGTGATACTCATTTCAGGTGTACAATATAGTGATTCAAAACTTCTATACAATGCCTGTTACTCATCACAAGTGTACTCCTCAATCCCCATCACCCATTTCACCCATCCCTCCACCCACCACACCTCTGGTAACCATCAGATTGTTCTCTATAGTTAAGAGCCTGTTTCTTGGTTTTCCTCTCTCTTTTCTCCCCTCTTCCTCATTGATTTTTTCCTTAAATTCTACGTAGGAGTGAAATCATGTATTTGTCTTTCTTTGACTTACTTCACTTAGCATAATACATAATACTCTCTAGCTCCATCCATATCTTTGCAAATAACTGAATAAATCCCATTATATATATACACAAAACATCATATATATCATTATCTATCTCACATCTTCTTTATCCATTCATCAGTCAATGGATACTTGGGCTGTTTCCATAATGTGGCTATTATAGACAATGCTGCTATATAAACACTGGGTATACGTATCCCTTGAATTAGTATTTTTATATTCTTTGGGTAAATACCAACTAGTGCAATTGCTGTATCATAGAGTAGTCCTATTTTTAACTTTTTGAGGAACCTCCATACTGTTTTCCACAGTGGCTGCACTAGTTTGCATTCCCACCAATAGTGCAAGAGGGTTAGTTCCCCTTTCTCCACATCCTCACCAAGACCTGTTATTTCTTGTGTTGCTGATTTTAGCCACACTGACAGGTGTGAGGTGATATCTTGTAGTTTTGATTTGTATTTCCCTGATGATAAGTGATGAGATCTTTTCATGTGTCTGTTGGCCATCTGTATGTCTTCTTTGGAAAAATGTCTATTCATGTCTTCTATCTAGTCCTTTTAACAATCATATTTCTAAATAACACTGGGTGCTTGCCTAGCACAGAGGCAGCACCTTTGTTGAGAAACACACTGGTGGATGACCTCAAGTTCTATAAGGCCCCATGACCAAAACTGTCATTACAGCATGGCAGGGAAGTGGGGGTGAAGGAAGGAATCACAGTTGGATTGGATCTATATGCAGCATCCACAACAAGCAATAAAGAAGGCTTCTAGTTTAAAACAAATCCACAGCCTGGTACACCCTGCCTACTCACCAGTTACAAGTAACCTGAGTGAGCTCCAGATATGTCTCCTGGTGCTCAGTTCCTATAACCTTCTCACAAAACATCTACCTATCAAAAAAAAAAAATGCACCACATTTTAAGTATTGACTCAGAAGGCACTTTGCCTATAAGGCCTTGCCCCATATACTTCAGCCCAAACAAATCACCCTTTCTCAAAATAAATATAGCATTTACAGTCTGTTATTGAATTTTCATTAAATTGTAGTATAATTGTATACTGTTCCTTAATCACACAATGGACATTATTGGTATTGCCTTCCTAGCTTGAATGCTAGGTCACAAAGTCAAGGGTCGTGTCTTATACTACTTTTATATTCCCCAGAGTGTCTAGCACATTCCTGAGAACACAGTAATGACTCAATAAATATGTGTTCTGTCTTTGATTTTTCACAGTGATCCCAAAAATACCACTAGCTTGGCCAAACTTACATCCTGCAGGCTAATAAAAAATTTTATTTATTCAGCATCTTTTCCCAAGTAGTTTTCAAAGTACTTTTCAGATGACATTCCTAATTCTCGCATACCCTACGAGTACTATAAGGAATAGATAAAAATACTAAAGTTTATGGACAAAAGCAAAGAGAATTACAATTTTATACTCTTTGATGGGGAGGATACCAAGAACTGGTAAACTGGATGTCTCCCAAACCCTACTGAGTCCCACAGAAAAATCCCAACATGTCTCCATATTGTCAAATATTAAAAACTTCTTGTCATTGCCAAGGCCCTAAACAGGATCTACCTAGGTAAGTTGGTCATCAAGTTTGGGTATCATCCTTAATTTAAGGAGAATAATACCAAGTTTGCATTCTGAGCTTAGATCCTTGTCATCACCTGACCCTATCCATATTCTTTGCCTCCAGCTCACCACATACCACCACATTCAATTTCTCTGTTTTACTACAAACTAAGGCCATCAAAAATATCTATTAAACAACTATCCTGGGGATCCCTGGGTGGCTCAGTGGTTTGGCGCCTGCCTTTGGCCCAGGGCACAATCCTGAGTCCCAGGATGGAGTCCCGCGTCGGGCTCCCGGCATGGAGCCTGTCCCTCCTCCTCCTGTGTCTCTGCCCCCCCCCCCTCTCTCTCTGTCTATCACAAATAAATAAATCTTTAAGAATAAAAAAAAAAAAAACAACTATCCTCTGACAAGCAAAGCATTGTTTTGCCAATGTCTCCAAAGGAAATAAGATGGTATGCTGAGTGCTAATATAAAAGAAATCATTCCTCTTCATTCTTGTTCCACTTTCTTTCATCTTTTTGACTTGCTAGGTATCAAAGTGGTGTCTTCATTCATCATCATCTTGCCCAAGGATTCTGGTATCTTCTTTTACCCCTAGGGCAAGAAGCCACTGTAGAGGTTTTCTCTTCAGTACTCTTCATAATTTATCATTCACATATGCTTTCCCAGACTGTTTTTCACTTTGCTTTGCCAAATTGAGGTTTTCTGGGATAACAATGACATAGCCTGTAGGTGTCCAAAGAAGCCACGGATAGGGTGAATTAGGATCATATGCCATCATCCTCACCAAGGAGAAGGGCTGCCTGCCCAGTGGCAATCAGAACTGGGAGACCGACAGTTTATCACCAGCCATCACCATATTTGAGATGAGCTTTTTACTGCATCACAGTAGCACCTTTCGTTTCAATAAGCACGTGGGGAGAGAACTAAGGATATTTATTTTGTAATGGTCACACTCTCCTTTTTCTTTTTTTGATATGGCAACTCAAAGAAAAAAGATAGATATGATGCTTATTATGATAACGTACATTTTTTTAAGCAGGAAGAAATAAATTTTTCTTTGGACCAATGACTTTATGGTATGTCTATATATACTGAAAGAACTGTTTCTTAAGTTCCTTAAAGTTTTTAAATAATACACTTTGAATGTTTCATTTTATAAACAATGGAGGAAATAATCATGGATGAGTTACTAGAACAAATATTGAGCACAGCAGGCTGTCCACCATAGGTAAATACACAAAAGCACCTACTCGAATTGCAAAATCCTTTGGTGTTCTACTACTGAGTAAGGGCTTTCTCAGTGTATTCTCCACCACCTGTGTCAAATCACCATGAAGCAAGCATTTTCCCTAGGATACATTTTTCACTTAGAAGCCTAGCCAGCTGGAGATAGACTTGTTTATGTTTAAACAAATTCACAATCTAAGAAGTATAATTCAGTAGGATTATAACGATATTATTCTAAAGAGAACTGACTGAAGTCTTGTCAGTCACAAAAGAATCAAGGCCTAATCAAAGCAGTAAACACATCTGGAAGTTTTAAGGACTCTGTAGGAGAAATTATCTACTGATTTTGAAATGAAGTATTTGAAGGTAGGTTTGGATGCTAATTAAAAAGACACAACCCAACAATTTCTGACAAAATCACAGCCTTCTTATGAATCATTATTCAGTAAAATTGGTGCCTGACCTAAGGCTTCATTTGCCTCTATTAAAATATAGTGAGAAGGGGCGCCTGGGAGGCTTAGTGGTTGAGTGTCTGCCTTTGGCTCAGGTCATGATCCCAGGGCCCTGGGATCGAGTCCCACATCACGTTCCCCACAGGGAGCCTGCTTCTCCCTCTGCCTATGTCTCTGCATCTCTCTGTCTCTTATGAATAAATAAATAAAATCTTTTAAAAAAAAAAAGGTAGTGAGAAGCACTGAAGAAAGAAGTTGAAATTAGACAAGAATCCTTTCTGTTCTCTTCCTTTCAAGAGTCTGGTACTCATCATAGAATTGTCTTTAGCTTAAAACAAACAATAAAAGAAAACTTTCAGAAGGATTTTCTGCATCAGACCGTGATGAGCTGGTATTGTTTCAGGAAACACAGCCATGATTACACCACTTTTATCTGTTTTAGTTAATTGATTAAAAATATTAACGGTGAGGGAATAAGCAAACACTATTTGTTGACACTTATATTAAAAATTGTTGGAGCTTGTTAAATAAGTGGTCTGAATTACAGCTTGACAATCCAAAGCGTTTCATGTTAACTAAACTAACACTCTTTCCAGGGCTGCTGTGTTTACAAGCATTCAGCAGAGAGGGGGAAAATATAAAAATGAATGAAATTTATTTCCTATTTCAAGGAATCGTTCCTAGCAAGGAAGACAGATATGAAAAAGTAGACCAGGAAACTGAAAACAAATGAAATAGGTGTTCTTAGAGAGTTTCAAGCGAAGTCCCAACAGCATGGAGAGAAAAGAGAAATTCAATAATTAAGTGTATTTGAATTATAGCCCCAGAAAGAATCCTAAGAGGGCATCTTGTTTATTCCTTGTTTTTGTTGTTGTTGTCTGTTATTAACATGTAAGAAATATGAATCCCAGGAAAGTTCAACAGTTTGCAAAAATTACAAAGCCCGTTGGAGGGGTTCCCTGAAACCTCATTTACTATTGTTTCATATTATACCACCCTAACTTAAGGGTTTCTTTTTTTTTTTTTTTTTTTTTTTAAGGAAACATGTCCAACACATATACAGAATTCAGGGTGAAGGGAGGGAGAAGCAGGCTCCATGCCGGGAGCCCGATGTGGGACTCGATCCCGGGACTCCAGGATCGCACCCAGGGCCAAAGGCAGGCGCTAAACTGCTGAGCCACCCAGGGATCCCCTTAAGGGTTTCTTATATCAGAGTAGAACTTTGGTTGGGAAATTATACATCTAAGTACTTGTCAGTGGATCTGCTCTAAATTTATTTTTTCTTTTTCTTTTTTCTTTTTTTTTTTTTTTCAGGAGGTGGGGACTAGAGAGGAGGTAGGGAGTTGTGAAATAAATTTTTCAGGAAGCTTATTAAATAAGTGATCTGAATTATTAATCAAAATAAATTTTGAACTTTAAAAAATGCACTTTATCATTGATTAAAAATGCACTTTATCATTGACTATTTCCTCCCTTTATGTGAGAACAAAATAAAGAAGCAAATGTGATCTAGGTGGAGATCGTAATGCAAGCGGATTAGTGAGGAATCTCACTGCAAACGCGCGCGCGCACACACGCACACACACAGAGGAGGGCACAGCACGAACAATTTCACCAAAGAACACAGACTGTCACTGGCCCCTTGTTCTGGCTAAAGGTCAATGTGCAAAGTAGGACCTTCTGATAGGCCCAGATGTCAGTCCATTATCACAGGTTGGTTGTTTTCTCTTTGCCAAGAAAAATGGTTATTTCTTTCACATTCAGACTTGCTGAGAAAAACAACACTGTCATCATCATCAACCATAAACATTTCTTGCAAGAAGACAGGAGATTCTCAGCTGTGGCAGATTCTCAGCTGGTAGCAGGGGAAACATAACTTAGCTGGGAAGCCCCAGACAGATACATAAAAGGGAAATCAATTGGATCAGGCAGGTGTCTAATGAGCAGCACAGGCCATAAATGCTACAGAAGTTGTGTTAAATACCTCAGCCCTGGGTGTTAAGCATCATAATTTTCACGGAGGAGAAAAGTGAGTCTCAGAGGAGCTAATCTATCTGCATGCTGGTGGTAAAGCTCAAATTCAGGCTAGGTCCAATGGGCCCCAAAGAGCTTACCCTTGATCCACGCCTCCTCCCCCGGTACATACCAGCTTTGCTTCTTTCCTCCAAGGCGGCTAGAACTTGGTCAGTGAAGACCCTCAGAGCCTTGGTCTAACTTGGATCCAGACACACAATAGGAGACAGGAACCTCTCCTAGAACTGGCGCAGTGATATACCTGCTTTTGACTTCTCTGCCACATTATAAGCCATTGACCTCCAGGAGAAGAATGGGTTGTTGACTCAGCCATGTCCTGATGTACATCTTAAGTTGCAGTTGCCTGAGGAAGCATGTCTGTCAGACGTACTTTCACCTGATTTAGGGCCAGATGGCATACTCTGAGACTTGGATAGAATGAGCCTGATAGCTAGAACTGACTCATGCTTGTGGAAGCAACACAATAAGATCCAGGAAAAGAATACCTCAGAGTCCCTACCCCCATCTATGATATGCAACTTCAATCTGCTTGTCTTCAGAACATTCTGGTATTTTTTTTTTTTTTGGCTTAGTATTCCTTTGACCGGGAGAAATTAAGTAGCTATGATCATTCCATGTAGAATTGCATGTACCTACACAGTATGACACATGGAGTTATAGGAAATTCAGGAACGGAGAACATTTTCTGTTGTTAATCAAGTACAGTTAACATAAAAACTGGTTTTGAAACTATTATAATGTTCTGATTACGGATGACTAATAATCTAAAAAGAGTAAGTTGTTATCTTGTTTACAGCTCTGAAATTAGTGGACAGTGTAAACAGATGGCTAACATAGCTCATGAATATTAAGCTGCCTTAATGGAGGCAGAAAGACCAGAACTAGAGATTTCACATCTGAGTTTTAGTTGTTGTTTTTTTTTTTTTTAAGATTTGATTTATTTATTCATGAGAGATACAGAGAGGGGGCAGAGACACAGGCAGAGGGAGAAGCAGGCTCCCTGTAGGGAGCCTGATGCGGGACTCGATCCCGGGATCCCAGGTTCATGCCCTGAGCTGAAGGCAGAAGTTCAACCACTGAGCCACCCAGGTGTACCCATACCTGAGTTTTAGATGACAAACATAATGAGGGATATCGTGAATGTGGACTCTGGGGCATATTGTCAGGGCAGGGAAGGGTGGGGACCCCACTGTGGGTGAGAAGAGGTGTAAGGATAAGCAAAAAAAAAAAAAAATTTCAGGAAGAAGGGGCATAATGTTTGTTTTCAAATATAGCACTTAAAGGGAAGAGAGATTAGATTCATTGTGTGTTGCTCCAGCAACTGAACAGTAGGTCAATAGGTAGAAGAAAATGTTGACTTAGTACAAAGCAGAACTTTTAAAAAATGAACCTCTCCTCAAATGGGCCAGCCAGCAAGGAAGCAAGATTCCCAGCTGAGTATTTTCAAGAAGAGGTGGGCTGGCCCATTTACAGAAAGGACTACTGAGGTGGAAGTTCACATCCCTGATAGGTACCTCTGAAGTTGGTTACTATACTCATCAATCATTTTACTGGGCATGTTATTAACATCATACTGTTCAAGGTCAAAAAAAAAAATCACTTGCCAAAGACAGCCTACATTGCTCTGTTTATACAACGAGCAGAGGGCTGACTCCAAAGCCTTACCAAACTTCAATTCATATCAACTCAATGTTCAGAAAGTGATCAGATGATTTGAAACCTCATATTATTTAAATCATTACCACAGAGGTTATAGGGTTTTCTCTTTTTTTTTCTTTTGAAAAAAGTGAAGGCTTTTATGGACACATGTGAACACACTAAGTTATTTTCATTACGGACATATTTTTAATTGTCCTCTAAAACTAAACCAAGTCTCCATCACTGTGCAATTTACCAGTGGAATGACCGGAGAAGCTTAATCTTCAGGTTTGCAAATTTAATCAATATAACTCACGCCTGTTTTTTTAAGTTAAACAATTGGCTGTGCCACATTCTTACTGTATCACTCATATTTATCTTTACATTAACAATGCTCACCAGCAGATAGCCAAAGAGGCTCGCCAAGTTGGACCAACTTCAAGATTTGTTTCCATGCTGGGGTGTTTCATGCACTTGGCAGAAGCAGGCTGCAAGTGGGGCTCCATTTATTACACTATGCTATAAACATTATGTCCTGACCTAATGAGATACTCCACATGACGATCCCATAGGTTAGCAAGCACTGTAAACATCTATTAACACAAGCACCAGAGACAGCACAGGGAAGATGCCTGGGATCCATTTTAAGTGGTTTATGATGTGGAGTCTCCTGTTTACACACTAACAACAATAACAAAAAAAAAAAAAACAGCCCCAAACTCTGCCTAGAACAAATATTTGCATGCTCAGTTTGAAAAAAAAAATGCACTGGAGAGTCACTGCATTTATAGACTTTCATTTCACACTTCTGCCTATTAGGTGTTGGCTTTCCATCGCATTCGGTGAACCAAAACTATAATTTCACTGTGACATATTTACTCCAAACAAAAAGCTGAATGTTGACTCACCAACTTTCCTTAGACTTACCAAAAAGTTGCCAAGGGTAGAAGGAGATAAGGCATGAGCCATGCTTAAACTACAAATGATGTTTTCCAAGGGTCTCTGGGTGGAAACGCACCCTTCCAGCCCCATCTGAAGTCCATTTGAAGAGAAACGGTACATAACCAGAGACCCCTTGAATATAATCTGGGGGCAGCCCGGATGGTGCAGCGGTTTAGCGCAGCCTTTGGCCTGAGGCCTGATCCTGGAGATCCGGGATCGAGTCCCGCATCAGGCTCCCTGCATGGAGCCTGCTTCTCCCTCTGCCTCTCTCTCTCTGTTCTCTCTCATGAATAAATAAATTTCAAAAAAAATCTTAAAAAAAAAAGATCTGGGAACACCAAGCTTTTCTCAAAAGGAAACAGAATCCCCAATCACAGAAAAGATGGAACCAACAACCCTGTCTACTAAATCATTTTATTTTGTTCCTATGCAGCATTGCAATTTCTGGAAAATATTTCACACTAATTATCTCCAAGGTCTATGTATATACACCTTGGCACCCCAGAGAAAAGGACTTGCGGGGTGACCCAGGTAGACACTAGCCTAGAACACCAGCTGCACACAGCACAGCTGCCGCAACCTGTATGAAGAAATAGGGGAGTGCCTGCCCAGGCACACATGACAGGGACTCTTAGGGGTAAACACCCCAGAGACCGCCTAGTTTGGGGACTGTGCACAGCTGCACCCCGGGGAATCTCAGATGCGCAGCTGCAGCTGGGGTCTGGGCTCCAGAGTTCTGTACCTACACATGCACACGGGACTTAGAACCCTCGTCCTCCTATGGGGTCTCCTGAGAGCTCCGGGAACCGCCACCTCCAGGTCTCAGCTCCTCAAAGGCACCGGGTTTGGTAGTGGTTTAAAGGCCGGGGTATTTAAATCCTGCGCAGGAACTCCCGCGACTTCCCAACCTCTGGCCTCCCGTTACCTCTCCCTGTCCCTTCCAAGGTCTCCGGGCGCACCAACGGGCAGGCGGCACCTCGCTGCGCCCCCCCCCCCCCCCCCCGCACACCCTACTGGCTCAGGCACGACACGCCTCCCCAGGCGCACACACACACACACACACACACACACACCCGCGCGCACGTACACCCTCGGAGCACACAGACCCGGGCCAGGTCACCAGCCCCCGGCGCGGCCCAGGAGGCGTCCCCGCTCCGGCGATCTGGAAAGCCCTCGCCCCCAGAATAGGCTCCGTCAGGCCCCGCGGGTGGGGGACCGCGCCCCGCACCTCCCCGGAGGGGCCGCGACCCCGCGCACCCGCAGCGGTCATGCCTCGGGCGCCTGGGTCAACACTTGGAGCCCGGCTGGTTTCACAACCACGAGGGTGTCGGGGGCTGGAGGGGGCGGGGGTGCTCGGCTCGCCGCGACCTCCACCGCCGCAGCCCGCGGGGACCGGCGGCCGTGGCTCCACCACCCCGGCTCCGCGGCCGCGGTCCGCACGGACGCGCACGGGGCGCTGCGCCTCGGGCCGGGGCGCGCGGTGTGGACGCGCCCGCCCGGCGACCTCCGCTCTCCCGGGTCCCCCTCGGCCGCGGGAGCCTCGCAGTCCCTGCCCCAGCGCGGCCGGTGATGCCAAGTAGCAACACTCGCAAAACTTTTACGACTTTTTAACAATCCTGGCTTCAGGGGGAGCCCCCGCGGGCGCCCCCGTGGCACGGCTCGCGCGTCGCCCCCAACTCCCCGACGCCCACCGGCAGCGCCACACACGCTCGCACGCCCCCCGCGTGGATCGGGTTACAACGACCCACCCGCGGGAAACAACTCCTTCGGGGGGAGGAGGGGAGCACGGCCAGCCCCCAAGTCACCCGGGGAGGAAAAAAAGAAATCATTCGTGTAAATACAAAAGCCCGGTCGCCACTTCCCTAAACAGCCGGTGCCCCCAGGGTCCCCTCCCCGGGCCCCGGGCAAAAGGGGGCAAAGAAGAGCCCGAGCCCCGAGCCCCGAGCCCCGAGCCCCTCCGTACCTCCGAGCCTCGCCTGCGGGTTGAGAGCGCGGTCCGCTCGCGCGCGGGGCCCGAGGGCGCGGGGCCTCCGGCCTGCGTGGCCCCAGCCCGGGGTCCCCGCCGCCGCCGCCGCCGCCGCCGCCGCCGCCTCCGCCTCCGCCTCCGCCTCCGCTCAGCAGCCGCCGCCGCCGCTCCAGCCGCCGCCGCCGCCGCTCCCTAGACCGCCTCCTCTTCCCATGGCTGCGCCCCGCTTGGCAGCTCGCGGGCTGTCAGGCTCGGGGAGGAGGAGGGGGCGGGGTGAAGCGGGAAGGGAGGCCGGCAGGGGCTGGGTGGGGAGCGGCCGCCGCGCACCGGGGGTCACGCCGCCCCCGCGGCCCGGGCTGCGGCGAGGGGCCGCGGGAGCTCGCGGCGGCCGGTTGGAGACCCGCGGCGGAGGCGCCGGGCGCCGCGCGGGCCGAGCATTCCGGGGAGCTGGGATGCGGCGATCCCCGCGGCGGAGTCGGAGTTGGTGCGTGTCACCCTCTGCTGCGCGGCGCGGCTCCTCCTAGAGGAAAATATTGGTAGTTGCAGGACGCTCCCTCTCCGCCCACCCCGCTCCCAAAAAGAAGGCAGGACCTAAAAGAGCAAGAAGTGCAGTCAACAGATCGAAAGGAACGCTCAAAAGAAAAGTGAACTCTCTGCGGGAACTGGGGGCGAGGGGGCAGCTCGGAAAGCGTGATTAGCCAACCAAACATTGCCACCTGCAACCAGTTTCCAAACTGTTGCTCCCTGGGTTTGAAAGGATCGTTAAAAGTAGAGAAGATCTTACTTTAGAGGTTGGAAAACAGAGACAGAGAGGTGAGGTGATTTGCAGAAAACGCAGGCCATGTTAGAAGAGACGTTGGTCCCGAAGCCACCGCACAGGGCTGCAGGGTGTCCGGACGCAGGCCTCAGCCTGAGGACTGCCCTCGTGTGCGCCCTGGGGGGTTCCTTTGAACTGCCCTGTGCAGGACCCAGCTCCTCTGTCCAGCCCGAGCCTGTGCACCTGGTTCCACCGTAGGGAAAGAAAGTGAGAGGGGAAGTTGTCAAAGTGCTTCAGAAAGTTCACAGCCTTGCGCATAGGCATAGGCATGTCATTCTGTAAAGCACCCAACTCCCCGTCACCCCATGCTTTTCTCAGCAGAAAGTACAAAAGTCCAGTTCCAGGTTGTGGGAGATCTGAAGGAGCAGCCAGTCATGCTATGTTGTTAACTGTTTACGTTACTGCTGACAGCCACTTGTAATGTCATTTATCTAACAGCTTCAGCTTACTAAAGGACTTTAAAAAAAAAAAAAAAAAAAAACAGGGTCGCAAACGCAAAGCCAAGTTTATAACCAGAGAGAAATGTTTAAACAACAATCTAAAGAAACCAAGATTCTTAGCAGTGGAATAAAAGATCCCCAGGGTGTGGGGAGTAGCACATGGTGAGTGGGACATGGCAAGTAGTCCAGGGAGGGCAAGAGTCAGGAAGAGTCAGGGCAAGAACACGGGGCCAAAGATTGAAGCAGCAGATGTCACAGAAGTTACTCCTACTTTAAAAAAAAATTTTTAAGTTACTCCTATTTTTAAAGGAATCGAAGAAGTGGAAAATTCTGTTCCTTAGAGTCCTTTTTGAGTCTCAGCTGTGGCTCAACGTCTCAACTGTCTCCAGGCAAAGAAAGACAGAATGAGAGGAGGAGGAAGAAAGATTCTGGAAGGGGTATGTGTCATCACTGTCTAATGGATGTTGACCTTGACCGGGTCCTCTTCTATCCCACCTGAGTACAAGAAGGCTTTCTTTCCCTCGGATCCTTCCCCAGTCCCTTGATTTCTGGGGTTCCAGGCTTTGCTAGAGCAATGGGAGTGCTTCTCAGTGTCTGGAGTTTTTAAAATGGGAGTTGGCCACACAGAGAAAGATTAGGGCCCAGGCAGGCGGAATGCCGGCTGGGTGGTCAGTACGTGCCATGCTGGCTGGAAGGGCAACAGTGACCAGAGTGGAAGCCAGGCAGTGCTCACGTGTTGACTGCATTCTTGCCTGAGATGACCTTCCAAGTTGGTCCTTCAGACCCTGGCACAATCACATTCTCTCTTAATGTCCGTTCTGTGCCTTCTTATCCCCTTTCCCCCATCCTCCAGCTAAGAGAATCTTGATATAGTCTAGGACGTGCCAGATGGACTCACAAAATATTTTCTAAGTTCTATTGTTTATGGCCTGAGATGATTTAAGGGCCACGCTAAAAAAGGAGGATTGCCTTCTTTTTTCTTTTGGGTTCAGCTGTAGCCCTCATTCCCTGAGACAGGAGCGTGTAGACTGACTGCTTTGGCTACTGCTCCATCTTCGGTAAAATAGTGTGCTACAGACAGAACAGGCAAAGACACTGGTTAATATGAAATATTAGGGAACCAGATATAACCTTGCAACTTACACTGAGGGCAGTCTTTATTTTTAAGTCCCATGAGTAAAGGTCCCTTGATCTCATAGATGACTATATATAGGTCTATAGCAGTATATCCCTCTTCCTATTTTCCACATTATGGGGGGGAAATGTATCAGGTCTTAAATTGATTAATTTGTTACAAGTTAAGGCATGTCAAAGCACATTTGCCTCCTGAAAAGTGCATTCGCACTTACTCATCCTTTCCCTCTGCCTGGAATATCCCACTTTGACCACATAGGGAAATTCTCCTTAAGCTTCCAGTTCCAGTGCAATTGTTTGGTTTCTAACATCCTTGGTGGCTCTTACCAGAGGAAGAACTAGTTACTTTTCTCTGTGTCTGCATCCTCATGGGCCTTTACACCTACTTTTGTTACACATTTCAGTTTTTATTAATACATCTACTTTCCCCAGTAGTTATAGAACCCTGAAGGAGGTACCATGTATTCTTAATATTTGTACCTAAAATGTCTAGGTTAAATGCCCAGCAAATGGTAGAGTGCCCAATAAGTGTTTAGCCAAATTGGATGAAAATTTACACTACCCACATTTCTATCTGAAACCCAGATCTCTATACAGAGCTCCTAACTGCCACATTCAGAATCCGTTCACTTCTCATGAGTCCCTCTATGACCAGCACCACCATAATCTCACCTCGATGACTACTGTGGTCTCCCAACTCCACTAGTCTCCCTACATCAACACCCTCCCCCACTCTGGCCCCCCACCAACCCGGATTCCTATGCAAACTTGCCAGAGAAATTCTTCTTTTTTAATACTTGTTTTTATTTCTTGTAGAGAGAGAGGGAACATGAATGGGAGGTGCAGAGAAGAGGGGGAGAGAATCTCAAGTAGACTCCATACTGACTGCAGAGCCCAATGTGGGGCCTGAGATCATGACCTGACCAGAAACCAAGAGTGGAGCACTCAAGTGATTGGGCCACCCCGGCACCCCAAGAAATTCTTTTTCAACCAAGTCATATTAAGGGCATTCCTTTGCTCAAAACTCCCCAATGGTTCTCCATTTAAATCAGAGTAAAAGTCAAAATGATCCATGACACCTCATGTACTTATTGCTCTCCCCATCATTCAGTCACCCATTCTGCTCCAGACACACTGGCCAGGTACACTCCTCACTTAATGTCTCCCTCTGTCTTAGATCTCTGCCCCCAGAGATCCTCCCTCACTTCTTAAAGTCTCACTCAAACATTACTTTGTCAATGGGTCCCTTCTTAGCCAACCTATTTCACCCTATTATAGCCCACCCTTCCCCTACCCTATCGCACACCTCTACTACAGCTTGGCTGAAAATATAAACTGCATTGTAAAGACAATAAAACTGAGTCTTACATGATTCAGATTATGCATATTCAAGTGTAAATATCTAGGTCAGATGGTATCTTTCCAAACCACAACTCCACTGTATAAGGTCCTATGTCTGAAGTTATTTAGGATTGGAGCATGGCTTCCATTGCTCTGTACACTCTGAAGTGCCAAAGCTTTTTCCCAATACAAAACAGAGACCAAAACACCTGAAGCACCATTTTGCAGCTGCTTCTTTTTGTAGTATTTGCAGTTGAAAAACAACTCAGGAACTCAGGAGCCTTGGGGAACTGTGTGGGTCATTTGTGACTTTGGGTAAGCCAGTTATTTGTCTAAAATGACTCAATTTCTTGGTCTATAGAATGAGGGGGGTCCTATCTGAGATCATTTCAGCCTAAAACAAATTATTAGATTGATACTTGTGATGGATAATATTATATGTCAACTTAGCTAGGCCATGGTACCCAGATACTTCTTCATATATTATTCTAGATATATCTACACAGGTATTTTTAAGATGAAATTTACATTTATTTAAAAAAATTTTATTTATTCATGAGAGACACAGAGAGAGAGGTAAAGACATAGGCAGAGGGAGGAGCAGGCTCCCCTCAGGGAGCCTGATGCAGGACTCATTCCCAGGACCCCAAGATCATGACCTGAGCCAAAGGCAGATGCTCAACCACTGAGTCACCCAGGTGCCCCAAGATGAAATTTATGTTTAAATCAGTGGACTTCAATTAAATCTGATTTCCCTCCATAATGTGGGTGGGCCTCATCCAATCAGTTGAAGGCCATAATGGAAAAAGCTGGCTTCTCCAGAAGAAGAGAACATGCTACCAGCAAACTGCCTTTGGAATGAAACTGAAGCATCAATTCTTTCCTAGGTCTCCAGCCTGCCAACCTGCCAGGCTGCCCTGTAGATTTTGGACTTGGCAACTCCATGATTGCATGAGCCAATTCCTTAAAATAAATAAAATCTCTATGTCTATCTTCCTATCTCTTTCTCTCTCTCTCTCTCTGTGTGTGTGTTTCTAGAAAACCTGGACTAATACAATATTTATCAGTAAAAGTAACAAGATTCTAAAAATAAAAGAAACTTATTTTAAAGGGTTTTTTTAAACTAACACTGAATTCCCATCCACCAGTTTCTTTCATTCAACTGATGTTAGGGAGCATATACCACAAATTTGTTCGAGGAACTTAAGATACATCAGGGAATAAAAATTATACGGCACACCCACAAAGACCCTGCCCTCATGGGGCTTGCATTCTAGTTAGGAAAGACAATAAAGACAGGAAATAAGCAAATCACTGAAGTGCTGATTATAGAAAACTATAACAGGATAAGAGGCTGAGGAACACCAGGTTACAGGTATAAGAATCCTGGGGATTCCTTCCTTGCCCAGGACTCACCAGTGCCTTAGTGGAGTTGGACATGGAATAGTTGTGATCACATTGTAAGTGGTCCCTGAGCAAGATAATCCCTCCATCCTCATCCCCAACTCTGGCTCACAAATGCCTTGGTTGAGAGTATGGAAAGGGAATCATAACAGGAGGAAAACAAATTAGGGAGGTATTTACCTTTCTTCTACTGGAAGGCAACATGGGAAAACCTATTTCATGATCTGGAAATTCTTAGCCAAGACTTATGGGGAGGTCCCAGAACTAGAATTTAAGCTTCAAATAAATCATCACATAATTTGTGAATTTTTTATAAAAAGAATACTTATTTCAATTCAGAGATCATAAAAGCTAAAAGAAACATGATTGTCTTGACTCTCTGGTGGATTCCGAGCTACCCACAGGAAAGCTCAGGGCCTGAGCAGTGTCAGACTATAGACTGTCACCTGGTGGCAAGAAACAGAGTAAGACAGGGCTGAGTAGAGACTCTTGAGTGAATGTTCCCCTTTAAATTAAGTGTAAAGATTTAAAAAACAAAAACAATGTTTTGCACATTCCATTTTGTGACTATACTATTCATTAAAAGTACTTTAGCCAGACTCTGCTATTCTATTATTTATACTCAGTTCTATCCCTAAAGCTCATAGGGACAAAATTAGACATTTAAATTTATTTTCCTTTTATGAGACACATTTTCACATGTCTCACTGCAAGTTACCTCTTCTTCAGGCCAAATGTATACATACCTTTTTAATACTTCTTCTGTGATGTGGTTTCCAAACCCAACATCATCCTAGTCTTCTACCTGAGTGTGCACTCTCGTTCATCAAAATTCTTTATAAATTGCTGTTCTCAGTATCAAATTCAATCCACTATGGACACCACAAGATAGAGGAGAACCATGAGCTTCCACCTAGGTCTTATGCAGTAATGGAAATGGCTGAAGCCCTGGAGTCTGGCAGATGGGGTAGGAACCCCAGCTCTGACGCAACTTCCATTCACCACTCAGCCTACACCCTACAGATGTGAGTTTAGCTAACTTTCCTTGATCCAGGCATTTCCTATCTCCTCTTTCCTTTTACATTCAACCCTTCCTGCTTTTTGTCTTCACATATTATTTTGTTCTTTGCTTCTATCCTTTTCATTCTTAGAAGAGGTAGAAACATAAAAGGAAAAAAGGAAAAAATGAAAGAGATTGGAGGAAGTATGAAAAGTTTCTTTTAGCAACTTTCTTTATAGAAATTAGGTACATAGACTGTTTCCAATCGCTAAATAAACTATCAATCTAGTTTGCTCATCAGACTTCTCTGAGAGCTTCAGAAAACCCAACGGGAAGAACACATAAAAGGAACTGACCCACCTACAACCCAAGGTCTATCCAGTGAGGCCAGGAGAGGTCAGATGAGGGAATTCGAGGAGAATTCATGGCTGGCAAAACCCTTAGGTAGAGCAAGAACTGTATTAAGAAGAGAGAAAGAGGGCTTGCAGGGTAAAGTACTTTTGTCAAGGTCACCGGCCCTCTATCATACTTGCTGAACAAGGTGTGAGGTTGAGACATGTTTCCACAGGAAAGCATGATATCTTTAATAAAAGAATTTGAGAACTGAGTAGAATAGGTCTCAATTATAGTAGACAAATGATAGATCAGAATGTCTGCAGAAACTACGTTTGCTTCATAAAATTTGCTTATCATATGTTTTCCTAATACTGTATAGTATTCCAAGAACATTCACATAAATTAAATCAATTTTTCTTCACAGCAGTTCTGTGAAGTGCAATTATCCTCTGTTTCTCAGTGAGGAAGCTGGCTTAGAGAAGCAAAAAGAGTGGGCCAAGTGCACAATTAGGTATATGTAGGTTTGGATGGGAACCCAGAGCCTTTCTGGGCTGAGTCCATTCTTTGGACTCCTCTACTGCCTCTCCAGGTAGTAATGGCTACCATCTTATCCATCTTGTGTGTGTGTGTGTGTGTGTGTGTGTTTAATTCCAGTATAATTAACATACAGTGTTATGTTAGTTTCAGGAGTATAATATAGTGATTCAATAATTCTATACATTACTCAATGTTCATCACAATAAGTGTACTACTCCTTTTTTTTTTTAAGTGTACTACTCCTAATCCCCCTCGCCTTCTTCACTCACTCCCCAACCCTCTAGCAACCACCAGTTTGTTTTTACACCATCAGACTGAAGCAAAAATTTAAAAACTTTAAAATTTCCAGGAACCAAACTAATGGAGAAGGTAGTAATGGGGACAGAGAGAAGCAGTCTACTGCATTTTTAGTGCTATTCATTCCATGCAGGTTCACCTCTAACACTTGTGGGGGCCAGAACTGGGAGATAAATGGAACCCATATACCATAGGCCTAATACTTAAAAGTGATAGTTTAACAAATCATTGGATACAATGTGTCCTATCTTCTCACCTTGAGCAATGTACCTTCACAATGGCCTGGGAGGACAGGTTTGAATTTAGATTTCTCAGAGTTCTGCACCAGCAAGTGGTAATGCTGTGAGATCCTCAGTGTCCGTCCTCCCCACTTCTTTCCACTCATGGCTCTCTCCTACATACAGAGAGGGTCTCCTATACATGTGTATAGAACCCCAGCTCACATGTTTAAGCTCTAACCAATCTTTCTCTCTCCAAACTTAGGACTTTAGGATATTTAGGCTGGGAACTCCAAAATCTGAGATGTTCAGAGGATAGTGTAAAGAGAAAGCACAGCCCATGAGTGGGCACACATCATTTACCAAAAGTTCCTTGTCTTGTGAATTAGGACACAGCTAGAACAGAGCCAGTGCAAAGACCTCTGTTGCATAGGCCTGAGGGCAGTACTTATTATTTTATTTCCTTTAGATGCATGTACATTTCTTTAGTGGAGGCATTGGTCTAAAGGCATCTTTGAAAAAATGTCCAGTTGAGAAGCTCAATGCAGAATGCATCAACATTACTTAATGCTTGTTTAAAAGGCTGGTTTTAATTTTTTTGAGGCAATTTGATGCTCAATATTGAAAATAAAGCTAAAAGAAAAGCAACATTATAAAATATATTTGAAATATATATCTAGAAGACACAAGCAATCTGATAGCAAAAATGCTAGTATTTATGGGAATTTGGATAGATGGCAATTTTTAGTTATTATGAATAGTTCTCCTATGGACATTCTAGTATATATCTTTTGGTGAGCATTCGTATACATTTCTATTGGGTACAAATAGCCACAGTGTTCAAAGTGGCTGCATGAATTTGCACTTCCACCAGCACCGTATGAGAGTGATTGTTCACATCCTTACCAGCACTTAATGTTTTTCGCCTCTTTTGTTTTAGCCATTACTACTGTGGAGTAGTACTATATTCTGATTTATTCTGAGTATTTTCTTGATATTGAAGGAAGTTGAGCATCTTTTCATGTATGTTAGTCTTCTAGAAGTGTCTGTTTAACTCTTGTCCATTCTATACATAATAACCTGATTTTTTTAGTCACTTGGAAAAATTACATTAAATTATTAACTGTGGTTTCCTCGAGGGAGTGAAAATTTTTGGAAAGTGGGAGGTGGTAGGAGGCATGAAAGAACAAGGCTTTTTATACTTTTATACTATATTTTTCTTTAAAATAGGGGAACCTGAATCTACATAACAAAAGCCTGTTCCTTTTTAGAAGTTGAGTATTCATTTAATACTAAAATTCTGTGTCTTCTGAAGTGCTTGAATAGCAATTTCCTCTAATAGATTAAATACATATTTGCTTTATAATAATTTGTTTCATAAGCAACATTCTAGAAATACATCCACTATATAATGTGATATGAGGTACCATCACTAATTAATTAATTATTTTTATGTAATAAAGAGTTTGGATAAACCAAACTCTATTATGCAGTAGATGCATAATAATCACTTTACTTCTGTTGACTTTGATCATTTTCTTAACCAACATATGACATCACAATTTTTAAATCTGTCCATATGCCTTATCTGTTTTATCATTCATTTGCCTTATTTATCTATTTAATGTCTTTATAGCCCCCTTCTTCTGAAAGAGGATTTGATATGGTTTGTGGAGAAATATATAAACCAAAAAAATGACTGAATAAAACAAATGAGAAAATGGAAAAGAAAGGAAAAGAGAATAAAACTAAGATAACAGGCAGGCATAGATGGCCTTTCAAAGCGTATCATCATGTCCTATTTATTTGCCAGAAGTCAGCCACAAAATTGACTCTGAGCTTCTTGGTGGCTATGACTAGTAAGAGAAAAACTGTAACAAAAAAAACAAAAACAAAAAATCTCCAGGGGCACCTGGGTGGCTCAGTGGTTGAGCGTCTGCCTTTGGTTCAGGTTGTGATCCCAGGGTCCTGGGATGGAGTCCTGCACTGGGCACCCCATGGGGAGCATGCCTCTCCCTCTGCCTAGGACTCTGCCTCTCTTTCTGTGTCTCTCATGAATGAATCAATAAAATCTTGAAAATAATCTCCAAGATGTACAGCACCCATAGGTGAGATCCAAGCATTGTGTAGAAGGGCATCTTCTAAAACCAATACATTCACGAGTTGTTCCTGGAGGTCATCTTACATGGATTTGACGTGGTGGATTGAGTGATATATTGGTGACATTGTATAAGATGAGACCAAGGGACCCTCTCACCCGCTGAAAATTTATGTGGAGATACCCAAATGGGAAAATGCTGCCAGAAATAAGAGGCAACCTCACACTCATCTTTAACTTCTTTTTAACTCAAAGACATTGGTAACATTTAATTTTAGGAAACAAAGTATTTACTTCATAGTAACCACAGAAAGCTTGGTACAAAAGTTATTTTAATTGATTAATATCTTAGATTCAAGAATATTGGTATTTAAATATTTAACTGCACTCATAGTTCATGTAAATCTTAAAGAGTCTATGGAACTATGTGTTCCATGGATTAAGCAAAATCCATGCAGATAAACAAAAACCAAAATGAACAAGATATCTGAGATTTATTTATAATTCCCAGTTTTCTTAGTAAAAGGTTGATCTAACTACTGCCTTATCTGAGGGTTTATTAAGTTTAGTAGAAATACACCGATTGTTTCATTTATGCTTATGACTCACAAGAGTTAACAAACAACTTTAACCACATTTATATGCTTTATACGTGATGAATGTTGATTTCAAACTGAAAACTATCAAAACATAACCTAGAGCCTGTTTTTTCCCCTTGAGAGCACCATAAATTTGCAGAAATAAACAGCCTTAGTGACTTTAAATTATTGTAAATGTCCATAAAAGGACTGATACAATCAGCAGCCTAATATTTGTGGTATGATGCAAGGTCATCAAAGTTTCTCTGATAAAATTCCCCACTTTTCTCTCATGCTGTTCTACTCCAGATTTTTCTCTCTGATCATGAAATTCCAATTTTTTTTTTAAGATTTTATTTATTTATTAATGAGAGACACCGAAGGGGGGGGAGCGGGAAGAGAAGAAAGAGAGAGAAAGAGTCAGAGACACAGGCAAAGGAAGAAGCAGGCTCCAGGCAGGGAGCCTGATGTGGGACTTGATCACAAGCCAGGATCACGCCCTGGGCCGAAGGCAGGGGCTCAATCACTGAGCCACCCAGGCGTCCCTGAGATTCCAATTTTCAAATCCCTTCTTTTTGGTCAAAGCTTAGTTTGTAGAGTGGTCTTGTCAAGGTTCAAATATTTGTTTGAGATGAGCAACAAATCAATTTACTAGAAGTTATTTATGCATTCACCTGGATGAATTGCTTATACATTTTTTAAACAAAGTACCTGTTTAATTTATGTTTTTCCCCAAGAATTCCATATTTTGAAGGAGATTGCATACCAAATATTAAGTTCATTTATTCCTCTTTTTATTAATTTATCCATACAGATACAAAATAGAGCTGCTGATCACTATAAGATAATACTGAGTTAACATAGTTTCATTCAGTGGGAGGAATTTGATGTTATTTTCTATCTGCCTTTATTATGGATAATGTATATTTTGCATTAGAGGAAAGTGTCTATGCATAGATTTACCTTGAAGGTAGCTTGGGCATCTCCACCACCATTTGAATTCTTACCAGGGCAACTTCTATAATTTTTGAAAGGCAATGATTTAAAAAAAACACAATTATTTTTATAAATATAAAAGTAGTATATATGCTTTGGTTTAGGAAACAGGTAGTATGGTCAAGCTGTGTAGTCCACATATTGGAATAAACCTTTGAAACAAACTGAGAATGAAAGCTCAGTTCCATTAGCAACACAGAGCAATAGATTAAAGAGCATTACTTTCAATAAAAATTGAAAGAAATTAAAATTTGGCGTTGTTATTAAACCAACTTTCTTGAAATGGTCTAATACCCTTTAAGCAAAAATAAATTACAGAGAATGATAGTTGTGTTAAAAATTCCCATAAGGACTTCGTCGGGTTCATGTTCATAGAGATTTAACTGATTGGTATACTTTGAAAAAAGGAAGAGTTCCAGTGGAATAAGGCTGGTCATTATTCCAGTTCCTACTAGAGATCAATTTCTTTTCTTTCTTCTGAGTGCTGGCACCCTATCCTGTGCTTGGCAGAGTATTTTATCAGCATAAGTCAGGGAGGAGTTGGGCATTCTTTCTTGTGGGAGAGTTGTCAGTACGCTTGGCACATTTTAGGTTAAGTTGGATTATGCTATCGTGGTAAAAAGTTTAGCTCAGGAGGTAATCTGTACTTTGTTCATTTACCCAGGCATAGAGTTTACTGAGGAAATACTATAATTATGCTCCCTAGTGAATTCAAAGAAGACACAATAGCTTTTCTCTTGAATGCTTTGCATGTGAGGAGGTTTGTTATCCTAAAATTTCAACCCCAAATGGAAAGGTTTTACTTGGAAGCTTGAGATGATTCTTTTAAAAAGATAAATTCAAGATAGGCCAGAAAGGAGGCTGGGCTGGTCATAAAGTGTGGGGGTGGTGCTAGGAATTGATAGGAATACCTCCGGATGTTGCAGTGAGAGGCTCAGCAATATGGTGCAGAAGCAAAGAAGCAAAGCATAACTGACTATAGTCTGTTTTACTAAGATTCAGTCCCCAGTTACTTTTCCTCCCAAAGACAGGAACATAAAACCCATCCTCCTGCCTCACCTCTTTACCTTCTCTGGGTAAAACAGAAGTAGATCAGAAACAGAACTGTCAGATCTTAAATGCCATCATCATTCCCACGGAATGATGATTGTCAAAGAAGGAAGAAAAAGTTCTGTTTAAGTTTTGTGAAATCAGGAAGAGTCATCAAATTATTGAAATAATGTACAAAGTCAGAATTCATGAAATAAGAACGCTGTGTAGCAGAGACTGATCATTTTTTGTAGTGTTATTGGTAATACAGTCAATTATTTGATGGAAAAGCCATTTCAGCGTAGAACTGCATGAAACTCAGATGAAGGGGATAAAGGAGATCTGGACCAAGAAATAGTCAAGAAGGAAATCGGGATACCTGGGTGGCGCAGTGGTTTAGCGCCTGCCTTTGGCCCAGGGCGCGGTCCTGGAGACCCAGAATCGAATCCCACGTCGGGCTCCCGGTGCATGGAGCCTGCTTCTCCCTCTGCCTGTGTCTCTGCCTCTCTCTCTCTGTGTGTGTGTGACTATCATAAATAAATTAATCAATAAAAAAAAAAAAAAGGAAATCTGAACTTACACAATAGAGGCAATGACCTAAGCCAGCTTCTGAGCCCCAGCAAATGTCTGTATGTATCTCGATGTATGTAATGCTATCTGGCATCCACTGCATTTCATTGTTTCAACCATCCTTAACAAACCTTCTCATCTTTTTAAGAAGCCTGCTTAGAGAACTCTGTGGGCATTATCTTAGAAAAGCATCTACGGCAGCCATGGTAGTTAGTGTTCAGATTTCCCTTCCAGAGAACTCTATGCAACTACCAGGGCTGGCAGACAGCCTCTGGTGGCCACGCCTTTGAATCTGCCATAATGTTCATGCCAAAGCCACACTTTCTCCAGGCTGCTCCCAGCCAGAGACTGGCAACCAGAGCTAGGCCATTTCTGCCCCAAAGCAGACTCTTCCAAAGAGCCATCTCTGTTCTGGGTGTTCCCTATTGACCTGACTGAAACACTCTCAGAGCTGCATTATAATCTGAGGCTCTTCCCACGAGATCATCCTTCCTTCCTTTGACAGGTACTCCAACTGCATCATGGTGTGATACTCTCCTTGCCTATTCCGCTCCCTCTCCCCGGGTCTTTCACAGTTGTCTCCTGCAATAAATTCTTCCAACATCTAATTCTGTCTTGGCATCTGCTTCTCAGACAACTTGAAAGGATACAGCGTTTGAATTAAGTGGACTCCAAATTGCAATGCAGATAAAAGTTCTCCTATGTACTTTTTTTTTCCTATGTACTTTTTTGAAGAACTTTTAAGCACTTCTTAAAAGCTTGCTCCAACAAGAGCCATTGTTGTCTGTATGTGCTTTAGATTATTTACAAGGAGGCCTTGAGTAAAGACCCCTTATCTGAACAATGGAGCTATTGCTGTTTAGAATGCTATGTATAAGAGAATCCTCAGAGACTTGGCTTTCTCTCTGACCCAAATACAATTTGCCTACCAGCCAAAAAGAGTTGCATCGAAGCCAGTTGGCCATAACTGTTTATTGGCATCTCGTTGGTGATACTTTGCAAACATATGTTTGATGTTCAGGTTCAGAGTTCTTACATGGTGAAATCAAACAACTGGATCCATCAAATTCTCAAGAATAGGAATATGATATTGGATTTTTCTTACATTTGCCTCTGCTTACAATGATAACCTATTCATTAAGGATCTAAAATCTGATTTTAATATGATTAGATTCAGTTTCAATTAATTAAAAAAGATAAATCAAGAGGGCCAGTTTACTTAAATTTCTCAGGTATATATATATATATATATATATATATATATACATATATTTCATTCCTCCTTCTACACACACATACACACACCTATATATATACATACATATATACATATGTATCTATAATATCTTCATTGGCTCTTCAGATGAATTCATGGCAGCATTACCTTTTTATCTTCCATAGACCTCCTTCAAAGTGGCTTGGTTTTACAGAGACAGTGCCCCAGGTTCAATATTATACCCTGTGCAACTAATGAGATTCACAAACATAATTTAAACAGCCTGAAATATTTCTTGATAATACTCCATCCAAATTTAATTTTTAAGCTATTAAGAGCAGAAATTATTCACTATGTTTTGCAATACCATCAGGAATTTTAGCATAATGAATTTATATATTTCCTGTGCTATTTTATTATTCTCTGTGTGTGAAGACCTATTACATTGGTTTTCTCACATAATTCATATTGCAACCTTATGTGGTAGGCTACTTATTATCTCCAGTTTAAGACACAGAAGCTGGGTTTTAGAGAGGTTGAGTGACTTACTCAAGGTTACATAGCTAGGTATCATTCAGCAAGGATTTTAATGTCACTTACTCTGACCCCAAGCCTATAATTTTACATACACATGGTACTTCATTCCCAAATGTCCTATACAATAAAAGACAGGGACCATGCTACGCATTAATATAACACTGCTTAAGTCTCTTAACTTTTCTGGGAGAGTTTATAAAGCAAGACAGTTGGGTTGGCCTCCAGCCCTAGACCCTCTCTAGGGGCCCCTTCTGTTCTAACATTCCTTTACTCTAGAATTAATCTGGATAAGTTCCTACCAAAACATAATCTGAAAGAAAAATTATATCCAATGTAGGGTGCAAGCCTCTGCACATGCTAATCGAGTGTGCTGAGTCTTCTGAAATGTTCTTAAGTTTCATTCCTCCCTCTACCTTAAAATAGAGTGTATATGGCAAGGAAAGAAAAATGTTTATAGCTTTGATGAATGAGTGTCCTTGCTTCTGTTGGGGAACATTAAGTTAAAAACCGTGAATAAATCTCAAAACCAAGACATCATAATTTGAGGTGAAAGAATAGCTGTAAACTATTTAAATATGCAAATGAAATCACCCAAAGGTTTAAAAAGGCCATATATTCTGCAAAATTTACGTAAATGTTCCTTATTATAAATTCTAATTTAAGAAATAGTATTTGGGTGATAGGTCTCTGATATGTACATTTTCTCACCTATACTCATCCTAAAGTTTTTAGTCTGATAATACTACTAAGTTATGATATCTGAGATAACGACCATTTGGACCTAGAAATGGACACTTCAAAGCTGTTCAACAATCAGTGAATGATCCAAATGGAAAGTCTCCTACAAGCAGTATGATATAAATTGTCCTCTTTGAAGGACTGGCATCTCAAATTTATCTTGTGCTTGAAAAGATACAATTTCCGTATAAAATGTAGTCAATTTCATGTTTGTATTAGCAAACTGAGGCCATTTGGGCAGAGGATTATTGTATAGGCCAGGTGGCACTGTGACTCAATCATGTAATTTCCTCCTCAAAGTTCTCTTTAGGTTTATTCATTTATTTCCATTGTTGTATATTGCTGCAAGCCTACTCTGAATTTTCTACCATTTTGAACTGTAATAGATGGCTGTTGAATAACCTGCTCATCCTCCACTTGCTATTATCAGACAAGCAATAGGAGTACTGAAGAGTGAAGTCAATATTTAACTGGGCAAAGCACTGAGGGGCCAAAAAAATACTGAGCCCAGGATTTATTTTATAAAATTACTCTTTTCACGCCTTCTCTCTCCATCTGTTATTTTTTATCATTTGCTTCAAGTTAAAGCCAAAACCTTTGCCCAATGGACCTACCCTTGCATTTTTATTATTTGTTTAAAAATCAAATTGTGCAGCTTATTGAAAACATATTGAATGATCAAAATGAAATAAGTCTGTAAAGCTCAGTCTTCCTTTCCTATTTTTTTTCCACAGTAGCAGCTGGAAGAGAAGCTTTCATGTTCTTCAGGAACAGACAGAAATTGCTCCTTCTTTTTTTGGATACATTAAACAGACCTGAAAATGTAATTTCCTTTTCTTTTCCCCATGAGGGGAGATAACCCAGATTTTAATATGGCAAATGTGCCTGTAAAACAAAATGGAGCTATCTCAATTTATGTGGGTAGTCTCCTTTTGATACACTGCCACCAAAACCAAGCAGAGAAACATACATTATTCTTCTTAGTTGAAAGAATTAACAAAAGGAAACGGAAGAAACAAGCTAAAAATATTTATTTTTCTCTCTTGCCAGAAACACACATACCCGCCCCTTCCCTGGAGGTGCCACACAGCTGATAGGGCTCTTGTTAAACAGTAACTAATAGCAAAGTGTCAAGAGTCTAAAAGGAAATTGGTTTATAATTCTCAATCCCAAAGTGAAATGAAGTCAAACACAACAAACATGTAACTTAATGTCTCAAAGTTAAGTCATGGAAGATAACTGTCAGAATTTGGGTTTTGTGAGAGCAATGAGTTCAGGCATGCCCATATTTTTCTGGATGAATAATGCTTAAGTTTTTAGCTACTTAATTTTCTGACTAACGCTGTTATCCTCCAGGTCAGAGAACATTTAGAATGACTTACCAATCATGTAAAAGACATGTAATTTCAGATGATTATTTCATATTCATTAATCTCCCCTTAAACCTGCAACATTTCTTCCTCACTCTAATTTTTGGCTGGAGACATTCTTTCTTAGTTCACTAAGAAAATTGAAGTAATCAGAGGAGAGATTCCATAGACCTGCCCTCCACCAGCACCACCACAGCATCTACCCACCTTCCAGCATCTGTTCACATTTATCTGCTATGATGGGTCAGTTCTTTTCACTCCTACTAAATCCAGACTTCTTTCTTGTGCACAAATTTCCACATCATTTCATTCAGAACATTACTATCTCCCTTCTCTCCTAAAATCAACTTTTGTTTTCTTCTGAATTATTCTTGTAGGTAGGTAGACAGATTTTCATACTTTTTTATATTAAAAAGAAAAACTAGGGGTGCCTGGGTGACTCAGTTGGTTAAGTGCCTCTTGATTTTGGTTCAGGTCACAATCTTAGGGTTGTAATATTGAGCCCTGGGTTGAGCTCTGCACTGGGCAAGGAGCCTGCTTAAGATTCTCTCTCTTTCTGCTCCCTCTGTCCCTCCCCCTGCTCACTTTATCTCTTTCTCTAAAAAAAAAAAAAAAAAAAAGACTAAGTGTGTACTATATGTTGGCTAATTGAATTTAAATTTAAAAAGGAAGAAAAACTGTTCTTAATCCTACTTCCCCTCCCAGCTATCACTCAACTATTTTTATCTGCCATTGACAGCACAATTCCTTGAAAGAGTTACTTATACTCACTATTTCCAATTCTTCTCAAACTGCTCCTAATTTCACTCTAGTCAGTCATTTCCTCCACCACTCCATTAATACTGACTTTGCCTAGGTGATTAATGAATTTCCTATTGCTAAATCCAATGGTCAATTCTTAGTCCTCGTTTTACTTAACATCATTTGAAATAGTCAAGAGGTCTCAACTCATAGACATTGCTTCTTTATTAGGCAAGTGGAGACACACAAATGGTTTTGGAGACTCATTTGTTCTTCTCTTCTGGAAGCTTAGTGAGGCTAAATTAGCTACTTAACAGAAATATGAATTGTTGACAAATACAACATACATAAATCACAGAAGAATACATAATTAGTGAAAGGAGCCAGACCAAAAAATACATACCTTATGACTTTATATTTATAAAAATCTAGACAATGAAAACTAATTGTTTGTATTGATGGCTCTACAGGCATATATTTGTCAAAACTTAACAGATAGTACACTTCAAATATGGGTAGTTTATTCTTTATCAATTATATCTCAACAAAGCTATGAAAGAAATTGATTACAGAGTGTATCATCACACAGTGAGTTTAAACTTTGTCTCCCAAAAATTTTCAATGTGTATGTGTGTGTGTGTAAACAGGCCTGTATTTATATACTGATTCCTTTTTTTTTTAAACAAAATATTTTCTGATTAATATGTTTTTATTCTTCTTGTTTCCCTTAGGTATGTCTTTTTGCACTCCCCTCTGCTTCCCCTTCTCCTAAATTCTGGAATTAAGTGCATAATTCATTTATTTTCATTCTTTTGATTTTTAAATTTTTTTTATTAATTTATTTAGGAGAGAGAGAGCATGCATGAATGGGGGATGGAGGAGCGGACTCTCTGCTGAGCAGGCAGCCCAACCACATGGGTCTCAATCCCAGAACCCTGAGATCATGACCTAAGTGAAGGCAGACATGTAACTGACTGAGATGCCTAGGCAACCTCATTCTCTTGATTTTATGAATAAAATAATCTAAGGCAATAATTGTACTCCTAAGTAATGCTCTTAGAGATTCCCATCTATTATTTTAATATAGTATTTCCAGTGTCATTAGTTTGTTTTTGGTTTCTTTTTTGATTAAACAGAGATCAATTCGGAGAATTTTTAATCTATTTTTTGTTGAAGTGTAATTTCTAATTTTATTGCTTTGTGCTTAGAGAAAGCTGCTCTGGTCAGCTTCTCCCAGTAAGAATTAATCAGTTAGAAGCGTAGCTCCGAAGTCACACACACTGGAGTTAGAATTCTATTTCCTTCACTATAATTGTGGTTTTGGAGGGTCAAATCAAATAAGTTCTTTTAAGCTGCAGTTCCTGCATCTTTAAATATTTTCAATAGTGTCTATCAATCTTCTATAGCTTTGGTTGGGGCAGAGGCTGCATCTCTCAACCAAAAGTCATGGCTCTTTTTGGATAGCATCTCTTCTATGGCTGATAGAGGAGAAATATGATAAATGGTGGGATGTTTTGGTAGAGAATGCCCCCAGGAGTTTACTTAGGAAAGTATGGACAAGGAAACCTTCCTTCTGGAGGTATCTCTTAAGCAAAAAGATGAGCAAGTCCAGACATATGAAGGCTGAAGAAAGAATGGTCCAAACAGAAGGAAATATAAAGCAAAAAGCTTTGGGCATTCTAGGAATGCAAAGAAATCCAGTGTGACTAGAGCATAGTGAGAAAAGACAGCCATGGCATGAAATGAAGAAGACAAGGATTTAAAGTGTTATGGAAAGCCATTTGAAGGCTTGTTACCAGAGAGAGATATGTTCTTAAAGGATTGCTTTGAATGGAGTGCGAATAGGTTATAGAAAGGCAAAAGCAAAAATAGTCCAGTTAGCTGGCTATTGCAGGAGTTGGTATGAGAGATGTGGCTTGGACTAAGGTGATAGCAGCAGATTGTTCCTGAAAAGATTTGCTGATTTATTGAATGTTATGCTATAGGAAGAAAATAGACTAGTCTATTGCTCGAATAAATGGAACCATTTATAGTGATAGGAAAGATAGTAGAGAAACAGTTATGAGATAAACCAATAAGCCATTGGAGATGTCAAGAGGGAGTTATGCCTATGAGACAGAATGTCAGAGAAGTCTTTTCTGGAAATAAAATTTCAGCATTGTTAACACACAAATGATATTTAAACCAAGGAAGGATCGGTAGAAAGAATGTATAGGTAGAGTAAGGAAAATGGCTCAATTTTAATTCCCAAAGAACCTTAGCACCAAGAGATTGGATGGAGGAGTTGACCGTGAAGGAGATGTAGAAGGAATAGTCAGTATGAAAAGAAAAAAAATCCTGAAGCATAATGTCAAAAAGTAAAAAATGGAAATACTTTCACTAGGAAAGGAGTACCAACTATATGAAATGTAGCTGAGAGGTCAATAAAGAAGAAGGTATCCATTGGATTTTGCAATGTATAGATCATCGTTTTGAATAAAAACTGTCAGTGGAGAGATTGGGACAGAAGCCAGATAATATAGATGGAAGCATGAATATTTAATGAAGAACTGGAGAAAATGAATGTAAGCAACTCTTTGAGATACTGTGCTATGAAAAGCAGAAAAAATGGTGTGGAAACTCGTATAGGAAGTTGTGTAGTAAAATGAATGCTCTTAATTGTTATTATTTTTTAATCAAACTAAAGTATGTGTTTAGACTTATGGTAATAATAAAGAATAAAAAGAAAGTTAATGATTAAGGAGAGAAAGAAGGAATTTGCCTGAGTAGAGTCGTGGATTTGGCTAGGTAGTATAACTGGAGGGATTAACAGATTGACTTCATGGAAAGTAATGTATGATACTAGAACTTAAATTTGCAATGGAAATAATGAAAAGCAGATTCGACGGGTGCTATAGATTCCAAACTCCAAACTTGGATTAACCCACTATTTATTTTTAATCTATTGGCACTCAAGGAATTAAGAAAAATAAAATTGTATAGGTGGTTGTACTTTAAATTGACAATTGAAAAACTTTACTTTGTCATTCAACATTCCCCAACAATTCAGCTACATTTTCCAAGTAAATGTTTTCCCACCAGATGAGCTATTTCACATCTTCACTTAAGACATTCTACATAATAAGCAAGGACCATGCTAGAATCAATGAAGAGCAGGAAATGAGGCTGGCAGTATCTAATATGACTCCAAAGTTTTGAGAGGTTGTAGCCAAGAAGCATGCATATCCCATTAGCAAGTGGTTAAAATGAGATTAAAATATTTTTTCATTATACATGTTATTCTTAGGGAATAATCTTACCTAATCTGTATTAGGAAAAATTGATTTAAAGTCAAATGAATATAATTTTTAATTTCATTTTTGTAAATCAAATTGAAAAGTATGACAGCTGAATGTTGTTACTTCTGTTACAATTTTAGTCAAATATCATTTAATAAATCATTCAAAAAGTTTTGTCAATGACATATTCTAAAGCCAATTTTTCCATTTATTTGTCTGTAACCTTTCAGGTTGCTGTAAATTTGAGTAGTCCCATAATGAGACAAACTGCATCTGAAATATTCCTACCCATTCTCTCCAACAAAGTGCTCAGGTGATGCACTTGTTTCAAGATAACTCAGGGTGTAGAAAGAGTACCTACTTAAAGTCTGGAAACTGTCAAGAATTAGATTTGTAATCTCGGACACATCAGAGAATAAAACTATATCTCTATGCATATACATATACAAAAATAAGTTTCACATGGACAAAATAAAAGAACCAAACACGAAAAACAAAATTTTAATCTGCCATTAGAATAAAATATGACTGCAAATATTTATGTGTTGGATAGAGAAGTGCTTTTTAAACAGGGTCCAAAAAGCACAAATCAAAAAAACAAAGTTTGACTACATCCCAAATTAATCCTTCTATATAATTAATTGTCCCACAAAGTGAAAAGACAATAATTAAACTTAAAGGAAAATATATTTTCAATGTGTGCAATGGATAATGGGTCAGTATCCAGAGTGTATTGAAACAGATTTTAAAAATCCAAAAGAAAAATGACTACTAAAAGAAAAATGGGGGAAAGACAAGAACAGGTAATTCACAGAAGAAAAACTTCAAAGAATCAAATGTAAAAAATTTCATTCGTAATCCGAGAAGTACAAAGTAAAAGCAAAAATAAGATTTCACTGTTTACCCATCAGATTGGGTAAATATTTTTAAATGGATAAGATCATGGTTGGCAAAACATGGAAGCTTTTATTAAATGCTACTGGGAATTTAAGTCACTATAGCCACAGGGAAGAATACATTGAAAGATTCATAAACTAGGAAAAGTATATAACTTGTGGTCCAGTAATCCTGCAACTATTTGTATAAATCCTAGAGAAATTCTTATGCTATACACACACACACACACACACACACACACAAGAATATTAATTGCAGGGGCACCTGGATGGCTCAGTCGATTAAGTGTCTGACTCTTGATTTTGGCTCAGTCATGATCTCAAGATTTGAGACTGAGCCCTGTGCCAGGCCCCACATTGGACATGGAGCCTGCTTAAGATTCCGTCTCTCTCTCTCTCTCTTCCTCTGTCTCTCCCTGCTTCCCCTCTCTAAAAAAAAAATAATAATAAGTTTCAGAATTGTTTAGCAATGAAAAATTTAAAACAGTATATCTGTGGTGGCCATAAAAAGCTCCAGCCTCCCCTCTGAATCCATCATGGCCTTTATGCTAAGATCAGACTTCCCACAGGCTGCTCTCAGCCAATGATTGAGCACAGTGATGATACTAAAGCAGCCCCTTTCTTGTGAAATGTAGGACACATTTGCAGGTGACATTGGCTCAAGAACTTCCTATAAGCACTCTTAGAGCCACAGCATACCTGAGTTTCCCTTTCTTCCTTCTCTCCTGCACAGGGGCTGGACCTGCATCCCGATCTGAGGCTCCTCCAGCCTCCTATAGCTACCTATGCATTGTCCCTCATATGTAATTTCCCCAATAAATCTGTTGTATAACTAACCCTATGTTGGCATATGCTTCTTGGGAATCCTGAACTGACACAAGGGGTGCCAGAAGTGATCCAACAATACAGGTGGCAAGATGACATGGAACTTGTTACTGGTCCAACTGCTATAAATTTCACTGAAGGTGACCTGGGAAAATCACTTATTTTGGGTGGAATGCCTTTAAGGGTGCATTGATTCATAAATTTAAAAGATGGTGGTGGTAATGTGGGTACTTACAAAGATAGCAGAGCTGGCTGGTTACTGCTAAATTATACTGATGTCCTTCAGAGCAATAATGAGAAACTAGATCCATTAATAAAAAGTTATATGTTAAGGGTGAAGACCAGAAGTTCCTACTGGTAATTAACAGAGACCCGTATCTCCTACAGTGGGATTGCTGACACAATTTAGCAGCAAATACTTTGTAGGTAGAGTTACAGAGTTTCAGAGATGTTTGAATGTTCAGCCAAAGCAGAACTCTTAAGCTAACAGACCCTCATTGGGAAACCAAGAACCCCAAAATATTGGATGGAAATATCTGGGTGGATGCCACTGGAGATGTCGGCCCTGAACCTTAACAGCTTACAGAGGTACTACACTCCCTAGTGGGTATTAGCACCTGCTGTGTGCTGCAGAACACTGTAGAGGCCCCTCTCCTACAAGGCAACAGGTGCCCACCCTGTGGCATCGTCTGCATCTCCTCTTCTGGCTGCTACAATAATAGCTAGCAAGGCCTTGCCAGGGCAGTGCTGGATCTATAAAGAGAAAATATCATACATAAGAGGAGCTATGAGAATTAGCTAGGTTGTACTGGTAGGAGCCATTGGAGTACCACTGGGATTGGATTGTGAGGGTGCTTGATCATGGAGGCCAGCATGTAAGACCAAGCAAGAATTTTTTGGCTTAGGGACAGTTTATCAATGCCCGGGATTTATCAACTTGCCAAGGCCTCGTGCAAACTCACTGTGAGGGTAGCTCTTAGAGGTCTGGAAGCAGCTACTGCCCCAGCAGACAATGAAGGAAGGAATGAAGAGGCTGCTGAAAAGTAGGCATACCAGGATGGATATATATTACCTGAGGCCAGAAAAGCCCAGAGAGGACTGTGTTCCACCAGAGTCTGGAGGACACACCACTCACCAAGGCCATTAAGAATGCACTAGTGAGAAGGACACCATTCAGCAACACCCAAAGATATGGTAGTAGGTCCCCTTTGTTGACTAGTGTTAATTGTAGAGGAGGTGGTCACAGAGCTAGGTTCATTAATATCATGAGGATGTGGGGCCTGAAACAATAAAAGCCAACTGGCGATGCTTAAAGAAAGAGCCAGGCAGCTGAAAGTATCATAATGCCTGGAAAGGCCGTAAAGGTAGTCAAGAGAGCTTGACTGGCAAGGAGTTGCAGAGACGGTAAACAGAGTATGACATTCCCAGAGGCGCATTCGTTGGCAGTCAACAAGGGCGCTGCTTATCATCTGCAACCAAAACCAACCCCCCCAAAAAAAATCCCCCCCAAAATCCAAAAGTGATTCTGAAATTCTGGCTAAAGTCCAACTCCTAGTGGGCCCACTGTGATTATATCCCCAGTCCCTGAATGTATAATTTCAATCTTTATACTAGGCATTGAAGTTATACACCACTTCCCCCTACCCCCACCTCCGGCAACACATACACAAACTGGGCCTTTGCCTCTGCAGTAAGAGCTATCTATCATATGGAGAAGATCAAGTGGAAAACTGTGCGACTACCTCTCACCCTGGTGAAGAGAGTAAATAAAAAACAACGTGATAGTTGGGTGAGATGGTGGAAATGAGTGGCTCCATTAAAAATCCAAAGGACCGTAGGGGTAATGTTCCCTATCACATTTCTGTTCAGCGTGCCAGTCTGGCCTCAGCAGAAACTGTATGGATCCTGGAGAATGACTGAGGAGTATTGCAGGTTATCAAGTGGTAGCCTCAGCTCTGTGCAGGTCCGTGGGGGGCCACGGAGGGCACTGCCATCAGAAGAACCTATTAATAATGCCTCAGGTACATGGTATATAATCATTCATCTGGAGAATACTTTCTCTTTGCTGTAAATCAGGGGAGAGGATCAGAAACTGTTTGCATTCATGTGGGACAGTAATATTCATTTACGGTTTTGCCTCAGGGTGCTGTTAATTCTTCTGCTCTCTGCCATGATATGATCTGGGCAGTTCCACAGAACATCTCACAGATTACATAAATGACATCATGCTAATTAAGCAAAACAAATAAGAGGTAACTAATATGCTGGGATCCTTGGAAAGATATACATGTTGCAGAGGGTTAAAGATAAACTTTATGAAGATTCAAGCACTGCCATTCAGTACTGATCTGAAGGATCCATATTCAGGGACCTGCTGTGATATTTCGCACAAAGTAAAAGCCAAGTTTCATACTTCTCTTGTTCCCCCGCCCCTACCTTCTGGCCCAACAAGAAAGCATAAGGCTTGATGGGTCTCTCTTGCTTCTGGGCTCATTGTGAACTGGACTTCCATAATTGGGATCTCCAGGCTTGTAACTGGTGGAAGGTAAAGTCCTTAACTGAACAAGGAAAGAGAAGGGAGGACAATAGTTTTTTTAATTATTTTTTATTTTTTATTTGACAGTTTTCCTTGAGGATTGAGACTTAAGGCTACAATACACACAATATCTGATCTCAGATCAGAAAAGTCCCCAAGACACAGAAGGGCTGTTTGAGTATAGGTGTAAATGGGAACAAATAGCCTCATCTAAGTATGAAGAGAGTTGCAGGGATGGAGACCCAAATGAACACTCTTCTAGCATGACACTACTTAGGATGTGTGACGGTTTTGAGGAGAGTCATTTCACTAAAGCTATTACAGATGTAAATAATGCTTATTTACTTTATGTCCTTACTAACCTCCATTGAATGACATGTTATAAGGACCTTGTAAAACTCTTGTTTACTCATCAAGATCAGATAAGTTTATGAGAACATCCTGCATTAGTACCAAATGTTTTCCGGCAGTTAGAGAAAAAGGTTGAACCTTTTACAAACCATACAAGGGAGAGAACCAAAGAAATGTATTGGAGGAACTCTTGCTGGATACTCTTGCATGCATTTTTTATTTTGATCCATGTGTCTATATATTTTCTATTCCAAAACAAATGTTTAAAAACACACAGAAATGAGCATCCTACTCACAAAGTCCTCCAAATCATAACATGCATAGGGATAAAATTTAGCAAGAAAGGGACAGGACTCTTATGAGAAAAGCTATAAAATATACTTTAAAAACATACAGTAAGGGACACCTGCGTGGCTCAGTGGTGGAGCACCTGCCTTTGGCTCAGGGCATGATCCCAGAGTCCCAAGATCAAGCCCCACATCAGGCTTCCTGCATGGAGCCTGCTTCTTCCTCTGCCTATGTCTCTGCCTCTCTCTCTCTCTCTGTGTCTCTCATAAATAAATAAATAAAATCTCTTTAAAAATACAGTAAGACAAATAGGAAACAAAACCTATGTTCCCAGATGAAGGATTTACTATAAAATATAAATCCCTCTCAAATTAAAAAAAAAAATACAAAACAATTCCAATCAGAATTTCAATGGGTTGGGACAAAGCATTGTAAAGTACATGGGGCGGGGGGTGGAGGCACCTGGATGGCTCAGTCAATTAAGTGTCTGCCTTGGGTTCAAGTCAGGATCCCAGGGTCCTGGGATTGAGCCTCACATTGGGCTCCCTGCTCAGTGGAAAGTCTGCTTCTCCCTCTCCCTCCACTTCTCTCCCTTGCTCATGCTCTCTCTCTCTCAAATAAATAAATAAATAAAATCTTTAAAAAGTATATATAGAAGCATAAATAATAACCAATCAATTTAGAATAAGGAATATTGGTGAAGGATTTAATGTTACTGAATATTAAAAATTTGCTATAATATTTTTATAACCTAGTGTTTTGAATATATACCATTAAAATTTATTTTTATTTAGTTATCAAAAACATATACAATTAGTTCTATTTTGTAGACACAGTTCTAAGTGCTTCACAAATATTAACTCACTTAATCCTTAGACAACTCCATAAAAGAGATACTATTACTATTTCCATTTCATAGGTGAAGAAACTAAGGCCAAAGAGCCTTGCCCCAGGTCACATGGTCAATACATAGGCAGAGATGTCCTTGATTAGTGTATTATGCAACCCCTCAAAAGCAAATCAGACTAGAACAGAGTCTGGAAATGTGGCAATGGGTTGTAGAACTCCTCGGTCCTTGTCTTCTCAAAGGAAAAAATTCAGGTGAGACACTTGACAGAGAGTTAAAGTAGTAAAATTTTTATTTAGCAAAAAGTGACTGAACTGACCTGACAATTGGTGGCAGTGTGGTGAGTTTCACACTGTGTTCTTTTATGGGGATGTATTTGGTGTCCTCCCTCCTGTCTCATTATCATCGCTCCACCCTGGGATCCACCTTGGTTTCCTTCCCTTCATACTTTTGCTCAAGTTTGTATTAGTCATTTTCCAATGACTAATTGTCCTTTCCTCCCTCCTGCTTGTTTCTATCTATCTGTCTACTCTAATAGATCCATTGCCAAACAGGATCTTCTTTATTTCTTTCTTTATTTATTATTTTTATTTATTTTATTTTTTTCAAACAGGATCTTCTTAGATGAAAAGAGTGATGGTTCTATTCAGGACAACATTACTCTCTGGTGCTGATACAACTGGTTCTTCAACAAAATAACATGCTCAGAATCCTAGTTGTATGGCCAGAACTGGGGAATACTGACTCTTCACCAGTAATTGCAGAGTAAATTATGATACATCAATACTGTGGAATATAAGAGCTATGTGTTTAAGTGGGGGAAAAAAAACAAACTGAAGGATAGGATATATATTTAAATGCATGCATTTGAATGCAGATGGAGAACTGTATATAAAGATATACACTATGGTATATACCTACTTCAGGAAATAGTGAGAGAATGTTGGTGATAGAGGGACTTGTTAATGATTTCCATACTTTTCTGTTCTTCATTTGTAACAATAATTTTTACTTTTGAAAAATTCCAAAATAAGTTTCAGATTTTGTAAAAATGGACTATCTTAGCTGAATATTTAATATTTACATAAAATGTTTGGTTACTGAACTTTTTTTTAAAGATTGATATATTTATCTTTAAATAAATAAAGGGGGGGGCAGAGAGAGAGAGAGAATCTCAGACAGACTCCCCGCTGAGTGTGGAGCTGGACATGGGGCTCAGTCTCACAACCCTGAGATCATGACCTAAGTCAAAATCAAGAGTCAGTGCTTAACTGACTGAGTCACCCAGGCACCCTTGAAGTTTTAATGTCTGCTTTTAATGTCTGCTTCTAGTATACAAATTTTGTCTCTCAGCCTTCACTTTCATTTTTATTTACTTTAAACACAATATTAAAAGTATTAAAGTATCTTTTACTTGAGAAAATGTTCTTATAAAATCCAAATTTTCATGTAGGAATTTGAATATAAAATATATTCTTTCTTTAAAAGTAAATCTACTAAAAACAAACACACAAACAAAGTAAACCTACTTCTGAAAAAAGAGCCAACACCATTCTTTTAAAAGATGCTTGTAGCATCTAAGACTGTGTGTGTGCAGTGAGAAGTTATGGCATTGAGGAGAGTATAAAGTAAAAAATAGAACAAGAAGAGTGTTTGAACAGATACTAATCCTCTGGTTATGTAGTAGAAACCCTGTGAAAAGAAATAGGATCCATGGTCTTGACCAGCTGGACGGGGATATAAAGGTCAGAGAATTACCTCAATTTCAAGCTACTGGTGGTAGAAATAATGCATCCCAGCAATTGGCACAAAAATATCCAGAAGTTGACTAAGTTTGGTTACAACCCTGCTTTTTTCCACAGGCAATTATTCTGTTTCTTCCATTATTTCAACTATAAAAATAGGATTTTTTGTTGATGCAGTTGAGATCATCCAACATAAGAAGACATTATATGGCCCACTATACAATTCAAATTGGAACTGCTTTCAGAAAAACTCATCCTTTATCCATTTCCACATTTCCCCTGATACTTGTATTTCATTAAGAGAAAGAAAACATATTCAAGACATATACAAGCAGCTATGTAGGTGGATTCTCAAGGAAGCCAAATTAAACTGAAGAGACAATAGAGATACATTTTATTACAATGTGTTGTTTCCCTGCCTCACTTTCTTTAGAGCTATCTTAAATCCTTTTAGATCTTGACCACTTCTCTCCCACCATTTCCCTCCCTTCCTGTCTCTCTCTCTCTCTCTCTGTCCATGCTTTATCCCTCCCATCAATTGTCTTTAATTTAGATATAACTTACAGCTAGAGCCATTTTTTATTCATCTTCTTTTTGAACATTTTCTCTTGGAGTGTTTCCCAAAGTGTGGTCCCTGGACTACCTATAGCAGAAATACCTGAAATATTTGTACAAATGAAGATTACCATGCTCCACTTTGTACGAACTAAATCCAAATCTCTGGGAACAGGGATCCAGATTTACAAGCATACCATGCAGAGATGTGATTCCCATGTAGACACGTGATCTGGACACAATATTTAACATGGATAAATTATTTTAGAAAACTAGTGATTTCCAAAGGGGAAGCAATCCCAGCAGTCATTCCTTTAGTCAACAGCTTCTTAAGGACATTTACTATGGGAAAGCCACGTCACAGAGATACGATAGTGAGCAAAGCAGACATTGTCTTGCCTTCATGACACTTCAAGACTAATGCAAAAGAGAGATATTGATCAATTAATTATCTAAATTAGTGTAAAGCAAAACTGTGTTATGCTATACAGTAGTTATATAGAGAGCCATATAATATAGTAGATCTTGGGATTCAAGGAAGGCTTTCTGGGATAAAGTCACACTCAAGTTAAACTAGAAAAAAATGGGAGAGAGTTTTCTAGGTAAAAGTAATGTCATGTGCTAAGCCCTGCAACAAGTCCAGTGCATGAGACAGAGAGGAGACCAGGGTGACTACCTCCAAAGCAGCGGGGAGGGGGTATGTAGTGCAGGTAAGAAGGAGCTTGCCCATGTGGGGCTTATAGGACATTTTAAGGCAGTTCCTCAGATTGTAAAAATGGGTTTGTAGATGATGACCTGTTTTGCTAGGACTATGTGTCATGATATAGTGCACAGAATACTCAAGAGACATTAAGATATTTGTACCCTGTCCTACCGCTGACTAGCTGTATGATAAGTTTGCTTATTGTTCAAAGATTGCTCCTTGTTCAGTACCCCTTTCTCGGCTGTTTTGTCTTAGAAAGTTCTTGCTTACCTCATCTTCAATGCCAGCTTTGGTTCTACTTGAAAGCAGAGCATTATGGAATTTAGTTCATAAACTTTCAGAAACGCTAAAACTGAGCCACCTGTCTGTATTTTCTTCTCTTCCTTGCCCTGACCATCTCCACTGTCATAAGCAGAACTGACTTACTTTCCATGCATATGAGATTTGAAAAACTTATGATTCAACTTACAAGTAACTCTGTTGGTCTTTCAAAGGAGCTAAGTCTTCTAATCAAGGCTATGCCTTATCACTATCTGGTGGCAGACCACGAAGAAAGTAGATAGTGGGTCTCTAAAGATCTTGGAGAGCAAGGCCTTGTCTTATATTTCTTTCATATCCTTCAAAGTTCAGGGCTGAGCCCAGAGTTAGTCTCAGGCCTGGTGCCAGATCAGTGAGTAAGTGAGTGAGCCTCTCAGAGTTATGTTTTCCAGACCTCTACATGGCAAATTGTAGCTGTGACTCTCTTTATCTAATGGCAGACTTGATGTTTGACAGGTTCTTCTAATTCATTTAAACCTATTTCAGGTTTAATGGGGGAACTAAACCTCTTCCCTCTTCTGCTCTGCCTTAAGGCCAGGCACAATTCCTTGGCTCTCTTGGTTCATGGCAAGTTTGTTGCCTTCCCTAGAGGATTTGTTCCTCATTTCATTCTGGCAGGGTCTCAATTCTGGAAGACTTGGCAATAATCCCCAAATGCTTTGCATATGTTTTCCCATAAGGACTGAAAGAAACTTAGACAAATTTAGGGACAACTACATCTTACAATATAATGTAAAAAGTATGCATATTAAAATTCATCATGGTCTCAGCTTATTTGGTTATGAAAATTAGCTTTAGTTCATGTGTCCAATATCTAAACGAAGCAAATGTAGGTCAGGAAAAAAAAAAGTAAGCCACATAAAAACCAGACAGTAGCTCTTGGAAGACTTGCCTTCTACTTTTCTCTCTGACCTGAGAAGCAATGGATATTAAGGGGAAAACCTTAGCAGAATTTATCTGCTAATGGAGGGTAGTTATGGTCTCCTGGGCATTGTCTGCATGGAAGTGCCTAAGTCCGTTTTAGCAGAGTCAAAGCAATTGTTTTGGGAAATGTCTCAGTGGTCAAAAGAGTTGAAATGACTACATGTCTGTGCTGTTATGCTGTCATTTTGATTTTCTATTATCAGGCTAAATAATTTTTTTAAAAAGATTAATCAATGAAACATAAGCATGACCTAAAAATCAAGTTTCTGGAGTTATTAGTCCTACATAGTTGATGAAAACTATAGAGTAGATAAGAATAAATCTGCCCTTGAGGGCCTTATTCTCTAGGGGGTGGGAGCTGTAACTTGCTTCTAACAATAGAATGCGGTAGATATGTCATAAAATGCAACAGTAGACGATGGAAGGAAAGAGGTAAGAAGCTCACCAAAGTTACTTTGAGAAATAATGTTTCGATTGAATAGAAGTAGATTAAATAGAAATTTAGAAATTCTGACTTTGTTTTTATACAATAGTTGATAAATAATATATGTTTTAGAGGTAATAAGTGTGAGGTTTCTTACAGTTAGAGAAAGAAGTTACAAATAAGGAAAAGGAGGAAAGTAGAATGAACCCTATAGGAGTAGACTGGTATCAGAGCCATCAAAATATTTGTTCTTAAAAAAAAAAAAAAAAAAAAAAAAAAAAAAATTTGTTCTTAAATACCTATACAGATGACTAACTAATTAAATAAATAAATAGAAGTTAGTATATTAGCTTTATCCACTGACTGTGGCTAGAATAGTGACTCCCCAGGAACAAGAAGAACATCTAATACCCAGATTTTGTTTTCTAAATACCATTCTCCGATTAAAAAACAAACAAAAACAGGACTCCTTGGAGAACTGGTTTATTCCAGGACCGAGTCAGGGAAAACTGGTCTATTCCAGGACTGAGTCAGGGAAAACAAAAGATTAACCTGAGCATCTTGTAGTGTATGAAATAAGGAAGTGCTAAAATAACAAGCAAAAAAAAAAAAAGAGATCATATCAAAAGGACACAGGAGATACTCTAAAAAAGTTCCCAATGGCCAAATTTAAACAGCTTGAGCAACAAAAAGATAACGATAGTATTGGATTATAACCCAAAGAAAGAAAGAATATCTATGAGTGCATGCTGATATAAAAAAAATAAATAAATGGTTTGGAATTGACAACTTATAGTAGAATTCCAGTTAATAAATGGAAAAGGAATGATGGAAACAGAAAGTCATCATTAACATATCATAGTAGAATTGCTCGGGCAAGTCCATTACATATGCTTAAATCTATCAGCTAAAGTTTAATCAAAACAGGGTATTTGCATAACCTTAAAGTATCTTTGTCAAAATAGTTATTTCAAAAAATATTATGTTTCCACCTTAGTCAAGTGATCAAGGTTAACATCATCAGTAATAATAGTGACATCATGTTTGATGAGATGATACCCTGAGAAGGGTACAATATGTTTTGGTAGCCTTTCCAATACTGCATAATTTTAATCTAATCATAGAAAACATCGATAAGTTGAAGAATATTCTTTAAAATAATAGACCAGTACTTTTCAAATATGCCAAGGTTATGAAGTATAAGAGTAGACTAAGGCACTGCCACAGAGAGGAGGAGACCAAGGAGAAATCATATCTAAATTAGGGGTGGGCAAAGTTCTTCTGTAAAGGGACACATTGTAAATAATTTAGGCTTTGTAAACCACATAGCCTTTGTTACAACTACTCATTGCTGCCAATTTAGTTAAAAGCAGACAGAGATAACATGTAAATAAGTGATCTTGGCTATGTTTCAATAAAGGTTTATGTACAAAAACAGACAGATTTGGCCTGTGGGGGCCATAGATTGCTGACCTCTGATATAAATGCATTGTAGGGTCTTTGTACAGAAAAAGGTCAGTTAGTGGAAAAACCTGATAAAATTTAAATGAGTTCTGGTTTTTTTAGTTAATAGAATTATACCAAGATTAATTTCTTAGTTTTCATAAATAATCTATGGTTATGTAAAACATAAACATTAGAAAACTGGGGGAGCAGTATATAGGAACTCTATACTATTTTGCTACTCTTCTGAAAGTCTAAAACTATCTTTAAAAGACTCCAAAAAAAATCAATTAGTCAAATATATACATTCACACTTAGATACATATACATATAAATGGAGTTGAAGGTGGCTAGGAGAGAGAAGAGGCAGGATTAGTTACTACAGGAAAAGTTAATGTGAACTTAGCCAGAAGTATAATATTTGTTGACCTTGTGAGCTTTGAAAGCTACTTCATATCAAACTCTTATTTAAGGTTTTGTCCAGGTCACTAAATGTTTCCCGGTAAACATTTTTATTTTTTTTCCAGTGATAACAGATGCCAAGCGCCATTAGGAGCTCTCCTGAGATAACTCACATAAAAATTGTACATTCGTAGAGGAAGCTTGCACAACTTCAAAGAACTCCTAGAAGGTACAGTTATGAGATGGCCAAAGCAGTTTCTTATCATCATTGAATGAATCTTCAGACTAATAAACCCATCAGTTTATTTAGAGACTGTAAGCCTTTTGTGTGGTTAGGAACACAAAAAGACGTCTCAAAAACACAAAGGCAGATACCTCTACATATACATATCCACAGCTTTCATTCTACATTCCCTTTAAAGTCACTTAAAACTGCTCAATTCTTTTCCTAAGAAATATAGAAGTTGGGAAGGAAATGGAGAGGGGATTGTGGCATTTGAACTTAGACTAGAATTGAAACACCAACTTCTTCCCTTGGTAAGAATCATGCATACATATCTGCATATGTGTACCTGCACACCTACAAACATGTATTTGTTTGTTTTTATATTGTGAAATTATACTTGGAGGATCTTAGATTACCTACCTTGGAAGCATCTGAACTCATAGACCATCAGCCAATCAACAAACCCCTACTGAGTAACTGTTATGAAATAACTCTCTCTCATACCCCATTTTATTCAATACAAATCCTGCTAACTCTGAAATCTATCGCAAACGTAACCATTTCTCTACTATGGCCTAAGTTCCAAACTAGTACAAACCACCATTATTCCTTGGTATTATTCCTGCTCTACCTCTTGTCCCCCGGGTCCACTTTTCAGTTTACTCTTCATATAGTAGCCGGAGTGGTCTTTTAAAAATGGATTTCAGGTCACATGACTTCTTTGATTAAAACCTTCCTATATATTCCCATTGCATTAAAAGTAAATTTGAAATCCTTTTCAAGAACTACACAATCTTGGGCACCCTGGGTGGCTCAGAGGCTTAGGGCTGCCTTCAGCCCAGGGCGTGATCCTGGAGACTGGGGATCAAGTCCCAATCAGGCTCCCTGCATGGAGCCTGCTTCTCCCTCTGCCTGTGTGTCTGCCTCTCTCTCTCTCTCTCTCATTAATTAATAAATAAAAATCTAAAAAAAAAAACAGACTACACAATCTTATATAATCTCCCTGCTTACCCTTCCAATCTAATATTGCTATTCCCTTTATCCAGAATATCATTCATCCAAATCTTTTTGTGGCTTGTTTGTTCTTACTTAGATCTCAGCTCACATGTCAGAAACCCCTCCTAAACTTCAGAAATAAAGTTGTTCCCACCCCATCTCTATCTCATTACATTTTTTTTTTCTTCAAGGTACTTGCTACTCTCTGCATTTACCCTCTTTGTTGCCTTTCATATGGCTATTTTCTCCAACTAGTTCCTTAAGGACTGTATCTGTCTTGCTTGCTACTATACTTCCAAAGCCCAAGATTGTATTGGCACAAATATGTGGTCGATAAATATTTCTTGATAAAAATAAATGAATGTGTAAATGAATTAAGCAAGGTACTGAACTTAGCAACATAACGCGTTCAAGATTGATTTCTGTTCTTAGAGAGCTTATAATTAGGTAATAGTCATATTAGGGAGGACAGTAGGGTACATCTGTATGGCATACTCTAAGAGATCTTAAAAGACAAGGGTAAGGTTGGGTTAGGATTCATAGGAAGTATGGTTGGATTCCAACCCAGGAGATCAAAGTGGCCGTCATTCAGGTTATGCCTTAATAAGCTAGTAAACTTTTATTTATTTTTATTCTTTCTTTATTTATTTATGATAGTCACACAGAGAGAGAGAGAGAGAGAGGCAGAGACACAGGCAGAGGGAGAAGTAGGCTCCATGCACCGGGAGCCCAACGTGGGATTCGATCCCGGGTCTCCAGGATCGCGCCCTGGGCCAAAGGCAGGCGCCAAACCGTTGCGCCACCCAGGGATCCCGCTAGTAAACTTTTAAATGCAAAAACCTGTGGCTGCAAAACAGGTGAGTAGACTATCCATTCCACTCACCCCTCCAGGCCAAAGGAATAGCAGTAGTGTGGCCCATCAGTGGATGTAGCAGTAGATGCAGACAGTGGGAAATGGGAGCCAATGATGCAGGGTTTATGGGGTCAATTAAGAGGTCATCTGCTCATTAAATCATAATTGGAACTATGGAAGTGGAAGAAATCTGGAGAGCAAAAATGGAAAGTGATATAAATGAAGGTAGAATAATTATATTTAAGAAAAAGGTAAACATAAAGTCACTACCAAAGAGACAGAAAGAGAGGGAGGGAGAGAGAGAGAGAGAGAGAGAGAGAGAGAGAGAGAGAGACAGAGCAAGAATGACCAGAAAGGTAGAAGAGAGAATATAATGGGAAACTCATATTTATCAGCTCTTTGTGGTCCACTTTGAAACTAACAAACAAATGCAATCATTCTCTGGTAGTTTAAGTAGGAGGATTATAGAAACCGAGGAAAAGAGGCTCAAGAATGAAGAATTGGTCAACAGGGTCAAAGAACAAGTTATAGAGAACTGGGAATTGGATTTAGCAATCAGGAGGTTATTGCTGACCTTCTGGGAACAGTTTCAGAGGAGTGTTGGCAGGAGATGCCAAAGTGCAGTGGAGTAAAGAGTGAGTGGCAGGTAGTCAAGTGGAGGGAAGGCAGAGAGTTCAGCTTTGTTTTTCAAGAAATTTGGTGGTAAATGGAGTTACAAAAGGTGTTTTTTTAATTTTTTGTCTTGTTTTGTGTTGGTGGGAGCTTTTGCAAATCATCCTAAGGAAAGGGAGGGCTTGGTGTCTGAGTCAGCTGTATCTCTGAGTGAGTCCTAGTTGGAGAAATCACTTCTGATATGCCAGTACGCTCCATCCTGAGGGAAAGTACATGGTGTCAGACAATTTCACCTGTTAAATTTAGTAAAGTGAGTTAAATTTGGCTCATAAACATATGCCTTTAAATTCATCTTTTTCTATATTCTTTATTTTGTTTTGTGCTTCCCCCTTTCTTTAAAGTTTTCTTATAAAAACCTCCACCTTAATTTGACTGAATTAAGAAGAAGATTAATGTTTTTTCACTTTAGTTAAGATAGACTAGTATATAGTTGGGGAAAGTGTGTGTGTGTGTGTGTGTGTGTGTGTGTGTGTGTGTATTGGAGGAAGCATGGGTGATAGTTAAAGTGGTTGAGAGCAGATAGATAAGTGGAATGGGGAACCTAGTAGGACAAGGAGTAGGAACACCTAGACACTGGCTCTTTATCACTTACATAGTTGTCCCTATTATGTTACAAAACACAAATCAATTGGCTGTCAGACTTTTGGGGAGCTTGAAACTTTATTCAAACTTTAGACATGTTTGAATGCCTGACTTATTCCTTTGGGTATAGGCCTCTTAACTTCTGCATGTGACCATCTCCCTACTCTGCTCACCCTTAACAATGTCTACCATGAGATCATGTACTTTGTGTATTTTCTATTGATGGCCATAACCAAAGTTTATAGCAGTTGTAAAATTCTTATTACATTTTAGTATATCCAATGTGGCCTGGAGCATTTATTAAGACATAATGACTGAATCAAGCAGGACACTAATTCTGTATCTAATGTGAACCCTCTTAATTGACTGTCATTCAGTCAAGAAATACATATTTGGCACCTAGAACTTCTATGTCCTAGGCTATTGTATGTTTGTCATTAAAAAAATAAATAAGAGGGAAGACTGGGTGGCTCAGTGAGTAAGCATCTGCTTTCAGCTCAGGTCATGATCTCAGGGTCCTGGGATTGAGCCCCAAGTCGGGCTCTCTGCTCGATGGGGAGTTTGCTTCTGCCTCTCCCTCTCCCTCTGTACTCTCCACCCCCCTCAAATAAATAAATAAAATCTTTTTTTTAAATAAATAAAATCTTAAATAAATAAACAAATAAAGAAGCAAATATCTTCTATTTATAGTTTAGATTGTTATCAATGGTCTGTACCTAGGGATATATGTGAGATGGTGGCCATGAGATAGGAAGAAATTGTCTCTCAGAGATATAAGAAGAAATCATATGATGCAAGAGAACAGATGTAATAATCTAGCAGCAGATCCATAGAAGGGACAGCATGCATGACATCCACAAACCACGGAGAAGGTATTGACAATTGTTTGGACATTACTGTAAAAGTCAAGAGAACAGGGAGGGAGTCCTGGATATAGTAAGAGCCTTCTACCAGTTGCTCTGACCACCAAGGCTTTGAATGTGATTCTTCTAGTACAGGGACAATTGCATTAGAGGAACATATCAGGTGGCATTGCAAGATTTGAACACTGGCCAGAATGGAAGCAGAAGAATTTCTGAAAGCCATATGTTGAGAGTGTAGTGATGGAAGCAACAAAGAAATGATAAGGTAATTCTAGTAGAGAGGGTATTAGGGTGCCTTCCATCCTTATCCTTTTATTTCTCTTTATTTTTTCTTTCTTTTTTTCTTTTTTTGTATATTTTTTTATTGGAGTTCAATTTGCCAACATATACCATAACACCCAGTGCTTATCCTGTCAAGTGCTCCCCTCAGTGCCCATCACCCAGTCACCCCATTTCTATAACCCACCTCCTCTTCCACTACCCCTTGTTCGTTTCCCAAAGTTAGGAGTCTCTCATGTTCCATCACCCTGTCTGCTTTTTCCTACTCATTTTCTCCCCTTTCCCCTTTATTCCCTTTCACTATTTCTTATATTCCCTGAATGAATGAAACCATATAATGTTTGTCCTTCTCTGATTTTTTTACTTCTCTTTTACGCTAGCTACATGTTGTATGCCAGCTCATCTGTGGACTTCGGATCAGGCCAATGATTTGGCTTGTTATTTGACTCCTTTTTTACTGCACTAATGGCTGATACCTTTGACCGACTCAACTGTAGGTCTCTGGGTCCCTAACCCTTGACTGTATCTGCTCTGGTAGCAAAAGATATTTTTTAAAAAATACTGTCTGAAATGGGTTTCATTGGATTCTGTCTAGTGACAGTACTTTACTACTGACCACACAATCTACCAGCCTAGGAACCAAGATAAGACAGCAAGCATTGCACAAGAAGCAAGTGGGAAAGAGCAGCTAGCCTTTGGCCAAAGCTGGTACTCTTGGTCAGAATACCTGATGGTTTCACCATTTCAAGTAAGCTGGTCTGTAAGGTTACATTTAACCCCACAGTCTGTAACTATGTTAATATCAGGATTGACCTATGTGGTACAGCTTGCTAGCATGCAGTAGGAGATGTCACTCTCTCTTTATTTAAACTAAATTCGAGACGAGAGGTTTTCTCACCCTTCATCACCTGGAGTGTGTGTGTGTGTGTATGTGCTTGTGTGTATAATTTTTCTTTTTTCAACGGTCATGGTACTTAAATCTTCACTCTTTAACCAAAGTAGCCAGGCAGATCTGTGTGATCTATGGGAACTCAACTTTTAGTCTGCTGCCCTTAAACCATTTTTCTCATTTCAAATTTAGACTTTTATCTATTAACAGAATATCAAGCATTGCTATCCACTTCTACCTACCAGTCAACTTGTTTGGTTCCATAAACAATCATCTTTGTATTACAATGGTACTATTTGTAGATCCATTGAGTGTTTTATTACATTTTCCTGCACTGTTTAAAATAAATAAATGGAAGATGGAGGAATTTAACATGCTAATATTAGCAGTAATACAATTAAGACAAAGATGGAGAGAGCATGAAGTAGACCAAATATTGATGTTGCAACCTCAGTAGTTCCTTGGGTGAAATATGAAATTAGCTTCGATATACAGGTCAAGGAGAGACTGTAAAAAGAGTCAGACCACTCAAGGTGGTAAGCGGCAGTTTTAATAAGCAAGGGAACTTACATATGAGGCTTCTCTTGGGTGGCTACAAAATAAGTAGATCTCCACACCTACCTGTCAGAATCTTAAAGTTTATGTAGAAGCCTTAACTGGATTCAGTCATTTTTTCAGTCCAGATGGTCTCAAAATACCTTACTCTCTCAAGGCTATGTCCTTGAAGCAGCTCATAGTGTGGAAATGGTGGGCAGAATGTACATCCCCAGGACAGGAGAGGGAGTGAAGAGTCTGTAATTGCCCGGGGCTAGCTCATGGGTCAACTGACGGTCATGTCCATATGATGACATCCTCCAACATCAAAGGAGTGTCTCTTCAGTCTCATTTGGATGCATATTAGAAGTTACTTTGTTGGTTATATGTTTAATTCCAATAGAAGAGAAAATAATTTTAGAAATCTTTAAAATACCCATAAGGTATTGTTGAAGAGAAGTTCCTGGGTTGGTCAGCCAGATAACTGCCTCTTGATTTCAGCTTAGGTCATGATCTCAGGTCATGGGATTGAGCCCTGTGTCAGGCTTCGTGCTCAACATAGAGTATACTTATCCCTTTTCCTTTGCTCCTCCTCCTGCTCTTTTTCTCTCTCTCTAAAATAAATAAATAAATTAATTAATTAATTAATTAATTAATTAATTAAAAAATTCTTTAAAAAAGGATATCATTGAAGATTATAGATCCAAAAAGTGAAGTGTTATAACAGAGGAAAACAGAAAGAGTTCAAAAAGTTATAGATTGACATTTCATATCAACAAAATATTCTACTGCTCCTCTAAAGAACTTCACAGGATTATACATCATTTAATAGAGATATAACTTTCTTCAGTCTTTTAATCAAGAGAATTAGAAACCCAGACTTAGCCTTTCTTCTGTCAATATTTTTAAAAAATTATTTATATAGAGCAGAAAATCAGTAAAATTAAAAAAAGAAATCAATAGAGAAAATCAATGAAAGCTCATTCTTTGAAGATACCATTAAAATTGTTAAGCCTTTAACCAGGCTAACTAAGAAAAAAAGAGAGAGGGCATAAATTGTTAATACCAGAAATGAAAGAAGGGATATTACTACAGATACCATGGAGATTTAAAGGATGATAAAAGAATACTGTGAACAACTCTTTGCCTACAAGTCTGATGACCTAGATAAAACAAATTCCTTGAAAAATACAACTTGCCAAAATTTACTACAAGAAGATATAGACAATCTTAATAGGCCTATATTTATTAAAGAAATTGAATCAATAATAAATAATCTTCCAAAACTGAAAGCAACAGGTTCCGATGGGTTGGTTGGCATGTTCTACCAAATACGTATGGAAGAAGTTACACCGATTATCTACAATTCCTTTCAGAACATAGAAGTAGAGGGAGTACTTCTTAACTTATTCAACAGGTCCTTATAATCCTAATGCCAAACCAGAAAAAACATTATAAGAAAACTATAGATCAGTATCTCTCATAAACATAGATGCAAAAATTCTCAACAATATATTAGCAAATAAATTCAACATTGTATAAAAAGAAGAATATGCCATGACCAATTGGGTTTTATCCCAGGTATGCAAGGCCAATTCAACATTTGAAAATCAACTAATGGGGATCCCTGGGTGGCGCAGCGGTTTGGCACCTGCCTTTGGCCCAGGGCGTGATCCTGGAGACCCAGGATCGAGTCCCACATCAGGCTCCCTGCATGGAGCCTGCCTCTCCCTCTGCCTATGTCTCTGCCTCTCTCTCTCTCTGACTATCATAAATAAATAAAAATTTTAAAAAAAAAGAAAATCAACTAATGTAATCCATCATATCAACAGGCTAAAGAAGAAAAATCACATGATCATATCAATAGATGCAGAAAAAGCTTTGGACAAAATTTAGGACCCATTCATGATTTTCAAAAAAGTCTCAGCAACAAAGGAATATAGATGAACTCCTTCAACTTGATAAAGAATATCTACAAAAACAAACCTTTCAGCTAACATCAAACTTAATGATTAGAAACTCAAAGCTTTCCCTGTAGGATTGAGTAGAAAGCAAAGATGGAATCTCTCACTTCTCCCTTTCAATATCTGGGAGTTCTAGCTAATGCAATAAGGCATGAAAAAGAAATGGAAGTATATGGATTGGGAAGGAAGAAATAAAATTTTCTTTGTTCACAGATGACATTATGACCTATGTAGAAAATTTGAAAGAATTGATGGGGAAAAAAACCCTTCTAGGACTAATAAGCAATTATAGCAAGGTTGCAGTATATAAAATTAATATATGAAAATCAATCACTTTCTTAATATACTAGCAAAGAACACATAGAATTTGACTTAGGAACACGATATCATTTGCATTAACACCTCTGAAAATAAAAAATTTAGGTGTCACTCTAGGAAAATAAGTAAAAGTTCTCAATGAGGAAAACCACAAAACTCAAATGAATGAAATCAAAGAAGAGCTAAACAAATAGAGGAATATTTGGTGTTTATGGGTAGGGAGACTCAATACTGTCAAGATGTTAATTCTTTCTAACTTGACTTATAGATTTAATGAAATCCCAATCAAAATCATAACATGTTATTTCATGGATATTGACACTAAAGTTTATATGGAGAGGCAAAAGACTCAGAATAGTCAACTTAATATTGAAGGAGAACAAAGTAGGAAGACTGACATATCTGACTTCAAGACTTACTATATAAAGTTATAGAAATCAAGACCGTGTGGTATTAGTGAAATAATAGACAAGTAAATGAATAGAACAGAACAGAGGGCCCAGAAACAGACTCATAAATATTAGTCAACTGATCTTTGACAAGAAAGCAAAACATGCAATGAAGCAAAAATAGTCTTCAACAAATGGTGCTGGCACAACTGGACATCAAATGTGTAAAAAGTGAATCTAGATGTATACCTTACACTCTTCACAAAAAATTAACTCAAAATGAATCACAAACCTAAATGTAAAAGGTAAAACTATAAAACTCCTAGAAGATTACATAAGAGAAAACCTAGGTGATCCTGAGTATGGTGATAGCTTTTTAGATACAAAACCAAAGGCATGATCCATGTAAGAAATAATTGATAAGATGGTGTTAATTAAAATGAAAAACTTTATGCTCTGTGAATGACAATGTCAAGAAAATGAGATGATAGGCCACAGATTGGGAGAAAATATTTTCAAAGGACGCATCTAATAAAAAACTGTTATTCAAAATATCGAAAGAACTCTTAAAACTCAATAATGGGAACACAAAAAATCCACTTAAAAGTGGGCCAAATACCTTAACAGATACCTCACCAAAGAAGATATACAGATGGGAAATAGACATATGAAAATATGCTTCACCTCATATGTCATCAGGGAACATAAGTTAAAACAACAATGAGATACCACTATATACCCATTAGAATGGTCAAAATCTGTAATACTGATGAAGCCAAATGCTGATTAGTATGTAGAGCAAGAGGAAGGTCATTCGTTTCTGGTGGGAATATCAAGTGGTATTGTCACTTCAATAGAGAATTTGGTGGATTCTTAAAAACTAAATATACTCTACCATTAAATTTAGTAATCACATTCCTTAGTATTTGCCCAAAGGATTTGAAAACTTACATCCACACAAAATCCTGGACATAGATATTTATAGCAGCTCTACTCATGATTGCCAAAACATAGAAGCAATATCCTTCAGTAGGTGAATGGATAAACTGTGGTATGTCCAGATGATGAAATATTATTCAGTGCTAAAAAATAAATGAGCTATTAAGCCATGAAAAGACATAGAAGAAACTTTAATGTATATTACTAAGTGAAAGAAATCAATCTGAAAATGCTATATTCTATATAATTCCAAATATATGACACTCTGTAAAAGGCAAAACTATGGAGACAGAAAATTATCAGTGCTTACCAGTGATTGGAAGAGATGAGGGATAGATAGGGGGAACATTGGGGATTTTTAGGGCAGTGAAAATATATGGTATTATCGTTGAATACACAGGTTTGAATGGGTCCACCCATAGTGGATTTTTTACAGTCTAATATTATAAATTTATTTTCCCTTCCTTATAATTTTCTTAATATGTTCTTTTCTCTAGCTTATTTATTGTAAGAATATAGGTTATAGTACATGTAACATATGAAATATGTATTCATCAACTATGCTATTGGTAGGGCTTCTTCTGGTCAACAGTAGTCTATTAATAATTAAGTTTTTGGAGAGTCAGAAGTTATATATGGATTTTTGCCCATCCCCAATCCCTGTGTTGTTCAAGAGTCAACTGTATAACAATGGATATATGTTATTATACATTCATCCAAATTCTTAGGATGTATAACAGTGAAAGAGAACCCTAAGGTAAACCAAAGATGTTAGGTAATGATGATGTATAAATGTAGGTTCAACAATTGTAACAAATGTACTATACCACTCTGGATGAAAATGTTGATAATGGATGCAGAGGTTATGTGGGTGTAAGGGCAGGGGTGTATGGGAATCCTCATACATTTCTCTCAAGTTTGATTAAACTTAAAACTGCCATAAAATAACAACGTCTTAAAAATAAAGTCTACTAAAATAATTTCTAAAACATCACTAAAGTTATTATTATAATCTTCTTTCCATTTCTTGCAAATTACCATCATGGATTCCATTTTTCTTCATTACACTTTTTTTTTTAAATCAAAAGTGCCTTCAGTTAAACTAAGAGAACTATAATTTGAGGTAAGAAACAAATTCATAAAATTAATTTTCATTGCATATTATTAATGCTTAATCCTTATTTTGAATATTCATAGATGTATGACATACAGGTTAAAAGCTGTAGTATTCATCTTATATGTAAAGAATTTTAGAATTATTATTTGTTCTCTGAGAAGAGACCTCACCTCCACCCCTTTAGATAGTCTACTTTTAATCACACTCTCAGGGAAGCTGTATGTGTAAAAGTAGCAAATTGCATCTAAATATTTGTTTTATACCTTCACAAAACGTATAACCTACTGTCCACAATTCCCATTCTTTGAATCACACCTTTGGGTTAAGGCTGTTATTACAATGTAGACAACAGAAGTGAAGCCCATTATATTTCAAAATAAAAACAAAGAAGAGTAATTTTTTTGATGGGCATTTTTCTAAAATGTATTGCTCACATTCCTACATTATTAGAGCATATAGAACATGATGACAAGTGTTATTAGTTATTTTTAATCTTACTAGCATATATTATTCTACCACTTGGTATAATACTCTTAGGTTCTAATAAAATATAAATATAGGGTTTTATGGATTTACCTATAAGTATATTTAATAGCAATGATTTAACTTACACAAATTTCATGTCTGTTTTTCATATATTTTTATTTCTTCTCTTTTTTTCTAATAATATTATACTTTCTACTTTTAGCCAATCTTATAAAATTACATTTAAGAGGCTTTTAATAAGGATCTGAGAGTTACTGCTAGGAATAATAATTATGAGTTTGAACATATAGTTTTGGAATTTTTGTTTGGCAACTGAGATGCTTCTTGGTCTCAGTTATCTTCTGTAAGATGGAAATCACCCAGTGAGTGACAGCTGGAAATGTGAATGTTATAATATGCTTCAGTTTACTACTGAATTTATAAGTATTCCTAAATGATCGGTAAACTTTCCCCATCCTTTTATGACCAAAATATTTCAGGAATGTCAAAAATAACCAAAGAAATATTTTTAAGTTTTTAAAAATATGTGCAAATATGTAGAAGTATCTACATATGCACATATATTTACATATATAAATATATAATCTAAACAGATTATATAAAACGTCTACATTTTTCTGTATTAAGAATTTTTGTTAAAGAAATAAAATGCATGGAAACAACTAAAGTTTTTTATAATCTCACAGATTCCCTTCTTCTTTCTCGGATGCAGCCACTTGCCTGAGAATGATGGGTATCCTTTCTGTTCAAAGTTGTATACATTCACAGTGTACATGTGTTAATAACTCATTTGTGTAATATAGCACTATATGTTTTTAAAATTAAAAAAAACAGTATCATAGTTGGTGTAGCATTTTGCAATGTGGTGTCACTCAAACTTTTTCAAGATTGATCTTTATAATTCATGCAGTTCTACTTCATTAAATTTTAAATGCTGTGCAGTATTCCATTGTATGACTAACACAATTTATATGAATTTTGCACTCTTTTAAACAGGGCTGCTATAAACATTGCCATACTTATCTCATTATGTATATTACATCTTAATAAGCATGTGGGAGAATTTCTCTAGTTTATACAGCAGGCATTGGAATAACTAGGTTACAGAATAGACACATCTTCACATTGACTAGATACAAAACACTCTCAAGGTGGTGCCAACTTTTATTTTCTCCAATAATGCTTTGACATTTCCATTTTCTCAATTCCTTACTAACTGCTGATTTTGCCAGATTTAACCTTTTTTTTTTTTTTTTTTGCCAATCTGTTGGATGTGTTATAGTTTGCTCATGTTATTTTAATTTGTATTTCCATCATTATCAGGGAAGTAGAGCATCTTTTCTGATGTTTATTGGACATTCAGGTCTTGTTTTCTGTACACTGCATATTCATATCTTTTGCTTATTTTCCTATTAGGTTGTTTAAATCTTCTTATATTCATTTGCAGTTATATTTGTATATTTGAATACTCATTATTGGCTAATTATTTGTGTTACAATGATCTTTTCCTAGTTGGGTAATTGTTCTTTAAATTTATTTATGGTCACTTTTTTTTAATGGTCACTTTTATTTCATGCAAAATGTGTATGTTCTTAAGTTTAAATGTAAAGGAATTGAATATATGAATATGAATATATTGAATTGAATATATTAGTCTTCTCCTTCTTGGCCTATACTTTTTTGTTTCTTCATGAAATACTTCCTACTCCAATGTCTTAGAGATATTCTTTTAGCTGGGATTTATTAATGTACATTGTGCTACATACCTATCTCACTTAGTTTTTTCTTTTTTTTTTTAATTTTTTTTCATTTATTTATGATAGTCACACACAGAGAGAGAGAGAGGCAGAGACATAGGCAGAGGGAGAAGCAGGCTCCATGCACCGGGAGCCTGATGTGGGATTCGATCCCGGGTCTCCAGGATCGCGCCCTGGGCCAAAGGCAGGTGCTAAACCGCTGCGCCACCCAGGGATCCCTCACTTAGTTTTTTCATACAAAGAATCTATTTTATATTTCTTTTGGAATCATTGACATCTTTTGAATATTGAGTTTTCATTGGTGTTAAATATTCATTTTTTATAATAGTGTGGTTATATTTCACCTTCCTTTTCAGATATTAATTCCTTGGATAAAATGACCTTTCATTTTTCATCTTACTATTCCTTACTATTATTATTATTATTACTATTGTTAGTGATAGTAACAAGCTATGCTCAGTTGGAATGCAATACTCATCATTTGTTCAGAGTCAGCATCAAGGGCATTTTGTGCAAGAGCAATGACTAATCCAGGAAGCAAATCAACAGAGTTACAGTTACTATAGTAATGATGAGTTACCATGTGCCAGATATTATACTTAATATTTTACTTGAATTAGGTAATTTAATTGTTACAAATATTCCTTGGGATAAATTCTGTTATTATCCTTGTTTTCCAGAGGATGCAGAGAGGTTTAATAACAGTCTGAGCAGTTGCCAGTGTTGACCATAACCCAAAACCTACTTGTTCCAAAGTTTTCACTGTTACTTAGGGACATGATTATTGTGAAACCAACAGGAAAGTATCTACCTAAATTATTTGGCTTGTGTTGTCAGTGTGTCTATAGCCACCCAAGAAATATTAACTTGTGCCATAGCCCAATGTTTTGCACTCCCTTGAGAATAATTTCTGGTATATCAAAGACGACACAATGTTAGTTTGCTGTGGGATTTTTCTTTTTAAATCAAAGTGGCAAGCCCTAATCATCCAATAATTGACAGTAAGAATGAACTGAAGAATGAGATTTTAAAGATGGCTAGTATAACATATAGAGAAATGGAGTCACTATGTTGTACACCTGAAAATAATGTAACATTATATGTCAACTATACTCAAAAAAAGATGGCTCATTCATAAGTGGAGAGCAGATGCATTAGAAGAAAACTGAAATAGACATTTTATCCCTGTGTGAAATACTCTAAAAATATTGAGAGTGGGGAAAAATGATAAACCTGTTTTTGGCTTAAACCATGCAGAAAATAAAGAAACCTAACATCACATGATACGTCACTTCAGAGGAGTAGTTCCATCTCTCCACTTTGAGAATTCCCTAGTAATGCTAGTTTAGCTGCTTTTGTCCCGCTATTGACAGAACGCATTCTGTTGTTCATTAGTGAAGAAACATATTGAGTTCCCAGCATAATATAAAATTTACAAGCTAAATAAGATTTTAAAAATATGCTATGTAGTGTAATTACAGCTTTAAATTTTTCCAGTAATGTGTAATAGTCTGAATCAATACAATAGCATTCTATAAAACATATTATTAAAATTGTTCACTTAACTCTTAGAGGAGAAAAGGTAGGGAAGGCATTTTCCACAGTAAGTATTAAGATATCTTTGTAAATTAGTTTCTTGCCATTTCAACAAATATTTTTTGAGAGCTTGCTTTAACCAAGGATACCAAGTTTAAAGATTTAGTCATCATTATCCTTGAAGAAGTCATCATCTTGATTAGTGGGCTATTATTAGCCATTGCTTAGCTATATCCTGAGAGGGTAGGCAAAAGGACAAGTAAGATTTGGTGGTAGATTGATTGCAAAAATGGCCCATTCTATTCTCTGTAATCATGCCTTTTGCAATATGACTTTGTAGCTCCTCCCATTAAGAAATGGAGTCTGGCCTTGTTACTTGCTAATAAAATGTGACAGAAATAACAGCATACAAAATCCACATTTAAGCCATAAGAAATCTCTCTCAAAATCCTGCCATATCCATGAGAACAAGATTGGAATAGTCTGGATTGCGAACCCCTGTTGATTAGCTAGTTGATGATAGAATGAATTAGGAGCAAACATATTTGAGATCAGTTCATGTTGTTTTAGATCAGTACTGGTCAGCCCACCCACAGCTCATGAGAAATAATAACTGATTATTAAATTAAAGCTTAAAATGTTAGGCATTAGGTTTTGGGGTGCTTTGTTACATAAAAGTAGCAGACTGATACATATAGGAAAAATATTTGTGCATATGGAGTAGACGTTTAGGCAATTGGGAACCTATAAGAATGTTCCTCGGTGGGTATGTGGTGGGAAAACACTGAAATGAAGACAGCTGAGGAATTATCAAGTCAAACTTACCAACCTTACAAGCTTTCCAAAGTCAGGGCTTTTCTACAGGTGTTAGCAGGCTTCCAAATGTCTTCATTTATGCTTATGATAGTCAGTTTTTAGGCTCAAAAATCTGGTGGCAAAAGACCATAGAATGTGAGAACTAATAGAAGCTTCAGAGATTTCATACACTCATTTTGCAAATAAATAAGAATAGGGACCCAGCAGTGATCAATGAGCAGTCCTAAGTCACACAGGTAACTCTTAGTTCTCATTCTTGTCACTCACGTTTAATTACAATGTTATTTTGGATCTTGTCAGTGTTCTATGGATCTATGCCCCCTTTTCACTGTTTCCTCCAAAGTTTATGGCTTCATTGGTATTTGACTTACGTCAGTGACCTATTTCTTGCTCTTCTTTTTGCATAATAGGAGCACCACTGGTATCTTAGGCAGGACGATCTCAGTGTGAGAGACTGTCTTGTGCATTACTAGACATTTCATTTCCTCAATCCCAAGGTAATAAATGGTTTTTCTCACTGATATATTTTGTGTATCTTGCCATACCTAAAAATAAAAATTAAAGAAAAAATACCCCTACATAGTTACAGTTATGCCCCTCTCCCACTGACACTATGGAGGGTGTACTGAGCCACTACAAACACTCTTGAGAAACCTTTTGTCAATCACTTCTCTTAAAGCCTTCCTTGGTGAATCTAGCCCATTTTATTCTTTGAATTTTCTGTCTATAGCAACAATTGATACTTTATTATATTTATTCATAGCTTCTAATTATTAGCATCACATAATCCAACATATTATTTTATACAGTTTGTTTCATTTAATGGCTCTTGTGGATAAGCCCTGTGTTCTGGGCTAGACCTTAAACTCTTTGGGCTTTTCTCGTTCTTATAGCACCTTGCTCAGACTGGGTCTGTGGTTTATATTCCCCGTCTACTTATTGATCAATTAACTATTGGAGACTTTACCAGAGAGCAACATACAGCTACTGAAGTGATAGTTACTTTGAATTTAATTTTGCTGCATTCTGCACTTTGTTTAGCCTTTCTCTGCATTTCCTACCTTGCTACAGCACTGTGAGCTACTGTCCTCCTACAGACTACAAAAATATACCATTGTCCTGTGAATTATGAGTCTTGCTGCCTAGTTATTACTGAATCAGAAAGACCTCTTTAAGCTTGAGCTCCTTTTATCCATGTGACACACTGGATGGCTTTTAAATCCAGAGTATTGTCAGGGCCCTCCTGGGGGAAGCGTCCCTTCAGTTATCACATTCACTAATAATGCCAAACCTTTCCCACCTGTTTGCATTAACCTTTTCATTTATTATTCTTTGGAACCATTTCAAACTTACTATCAAATAATAACCTGCCATCATGTAACTGTGTACATTATGGCTGTCTTCCCTCCTCCACATCTCTTCCCCTTCAAACATTCAACTTTCCTCCCCACTCCAATCCCCAAGCTAGACATTACTGCAAAAGAGTCATGAGGTTCTCCAGCATTTCTCTGTCCCAACAATTCATTTTCAGAAACATAATGCATTTAATCTTTCTAAATTTCTCTGACCTTCTTAGGCTTTCATGTGGGAACACAATGCTCAGTTTGTCAAAGTGGTAGAGCATAAAAAAACCCTTTGCAGTTTAGTACAGGGAAATGGAACCCTGAAAATCAATTTGAGGAATAATCATCTGACAGTTGTTCAAACCCCAGATGGAGCAAATCAGACTTATTACTGCTCCAAAATATACCTTCAATTTTGATAGAGTTTATATACAAGAAAAACAGTCATTTCATACTGACATTACTTCTTACATTTTTGTTCAATTTTAACAACCTACACAAGAGCAACAACCTTTACCCCTAATTTCTGCCCTTCATATCAGAGGCCAGAAACCCTACAAGCCATTGATGATCATCCTATTTACTTAGCAGAGCTTTAGTTGGGCCCCATGATTTTAGCTCACCCTGGAGATGAATTATACAGTTCCTGTTTTCAGCATGAGGCTGTTACTCCCAGTGTTAACTTGAACATCTGTGGATTTTGATATCTGCCTACCCAGAAGGCATGTGGTTCTCTTTTTGAAGTACTCACGTTAAATGTTAATTGGCTCCTTAGGGGAGTATTCTTTATGTAAATAAAAGATAATTTATACTTTGTACTTAACATTTTTCTTCCTGTTGATTTTGGGATAGAGCTGATGAGAAATGTAATGTTCCTTTAGCCACAGGGAAGAGGTGAGGATGGAGGGGTAGAAGGTTTATTTACCTGTTTCCTTAACACACATTTATTCCCAAGGCACTTTTTCAGGACAGTAGAATATCCTTTTTGGGCACAAATGTTGGTAATACATTTCTCAGGGTGAAATATTTAGCAATATCCAAATCCATTTTTATTAGGGCATTGGGGGATGTATCAGAGTAGTCCTATGTCAAAAAGTCTTGGAATTCCATACTCCATTAGGAAAAGGTGGTTATAAATATGATGGAAAGAGGCAGGTGTGTTTGGCACATTTGTATGTGGTTTCTAATGTGTGATCTGAACAAATGGCAAGGAATGGGTAGAAATCCCCATGTCTCCTCGTCTTCTAACAAGTATATCTCTTGTGCTATAGAGTGAATAAGAATGGAAAACTCTATAAAGGAAGACCAGTTGTTATGTTAGCAACTCTGTCAATAAATTGATCCTTAATTGTTCATATTGACTTGTTCAACACAAATGGCAAATGTCTTTATGAATCCAAATCTGAGAGGGATTGAGGTCACAAAGAATTCTTTTCACTTCAAGAATTGGTAGTCCCTGTACTGCTAAGGTCATTGTTTTAAAATTAGGGATTATTGGTCCTCCTCTTCTAGGTGTGTGTACCCTAAAAATTTGCCCAATACTTCACGAAACAAGCCTAAATCTACTTCAAAGGTTAAAGGTTATCCTTGTTTTAGGAAACAAGCCTAAATCTACTTCAAAGGTTATCATAGGCTAACAGTGGTTTTGAGTTTCATGGGAGAATTACAACATAGCTTAAATATGTATGAGCTGGCCTGTGTGATTACCTGACTATAAACCATTTTATGGCAGTTCTATAAGTCCACTGTGGACATGTTTATGTCCTCTTTCTTTCTGGCAGTTAGATTCAAAGCAACTCCCATAAAGTTGAAATGATCCTCCTCAGATGAGAAAGTGGTGATTATTCTACTGAGAGATAGAGATAGAAAGAGAAATAGAGATAGATGGTGGTGGGGGGTGGGGTAGAGAAAGAAAGAGAGGGGTAGAGGGAGAGGGAGAGAGAGAGAGAGAGAGGCCTTGGATTCTACTCTGGAAACTCCTGGTGAGTTTCCTGGTGCAAGCTGTACATGCTTGGAGGTCAGGCCAGCTTCAGCCACAGCTGGTCTATCTTTGTGTCAACTACATATTAGGCTCATGTATAAGCTTTTATTCAAATTAAGAATTCACAAAGTTAAACCCATGACAAAAAGCTTAAAAACTACTTTTTAGTATATTACAATTGGCAAAATTAATTGTTGATGTCACGTCTCTCTTCTACCTTCTTTCTATGTCCTTATTTTCTTGATCTTTATTCCAGTCAATCAACCAAGTCTCTATGGCCTCCTTTTAGAAAGCTTAAATTGTAGGAGTAATAGAAGATGGCACCATTCTATGGCTCAGAACCCTTTTTTACAAGACCCCTCTCTCCATAATCTTCTCCTTTTTTCTCTCCCTTTCTCATTCTACTTCAGAAGTATACATACAGCTATTCTTTCCCAGTTTTATGTGTCCTAATTTGTTCACCTTTTACTGGGGCTTAGTTTCTTCTATTAAACATATGTATGAAACTATTCAGAGAAAAGCAAAGCTTTAGCTTCAGGGAACCTTTGACCCTGACAAATGTGCTTTCTAAAGCTTGCCATACTTTTCTTGGCAGGCTTCTTCCACTCCCTTATAGCACTTCTCTCTGCCCCAGGTGTGCTCTACCTGGCTGCTGCACATCACAGGGCAAGAGTAAATTCTCAGTGAACATGGTACAGGGGTTGACAAACTTTTCCCATAAAGGGCCAAATAGTAAATGTTTTAGGCTTTGCAAACCATCCATGGTTTCTCTTGCAACTACTGAACTCAGCAGGTGGGTCACAAAAGTGGCCAAAAGCAATACACAAATGAGTAGGCATAGCCATGTTCCAATAAAACTATGTTCATGTACATCGGCATCTGAATTTCAAATAATTTTCATGCATCGCAAAATATTCTTCTTCTTTTGGTTTCCCCCAACTGTTTAAAAGTATAAAAAGCAGGGGTGCCTGGTGCCTGAAGTGGTGTAGTTGGTTAAGTGGCCACTCTTGGTTTCCACTCAGGTTATAATCTCGGGGCCTTGAGATCAAGCCCCATGTCAGGCTCTGCACTCAGCATGGAGTGTGCTTATGACTTTCTCTCCCTCTCCTTCTGTCCCTCCCCACTAAGGCTCTCCCCCCACCCCCAAATAAGTAGATCTTTAAAAAACTGTATTAAAAAGCAGTCTTAACTGGTAGGCTGAATAACATAAAAAAAAAAAACAAAAAACAAAACTACCAGGCCGTGAACCAGATATGGCCTGAGAATTATAGTTTCAAGACATCTAATATAAAGGATAAATTCTCAGAGACTAGGAATTTTATGGAAATGGCATGAAGTTTAATCTACTTCTATTTTGGCATGGGTCAATTCACTCAGATGGGGCTCTTTACATATGATACATCTCAAGGTTTCCTTATGGCATCCAATTATCCCAAATCATAAGAGAAGAGAGAAGTATTCAATTTTGAAAAAACTGAAATTACTCAGGAAGCCAGATTTTAGAACATTATGATCCACACATGTCACCTTTTAAATTCTCATGACCCACATGTGGTCTCCTCCTGTGGTGTGTTTTCCCTCTACATTTACCTTCATCTGAAAGGACTTCAGAAAGGGTGGCTACCTAAATGATATTACTCCCCTCCAAGCATGATACCGAAGGAAGGGGAGCAGCAGGATTGGAAAAAAAAAAATCACGAGGGGAAGAAAAGATTTTTACCCCCTCATGGAGGTTTCCATAGAGAAAACCATTAACACCCATGACCTAAAATGGGAATAGAAAGTTCAAAAGTTGTCTCCAGTGACCTCAAGAATCATTTATACAATACCCCACTCTCCTCCTCACCCTTCAGTAAAAACCGTCTTCCGAGAAGAACAAAATTCCCAGGACATGCCCTTGATGGCACTCACCAGCCAACACTGCTTTTCACCTGCAGGCCGTTGAACTCTTCAAAAATACAAAAGGCTTGCCTAGACCAAGGATTAAAAGAAGTTGGCTTCCAATGAGCTTTTCACCAACTTTGTTGCTTTCAGAGCCAAAGTCTACCATCTATAACCAAGCAATGAAACAACTGCATCATTTGAACAGCGGAAAATTGAGTAGGAAAACTGAATTCTGAATCTGAAGGACAAAGCACAGAACCAAAGACCCTTGCTTAGAAGTGAGTTCTTGCTTTTCTATTTATCTTTTTGTTGTTGTCGTCAGACTATTTTTCCAACTAGATATTCATACTACGAAGTTCTACTTACAGGCAATTTGATATCTCTGGGGAAAAAAAACAACAACATACAACTTGAAGAAGAGATGGGTTTTTACAGAAAGTAAAAGAATCATTTGTTGGGATGGCTTATGAAAACCCTGTGGCAAGGACATTGTATTAGTACAATCAGTTCCCAGCTTATAAGTGGATTGTGAGCCAAAAGTTTGTAAATCAATTGTTTGTAACTTGGAAGGCCTTTGCCTATAGAAACAGTGTTGCAGGTGGTGGCTGAACACTGACATTTTGTGCCACAGCTTGTCTTACATTTGAAATGGTAACACAACATTGTTTGAGCTTCTCAGACTGAAGTATGCAGGGAGGAGACAATGAATACTTCCAGCCATGGAATAATCATGGGGCATCTTTCTGATATGTTCATTTTGTTATAAAATTTAGGGAAGGGATTCCCGGGTGGCTCAGCAGTTTAGCACCTGCCTTCAGCCCAGGGCGTGATCCTGGAGTCATGGGATCAAGTCCCACATCAGGCTCCCTGCATAGAGCCTGCTTCTCCCTCTGCCTCTCTCTTTCTCTCTCTCTCTCTTTCTCTCAATCTCATAATAAATAAACAAAATCTTAAAAAAAATTAAGGTAGTTTCCCTTCTGAGTTAAAAATAAGTAATGCATAATTTATGTAATAAAATATAAAATCCCTGAAAATTTTAAACATAAAAGATGGGACTCAAAAGTATCTTGTGCTTGTAGCTTGAAGCTTCCGGTCTAAATCCCCAAACTTCCCTGATTTCCCTATTATGCAAATTGGACATGTATGAGAAGCAAAGCAGTTCAGCATTCCAGCTCCACCTTCATCTGCAGCAAAGCACCTTCTTGAAAATTAAAAAAAAAAAAAAACTGTTTGAAGTAGACTCCAGTGGCCAGAGCCAGGCTAAGACAATTAGTGAAACTCAGCTTTACCTAAAGTATAAGTTACCATCTTGCTGGGGCAAAAGGATAAGAAGTACCCAGAGATGTTTGGAGACTGGAGCAGACGAAGAAGACGACGTGGTCATATGTGGAATGTGGATCCTACAGTGGATTGTGGAATAGGAAAAGGAGATTAATGGGGAAACTGGTGAAATTCTAATAAGCACTAGAGATTAGTTATAGTATTGTAACAATGATAGAATGCAGAAGAAGAGTGGGGATAGCAAAAGCCCAGGCTAAAAATTAAGCTACTAAAAATGGTATTTGTATCAATCTCAGTCTTTCTCCTTAAACATCTTCTTATTAATTAATAAGATACGGGGATATCCTGATAGTGTTTCCACACCTGTCACCTCTAGAGATAAGGATAGTGCAGAAAGGCTGGAAGTGGTTGGGGCTTAGTGTAAAAGGAGCTTTCTTTGGATGATTCACACACCTGAACTGTACAGTCCACAGACAGATCAAGTTTTCCAGACTCTACTATGGCTGGGAGGCTTTGTGTTAGAACAGAGCTTGGCTGGGAAACTTTTTGGTTAGCTTTCTAAGTTAGAGGTCTTGTTCCAAGACAGCTGACCTACAAGCCCACCGCTGCCCCCCAAGGTATTGGTGGAGCCAGAAGCATTTCCTGCTTATCCTGGTTAATGTAAGACTTAGTATCATTTTGGTATGGTGTGCATTTCCCAAGTCCTAAAAAAATTCATGCCATCCATGAATGGAAATGAACTGTTTATATTAGCCTGACAGATACAATGTCAATGTAATCAGTGCTACTGAATCTATTTCTGCTTTAGGAAGGAATGGAAAGACAAAGCAGAAAAGAGCTAGTCATGCAAAATGGAAAGGCGGATGTGGGGGGTGCCATTTGAATAGAAAAGGGGAACAAAAGAGACTACAGCCACAGGTACCAACTTACAGACTACAGTTTTGTGGCTCTCCTGTGGATGGGTAAATAGAAGTTTAGAGACTGGTGTCATGAGAACTCCCTGAACTATAGACACGTGTACACATATGCATACACACATGTGTACAAACTTAATGGAACTTTTCCTAACCAACATTTACTCTACTTTAAGAGAGTAGAGTGTAGGGACGGTGTTAAGGGTACGGTAGAGTGAAGATTAAGGGATGTTCAAGATTCTTAAGGTAAGTGTAAGGGACAGAAAAAAACCTCTGAATGTAGCATGGAAGGCTTCCTCTGGTACACAGTTATGCCTAAGAATGGTTCTTTGTCTCCAACTATTTGAGAACAAATAAAAATTCCTCCCAGAGGTGTTCTAAACCTTGAAGAAAGCATCAAAAAACCCATTTTCCCACTTTACTGTTCTATTATTGGTTCTGAGGGCTACAAAGCATTTAATGAGACTTTGAAGTCTCTAAGAAATGCCTTCCTCTGCAGAGCAAATCTCCCTTGTCCCAATTCAGCCTAGTCCAGCCATCCAAAGGGGGAATTTTTTGTAAATGGATTTACTGAAACCAGGATATACTTATGTATTATTGGAAGAGGCTTATTTTCCTTAATGTTTAAGTTTTTTAAAAACAATTTTAAACTTAAGGAAAAGTAAAAAAATAGCACAGAAATATCTCACGTACACTTTACCGAGCTATTTCCTATGTTAACATCTTACTTAACCATGATACAATGATCAAAACAAGAAAATTAACATTGGCACAATATTGTAGATAATCTACAGATTTTACTCATATTTCCTGAGTTTTTCCACTGATACCCTTTTCCTATTTCAGGATCCAATCCAGGATCCTGTGTTTCATTTACTTATCATGTTTCTTGGTCTGCTTTCTCTGTGATAGTTCCTCAGTCTTTTCTTATTTTTCATGGCCTTGACACTTTTGAGGAGTACTGATCAGTACTAAAATTATGCATTTTGATCAAGAGTACTACAGAGATGGTGCTACATCCTTCCTGGAGCATCATGTGGGGAGTTCATGATGTTAGTAAGTTTTATTATTAATGATGCCAACCTTGGTTAGAGTGGTGTATGATTCCCCACTGTAACATAACTATTCTTCCCTTTTTAATTAACTAATATTTTATAATGAGATACTTTGAGGCTCTTCAAATATTCTTTTTCATTGTATGTTACTCACTAATTTTAATGTTCACCAATGGCTTTCCTTTGTAACAATTATTACTATGACAATCACCTAAAGGTGATTTTCTATTTCTATCATTTCTTCTACATTTATTCATTGGAATTCTACTGCAAGGAAGAGATGTCTCTTCTTCCCCATTTATTTACTTATTTGATTATTTATTTATATCAATATGGACTGGGGAGGGTTTTTTTTTTTAAATCTGTAAGTTAAAATACAGAACTATCATTATTTGTTTGAATAGTTTGTTTTTCTTTTGTTTTTTAACCTCATGGATCCTGAGTTCCTAAAAAGGTGAAAATTGGAAAAAAAAGATTTCCTCATCTATCTTTAGATATTAATTTTTAGGGCTAGACCTGAGTCTTTCAAAAATGCTAAAGAGAGAGACTGGAAGGCATGGGAAGATGTTTGGTACACTTTGATAATACATAATTCTAGAGTGCCTTGTCTCAAGCAGGTAATTTAAAGATACCCTTACTGGCTAAAGATAAGATTTTTTTAAAAAAGATTTTTTTTATTTATTCATGAAAGACACGGAGAGGAAGAGAAGCAGAGACACAGGCAAAGGGAGAAGCAGGCTCCATGCAGGGAGCCCGATGTGGGACTCAATCCTGGGTCTCCAGGATCATGCCCTGGGCCAAAGGTGGCACTAAACCTCTGAGCCACCCAGGCTGCCCAAGATAAGATTTTAAAACCAGGACAAAAGAGAATACCTTTAATTAGGAAGATGAATAGGAAGATGACTTCCATATTGGAATCCTCATAATTTGGCTTTGAATTGTAAATGTACAATTTCTTTGTTTCCAACTGAATCCTTCTCCCTGTTGTTTCTCACTTACTAGGGAAAAGGGAAAGAACACAAAATCCACAAGTATTCCATGTAGAAGAGGGATTTCCTCCTGTGTACTATTTCAGAGCCACTTTTCTGAGAAAAGCCAAAAACAAACAGTTGTAAAATGTCCTAAACGTTGATCCTTTCCCTTGGGTGAGATGTTCTTTAATGCTGGAAATCATCCCCTTTCCCCAAACTCCCACAGCTCCTTTGCACTTTTCTTAGGACTATTACCACATTCAGTCCTCTCTTGTAACCTCTGAATATGTCTAAACTTCCCAATCACTCATACTGAAAAATAGCTGCTTTTTAAATTTTATGATATTAATAAATTAATTATACTTACTTTTTAAAGACTTGATAATGGTATTGTGGATTTTTTTAGGACTTGTTTTTTGGAGGTGCCTGGGTGGCTCAGTTGGTTAAGTGTCTGCCTTTGCTCAGGTCGTGATCCCAGAGTCCTGGGATCAAGTCCCATGTTGGGCTCCCTGCTCAGGGGGGAGCCTGATTCTCCCTCTGCCTCTTCCTGCCACTCTCTCTACTTGTGCTCTCTCCCTCTCTCTCTCTCAAATAAATAAATAGAATCTTTTTTTTTTTTTTAAGAACTTGCTTTTTGGAGATATATGCCATAATATTTATAAATATCATGATATGTCTCAGATTTATTTCAAAATCAACACAGGGGTAGGGGGAGTAAGTTGCATATTTAGAGGGTGTAGGAGAATATCCTCATGATCTTGAGTCAAAAAGAACTCCTTAAACAATACTTCAAAAACACAAACATCAAAGGATTGATGACTTAATTAAAATTAAAGTTTTTCTTTTAAAAATGGTGGAACATGGCTAAAGGCATAGACAGATTTGTAATGGCAGGATATATTTGCAATATCACTACTGATAGGAGGTTAATATCTAGAATATACAATATACAATCTTCAGATCAGCAACAACAACAAAAGGATAGTCATCCCCTTAAAAAAAATGGATAAAGCCGATCGTCAGCAGAGGAACTCCTCAAAACTAATTGGCATAGTAAGAGACACTCAATGCTATTAGTAGGTCAAAGAAATGCAAGACAATACAATAGAGATATTACTCAATTAAAGTGGCAAAAATTTGAAAGTTCTTTACTGTCAAGAATTAGTAGGGACATGGGGCTCTTGTAGCCTTCATGCATAGTTGCTGGGTTGTAGGCTGGAATGGTCCTTCCAGAGGGCAGACAGGAAGAACTTGGCCACATTAAATGTCCAAGTACCTCATGATCCAGCAGTTAGGCCACTGCACCTCACACAAGTCTATTAAGTTCATTGTGTGTTCATAACAGCAATGTCCACAATAGCCAAACTGTGGAAGGAGCCACAGATGACACAGATTTGGTGTCAAATCTACCAATGTCCTTCAGCAGATGAATGAATGAAGAAGATGTGGTCTATATATAAACAATGGAATATTATCCATCAGAAAGGATAAATATCTACCATTTGCATCGATGTAGATGGAGCTGGAGGGTATTATGCTGAGTGAAATAAGTCAATCGGAGAAAGACAATCATCATATGGTTTCACTCATTTGTGGAATATAAGAAATACTGAAAAGAACTATAAGGAAAGGAGGGCAACTGAGTGGGAAAAAATTAGAGAGGTAGACAAACCATGAGAGACTCCTAACTCTGGGAAACAAGCAAAGGGTTGCAGAAGGGGAGGAGGGTGGGGAATGAGGTAACTGGGTGATGGGCACTGAGAGGGCACATGATGAGATCAGCACTGGGTGTTATACTATATGTTGACAAATTGAATTTAAATAAAATATTTTTTTTTAAATTTTTTATTTATTTATTTATGATAGGCACACAGTGAGAGAGAGAGAGGCAGAGACACAGGCAGAGGGAGAAGCAGGCTCCATGCACCGGGAGCCCGATGTGGGATTCGATCCCGGGTCTCCAGGATCGCGCCCTGGGCCAAAGGCAGGCGCTAAACCGCTGCGCCACCCAGGGATCCCAAATAAAATATTTTTTAAAAAGATGTTCATTATTTTTAAAGATGGGGATTTGTAGCCCCAAGTGATCTTACATTCAAGGAACAGATATTCCAATTCTGCAAAATTGTTCCAGAGAAAAGAAAAGAGGAAATGCTCTCCTACTCATTTTCTTTTATGTGCCCACCTCCCAGTCCTTAGTAACCACTACTCTATTCTCTGTTTCTGTGAGGATTCTGTTTCTATGCAATTATATATATATATATATATATATATGTATTAATATATATATTATATATTATATATATTGCTTCATATATATATATTATATGCCCAAAAGTGAGATTTCTGAATCATATGGTAGTTGTGTTGTAATTTTTTGAGGAACCTATATACTGCTTCCATAATGGCTGTACCAGTTTACGTTCTCATTGGTAGTATATGAGGATTACCTTTTCTCCACATCCTCACCAAAACTTATCTTTTGACTTTTCAATAATAGTCATCCTAACAGATGTGATATAATATCTTGTCATCTTGATTTGCATTTCCCAGATGATTAGTTATGTAGAACATTTTTGATATACTTATTGGCCATTTTTATGTCTTCTTTGGAAAAATATCTATTAGAAAACTCTGCCCATTTTTAATCAGATTATTTGGCTTTTTTTGTTTGCTGTGCAGCTTCCATATATATTTTTTTATATTAACCCCATATTAGATATATGTTTTGTAAATATTTTCTCTCATTCCATAAATTGCCTTTTCAGTTTGATTGTTACCTTTCTGTGCAAAAACTTTTTAGTTTGATGTAGATCCACTTGTTTATTTTTGCTTTTGTTGCCTGTGCTTTTTGGTGTCAAATCTAAAAACTCATTACCAAAACTAATGTCAAGAAGTTTTACTGTTTTTTTTTTCTAGGATTATACAGTTTCAAGTCTCATGTTTAACTCTTTAATCCATTTTGAGTTAATTTTTGTGTATGGTTTGAGATAGTAGTACAGTTTCATTTTTTTGAATGTGGATATCCAATCTTCCCAATACCATCTATGAAAAGGACTATCCTTTCCTTATTGTGTAGTCTTGATGATGTCTTTGTAGAAAATTATTTGACCGTATATGTGTGGGTTTATTTTGGGGGATATTTTGTTCTATTTGTCTATGTGTCTGTTTTTTTTAATTAATTTATTTTAGAGAGAGACAGAAAGCACATGCACGCACATGTGCAGGTTGGGGGAGGGGCAGAGGGAGAGACTCTTCAAGTAGACTTTCTGCTGAGCACAGAGCTGGATGCAGGGTTCAATCTCATGACCCATGAGATCATGACCAGAGCCAAAACCAAGGGTTGGACACTTAATGGACTGAGCCACCCAGGTGCCCCATCTACGTGTCCATTTTTATGTTACTACCATACTATTTGATTACTAGAGCTTTAATATAATTTGAAATCAGGAAGTAAGATGCCTCTAGCATTGCTCTTGTTGCTCAAAATCACTTTGATGTTTCAGGATTCTTCTGTGGTTCCATATGGATTTAAGTTTTTTCTCTTTTTAAAAAAATATTCTGTTTATTTATTTGAGAGAGAGAGAGAGAAAGAGAGAGAGAGAGAGAGAGAACTCAAGCAGGAGGAGGGGTAGAGGGAGAAGCAATATGGGGCTCAATCCCAGGACCAGGGGATCATGACCTGAGCAATGGCAGATGCTTAACTGACTGAGCCAACCAGGTGTCCATTAAGATTTTTTTCTGTATCTGTGAAAAATGCCATTGGAATTTTGATGGTAATAACATTTTATCTGTAGAATTTTCTTTAAAGACTTTATTTATTTATTCATAGAGACACATAGAGAGAGGAGAGGAGAGGAGAGGAGAGGAGAGGAGAGGAGAGGAGAGGAGAGGAGAGGAGAGGAGAGGAGAGAGAGAGAGAGAGAGGTAGAGACACAGGCAGAGGGGGATGCTGGCTCCACGCAGGGAGAGCCCAAGGTGAGACTCCATCCCGGGTCTCCAGGATCACGCCCTGAACCGAAGGTGGCGCTAAACCGCTGAGCCATCCGGGCTGCCCTGATCTGTAGAATGTTTTGAGTAGCATGGATATTTTAACAAGATTAATTCTTCTCATCAATGAACATGGGATATTTTCCTACTTATTTGTATCTTCTTTAATTTCTTTATCAGTGTTTTATTAGTTTTCAGTATACAGGTCTTTAAACTTCTTGGTTTAATTTATTCCTAGATATTTTACTTTTAATGATGCTATTGTACATATGATTGTTTTCTTCTTTTTTGGATTGCTCATTGTTAGTGTATAGAAATGCAACCAAATTTTTGTATACTGATTTCTGATCCTGCAAATTGACTGAATTTATTCATTAGTTCTAAGAGTCTTTTTGATTAAACCTTTGGGGTTTTCTATATATAAGATCATGTCATCTGTAGAGACATTTTCACCTCTTCCTTTCCTTTTATTTCTTCTTTCTTGCCTCACTACTCTGGCTGACTTCCACTACTATGTTTAATAGAACGGCAAGAATGGTCATCTCTGGCTTGTTCCTGATTTAAGAGTAAAAACTTCCAACTTTTCACTGTTAAGTAAGATATTAGCTCTGAACTTATCATTTATGGCCTTTATTATGTTGAAAGACATTTCTTCTAATCTAATTTGTTGAATTGTTATTATGAAAGGATGTTGAGTTTGGTCAAACGCTTTTTCTCCATGTATTGAGATAACTATATAATTTATATCTGCATTCTATTAATGTGGTTTATCACATTGACTGATTTGCATATGTTGAACTGTCCTTGCATCTCATGGATAATACCACTTGATCTTCCTAATGTGCTGTTGAATTAAAATTTCTAGTATTTTTTCAGGGATTTTTGCGTCTATGTTCATCAGGATATTAGTTTGTAGTTTTCTTGTAGCGTCTTTCTTGTCTAACTTTGGTATCAGAGTAATACTGGCCTCATAAAATGAATTTGGAAATATTCTCTCATCTTTAATTTTTTTGAAAAGTATAAAAGGGATTGGTATAAATTCTTAAATGTTTGGTAGAATTTATCTGTGAGCCATCTGGTTCTGCGCTTTTCTTTGTTGAGAGATTTTTGATTACTTATTAAGTATCCTTACTTATTATTGGTCTGTGGATATTATCCATTTATGATTCAGTCTTGTTAGGTTGAATGTCTCTGGAAATTCATATATCCCTTATGGGTTATCCTTGTGTTGGTCTATGATTATTCATAGTAATCTCTTATGATCTTTTCTAGTTCTGTGGTATCAGTGTAATGTCTACTATTCCATTTCTGATTTTTATTTAAATTTTTTCTCTTTTTTACTAGTCCAGCTGAAGGTTTGTCTCTTTTATCTTTTCCAAAACAACTTTTGTTTCATGTATCTTTTCTGTTCTTATAGCTTTATTTCATTTATTTTTACTCTGATCTTTGTTTTTTTCCTTCCTTCTAACTTTGGGCTTAGTTTGTTCTTCTTATCTAGTTCCTTGAAGTGTAATGTTAGGCTGTTTGTTTGAGATAATTCTTAATAATATACACATTTATCATTATAAACTTCCCTCCTAGGGCTGCTTTTGCTACATCCCATAAATTTTGGTATGTTTCATACCATTGTGGTAAAAAAAAAAAAAAGATACTTGAAATGAATTTAATCTTCTTATATTTGTTAAACTTCGTTTTGTGACCTAACATGTGATCTATCCTAAAGGATGTTCCATGTGTGATTGAGAAGAATGTTTATTCTACAGCTTTTGGATAAAATTTTCTGTATATGTTTGTTAGATCCATTGGTACAAAAAGTATTTCAAGTCTACTATTTCCTTATTGATTTTTTTGTCTGGATGATCTACCCGTTGTTGAAAGTAAGGTACTGAAGTCTTGTACTATTTTATTGTTTTGTTATTTTTTCCTTCAGATTTGGTAATATTTGCTTTATATATTTAGGTGTATACATACTTAGTATTTTTAATTCTTCTTGGTGAATTAACCATTTTATAATTATATAATGACTTTGTCTCTTGTTACATAAGATTTCAGTCTATCTTTTCCCATTCCTTCACTTTCAGCCTGTATGTGTCCTGAAAATTGAAATGAGTCTCTTATAGTGCACATAAAGTTGTGTGTTGCTTTTATCTTTTATCCATTCAGCCACTCAACACCTTTTGATTGGAAAATTTAATGCATTTACATTTAAAGTAATTATTCATACATATGGACTTATTAATACCATCTTATTGTTTTCTGGCTGTTTTGTAGTTCTCTTTTTTCTTGCTGTCTTCCTTTGTGATTTGGTGATTTCCTACAGCAGCATGATTTGATTCTTTTTTCACTATCTTTTGTGTATCTATAAAAGTTTTTGCTTTGTGGTTTTAATGAGGCTACATAAAATATTTTATAGTTACAATAGTCTGTTTTAAGCTGATAACAAATTAACTTCAAATGCATATAAAAACTACCTTTTTATTTCCACCTCTACATTTTGTTTTTGATATCACAGTTTATGGCTTTTTATAATGTATATCCACTTATAGTGTGTATCCAACAAATTAATATAGCTATAGTTATTTTTAATGCTTCTTTCTTTTAACCTTAATACCAGAGTTAAAAGTGATTTACATACCATCCTTATAGTATGACAGTATTCTGAATTTGGCTATATCTTTACCTTTACTAGTGAGTTTTGTACTTTTGTGTTTTCATGTTATGAATTAGCATCCTTTCATTCCAGCTTGAAGAACTCCTTTAGCAATTCTTGTAAGGCTAGTTTTGTGTGAACTACCTCAGTTCTTACTTGTCAGTGAAAGTCTTCAGAAGGAAAACTTTGTCAGGTAAAGTATACTTGGTTAGCAGTTTTATTTTAGCATGTTGAATATATTATTCCACTCTCTCCCGGCCTCCTGTGAAATCTGCCGATAGCTCTAGGGGATTTTCTTGCATGTGATAGTCTCTTCTCTTGTTTTCAAATTTCTCACATTGTCTGTGATATTTGACAATTTAATAATAATGTACGTCATTATGGACCTCTTTAGGTTGAAACTCTTTGGGGACTTTGAGTGTCATATATCAGCATGCCCAAATCTTTCCCCACATTTGGGAAGTTCTCAGCTATTATTTCATTAAATAAACTTTTTACCCTGACTGTCTCTCTTTTAAAAAACCCCATAATATATATATTAGGTCTCTTTATGGTAACCCATACATCTTAAAGTCTTTTTTCATTCATTTTTCTTTTTTTTCTCCTCTGACTGGATTATTTCAAATAACTTGTCCTTAAATTCAGATTTTTTTCTTCTGCTGGGTCAAGTCTGGTGCTGACAAACATGATTGACTTTTTCATGTTATTCATTGTATTCTTCAGTTCCAGAATTACTGTTTGGTTCTTCTTTTTTCTCTTTTTATGATTTCTATCTGTTTTGTTTAGCTCCTTCTTTATTCATGTATTCTTTTTTGGATTTCACTGAGTTGTCTAGTTTTTCTTATAGCTCAGTGAGCTTCCTTAAAACAATTATTTCAAAATCTTCATCAGGAAATATACAGATCTCCATTTATTTATGGACAGTTACTGGAAAATTATTGTTACTTTCATGGTACCATATTTGCTGTGTGTGTGTGTGTGTGTGTGTGTGTGTGTGTTCCTTGAAGTCTTGTATTGCTGCCTTCAAAATTGAAGATGTCAACTTCTCCAGTCTTTACTGACTGACTTCAGGAGAGAAATGATTTCATAAATCAGCCCAAGTAGGGATTCTGAGACTCTCTCAGATCTTTTCTATGGATGCACCCACTCCACAACTCTTATTTCTTCTTGGGAGATTATTCTTAAAATTGAATGCCTTCTCTTGGTCCTACAAAGCCAAGTAGAATTCTGACGGCCTGTCACTTGTTTCCTAGGGTAGTATCCTGAAGTGCTTATGTTTGTGTGCCCTCTCCAAATCCTGCGGAGTTGTTTGGCATTCTGTGCATGCTTGCAAGCCATCTATGAAAGACTGTACTCAGTGTCAATACAAGCATGTGCAGGGAGCTGGCCATAGGTGGGTGGTTGAGGTAGTGGAGCATTAGGGATTGGCCACTTAGGGGGTCTGCAGGCAAGGCATGCCAACTGGCTCATGGATGGGCTTCCTGTTGGAGTCTACAATGTTGTTAATAAGATCTGCAGCTTGTTGAGTTCCAAGTGCTGCTTGATGTGCTCCCAATCTCTGCAATGCTTTAGTCGTTCTAATCACTTGTGTATCCTGGGTTGGATGAGAAAGAAGTGGGCTTCTTGGGCACTGTCTTGCAGAGCTGGGGAAGCCAGATATTTACTCACTATGCTGTCACTTTCCCTCTGGGAGAATTTGGCACTGAGCCATATTGCCTTGGAGGAGAAGTTGACGTGGATAAAGTAAAATTGTTTTTAAACTCTTGAATACATCTATTCTTAGTTTTCTTTTCTCTGACAATGTTTTAGAACTTCTCTACTGGACTTCCAGTCTCCTGCAAAGTTACAGTCACCTGTGAGTGGTTGTCAAAATTGATGTTCTGTAGAGGATGATGATAGAAAACTTCTATTCCACCATCTTATTGACATCACTCTCTCCCTTCTGTCTTTATTAATTGGAATTTTACTGTGAGAAAGAGCTATCCCTTGTTTCCCATTTATTTATGTATTAAAGATGAGAGAAAAAAAAAAGATGAGAAAATGATAAGAATTAGATGTCTTTTATTTTAAACTCACATTTTAAAAATTGTTTTTAATGAAACATGATAAAGTGTATAAAACATATATGCACTACCTTACAAATGTATTTGAAGTGAACACATAGGTCAAGAAATAGAACATTAATGGCTTTCCATAAATCCTTCATGTATCTTTTCCTGGTGACAATTTACTTCCTCCCTTAGAGATAACTGCTGCCATGATAAATAATAAATAATTTATAATGAATTATTTTTATATAAATTATTTTATATAATTTTTATATAAAAATTTTATGTAAAAATTTTTATATACAAAATTTTAATAAAGTATCTTATAATATATAATTCCCTCCTTTTTTATGTATCTCTCAGCATTAAGTTCACTTTGTCAGTTTCTGGACTTTATATGAACAGAATCATGCTATATGCATTATTTATAACCTGCTTTTCCTCCTTCAATGTATTTTTTTTCCTTCAATGTATTTTAAGATGTTCATGTTTCTGTAGATTTCTGAAGCTTACTCCTTTTTTTTTTTAAAGATTTTTTTAAAAGATTTTATTTATTTATTTATTCATGAGAGACACACAGAGAGAGAGGCAGAGACACAGGCAGAGGGAGAAGCAGGCTCCATGCAGGAAGCCTGATGTGGGACTGGATCCCGGGACTGTGGTATCACACCCTGAGCCGAAGGCAGATGCTCAACTGTGCTGAACCACCCAGGCATCCCTTTCTAAAAGATTTTTATCTTTATTCATGAGAGGCACACAGAGAGAAAGGCAGAGACACAGGCAGAGGGAGAAGCAAGCTCTATGCGGGGAGCCCAACGTGGGACTCGATCCTGGGACTCAAGGATCAGGCCCTGGGCCGGAGGCAGGCCTGGAACCACTGAGCTACCCAAGCGTCCCCATAAAGTATTTATTTTAATCTTCTGCATTTAAGAAGGCTCATTTTGCTGTCTTTTAGTGATAAGTCTATAGTTCTCTATATCTTCTTCATGTATTATTAATTCTTTGTTGGTTATACAACTCCAGACATCTTCCTTCCCCCACTTGATGATTATCTTTTCTTTCTTTGTATAATGCTACTTGGCAAACTGCTGTCTTAATATTAATGTAGTCAAACTTATCATATTTTTCTTTATCTTTTTTTGTATCTTGTTTTTTTTGTATCTTGTATTTTTGTATCTTTGTATCTTGTATTTTTTTGTATCTTTTTTTTTTTTGTATCTTGTATTTTTGTATCTTTGTATCTTGTATTTTTTGTATCTTGTTTATGAAATCTGTCCACACCACTAGGTAATAAATATATTCTCTTACATTCTTCTCTAAAACTTATGGTTTTGGCTTACACATTTAGACCTTTAATCTATCTATGATTATTTTTATGTTTGGTGTGAGGTAAGAATTTTTTTCAATCCATGGATAGTTAATTGTCTTGAGATCATTTACCTAAAGGTATGTTTTTCATTAAAAAGAGAAGTAGTGCCAGGGTTGGGAGTAGGAGAGAGAGTAGGTATAGGTAGAGTATAAGGAATTTTTAGGGCAGTACAACTATTCTGTATGATACAGAAATGATGGACCTATGTCATTATACCTTTGTCAAACGCATAAAATGTGCAACACAAAGACTGAACCCTAAAGTAAACTATGAATTTAAGTAATAATAACATATAAACATTGGCTCATCAATTGCAACAAATGTTACAAAACATGAATAATAGAAGAAATTGGGGATGGAGTAAAGGGTATTTAAAAACTCTCTGTTTTGTACTTTCTCTGCCCAGTTTTTCTATAAAAGTTTATTAATTAAAAAAAAAAAAACTTTATCCTTTTCTCAGTGGCCTGAAGTACCTGAAGTACTATTTCTGGGTATCTATTCTGTTTTATTAACTCCTTAGTCTTTACTTTGTCAGTAAACATTGTCTTGATTATCAGAGCTTTACAATGTATCTTCCTGTTTGGTGGTGTAAATTCTTCCATCTTTGTCTTTATTGTGAGGAGTGTTTTGGTAACTTTGTGCCTTTTGCATTTTCTTACATTTTTTTTTTTGCAACAACTTGTGAAATTGTACACATACACACACCTACTACATGCATACATACAAGAAGCTGGTATTTAGACTGAGATTGTATTGAATTTATAAATCAATTTGGGGAGAATTTATATTGTAATGTTGAGTCTTCTTATCTAATCTTCTTATCTATGAACAAGGTATATTTCTTTGTTTATTTAATTCTACTTTCATATTTTTACATAATAAGGTTTAATAATTTCCCTGTAGAAGTCTTGCAAATATTTTGTTAGACTTATACTAAGCACTTTGTATTTGTTTATATATGCTTACAAATTATTTTTTACAAGCTTCATTTTCTGTTTGATTTTGTTATATGAAAATATAGTTTACTTTTGTGTAGCTTTTTTTAAATTCTGGGACTTTTCTCAATTCTATTAACTTAATAATTTTACTTGAGAATTCTTCTAGATTTTCTATACACATCATATCATTTTTGAATAATGGTAGAATGTTTTGTTTTTTCTTTCTAATCTGTAAATGTTTTTAAATTTTTTATTACTTTGCCTTTTAATGCTCATTAAACCTTGCTGTGCAATGTTGAATAGAAGTCGTGATATCATGCATTCTTTTCTCATTTCTTATCTCAAGGAGAAATATTTAAAAATTTTACCATTAAGGATAATGTTTATTGTAGAATGTTTTTTCAGATACCATTTATTACTTTAGGGAAGTTCCCTTTTGTTTCTAATTTACTAAAAGTTATTTTTTCTCACATTGTTGAATTTTATCATATTATTTCACTGCATTTCCACTTCTAGGTGGAAAAGAGGCTGAAAACTAGAGTCATTATGCACTAAAACCATTTGCCCAGCTAAAAATTGGGAATATAATGTTCCAGAGGAAAGAGATACTGGACTGGGGACTGTTGGCAATCTCTCCTGCAGGCTCCAATGTGTAGTGCTTTTTTTTTTTTTTTTAATTTTTTTTTTTTTTTTATTGGTAGCCCTTGGCGTAGGTATTGGCATAGAGCTACTATAATCTTCTAAGGAGGAAAACCTATTGACTGCATATAGTGGGTCTCAAATCCTAAATTCTAAGGGCAAGCTCCCTGAAGACTCTTTCCTGGGATCTAGAATCCTCTATCAGAGAAGGAACTTGCCAGAGATGCAGAATTCTTTTAAGCTTAGATGTATAATGTCTTTTGGACAACAGGCAGTTATTCCACTGTTGACTCTCCCCTGCTTTTCACTCATCTAGTCTTCTGTTGTATTTTGAACTAAATTTTACTTTCATTTCTGGAGCTTATTTTCATGGTTTCTTAGTTACTCAGAGAAAAGACAATATCAATAAATGACTAATGGAATTGAATTTTAATAAAGGTGGTTACAGTTTAAATTTTAATAAAGATGACTGCAGCGGCTCTTTTAAAAGCTAAGTGCTCATCCTCATTTGGCCCTTTCCCTTAAAAGTTAGTGAAGGAAAATCACTAGGTTTTCAAAAGAACAGGTTCAAGGACAGAAAAAAGCTCTCTGGCCTCAAAGGCTTTGGCTTCTTTCACGTGGACTCCATATCATAGGCCTCAGGTCACCTGATCTTACCCAGACTAACCAAGTATATCAGTAGTACTATCTGTACTTATACAGAAAGATAATAAAGCAGAAATTCTTAAATATTTCATGGTCATAAAAAGTATGAATTCATCCAAAGTTCCAGAGTCAAGGAAACTTCAAAAATTTTTTTATTTAAATTTTCACAGCTTTCTTGAGATGTGATATATCACATTCTGTACGCTTAAGATGTACCATGTGATGATTTGATGTACAAATATATTGTAAACCATGGATCTGATAAGGGGTTAATATCTGAAATATATAAGGAACTCATACAACTCAATAGCAAAAAACTAAACAACCTAGTTAAAAATGTGAAGACCTGAATAGAAAATTTTCCAAAAGACATAGAGAAATGGATAATGGATACATGAAAAGATGCTCAACATCACTAATCAACAGGAAATGCAAATCAAAACCATAATAATACATCATCTTACACCTATTAGAATGGGTATTATCAAAAAAGAGATTTCACTCTGACAGTGTATCCAGTATGTCAAAAAAGAAAGGAAGGAACGAATGAAGACAGATAAGAAGTAACAAATGTTAATGAGGATGTGAAGAGATGAGAATCCTTGTGCACTGTTGATGAGAATGTAAACTTGTACAGCCACTATGAAAAACGAAATGGAGGTTCCTCAAAAAGTTAAAAATAAAAATACTATGTGATTCAACAATTCTACTTCTAGATATTTATCTGGAGGAAATATCACTTCAATGTTCATTGTAGCATTATTCAAAGCAACTTTTAGTGAAACTTTGTTTTCTATTCCACTAAGCCTTGGCTTTAAGGATTTAAAAAGAAGAAAGAACATATTTTCATGCATATATGAATTCAAGGGCTCCAAATATTTTATCTTTACAACTATTCTTTCCCTGGACATATTATCCTCTTTTTCATGTTGGCACCTCTAGTGACTTTTTCTGTAGCTATTCTGTAAGTTCATTGGCAGATAAATTCATGTGTCTTTTCCCTTCAATGATTTAGTTTTTATAAAAACTATCAATCAAGTACTATGTCATTATGCTGGTTTTCCATTCATCACTGAGAACAAGAAAAGGTATACTGATCATTATTCTCCTTTACTTGGAGGTTTCACAGCCAGCAAGTACCTCCTTTTTTAGATTTACATACTTTTTTGAGTGGATTCAGGCAGGTAGAGTTTGGGCAAAACCTTTTTTAAACAGAGAGAGATCATTAAGGTGATGATTTTAATATTCTTTTGACAAAGAGGCTCATACATATTCACATAGTCAATCAACAAGTCTGTGCATGTGCATATGTGCATACAACAGAAAAGAGGTGATTCTTGGAGGCAGGCAACTTAGCTGTAGAGACCTTTACTCCCAGGGCATTAACCAGTATCTCTGTTAGATGTAAATTAGAGTAAGAGACTGGCTTGCATGACATTATGCATATTGACTTGAAAACATTCTCAGAATTCAGAGATTTTTTTTTTTTCACAAAAAAATTTTAATCCCATTATTGCTTTTTTTTAAACAAACGGCCCCAGGGATAGGGGACCAGGGGAGGCGGGTGGAGGGGAAGTGAGGCCCCAGCCCCACAACCCCTCCCCACCCACCCCATTCCCCCTTATATATTTATAATCTATATACAAGAGATATTTTTTCAATAGTCCTTTAGCTGTTTGTCCTTTATATGCCTTCACATCCACAACCACTGCAAAATTACAATTAAAAATTTTTATTGATTATAGTTAAGTAAATTTTTACTATATAGTTAAGTAAATTTTTACATTTAGACTCTTCCTAGTAAAGCAAAGAATAAATGAATATAAATAAAACAAAAGACTTCATCAATTCCTATTCAGAACTGTGATGCAATTTAAAGCTTTTTGGTTTAAAATTTCTTTAATACTTTGGTCTGAATTAAAATTTGTAGAGGTCCAAGTTGTGGAATTTTTCACCATTCATTCATTCATTCATCCACAAATATGGATTGTCTTCTATGTGCTTTGAATGGTGTAGACTATGTACATGGAGTTCAGAAAAATAAATACATAAAAGGAACAGCATGGTCCCTGCTGTCATTGAACTTAATGTCTTTTTAAGTTTAGCTGGATACATTAGTTATTTATGTCCTTGAGATTCTTTGGAAAACTAAGAGTTGAATCGGCTACATTTACTAAGGAGGCGATTATAGTTAAAATGTACAATCAATAGCCTTAAAGGATAAAGATGAATTTTATGCTAGAGTGTTACAGGTGAAAGCAGTTAAGCTGTGGTTCCACAATGGAATCCTGACACCTTTGAGGAGAGCAGAAATGTGTGACCAAATTACAAAAGGATGTGCTATTTCTTGGGAAAGCATTGTTCTTTGAAGCATTTCCTTAAATAATGAAGATGTCAAGCAAACATTGAAACAAAAGGAAAGAAGAAATAGAAATAAAGAGAAAAATGTACAGAGAATGAAAAAATGGATGAAAGGACCAGCTAAAAGAGGAAGGGGGAAGAGGAAAAAGAAGGGCTTGGAGGAGTGAGGAGGGAAGGGAGACAAGGGGAGGAATTTGGAAAGAAAGAGGGCTCAGAAAGGACTGGCGGTTTCTGAGACACATGGAAGGAAAATGGCCACAAGAAGAATCTTTTTTTTCTTAAAGAAAGAAACATTGCACAGTCATCCCCTCCTTCCCTGGTCCCCCACTCCAGTCCTATTCTCATCTGAGGCATTTCCAGGGGAGTTTAGTCCCCTTGGGCCACTTGACTTTTATTTTTCTCCAAAGCATCTCACTGGAGGCTTTTACTCTTCTCACTAATGATCTCTAGATATTCTGGCTTTGTAAGTCTTTGGGGAGAAAAGTATTTCTGACTTAATTCTGAAATAGATCTAATAAAAATAAAACCAGCCTTTTTAAAACACGGCTTGGGCTTCATTAAAATCATCTGCCTCTTCATTTAAATAGCTTTTCTCTGAATTACTTCTTTGAGGGACCATGCAACAAAAAAAGATCAGGGTGAGAGCATGAGTATGTTTTAATGAATATCTTTTATTTTGGCAACTGAACTTTATGGAGTTATAACATTTAAGCACTGAATGCAATCTTCAAGATATTTTTACCCAAAAACTTTGTTGTGTATGTCTTGTATGAGGCAACGCATCTATATACTTTGTTTCTCAATAATTCTTCATGAGAAGTCCATTTGGGAGGAAGAAAATGATGTCATGTATAGATCTATTGACTATGTGAATTGTATTCAGTGTGAATTCCTGTCCAGGTCTAGATTTGTTGAGTGATGTGAGGTACAGAACTCAAAGCCCCAATGACTTTCACATGTAAAATGGAAAGAACAGCAATTACCTTTCAGGATTATCTGGATAAGGGAAGATATATTCAAAGGCATATGGAATGCAAGAAATAAGTGCCACCTTCTATTAGGGTGCTTGCTCTAGGTGCTTCCTTTTCTTGACCTTCTAGTTCTAACTTTTCTGCTTTTTTGTGGCCCCTGTGGCCCAGGCATCATACCAGCAACTGGATGATAGAAATAGAGTTAACAACAGTTGAGAGGCTGTCTTAATGGCAAATTGCATCAGCTTTAATGCTGGGAATCCTTGATCTATATTGGGCTGCTCAAAAACAAACTTCTTTTGCCTTTTCCTGGTACTCAGTCAAGTACAGCAGTCTGTAAGTGGTCTATGCCTGAGTATCATATGCCTATAGCTTTGGTGATCCACTGGGAGGTTTGCTGATTCAAGTGCAAGAAGTTTTGTTAAGGCTTAGAAACTTTAAAAGCTTCCACATTGGGCACATTGTGAAGTCACCCATTCTTCTCATCTGAGTAAAGAGTATTGAAGAGAGATGATGTAGCTCTCAAGAGTAAGTTGGCTTGAATAAAAGTCTCAGACTCTAACAGGACATTTCCTCAACATGTCAGTTATATTTTGTAGTGAGACCAATGACCTTTATCCTGGGTTCCACCCACCTCTAACTTGTTTTTCTCAAATAACATGGGTAAATACAGACAGATATTATATACTCCAAAGGGATTTTATGTACGTATGTATGATTTTATTTAGTTTCTTTTTAATTTTCTAGCAAAGACAGAAATGCAAGATACCAAATATATATATATAAAACATGCATAAAAGTGTATTCTATGTTTCCTTCATTCCTACCAGGGCCTTTTAGACTCCTACAAAACCCCACCATCTTTTGAGACCCATGTCCTTCCAGAATTATCTTCTCTGACCTGCTCTTTCCAACATGACTATCTTATCCATAAATTCACAATTTTCCTGCTCATTTCTCACATCAAAGTTTACTTGTGCTGTTTCCCTTTTATATAGTTACATAATTTTGGAGATTAAAGTACATGACTATTTACTAGAATTAGGAGTTCCTATATGATAGTAGTTCTGAGGGTTTTTCAAATTTCAGTATCCATAATCTTCTCTTAAAAATTATTGAGAACCCCAAAGCTTTTGCTTATGTGGATTATAATTATCAAGATTTACCATATTAGAAATTTGAAATGATACTTATTACATGTTAAGATAAATAACATGTTTTATGAGAGATAACTGTGTTTTCGAAAAATTTGTAATAACGGTGCTATTTTACATATTTACAAAACCTTTTTATGTTAGTTTAAGACAGCTGGATTCTCATATCTGCTTCTGTATTTAATCTGTTGTATTATTGCATTCAGATAGCTTCTTGAAAATCCTGTTGTACACTCACGAGAGAATGAGAATGGAAAAGCCAAATAATATCTTAGTATTAGTTTTCTACTCCTGCTATAACAAACCACCACTTAGAGGTGTAAAACAACAATCTTTTAGTTGTGGAGGTCAAAAGTTCAAAAAGGATCTCACTGAGCTCAAATTAAGGTGTTGGCAGGATTGTGTTCCTTTTGGAGTTTCTTAGGAAGAATAAGTGTTTTCCTTTAAGCTTAAACAGGCCACCAACATTACTAGGCCTGTGGCCCCTTCTTCCATCTTCAAAGAGAGCAATAGTTAGGCCTAGTCCTCTCACACTGACTTATCTCTGGTTCCCTCTTTAAATTACCTCTTCCAATTTTAAGGACCTTTATGATTGCATGGAACCCTCCAGATAATCCAAGATAGTCTCTTAAAATTAAGATAATCTTAAATTGTTTATTGACAATTCAAACAAATTGAATTGTTCATTTCAATTTGAAATAAAGGATTGAAAGGAATATTTTTTAAGGATCGATTGAAAGGAATATTTCAATCTCTTAAAATTAAGATCAGGTGATTAACAACTTTAATCCATTATAATCTTAATTCCCTTTTCCATGTAATGTAATATATTCACAAATTCCTGAAGTTAGAACATGGACATCATTGACAGAGTGTTATTTTACCTATCACAGTATTATTATTAAATTCATTTTGACTTCATGGATCTTCTGAAAGGGTCTTGAGACCTTCAGAGGTGCCCAGATCCTACTTTGAGAACCACTATTCTATGATATACCTTATAGATAGCATGTGCCCAACAAAGTCTTTCACAAGGCAGCCTTTAAAAAAAAAAAGTAGACAAAATTAAAGACTTCAAAAAATCTGTCTTCTGTAATTTCTACTCAGTAATGTTCTATTCTTTGGAGCTGCAATATTGACAGCCTTTCAAATATTTAAAGAACATTAATGTGCCCCCCATGATTTTTCTCTGCATGCTATATATACACAGATCCTTATGAGAAAAGTTATGACATCAGCAGTGATAATATTTGTCTAAACTCTACCTCCCCAGCTAAGTATCAAGGTTTCCACAAACTTCCTCAGATGCCTCTAAAGGAAAATTATTTTTGCTTCCTCTAATCTCCCATTTCACATTATCAGAGAAGTCATTTACATGCAGGACTACTCCACAATATGATTGTAGATTTCTTGAGGGCAAGGAATCATTTGTTCTTACATTATACACTATTTGTTCTTACATTATACACTATTTAGTGTCTATCAGATAAGAAGTACCCTAAGTGATTTTGAATGAAAGGACAAAGGAATTGGATCAGGGGTCTCAGATGGAGCCCATGTTTATCCTTGGTCTCAGACACACATAACAAGGTTGAGGGTTCCCTGCAGGAGGTCTGAGAGTAGAAGTTCTCGCCTGCAGGGCATTTACCCCAAGATAAAGGTAGATAGGGACTCACTCTGATGTGAGGAGTAGGCCACAGGTTTGAAGTTAGGAGTAACTGAGCACAACATGGTGTCTGTCATTGGGGCTGTCTTGAATCTAAAGAGAAAGGACTCAGAATAAAAATGAATTATTTCCTGAAATCCCAGAACTATTTCCTGTGTTATCCCAGATAACATAGTGCGGCCACATTCTGGGGCCCATGTTTTAGCAAGTATCACATGATGGTACAATGCACAGCTTCTCTGAGGTGCAGATTGATGTACCATTACAATGTGACCTGCTTAAGACTTCTCAGATGGAACCAGCCTCTCAAGGATGGGCAATTGTGGTTTTAGCAGAGACAGATTGTTTCCTAAAACTCCTTTCTTTGACCAATACCAATACCTTCCTATTTCCTTCACCCCTAGGCCTAGTAACCACCATTCCATTCTCTGCCTCTAAGAGTTTGACTTTTCCAGATGCAACATATAAGTGAGATGATTCAGTATTCGTCTTTCGGTGACTGGCTTATTTATCTAACATAATGTCCTTAAGGTCCATCCATGTTGTTGCAAATCACAGGATTTTCTTCTTTTTTATAAGGCTGAATAATATTTCAGTGTGTGTGTGTGTGTGTACATATTTGAGTTTTGAACAACATGGGTTTGAACTGTGCAGGTCCACTTATATGCAGATTTTTTCAATAAATACAGTATAGACTAAAATTTATTTTCTCTTCCTTATGATTTTCTTAATAACATTTTCTTTTCTCTAGACTACTTTATTGTAAGAACACAGTGTATAATACATATATCATGCAAAACGTGTTAATCGACTACTTATGTTATTGATAAAGCTTCTGGTCAACAGTGGCTATTAGTATAATTGAGTTTTGGGGGAGTCAAAAATTATGTGCAGATTTTTTGACTCATTGGAGGTAGGCACCTCTAACCCTCACATTCAATATATACCACATATTCTTTATGCCTTCATCCATTGATGGATACTTAGGTTGTTTCCATATCTCGGCTATTGCAAAAAAATGCTGCAGCAAATAGGGAGGTGTGGATATCTTTTTGAGATACTGATTTTATTTCCTTGGAATTTCAGATATGCATGATGGCTATAGTTAATATACTACATTATAACTTGAAATTTGCTGAGACCAGATTTTAATTGTTCTCAACTTAAAAAAAAAAAAGCTAATCATGTGAGATGATGGAAGTATTAATTAACTTGATTATGGGCAGCCTGGGTGGCTCAGCGGTTTAGCACTGCCTTTAACCCCGGGGTGTGATCCTGGAGACCTGGGACCGAGTCCCACGTCAGGCTCCCTGCATGGAGCCTGCTTCTCCCTCTGCCTCTCTCTCTCTCTCTCTGTCTCTCATGAATAAATAAATAAATAATATAAAAAAATAAACTTGATTATGGTAAACATTTCACAATGTATACATGTGAAAACATCACATTGTACATCTTAAATATATAGCTTTTATTTGTCAGTTATAATACCTCAGTGAAGCTAGAAAGAAAACCTATTTCTTCACGAATCAACACAAATGTTACTTTTTCAAATATGACTGAGAAGAGGAAAAAACAGCATCAGTAGCTTCCTAACCCCTCAGGCAGAAGCATTTTCCTCCTCTGAACTCATGCAGGAGCAGAGGTGGCTATTCCTCCATTTTCAGAGGCATTAAAAAGCAACAAAGCACCTCAGTGCAGGGAAGAGGGTGGAGGACACTTAATTAGATACCATATGAAAGCTCAGGAGCCAGTGCTTTCCTTGGAAGACACAATCTAAATAGAGGAACTGGGCTTTGAATGGAGCGTGGCAGCCCAGGACTATGAACAGGGTAGAACCAGGAGAAGAAAAGTTCTGTTTTGGCTCCTATTCATTTCCTCCAGAATGGTGTAGCCCACAGAAATGCAAGCTACAGCTGGTAATCCTGGCTTGACTTGCTCAAAGCTTTGCTTACCAGAGGAAGAATCTTGGTCTCCCCATTTCCCGTTTATTTCCACTGTTACAGCAGTTCCTGAAATGTCGGACTCTTTCCCCAGTTGATGAAATCTAGCACTTTGCCATAGAGCTAACACTTAGCTTCTTCTGCAAACACTTGAGTCAGCTCTTATTGGAATCGATTTTTTTTCTTGAAATTAAATCTGTTTACTATTAACAACTTACAAACAATTCAGACATACTAGCTTCAAACTAATTAGAAACATACATAGTGTGAAAAAGCAAATAAATATTGTAATTCATTCCTTGCTTGAATAATGAACTTGGATGAACACACTGATCCTAGTATTTTAACGGTTTAAGTATATACGTGGCACTAACTACATAATGACCCCAAAATTAAGTAATCAAGTTCTTATTCAACAATCATGTAACACTAATTTTGGTCCAAGGTTAGAGATATCAAAACCACAAATGCTGCTCTGCACCAAATGAGAAGAGCATTGGTTTAGTTTCCCTGCCCTCCATGAGTTACTGAGGTCTCTATCACCACTGAATGCCTACTGCAGTAATTCCTGATGTGTCCTCTGTCCACACTAGCCTTTGCTGTGGTGTAGCTCCTCTTCATGTGTGCACATTGTTTGATAGCTGAGATATGATTCGTCCTACCTGTTTTTCAGACACTACGTACTGGCTGGTATCACTGGTAACTGATATCCATGGTCCCTGCTCTTGTTTCAGGTCACATCATTTAGTGTCATATTCATACTGACACCAGAATCCTGTAAGTTCCCTAACGCATTCCCAGATAGCTTTTTGGATGGTGTATCATATAACACTAAGCCAATCTGGCAAGATCCTTTTGTCTGTCATTGGTATTTGATCACCTATGTGTTATATTGGTCTTGAGCCTTGACTCCTGGGCTTGTACTCTTTCAGCTGAGAAACAAGGCACAAGTTGTCTCTGCTGTAAGATTTACCCTAACCTGATGTGGGTTTCTGTGGTGAGCATGAAAGCATGCCCCTCAGATCTCTGACCGTGGAGAATATAACTGATCCCCAACTCTACCTGCCATGTTCAGAAATGCATCACTGTATTTGAGTGAGGCTACACTTTGGAGGGACTGCTCCCAGTCAGTAAGGAGCATGACTGAAATATTAATGTCAGAAAACCACCTCGGAGGTACAGGGCTCATCTGTTGGGTGACTTTGGCTTGAGAACTCCCTGTAAGCTTTACCAAAATCTTTTTAGGTTTTGCTATGTCTTCACCCCTTCCCTTCCTCCTTCCTTCCTTTTCTCCTTTACATGATCCAGATCATGGTCTGACAATTGTCTGGCCCTCCTCCTTTCAGTAAATCTATTTCATTTCTAATCTCATCTTGGTATCTGTTTCTCAGAAGACAAGGGCTATAACAATTTAGAACAACTAAAATTTTAATCCTCCTGCCTTATTTCTTCGGGATATTCTCGTTAGGATCTAAATATTGCCAATCTCTTCAACTTTCCCTCTTCCTTCTTTCTAATTGAACTTTTCTTGTGGGTAGGAGAATGGCTAACATTATCATTCTGTAAACACTTCAATTTTATTGTTTATTTTTGAAACTCTATAATCTAGCTTTTAGCTTTCATCTTGCTTGGAACAGTCAAGTTTTTGGAATTTCAGAAAACAAAATCTCTAAACCAAGCAAATCAAACAAAAATATCTTTGCTTCCCACAAAACTTGGCTCTTACTTTTGCTTCTATACAATGTGTTCAACAAAAGCCCATTCAGAAATTCATCTGTCCCTTGGTTTTTGGATGTGTTCACTTTCCTTTTGTGGTAGAGAAATGAAAAAAGCTATCACTGATAATTAAATGGTGGGAGAAGTATAAAAGAATTGTGGAAAAACTGTGATGTAAAAGGAATAAAAAATAACATATCATTTAGAATCAAAATCACTAGAGTATCATTTAATATCATTTAGCATAAAAATATTTTTATTCTCATCTAAGCTTCATCTGTTCTTTGTGATTCTGGAACCATGGGAAGGAACTGAGAGTTCCTTCTAGGTATAGTTCAATTGTAGGAAGATGTTATCTATTTTTGACCCCTTCCTCTCTATTTCTTTTGGGGACATCAGTTTAGAATTTCAAAAATTATTGGGCACCATGGACTATTACAAGCTATACATGGGAATTGGAGCAAGTCAGCTTGAGACCAGGACTTTGACCCTAGGAGAGATGGTATATGCAGAGAGAAGACAGATTTTGGTTTTAAAACAGTGAACTTACTAATATTTAGCTTAAAACTATACTACAGAATGCTTTAAATCCCCAGAAATAATAAACAGAAGTAAGAAAAGAGGGGAAGGGAGCTGTGGGGACCAGGATGTCACAAGACAGTAAGGACAAGAATGGAGAAAGGGCATTGAAAGGGAGGTTGGGGCCAAAACTCCAAGCTTCTTCTGCCTGGGTTGGGTCTTTGCTCAGTCTTCAGATTTTTATTAGCATTTTTTTTTAACAAGATGCCAAATCTAAGGAATGAATTCATCTCTTTAGGAGCCTTTCCAAGTATGTGGAAAGAAGAATTATTCCAAACAACAGGAAATAAAGAAGACAATGTGTGTGTCTAATGGCCTGGGGTTGGTTAGGTTGCAGTGAGCAAGCTAGTTTCATTTAATGGCTCATTAGTGCACTGCTGAAAAATGTGTAATAGTCCTAAAACAAAATCTGCTGCTAGACCAGAAAGCAGCTTGAGTCCCAGCATACATAAAAGTGTCCCAAAATAATAAATTGGAATTCATTTCGTAAAATATTTGCTAATGCATTTGAAAGAAAGTACACATCACAGATATTCTGATGGCAAAATATATCTGGTGAGTAATATTGCACCCCCCCCCCCAAAAAAAAGGCCCTGAGAATGCACACAGAATGAATTTTGTGATCTGGTACTCAAATAAAAAAAGACCAAAACAGTGTTTAGTTGTGGAAGGCCTGGAAAAAGCATTACAGTCCTACGCTTTGACTCTGAGACTCTGGGTGGCAAATATATACAGGTGAGGTCACACCTGGAATTTTTTATTTACTTTGGCTCATTTCAGGTCTGGATAGAATTAAATTGTTTGGCAAGCATTTAAGAGTGAGCAATGATGAAGGTTGGAGAGGTGGTGTATGGAAAAGATAGAAGGCAGAGGAGACAGGAGCTTCTCCCAAGTAACAAAAGTGAATGCTATACTATACACACACATTGTCAGAGACTTATTTGTGGTGGAACCATTTAAAGTGACTCATCCTCTAGCAGGTGGGGTGGCCATTGACAATGTGCTACTGCAACCTGCAGCCAGCCCTATCTAAAAGTAGCTTTATTAAGACAGAGCTCTATAAGATATCTACTTATATAGCTTTACCCAATTGGGGCACCAGAATTAATTATAAAAGGTAAGGTTCTAAATATCCCCCAGGAATTGTCTATATTACTACTGGAAGGAGGTTCCTTAGATTGAGGCTTTAAAGAAAACAAAATAACACTACCTTATACATAAATTCTTAACCATTTTTTGAGGTCAGTAAAATGTATATGTATATTTACATGCTCTCTCCCTTTCCTTTTTTCTCTTTCACTCATATATTTTGATATCTACTTCCTAACAAAGGTATTCTAAATAATTCTTCATAAGTAGCATGGTCAAGAGAATAATCTGCATCTTTGCCTGATGTGGATCCTAGTTCTTGCATCACATTATATGTTCCTCCCAAGAAGTCTGTGTTGGGGTATCCATTTCTTATTGAAGGGGCTTTGAATTAATCTTAGAAGGAGGACACCAAATATAAGTTGGGTTTTTGGAAGTGAGTTGATAAATTTTGTTATAGCATAGATTTTAATATGCTTTGGAGCTACTGTTTTTTTTTTTTTTGTGGAAATACATCTGTAAATTTTCCTTGATAAAATTAGATTCATTATATAATTGTTTTAAGATCATCCTATCAGGAATATATACATCCTATATATATTAAGGGTTATTCACATAAATTAAAATGATTCGATTTCACTAATCTTGTCACTTTTACAGCTTCAAAGGACCTTAAGCAACTTAATTATGTTAATCATCTTAAAATGATCAAACAATCAAATAAGAACTTAAAAAGACTTCTAGAAGAGGAATTAAGATGGCAGAAGAACAGGAAGACCCTAGGCTTGCCTTGTCCCTCAAACACAAAATACCAAATTATTTTGAATGCCCAAGAAATCAATCTGAGGACTGAGAGAACAAACACACACAGGTAGAGGTGTAAAAACCACCACATTGTGGAAAGTAGGAGCTGTGGAGAGTTACTTTGGAGGGGAGAAGAGCTACAGGTGCTACAATGGGGAAGGAGCCCTTATTGCAGATAGAGGAGCAAGAGAGAAAGAAAACGAGAGAAAAAGTCAAAGTGTGCACAGGGAATTGCACAAGAAAGGCTTTTCCCCAAAACCACTGACTGGTAAAAGGAGAGGGGCTGAACATTGCAAGTTTTTACAAATAGCAGAGTGCAGAGTCTGAAGTTTCAGAGGTACACACCATTGCCAGGGTCACCTGGTGGGCTTAGGAGTGCTTTGGTGGTGAAGGAGGGCAGAGACCCAGGAATAGGTAGTGTGGTCTGAAGATCCCCTGGACTGCAAGGGAGAAGCACTCCCCTGAATTTTGGAAAAGTGCCACAGCCTCTCTGGGGCAGAAGACCCAGCAGGTGCCATTCATAATAGGAATGGGGATGCTGGCTGAGGGCAATGAGTCTTGAGATGGCTTTCTGCTGCATTTTACCATGAGCTCTGAACCACTGTGCCATCCTGCAACTGATTTCTGGAACAAGCTGGCACCAACCACAGTGCAGTGAGACCATCCCCCAGATGATCAGTGCAGGTCCATGCTACACAGATCTCTAAAACTTTGGAGTTTTGAAACCCAGCCTCCTGCCTCAGACAAACAGAGGAGTGCTGTGCCTCCTGGCAGGCAGATATTTCAGATGTAGGCAGGGTGAAAGTGGGGTTCTGGTGGAAGCCGGAGACATAAGGGAAGTGATTATTGCTCTTCTGTGAGGGCTTCCTGAAGACTGGTGGGTGGGAGCTCCCTGTTCCAGGACAAGAGACCAGGCTGAGCCATTGCCACCATACTCATAAGTACCGATAAACTTCAGTGAGCAAAACAGCACTGCCAAGGGGAGGCCACAGCCACTTACACCAAACCCCACCCCCTGCACCCTGCAGGGTGCATCTCCATAGGGCAAGTCCATATGAGAATCAGTGCAGCAGGCCTCACTCCCAGAAGACCAGCACAAACTCTTCACACACACCAAGTCTATTGATCATAGAATGCTACAAAGCTTCAGTTCTTTTTTTAAAAAAAATATTTTATTTATTTATTCATAAGAGACACAGAGAGACAGAGAGAGAGGCAAAGACACAGGCAGAGGGAGAAACAGGCTCCATGCAGGGAGCCTGATGTGGGACTCCAGGATCACACCCTGGGCTGAAGGCAGGTGCTAAACCGCTGAGCCACCCAGGAATTCCCCAAAGCTTCAGTTCTAGGTGAAATAGGACCTAGCTTTCTTCATTTACCCTACCCCCAAACTTTGGAATACAGAAAAAGCAAGTGCTTAAAAATTGGATCATATATATACACACACTTTTTTATAAGCAAAACAAAATACACCTAGGATCTGTTTCCCTTTTCTTTTTGACCTTGACAATATGATAAGATGTAGGAATTCATCCCAAAAAAAAGAATAGAAAGAAGTAATGGCCAGGGATTTAATACAGATATAAATAAGATGTCTGAACTAGAATTTAAAAAGAGTGTAAGGATGCTAGCTGTTCTTGAAAAAACAGCATAGAAGGCACTAGAGAATTCCTTATTGCAGAGATAAAAGAATTAAAAACTAGTCAGGCCAAAATTAACAATGCTGTACCTGAGATGCAAACCTGAATGGATGCCAAGACAATGAGGATGGAAGAAGCAGAGGAATGAATCAGTGACATAGAAGATAAAATTACAGGGGGAAATGAAACTGGAGAAAAAGCTGGAAAGAAAGGTATTGGATCATGAATATAGAATTAGGAAACTCAGTGAGCCGTAAAACATAACATGATTCCTGTCATAGGAGTCCCAGAAGATGAAGAGAAAGAAAAAGGAGCAGAAGGTTTATTTGAACAAATTATAGCTGAAAACTTTCCTAACCTGGGGAAGGAAATAGACATTGAAATCCGAGGAGCACAGAGATCTCCCATTAAATTCAACAAAAGCTGGCCATTACTAAGACATATCAGAGTCGAACTCACAAAATACACACACAGACAAGGAAAGAATCCTGAAAGAAGCAAGGGGATAAAAAAAAGTCCTTCACCTAAAAAGGAAGATTCACAGCAGATCTGTCCACAGAAACATAGTAGGCAAGAAGTGAGTAGCATTATATAGTCAAAGTGCTAAATAGGAAAAAGACCAAGCCAGGAATATAGAAGAGATAAAGAATTTCCCAAATAAAAACTAAAGAAATTCATGACTAATAAACCAACCCTGCAAGAAATACTAAAGGGCACTCTTTGAGTAGGGAAAAAGGACCAGAAGAAACAGAGACTAGATGGGAACAGAGAATATCACCAGAAATACCAACTTTATAGGTAGCACAAAGACACTAAGTTAATAGATCTCAATAATCACTCTGAATGTAAGTGGACTAAATGCTCCAATCAAAAGACATAGGGTATCAGAAAGGATTAAACAAAACAAGATCCATCCATATGCGGCCTACGAAAGACTCATTTTAGACCTAAAGGCACCTGCAGACCTAAGCAAAGGGATAGAGGACAATTAATCATGCTAGTGGGTATCAAAAGAAAGCTGGAGTAGCCATAGTTATATCAGACAAACTATATTTTAAACCAAAGACTGTAACAAGAAATGAAGAAAGGTACTATATCATAGTTAAGGACTCTATCCATCAAGAATTGTAAATATTTATGCCCCCAACTTAGGAGTACCCAAATATATAAATTAATTAATAACAAACACAAAGAAATGGATTGATAATAATACAATAACAGTAGGGTACTTTAACACCCCAATGGACAGATCATCAAGCAAACAATGACTTTGAATGACATACTGAACCAGATGGACTTAACAGATATATTTAGAACATTTCATCCTAAAGCAGAAGAATAGAAATTCTTTTCAAGTACATGGAATATTGTCTAGAATAGATCACATACTGGGTCACAAATCAGCCCTCAACAGTTTAAAAAAGATTGAGATCATACCATGCATATTTTCAGACCACAATGCTATGAAACTTGAAGTCAACCACAAGAAAAAATTTGGAAAGACCACAAATACATGGAGGTTAAAGAATATCCTACTAAAGAATGAATGGTTTAACCAGGAAATTAAAGAGGAAATTAAAAATTACATGAAAGCAAATGAAAATGAAAACATGACAGTCCAAAACCTTTGAAATGTAGCAAAGGTGGTCATAAGAGGGAAGTATATTGCAATACAGCCCATCTCAAGAAGTAAGGAAAGTCTTAAATCTGCAACTAACCTTACACCTAAAGGAGATAGAAAAGGGACAGCAAATAAAGCCTAAAGCCAGCAAAAGAAGGGAAGTAAAGATTAGAGCAGATACAGAAAAACAAAACAAAACAAAACAGAACAGATCAACAAAACTAAGAGCTGATTCTTTGAAAGAATTAATGAAATTGGTAAGTCCCTAGCCAGATTTATCAAAAAGAAAAGAGAAAGGACCCACAAAGATAAAATCATGAATGAAAGAGTCAACACCATAGCCAACACCACAGAAATACAAACCTTTGTAAGAGAATATTATGAAAAATTTTATGCCAACAAACTGGGCAGTCTGGAAGAAATGGACAAATTCCTAGAAACATACAAATTACCAAAACTGAAATAAAAGAAATAGAAAATTTTAAGACCCATAACCAGCAAAGAAATTGAATCAGTAATCAAAATCCCCCCCCCAAAAAAAAATCTCCCCAAAAACAAAAGTCCAAGGCCAGATGGCTTCCTAAAAGAATTCTACCAGACATTTAAAGGAAACATAATAATTATTCTTTTCAAACAGTTAAAAAAAAGGAAGGAAGGGGAACTTCCAAACTCATTCTACTAGGCCAGCATTACCTCGATTCCAAAACCAAAGACTTCGCTAAAAAGGAGAATTACAGGCCAATATCTCTGATGAACATGGATGCAAAACTTCTCAACAAAATACTAGTAAATCAAATACATGATCTTTTTTTTAAAAATATTTTTTATTTATTTGTTCATGAGAGACAGAGAGAGAGGCAGAGACATAGGCAGAGGGAGAAGCAGGCTCTTCCCAGGGAGTGTGATGTGGGACTGATCCCGGACCTGGGATCACACCCTGAGCAAAGCTCAACCACTGAGCCACCCAGGCGTCTCTAAATACAACAGTACCTTAAAAAATTATCACCACAATCAAGTGGGATTTATTCCTGGCCAAAGGGATGGTTCAATATTTGCAAATCAATCAAAGTGATATATCACATTAGTAAAAGAAAGGTTAAGAACCATAGGATCCTCTCAATAGATAAAGAAAAGGCATTTAGCAAAATACAGCATCCATTCTTGATAAAAACCCTCAACAAAGTAGGGATAAGTGGAACATACCTTAACATCATAAAGGCCATATATAAAACACCCACAACTAATATCATCCTCAATGGTGAAAAACTGATAGCTTTTCCTCTATAATCAAGAACAAGACAGGACTGTCCACTTTCATCATGACTGTTTAACATAGTACTAGAAGTCTTAGCCTCAGTAATCAGACAACAAAAAGAAATAAAAGGCATACAAATCACCAAGGAAGAAGTCAAACTTTCACTATTTGCAGACAACATGATACTCTGTAGAAAACCCAAAAGATTTTACCAAAAAAATTGCTAGAACTAATACATGAATTCAGCAAAGTCGTAGAATATAAAATCAATGCACAGAAGTCCGATGCATTTCCATACACCAGTAATGAAGCAGCAGAAAGAGAAATCAAGGAATTGATTCCATTTACAATTGCACCAAAGACAATACACCTAAGAATACACCTAACAAAAGAGGTATAATACCTGTACTCTGAAAACTATGGGACACTGATGAAAGAAATTGAAGAGGACACAAAGAAATGGAAAAATATTCCTTGCTCATGGATTAGGAGAACAAACATTGTTAAAATGTCTATAGTACCCAAAGAAATTTACACATTTAATGTAATCCCTATCAAAATTACCACCAGCATTTTTCACAGACCTAGAATAAACAACCCTAAAATTTGTATGGAACCATATAAAAGACCCTGAACAGTCAAAGCAATTCTGAATAAGAAAAGCAGAGTTGGAGGTGTTAAGATTCTGGACTTCAGTTTATATTACAAAACTGTAGTCGTCAAGACAATATGGTACTGGCACAAATGCAGACACATAGATCAATGGAACAGAGTAGAAAACTCAGAAATGGATCCACAACTATATGGGGAATGAATCTTAAAGTAGGAAAGAATATCCAATAGAAGAAAGATAGTCTCTTCCACAAATAGTGTTAAGAAAACAGGACAGCCACATGAGAATGAAAATAGACCACGTCCTTACACCATACACAAAAATAAATTCAAAATGGATGAAAGTCCTAAATGTGAGAAGGAAACCATCAAAATCCTAGGGGAGAACACAGGCAATAATCTCTCTGACTTTGGCTGTAGCAACTTCTTACTAGAGACACCACTGGAAGCAAGGGAAACAAAAGCAAAAATGAACTACTGGGACTTCATCAACATAAAAAGCTTCTGCACAGCAAAGAAACAATAAATCTACAAGGCAGCCTGTGGGATGGGAGAAGATAATTGCAAATGACATATCTGATAAAGGGTTAATATGCAAAATCTATAAAGGATTTATCAAACTCAAAACCCAAAAAACCCCCAAATAATCCAGTTAAAAATGAGAAGACATGAATAGATATTTTCTGAAAGAAGAGATGTAGATGGCTAAAAGACATGTAAAGATGCCCAACATCACTCATTATTGGGGAAATACAAATCAAAACCATGATGAGATACCACCTCACACCTGACAAAAGGGCTAAAATTAACACAAGGAACAGGTGTTGGCAAGGATGCAGAGAAAGGGGAACCCTCTGGCACTGTTGGTGGGAATGCAAACTAGTGCAGCTACCCTGAAAAATAGCTGCACTAGTTTAATTAAAATTAAAAAATTAAAAATAAAACTACTCTACAACTCAGCAATTGCACTACTAGGTATTTACCCAAAGGATACAAAAATACAGATTTGAAGGGGTACATGAACCCCGATGTTTATAGCAGCATTATCTACAATAGACAAATTATGGAAAAAGCCCAAATGTCCAGCAACTGAAAAATGGATAAAGAAGACATGGCATATATCTCCATATATCCATATATACACAATGGAATATTACTCCACCATCAAAAGGAATGAACTCTTGTGATTTGCAATGATGTGGATAGAGCTAGAATGTATTACACTAAACAAAAGAAGTCAGTCAGAGAAAGACAAATACCATATGGTTTCACTCATATGTAGAATTTAAGAAACAAAACAGATAAATGTGGGGTAAAAGAGGGAGCGAGCGAGAGAGAAATGGGCCACAAGAGACTTTTGATGATAGAAAACAGAAGATTGATGGTGGGAGTGGGTGGGGGGGGATGGGCTAGATGGGTAATGGGGATTAAGGAGGACACTTGTCCTTTTGCATTGGGTGTGATATCTAAGTGATGAGTCACTAAATTCTACTACTGAAAACAATATTACTCTATATTTTAACTAACTAGATTTTAAATAAAAATTTGAAAAGAAAAAAAAGAACTTAAAAAGACATCCCACTTTAATACTTTGATTTGACTTGATACATGCCATTCTGTGTAGGTTCCTGTAATGGCTCCCTTCTCAACTGGATGGGAAAAGAGAAGAGTCCAAGAAGACCCTCCTTGAGCTAATCTCTTCAGGTTCTGATTCTTCCCCCAACACTTTTTCCCTCCAATTTTCCCTTCTAACCCTCTTACACTGGTCTGATTTCCCCAGATTCTCTGCTGTACCCTATTTTACAAATAACTAACAACTATTTAATGGTAACTATATGGTTAAATATCTAGTTAAAAAACTAATGGTAAAATATCCTTGGTTCTTTATTAAAAGAATCTGGGGTCCTTTGTTTATTGTAACTTATGCTAATTGGGCCTGAAAATAATTTTAATGGGTATTTTGCTTAATCCCCATAGTGTTTTATAAATTATTTAACTGGGGACAGAACATATTGAAATGAGAAGGAATGGAGGGATGTGCCAGCCAGTGAGGCGAAGTTGGGCTGCCTCTCCTGCTAGGCATGGCTGCCTGGGGTTGTTCAGCACTCAAAGATAGGCTGGCATGCTTTAGATATCAAGGATATTTCTGATGAGATCACAGAGAAGGTGATTCAGAGAATTGTTAGGCGAGTCAAAAATCACCCCAGAATTTGGCTTCTAAAGAGAAGTTTCTTCAGCAGAATAGCAATATTGTTTCATCATCAGTTAATTTGCTGATGTTGGTCTTTCTAGAGCTTTGTTTCACAACGGAACTGTTGACGTTACTGGTCTTACTTCAACCTGCTCCCAGAAGGATACCGTGTTTGGTCCACCAAGCTGTTTCATTCTGATGACATGTTCTTAGGGGTATAATGTGCCAGAAGCCCAGGAAAGGCGGATATTCTATTGCCTTATGATTCTTCCATTTTCAGAGATGGCCCCACTATTGTGATTATAAAATGAAGTGCAAGTCCATATAATTATGTGAAGATGAGAATGTGAGTTTGACCCTTCTTAGTGAAAATTTATCCACATGACTATTCATAATCATGTCTACTGCTTCATCTGTGTGTTTATAATATTAATGAGTCTTTCAAATATTCAGATTCCAACCTCAAACATTTGAGCTATGATAGAACAGAAGTGTACTTATTAGGGTTATGTGATTTAAATAGATTTACTATTTTACTAGGGACAGTATGTTCCTTTGGTCTGAAGCCTTAAGGATGAGAGGGGGCTAGTACTTGGTAGTTCTTCTGTTGTTGCTGTTTTTCACCTTTGATACATATTTAAAAGGATGGAAACTACCATATTGAAAGGCTGGTGATGAACCTTTTGAATTCTGTATCAACATTTCAGTCCTTGGCTAGATCTGCAGCCATTTTCTCTTCAATAAGATTAAAATTGAAGTAGGAGGTATTATGTGATGAATATAGAATAGTTTAATAGAGATAATTAAGGTGTAGCATTATCTTTCATTAAGGACACTTGAGATAATTTCCTTTTCCATCTGAATGCCTATTTAAGTGTTTCTTATATCTAAAATTTACTTATTAATCTATGGTCATCCAACATTTTTAATCCAATAGACATTGCATGTTCAATCCAACAAACATACTCTTTAACTCACTGTTATATCATAGGTTGGGTTTCTGAAATCTGTAGCTACTGACAATTATGGTACACTAATAAAACTATAGCAGTTTGAAAAGGAAACTTTCTTTCCAACTTTTTCCAAGAAAAAGCAGAATAATTTTATAACTGCAAAGAACACTAGAAGTATTTAACCCAACATCTTCCCTTTATTTAGGAGAAATAAGACTTCAAGGAATTGAAAAATTTGTCTCTCTCACAACCAACTGACCCTAAAAATCTATGTTTCTTTATTCTGGGCCCGAAGTTGGTCTCCCTATGTCATGGTTGTATCATATATAAGACTTCTCTCATCATATTTCTGATAGCTGATAGCTCAGGAAGGAGCTTCTTCAGGTAAAGCTTTGGACCACCAACTGAGAAGATTCAGGTTTAGAAACTTGGCTCTACTGGATGTGATTTCAGGTAAATTACTTAACCTTTCTGGCCTCAATTTCCTCATCTGTAAAATGGAGTTTATAATATCACTAAGTTTACAGGTCATTTTAAGGATCACATGAGGCCCTGACACATGTAATGAACTTAATATATTTCAGAATAAGAATCCTAACTCTGGTTTTGATGACCATTAGTACAGTTCAGTAATTTTAACATTGAGAGCTTTATCTCTTTATCTTCAGACAACATAATTCAATGAGTAGAGAGTAGAAAGATCCAAATCAATATTTTTTGATCCAAATAAATTTTGACTTAAAAGACTGATCCTAATGTTTTGATTTGTCAAATCCAGTCAGTCTGTATAAAATGGAAATCTGAGTTCTTTCCCGGAGATTCAGATAAGAATCACCACAATCATTTCAGGCAGCATAGCGTCTACCACAACTTGGGACATCTCCAGGGATTACAGATTTGCGAGACCTTTGGTGAACACATTTTCGAGCTCTAATCACCATATTCTTTTCAGTTTACCTCACTAATAAAATATCAAGAAAAGAAGAAAGTCAAACTTGAATTTAGTAGAGGCTTGTACCAGTATGTTAAAGATTTCCCAAGTATGTGCTTTGGGTCCTCTGAGAAGCAGATGCTAAAACAAAGATTTGAGTGAAAGCGGTTTATTTAGGAAGTGATCTCAGAGGGAATCAGTAGGAGAGCAGAAAACAAGAAAGAGAAGGAAAGAAGGTGCATTATCAAGCAGATTATTGCTAGGAGCAATTGGGGCTCAGTCTCCTTGGGGAACTACATAGAGAACACACCTGGTTTTATCAAACCTGACAGGTTGGGGAGGTTAGGATAGTTATCCTTCAACATCAGCCACACCTGAGTGTGAGATGCTCCTGGGAGATTTAATTCCCCAACATTTCTGGCTTGTCTCATAACTGGGCTAAGAATAAGCCATGTGGTAGGGTATTGTAAGACTATGCATGTAAGACTGTGCTGCCAGCATAAACTTGATCAGTGAGTTTGCAGGGAATGTGCGTGATGTCCACTTTAGCATATTTTATAATAAAAATAACCGGGCAGCCCAGGTGGCTCAGCGGTTTAGTGCCGCCTTCAGCTCAGGGCGTGACCCTGGAGACTAGGGGTCAAGCCCCAATTCGGGCTCCCTGCATGGAGCCTGCTTCTCCCTCTGCCTGTGTCTCTGCCTCTCTCTCTCTTTTTCTCTCTCTCTGTGTGTGTGTGTGTGTGTCTTTCATGAATAAATAAATAAGATCTTTTAAAAAAAATAACCACTGGAAAGTATCTAGCATTAGAATATGATATGCTTATCTAATGAAATGTCATTAAAGAAATGGAATCATAAACCATATTACATCCTTTTTAGAAAAAATAGGGGAAGGTGGATGACAGAGGCCCTTTTGCACATTCAGATGCATATATCTAAACTCACATAATTTCTATTCCATCTCCACTTCTCATTTCATTAACGCTTTTTGGAAATACAGCCTATTAGAAATCACTCTGAAACACAATAGGCTGTTATCTCTGTGGTGTCCATTTTCCACTCAGCACACAATGATATATCTATCAGGTTGGTGGGAGCATCAACAGTCCAAGACTTGACCCTCCATTATGCATCATATCCTACAAAAATTCAGTTGAGGAGTAATTAGAAGTGTGCAGAGAAGGATAATATAGATAATAACGAAAGAATAGCAAAATAAGGAAGGTTAGCATGAATCTAACTCAAAGTTCAGAATAAGTTCAAGCTGTTGCTCTGGCATATGCTTTCACTTGGGACCAGAGTGAAGGGTGGGAAATTTCAAAATTACCCAACATGTTTTCTTGTTATACTTGGAAAGATGTCTAGTGTTTTTTTTTTTCTTTTTCCATTTATGAAATAAGCCCAGTTACTTGTGTTTCTGTGATGCATTCACACACTAAGAATCAAAGCACTATCTTTCTTCTCTATTCCAAATCACTAACCTACTAATTAGGAAAAGCCATTAACAGCATGTATTGAATTTATTTGCATGTCATGACTTGCTGTAACAACAATGTAATGGTATCTTTACCTTTTTCAGTCAAGGTATTAAACAAAGGAGCCCTGTTAGGGATGTCTTATCAATAACTTTTGATAAACAGAGTATTAATAACCTATTCTGTAGAGGCAGCCTATGGATAAGAATTGTAGATTAGAGCATCAGCTAAATGATCACTGTAATATCCACAGCGATAGAAGTAAATTCATTTCTCTTTTGGTATGCCTTGTGACATGGGAGGAATGGTAAACCCAAACTATTTAAAAGTGCATCCATGAGAGCAGAACATTCATTTCCATTGGATGTTAAGGTAGGGAATTAGTCTTAAACTGGGTCTGTTCCACACAATGCTTTACTTGATTATTTACAGATCAACCACTATCAAAGCAGAATAGGGACGTTAGATATGTTTTGGTTGCTTTTGAGCACTGCAGTCTGTTAATGGACTGTTAGTGGACTGGCAATCAAAAAGCTGACCAACGACTAAACTATCAACTATGAAATAGTTAAATCTTTTTTTTTTTTTTAAGATTTATTTATTTATTCATGAGAGACACAGAGAGAGAGAGGCAGAGACACAGGCAGAGGGATAAGCAGGCTCCTCACAGGGACCCTGAAGCTGGACTAGATCTTGGATCGCCCCCTGGGAGCTGAAGGCAGACGCTCCACCACTGCACCACCCAGGCGCCCTTTAAAACGGAGGCATTATAAAGCAAACTATGGCCTGTGGGCCAAATCCAGCCCACTATTGTTTTTGTTAGTAAAGTCTTATTGAAACTTCAGCCCTGCTCCATGACATACTGCTTAGGGCTATTTTTATATTATGGCAACAGAGTTAAGTAGTTGTGACAAAGACCAATAGACAAAATATTTACTATTTGGCCTTTTACAGGAAAAGCTTACTTACTTCTGTAGAGACATGACCTCAATTTCTGTGGTACAAAATATGCTTGTTAGACTGCTACCTAGAGAGTCGGAAGATGTGGGTTTCACTGCCATATACACAGGTTAATATCACCTTATGATGCAAATTCTCGTCTGCCTCTTAAAAAATAAATGCTATTAGCCATAGAGAAATTGTACCAAAAATTAGAATGTAAATTATTAGAATTGGGAGCACATCTTAGAGATTATATAGTTTGAGTTTCTAATTTTTATTGATGTGTAAAATGAAACCCTGAGATCAAGAGGTTTGCCCAAGGTTACTCAGCTAATGTCAGAGGCAGGTCACCATTTCTCCTAAAACAAACAAACAAACAAACAAACAAACACACACACAGCAAAAGCCCTAATGAAGCCTTGTCCCTCCTGATGAAAAGCGGGGAATATTAATTTTGTTTTGTCAGGATCAACCCTCATTCTATGCTAAGTAAATTCAGTTATTCTAATATAGCAGTTCTCAAATTTCAGTATACATCAGAATTACCCATAGAGTTGGCTAAAATGAGGTTTGCTAGGCTAAATGCCTCCTTTCTGCAAATTGGTAATGCAGTGGGTCTCAAGAATTTGCATTTCTAAGTTTTCCAGGTGACACTGATGCTGCTGGTCTTGAGACCACATTTACAATCTGCTGAGAAGGATTAATTTCTGTCTCTCTCATGTGTAGGGACTTAGCACTAAAGTTGAATCAATGATAACCTGCTCCTGGTTTATTAGAGGATGGTAATCAATAAAGAGCTAGCTACATACTATTGTACTATATCAATTAAACCAAAAAAGAAAGAACAAGAGCAAATGAGACTAACCAAGTTAGTTTAGTTAGCAAGCTACTAGAGGAGACAGGGACAGAGATAAAGGAAAGATGATGTAGTAACTTTTCAACCTGTGGGGCATAGCAATTGACAGTAGAAGGAAGGAGTGTTTGTGAGGTAGAAGAGATGAGACATTACAAGGTGTCAGGATGTCAATATGTTCTCAGCATTTTTAAGTATATGATTTATTAGGTAGTGAATCAGAATTTGTGTTGTGAGAAATCACCTAGTACTATATTTCCTCCAACATGCAAATATGAATATGTATGTATGTAGATTTACACAAATATTTATTCCATAAAAATGTTATGTTCAAGAAAATGACCTATGCTCATAAAGTCACAAAGTCTCCTTATGGTCAAAGATTTCTTTTACAACTTAAAAAAAAAATTACATTACCTAACATCATGCAACAAACCAGTAAAGACAAAGGAAAATGCTAAATTCACTTGATTCTTGGTGAAAAAGGCAGACATTAATGGAAATAAGAATAGAGGTTTATTTTTCTTGGATGCTTTATAATTTAAGCTGTTTGGCCTTTTCTTGAGAAAAAAAATGGGGGAGATATTTAATCTCAAAAGATTAAATTTGAACTGGGCAGTGGTGATGAAGAAATATAATTCATACCCCACCCTCTCACCAATCACCAATAAACATGGGTGAAGTGGCTTCTTGTAAGAAAAGGCTCTAAAAATTTAGAACTGGGAAAATTTAAACCTGATGTTTCTTACTTCCTTCCAATTTCTCCTGTGTCTGTTGCAACACTTGACTTTTCCTCTGCATCTGTGCCCGTGGATTACTGATTGCTGGCACGATGGGTTCCCTGGCTATTTCTCTTGAGATTATGAGGGCATGTCTGAAACTGAGCTCATCCCTACCCTGGCCCTCTCTTTCCCCTAGTTGCTCCCTCTCTGCATTTCCTTACTTCTGTCCAAGTTATCATCATTCTCCCAGCACACAAGCTCAAACCCTCAGTGACCCCTGCTAACTCCTCCTTTCTTCTCAAATCTAGCTTGCTCCCAAGCCTCTTAATTCCCCCTTTATAACATCTTTCACACCTGTGGCCTCTTTCTCTTCCTCCCTTCCACTCCCTCCCACCCATTCTGACCCCTCCTCAGGGGATAATGGTTAAGAGCAGGGGCTTCAGGTTTAGACACCTAGACTCTGCTGCCAGTTCTGCTGCCGGTTCTTATGCCTCCTATCTGGGTGACTTTCAGTCATAAAGTGTCTGAACCTCCAAGTCATCATTTTAGTTCTAAAATAAAATGCCTTTGTAGGCATAACAATATTGCCCACAGAGTTGATATGCAGATAAAATGGTATACTCAAAATGCATAGCATAGCATCACACACAATACTGACAGTGACACACAGTAATGCCCCCAAAGACAGTGACTATAACAGTTATCATGCAAGAGGAGGACTTAATGTGTAACTTCGATATTCATTCCCCTTATATACAAATATTCACATTCATATATAATCTTGTATTTTTTGGGGGGAGGAGAGGCAAAGGGAGAGGGAGAGAAAGAATCTTAAGCAGGCTCCACGCCCAGTGCAGAGCCCAATGCAGGGCTAGATCTGATGACCCTGAGATCATGACCTGACCTGAAATAAAAAGTTGGAGGCTTAACTGACTGAGCCATCCAGACACCCCTATAATCTTGCATTTAAAATTTTATTTTACTTTTTCATATGTAATCTTTATTGTTTTTAATGAGTGATTCATTCTCCACTCTAGATGAGAAAGAACCCTGTAGAAAGAGAAAAGCAAGTATTTCCACATTTACAGTGTAGGGATAGTGGTGAAAATTCATTCCTTTGTGTCTATGTGTCAGGAAAACAGAGAAGTCTTTCCCCTTGTTCCCCCAGTAGAATCTATAAATCATGCTTATATTTCTAGGGTGCCTTCACATTTGTCATTTCTCTTGAACCCTACTGTTACGGATCAAATTGTGTCCTAGCCCCAAATTCTTATGCTTAAGTCCTAAACCCCAGCACCTCAGAATGTGATGTTATTTGGAAATAGTCATTGCATATATAATTAGCTATGACAAGGTTATTCTGGAGTATAGTAGGCCTCTAATCCAAGATGACCAGTGTCCTTATGAGAAGGGAAAATCTGGATACAGATGCACACACTGGGAGAACATCATGTGAACATGAAAACTTGGGTGATGTAGCAGAAATCAGGAACACCAAAGATGGCCAGGAAACTACCAGATGCTAGGAGACGTGCAACAGATTCTTTTTTGCACCTCAGCAGAAGCATGGCCTTGTTGACACCTTGACATCATATTTCTAGTATGAAAGAACCATGAGATGGTAAATTCCTATTGTTTTAAGCCCCTTACTTTGTGGTAGTTTATTATGGCAACTAGCAAATTAATATACCTACAAAGATACTATGAGCCAGATAGAGCAGGTGATGGCTCTAAAGCTGGCTAGGTTCTGCAGAAGTTACTTCCAGTAGTAGCTGAGGGCTCTGGTAGCTGAGGACCAGGCAAGGTGGGAGCAATGAGTTGGTGCCAGGTGGAAGTCATGGGACCAGGCTGGATCCTCAGGCAGCACCTCTGCTTCCCATTCTGCTCATGTCTGGTGAGGAAAGGAATAGGAGATTAGATTGGAAATGGAGGCCTGAGTTAGCCTCTGAGAAGCCTGAAAGTGTAGGTACCTATATCCCCATTGCTGAAGGTCCATCTTACTAGAAGGGAGTGAAATTCTACAGGGAGATTAAAGGGAGAAGGTTTTATGCTCCCAGCCCAACCAGCCTGGGATGGACTTTAGTTTGTAGAGTTTTCCATCTAACACAATTTCTTAGTGCACTGGACTCTCATAGACAACCAATACCCTACATGCTGCTTTTAATCCACAGGCCAGAACAAATCATAATCATACTTTTAAGGGCAAGAAGGGTAAGCTTACTCACGATCCTATGCATATAGGTATAGAACATATGCTGGCACCATCTTATTTTCTACTTTTGAGGCTTTTCCCCTTTAACACTGAATTTATGACTGGAATTGGCTGGAAGTCTGACATAAGATAAGTGGGATTTTATTTTAATCAGAAGATAATTCCTTTCAGATTTACCATCTTAAAAGCATGCAGGTCTTCCCCCTGCTAATTATGGGAGCTAATGATTATATCTTCATGATGAGAATGGCAGCTCAGCTTGGCTCAGGAAACAGATTATGTCCTAGGTAATATGGAGCATGGTGGATTCTATCTTAATACCCTTTGCCAGACTGAACTACACTCAACTGGAAGGGAGTACCTAGCAACATATCTGCTATGAATAGTGCAGAATTATTCTTGATTCTTGTTTTCTGTGTTTTTTCTTTAGTTTTAGATTTAAATTTTTTGTAATAAAATGTGCTATCATTCTTGTGAAATGAAAGTGAAAAAGGACCTTTATAATATCCAATTGGGCCTAGACAAACCTGAGTGCAATCTTAAAATCCATTGAATTGAAACTTGATTGTCCTCTCTATAATGCTGCCAGATAAAATACCTAAGTAAATTTGAATTTTAAACAATGACTAATTTTTTTACTACAAACATCTCCCAAATATTGTATGAGATATACTTACATATTGTTTCTCTGAAAAAAAATTGTCCATTATTTATCTGAAATTCAAATTTAACTATATGTCCTATGTTTTATTTGCTAAATCTAGCAAGAGATGGAGGTCTTATTTCCCTGCTTTCTATTCTTTTAAGCAAGTAAGAAGATGTTACTTGGCTCCTTTTTTCTTTCCTAAGTAAGAAAATACTTTTAGTATGTCCAAGAACAATGTTTTGCAAAATGACTTCCCTGATACTAAATTAAATCACTTGGATACTGGTTAAAATGCCAATTCATGAGTCCCACTTAAGTCAGGCTTGCTAATCGGATTCTCAAGCACCCCAAGAGAGTCTTATGCTCTGTAAGTATAAAAAGAAATACATCCCTTGGTTAAAGCCTAATGTGTCTTTTCTCACTGCAAAATGTATTACTTTGAGCCATGGCAATCTCAGTCAGAGAAGCCACTGAGGAAATGTTGAGATTTGATAGCACTGAGATACTATTGATTTTTTTTTATCATGTTACTATTTAAAATAACAGTACTTAACTTTGAATGACTTTTGAGAAATTGTCAAAATGCTCATATTTAATTACATTTGTTAAAAAAAAAAAAAAACCCAAAGGTATGTTTTTTTTTTTTTTTCCAAAGACATAGTTTTTATCTAGAAAAGTAATTTGCTTGTACGCTCATTGTTGTGCCCATCTACAGGCCCATGCCTAGGGACAAACTATCATTTACAATAGTTTTGTACTTCTAGGGGTTCAAAACATAACACAGGTGTTAACACTGCTTGGAATAATAAGGAATCCAGAAAGATTTGCTATGGTGTAATAAAAATTTGTTATATTGACATCGAATGATACATGACATAATTCTGAAAGGGCATTCTAAAAAATTAAAAATTAAAAAATAAAAGCTCATTCTAGATAGCAAATTATATTCTTGTGCAAAGTACTGACTTCTCTAACTTTGCTTTTTATTGAGAAAATTATAATAGTAACAGTATTACATCATGGGTTTGAGGGGAATTAACTTAAATGTGTAAAGAAATTAGCATTACTTCTTGACATAAATACATAGCAATTTGGGATGCCTGGGTGGCTCAGCCGTTAAGCATCTGCCTTAGGCCCAGGGTGTGATCCTGGAGACCCTGGATTGAGTCCCAGGAGACCCTGGATTGGGCTCCCTGCATGGAGCCTGCTTCTCCCTCTGCCTGTGTCTCTGCCTCTCTGTCTCTCTGTCTCTCTCTCTCTCTCTGTGTCTCTCATGAATAAATAAATAAAATCTTAAAAATATACATAGCAATGTGCTTAATAAATGTTAGCTGCTCTTGTTATTATTGCTATGAAAACCATCCTTTCACTTATATATTATACTTATATCTTCTAAAAGATATAATCAGAGAATGCTTTTCCAGAGTTCTTTCCTAACGTTGAGTTTTGGGGCTACTGCCGAAAGACACCACTTTAAAACCAAAGCACCATGCTATGGATGTGATGACAGGTCATAGCATAAATCCTTTCTTTCCCCTGTGGTCTGTCGCTGGGAAATTTTGACTCTACCAGAAGTATTTAATGGTGGCTTCACTGTGTTGACATGTTACAGGAAGGGCTCCTCTGACATATAAACACAAGACATACAACAGTAAGCAATTTAATAAAAAAAATTATATTCTACCTCCTGTTTGAATTGAAGACCAGTGTGTCAGACACACAATGAATAAGAGATAAAATAGGAGGATTTAATGCTGGCTAAAAAGCTGGATATTGGTTTGAAATGCTCACATTTTATTTTTTATTTTGAATGTGATGGGGAAGCCATTAGAGGGATTTAAGTAGAGGAGATGATCTGATTAGCTTTGAAAAGATCATTCTGGCTCCCCCACTTCCTTCAGGCAATAAACAACCTCTTCTTCTTCTACTTTGTCTTTATTGTTTATAGTTATTTGTTCTGTTTTCAGTGTATAATTTCCTTGATTAAATGTGAAGTTAATGAATATGGGGAATTACCTTATTCATCTTTATAACTCTTATATTATAAGATACCTTTTAAATATGAGCTAGTCAACAAGTATTTTTTTTAAACGGATGATTAGATGGTTGAAATGACAGGGTAGGCTAAATGTGAATTTGGCTTAATAAGTGCACATAAAGGTTGATGCTATAATGAATTAGGATATTGAACCTGAGAAAGAAAAAGCAATACAAGCAGCCCCGATCTTCAAAATAGGGTGAGTGACAGAAATTCAGGTATTGACACTTTTCTGATGGCAGTGTTCACATGGTATGTGGATCACACCACACTGCATTAGATCAGAACAGTTTTGTCACAGGCATTTTGATCTATTCAAAGTAAAAGCATTTACTATCTTAGTCACTGTTTTGTTTGAGTCATCACAAGGAAATGACACAAATTGAGAGGTCAGTATGTCATATGAAAAGGAGATTTTTTTTTTATCTGTACAGTGTGTACATGTTTTGCTGTTAACCATGGTCAGCTATTATTGGCTAGTGTGTTTACTACTTTTCTGCATTTAGGCCAGAATCATGGAAGCAAGATGAAAGAATAGAAATACATTGTGTTTTCACAGCACCATAATTAAAAGAAAAAAAAGATGCATTTATTTGAGAGACAGAGAGCACACAAGCAGAGGGAAGGGCAGAGGGAGAGAGAGAAAATCTCAAGCAGACTCCTTGCTGAGCATGGAGCAACATGGGGCTTGATCCCAGGGCCTGGAGACCATGACCTGAGCCAAAATCAAGAGCCAGCCACTTAACTGGCTGAGCCACTCAGGTGGCCCCACAGCACCACAATTTTTAAGTGTCCCCAAATTTTCCACAAATGTTCAAATTCATGGGGAATGTGTAGCATTGAGAAGTTATGGGCTCAGAGAAGTCCTGATTCTAAACTAAATTTTTGTTAATTGGAGCAAGCATGCAAAAGATTTTGCTCACCTTTCTGCTTATATATGCAATGCTTTAGATGAAAATTTATCATCTAAAGTTCTGGTGGATTATGAAAGGCTGGTCAAGCCCACAGGACAGTTAACTGAGAAAGAAATTGGGTCAAAGGCTGGACTACCTTTCCCACTGGGCTGTATATGCATCAGGAGGGCTGGCTAGCTAGAGTTGGACTTTGGAAGACTGTAGAGCAGAAAGGATTTAGCTAGGAAAGTGAGGGAAAGTATCAGAGTGAGAAGACCTCAGATTGGTATGAAGCCAAGAGCCTAAGTGCAAAAAAAATATTACTGAATGGGTGGTTTATGGTTTAAATACTGTATGGTTTAAATACTGTAGCTGCTCTACAGTATTTGTCATTAAAACTACTTTCCCCAAATATTTTCCTAAATCTTCAGGAAAATATATATTGCTTAATATTGCCTTTGAAGGTAGTCAATTCTTAAGAATAAATGTGGAGGGCAGCCTGGGTGGCTCAGCAGTTTAGTGCCGCCTTCAGCCCAGGGTGTGATCCTGGAGTTCTGGGATAGAGTCCCAGTCAGGCTTCCTGCATGGAGCCTGCTTCTCCCTCTGCTTTTCTCTCTCTCTCTCTCTCTCTCTCTCTCTCTTTCGGTCTCTCATGAATAAATAAATAAAATCTTTTTAAAAAAAAAGAAAGAAAAAATGTGGAGAAGTGCTGAATCCAGCTTTAAGGGTAAGTGCAGATAAAACCAGGTGCTCCTGAAGCCAGCACATATAGTAACACGGATCCAAAATCAAATTCCATATTTTGCCTGATTTGGGCAAATTCTTACCAAAACTTTCTGAAGTTTATTCCGGAGGAAAAAAAGATGAAGTATTTTCCTGGAGTTTTATCTAAAGAAACAAATATACAAGGCATATAAAATCCAAAGTGGTGATAAATTCTTAGTTTGTACTTTCTTAAGATAGTTTTTATTAGGAACTATTTAGAGACCACCGTTCATAAAACCAGGCTGGGCAGTACCTATGCAAGCTTGGTCTTGCAGTCTTACAAATCTGGTTTTGGAAACAAACATCTATTTGTGTTACCACCTTTGGCCAGGGGGCTACCTTTTCCTTTCCCATTCTTTTACAGTCAGCCCTACTGAGAGGGGCTTTCTTAATTTCTCCTAAGGGAATGTATTCTCTGAGAAATAAAAATATAGGGATGAGAAAAGGAAGGCAGAAAACCTGTTTTGTATCAATTCCCATGAGGAAGTAGGGGTTGGAGGGCTCTATTTTATCCAGGTCCCCTGAACTCCTCTGGCATCCACCATTTATCCTCCCCTGATGAATCTGATTTGTCCTGTTTATTTATTTTATTTACTTATTTTTAAAGATTTTATTTATTTGAGAGAGAGAGAGAGAGAGAGCGTACATGCATACCAGCAGGGAGAGGGCAGAAGGGGAGGGAGAGGAAGAGAATCTGAAGCAGATTTCTCTCTGAGTGTAGAGCCTGATGTGGAGTTCAATCTCATGACTGTGAGATCATGACCGGAGCCAAAACCAAGAGTTGGATACTCAACTGACTGAGCCACCCTGGTGTCCCTTTCCTATTTCTTTCTAATAATCAACACATACCAGCAACACATACCAGAAGTCCCATAGCATTTTACAATAACACTGATGTGTTCACCACTAAGATCAAGGAACAGACCACTAGCAGGACCCCAGATGTCCCCTTCCTGCCTTCTCCTAGTCATAACCAATGTCTTTCATGAAAGGACCTCACTTTACCTCTGATTTCATAGATTAGGTTTTTGTTTTCTAATAATTTATATTAAATTGTGTTAGCCTGCTAGAGCTGCCATAACAAAGTATCATGGACTAGGTGGCTTAACTAGCAGAAATTTATCTTCTCACAGTTCTGAGGCTGAAAGTTCAAGATCAAGGTATTGTCAGGGCCAGTTTCTGGGAAGGGCTCCTTTTCTGGCTTGTAAATGGCCGTCTTCTCACTGTGCACACACACTCCTGGCATTTCCTCCTCTTCTAATAAGGACACCAGTTCTCTTGGATAGGGTTCCATCCTTCTGAGCTCATTTAATCTTAGTTTTCTCTCTAAAGGCTCTATCTCCAAATACAGTCACATTTGGAGTTAGGGCTTCAACACATGAATTTGGAAGGGGGAGGGGTATATAATTTATTCCATAACATACACTTTTATGTCTAAATTCTTGCTCAACATCATATTTAAGAGATTCATTCATTCTATTTGCAACACTCATTCCTTTCATTTTAATGCTGTATGGGTAAAATATATTAGCCAATCTATTATTGATGAACATTTTAGCTGATTCCAGTTTTAAATTATTATACATGAGGTTACTATGAACATTTTTGTGCATGGTTTTTAGTAAATATTTGCACAGATTATTATTTGCCATTTCCCCCAATAGTGGAGTAGTTGGGTCATAGGGTGTGTGTATCTTCAGTTTTAGCAGATATTGCCAAGAATTTCCTAAAATATTTGAAGCAATTTACTTCAGCAGTGTATGACAATGGTAGTTGCTTCATATCTATTGTTGTCCTTTTAAATCTACTCACTTTGTTAAAAGTTTAGTGTTACTACATTGCAATTTTGATTTACATTAATGACTAAGGATTCTGAGCACATTTGCATATTTACTTACCTTTTGATATACTATCGTATGAAGTGCCTAATCAATATTTTGCCTATTTTCTTTTGCATTAAATGTTTCTTCTATAGATTTGTTAGTGTTCTTTATGTATGTTTTTGTTTTATTTTCTTTAAATTTATAGTGTCAAAGAACAATTCCTAGATTTTCAGTTAGCGTTAATAGAAATATTTTATTCACATATACAAGTGAAAGCTATCAGACTGTTGTTAACAAACAAGACAAAAACTGGACTTATAAGAAGAGAGAAGAGAAATATATGGACAGTCTGAGAATAGTAAGTTTTGTTTTTAATATACTTTTTGGCTGGAGAGGTAAGTTGATGTTGAAGGGTAATTCTCTAGGTATAAACACTGAGATGGAGTTTAGGGCACAAGATGCTTGTGAAGGATCAATGCCTGTGAAGGGAAGGAGAATAAAGCAGGATCAGATAGAGGGGAAAGTCTAACTGTAATTCAGGGTAAGCAGAATCATTGCCAACCCTGAAAGGAACAGGGAATTTTGTTTTTACATTTTGTGAGGTAAGCTGCTAGGCATCTAGCAGGGGACATCGATAAAGAGCAGGACCTGTAATGGACTGTTTCTCCATTTTCTTATCTGTGGGCTGCCAAATGATTCCTGAAACAATTGTATCAAATTAATTTTTGAGCCAAAATCAAACTACTGCTTTGTATAGTCTTCTGGTCAATGCTATTGACAAGGAGGTTTGGAATTAAAGAGAAAGTGTTCACTTTAGCTTTGTTAAATATACTATGCTGGTAGGATATCTGGGGTAAGTCAAAAAGACCTCTATAGCAGCACAATTCTGTTGGATGGAACTTTCTGTAATGATGAAAACATTCTATATGGTATCTGTGCTGTCCAATATGGTATCCACCAGTCACAGGTTGCTATTGAGGTTGAAATATAGCTAGAATGAGAAATTTATTTTCAAATGTTAAAAACTTAATTCAGTTCAATTTAAATAACCACATGAGACTAGTGTCTAGCTGAATTAATTTCCTACTGTTGCTGCAACAAATTACTACACCCTTGGTGGTTTAAAACAAAACAAATTTATTATTTTACAGTTATGGAAGTCATAAGTCAAAATGGGTCCTATGGGGCTAAAGTCAAGGTGTTGACAAAGTTGTGTCAGGGGATAGAGTCTAGGGGATAATCCATTTCTTTCCTTTCCCAGCTTCTGGAGGATGCCCACCTTCTTTTGCTCCCAGCTGCATCCCTGTGTCCTCCTCTGGCATAATTATCACATTTCCTTTTCTGATTCTAACTCTCCTGCTTTCCTTTTTCTCTTATAAGGATTTAAAAAAAAACCAACAAGATTTATTTATTTATTTGAGAGAGAGAGAGAGAGAGAGAGAGCATGAGCAGGAGGGGCAGAGGGAGAGGGACAGAGAATCTCAAGCAGACTCCCTACTGAGCATGGAGCATGGTGTAGGGCTCTATCCCAGAGCCCTGAGGTCATGACGTGAGCTGAAACCAAAAGTCAGATGCTGGAGCATCTGAGTGGCTCAGTCAGTTAAGTATATGTCTTTGGCTCAGGTCATGAGCTCCAGGTCCTGGGATCCAGCCCTGTGTTGGGAATCCCACTCAGTGGGGAGTCTGCTTCTCCCTCTGCCCCACCCCCCTCCTTGTACATGCACTCTCTTTCTCTCTCACTAAATAAATAAATATTTTTTAAAGGAGTTGGATGCTTAACCGATTATGTGACCCAAGTGCCCCTTATAAGGACCTATATGATTACAATGGGCCCCTTTAATATCTCAGGATAATCTACCATCTCAGGGTCCTTAATCATAACTACAATTTCCCTTTTGCCATCTAAGGTAATGTAGTCACAGGTTTTCTGGGGACTAGGAAGTGGATGCTCTTTGCCAAGGTGGATGGGTATATACTACTATATTGAAAGGTATGGTTCTAGACAGAAGTCAAGACTGGGCAAGTAGAGAAAAATCTGGAAGAATTGAAGATATAGAGTGAAATGTCAGAGATTCCTAGTTACAGAGGTAGAAATCAGGGTATAAACACTGTCAAGTGGTTATTAGATCCCATGGGAATCCTGATGGAGAAGAAGGGGTATTCAGTTTGAGAAACAAACATGGAGATGCATTAATTTACCTCAGTAAACTCTATTGTAACAACTATTAGAAATAAGGGCCAATAATATTTGCCTAATATCAGTTAATCTGAGTGTTATATAATGGTCAGATAGATTCTTTACCAAAACTTCTGTTTGATGCTTCCTAACTCAGTCAATTGTGTCAGTGAAAGCAGGCCAAGAGGGATTATTTGTTAGCAGAAAGATGAGTGACTATAAAGGAATGGGTTGGATTTTTATAAAGATGATACTCAAGCTTCCAAGGAAGTCCTGAACTCTGAAAAATAGGTCCTTATTCCAATGAATGTTGTTTCTGTTGCTCCAAATGTTTCTGTATTTCCTCTTTTGGACTTGTTTTCGAGTAACTGTGTAAGAAATGGCATAATTTAATTCTAAAGTATAATTTCTAACTGAATTAGTATCATACTTGGCTTATAGTTTTGATTGTTTTCCTAAAAAATAAGTTTGTCCCCCCTCAATGACTATTTTCTAACACTCAGCATAAGTTTTAAAAAGATGTCACATTCTTAAAGTGATTACAGAACAAAGCTTCACAATCATTTTGACCAATGAGAACATAACTTATTAAGCCACTCAGAATACTTTTAATATTCTTTATTAAAATAAAATAAAATGAAGACTAGGCTTGAAGAGTTCCCTCACAGACAAAACCAGATAAGCCCCATAAGCAAAACTTAGTGTAGCTTATTTCAGGAACACAAAGGAAACTTAGGTTATTTCTTGAAAATGCCTCCAATAGGAAGAAATAAAAAGATAGATAAACCATTAGCCAGCCTTATTAAAAACAAAAAGACTCAAATTAATAAAATCATTAATGAAAAAGGAGACATCACAAGCAATACCAAGGAAATACAAACAATTTAAAAAACATATTATGAGCAGCTATATGCCAATAAATCAGGCGATCTAGAAGAAATGGACGCATTTCTGGAAAACCACAAGTTACCAAAACTGGAACAGAAGAAATAGAAAACATGAACAGGCCAATAACCAGGGAGGAAATCGAAGCAGTCATCAAAAACCTCCCAAGACACAAAAGTCCAGGGCCAGATGGTTTCCCAGGGGAATTCTATCAAACATTTAAAGAAGAAACAATGCCTATTCTATTAAAACTGTTCTGAAAGATAGAAAGGGACAGAATACTTCCAAACTCGTTTTATGAGGCCAGCATCACCTTAATTCCAAAACCAGACAAAGACCCCACCAAAAAGGAAAATTATAGACCAATATCCCTGATGAACGCAGATGCAAAAATTCTCAACAAGATACTGGCCAATAGGATCCAACAATACATTAAGAAGTTTATTCACTATGACCAAGTGGGATTTATCCCTGGGATGCAAGGCTGGTTCAACACTCGTAAAACAATCAACGTGATAGGTCATATCAACAAGAGAAAAAACAAGAACCATATGATCCTCTCAATAGATGCAGAGAAAGCATTTGACAAAATACAGCATCCATTCCTGATAAAAACTCTTCAGAGTGTAGGGATAGAGGGAACCTTCCTCAGCATCTTAAAAGCCATCTACGAAGAGCCCACAGAAAATATCATTTTCAATGGGGGAACACTGGGAGCCTTTCCCCTAAGATCAGGAAACACGACAGGGATGTCCACTCTCACCACTGCTATTCAACAAAGTATAGAAGTCCTAGCCTCAGCAATCAGACAACAAAAAGAAATAAAAGGCATTCAAATTGGCAAAGAAGAAGTCAAACTCTCCCTCTTTGCTGATGACATGATAATGTACATAGAAAACCCAAAAGACTCCACCCCAAGATTGCTAGAACTCATACAGCAATTCGGCAGTGTGGCAGGATACAAAATTAATGCCCAGAAATCAGTAGCATTTCTATACACTAACAATGAAACTGAGGAAAGAGAAATTAAGGAGTCAATCCCATTTATAATTACACCAAAAGCATAAGATACCTAGGAATAAACCTAACCAAACAGGTAAAGGATCTATACCCTGAAAACTACAAAACACTTCTGAAAGAAATGGAGGAAGACACAAAGAGATGGAAAAGTACTCCATGCTCATGGATTGGAAGAATGAATATTGTGAAAATGGCAATACTACCCAGGGCAATTTACACATTCAATGCAATCCCTATCAAAATACCACGAACTTTCTTCAGAGAGTTGGAACAAATCATCTTAAGATTTGTGTGGAATCAGAAAAGACCCCGAATAGCCAGGGGAATATTGAAAAAGAAAACCATATCTGGGGGCATCACAATGCCAGATTTCAGGTTGTACTACAAAGCTGTGATCATCAAGACAGTGTGGTACTGGCACAAAAACAGACACATAGATCAGTGGAACAGAACAGAGAACCCAGAAATGGGCCCTCAACTCTATGGTCAACTAATATTCGATAAAGGAGGAAAGACTATCCACTGGAAGAAAGACAGTCTCTTCAATAAATGGTGCTGGGAAAATTGGACAGCCATGTGCAGAAGAATGAAACTAGACTCTTACACCATTGACAAAGATAAACTCAAAATGGATGAAAGAACTAAATGTGAGACAAGAATCCATCAAAATGCTAGAGGCAACACCCTTTTGAACTTGGCCACAGCAACTTCTTACAAGTTCTTACAATCTATGAAGGCAAGGGAAACAAAAGCAAAAATGAATTATTAGGACTTCATCAAGATAAAAAGCTTCTGCACAGCAAAAGAAGCCATCAACAAAACTAAAAGACAACCTACAGAATGGGAGAAGATATTTGCAAATGACGTATCAGATAAAGGGCTAGTATCCAAAGTCTATAAAGAACTTATTAAACTCAACAGCAAAGAAACAAACAATCCAATCATGAAATGGGCAGAAGACATAAACAGAAATTCCACCAAAGAAGACATACACATGGCCAAGAAGCACATGAGAAAATGCTCCGCATCCCTTGCCATCAGGGAAATACAAATCAAAACCACAATGAGGGACGCTTGGATGGCTCAGCAGTTGAGCACCTGCCCCTGGCTCAGGTTGTGATCCGTGGTCTCAGGATCGAGTCCCACATCAGGCTCCCTGCCTGGAGCCTGCTTCTCCCTCTATCTACGTCTCTGCCTTTCTATCTCTGTGTCTTTCATGAATAAATAAATAAAATCTTAAAAAAAAAAAAACAAAAGAAATACACCACAATGAGATACCACCTCACACCAGTGAGAATGGTGAAAATTAACAAGACAGGAAACAACAAATGTTGGAGAGGATGTGGAGAAAGGGGAACCCTCTTGCACTGTTGGTGGGAATGTGAACTGGGGCAGCCACTCTGGAAAACTGTGTGGAGGTTCCTCAAAGAGTTAAAAATAGAACTACCCTACGACCCAGCAATTGCACTGCTCAGAATTTACCCCAAAGTTACAGCTGTAGTGAAATGGCAGGACACCTGCACCCCAATGTTTATAGAAACAATGTCCACAATAGCCAAACTGTGGAAGGAGCCTTGGTGTCCATCGAAAGATGAATGGATAAAGAAGCTGTGGTTTATGTATACAATGGAATATTACTCAGCTGTTAGAAATGACAAATACCCACCATTTGCTTCAACGTGGAATGAACTGGAGGGTATTATGCTGAGTGAAGTAAGTCCATTGGAGAAGGACAAACATTATATGGTCTCATTCATTCGGGGAATATAAAAAGTAGTGAAAGGGAATAAAGGGGAAAGGAGAGAAAATGAGTGGGAAATATCAGTGAGGGTGATAGAACATGAGAGACACCTACCTCTGGGAAACGAACAAGGGGTAGTGGAAAGGGAGGTGGGCAGCGGGTTGGGGTGATTGTGTGACGGGCACTGAAGGAGGCACTTGGCTGGATGAGCGTTGGGTGTTATACTATATGTTGGCAAATCAAACTCCAATAAAAAAATATGCAAAAAAAAAAAAACTCAGAAAAAAAAATGCCTCCAATATCAAAAATAAAAATTAAATCATGTTCCTAAAATGGTACAGGATAATCACTGTTAATCACTCCCCTGCTGTCAGGACAACCCCACTGTTATATCCTATCACTGTAAAGGTTAAACTTCATTTTCACTCTATTAGCCATCCTGTTGCAGCATGCCTCTGAGCTCCATAACTAGTTTCAGTTTGAAGTATCTCTATTCACAGTTTGTTTCTTCCCTGATTAAAATACTGATATCAAGTAAAATTCTCTGAATTTCCTTTTGATACTTTGCATATCAAAAAACTTAAATATTCCAAGGTGACTATTTAGAGAGGAAAACATGAGCTGAGCCATAATTGTTAGTGTGGGGGTTATTAAAAATCAGTGCATTGTGATCAGATCTCTTGTCCACTTCAGTGGAACAGTTTAATTTTATAAATATGTGCTGAATGTTCTTTATGTGCTGATATGATACAAATGCATATGACAGAGTCGCTGTCTGAACTTCAGTTCTCTTAGAGTCCGGTGAGAGATATAACTAAATAAATGGTTTCCCACTCTCAAAACTTGCAGGTGTATCCTCAAATTGCAAATCTTTACCAAGTACTTGTTAGTGTTTATTTCTTTAGCACTTTCCAGTCTACAGAAACCTCATGTGCTTCCTAGGTGCTACCACACCATAAATAAGGAAGCCGTGACCTGGGAAGAGGAGGGGACTGCTGATCATTACTTGGGCAATAAGTGGAGGAAGATTATTACCTACCTATTAATAGCTTTTCAAACTACTTATAGCAAGCTTGAGCTTCTATTCTGCTGTCCTGTCCCCCAAGTTAGAAAGTGATAGATGGCTCATCGGGGATCCCTGGGTGGCTCAGCGGTTTAGCGCCTGGTTTTGACCCAGGGCGTGATCCTGGAGACCCGGGATCGAGTCCCACATCAGGCTCCCTGCATGGAGCCTGCTTCTCCCTTTGCCTGTGTCTCTGCCTCTCTCTCTCTCAGTCTGTGTCTCTCATGAATAAATAAATAAAATATTAAAAAAAGAAAGTGATAGATGGAAGAAGATAGGATGCATTATTATAGGAGCCCACAGGAAGGAGGGAGGACTTGATTGGGAGCAACCAGAGAAGATGTCATAGAATGGGCCTAGAATGATGAATGATGTGTGGGAGCTGGGGCTGACCCAGGTGGAGAGACTAAACAAGGATTCTAGAATGTGCTTCTCCATCTCTAGGCTCATTATCTTCTTATGGATACACTTTTCTTTTTTCCTCTCTGCATGTACTATATTCTCATAATACCAAATACTTATTTTTCCTACAATACCAACTATTGGCCATTCCCTAAACACACCTTGTTTTCTCAATGCCTTCTTCGCAGTCATAAATGCCTATTTATCTTATCAGTAGAATAATTTCTTCTGTGAAGCTTCCCCTTCACTTCCCCCACCATTCCCTTGCCCCAGGAAGGAAGACTATGGGCCTCTTTCTAGCTTCACATACCAACAAGGAAAGAGATAGAAGCCAGGCAGATCTGCGAAAGACCATGTTAAGAATTTGCAGAGTGCTGAGGTATGTTAAGCTGAGTGAAAATAGGGAGGGGAAAGTAGAGGAGACATCTGGTGGTAGTGGCATTTAGTGGGGCAGCCCCGGTGGCTCAGCGGTTTAGCGCCACCTTCAGCCCAGGGTGTGATCCTGGAGACCCCGGATTGAGTCCTGCGTAGAGCTCCCTGCATGGAGCCTGCTTCTCCCTCTGCCTCTGTGTGTGTGTGTGTGTGTGTGTGTGTGTGATGAATAAATAATTAAACCTTAAAAAAAGATTGAGGACAGGGAGTGGATGAGGTGAGAGAAAAGAAGTGAGTCTAACATGACTCTGAGATTTTGATCCTGGCTGATTTAGGGCAGTTGTCAGGAAATTTGTTCTAAATATTTTAGACTTTGTGGGCCATAGAGTTTCTGTCACAACTACTCAACTCTGCCACAGTGGCACAAAAGCAGCCACAGACCATATATAGATGATGTATAATAAATCTCTTAACAGAAACAGGTGATGGGCTGAATTTGTGCTGTAGGCTGTTGTTTGCAAACCTGCCTGAGAGGATGGTGGCTCCTTCGTCATAAATTGAGGCTCTAAGAGCTGAGGTCTGCGGATGAGGGAAAACTGGCAGGGATGGGACTTAATTAAACTTGGATGTGCTGAGTCTGAGATGCTGGCATGCTCTCCGTGTGAAGGGTCCAGTAGGCAGTTTGGAACAGATAGTTGTTGGAAAAATCAAGATGGGCACAGGCTAACATATGAGTTTCGCTTTGAATTAATTTCTATAGGAGTATAATCTACATAAAACATTTAAAAGATATGAAGTTACGCTTGTTCCAGTTTCCAAAATTCAAGGAGCACAGCTAACTTTCATTTAAAGAAGGCCTGCAATTTGAAACGAGTACATAAAGAATTAGGGGGCTCCCTCAATGTCATTGATTGGTCAACGTAGGACCCTAAAATATTAAGTCTCCTGTGGCAACTTGAAAACAAACCAAATAAAGAACCAAAGATGCTCTTTCCCCTATATCCTCTATCTTTGCTGGCAGTACCCTAAGCTAGAGTCATAGGGATTATCTGAGCTTTCTCATTCTCCCTTAGGACCCTCCCCTTCTATTCATCTGGATTATTCCATGTTTTTAGTGTTTCAGATGCTGATCTTTCTTATTTATTGCTGCTGCCTTGCTTTGAGGCCCTCATCAGGTTTTTTTAAAGATTTTATTTATTAATTCATCAGAAACACAGAGAGAGAGGCAGGCTCCCTGTAAGGAGCCTGATGTGGGACTCGACCCCTGGCCCTGGGATCACGCCTTGAGCCAAAGGCAGATGCTCAACCGCTGAGCCACCCAGGTGCCCCCGTCATCAGTTTTTGACTCAATCACTACAATATTCATTTTAACTTTTCTCCCAATCCTTGACCTTACTCTATACTACTATTAATATAATATTATATATTATAATAATCCTGATACTAACCCTCTCTCTTGCATTCTGTGTGCTGTGTTTATCATTGATTTCAGAGATGCATTTGGAGAATTTGGGCTTCCCTTCTCTACTGGGAAGCCCAAAGAATCTGGTTCCAAAGGAAGAAGTCTTTTATTAGGGAACACAGGTACCTCCTGGTCGCTTTTGTTTCCTTGTACCAAGACCAGCAGTTAGGCAAGGAAAAAGCACCATCCTAACAGAAGTAATTGACCCTAATGATCAGGAGACAGTAGGGCTGTTGTACATACACAATGGTAGCAGGGGGATATATCAGGTACCCAGATGATTTACTATGGTGTTGCTTGATTCTCTCCTAATTTTTATAGTAAACAGACAAGTGCATAAACCAGGTTCTCTACGGTCCAACTATGAAGGTAAATGGACAAGTGCAGAAGCCCTATTTTTTAGAAAGTATGGGGTTCTAAAACTTGTCAGAGTCCCTCCCTCAGATAAGCCCTTTAGACTATCAGAGGTAATAGGTAAGAGTGAGAATAATCTAGAATGTGTAGTCAAGCAAAAAGATGCTAAGCATTAGTTGCAGTCCTGAGACTAGCTGGAATCATGGAGGCTTCAGTTCATTCTGCTAACTTTCCATATGGAAGTCTTCCCTGGTAAAAAGACCAACCAGAATCCTGGAAGAGTTCTTCTCAGATGGGACGAAGCAAGCAGATCTGAGTGACGCAAGGAGTAAACTCCAGTGGATGCTGAGGTGCACAGCCCTGGTGGCCTCTTCAGGGCCAAGGCACCTATGCTCCTGCCTGTCAGCATTGTTGCCTGCTGACTGCTCCAGGCTGAGGCCCTCCTCAGGTTATACCGTAGAAAGGCCTAGCCTCTGCTTTAATTTGGGACATAGCTAAAGAACTAAACCAGTCCCAGAGCTACATGTGGGAGTGGCCAATCACTCTGCTGCAAATGCATCACAGTTCAACTTCTCCCCCAGCCCAGTCCTGCCTCCCTCACTCCCTTTGTAAGTATTGTCACTGCAGACACTTCGCAATAAGCCACCCACCTGCAAATCTCCATCTCAGTGTCTGTTCCCCTGGGATCCCAACGTATGATATCAACATTACAACATTTTCCAAGTGGATAACCAGGGAGGTATCATTTCAAGTCTTGGACTCGAGTAAGCACACTTTTTATTAACGAAAATTGTGCTCTTGATTCTTTTGAAGTTCAGGATATAAAAGCTTACTATCTACTGCAGCCCTGCTGCTCACAGGCCGGCCGGTTCAGCCACTGATCATGGCTTCTCTTCGGGCACATCATTTAAGTACTGTGGTATCATTTTATAACCAGCCAGGAAATTGAGCCCAAATTCTAGACTGAAGACCTTTGAAAATCATGTTAAAGTCATATTAATTCAATTTCTGTTACTTTGGTTATATTTTATGATATATTTCAAACTGTCACTTTTTAATCTTCCTGATTTTCATTGTTTATTAAAAGATGAATGATGTACTATAACCCAATTGAATCAACTGGACCAAATATGTGAGATGAAAGCTATGTAATGTTGAAAAGGCTGCCGACCAAATAAAATTTTCCAGGATACAAAACAAGTAGATTAAGGAAGTCAGTGTTCTGCCTCATGGTCACTTGACTGTGATAGTCAGTGATGAAGATAAATGGAGTCTGAAATTGTGTCCATGTTATGTATTCAGTCAACACATCCTAAAGTGGAGGAAATGTACTCACAAGGTCAATATGGCCCTTGGCATTTGTACAGGTGGCAGAGCAGTTTAACATCCAAAATACTGGCTATAAGATAGTACAAAAACTCACTTAGGCCTCTAGCACCTACATCTAGTGTTTAGGAGACTGATTTGAGTTACATGCTCAGTCCATTAATTTTACATTATATCCAAACCTTGTAAGGTTCTGTATTTCTTTGGTAAGATTTTCTGTTAGTGTAGAATTTAGAACTTTGGAGCTGTCTTACATTATAATTATTGGCTGAATTGCTTGCCTTGCCTTCTGGATTGTAAACCATCTGTGGTCAGGAATGGTGGTTCATTCTTTTTTTATATATATCTTGTGTACAGGGATTTGCAGGCAGCGTGTTAGCAATAGGTGATCTGGATTTACTTAGGGCTGGGAGAGCATTCAGAATTCAAGTAGGTGAAACTTCTCATTTTTAAGAAGAAGAAAATGAATCTTTGAGCAGTAGGAAATAATTTTTTTTTTTTTTTTGTGGAAGAGCTAACTGAGGCAAACCATATAATATGTACTAAGTAAAATGAGAAAATGTAAGGACTCAAATGTACTTTATTCCCTGTTTTTATGCAATTACTTCCACCTGATTAGAAAGTAAATTGCCCATAATTAAGTAACCCTACCTGTTAAAAACACCTTATCTCACAGGATGGCTTCTTAAGATTATAAATTTTGACTGCTAGGGCAGCCCCGGTGGCACAGCGGTTTAGCGCTGCCTGCAGCCTGGGGTTTGATCCTGGGGACCCTGGATCAAGTCCCACGTCGGGCTCCCTGCATGGAGCCTGCTTCTGCCTCTCTCTCTCTCTGTGTGTGTGTGTGTGTTTCTGTGAATAAATAAATAAAATCTTTTTTAAAAATTTTGACTGATAAACTTCCATTTCCTAAATATTTTTTCTTTTTTTTTTCAGTAGAAGGTACAATATCATAGGCTCATCTACAAAAAGGGAAAATTTGATAATTTCTTACTTCTTCAAAGTATCTGCAGACCAAATTATCTTCTAAACCTCAAAATCCTACATATTCATAAAATATGTTGCTAATCTTATTTCTGAGGTTTTTTTTGTTAGTTAGCAGTTATAAATATTAGGTGAACCATTTTTAAAAATATTATAATATCAATCTTCATAGCAATTGCTTAGGTGATATATTGTGATAAAATTTAGTTACCTGCTTTCTTGGATACAGTTATATTTCACCCTCCATTAGGTGTCTGCCTTGTCAGGTATCAAATAAAATTCTAGAACAAATTAATGAATCATAAGCTTAGAGCCAGGGCTGGCTTCATGGGCACGAGACCTCCACGTTTATATAGAGCCCCCAACTTAGAAGGGCTATGTGCTGGGTTTTTTTTTTAAATATTTTATTTATTTATTCATGAAAGACAGAGAGAGAGAGGCCGGGACACAGGCAGAGGGAGAAACAGGCTCCATGCAGGGAGCCCGACGTGGGACTCGATTCCGGGTCTCCAGGATCACACCCTGGGCCGAAGGCGGCGCTAAACTGCTGAGCTACCTGGGCTGCCCTATGTGCTGGTTTTAATGCTTAAAAATTCTTAAGAATCCTCTAACAAGGGCCCTACATTTTCATTCTGTGCTAGTCCCCACAAATTAAGTAGCCAATCTTAGAAGTAATTTGAAACACTACCAAATTCTTATATTTCCTTCACACTTCTAATAAATATTAGAAATATTTCTTTTGTAAACCTTCAATTATAGAAAGGTTGAGAATTGTCTCTAAAACTCAAAAAACCCCACCTTTTTTCTGAGTTAAATGCATTCAACTACTTTTCTATCTTTGTAGCTATAAAAGTGAATCATTTTATTGTTGGAGGACCTTGGGTGTATGGGTTAAAATCCTAGGTTTAAAGATATATAAAACAGGACAAGTTTTTCTGGAATGGCTAGTGGACTTTATGTGTCTAGAAGCCAAATCTATCCCATTCACAACTGATTCCCTGGAGTTTTGTACAGTGCATGGCATGTAGTAAGAATAATTGCTCTTCTAACCAAATCCTGACTTTTATGGCTTTAATTTTTAATATCTTCTTTTTCTTATTATTAAATGTAGAAAATAAAAATGAATTGATATTGCTGGTTACCTGGGACCTGATTAAATGAGGTTCTAGTGAATATGGTGCCAATTATTGGCATATGTAACAAATCTGTTGAATTGGCAGATTTTTGTACAGAAATTCTTAGACTAAAGGTTTGGGAATAGAGGAATGAGATTTGGAAAACATGGAGTATAGGGAAATGAAAGAAGTAAATTTATAATGCTCAGAAAACTAAGTCCTTGAAACCACCATATAATTTAAGACTCAAATGAAATTAGCTCAATCACATGTGCATCAAGAGACTCAACTTCCTTTCAATTCTCTCCAGGGATTCCTTGAAAGAGAGGAGGGAGTTTCTTGGAGTTGCTTGATCCTGAGTTCCTGTTTCTGCTAAATCAATTGAGTTTGAAAATTATCTTGCCTTGTTCCTCAAATACTATCTTTTCCATATCGTGGCTGCTTCTGTGGGAACCTACATGAGTGGTAACAGATTTTTATAAAGATTTAGGATATGGGAAGGATTATACTTCTTACAAACACTTTGAATTTAATATCAACGAGTTCCCATTCTTAAATGTCCATCTGCATTCCTAACAATGGGAATTTGTCACTGAATAACATTTCTCCTTGGGCTCTAGTCACCTGTCATGTCACTCTGTTCCCTCCTTCTATAATCCATGCTTATTTCCACCACTCTCTCACTACTTATCCCATCTCCTTTCATTCTATATCCACATATCTATAATTTCAAGTTAGTTTTGTAAATATAGACAGTTCTTTCCAAGATGGGAACTGTGGTAAAAACTGAGAAAAAAAAAAGACTACAAAATACATACTTACAATTTTATTTATATTTACTCTAAATAAAAATAGGATAGTACACACAGTTCTTTGACTTGGTCTGCTTCTTTAAACATCTCTTCACTCCTTCCATATCCTTCACCTTTCTATTATATTTCTCCTAATCATAGATGAAAAAACTGATTGGTCAAAAAAAATTATGAGAAATTTTATTTTCACATTATAGCATAACAAAATCATGTTTTTCAAATCATACAGATGTGTATTAATAATAAATTCATAATAGTCAATTAGTAAAGGTTTTCAGAGTTAAAGATTCTGGTTTATTTTTTTGCCCACTCCTATTTTATTTTATTTTATTTTATTTTATTTTATTTATTTTATTTTATTTTATTTTATTTTATTTTATTTTATTTTATTTTCTTCATTTGTTAAACCACTTTATTGAGTTATGAATGACATACAAAAAGCTGCACATATTTAATGTATACAATGTGATGAGTTTGGAGGTAAGTATATACCCAAGTAAGTATATCACCACGATCTATGCAATCGACTTATCCATCATCTCCAAAACTTTCTTCCTGTATTCTTTTTATATTATTATGCTGTATGTGATTAGAACACTTAACATAAAATCTACCCTCTTAGCAAATTTTTAAAACTATAATGCAGTATTGTTAACTATTGGCACTATGTTGTACAGTAGATCTCCAGGATTTATTTATCTTGTATAACTAAACTTTAGTACCCTTTGATGAATAGCTCCCCTCCCCTCTCCCCCCAACCCAGCCCTGGCAGCCGTCATTATACTATGCTACTATCAGTGTTACTATCAGTTTGACTATTTTAGATTCCTCACATAAGTGGTATCATGTACTCTTTGTCTTTCTGTGTTCTGGGTTATTTCACGTGGCATAATGTCCTCCAAATTCATTCATGTTGCTGCAAAGGGCAAGATAACCATTTTGTTGAGAGATTTTATCATGAATAGATGAATGGATGCAGGATGCATGGATGCGGGAAAACATTTTTCAAATGTTTTTTTCCTGCATCTATTAAAATGATCATATGATTTTAATTCTTTATTCTCTTAATGTGGTATATCACATCTATTGGTTTGCCTATGCTGAACCATTCTTGCTTCTCAAGGATAAATCCCACTTGATCATGTGTGTAATTCTTTTTAATGTGCTATTGAATTCAGTTTGCTATTATTTTGTTGAGGATTTTTACATTAGAGATATTGGCCTGTAGTTTTCTTTTCTTGTGGTGTCTCTGTCTGGTTTCAGTATTTGGTGATGCTGACCTGACAAAATGACTTTAGAAGTATTCTCTCTTCTAATTTTTTAGGAAAGTTTTAAAAGGATTGATATTAATTCTTTTCTAAATATTTGTTTTAATTCACATATGAAGCCCTTTGGTTTTGAGTTTTTCTTTTTGGGAGGTTTTGATTACTGCTTCAATATCCTTGTTTATTATTGGTCTTTTTAAAAGTATTTATTTATTCACAACAGAGTCAGAGGGAGAAGCAGGCTCACTGTGGAAGCCTGATGCAGGACTCGATCCCAGGACCCTGTGATCACAACCTGAGCCAAAGGCAGACACTCAGCCACTGAGCCACTCAGGCACCCCATTTATATTGCCCTTTTCAGCCTTTCTTTTTTTTTTTTTTAATTTTTTTTTTTCTTTTCAGCCTTTCTATTTCTTCTTTTGTCAGTCTAGGTAGATCTATGCTTCTAGGAATTCATCCATTTATTCTAAGGTGTCCAATTTATTTGTGTGTCATTATTCATAATAGTATTTTATGATCATTTTTATTTGTGTCATCAGCTATGTTTCCTCTTTCATTTCTGATTTTCTTTATTTAAGTCTTCTCTGTTCTTTTCTTGATCAGTCTAGCTTAAAGCTTGTTGGTATTGCTTATCTTCTTTAAAAACCAACTTTTAGCTTCATTGATTTTGTAGTTGTTGTTCTCTACTTCATTTATTCCTGTTCTAATCTTCATCATTTCCTTCCTTCTGTTAACTTTGGAAGGGAGGGACACCCAGAAAAAATTTATTTGAAGGTGATTTATAAAATGGGAAATTAGTGGCATATGAATTGTATGTTCTTTGGAGGGTGAGGCCATTTTGTAATTTGTGAAAATCCAACAGGCAATTTGTGCTGTCAGTTCCCTAAAATAGTTTTAAAAAGAAAAACTGGCAGTATTTAACCAAGTATAATCTTTTCTGAGGAAGTACTCCAATCCCACTCTTACCCAGTGACAGTTTCTGGCTCTGTGAATGTTTAGGCAGATGAAGAGGGAGCCACAATGACACAATAAATTAATACACTTCCAAGAGACTCTTGTGAAATACTAAAGTATCCTTCCAAACCAGAAAGGGCTACTTACACATTATTCATGTCAATAAGAGGATTTAATTTTTGAATCTTTTTTGAGGATCCAGAGGGATACCTCATGAATTATATCTCATGAAATAAGAAAGATTAATTCAGTTCTAATGGTTTTCATATGGCCAAGTGAAGCATTTTTAAATTTGGCAACAATCTGTAAAATATTATAATGCTCGTACTTGGATGATGATCAGTAATTAGAAGGGAAGGCAGGAACACATAAGTCTCACCTGAGGAGCTTTTCAAATGAGTAATTTCCCCATCTTCTGCCAGAAATTGTGACCACTATGTCTAGAGATGTGCATGTCTACATGCAATATACATAGCAGATGGTTCTCTTGCAGAAGAGAAGCTCTACTTGGTGTAATCCAAAGAGTATATACTTTGATTCTCCATTCAATTTTTTAGGTCAATTAACATGATTCCATCCTCTTCTTCAGAGCTACTGATTCAGAACATTCATGGGTGTGACCCCCAAAAGAGATCATTTAAAAATGCTCCCTGAGGCATTAAAATAATCCATTAGTTTCCTAATGAATTTGGGATCCAGTGCCCCAGAGCATTGTTTGTCAAGCTTGGCTCAAGAATCACTTGTATCAGCACCACCTGTGAACTAGATAAAATGTAGATTTTTGGGTTCCATCTTAAGTTCATGTACTCTGAGATGAAGCCTATAAAAAGACATTTTTTAACTAGCTTTGTCCCTGATGTTTGAGAATACCCTGGAAAACTAAGTTTGTTCCTGGTAAAGCAATGAAAAATCAAAGCTAAGGTATAATCAGTTATAGGACTGGTTGTCCTATAAAGCATGTCAAAGACTCATATCAGGCAGAGCATGAAAACCAGCAGGATGCCAAGTTCATATTAGGTGGGTATGAGAGAGATGGGCTTAGTCAATAGTTTGTAATAGGGGCGCCTGGGTGGCCCAATCCATTAAGTGTCCAACTGTTGATTTTGGCTCAGGTCACAATCTCCGGGTCACGAGATCAAGCCCCACATTGGCTCCATGCTGGGTGTGGAGTCTGCTTAAGATTATCTCTCCTCCCTCTGACCCTCCCCCCTCCAAAAAGTAGTCTGTAATAAAAGAAATAAGGGGAAAATGGTAAGAATCAGCAAGAAGCATTCACAAGAGAACACAGAAGTCTCTCTAGGGAGTTCCAATGGCTGCAGTCTTAGCAGAAGGATGAATTCAAAAGCTGCAGAGCTCACCCTCAGAGTCAAGAGTTTAGTTATAGGATAATACAATGAATGTTTTGAGACATCTTCATTGATTGTCTTAATCAGGGCTCTTTGGTTTGGAAAGTAGAGACATTCAGACTAGTTTAAACAAAGGAAGTTTACTATAAGAATGTTCATAAAGTGAAAACCAGATGAAATCTACAAAAATGCAAGTGCTCAATGTTAGAGATGGAGGCATTTCTGGATTGAAGGAGGCCTAGATACCTACAAACAAAAACTTAAAGACTGTCATTCTGGTGCCCTGCCATTAGTAACACTCAGCTGCTCTCCACCTGTATGAAATATTCTAGGTTTTCTGCTTTAAAATTAATATTTTTTCTTTGATTTCCATTTAGTTTTTCCAAACTGGGCTCTAACTGGCTAAGCCAATTGTTGGTGTGTTTTTCTCCAAGTTGGCCAATTGTGGATTAGAATATCAAAACTGGTCTAATCATTGTGGTGGCAGAAGATGAGAATGGAGTTGGAGATCAGGCCTACACACGAAAATGGCTACTTTGGAAGCAAGGGGTGCTGGGAGAGACAGATTCCTTTAAAACACAGAAGGTAGACATGGCTGGGTGGCTCAGTGCTTGAGTGTCTGCTTTTGGCTCAGGTCATGATTCTGAGGTCCTAGGATCGAGTCCCACACTGGGCTCCTGGAGGGGAGCCTCTCCCTCTGCCTATGTTTCTGCCTCTGTGTGTGTGTGTGATGAATAAATAAATAATCTTAAAAAAAAAAAAGTGGGCTCTGCAGACGGGCAGAGTAAACATGTTTTGGACTTCCTCTTTTTACTTGAATCACTTAATGTCAGCAATAGTTTTCACTTGGGAACCTGATAATTTTGCTTGACTTTTCATGTTAGGGCATTGAGAAAAACAGACAGACAAGCTGGCTAAGAACTCAGGGAAAAAACTGGAACCCTGATATCTGGATAAGACACTGATGATCGAGATTCAGAAAGACAGAGCCAATCCACTGTTTTGGCCCGTATGTCAATAAACTTGTGTACCTTAGGATTAGGTCTGTACAAATAATTTGATAGAGTTTTTAAAAACTATTGCTGTTATTATTTATTTATTTATTAGACAGAGAATGAGAGAGTGCTAATTAGTGGGGGAGGGGCAGAGGGAGAGGGAGAGAGACTCTGAAGCAGCCTCCATGACCCACCGTGGACCCCGACATGGGGTTCAATCTCACAGCACTGACATTATGACCTGAACTGAAATCCAGAGTTGGACACTTAATGGACTGAACCACTCAGATGCCCTACAACACAATAGGTTTTTACCTTCCTTACTTTTTATTTTATTCTTCTCTGAATTCAGATAAATGTGTGAGATTTCAGACTATGCTTCAGTACCCTTCTGCCAACTGGCCTTGAGATTTCAAATCTTGCTAAAATTACAATGACTTTTTTATGGATATATTTCAGTAGATCTATATAACTTTCTCTTAGCTTTGGTAGCTGGTTGGAAAAAGTCTATGTCATATCAGCAATTCTTATATCTCAGTATGAAGATTTTTTTTTTCTGCTCATATTCTACAGTGAATTCTTCTGAGATTTAGCAAAGACCAATTTTATTTAGACTTGTGAAAATGTGAAGATATTCCACCCTCTAGTCTTCTCTTATGACAATTTTCCACTTCTTCCATCATGAGAAATCCTAATCCTACATTATTTGTATGCCTTTGAGAAAAATAAGTGCTGGCTTTATGAAACCAAATAAGAAGAATATGGGGCAGCCACCATGGCCCAGCGGTTTAGCACCACCTTCCGTCCAGGGTGTGATCCTGGAGACCCAGGATCGAGTGCTACGTTGGGCACCCTGCACAGACCCTGCTTCTCCCTCTGCCTATCTCTCTCTCTCTGTCATGAATAAATAAATAAAATATTTTAAAAAAAGAAGAAGAATTATTAAATGATCTCAGATATGTTCAATAATGAAGAAAGGAGAAAATATATCTAAAAGGGCAAAGGTGAAACATCTAGAAGTAAAAACATTGAATCGTATGTTCAGAGACCAGAGTCTAGTCCCAACTGTGACATTAACCCCGTCTTCTTGGACAAAGTCACCTAAAACTCCTGAAAAATTAAGCATTTACATTGGTTCTATAAACTATATATACATGTATGTATTTACGTGTATATATAAAGAGTATATGTATATATGTGTAGGGGTATATTTTAAAAACAGATGATAATATATATTACATATATAAAAGATAATATATTACATATATAAAATATATACACAACATATTAAATATGTAATATGTTATATTTAATATATAGTATATATAATTATATGTGTAACACATTGTGTATATATACACAGAAAACTCAAACTTTTTATATAATTTCTTTGTAAGTTCAAGCTCCCTCTTTGGAATACCCAGAACCATGTGCTAAGGACTTTGTATTTCAGTCAACAGTGTTCATTAATCCAACCACCCATCCATCCATTTAGTGCTCACCAAACTCTGAGGTGCTAGATAGTGACATGGTAAGGTTTGATATCTGAAGGGAGAGGAAATAAATAACTCCAATTCTGTTTTGCTTTTGTTTGTTTGTTTCTTCCTTATCTTAAGTCCAGTTTTCATTTTATGGAAGGAATTGAGGCAATGTGTCTCTTAAAGGAAGTAGCATGTATCCTTATCTATCCCCAAGAATTAGTGGGGTACTCAGTAAGTAGTTTAAAGCATGAATATACGAACACATGTGTGAATGTACTTCAGAGCCACAATGCTAGAAATTTCTCTATGATATATGCCCTTTGAATACCTCTTGTCTAAGGTTACTATGAAAAATAAAACCAGGGATTTGAAAAATGGAATATGTCTCATTTCTCATTTGTTCAAACTTAGTATGTTTGTGCAGTGGAGGACAACGGAGAGAGGAGAAAGGAGAGGAAAATGAAGATAGGGAGTAATTGAGAAAACATTTTGGAATGCTGTATGCATGGTCAAAAGAGGTCAAAATGTTGTATGCATGGTCAAAAGAGGTTAAGAGTTCTACATCCAGATGATGCACCAGAGTGGCATTACCACTAGCTCTCCCAAGCCTTCCACCTCCCTCACTTCAAATCTAAATCTCTTCTCTTTTAAGAATAATGAAAATGTTGTAGTGATGACATGGATGAAAACTAATCCAGTTGAAATATCAATTTTGTGAAGGCAATTTAGAAATAAAAATAATTCTATCCAAATTCCTCATTCCTGTGGCTAGTCAAACTTTCCTTAGGTTTAATAGTAAATGAGAGAGCAATATTTATAGTTGACTTTGTCATTGTGGGAACATATGCAACCTCAGCCCAAAGGGATGCTCAGACTTCAGAGACAAGCTGGCAAAGAAAGGAGCATATGTTAGGACAAGCTGCCATAAGACAACTGGAGAGAAATGTAAACCAGGCTACTGTGGTTGTCTTTGCAAAGGCAGTTAGCTTTTAGGTCATTTTTATTGCAACCAGTATCCAGTTATGGTGACGTGGCCATGGAAGCTTAATGACCAAGCACTGCCACTCTATTTTGTTATTATTACCTAAATATTATATAGTGGGTTTTTAAAAATGTTATTTATTTATTCACGAGAGACACAGACAGAGAGAGGCAAGGACATAGATAGAGGGAGAAGCAGGTTTCCTGGAGGGAGCCCTATGAGGGACTTGATCCTCGGATTCGGGGATCATGCTTTGAGCCCAAGGCAGATGCTCAACCACTGAGCCACCCAGGCTTCCCCAAACCACCCTGTTTGAATCTGCTTCTTATGAATTATTTAATCACACTGTGCCTCAAAAGATGGAGCTTTTATTATCTATTTCATGGTATTGAGAGGATCAAAAGGGCTATCTCTAAAATATCTAGAACAATTCTTTGCTCCTTTGGCTCAATGTGAAGAATCAAATGTTAACAATCAAAAGAGAAGAGTACATTTCTTGGCACAGATAGAAATTTAAAAAGAAATGAGACTTGCTTTTCAGGATTAGGTGTATGCAGTCTTGCATCATGTACCAGTTTGAATTAAGACTGAATTAAGAGTGAGCTAAGTCATATCCCAAATTTAAGATCATGATTTAATAATTCAAGCCAAATTCGTGGAAGATCGTGTTATCTTTCACGTAATCAAGCATTAAATATCCTTTAAAATATGTAAGGATCAGCAGTGATGATACCCTATATAGCTACAGTCCCATCTCATACTTTAGGCTTTCTTTCTTTTTTTAGGCCTTATGCTTAGGCTATATTGTGATCATTCAGACAGCAAAAAATTCCCACTGATCGAAAAAAATGGCTTGTGGAGTCAATGAAGAGGAACAATGCACATACTTAAAGAAACTCATGGTGCCTTCACATGGGACCAATAAATGGCCTTAATCTGCTTGTTCCAGCAGGCCTGGCAGCTATGAAATCAAGTGCTCTGAAAAAAACGAATCGTCATTTCTTTAATCTACAATTCACCAACTTTGACAGTAAGTTTTGCTTTTTTTTTTCCTCCCCAGAACACAAAAAGAGCAATAGCAACAATAATAAAAGGTATTCTTAACTGTCCTTTTTTTTTTTTTTTTTTTTTTCCGTACTGTTTTGGCATAACCTGTGGACATTCTCTTTCAACAACTTGTTTAGAGCTCTCAACACTTCCAAGTAATGTAACACTCCACACAGAACCTTTGTGTCATCAGGCTGATTTCTTTTCCTTGTTACTGTATTTTCAAATAATTCCATCCCATTCACTGTGTTCCATAGGTGGCTTCTGATTTCTCAGGGCTAGAAATAGGTCCCTAAGGGATAATGGAAGACTCCCGTGACTGGCTGCAAGATTTCCTTTTAACATTGGGCTCTAGAGACTCAAAAATATTTATCATTTGACACAGCAGACGGTCTAGAGAAGATATTTGGCTTTATAATCAGCAAAATGGGTTATTCAGTGCAAGAAGGAGCCACGGCCTTAGATTGGGCATGAAGTTTATTTTCCTTTTTTTTTTTTTTTTGAGTTTCTTTTCTTTTTTTTTGTTTTTTTGTTTTTTTGTTTTTGTTTTTGTTTTTGTTTTTTTTTGAGTTTATTTTCTAATTGCTACTGGGAGAGGAGTGAGTATCTGAATAGGGATAAGGAGTTGAGTCCTGCTGCTTTTTTATTGAGTCACCTGTCAGCAACTTCTTCCAACTAACGCTATTATACTTGGGAAGTTGTTCTTCATTTTCTGTGGTTTATTTTCTCCTCTCATGACTGTCAAGATAGAACTTTGGAACCTGTGAATTATGTAAATACCATTAGAGAAGATATAGATAATGAAGATTCCGGTATAATCCATCTTCTTAGAAACCACAGAGAAGGGCAATCTGCAAAAAGCCAATCTCCGTTTCCAGACAAAATGAGGTTCAACTGAAATCTCATTCCAAATTACTGAAATCATCAGTGCAAGAAGATATGCCTGCAGTTCCTACAGCTTTGTCCCTTTAGAATCATTTTGCAGTTTGTATTCACCAAAGGCACACCTGGGCAATATACAGGGGACTGTTTTTAACAGTGCCAAGATTAATAATGCCAAGATTAAAGGTTATAAACATGTAACACTGAATGTTGAAAAGCCACACACAATCTAAGATTTCTGATCAGAAGAAATGTGATGGCCTAGTGAGTCTATTATCAGTTTTACGTATATTTTGGTTTGTCTTAAAGGCAGCATAGAGCTCCAGGCAGGTAGAGTGATTTTTCACCAGATAATGCCCAGTCATTTTCTTGATTCTTATTATTTCTTCTTCTGTTAGTTGTTCATGTTTTGTTTTTATATTGCTGGTCCCTGGGTGCTAGTGAAGATTAGGAAATAACAGAATTTCTCCTGTAAAAATCCCCCAAATAAATTTAAGAAAATATTCAGAAGATAGATAAGTTATATTTTGAAAATTGATTGGTTAGAACTGAGAAAATAATTCATTTAAGAAATAATGCAGTGATGGCTGGTTGGTCAGTAGCTAGCCCAATCCACATGAACCTACCTTTTATATTTCCAAACCACTTTAGTAGTTCATTCCATCAATAACTGTTTACTGAGTATTTGTGATGGGTCAGGCACTGTCCTGAGCACTGAGAATACTACAATGAATGAAAAACTTCCTCTATCTTTAAAGGGCTTACAGTTTACTGGGGAGACAATAAGTGTCAGACAGTTGAGGGATAATAAGATAAATTATGTTTCAAAGGCAGATTCAAAATCTGGAGAACACACTTGTGAGACTGTTATCCTCTGCTGGCGACTTTTGAGAATCATGGAGAATGCAAAAATTACTAGAAGCTCAAGACAGGAAAATAAATACCTTTAGGTTATCAAAAAGAGTAAGATGCAATTTCCATAAAATATTGACTAGATGTGATGTCAATCTTAATTAAGTAAGTTTTTAGGAAATATTAATGAATAGTTTGTAAGCACCTAGAAGTGAAATCAGAGATTACTAGAGTTTCAAAGCACAATGAAATCCTGTTTTAAGAAGATTATTTGTTTAACAGAGCAGAGAAATGCACTGGATGGAAATCTAAATTTTACCAAGACACTTGACAAAATCTATCATTATAGCACTGTGCATAGCAAAATTGGAGTAATATGGTTCTCTTAAAATACAATTCATCCAGTTGAATCATTGCATCTTACTCTTTTTGATAACCTAAAGGTATTTATTTTCCTGTCTTGAGCTTCTAGTAATTTTTGCATTCTCCATGATTCTCAAAAGTCGCCAGCAGAGGATAACAGTCTCACAAGTGTGTTCTCTCATTTAAAAAAAAATCAAAGTATCTAAGCTTGCAACTGGGCCAATTGCAATTGTTTTGTACTAGCCAATATTTATGAGGACTTGGAGAAGATACAAAAGGTGTGATAAAAAAAATAAATAAATAAAAATAAAAAAAAACAAAAAACAAAAAACAAAAGGTGTGATCATCCAATTTGAGGATAAAGAAAATCAAATCTTGAGGGATAGAGAGTGTTTAATAACAGACGCAGGATTTCCAACAATTTTCACAGGCTATAAGGAAATAGATAAAGCTATTAGAAAGAAGATGACAGATTAAAATTACCTAACATAAAAATAATATCCTCAAAGTAGAAGCTTCAATAAATGTACAAGGAAATATATGCAGACCTAAAGTATATATAATTCATTTCAATTTTTCTTTGAGAAGCTAAGTTTTTCTTTACATTACATGCCAAGAAAAACTGAAACAGAAAGTTGGGCACTAAAACACATCCTAATTACTGAATGTCATGGTTAATTTCAATAGAAAGTTTGACATCAAGACATATTCCAGTTATTAAATTTCAAAAAAAGTAAGTCATCTTCAAGTGGGAAGAATCAGCCTGGCTCATTTCTCTCTCTGGTGACAGTCAATTCTCAAAGACAAAGGAGAGTTGTCTCCCAAATTTGTGGAAAAGAGAGTGACCCCAGAATTTTGTTTCCAGTCACAGTTGTTGAGCAGAGAATCTCTATTTTCTAGTATAAAAGATATCAAGAAAACTCACACTTGTAAGTTCTTCTTGAAAATAAAATCTCAAAAAAAAAAAAAAAGAAAAGAAAATCTCACCAACTAAAGGATAATTTAAAGTTAAAAAAAAACAAGAATATTTAGAGAAAGGACTGAGAGTGAGTACTGAATTCATTTAAACATAAAAACTTGCATAATATATTTGTGGTTGAAGAATAGATTGCAGATATTATAAATTCTTTAAACTTAAAAAATAAGCTATCAAAATTTGGAAGTAGGAAGAAGATACCTAATAATAAGTTGGAGGATACATAATCTTTTTTTTATTTTAAAAATGTTTTAGATCTATCTTATTTTGTATTTTATCTCTGTTGGACCTTCCATTTTTATTTTATTTTTTATTGAAGTATGATTAACATACAGTGTTATGTTAGTTTCAGGTATACAATATAATGATTTGACAATTCTATATATTGCTCATTTTTCATCAAGATAAGTGTACTCTTTCTTTTTTTTTTTTTTTAAGTGTACTCTTTCTTAATCACCTTTATCTATTTCACCCATCCTCCTCCATCTACCTCTCCTCTTTTTTTGTAACCACCAGTTTGTTCTCTGTATTTAAGTCATTTTGTCTCTTTGTCTTTAAGTCGTTTGTCTCTTTTTTTCTTTGTTCATTTGTTTCTTAAATTCCACATGTGAGTGAAATCATATGGTAATTGGTTTTTTTGGATTTATTTCACTTTGTTAGTTTTTGTTTTTAATTAATGACCTTTTTTTAAGTTACAAAAGGATTATTTATTTTTTTAATTTTAATTATTTTTTTATTGGAGTTCCATTTGCCAACATATAGCATATCACCCAGTGCTCATCCCATCAAGTGCCCCCCATGCCTGTCACCCAGTCACCCCAGTGCCTGTCACCCAGTCACCCCAGTGCCCATCATCCAGTCACCCTGACCTTTTTAAAAAGAGTAATTTTAGGTTTACTCTTTTGTAGTGGAGCAGAAAGTACATAGTATTTGCGTATACCCCTCCCCCTAACACACAGTTTCCCATATTTTTAGCATCTTGTATTAATTTATGAGCCAATACTGATAATTATTAACTAAAGCCCATACTTTACATGAAGGGTCACTCTTGGGTGAACATTCTATGGGTTTGAACAAATGTATAATGACATGCATCCACCATTATAATATTATATATAATATTTCATTGCTCTAAAAATTCTCTGTCCTCTACCTATCTATACACACTTCTTTCCTTTTTTTAGAATCTGAATCCCCTGACAAACACTGTCCTTCTTACTAATCCATAATTTCATCTTTTCACATAAAATTTAAATTATTAATTTGATCCTATCTAAAATTGAAACATGTACTAAGAAATTTATACTGCTTCCATCCCTAAGTTTTCATTTCTTTTTAACTTTAGAAAATTATCTTATATAAAGAAATACTTATTTGAAGTTTATGAGTAACTTTAATTTTAAATCGTTTCATTCTTAGTATTTTTTAAAGATTTTATCTATTTATTTGAGAGAGAGAGCACAGAGGAAAAGGCTGATGCAGACTCCTACCAAGCAGAAAGCCTAAGGTGGGGCTGGATCCCAAGACTCTGAGATCATGACCTGAGCTAAAGGCAGATGCTTAACCAACTGAGCCACCCAGGTGCCCCAATTATTTTCCTTTTTAAAGTTCAATGAAATAGTAAAAGGGACTATAAAGGAAAGGCAGGAAAAATTAGAGAGGAATACAAACCGTGAGAGCCCTAAATCTAGGAAACAAAGGGTTGCAGAAGGGGAGGATGATGGGTGGATGGGTTAACTGGGGGATGGGTACTAAGGAGGGCACATGATGACATGAGCACAGGGTGTTATACTGTATGTTGGCAAATTGAATTTAAATAAAATATTTTAAAAATAAAGTTCAATAAATATATTTTTATATTGTTAATTTTAAAAGAATATGCATAGATATATACAGTGGAATATTACACAGTCATAAAAGGGTAAGATCTTGCCATTTGCAATAACATGGATGGGCCTAGAGGATATTACACTAAATGCAATAAGGCTGAGAAAGATAAATAGCATATTATTTCATTTATATGTACAATCTAAAAAACAAAACAAATATATAAACAGATAAACAAAAAGCAGAATCAGACCGACTAATACAGAGAACAATCTGATAGTTATCAGAGGGAAGGGAATGGGGGAATGGGCAAAATGGGTGAAGAAGAGTGAGAGATACAGGCTTCTAGCTATAAGAACATAGCTATAGGAATAAAATCAAGGCTTAGGGAATACAGTCAATGATATTATAATAGTGCTATGGTGACAGATGATAGCTACACTTGTAATAAGAATAGCACAATGTATAGAGAAGTTGAATCACTATATTGTACACCTGAAACTAATGTAAAATTGTGTGTCAACTATATTCAAATAGAAATAATAATAATAATAATAAAATAATATGCATAGTAGGATTGTATTTCAATTAGTTTTTTCTGATATATCCATATAATGTACTAAGAAATTCATACTGCTTCCATCCCTAAGTTTTCATTTCTTTTTAACTTTAGAAAAATTACCTTATATAAAGAAATACTTATTTGAAGTTTACAAGTAACTTTAATTTTAAATCGTTTCCTTTTTAGTATTTTTAAAAGATTTTATCTATTTATTTGAGAGAGAGAGCACAGAGGAAGAGGCTGATGCAGTCCATTTACCCAACTGCACATATACACAGAGAGATATTTGGAATCATGTTCAACAACTATCATCACTGTTCTGGGGTTTTTAAATTTTAGGTAATTTGTAGCTGTTTTTTTAGGTGATTTATATATATTTTTCTTTATGTATGTAATGTGCATGTATTTTTCTTTTTCTCTTTTTTTAAAAAAATTAAATCCAATTAACATATAATGTATTACTGGTTTCAGAGGTATAGGTCAGTGATTCATCAGTCTTTTATGATAGCCAAACATGTAGGGATCACAAATAGAGAGTATCTCTCTCCATTTCTCCAGGAGAGTTTTTGAACAAACCAGAACTGGAGTATAAGTGTTATTATACAGTTATAGAAATAGTTAAGCCTTCATTAATAAAATATTGATGCTACATGTCATGTCTTTTAAAATATTAATGTGTTTTTCCAGAAACACAAACCTTATATTGTAATTGATATATCGTACAACTTATTACCTATATGAAATGTGTCAAAAAGAAGCTCAAGTACAGCTTTGAAGTCCCAATGCGTACTGATCCATAGTCTCATATAAACTATGAAAGAAAGACAAACAACTGAATCCATTCACAAAACATACAGCATGGTCCTTTCATTGCAGACACCTTCACAATCAATTCAGGCCAATGAGGAAAGGGCCTTCAATCAATCAGCCAGTTAATCAAAATACACACTGAAGGGTCTATCAAGTGAGGGTTCTGAAAAGAATTTAACTTTGAACACTAAAGTTTGAACACTAAAATACCTGGATTTTAAGAGTTGAGTTTCTTTCAGATAGAAGATGGAGCTCTCTTTATTTTTTCTGTAAAATAGATGGTCCTACTTAATTCAAAATGGGGCAAAACAATCAATCAGCTTTCTGAGAAGCAATTCATCCTAAATGTTTATAAATAACCAAGTTTAAAAGGGAGATAGTGGGATCCCTGGGTGGCACAGCGGTTTGGCGCCTGCCTTTGGCCCAGGACGCGATCCTGGAGACCCGGGTCGGGCTCCCGGTGCATGGAGCCTGCTTCTCCCTCTGCCTGTGTCTCTCCCTCTCTCTCTCTCTCTCTCTCTGTGTGACTATCATAAATAAATAAATAATTTTTTTTAAAAAAGGGAGATAGTGCAATAACAGTGTTCATTTTGTTCCTTTAAAATGTCAGCAGAAATGTGTTACATATAGAAAGATGAGAACTTTAAATGAATCCAAACCACTACAACTGATTATACATCAAGGAAGAAATAAAATGAGGTAAAATTATACTAGCTAACTTGCCTTCTCTTCTTGCCACTTATCCTAAATTCTGGGAGCAAAATTTGTGCTTTTATCTGAAGTCTCAAACTTTTGTGTCTCTTTCCAAAAGAAATCTCCAAAGTTTGACTACACACTCTATAGTCAGGGAGAAGAAAAAAAAAAATCATCTTCAACCTCATCACTTCTTATAAGCTAACATCACATTATAAATTTTTTGCATAGCAAACTTTTTGCTTGCAAGTCAATAAGACCACAGACATTTATAAATATCTGTTCAAATAAGCTCTAGACTCCATCACACCTCACTTCTGATAGGGACAATGTACATTCCTAAAATTAACTAAATGATTGTCCCAAACTAGGGGATACTTAGAAGTAAGGTAAAGAGCATATAAAAATTTTAAAGATAATTAATGTGGAAAGTGAAATACATTCATCATTAAGCACTTTTATTCTACTTTTAAAAAATGTTTGAATAATTTAATTTTTGTAGCTTAACTGCATTAACTGTATGATGGATTTCAATCTGATTTTTGCAAAACTAGCCTCAAGAATTAACAAAAGAGGGATCCCTGGGTGGCGCAGCGGTTTGGCGCCTGCCTTTGGCCCAGGGCGCGATCCTGGAGACCCGGGATCGAATCCCACATCGGGCTCCCGGTGCATGGAGCCTGCTTCTCCCTCTGTCTGTGTCTCTGCCTCTCTCTCTCTCTCTGTGTGACTATCATAAAATAAAAAAATAAATTAAAAAAAATTAAAAAAAAAAGAATTAACAAAAGAGCTCTTTTTCATGGAACCCTGGAGGCTGGAGGCTGCTTTAGGATGAAGCTGAACATCTCTTTCCCAGGTCCTGACTGCCGGAAACTCTTTGAAGTGGATGATGAACACAAACTTTGTACCTTTTATGAGAAGTATATGGCCATGGAAGTTGCTGCTGATGCTCTGGGTAAAGAACGGAAGGGTTATGTGGTCTGAATCAGTGATGACAACAAGCAAGGCTTCCCCATGAAGCAGGGTTGTGTCTGCCTGCTGCTGAGTAAGGAGCATTCCTGCTACAGACCAAGGATGACTGGAGAAAGAAAGCACAAATCTGTTTAGTGTTGAATTGTGGATGCTAATCTCAATGTTCTCAACTTGATCATTGTAAAAAAAAAAAAAAGGAGGGGGCAAAAAAGATATTCCTAGATCCACCAATACTACTGTGCTTTATCACCTGAGGCCCAAAAGAGCTAACAGAATTCATAAATATTTCAATCTCTCTAAAGAAGATGATGTTCACCAGAATGTTGTGAGAAAGCCCCTCAACAAAGAAGAAATCTAGAACCAAAGCACCCAAAAATCAGCTTCTTGTCACTCCATGTGCCCTCCAGCACAAACACTGGTGTACTGCTCTGAAAAAACAGGGTACTAAGAAAAATAAGGAAGAGGCTGCAGAATATATTAAACTTTTGGCTAAGAGAATGTAGGAGGCCAAAGAAAAGTTCCAAGAACAGATTACCAAGAGGTGGAAACTGTCCTCTCTGAGAGCTTTTACCTCAGAGTCCAATCAAAAATGAGATTTTGTAAGAGTAACAATTAAATAAGATTATACAGCAAAAGGAAAAAGAGTTAAGAAAAAAGGGAAAAGGAAGTGAAGCTTTTGCTGTGTGTGAGTAAATCCTTAAACCCCACATTCTTCAGGAGGAAAATAAGAGTAGAGTTATATTTCTAAATCCATGATCCCCATCAAAGCCCAGTCTACCACCACTGCACTTCATGGGACTCCAACCACTGCAACTCATGGAAAAAAGTATTATCATCCTTTCCTTGCACGTTGTTTTATAAAAAGCATCTCTATTCTCCGAATGGAAGGCATGGACAATAAGCAATGAACAATGATCTTTTGCCCCTAAAAACCACTGTGTCTTCTTCAGTCTAATGTCACATTTAGTGGATTAACTGCTACCCCTGGTATTCCTTGAACATGAGGTGTACACACGGCATCAATGACTGCCTTCTCTCACTGTTAAAAAGTCAGCCAAGAGCAATGTGTGCTAGAAATGAGCAAGTACAGAGAAACTTGTCTGTCTTCCATTTATTTTGGTAGGCACTTCCCTGCACATAATTTCCAAAAGAGTACACTCTTATTAACCCAGGTCACAGGACCAGATGGAAAAGTTGGTAAGCTCCTTCCTTCTCCTGGAAATTTGCAAACCATAGTTCCTCCACTAGTGCTCTCAAAGTCTTTGAGATTGCTTGAAGCCACTGATGTGTTTGTAGACCAAACCTAGAAAGAGATAAAAAACCAAGAGTTGTTGTCTTTAAAGGAGCTACTCTCAGAGAGACTGTGAAAGAGGTCGGGTATACCTATCTGCAAAGACAGAGGCACAGACAAAGGCTACACCAACTTCTCCTTTGATTTTTGCACTAAATACCTTACATGCATATATTTTGATTCATTCACTCATGTGGGTCTACTCCCATTGATTTTTATTTTTGTGACCTGGCACATCCTATTTACTGAAACCCTCAGTCATGGTTAGATTCTGGCTTGTATGTAGTGGTCCTTAATGGCTGACTCCTTTGTCTGAACATACGACAAAGTGACCCAGATCTTTCTCCTCCATCCCAGTTTATATGTAGGCATGCCCTCTTGGGACTCCCTTGGCAACTTGGTGCCAGCTGGACAGCTCCCCAACTTCTCTGGCTTCCCAATAAATAGGCTCCTATTAGCTAGTCATTCTTATTGTTTGGGAATTCTTATTCATTTGGCAGTTTCAAGGCTTGAGATTACCTCTCCCTCTCCTTTGCAGTAGCACAGTGGCTCCCTCAAGTAGGCACTCAAGAAATGTTTGCCAAAGGCATAATGAATTACTAGTATCTCATCCATCATCAGTGATTTTATTTTCAACACAAGTTATAAGCACCTGACAAAGTTACAAAGAGGCAAGGTCATAGTCTAATTTATGGGTCTTTTTCAGATAATAAATGTATAAGTTTTAAGAAAGTAGTATTTTTTCTGAGTCAAGCCACCTGTGGACCTGGGTGCATATACTTGGAGGTGAACTTTTTTCCTGAATTTTCCCCATCTGATTTTACTATTGCATTTAAAATTGATGCATGGCATTGTTTACATTCTCCAAAGTCCCAGGAACTATAACTATCTACAAAGAGAGGAAGAAATTGTTTGAATGTTTAGCTAAGGCTTCTGACTCAGGCCTTGGAAGATGAGCATCTGGGGCTTGGGCTATCCCCAAGGTTATCATTATTATATTTTATCTTCTTTCCTGTTTTACAGAACAAAAAATAGGATGAAAGAAACAATAGGATATAAATTCCAATATGATAAACAATATCACTGAGGACCAAACCAGTTTCTCTGTCTGAAACCAAAGAGACTTTTTAGTCTCCTTGTCAAGAGCCCCAAGCTCCTAAGGGAAGAAGCTGGGTTTCAGTTTGGGGTGGAATTCCCAAAGGGCTGGTTAGAGGCAACTTGAAAGAACTCCTGAGGGAAATTACCTTCCTCTGCCACATCCAATGCCTCGGAGAGGAGAGGAGCCAATAATCAAGCAAGGCTGCACTCAGCTACTCCTTGTCTATATATATATATAAGATATATATACATCTTAGTTATCCATTTATCTGTTGATAAAATCTGTTTAAATTTATCCATTTATCTGTTGATGGACAACTGGGCTCTTTCCATAGTTTGGCTATTGTGGACATTGCTGCTATAAACCTTGTGGTTTAGGTGCCCTTTTGGATCACTATATTTGTATCTTTGGGGTAAATACCCAGTAGTGCAATTGCTGGGTCATATTATCTTGAAGATTACAGCTTTGTAATAGAGCTTGAAGTCTGGAATTGCAATGCCACCAGGTTTGGTTTTCTTTTTCAACAATCCTTTGGCTATTCAGGGTCTTTTCTGATTCTATACAGATTTAGGATTATTTGTTCCAACTCTGTGAAATAAAATGATGATATTTTGTTAGGGATTGCATTGAATGTATAGATTGCTCTAGGTAGCACAGACATTTTAACAATATTTGTTCTCCCAATCTATGAGCATGGAATGTTTTTCCATTTATTTGTGTCTTCCTCAATTTCTTTCATGAGTGTTCTATAGTTTTCTGAGTACAGATCTTTTGCCTCTTTGGTTAGGCTTATTCCTAGGTATCTTATGGTTTTGGGTGCAGTTGGAAATGAGATTGACTCTTTAATTTCCCTTTCTTTTGTCTCATTGTTAGTGTGTAGAAATGCAACTTATTTCTGTGCATTGAGTTTATATCCTGACACTTTGCTGAATTCCTGTATGAGATCTAGCAATTTTGGAGTCAAGTCTTTTGGGTTTTTCATATAGAGTATCAGAATATCTGAAAAGACTGAGAGTTTGGCTTCTTCCTTGCCAATTTGGATGCCTTTTTCTTTTTGTTGTCTGATTGCTGAGACTAAGGCTTCTAGTACTATGCTGAACAGCAGTGATAGTGGACATCCCTGCCAAGTTACTAACCTCAGGGGAAAAACTCTCATTTTTTTCCCCATTGAGAATGATATTGACTGTAGGATTTTCATATATGGCTTTTGTGGTATGTTCCCTCTATCCCTACTCTGTGACAAGTTTTAATCAAAAAAAGAATGCTCTACTTTGTCAAATGCTTTTTCTGCATTTATTGAGAGGATCATATGGTTCTTGTCCTTTCATAGTGTATCACATTGATTGATTTGCAGATGTTGAACCACCTTTGAAGCTCAGGAATAAACCCCACTTGCTTGTGGTGAATAATCCTTTTAATGTATTGTTGGATCCTATTGGCTAGTATCTTGGTGAGTATTTTGGCATCCATGTTCATCAGGGATATTGGTACATAATTCTCCTTTTTGGTGGGGTCTTTGTATGGTCTTGAGATCAAGGTAATGGTGACCTCAGAAATAATTTGAAAGTTTCTCCATTTGTATTTTTTGAAACAGCTTCAGAAGAACAGGTATTAATTCTTTTTTAAGTGTGCAGGGAAGCCATTTGGTCCTGGGAAGCCATTTGGTCTTGGACTCTTTTTTTTCGGGAAGTTTTTGATTACTGTTTCAATTTCCTTACTGGTTATGGGTCTGTTCAGATTTTCTATTTCTTCCTGTTTCAATTTTGGTAGTTTATATGTCTCTAGGAATGCATCTATTTCTTCCATATTGCCTAATTTGATGGCATTTAGTTGCTCATAATGCGTTTGTTTGTTGTTATTGTTCTCTTTCATTCATGATTTTATTTATTTGAGTCCTTTCTCTTTTATTTTTGATAACTAGCTAGAGGTTTATCAATCTTGTTAATTCTTTCAAAGAAACAGCTATTAGTTTTGTTGATCTGTTCTACTGTTCTTTTGGTTTCTATTTCGTTGATTTCTGCTCTAATCTTTATCATTTCTCTTTTCCTGCTGGATATAGGCTTTATATGCTGCTCTTTCTCCAGCTCCTTTAGTTGCAAGGTTAGGTTGTGTATTTGAAAACTTCATTGTTTTTTGAGAAAGGCTCGTGTTGCTATATACTTCCCTCTTAGGACTGCCTTTACTGTATCCCAGTTGTGCTTTTTCATTTGCTTCCATGAATTTTTAGAATTTGTCTTTAATTTCCTGGTTGACCCATTCATTTTTTTAGTAGGATGCTCTTTAGCTTCCATGTATTTGAGTTCCTTCCGAATTTCCTCTTGTGATTGAGTTCCAATTTCAAAGCATTGTGGTCCAAAAATATTAAGGGAATGATCTCAATGTTTAGGTACCCATTGAGACCTGATTTATGATCTAGTATGTGATCTATTCTGGAGAATTTTCCATGTGCACTTGAGAAGAATGTAGATGCTGTTGCTTTAGGATGGAATATTTTGAATATATCTGTGAAGTTCATCAGTGTGTCATTCCAAGCCCTTATCTCCTTGTTGATCTTCTGCTTAGATTATCTGTCTATTGCAGTGAGTGGGGTATTGAAGTCCTCTACTATTACTGTATTGTTATAAATGTGTTTTTAAAATTTTGTTATTAATTTGTTTACATAACTGGTTGCTCCCATATTTGGGGCATAAATATATACAATTGTTAGATCTTCTTGTTGGATGGACCCTTTAATTATTATATAATGTCCTTCCTCATCTCTTAATATAGTCTTTGGTTTAAAAATCTAATTTATCTGATATAAGGATCACCACCCCAGCTTTCTTTTTATGTCTATTAGCATGATAAATGGTTTTTCACCCCTCCATTTAAATCTGGAGATGTCTTTGGGTCTAAAATGAGTCTCTTGCAGACAGTATATTGATGGGTCTTGTTTTTTTATCCAAGCTGATATTCTGCATCTTTTTTTTCCCCCTGCATCTTTTGACTGGGGTATTTAGCTCATTTACATTCAGAGTAACTATTGAAAGATATGAATTTAGTGCCTTTGTTTTACCTGTAAAGTCACTGTTTCTGTATATTGGCTCTATTCCTTTCTGGTCTATGTTACTTTTGGGCTCTCTCTTTTGACTTAAAGGATTCCTTTTAATATTTCGTGTAGCACTGGTTTGGTGACCACAAATGCTCTTATTTTCTGTTTGTCCTGGAAGCTTCTTATTTCTCCTTCTATCTTGAATGAGATCCTAGCTGGATAAAGTATTCTTGGCTGCATATTTTTCTCATTTAGCACCTTGGATATATCATGCCTGTCCTTTCTGGCCTGCCAGGTTTCTATGGATAGGTCTAGCTGCCAGACTAATGTTTCTACCCTTGTAGGTTAACAGACCTCTTGTCCTGAGCTCCTTTCAGGATTTTCTTTTTGTCTCTGACATTTCTAAGTTTCTCTATTATATGCTGGGGTATTGGCCTATTTTTATTGATTTTGAGGGGGTTTCTCTATGCCTCCTGGACTTGAAGGCCTATTTCCTCCCCCATATAAGGGAAGTTCTCTGTTATAATTTGCTCCAAAATACTTATGCCTCTCTCTTCCTCCTTTTTCCTGGAATCCCAATTATTCTAATATTATTTTACTTTATGGTATCACTTATCTCTCGAATTCTCCCCTGGTGATCCAATAATTGTTTCTCTCACTTTTTCTCAGCTTCTTTATTCTCCATCATTTTGTCTTCTAGGTCACTAATTCTCTCTTCTGCCCCATTTATCCTAGCAGTTAGAGCCTCCATTTTTTTAATTGAATCTCATTAATAGCCTTTTTAATTTCGACTTGATTAAATTTTAGTATTTTTATTTCTCCAGAAATGGATTCTCTAGTGTCTTCTATGCTTTTTTCAAGCCCCATTATTATTTTTATAATCATAATTCTGAACTCTAGTTCCAACATCTTACTTATGTCCACACTGATTAGGTCTCTGGTAGTCAGTACTGCCTCCTGTTCTTTTTTGAGGTTAGTTTTTCCATCTTGTAATTCTACCCAGAGAAGAATAGATAGACAGAGGAACAAAATACTAAACTGGCAACAACGACCCCAGAGAAATATACACTGAATGAATTAGAAAGGATCCAAAACCGAAAAGAGAGAGAGAGAGAGAGAGAAAATATAATCAAACAGGAGAACAGACTAGAGCAATACACTGGATCATGTGTGTATTTTGGTCCATTTATCAGAAAACTAGATCCCAAAGCTATAACAAAAGAAAAACTTATATACAAAAATAAATTAAATACAATGAAAGAGTAGAATGTAACTGACTGAAGGTGAAATTTTAAACAGATTTAAAGAAGAGTTGATAAAATAAGAAATTAGTTGAATAAGGAAAGAGAAAAATAATAAAATCGAAAGACTAAAGAATTGTGGAAACAAACAAACAAACCAACAAACAAACCGTGAATTCTATATCCTATATAATTCCTAGTGCTGGAGTTTTGCAGTTCTCAGTGTTTGGTGGATTTGGTCTTGGCTGGATGTTCTTACTGATCTTCTAGGGGAGATGCCTGTTGTTCTTAAGTGTCTTTGCCCTCATGGGATTGCACTGCCCTTGCCTTGCCCTTGCACCTGATTGCTCTAGGTGGCTCTTGTTCCCTGAAGGCTTTCTGCACCACTTTAGAGGATGAGAGTGAAAATGGTGGCCTCCCAATCTCCAACCCTGGAGCCAAAAACTCAGGGCCCCACTCAGTGCAGTCAGGGAAAAGCAGTCAATATCTCCTGGTTCCCTGGTCCCCATCCACACTCTGTGCTCACCCATCCTATGATTGAGCATTTCTATCTCAGATACTCTACCCCGTTTTGAGTCATTAAACACTGCATGTGAGCTCTGCTACTCCCATGGGAGGAAAGGGGGCATCTTGTCATTTCTGTTGCTTGCTGGACCCCTGCTCAGAGAGCAGTGAGGCCAACTGTGCCTGTGTTCCCCATTTATAGCAACCCTGAGCTGAGAGCCCACAACTGGACTCACTGATTGCAGCAGGCTTCCCTCCTCAGATTGCTGCAAATTCTGCTGCACTCAGGTACCCCTAGTCTTCCTGTCACCCTGGGGATCCTGAGACCACACTATCCTACCTAGGATTTCACCCTCATTACATCACCACCCACTATACCATTACACCATCTGAGCACTTTTTAGGTGGGGACATCCTTCACTGGAGCAGACTTCTAAAAATTCCAATTTTGTGCTCCCTGGCTATATCACTTTTGGGTAGCTGGCTTAGGGAGGCTCCCTCCCCCCACAGTTTATATTCCCATATATCACCTGAGATTCACTTCTCCACACCTCCTACCTTGCAGAAAGTAGTCACTTTTCTATTTGTAAAGTTGTAGCTATTCTTTTCTTAGATCTCCGGTTGAGTTCACAGGTGTTCAGAATGATTTAATAGCTATCTAGCTGAATTCCTGGGACCAGATAAAACTAAGCTTTCCTACTACTCATCCACCATCTTGGACTCCTTTCTTGTGCATGTATTTTTAATATGAATTTTGTGTGTGTGTGTGTGTGTGTGTGAGAGAGAGAGAGAGAATGCAAGGGGGAGGGGCAGAAGGAAGGGAAAGAGAGAATCTTAAGCAGGCCCCACACTCAGCACAGAGCCCAATGCAGGGCTTGATTTCACATCTCTGAGGTCATGACCTGAGCCAAAATCAAGAGTCAGATGCTTAGCTAACTGAGCCATCCAGGCACCCCATGAATTATTTTTTAAAAAGCAAATCAAAGGGCACCTGGGTGGTTCAGTCAGTTAAGTATCCTACTGTTCAGCTCAGGTTATGATCCAGCCCCATGTCAGGATCCACGCTCAGTGGGGAATCGGCTTAAGATTCTCTCTCCTTCTTCCTCTGCCCCTCTGCCTCTGCTCTCATTCTTTTTCTCAAAGAAATAATCTTTAAAAAAGCAAATCAAATATATTAAAATAAATGTAATGAGATTATGTAAAATTTTCATTTGGGTCAAAAAATGTATCTCATGACTACAAATAAATGCAGGCTAAAAAGTTTTAAAATACTTTTATTATAGATGAAAGTGAGCTTAATGAGTAAACTTGAAAAGCTTAACAAAATATTAGACTTTTTTAAAATATATTTTTTATTTATTTACACAGAAAGAGAGAGGCAGAGACACAGGCAGAGGGAGAAGCAGGCTCCATGCAGAGAGCCCGATGTGGGACTCAATCCCTGGACTCCAGGATCATGCCCTGAGCTAAAGGCCAACACGCTTAACCACTGAGCCACCCAGGCATCCCAATATTAGGCTTATTAATAATGTCAAATGAGAACTTTGAATTCAGCTCTGGATGCAAATTCAAATGCTTTCAGAAAAAAGTGACTAGGATTTTGAAAGATTCAAAACTAATTCACTAGCTTGTGAAAGTATTAGTATTCTTATGCTTTGTGATTTCGAAGAATTCAATATGTATTAACAGGTAGAAACTATAGAAAGAAATAATTTGATTCAGTGATGCAAAATCCTCCTGAAAGGAATCTCCACCACAGATGCCTGAGCATAAGTTAGTCAACCTTTTGGTAGAGATGCTGTGATACAAATTCAAACTTCAGGCAGGTAAAAAAGTGAAAGTCTCTAAAATGTTATCAGTTTTAACACTCAAGTCTGGAAACAAGCAGAGATGATGTGATAAGTACAATGTTTTCACAATCAAATAAATCCATGGAAAGCGATACTGATGCTACATTGGATTATCATCACCAAGTGTGAACCACCAATGCTTCAATAAGCAATTGTTAGCTTTCATCACTCTAAATGTTGGCAAAGATTTTTCTTCTCAAGGGGCAGTGGTAGAAGAATGGGGGAAAATATGTGCTAATTAAGATGTATATTTTTGAGGACTGAGTTTTTATGGTTGATGCAAAAACATTTCCTTGCTCCTAATTTTTCCTAGCCTGATTCTCAAAATTCAAATTAAGGAGAAATTTAAAATTTGTGTGCACATAACATATGCAAATATATCATTAAAAGGTAATGTTTGTGGAAATGACATAGAAATATCTGCTTCTGTATCTCTTTTTTTCCAGACACTACACCTCTTTCTTTCTAGATTGTGGAGATTTATAGCTCAAAAGGGTCTTAGAAATCACTTAATTCAACCACTACATTGAACCAATGAGGAAACTGAAGCTCAGAAAGGTTAAGCAATTTGCTCAAAGTGACATAGTTCCTAAAGCAGGTGATTCTATACCTCAGTATCCCTGACTCTCAGCCCAGAGTTCTTTACCTTACATCAGGTACTGAAATTTCTGTCTTTATTCTCTCTTCATATTAGCTTCTTGATAAGATGCAATGCTTTGTGCAAAAGCCTTTTTCAGTGTACACCTGTTGCAAACAATCTTTGGCATTCTCCTGTTTTTGTATCTATGTACTGGAGTGATGTGTCTGTCTAGCCTCTTTCTTGAATATTGACTGCTTTGCAAAAACCATTTATCTTCCTTTGTTCAAGGGAACATATTATTTAAAGAAATTCCTGCATTTTTGTTCTGTTTTGTATGAGAATATTATATAGAAGAGAGGATCCCTTCATAGGTCCAGGTTCTTATTTGCCAACACTAAGACCCATTCTGTCTGACTGCTTAAGTTTAAGCAATAAGAAATTGATTGCAGAACAGTAATTAGCTCAGAATACAAGATGAAGGTGAACTTTTTTGAAAATCACAATTATTATGCTCACTAATCCAATTTATGATAACTCATTCCATTCAACTGAAAATTTGGAAGTCCCATTATCAATGGTATTATGTCAGAATAAAAGATGACATTTCTGACATATAATTGGAATCCAATATGCTCCACAAAGTCTAGACTAGAGTGAACATAAATGCTTGGATATAGACAAGCAAGTGAAACTTATCTGAATTTATGCCAGGTGTATTTTCTGCCAGAAGAAAGAAGTAAGTGGCAGCAGTTGGTGAGGAAAATTCACTTCTGCATAAAGAATTTATTTAACATCCATACACAAGGCTTGGCACCAATTCATTACAAAATATGTTATCCCACAGAACAAGGGTTTGCAAAGGGAAATAGATTAATAGTGATCCGGAAAGATATTGGAAAGGGCATTTGTACACACACTGAATATATTAGTTAATTAAATAATGCATTTCTATTATGCGAAATCATCTGTGGGAGTCTGGGGGTGAATGGGCAATTGTTGGTTTGAATAGTAGTGGGCACTTTATGGAAGGTGAAGTTTTCTCCCTTCCTGTTACTTTTGAGAGATTTGGATTGAAAGAAAACCTTGAATGAATTATTCAGGGATGCAAAGATACTCCAAGTCTAGTAGAGAAACAGAGCATTGTCTCAGAGATACTTACAGAAGAAAATGCATATATTAGTCATCTTTGTTGCCATAACAAACAATCTCAACAATTCACAAACATTTATTTCCTACTTGCATTACATTTGGGCCACAAGTCAAATAAATCAGGCGTGGCTCGGCTTAGCTTTGTGCATTTTTTGATGCTGGACCCACGCTATTGGAGTAGCTACCACTAGGACATATTATTCTCTTGGGCAGAGGTTGTAGAAGAGGGTGAACAGAAGGGTGTGATGTCATTAAAGCCTCTGCTCAGAACGCACACATTGACACCTCTACCCACTTTCTATTGATCAAAGCGGGTCACATAGCTAAGCTGAAATTCAGGGGGTGAGGATGCACAATTCCACCCTCCGCAAGGCTCTGCAAAATGTATAGATGATTAACTTTATCACAGTGAAGGAAAGAATAGTTGGGAACAATAATCTGATCTACCACAATGTAGGAAGAATAATTGTTTTAATAGACTTCATAAGACAGGAGAGGGCAGTAATAAAGATTAGGTTATCCAGGACTTTTTCAGAAACAATCTGTAAATACAGAAGTTTTTCCTAGAGACTGACCCCAAGCAAGGTCAACCAGATAGACTCATAATTGTAAGTAGCCAGTTTATCTTGGATAGTGCAAGTTTCTTCTTTCTACATCCTTTCCTCATTCTATCTTAAAACTTGCAATCACTCGTGAGCTCCCCACTCATATAGCATCAAATCTTAGGACCAGGACCTATCAGAGTGGGATATTCATCATAGTCTTCAAACTTAGCATTTTGATGTTTTCTTTAAATGACACTGTAAATACAGTGGTCACACAAACAATATTGAATATTTAATTTTAACCCTTCATGAGCAATTGTTTCAATTTTTAATGTAGCGGAAGCCTCAAAAATGAAAAGACTTGTCTCAACTTCTGAAAAGCTCAGCCTAGGGATATATTTGATAAGGCACATATCTAGTAGAATAGTATTTCCTTCAGTGAAAATTTACAGGGATTCCCAATAGATAGAAATAACACATTCTGATTTAGGGAGTCCAAGAAGAAGTCCAGAATTGCCTCCATTTTCAATTCTATTCCTCCCAACTACATTTGAGGGACTACTGAGGAAGCCCTATCACTTAAAAAAAAAAAGATTTTATTTATTTATTCATGAGAGACAGTGAAAGAGAGAGAGAGAGAGAAACAGAGACAGAGAGACATAGTTAGAGGGAGAAGCAGGGTCCCTGATGCGGGACTCAATCCCAAGACCCTGGGATCATGCTCTAAGCGAAAGGCAGATGCTCAACCACTGAGCCACCCAGGCATCCTGCCTTATCACATTTTGAAGCACTATGAGAACACCAATAGTAAAAGTGTCTGATAAAGCCTAATTTACATCTCGTAGAACTCTTAAACAGTCCCCGATTTGGTCAGGCAAGGGCAGAGTGTGAACTCTGGAATACATGGTTTATTGGGTAGATCAAGGAAGTAGGGGGGAACAGGGGGGCATTTCTGCCATCCCAGAAATCATGCTTCAAAGGAGACTACTACTCATAAGGTGAGCTATATGGAAAGTGCCAGGAGAAAGAATGGAGAAATCTTCTCTGAAGAAAGATAAATATCTATACTTGATATGAGAGAAGAGGGCAAAGAGGAAGGAGAAGTGGAGGAAACCAGAGCAAGATTTGTGAAGCAAAAACACAGGTTCTGATATTGCCTGCTCGCAAATGACTACTGAGCTCTTCATACTTCCATAAGATAGCTCTGTGATCCTCTGTGAGCTAGACTCTATCATTTCATCTCAACGACTCAGAAATTCTGCATATACAAATAATGGTGAGAAATTCATATACAGAAAAGAGCATTTCAAGTAGTGTATTTCATTCAAAATATAATCCTGCCTTTTATAATTGCACACATATAAGAGAATAAATAAACACAAACTTCTTAGTACCAGTTAGGTCCCCCAGCAGTGCTCTGCTGCCAAACTTAATTTATTTACTCAACCATTTATTTTTCATTCTACTGTAAGAATGGCTAGATTCAATAACTACAATGTATTAAGCACAATAATGAAGATGTTAGCTAATAATTATCAAACACTATGTGCTTAGTACTTCACATAGATTATCTCATTTAACCTTCACAATAATCTTGAGAGACAGACAGACAGGGTTATTATTGTCTCCTCTTCCGATGGAGAAACAGATGATGAGAAATTAACAAGTGATAGAGTATAGATTTGAATCATATTATCCCCTATAAGCCTTACAACAATGCTGTGAGATGATTATTATTCTTTCTTTATGGACAAGAAAGCTGAGGCTAAGCAATTTAACCAATTTTGCTGCTAGTAAGTCATGGAGAAGAGATGTGAATCCAGATAGCTTAACTTCAAAAGACATGTTACAGATTACTTACTGGCATAAGTTAAAATTTTTACAACGTGGAAGAACAATCACCAGTTTGGATTTACATCCCTGTGCCACTACATGTTAGCTGGGTCATATTTAGCATCAATTTCCACACCTGTGGATTGGAGACAATGATATGCATATCATACTTAAGGTGGTTCTAACAATTTAAATAATGACATAAAGTCTTGCCACAATGTAAGCTTTTTATAAATGTTAGCTGTTCTCTCTTCTTAACATTATTCTTCTCCCACTGTCTCCTAGCACATATGTTAATTTTACACTCACAAGATTCAACCAAGCAGATGTCCTTAACATCCCTTCATAGAACTTATTTACTTCCATGTCCTTCTTCAAAGCATTTAATAGTGATTTAGAGAGCTCTGATTTTTAGAAGGTCTGCAAATTTATTTCTTCCAATATTCAAAAATATATGTAGATACCACAGAACAATTATTTTCAGCACTAACAATGTTATTACATAGGAAACTACATCTGATGTAGCATTAGAATGAAACTTATCAAAATCAGAATTCCCGCAACCAATTAAATAAAGGCCATTCAAACATTTTCCTGGGTGGTATTGTATACTCTTTGACCCAACTGTCCAGTTATGTCAAGTTATGTAGACAAAAATTACCTTAATGTTTATTTTAGATAATAACTATTTTAGAGTCTTGGTCTGAAATAATGGAAAACAAGTACATACGCATGCAATTATAGGTTCAAATAAAATCCTAAAATTCTTCTCACAGCTCATAAACAAAAGTGATGAGCAGTTCATGAGTCATTGCAGAGATCATTTTGCCTGGAGAAGGACCATGTAATTAATTTTAAAGTTAAGTGGTTCTTGGACATAAAAATATGAAGACTAACCATTAACTATGTAATTAGAGACATCCCTAAATTTTCCAGTTTGATTTAGTGTCATCCCTTATTATCTGCATACAGGGCTGTAATCCCCTGCATTAAGGATTATCATTCTTCATTCAAGTATGATATTCAACAAACACACTGGGTAATCATTGGCTTAATAAATGACAGGCATGTATGTTGGGCTTAATGAATAAAGGGAAATAGTCACTAATCTCTTCTTGAGCACCTATTATGTACAAGAATTGTGCCAGATTCTAGGGATACCAAATCAAATAAGGCATTAAATTCCCCCAAGAAATTTATAGTCTAGTTGGGATACAAACAAAAAAGTTGATTACAACAATGTGCAAGGTTCTTACAAAACAGAACCAGGCACAATGTGTACCTAGACACATATGCTATAGTTACCACATGGTCAAAATATAAAATAGAGTGAATTGGTGACAAACTTGCTAGCAAAGAGATAGTAGAAGCACATAATCCTCTGGGTTCTCATTTGTCATGGAGTGGTATGCCTAAACAGCCACAGTAGGACTATGCCCCTGAAATACTCTTCATATTCAAACATAAAGGTCAAGGTCCTTTAAATGACTTCCTAACAACAGAAAATTCTATAAGAAAATCACCTTGTTATCAAGGAGGAGCCTATAGAGACTAGTCCCTGGATCAGCCTGTTCTTCAAGTGAGTTACTCAGACTTGCTGAGTCAGCAACTTGGGATATTAACCTCAAGGACCAACTGAATTTTATTCTTCTTCTTACTCTGGAAGCCTAGAGGATGGCATGGGGACTCAGAGAAGGATAATAGAACTGAATTTTGAAGAGGTTTGCAAGATGAGGAAGAGGAAGATCATTCTGGTAAAGAGAAGAGCAAGTAAGAATGAATATAATAAAGGACACTGCATAGTCAGGACACTTCTGGAACTGGCCCAGTGTCATTATAATAGAAGTAGATAAGCCTACAAGGCAAGTAGGAACCAAATCAGTGCATTATGCAATTTCTCACAGGTCAAAACAATGAGGAATTCATCAGTATATATTCTTTCTATCTAGCCTTCATTTGCTGATGTTGGGGAAAAGAGATCTCCAAATAACTAAGAAAACAAGGATGACCAATTCTACCTCTTAAGTTTAAAAAGCCATTGGTTTAGGTATAAACCAGTAATATTCTATTCCATATGTACAGACAGAACATTCTTGTTCCTTGCTAGATAAAAATGGTTTCCTGGGAGAAGAGAAAGGAGAGAAGAAATCTTCAAACTCTAAGGAGCTATGAGAAGTCTCCAGAGATAGGAAGCTGAAGAGATGCAAAACAAAACCCAGAGACTACTCTATCTTTATGAGATGATCTTTGAATCTCTTGATTCCATCTCATGAGATCTGTTAATTAACAATATCCTATCGCCTATTGATTGTTCAACAGGATGAAGGCCTTCTTCTGCCCTAAGACTGTACTTTGAACAGCTCACCACTTGAAAACAACTCCATTTTTAAGAGCCTAAGATCATGCAAGGTCCTAAGGAACCTGGACTTCCAGAGAAGTGGGGATGGTATGGAAAGGAGTGTTTCCACTGGCCAAATATATGGTAATGGAGCTAAATAAGTGGTAGAGTGTCAACTATGGGGAACTTAAAGGCTGTGGTGAGCTGGTGAGCTAATATGTTTATTTTCCAGAATGGATTATCCCCAGTAAGAAGGGTTTAGACACCTATGAGGAGGACCAATGATGGTGTGAAATCATAACCAAAACCAATGAAGTCTCTTGAAATCCTTTAATACTTGTAAAAATCAGGATTGCAAATTCCTCTTTTTATTTATTTGGTAAGAACACCGAATGAAAAAAATCTTTAGAAATCTACATAAATGTACTTAGCAGAAAGGATTATTATTTTTTTTTAGCAGAAAGGATTATTAATGTTAATTTCCTTTGCTATAATTTTTACTATTCTGTAGTATGAATATCATTAAATGAAACTCTGCATTGCAAATTATGGTATTTCAACCTGTGTTCATGCATCAATCTTAGTCTTTTGGATAAATTGTTTTTCTCTCCTGATTATCAGAGTACTAAAGGTACTTTAAAATAGAGGAATTCTAAATTTCAGGAAAAAAAAATACCAAAAAGCAGGAGAAAATCATATGTCATTCTAGCACCCCAAAAATACAGTTTGCACGGTTAACCTCAGGTCTTTATTCCTTCTAGTCTTTTTGCCATGTAATCTTTCTTTCATGTAGTTAACATCGTACTTTGATTAAATTTTTCTTATTCTTTAATATTATATCAAAAGCATTTGCACATGTTCTTGAAACCAAGAAAAAGTTCATCTTCTAAACTTGTTTTACTAGTTTCCAGGAAGAGAGCAGGAACAAGGCAAAGTTACTGGGGATGAGAACAGCTCCTGGGATGTAACAGTGAGTGGAAGGAAGGGAAAAAGGGAGTATATGGAGATAGCATTGAGATATCTATTTGCCTCATGCCCACTAGAGGGCACAGACTGAAGAGTTTGTCTCAGGAAACCTCTGGCACCAGGTATGCTTGAGCATCTTAAAGGACAGAGAAAAGGAACTTCATCAAACTTACAGAATAGATTTGTTTTAGCCTTGTTAATGAATTTTGCCCAATAAATACTATATGTATGGAAAATATTATTTGACACTTTCATTACAAAGTATTGGGGGAGTAACCCCTACCATCTCAAATTTTATTGGCATATACTCTTGTCTACCAAGAAGAAAATAAGAAAACTAAATTGCTTGGGAAAGTTTGCAACAACTCCATCAACTCCAGTCCAACTTCCTAAGTCCCCAGCATAGAATCTTGTTTCTCAATAACACCTCCCCTGGTAGAGAAGCTGTGACTACCACTTTAGCTTCCCTAAGATTTGTGGACAGGAATAGCCATGGAGAAACCAAATATCTGTTACTATAATGTTGCTGTTGCCAGCGATGGCTATAGAATCCCCACTGTCAAAATCATAAAGAAAGTCCCTGTCCTACCCAAACTGTTGAAATGACCTTTACTGTTGCTATCTAGAAGGTATTATAAACTGGGATTGCACTATTAGGCATTCCCTTGCCTCCCATCACCTCCTCAATTCCATCCCCTCACACAAGAGAAATATATGGACCTAGAACCTTATCCTTCCAATGCCTGGCCCTGTCCCGGGGATCCCAGTGGTAAGCCTACTTTTCCTCCTTTTTTACCTAGTTCCTTACAGAGCAATCCATATGATACAGATCTTCATTTTCTCCCATTGGGAAAGAAATTCCAGACTATTTTCCCCAGGCAGATGAATGAGACCAGCTAAGCATTACATTAATATTCAATATCTCTGGTTTATTCAAGTCTAGTATTTAAGCAGGGATGGCATCCAGATCGCCTGGGAACTTTTTTCAAAATATATATACTTACCCCCACCCTCAGAGAATTAGGTTCATTTCTCTGGGTGGGCACAGTCATGTATAATTCGAAAAGATCCAGGCTATTCACATTTATAACCACAGTTCAGTGCCACTGATAAGTCTCTAAATGAATGGGTGGGACCTAGGTGCACCAAATGGGTAATTATGCTTGCTTTGATACACATTTTCAAAACATTTCTTTCCTAAAATTGTGGAAGAGCAGCCCTTGGATGTTCCCAGCTGTTTCTTTTGCATTCTTGGCTTCCATAATCAAGTGATTCTTAAGAGCTGGAGTGCCTTTCTCTTCCTTCTTTCTTCTTAGGTGGCATGGCCATGGCATAGACCAACCAGGACACTCTTAATCATATTTTTCTAGGTCTTGGATTACACCAAGGCAAATTGGAATATTGGGTCAGAGCAATATCTTTTTGGTTGCACAAGCCTGGTCTTCAGGCTTGGGCTGCATGCAGTTCTGCACTTCATGATGGGGGACAGGGAGCACATAGCTGAGAGGCAATGTTACCCAATCTGACGGTGACAAAATGGTTGGGTAAAAATTCAAGCAGGTCACGAATTAAGAGTTGTCGAGGGGCTCAACTAGGAAGACAAAAAGAAAGGGAGGGAGTGTTTGTAGACCCTATTGGCCATGCCTGGCCACATTACAATGAGTTTGCAAACTAGGAAATCTCTGAGCTGGGGAGCACATGTTTACTGTAGGTTGTTATATAAGCCTGAGGCTTGTGGTATGGGTGTGCTGGGTTAAAAGTCTAGAGACACAGGAAGGATGAATAGAAAAAGAGGAATTGGCTTGTCTGGGGAGATGCAATGGATTATTCTGGTACCATTAATATTAATAAAACAAGGCTACAATTTCTGCTTTCCTTAGAAATAATTCCCCTATCACTGAATGTTCTAGAATCTATGGGAAATTTGGTCAAATGAAACTCTTATTATTGAAACACCAAATATTATTCTGTTCATTTTTCAAATTTGTCATTTTTTTCTCTGATAAGAAATGAACTAAGCTTTGTGATTATTCACCCTGTCATCACTTAAATGACTCATTTACAGTGCAGAACAAGAAGTGATTTTGTGGACAAAGGACCTAGTTTTTTGGCTACATTTGTTTCCAGCTGACAAATATTCAGCATCCAGGGTGTGCCTGCCCTGTGCTCTTTTGCAGTAGGTGAGAAAGGCTTGACCTGTGTATTCTTGTAAATCAGGAGATTCTAAACTTGCTTCAAAATAAGTGAAACCTTAAAATTATGCCACAGAGTTTTATTCCCCAAGGGTACCAATTATTTTTTTGATCCAAATTCCTTGCATCATAGCAAGGTTTCAAAATTGCAAAATACGAATTTTTCAAGGGAACACTGGAAACCAGTTGTAAACACTTGAAAAACACTTAGTTGAATTCACAACTCAAAAGCAACTTTTTAGAATTGTTTTTTCTATTCATATCTTTTTGGTTGGCAAACTGTGTTGCTGTAGCTATCTTCCTTTTTTTTGTGTATTATTAATTTGTTTCCACCTTCATTCATCACTCATTCAGTAAGTATTCATTTTGTTTGCAATCTGCCAGGTACTGTGCTACGACCTCAACATAAAAGGGTAAACACAAGCGGTCACCATTCCTTCTTCTTGGAACTCTTAGTCTGGCAAAAGACAGACATTAATAAAAATACCATACATACTTATAAAATTCATTTTAAAAGTTAAGTATTATAAAGGAGAATGACAGCATACCATGAGTGAGTATAAAATAGGGATTTAACCTAGTCAGATGAATCAGGAAAGACTTCCTTAAGGATAGGAAGTAACAAAAAAAAAAAAAAAAAAAAAAGGATAGGAAGTGAGCTAAGTTCTGCAAAACAGGTAAGATTTATCTTGGCAAGGATACATAGCAAAGAGTGTGGGCAAAGGCGGGAGGTGCATTTTGATTTCAAGGACCTGAAAGAGGACCCAAGTAGCTGACGTGAGAGAGCAAGGAGAAGCACAATAGGAGATAAGGCTGAGAAGGTAAGACAAGGCCAGATGAGGAGGGCTTCCTCTCAAGAACACCCCTCTCACTCTCTGATTTTTTCCTTACCTAATACTCTTAACTGAAAGACTCTTCATTCCTGAAACATTCCAACACTTTCCCTATATCTATTACTTTCACCTAGAATTTCCTCCCTATCTCTATCACCTGTGATTTTATACAATTTTCAAGGTCTTGCTCAAATTCCATTTTCTCCATGAATTTTTTAGTGATGCCCCAAACAGAATTAATCGTACTCTTTATGTTTCTAAGGACTTTACACTTTTATTAGAATTTATCATATTTCAGGTTACTTACTTTTTTTTTTTACATATATTCTTTTCTAAATTGTATGCACTGAGATAGCAGGAATCATCTTTTATTCATTTCATATAAAACCTAGCATAGATCTTGGGTCTAGTAGGTATCTAATAAATTCTTATTAAATTGGATTATAACACCAGACTTCTGGAAAATAAAAAGGCAAGTATGTTTGCTTTGTTTTCTTTCTTTTTAAGATGTTTTCTGTTTTAAGAAAACAGTAGAGAATAAATAATGTAGCATTGTAGACAGAACCCAAATAGCTGCCCAATATTTATAAAGATCAACTTTATTTTAAAGAAGAAATATGTTACTTATTGGCATGATGCATGGCCATGAACTTTCATGCATATACTTTCTCTAATACTTTCTTATGCACATGCTTATGCCTTATGCTATTACTGACTTTTTTTTTTAGAAAAATGCATTTTCTTGACTTACAGTTATGCCTGAGGCTAAATGTAGACTTGTTGTTTGCTAGTTTTAACCCTGATGGAGTAGATTTAGGTATTGAGATGAAATGGTAAGTAACTGAAAGAAATGAAATTTAAGGATTAGTGTTAAATGTTGGCAAGAGGCATTGTAATGATTTGTGGCAGTGGGGAATTACTCTTTTCAATAATTTACGACAGTAAAGAAAGATAGCATCATGGCTAAGTAAAAGGGAGGGAGAAAAGTGGGAGAACACAAAAGAAATCTGAACCTCCTTGGGTAAAGCTGATTCAACAAAAGGAGTTGCAAGTGTTTTTAGCAGCCTTTACAAAACACTGGGATTTGAAATTTTAGACAGAGGCAGAGTGGGATAAGTTGAAATGGCATTGAGAGAGACAACAAAAATTTTAAAGAATAATGCACAGTACCCACTGACAGGCTTCTAACCTGGGATCCGCAGATCATTTCAAGGAGTCTATATACAAATTTTGCAACTGTGTGCATTTTCAGGTGTTCATGAAAGTTAAGAAGCTTTGAATGTGGTATAATTTTCTACTTATTTAATCAAATACATGGTCTGCTATTTACTTTTGAATACTTCTTTTTAGACAGTGTGGTATAGTTGTGTCTACTACCTAGTTTTAATTGGCATTCTAGTGTCGCAGTTCACAGAATGTGGTCCCTCACACTTCAGGGGCTCTCCAGGACTCATTTAGGTCAAAACTATTTTCATGATAATACTAAAAGGTCATTTACCTTCTTGACTGTGTTGACACTTGCACTGAGGTACAAAAATAGTGGTCAATGAAACTGCTGGTGCCTCAGTATGCATCAAGGTAGAAGAACCTAAAGTAGTAGTGGTAATTAGATTCTTCAGGTTCCAGTTCCATATTAGGGGAATGGGAGGGGGGATAGAAATTTCTATTTATTTTCTGTTTACTACAAGAACAACCTGTGGAGTCACTATGCTATCATGTTAAGGGTTTGTCAAGAGAAATTGTCAAGAAAAATTAAGCACAAAACCACTAAACTCAAAACCTTTGCTATTTAGTGTCCAGTGGTAGATGGGCAGGCCACACTAGCCACCAGTACTGACTCACACAGCAGGGCTCTCCTGAGTTATTGCCAGTAGGATACACAGCAGACTCTTTCTCTCCCCTCTCCACCCATGCTCCTGTCAGCACAGCAGCTTCCCAGGGCCCAGGCTCAGGGTGATGGGTCCTGGCATCATAACTCAAGATCCCATTTCCTGCTGGTTGGGTTAGAGGAAAAGTTTACCTGGAAAGAAAATAGGTGTGCATCCTTTCATGCACACCTATTTGTATTGGGTACTCAAATTCTCCTGGTCAGTGAAAAGGAAACATCTCTTGAGGAAACCTAGGTCAGGAAGAATTTGGGGGGGATCTGGACAGGTGCACACCTCTGCTCTAGATGAGTTCACCTGACCCAAGACAGCCCCTGTCTTCTGTGGCTGGGGTCAGGCCTTCAGGAGTGCTGGTAATTGCAGGGGTGAGCCTACCTTTCCACAGGGGCCCTTACCCCGCTCCCTGCCCTAACCCTTTGTTGAGCCCCTAATCCCTTTATCATTCCTGGAGACTTCATGATACACTCCTGCTTACCAACCTAGTTTGCAGTCCACAGCCCTGCTCTTAGCACTCTGAACTGCCTGTTCCATGACAAAGACAAGGGGCAGAGAGTTCCGGGAATTCCAGATGGGACAAGACAGAAGTTTCAATGGAAAAAGACAGTGTTGCCTAAAGCACCTACAATGGAAGGAATTCAATTGAGCACAGGGTATGGACCAGCAGTGACGACAAAGTGGAGGATATACCCTTCTCCTGAATGCATCATAGCCCCTGTCCTGCCGCTTCTCAAATTGTGGAGCTGGCCTGTTCCCTTCCCATGATTTGTCCAACCTCTGGACGTTCAAGGGAAATACACTGAGATTCTTAAGAATGTAGGGGCAAGTTTTGGTTACATTTTGCATAACAATTCCTTTCTCAAATTACTTCTCTTCTCTCAATTTTAATATAAACAGCAAGGAGAAAGTAGGCAGCATCTTCAAGATTGGCTTACAAATCTTGCCCGTTAAATATCCGTTTTAATCACTTACAAGTTCGACCTACCACAAAACATTAGAACAGAATTCAGCGAGTTTTTTGCCACCCTACAACAAAGACTCCCTTTACTCCCCTAACATATTCCTCATTTCCATCGGAGACTTCACCAAAAGCACCCTTATCATTCATATTTCTCCCAACAGTCTCTTCAAGACAATGAAGGTTTTTTTCCCCTAACGTATAGCTCAAACTCTTTGAGGTTACCCAGTTCCAAAGCCACTTCCACATTTTTACATGAAGCATGCCACTTCCTGATAACAAAATCCATATTAGTTAGGGTTCTCCAGAGAAACAGAACAGAAAATATACAGAGAAATACATATGATTAGAATTTCTATGTTTATTTTAGATTTATTTCTGGATTCTCTTCTGTCCATTAATCTACCTATTCAATCTCTAGTATCAAACTGCTTCAACTTTCCTAACTTCATCTAATTATTTTTTAATTTTTAAGCTATGGCAGGATTAGATATACCCCATCCCAAATTTGTTACTGTCCCCTTTAAAAATTTTTTCATATCAATTCTCAGATGTTTAGTCTAGATGATTCCCAGTATCATGTTGTAACACTTCCTTTGATTCTCCCACAATAAAATAAAAAATAAAGAAAATAAAATTCTTAGTGCAATATTAATTGGAATAATATTGAGTATAATATTAAATCTAGAAATAATTCATATCATGAAAATATTGTATCTAAAGGGTTCTCATTATGGTCTTGGTGGACTATCTTATGCAAGACTAACCTTCCTGGGGAGAATAGCTAGAAAAAGTGGGCACAGTCTTTTTTTTTTTTTTTTTTTTTTTTAATGTGTGAAGGCATTAGAGAACTACTACTACTATCAAGACTTAAGGAGTCAAAATATTATATAGAAGGAAGCACCAAGAGGTTAACCAAAGTATTTGACCGCTTTTTTCTCCCAAGGATGAGAGATTGAAAAACTGAGTAGAGTCTTTGGCAGTCTTAGTTTTAGTGATGCAGTGTTAGAGTTCAAATCTTGCCACGATGGAACTTTGGTAAACATTCAAGGATTTCATTTGAAACCCCAGAAGACTAGGTTCTAAGAACGAGCCAACCAGAAAGAGATCAGCCCTAAAAAAAAAAAAAAAAAAAAAAAAAGCAAAAAACCTGACATAGGGCCTTGGGGCCCCTTAGTCCCTGATTGGATCATGCTAAATTGCCTCTAGGTAAACTACATGCCAGAAACAAAATCTCCTAAGAAAAATTCTCTTTAGTAAATTCTCTTTAGAAAAAGAATCTGATTGTTAAATGATTTTTTAAAAATAAGCAAGGTCCTGCATTCAATCAAAACTTCTTTGTTTTTCAGCAGCTTGACACTGATGTGCTTAACTGTGATTTTCTGTTTATTTATACTACTCAGAGTTTATTAGTGTTTCTTGAATCTCTGATTTGATGTCTTTCATCACTTTGGGCATACCAAATGACAAGACTAAATGAATGAAAACTAGGGAAAAGATCTACAGGAAATCCAGATTTTAAGTTATTATGTAGGGACTTTATGATTAATATATTCAAGAAAATAAAGGTGAAGATGAAAAATTTCAGCCAAGACGTAGAATCTTCTATCTAAAATCTTGAAAAATATCCATTGAAACACTGAAAATTTAAAATATGATAACTAAAATTAAGAACTCAACAAATAGATGCAAGGCCAAAACCAAATAAAAAAAATAGGAAACTGGTTTTAAAAAAAGGTTAAACAAGACATCAGTGAAATTGGGTATCCACATGAACTATATGGAAATGAAATGGAAAGATAAAGAAGTAAATGTAACTTCTTCAAATATTCATTTTTACCTGGTTTGGGATTTTGAGACATGTTACTGTTTTACATATTTGAAAAAAGTTTTAAATTCAACAATAAGGGGGGAAATAAATATAACCATGTTTGAGATAACTATGAGAATTAAAAAGCTAGTGGGCAGCCCTGGTGGCTTAGCGGTTTAGTGCTGCCCACAGCCTGGGGTGTGATCTTGGAGATTCGGGATCGAGTCCCACGTTGGGCTCCCTGCATGGAGCCTGCTTCTCCCTCTGCCTCTTTGTGTCTCTCATGAATAAATAAATAAAATCTTAAAAAAAAAAAAAGAAGCTAGTATCACAACTACACATTTTATTAAGAATTAATACTAGATTTTACATTTCAATAAAAGATCTTACACAAAATCGCAAATAAAAATAGTGTCTATCAAGTTATCTATTCTTGTAGGTTGGGTTCCTTAGAAGAAGAATGTGAGATGAGGATTGTGTTCAAGTGATTTACTGAGAGAATATGCTCAGGAAAATCCTACATGGGAGTGAGGCAGGCTAGCCAAGTAAAGCAAGCAAATTAGCAAGGAGTTGATTGCAGATATAATCTAGTTTCAGCCTGATTCTACGTGGAGATCTGAAACATAAATTATATCAGTTTGTTCTGCCTAGAAACAAGGGGGTTGGAATTTTATAGCCTTGTATCTGTCAGTCACTGGATATAGGCCATTCCAACAGAGAGGCATGTAACTCTCAGGTCACCCAGGAGAGATGGGTTCTGTTGCCCATGAATAGCCCTCCAGCAAAGATCAGTAGCAGCAACACCAAAACAGTGACAAGTGGGGAACATCAAAGCAGTAAAAACAGTTCCTGAGATGCAATCAGGGCTACAACAGCCTCTAACTACATCCATATGTAAGTTCCATGGGTAAAGTTTCTCCTGAATTCAGTTCTAGAACAAGCATACTGTGCAGTCTATCATGGTTTGAATGCTGTAATAGTGATGATGATTATAATTATAATGTGGTATGTACTATGTGGCATTCATCTCCCAGAAAGGGTTTGCAAATATTAACTAATTTAATTCTTATAACAACCCATGATGGAGAAACTATTATAACACTTATTTTTACAGATAAAGAAACTGAGGCATAGGGAATATAAAGTTACACAGTTAATGGCAGACTGGGATTTGAACTTAGTAAAGTTCTAAAGTTCTAGATTTTTCTTACCTAGTAGAGAAAGAAAAATACACATTCTCTTTACCTTGTGTTAGTCTACAACCTGGGTTACAACTGACTGCATTGAGAGTTAACACTGGATTCAAAGGCATCTCTCTCTCCAGGCTAGAAGGAAGTCCAGCAGGCTATCAGAGGCATTGGATGAGACATCTATTCAATGATGCTGTAATCTGAATGCTGGCCAATTAATTAAATCACAATGTTTAAATGTGATAAAAAAAGCCTGTGAAACATCAATAATAACACACCCTCAGCTAAGAGTACTTCATGGTCTGGAAATTTCCAGATTATCTATACGGACTAATGCAGATGTAAAACTAAAATCTCCTGAATCTCAACTAACCAGAATTCTTAGGGCACGATTTTATATATATATATATTAGTTTTTTCTTTTAACCAAGAGTTCACCAATTAGTCCATTTTGCTTCAACCCTTTGCTGTTAAAAATATCTATAAATATCATGCTGGGCATCAATTTTCATTGTTGTTAGGAGAGTCTCTTTGACAACATAAATGTTATAACTAAAGGTGCTTTCAAAGAAATATATTTCTCACTTGCCACAAGAAGTTTTGTAAAAACACTCAGCACAGTACCTGGCCTAAAGCAGAAATGCTCTGTGAATGTAAAATTAGTATTAGTATTGATACCATGAAGTAGAATGCAGAAAGACTACTAAATGATTGAAGATTTCTTTTTTTTTTTTGATTGAAGATTTCTTTTTCAACTTAAGTTTATTTCATTCTAATATAGTTTTTCATATTTATTGTAAATTTTTTAAAAAGAAAGAAGTAAAAAATAATGTAAATAAATAAATAGCTGGCAACTGCTAGCTGTGCTTCAGGAAATTGAGGTTTTAAAATGTCTTCTTTCCTTTTCTAAAATATCCTCCTTTCTTTCTTTCCTATTTCTACACATGTTCATCTTCTATCTGCACAACAGCTCTGTGTAATAAAGGGCAGTTGCTGTACCCAGTGCAGAGAAGAAAAAACATACAGAGGTTAAGTGACTTGCCTTCTTGGCAAAAACAGAACTAGAACCTCTGGCACTTGGCATATGAATCTCTCACCATGTGGCTTATGACCATTTTGCTACCAAACATTATTAATTACTAAGCACTAAAATACTCATGAGCATTGGTCATTCCATAGATTGATTTGGGTCCTTAACGTGTGGTGGGGAAGCTTTTTTAACCTCCTCCTGACAACTAAAAGCCCTAATTAGCTAAAATGTGCTCTTAATTGTTTTAAAATTTAAATTTTCACTTGTGATACCCTTTGGAGATATCATTTAACTCCAAAACAGAAATGAGACTAAAATAAATAGATATATACAGTCTTCCAAAGAAAATTAGAAAAATATAACATCTTACAATCAGCCAGAACTCCTTAGAATATTTTGCTTACAGCTCAATGAAAAACTGACTTCTAGAGGTAATTATAGAGATGGTAAGAGAAAATGGATTAGGATATATTGGCAGGATTTGCTGACAAGTTAGGTGTGAGAGAAAGGCTGAATCCCAAATTTTGGGTCTGAGCAGCAGGGTAAATGCAGAATTATTTCCGGGGATGAGGAAAATGGGAAAAACATGCTTGGGGAGATGAAATAAAGAGAATTTGTTTTTGAAAATGTTAAGGTGAAGGTGTTCAATATCCATTCAAATGGAGATGTCACATAGTCAGTTACATATCTTAGACCAAGACTCACAGGAGTGATCAGCTAGGGATAGAAATGTGGGAGTAATCTGGGTAGCAGGGAGCTAGATGAGATTACCAGGTAGAGAGTTCAGATCGAGATTTCTGATGACTGAGTATTAGAAGCACTAAGCCAATAGGATCCCACAGAAAAGATAGTGCAGTTAGGAAGGTAGGGATGCAGTATAGTATTCCAGAAATCAAGGGAGGAAACCATTTTAAGACATGTTCCCAAAGTAATGATCAATTTTATTAAATGCTACTAAGAATTCAATTAAGATGAGTGGGACTAAACCATTGGGTTCTGCAACACGGTGTTCATTTTTTTTATTGATCCTGAAAAATGAGATTTCTATTGAAAATAAAGTTCTAATTAAAATGAGTCGAGATTTGAAGTGAGAAATTAAAAACAAAGAATAAACAACCAGTTCTTGTAGCTCAGACAGCGAAATAGAAAAGTAGGACAGTAGCTGAAAGGACAGATGGGGTCAAGCTTTCTGAGTTTTTTGTTTTATTTGTCTACACTGACTTTTGTTTGCTTTGTTAAATATGAGATACAGTACAGCATGTCTATGCTGTTGAGAGTAGTGTAATATAGAGAAAAAAGCAATAGTATGGAGGCAAGAAGGAATAACTCCAGGAGCAAAGTCCTTGATAGAAGAATAACATCAAGTGTACAAGTAATATATGAGCCATAGATTCAAGCATGGACAATTCATCCACTGTAGTAGGAGGGATGGTGAATGCACCAGAATAGAGGCAGAGAGTTTTATAATTGGTAGTAAAAACATGAGCAAGGCCTATTCTGCTTACCTCGATTTTATTAGTGAAAAGAGAAGAACAGGCATCAGAGTGATTTGGAGGAGAAGGAATTTGGAGGTTGGAGAAGAGAAGATATAAAAAGTGATCTTGGAGAGTAAGAAATGAACTGAGTAGGGGAATCTGTAGTATTGCCATCAAGTACTTGGGAACTGTAGCATGGTTTTGTGTTTTCCTCCAGTCATCCCAAACTAACTGTTCATCCACAGGCAGAGACTGCAGACAGTTGGATTTAACTAAGATTGGGGTTTGTGAGTATGACAATGGGAGACAACAGCAGAATTAAGAGTGTATACATTAAGAGTGTATAAAGAGTAATGATTATAGTAATGGTTACAGGATCTAAACTGGATAATGGGAGGAATAAGTACATATGCAGATTAATGGGAAAAGCAATAGTAAATGAATTAGAAATATCAGCTGATTCAAGAATGGAAAACTCTATAGTCCTTATCCCCCTTTCTACAATGGTACTAATATTTTTACAACAAAAAGTTCTTAGAAAATGTTAACTATCATATAATATTATTGCATAATAGTCTACATTAGATGATACTAATTTGGTAGAAACTCAGTTAAACTTATACGGTTTCTCAGCAAATATTTACAAACTTTCATTTATATATTTCAAAACCTAAAGAAGAAGAGAGTCCAGTTAAACCAGCATTGTCTGTTGGGTTTGTCCAGTACTTAAATCTGTTTTGAATCATTCCTTTCAAACTCCATATCTAAATGAACTCCTAAGCACTTTGAATTCTTTTTTCTATAATGCTTCTTTTATCCGTATTATTTCCCTTTGATGTTTACCTCAGACCCATAAAAATACAACCTCCATCTGAAGACTCCAGCCTACATTGCATTGCAAGATTAACCTTCAGGCTCCCTGACTTATGCTCCATTTGTCACCTAAAGTGTCTCAAATACAGCTAATGTTGCTTTATGCTTTTATATAAAGCTAATATGCTTTATTTACAGTTCCCATTGTAAACTGTTCACAACTATGCAACACTTTCCAGTTAATCTGGAATTTTCTCTGCTTTTACATTGTTTTATGTTTTCCCCTTTTCTCCTTTTTTCTCTTCCATACCCCATCTTGTGTATGCTTAAACCTGCCCCTGGAATATTCAGAAGTTCCATTGTGCATTTAGGCAGCTGTGAGGGAGAGACCTTGAGAATCCTGAACACCAGAGGACCACAACTAGCTGGCAAAGATCTTCTTTGGAAGTCTTGGTCTGGAAACACTTCACAGGCTGTTTCCTGTGAGCTGGGCAGAGATTGCTCTTTTGGAAATCTCCCTCCTAGTCAGCTGCTTGTTGGCTGGCCTCTGTGCAAAAGTATGAGCCTTCAAAAGAAGGCAGAATTTTGCTTGGGAATCATTTGTTAAAGATGAGAATAGTTGTGATTTTGTGAATTCAAATCCTAAGATGAACCAACTCCCTTTTCTTTCTTCAAACGGTATGAATAAAGAGACAAATAAGTTTAATGATTTAACTAACTTTAACACTCTGTTACCCCCCACCCAAAACTCATTTTTTAAAGGGGAAAAAAAGGCCTTTGTTTATTTAAGCCATGGAGGTTTGACAGCATAGAGGTTTAGAACAGCTGGTGACCTAGCTAAATTATTCAGAGGGTGTGGCCAGAGGGAGGGACAAATATATAAGATAATGAGATATTGATATTTTATAGAACATAGTGGAACTGGTCATTAGATCTATAGCATAAAGAATTTGGTCAAATGCCATGCTATGAACTCTTTTCCTGAACGTATACTCTAAAAGCCTAAGAAAGTGTCACAAAACCTGCTGATGATTCAGGCTCTACACAGGAACATTTCTTTGTACTCTTTCTAATAGTAAGATAAAATGATGGCCTAAGGAAGACAGAATGCAAAGATATTGGTGGGTGACCTCTTGCATATAGGAAATACTTTAGGAACATTGCAAACTGGGCCTTCTGAAGTATGTCACTACTTCCTCTCCACATGTTCACAGCAGGCGCCCAAACAGCCAAGCTGGCCCCCTCCTTATTTCAGGGCAGACAGAGGTCAATGTGACTCAGGATAGAAAACTGCCAATGGGAAAGTGAAAACAGACCTAACTGAATGGATTGCAAACACTGAAGGAAATCATATCAAAGCTCATGAGGCTGACAGACTGACAGAGTGACCCACAGAATGTATAAAGTTCACCACTTTCTCATTGGCATTTTAGGTGCAATTCAGAGCAAAGTGTCAGTACAAAACACATGACTTGGACCTCCAACACTTTGCTTCCACAAAAATGGAATGTTCTCCAAACTCTGCATTTTTTCCCCTGTTATATTTGTGTTTCTAGGGAGAAATGTTAATGAGTATATTGTTAGAGAATGTTGTTGGTAAAAAATATGGAGCAAGTGTTTATTTTTCTTATTATATTTTTTAAAGACTCTACCATGGACTAAACTCAAGAAAATTGGTAATGTCTGGGGAACACATTAAAGATGGGCTGGTTATAATATACAGCCTAACTCAGAAAACCCCCAAATCAATTTGGTATTGGCTCAAGTATAGGTGGGTCTATTTCTGGGTACACACACACACACACACACACACACACATTATTATTATTATTATTATTACTATTATTCTGTGTGTGTGTGTGTGTGTGTGTGTGTATGTGTATAGTCCTTATGCCAATATCACAGTCTTAATTGCTATAGCTTTATAGTAAATTCTCTTTTTTCCTTTATTCAGAATAATTTTGGCTATTTTAGATCCTTTGCATGACCATATAGGTTTAAGAGTCGACTTGTCAATTTCTACAAAAAAAAAAAAAAGCCTTCTGGAATGTTAATTAGCTTACCATTGAAACCAGAGACCAATTTGTGAAGATGACAGTTTAACAGTATGGGATCATCCAATACAGAAACATGGTATGTCTCTACATTTCTTTATGTGTAATTTCTCTCAGCAATGTTTCGTAGCTTTCAGTATACATAACATGCACATATTTTTAAACGTTTTTCTCTGAAGATTTTGAGGTTTTTTGATGATATTGTGAGTCATATTGCTTTTAATTTTTAAATGTTTATTGCTAGTACATAGTCTTTTTTGCTAGTACATAGTACATTTTTTTGTGTCAGTGCTATAAACTGCAATCTTTCTAAATGCATTCATTAGTTATAAAAGCTTTGTTTTCTAGATTCATTAAAATTTTCTGTATACATGATCCTATTATCTGAAAACAAAGACAGTTTTACTTTTTTTGTTTCAAATTATATATTTTTTCCTTATTCTTATCTTATTACATAGGCTGCATTTATTACAATGTTTAATAGATATGATGAACATAATTATATTTGCCATTTTTCTGATTTTAGGAGATGGAAGGTCTTTTAATTTTTTACTAGTAAGCCTAATGTTAGGTGTGTAATTTTGTTGCAGACACTATAAATTGAGAAAATTCCCTACTATTTCTACCTAATCATCATTGGGTATTGAATTGTATTGAATGCTTTTTTTCTATATCTATTTGGATAATCATATTTTTATCTTTATTCTGACAGAATAGTTAATTACACTTATGTTAATGAAAAGCTAAACCAAATTTCAGTTTCTGAATTAATCCCATGCCTGCCTTTAACTTCACATAAAACATTTTTGAGGATTGTTGCATTGATGTTCATGAGAGGTATTGGTTTATAGTTTTATTTCCTTTCTTTTTTTTCTGGTTACTTTTTATCAGGTGATGCTGGTCTCATTAAATGAAGCAGAAAATATTCATTTATTTCCTTATTTTCTAAAAGAGTTTGTGATAGATTGGTATTATTTCTTCCTTAAATGTCTAGCAGAATTATGTAAAGTCATCCAGGACTGGATGCATTGTTCAGATATTTCAGATTACAAATTCAACTTCTTTAACTTAAATAGAGTTATTCAGATTTGTTATTTCTTCTTATGTATGTTTTGTTAATTTGTGTTTTGCAAGTAATTTGTGCATTTCACCTATGTTTAATTTATTTGTATACTATTTTTCATGATATTCCCTTACTATCCTCCATTTTATTTTTAAAGATTCATTTATTTATTTCAGAAAAAAAAAAGCTGGATGGAGGAGAGAGAGGGAGAGAATCTCAAGCAGACTATCTACTGAGCACAGAGCCTGAATGTAGAGCTCAATTCTTTGACCCTGAGATCATTATCTGAGCCAAAACTAAGAGTTAGATGCTAAACTGACTGAGCTACTCAGGTGGTCCTCCTTACTATCCTCTTAATGTCCATAGGAGCACTTATTCCTAACATTCATAATTTGTGTCTTATTCTTCTTGATCAACATTTCCAGAGTTTTACCAATTTCATTAAGCTTTTCACAGAAGCTATTTTTGGTTACAGTTATTTTTCTCTACTATATGTACATTTTCTATTTTATTGATTTCCAATATTAGCTTTATCACTTACTTTCTTCTCTTTACTTTGGGTTTTATTTGCTCTTCTTTTTCTAGTTTTTTATTTTATTTTACTTTATTTTTAAAAAGATTTTATTTATTTATTCCTGAGAGACACAGAGAGAAGGCAGAGACATAGGCAGAGGGGGAAGCAGGCTCCTCGCAGGAAGCCCAATGTTGGACTTGATCCTGGGACTCTGGGACCACACCTTGGGCCAAAGGCAGACACTCAATCACTGAGCCACCCAGGCATCACTTTTTCTAGGTTTTAAAGTAGAAACTGAGGTAACTATTTGTCACATTTCTTCCTTTTTAGTATAAGCATTTAACTTTCTTCAAAACACCACTTTAACTTCATAATATGAATTTTGATGCTATTTTTTGTTATCATTCAGTTCAAAGTATTTTGTAATTTTTTTATTCTAAATGTATTGTATTATTTATAAATATTTGGGAATTAAAAACACTTTCAATTATTTTTTTAATAAATTTATTTTCTATTGGTGTTCAATTTGCCAACATATAGAATAACTTTCAGTATTGATATCTAGTTTAATTTACTTTTGGTCATAAAATTAAAATTACTAACTATATTAATGCCAGAGTAACAATACCTATATTAGACAAACTAGATCTTAAACCAAAGACTATAACAAGAAATGAAGAAGGGCACTATATCATAATAAAAGGGATGATCCAACAAGAGGATCTAATAATTATAAATATTTATGCCCCCAACATGGGAGCACTCAAATATATAAAACAATTAAGAATAAACATAAAGGAACTAACTGATAATAATACAATAATAGTGGGGACACCCCACTTATATTAATAGATCATCTAAGCAGAAAGTCAACAAGGAAACAATGGCTTTGAATGACACACTGGACCACATGGACTCAACATATATATTCATAACATTCCATCCTAAAGAAGCAGAATACACATTCTCTTCAAATACATATGGAACATACTAGGTAACATACTAAGTCACAAATCAGGCCTCATCAGGTACAAAAAGATTAATATCATACTATGCATATTTTCCAATCATAACACTATAAAACTTGAAGTCAACAACAAGAAAAACTTTGGAAAGACCATAAATACACTACTGAACAATGAATGGTTCAACCAGGAAATCAAAGAAGAAATTTAAAAATACATGGAAACAAATGAAAATGAAAACACAGCAGTTCAAAATCTTTGAGATGCAGCAAAAGCCATAAGAGGGAAGAATATAGCAATACAGGCCTACTTCAAGAAGCAAGAAAAATCTCAAATAAACAACGTAACCTTGCACCTAAAGAAGCTAGAAAAAAAAGCCTAAAGCCAGCAGAGGAAGGGAAATAATAAAAGTTAAAGCTGAAATAAATGATATAGAAACTAAAAAATAATGGAACAGATCAACGAAACCAGGAGCTGGTTCTTTGAAAATAACATTGACAAACCTTCAGCCAAACTTCTCAAAAAGAAAAGACAAATGACCCAAATAAAAAAAGTCACAAATGAAAGAGGAGAAATCAAAACCAACACCACAGAAATACAATTACAAGAGAATATTATAATAAACTACATGCCAACAGATTGGACAATATTGCAGAAATGAATAAATTCTTAGAAATATATAAACACCAAAACAGAAAGAAATAGAAAATTTGAACCAAAAATCTCCCAATCAACAAAAGTCCAGAGCCAGATGGCTTCATGAGTAAATTCTACCAAACAATTAAAGAGCAGCTTATATCTATTCCTCTCAAACTATTCCAAAAAATAGAAATGGAAGGAAAGCTTCCAAATTCATTCTATGAGGTCAACGTTATCCTGATACCAAAATGAGACAAAGACTGCACTAAAAAAGAAAACCACAAGTCAATATCCCTGATGAACATAAACACAAAAATTCTCAATAAAATGCTATCAAATCAACTTCAACAGTACATTATAAGACTCATTCACCACAATCAAGTAGGATTTATACTTTGGATCCAAGGGTGGGTCAATATTTGCAAATTAATCAATGTGATATACCACATTAATGAAGGATTAGAACCATACAATCCTTTCAATAGATTCAGAAAAAGCATTTGACCAAGTATAACATCTATTTGTGACAAAAACCCTCATCAAAGTAGAGTTAGAAGGAGCATGCCCCAAGATAATAAAGGCCATATATGAAAAAGCCACAGCTAATATCATCCTCAAAAAGGAAAAACTGAGAGCTTTTCCTCTATAGTCAGGACAAGACAGGGATGTCCACTCTCATCGTGACTGTGTAACAAAGTACTAGAAGTCTTAGCTGCAGCAATTAGATAACAAAAAGAAATAAAAGGCACACAAATCATCAAGGAAGAAATCAAACTTTCATTATTTGCTGATGACACAATACTCTGTAGAAAACCTGAAAGACTCCACCAAAAAAACTGTTAGAAATAATACCTAAATTCAGCAAACTGACAGGATATAAAACCGATGCATAGAAGTCTGTTGTATTTCCATACACCAATAATGAAGCAGCAGAAAGAGAAATCAAGGAATCTATCCCATTTACACTTGCACCAAAAACAATACACTTAGGAATACACCGAACTAAAGAGTTTGTAAAAGACCTGTACTCTGAAAATTATAAAACACTGATGAAAGAAATTGAAGAGGACACAAAGAAATGGGGAAAAAATTCCATACTCATGGATTGAAAGAACAAATATGTTAAAATATCTATGCTATCCAAAGCAATCTACACATTTAATGCAACCCCTATATTCATACCAATAGCATTTTTCACAGAGCTAGAACAAACAATCCTAAATTTGTGTGGAACCATAAAAGACTCAGATAACCAAAGCAATCTTAAAAGAAAGCAAAGCAAAGCTAAAGGCATCACAATTCTGGACTTCAAATTATATTATTATAAAGCTGTAGTGATCAAGACAGTATAGTACTGGTACAAAACCAGGCACAACTGAACAAAAAAGAAATCCCAGAAATGAGCCCACAACTATATGGTCAATTAATCTTTGATAAAGTAGGAAAGAGTATCTAATGGAAAAATGACAATCTCTTCAACAAATAGTGTTGGGAAAACTAGACGGCCACATGCAGAAGAATGAAACTGGGCCACTTTCTTACACCATACACAAAAATAAATTCAAAATGGATTAAAGATATAAATATGAGGTGGGAAACCATTAAAATCCTAGAGGAGAATGTAGACAGTAACTTCTTTGACCTTGGCCATAGCAACTTCTTTCTAGATGAGTCTCCTGAGGCAAGGGAAACAAAAACAAAAATAAACCATTGAGACATCATCAAAATAAAAAGCTTCTGCACAGCGGAGGAAACATCAACAAAACTAAAAGGCAGACTACAGATTGGGAGAAGATATTTGCAAATGACATATCTGATAAAGGGTTAGTATCCAAAATACAAAAAGAACTTATAAAACTCAACACCCAAAAAACAAACAATCCAGTTAAAAAATGGGCAGAAGATATGACTAGACATTTCTTCAAAGATGTACAAATGGCCAATAGACACATGAAAAAGTGCCCAACATCACTGACCATCAGGGAAATACAAATCAAAACTACAATGAGATATCATCTCACACCAATCAGAAGAGCTAAAATTAATGACACAGGGACCAACGGATGTTACTGAGGATTCAGGGGAAGGGGAATTTTCTCACCCTGTTGGTGGGAGTGCAAATTGGTGCAGCCACTTTGGAAAAGAGTATGGCAGTTCCTCAAAAAGTTAAAAATAGAATTACTCTATGATCCAGCAATTGTGCTACTTAGGTATTTATCCAAAGGATATAAAAATATTAATATAAAGGGAATACATGCACTTCTATGTTTATAGTAGCATTATCAACAACAGCCAAATTATGGAAAGAGCCCAAATGTTCATCAATTGATGAATGGATAAAGAAAATGTGATGTATATATACAATGGAATATTACTCAGCCATCAAATTACTCTTGTCATTTGCAACAATGTAGATGGAACTGAAGTGTATTAAGCTAAGTGAAAGAAGTCAAAGAAAGACAAATACCATATGGTTTCACTCATATGTGGAATTTAAGAAACAAAACAGATGAACATAGAGGGGAAAACAGGAAAAGCAAGAAACAGACTCTTAAATATAGAGAACAAACTGATGGTTACTAGAAGGGAGCTGGGCAGGGGGATAGGTGAAATAGGTGATGGGGATTAAGGAGGGTACTTGTGATGAGCACTGGGTATTATATGTTAAGTGCTGAATCAGTGAATTCCATACCTGAAACTAATATAACACTATATGTTAACTAACTGGAATTTAAGTAAAAACTTGGAAGAAAATAAATACGTAAAATTACTAACTACATTAATTATAAATTATTAAAAATTCAGTCCTTTTTGTTTACTTAACCTTTAATGGTTCAGCATATATCTGGGTGAAAGTTTCATATGAACTTGAAGGAGCATGCATTATTCTTTTTTGAGTTCCTTTAGAAATCAAGTTGGTTGACAGTAGTGTTCAGGTCATCTCTGTCTTCTGACAGAGATGGTAGGTTCTTTAAATTCTGTCAGTTTTTGCTATATCTATCTGAGGTAATTTTCCCTATTTCAAAATCTACTTAGTCTGATATTAATAAAGCCATTCCAGCTTTCTTATGTTTACACATATTCTGAGTAAATAGTGTATCTTTTTTCATTCTTTTTACTTTCATCTATCTGATTTTCTTGTACATGTCATATAGGTCTATTTTTGTGCATAATAATCTCTGCCTTTTAAAATGGTATGTTTATATAATTTATAGTTAAAATAGTTATCAGTATGATTGTTGCTTTTAAATCTACCATTTGCAACTCATGTGCTAATTGCTCATCTGCAGTTTGTCCAATGTTCCTCTTTTCTTGGTTCTTTATAATTATTTATGTACATTTTAAGATTCCATTTTATATTCACCATTGATTTATTTTATATTTTGTTGAATAGTCATGGGTTTATATTAAGCTTCTGTACCTTAATAGAGTCTATTTTCAAATAATATTATACTACTTTATGTGGTACACTTGCAAAAATATGCTTTTTAGACAGAAGCACATAAATATAATAGATAATAGTCTGCCCTTGAGAGACTTATTAAAGAGATGTGCACTGACCCTGGTGGGCGTGGTGCCTTAGGGTAGGGAACTCCAGGTTCAGGGGTACTAAGAGAATGGTCTAGATTAAAGATCCTCTTGACCTTGCAGACTTTCACCTGCTGGAAAGGGCAATAGCTAGAAGTCGACTGCAGCAATGTCTTCTAAGTTTCAAGGCCCAGGGTCTACGGGCAATATTATCTCTTAATATTGACTATGCTCTTCAGCGTTATGTCCTCAGGCATTAGTTAGTCTCTTGATCAGAGCTTCTAATTTGAGATAGATTGGGAAATAATTTCTTTCAGAATTAAACTCAAAGTAAAAACTCAGAGTGGGGAAAAAAAAGGATAAAAATCAAGAAAATTTTAGACAAAGTGGTGAAAGTAATTGAATTTTCACTGATTGACAATTTCTCTGAATTTATTGCTAGGTTAGTATAATTAACTAATTCTTAAACTCATATAATTATCCTGGTAACTACCAAAATTTTATGATAACTTTCTCTTCTTTAGATCTTCCCCTTCTTTTCAAAACCTTCTGCTTCACAAGGGCCTAATTTCCTATTTTCACATATTTCTGTATATTGTTAAATGTCTAAATATTTTCCCCAGATTGAGGCTGTTTCTAATACTATTGTAAATATCGAATTTTAATAATTATATTCTGTATAATTTTATTAACAATTTATGTATAAATAATGACATCAGTACTTAGGAGAACTCAATTGATCTGTACTAACAAATTTAGTTTTCACATACATACACACACACACACCGTAGTTAAAACCAATGATTATTTCAAAAAAAAATTAAAGTTTTTTTTTCTTCTTTAAATGGGACCATTCTACCCAAAGAGGGACTACTTCTTTTTTTTAAACTATAAGGACAATTTTGGCCTAATTATATGTTAAACATTTATTAAGCTGTCACATAAAGACAGAATGTGTACCTAATATTAAAAAGCTCTGTTCTGTCCTCAAAGAGCTAACATTCTAAAAGTTAACAGAGAGAGAAATAATGTAAACAAACATGGTCAGGCATGGATTTAAACTCACTAGAAATTATCCTTATTATAGTTTCTTTTTTTGATCTTTCCCTGATTATGTACAAATAGATTTTTGGCATGTGAAATGATGTCATTGTTTAAATTGGCAGTTTAGGAAATTGGCTTGACCTGACTCCATCTCTTTCAGCCTGAGGGATAGTCCCATCTTGGGTGGCCTTTCCCATCAGGAAAGTGTCTCAGACAGGAGGCCAGAGCCTGGCTTATGACATATAGCACAGGAATTTTCCAGAGGCAGCTCTGAGATAAAACCTTCTCCAATAGCTGGAATATTAGTTGATTCAAACAGACATGGATTTGCTGAAGTCCAGTGGCTTTCAGGCTTCATAGTAGAGAGAGAGAAAAAAAATTCAAACTTGTTCAACCCATCATATAGCGTGATTTCTAAACATTCTTGCTAACAAACCTTTAAAAGTTAGAGTTAAAATGTTGATGAAATGCACAAAAGATACAAAAGGTGAAGTTAGCTGTGGTGGAAGAGAAACAATGGGGAGAAAACTACCTAGGTATAATGGTGTGACATATAGCCCTCACTATTTTTTCCCTATGCACAGAAAAGGGATTGCCTTCCAATGCCTTGTAAGAAGTTTTGGTAAGAGGAAAAAGTTCTGAGATGTGATAGGGATCTCCCCACAGCATAAACTGATCATGAAATTATTTACATTGATCTCCTTAAATATAACATGCCTAGAAATGGTGCAAACACTGTGTTCCATGCCCATGTCTCTTTGAATTGGCTTGAATTAAACTTCTAACTAGACTAAGGACTGGTATGTATTTTCCAGCTCATGCCTTTAATAAAACCTTAATCTGTTTTTATTGACAGAACCCTAAGGAAAGCACAAGCCTCATATCATAAGGCCTGAACGTGGTGCTCTATGAAGAGAATGACTGAAAGAAAAGTTAAAGGTAGGAGTATATAACCTAGAAAGGAGAAAGTGATTTCTATTTTTTTGGATAACCATTAGGTAATTACATATAAATTTATTATAATATGTGAGTTTATGAACGGGAAGTGAAAACATTTCCATTAAAAGCTTTGTGAGTTTGGTTCACCAGTAGCATTATTTAAGTGGCCAAAAAGGATGTGTAGCACAAAGCTGGCAGGAAGGTGCTCCACACTGCAGGATAGAGTACTGTCTGGTTCTAATGCATTGAGTGTCCAGAAAATAAAGCACCACTCTGACATTTGTTGGCCACAAAGAATCCACGGAGGCAATGGCTATGGAAATGATCATGGAAAATGAGGCAGAGATGTTAATTTCTTGCCAAATATCCATGTGCTCCTCACATTATTAGTCTCATTACAATTAAGTGAGCCTATATGGCTATTTGACTACTTCTGGTCAATGCTCTGTGAGCAGAAATGACCTGTTTACTTTTAGGCCAAGGCATTCAAGAACCAATGCAAGTCCTTCCAGAATTTCTTTCTTTGCCTTAATGATTCTTCAGGTCACTTACTGAGTTGGAAATATGATAAGATGGTGGAACCTTTTTTAGATTGGAACTCCAAGTTACATCTTGGAGGAGAATTCCATGCTGTCTCAGAATGGTTTTCTGATCCTCAGAGAATTTGGCATAATCTGAGTAAGAATGAACTTTTATGGTTTGTTGGAAGGGAATTGGGTGGGGGATGGGCTAAGTGGAAGATAGGCATTAAGGAGGGCACTTGTGTGATGAGCACTGGGTATTATACGCAAGTGATGAATCACTAATTTCTATTCCTGAAACCAATACTACACTATACATTAAGTAACTAGAATTTAAATAAAAATCTGAAACAAATAAACAAAAAGAAAACTTTTAAGTGTGCAGACACTGAGATTTCAGGGTTTGTTTGTTACTGAAGCATAACTGACTGACTATAGGAAATTATACCAATGGGAAGGAAATGTTAGATGCCACACAATAGGCAGCTAAATGTGTTCATGAGACATTTATAGGAATATCTAGAATACTGTTTAGAGACTTTAGAAATATTTAAATAATACACAGGTTAATATTCAGTAAAATAAAGGTTATTACTTTTCATGTAATCCTTCCTCTTTAAACCTTATAATGCTGTAAATTAGAAGTGATAGAAATATCATAGATGGTTTTTCCATTTCCTTTATTTTATATGTGTATCCCCTTAAAGCCTAATGTGAAAAGTTCCTTGCCCTTACCCACTCAGTAAATTAATGACAAGGAGAAAATGGTATGAACTGCAGCCTGGGGCGTATATTAGGAGCTAGGTAGGCATAGTGAAAGCCCTTTACAGATTACTTCATTTCCCAGCTCTCTCAATTTGTTAGTGCTCCCCTTCAATGCTCTTATAGTACTTTGCTCTACTGGTACAACTTTGTATCCACTGCAGTTTGTGAATTCCACAGTGAAATACTTCATCATAAAGACTATTAATCTTTGTCTCTAGTGTCCAACATAGGGACTGCAGCAAAAAAATGAACTAAACAAAATTTTATTGAATAAATGAAAGCTCAGGTGGTATTAACACTGAAGAAAGTTTTGGGTAGTGTAATGCTTTGGATATATGAAAATATGTACATTGAAATTATGTAAAAAAAATCCACTGATAATTTTGGATATTAGAGCAAAAAAATATCTTCTCCCATTCTGGTAAAAATATATCTCTTCCCAACCAGCTCAGAGGTTAGAATTCTCAAAATTGGTGTGTACTTTGGTCTGAGTATTAATTAAATAGAAATACACCTGGGAAAATGGAATGACATACAATTATTTATCTGTTAACGCCTTGGTACAAATTAACAAACCATATAGTCTTAGACAATAGGTTCCTGATGGAAAGGGATGTATAGAACATTCATTTTTAAGGAAGTCGGAGCAAGAATATCGATCTACCTGGACAGGTAAGATATCAGAGTGTAAAATCTGGGCCATCATTTAATGGCTTTATTAAAGTCATGAAAACATGAGAAAGGTGAACATTTTGTCATCACTTTGTAAAATTACAAATTAGACTCCATTTATAAGTGTCTCATGGGTAATTTCTTAGCTGCCTTTCTTTTTTCCTCAGCACTTTCTAATACCTATCTTTATATTGTAGAGAAAAGGGAGGGGAAGGGAGGGGTTAAATTATAAATTCCCTTTTCACATTATGTAATATGACATTGAGGTTGATATGTAATACGACATCTTGTGGGCAAATTCACTGCAATGTGTTTTATCAGTCAATGCTTAAAATCTTGATAACATAAATTTATTTTGAGTTGTCCTTATCTAATCAAACATAACTTACACTTTAATATCATCTAAATGAAATCATCAGATTAAAATTAGGAAAATACAGACTTCTATGGCAGTGTCTGTTCCCTATAAGAAAGGACACAGCTACTAGTAGTAGTCCCTACTAGTAGACGTAGCTATGCTAATATTGATTATTATATTATTCCTTTAGGTTTCATTTACTTAGGTACCAAATCAATTTGGTATATCCTTAGGTGAAGCAGCACAGTGTCCTCAATAAAATAAACAACATTGTCTAAGGTGTGAACATAATCCACAGATACCATGCAAACTAAATCAAAAGTTTTAGTGGAAAACAATTTTCTACACTTTCATGATGTTTGGAATAATAGCTTCCTTTCCTTTAAAAGAGATAGTTTTGTAATCTATATAAGCACTCCTAAACAATAGAGTTTAGTTTTTCCTGGTTTGAAAATTTCCACAAAAGGAATAAAGCCATAAGTATTCTTTTATGTTCTATTCTATTCATTGAGTATTCTAAGATTCACCTATGTTGTATGTAGCTATGTAGTCATACATGTGATATGACTATGTCATAATTTTATTCATCCTGCTAATGAGAGACATTGTTTTCCAGCTTGTTTAAAGCATTATGAACATTTTTTTTTAAAAAAAGATTTTATTTATTTATTCATGAGAGACACAGAAAGGGAGAGAGAGAGAGAGGCAGAGACACAGGCAGAGGGAGACACAGGCTCCAAGCAGGGAGCCTGATATGGGACTCGATCCCGGGTCTCCAGGATCACGCCCTGGGCTGAAAGCAGGCGCCAAACCGCTGAGCTGCCTGGGCTGCCCGCATTATGAACATTTGAAAAAATGTGGCAAGAATTCAAATATATAAGAACTAAAACTAAAACCAAAAATTTGAAACAATATTTTATTCTTGTTTCCTCATATATTTGTTACTGAATCTTGACTGAGAATATATCTAAATTGTCAGTGAAGGGATGGAAGAGAGAAAAACTTGGATGGATCCTAGAAATCATGAAGTCAAATCTTTTACTTAATAGATGAGGAAACAGAGATCCAGAGAAGATTTAACTTGGTCACAATGACATAATTGCAGACAAGAGTCAAGAATGAAAGCCAGCCCTCCAACTTCAGTGATACAGAATTCTCTTAACTTTTCATGTCAAATTTCTCCACCAGCACCAGTTTCTACCAGTAGTAAAGTGATAAAGACCATCTGGAAACTTCCTGATAGTCTACCCAAATGGATCAGTCCATAGCCAAAAGTAGCTTAAAAACATTGGTGCCATATATATATATATATATATATATATATATATATATATATATATATAATTATGTTTTGAGCATTAATTTACCATGAGAGATGGGACACTAAAAATACTTGAGGAAATTCTTTTGGATTTTAGATGTATAATATTTATTATAAAATTATAGAATAATGTTATTTTGCTTTTAAAAGTTTTTTCGTTTTGTTTTTGTTTTTAAATTTTCATTTTATCTTTACAAGTCATTTGCTATTTAAGGAATAAAACAAAACCAAAATGGCTTGCTCAATATCATATAAAAAGTTTGTCATAAATTGGGAAGCAAAATCAAGCTGTTTTTTGTTTTGTTTCATTTTTTTCAAAGAAAGGAAATGCGAAGGAAGAAAAGTCATTCCAGAAGAAACATTCCGGGTGGCATATTGGAGAAGACTCTCTATAAAGTTCTGTGCAATTAAAAACAAATAACTTCCTTCTCGACAGTTTGAAATTTCAATATTTTTAGAAAGAGAATTTTAAAATGTTCTTCCACTTACAGTAAAGTTCTGAAACAAGAAAGTAGATTATATTAATGTAAATGTTATGACTTGAGATAAATAAGACATCCAATAGGTTATTCCTGCACTCCCTGCACTAGATTAGATAACTTGATACTCAATATTGACCATGACATTCATCTTGTCCTTTTTAGTATGACATAGATAGAAAGATGATGTGCATGTAAATCAGCAGCTAAGGGAGATATAAAGAGTAAAATAAATACATCTATAGATATTTAGAGATGCCAATGAGCAAGTTTCTGGCAAAAGCCATTGATAAAATGTGGAGGCCGAGAAAATTAAGGCCATTCCACTTTAAGTTCAGGGTTATCACAAGTACAGCCATCCCAGGCCCCTGTGAATAAGAACTGAACTTGTCAGTTACAGGAAGAAAACAGCTTACAGTTTAACGTCCTAGAAAGTCTCATATTAGAATAAAAACAGAGCCCAAGCTAAGGGCAGGAAGCCCCTATTAGAATGAGAACAGAGCTCAATGCCCTTGAAGGCCCCATATCAAAATGTAAACAGAATTTGAGGAATTGCTCCACCCTTTCTGGAGGTCCCCTAGACCAGCCCTTAAAACTAAGCTGGAACCCACCTCGGGGGTCCAAGCCCCTGCTCCGCTGTGTCGGGTATACTCGGACCCAAGCTCGAGCTTGTAATAAACCCTCGTGTGTTTGCATCGGTGTCGGCTCCTTGGTGGTTTCTCGGATTCGCGATCTTGGGCACAACAAAAAGAAGCTTAGCCAGTGGATTTTTGTCCTCAAAAATGTTTTCACCGTGTGTCTCTAGGCAGTGTTGACATTTTTGTATTCTATTATATATATGTTTTTTTCTTCATTTGGTTTTGCTTTGGCTTGTTTCTAAATCAAATTACATTTCCTTTTGATTCTTACCTCGAAGTTAGACTTTCCAAATAAAAATATTCCCCTCTGTTTTATTTCCTAAAATAGCCTGAGATAAAGGGAAGACTAGAGTTTTACCTTTTTTGAAACTTGTATTTAGTTGCAATGCAAAATTTTTAACTTTTTATAGTTAACCAACATCTGTATCATCATCATTACCAAACTATATGGCTAGTATTTATTGGGCACTCATTTATGTTATACGATTTGACCTCCTGCATTAACATGCCTGTTTTAGCAATGAATTGGAATTTACCTTAGATGACTGAAATATGCATAGTGCTTTCAGTTGTCCCTGAACTACTGGTGCCACGAAAAACTGCAACTAATATTGAAATAAATAGCAAAAAATATCTTACCAATGAGCTTGAACTTCACCAACAAATGATGCTAGTCTATTATCCCACAAGTCAAGTTCAGCCTCATAGAGCAAGAACAGAGGAAAATGAGAATGTAATTTTTGATTCAATGTAAATGGTCACATTTCAAGGGGATATGTTATTTGTGAATATGATAAAAGAAACATACAATTCAATGCATACTTTTATATTCTTTCAATAGATATCTAGTGCTGAAATCCTAAAAATTCTTGATAATGTTGATAAAGTAAGGCTTGTGCTAGAACATCCAGGAAGAAAAGGTGTAGCAAGAAGCACGACATTCTGTTCTGCTGTCACTAAGGGTATTTTCTATAGAGATTAAGTGATATACATAAAGTGTATGACACCAATCAGGCAAACTGTAAATGTATGATAGTTTTATAGAAGGTGATTTCTGCCCAGTGGGGCACCCAAATCAAGAGTTTTTAGAGTAGAATGGTCCACAGCTGCATTAGTGCTCTGTTATCTGAAAGAGAAAACCACCACCAACAACAACAAAAACTAGATAATTCAGCAGTATAAAAAAGACCTGAACAGAACCAATTCTATTGAAAAGGATATTTTCTAGTGTAAAGGCATTTCATTATATGCCTATTCTTTCAACTGGCACTTCTGTATAAAATTGTTTGACAGCATGGTAGATGTTTATGGCAAATGAAGAGAAAAACTATATTGCTATGACTAGAGAAGGAACAAACAGTGGTTTGAGTTTCTGCTTTCAGGAATGTGTTAAATCTTCCATGAGATATGTGTTTTGTTTTTTTTACTTTACCTCAAAACAATTAAATATCTTAGGTAAAATATTAACTGTTTAATTAAAATGTTTGTGACTTTTAGATGCATTAATAGCTATAATAAGAGCTGAAAATACAAGATCTAGGAAGAACTCTTGACACTCGAACAAGTTGAAGATAGGTTTTAAAACCAAATTTGTAACTCACTCCCTACAAAACCATCAGGAAATCATACCTCTGATATGATGACCTGATGGGAGGACGAATGGCCTATTTCTCTGGTTTGCTGTTAGAAAAAAATTAGCTTCCTTGCAGAGTTTCATCTGTATCCTCACCCTCCAAAAACAAATACACTCAGTCTCCATGTTCCTCCCTCTTTTCCCATTTAAACTCTTCTGACCCTGCCCCATTTTGAAAGCTTTGAAGTTCAAAGGTGCACTCTGGTATTGTCTCTTGTTTGCAAAGACCCAATAGAATTTAAATCCTTTTAACTAACTACTTATTTCCTATATGCACCCTTAAAGCAACAGAATAGCTTACTATCAAGCAAATAGCCTTTTATTGCTTCTAAAGAGTTGCCACCTAATTGAGTAATGTGAATAAACTTAATAATGGAACTATCATATAAATAACATTTTCTAAGAGGGTAGAACCTAAATGTTCTTGCCACTCTCCTCCCACAAAACAGAACAAGATAATGTGTGAGGGAATAGATGTGTATCAAACCACCATGATGCAACTTAAAGTATCTTACAATTGTATTTGTCAATTATACCTCAGTATAGCTTTAAAAAATTTTAAATAATTAAATGAAACAAATAAAATGGCCTAGAGCTCTCTCATCTCTTGAAGTTATCTCCTCAGGACACCTAAAGGACATTTCAAAAAACACTGCTTATAAAGGGATAGGAAAAAAGAATATTTTTAAGAGGTGCAGGTAGTTTCTGACTTACAAATTTAAAATGTGTTGACTAGAGAAAAAATGTGTGAAAAATAAATGACTATATTATCAATTCTTGAAAAAAATATAAAGGTAGTGAAAACAAAAGGAAGTACAAGAGGAAAAGTTAACACATAGCAGACTTTTCTTTCTTTTCTCTTTTAAATATTTCTCCTCTCAGTATTTCCTTCCACTATGGCAAATTCCTCTAATGAGATAGTCTTCTCCCTCCCTCTGTTTGCTGGATATTTGTTGTGTCGTGGCATCCCGGGACCTGACCTCCTTCTGGTGTTTGTGGAGTCCTCTACTCTGTGCCGTGGTGAGCAGCACAGACGGCCTCTACCCTACTAGCCAGACAGGTCAGATGCTTGCTTCCCAAGCTTCCCAGGGCTACAGTGCAGTCCATGGGAGCAACCTGATATTTCTCCATCTCAGAATAAGATGTAAGATGATCATAACCCAGAGGAGTAGGTGTGGTGGAGAAGCTGCTATAGTGGAGACAAGAGCGGTGTAGAAATGCCCTGTTCCCCCAGGTTCAATATTTCTTCCATCACTTCAACAACAAATTCTATCCTGATGGCCAAAGGGGGTCCTGGATGATTTCCCCAGCTATAAGGGTCATGACACGGTCAGCAGTCTCCTGAGTATTTCATGTGCCGTCCTGAAGGAAACTTCTAGCACATGTCTGGGAGTTTAAGTCCTTGACCACTAATGTAATTTGCATGCTATGCATACAGAGGCAAATTATCTAGTATCATCTGTAAACTGAAGGAAATAGTATCCAGTTCACTGTTCTGTGGTATTAGATAATTCATGTAGAGTACCTGGCATAACGTTAGCCCATAATAAATAGTAGCTCTCATTGTCATTGTTAAAATTTCTATAATTAACTCTTGTGACTATTTCCATTACTAGTCTACCCTGCCTCTTCTAGCTTGTGAACTGTCAGCCCTAATGTCCAGTTTCTCCATCTAAGCAGCCAGTTAGTCACCTCTAACAAGATCCCCATGTTGTCCTGTATTTGTCTTTAGGCAAACACTTTCTGTCATTTTTTTCTTCAATATGGAGGTTTATGTGAATGTACATATAAATATGTCTTCTAGAATACATAAATATGTGATGGTGACATTAGTGGTACTTTTATTCTTCCTAATTCTCGAATGTTTGGGTTTTTTTAACAACTGCATATTACTTAATAAACAGAAAAGGTAACAAAGCTATTTTAAATTACATCTTCTTGACATATAATGCTATTCCATCTTTATTTCTAAAAGATATGATTCTTTGGAATAAGTTTCATCCTTCCTTGGTATATTCCTATTTTTATTTTGCCCAAAGGATTCCACTGTGAGATTCTATGCACTATTCAGTTACAATTCATACTCCCATTGATTATATTTATTTCTCCTATCTTATATTATTGCATATGTATTTCTCAGTATCCATGGTTTCCAAATATGTTAATTCTTTAATGCATTTATCTTCTCATACTACTTCCCATGTTATGGTTCTTTTTCATGTTTTAGAAGATATTGGTCATAATAACTGATTCCTAAGTTACAACAGTTTTTGTCAAAATCTGGTCATGCCTCCTGGGTTACTGCCTATTTGAGAAGTGATCATATATAAAGCTAATGTTTTCTCGAGATTATACAGGAAAATGGCACACAGTTCCACAGGAATTAATTTTATGCATATGTAAGGGATATTTACTAAGTTAAGTACTAAGGGAGTAAAGATTCTTAAAGTTTACATTTGTATGCTAAATTTAACTCATTACTAGAGTTTCCTGAGCTCTAATTGAGCTCCCATGAAGCTTAGCAATGAAGACAATAATAAGTGTAGCTATCAGGGCAGCATCATTACTGAATCTAGAGTTGGTCATGACTGTTATTTACAGCTGTTCTTAGTTGCTAATTATAAGGCAAGTATCAAACACTCGCATTCCCTTCTCTGGAATATTTAGGAAACTGTTTCATATCTACAATGAGTCACTTATCCTATTACATATTCCTCCCCTTGGTCCCAGGTCTCCAATGAACTGCCTATCCTTTCTTTTGCTGATAGTCCTACCCTGAAATTCTTGGACTAAAATCTCCCATCCATACATAAGTAGATATGGCTATCTCTTTGCCATTATTCAGTGATGAATAAATACAGGAGAGGATATACTTCCCATCATTGCCACAGAAGTCTATCTGGTATTTATCAACCTTTACTGAAAGATTGCAGGTCAATAAAAAAAATTGCAGTGAAGATCAGAGGCATTTAAGACTTAATGCCAAACAGGGCTCTTTCATGATCCAAGGAAAAACACAAAAATATTAAGCACTTCATGGGGAGTTATCTGATACTTATAACCCAATTCTTGGTTGTGCCACTATATTTAGATCCTCCCCTCTTCTCTAAGGATCCCTCCTTCAAATTTTCCTTGATGACAGCCCCATTCCCTATTTACACAGGTTGGTATAAGTCTGAAACCATTCACTTCCTACCCTCAGGAAACCTGTGGATCTTATAATCCATTAGTATAAGAGCCCAAATACTGAGTTATTCATCTCAGAAAGACTGAGGAGTTGGGGGATGAGGATGGATGAATTACAGAATGGGATATATATACCACAGCAAAACCTGTGGCAAGCATGTCTCATTTTTCCTGATAATCTAAATGGATCAAAAATACACCTCTACAAACATCTTCCTAGGCTAACCATTAATTCTTAGAAAGACTATAGTATAAATTCTTACTGAAGTAGAGAAATATTTTACTAACTACAACATAATTAGTACATTTGCTCCTAGACTTGATTATACAATGCGCTGGAGTAAAAGTTTTCCTTTGTTTATTCTCCTGTTTTCAGATTCTGCTCATGAACCTATCACTATGTAAGCAACAGACAATTCCAATGACTTCTAACTTTGATGACTGTAGCTGAGACCAAAAGCTGCATTCTGTAAACTCGAATGATTCTCTGCAGGAAGATTTTTTATCCTGACTGACAATGATTTGGTAAAGAAATACCTGATCTTGGATGGATTACTTTGAGAAGTGTTCTTTCCAAATTCCTTAGTGAATTTAACTTCTGGAGGGAAGCCTCAGTGGGGGATCTCACTTTCCTACCATCTTATGTCCTCCTTCCTTAATAGTGCTTACTGGGATCCCCAACCAAATGATATCTTATTCTTGAATCCTTGTCTTGGGATCTGCTTCTGGGGATTGCAAGCTAAAACAGTGGTCATCTTTCTTTCTTCAGATAGATAAGAAGCTTTCAAATTAAACTCACTTTATATTTTGGGTCAGGTCAGATTCTTAGGCAGGGTAAATTTCTCTAGTTTCTGAATGGGAAAAAAGTCAATGTGATGATCCATTATTCTTCTGAGTGAGAGGATGGAGCTATTGTTCATGTAGTTAGGAAAAGATTAATCTTCCAGCAGTTAAAATCTTAAAATAAAAAAAAATTTACTGTTAGATTAATTTTGTGGCTACCCAGTTAGTTTTGTATGGGTTGTGCGAGAATGTGGAGCAATACATTTAATGATAATATTTTAGCCAATACTTTTTCTAATAACTAGACTCTAAGTCATATATGCATTATCACTCAAATATAAACAAATTCCAGTCCTTTCACTAAAATAGACCATGGAGGGACACCTGGGTGGCTCAGAGGTTGAGGTCTGCCTTCAGTTCAGGGCATGATACCAGAGTTCCTGGATCGATCCCACATAGAATCCCACATAGAATCCCATATTGGGCTCCCTGCAAGGAGTCTGCTTCTCCCTCTGCCCATGTCTCTGCCTTCTCTCTGTGTCTTTCATGAATAAATAAATAAAATCTTAAAAAAAAAAAGACCATGGTAATTTCCATAAATTCTAATGGACTTTATCCTCCAACTGGTCAACTATTCTTGCAAGTCCCCTTACCTCTTGGGAGTAATACTCCATATGGAGCCCAGGTTAGCCCAGGGATTAAGGTGGCTGGAACTTAAATCCTGAGTTCTCTACATTCCCATTTTAACTTCATATAATATGATTAAATACTGCTTCAAGAACCTCATGTAGAAAGGGTTATTATTACATAAATGGAGCTGTTGTGATTAATGAGGTGATATATTTATTTTAAGTAGTTGGTCTAGCTCCTGGCACATAGTATAATTCCTCAATCATTGCTGAACATTATAATGATTATTGAAGTAGATTCATTCTTCAATTGAAATAAGGAGTGAAATACAGCACTTAATTGCCTAAGGGTCACTCACTTTCCTGCCCCAAATTTCACAATGACAAAGAAGGCCTCTTTCTTTTCTTCTCTTCTTATATTGTTGATCCCCATGTGAAGCAGTGGAAGTGGATAGCAATCATCAGATAGATAAATCCTGGCAGGCTTTTTGGAGCATTCTGAATGTTCATTCTAGAAAGACAGCATGCCTCAGGAACAGATGTGAGATTTACATGGCACTGTCTTCACTTTTCCATTTCCCATGTTTTTCTTTTTCCAAGGGCCAAAGGCATCCTTGACTTAACCTGTGCTTTTTTTTTTTTTCCCCATAATATGCTATGTTTAGTCATAGCCAGCATTACCCTTCCATCTAAACCACGAAGCATGGCCAAAGAGATGATAGAAATAAAAGTGATTCATTAATGGGAAGCAAAGAGGAAATCAAGTTCAACCTGTCATCCCTCCCATTTTTGTGGGAAAATATGGAAATAAAGTGTGGTCATATTGTACTTCTCTATTTAAGTATTGGAATTTAAGTTAAACTTGAATTAAAAATCACATTTTTCTGTTCCCCACTTCACTCTTTGTATCTTATCAATGGTGAATGTTGACCACTGTCAGCCCCTATTACTGTAATACATATAATATATGCTATCTTTTTTTTTAATTTTTTATTCATTTATGATAGTCACAGAGAGAGAGCGAGAGCGAGAGAGAGAGAGAGGCAGAGAGAGAAGCAGGCTCCATGCACCGGGAGCCTGATGTGGGATTCGATCCCGGATCTCCAGGATCGCGCCCTGGGCCAAAGGCAGGCGCCAAACCGCTGAGCCACCCAGGGATCCCAATATACGCTATCTTAATATACACTATCTAGATTGTTATATGGTCATCTCTCTCCTACTTCCTGAAATATATTTGAACAAAAGGAGGGGGAAAAATGACAGATGTATCAATGTCCTGATAGGATGGTAATTGAGGATAATTTATTTAAAAGCTCTATTTACATAGTAGTCAGAAAAATTAATGGAAACCAGCAAAAGATAATGAACTCACTTGGGGAAAGAACAAGAAGGAGAGATCAGTTGGGGTGTTTTGGGTTTTTTTTTTTTTAACTAATTGAATATCTGTGAGAGATAATACATGTTAAAAGATTCATTCCTACAAAAGATAGCAATCTAATCTTAAAGGTTCATAGCTATGTCCTCCTTTGTGTTCCCACTGAACTATAGTCTCGGCTCTATTACTTATGACATTATCTAAGTGTCCCACTACTAAGCAAGTTCATCCAGAATAATTATCAGGCATTAATTATAAGTGTGCTCCTTTCACCAACTCAGGTAGAAAAGAGAATAAAATTTTTAAAAATCTTAGAAGTAAATACTCACTTTGTAAGTTTAACAAACAGTAAGGAGAAGTAAGAAGCAGAGAAAGGAACTAATATGTATTAAGTATTTTAATTAGGCATCTATGCTAAATGTTTATTAATTTTCCTTTCTATTGTTTGTTTACAATTATGATTTTTCACTCTAAAACTATTAGATGATCCCTCCGAATTCTGAGCAGTGTCATGGTGAGCTATTACATGCCACACGCTACAGTATAACAACATATATTTTTACTAAGATTACATTGCCATTTTAAAATGGACAATGGAACCATTTCCTCCACAGGGCAATGGACTTCCTCCCTTCTTTAAGATAAGGATTGGCACTGGGCATGCCCTTCCTGAACCTTAGAACCCAACTCTCTTTTTTCAGTAAGTCTGCAAAGAAATTTATTATTAATTGATATGGGAGTTGAGAGATTCAGTCCCTTTCTATTTATCATTAAAACTCTATTAAAACTCTTGTTCCAAGGGTTTTGCTCCCATCTTGCACGCCCTGGCAAAATGTTTTGTACACAGAGCTGTCATGTTGTTCTAGTAATGCATTTACATTACAGGAAACTGGCAACATTAAGTACTTACAGGGTAAGGAGACCAGAGAAAGGTTGCCAAAATATTTGGAGTTCAGTCAAAAGCCCAAGGGATAGTACAATAGGTGATGTTTTTCTAACTCTTTCTGTCTGCAGAAGATCAGAAGAGACTATTTGATTTTTTTCAAAGTAACATTTTTAATAATGCTGCTTGAAAAATCAGCCTACTTCTGCTGTAAGTTACAGGAAGAAATAAATTCCAGTTGACTCCAACAAGAAGTTGTGACTGGGTATGCTACAATGTATTTCTATCTTCAAAGAGAGCTGTAAGAGTAAAAAATGCTTTGCCCGAATTTAGTAAAACCTACTTCAATGGTTAGGGATTTATGTTCTGAGAGTTTTCAAAGGAAATGCATTCATTTTAGAGCAGTTGCTTGAAATGACTAATTTTCGGTTGCTTTTCCTAATTTCATTCTCATTTGATTTATCTGAGAGTTCAGGAGAAATGAACTATTCCACGTCAATTAATTTTCCAGATAATTATAGCAGAACTCTTTATTTTACTTTAAAGATTTCATTTATTTATTTGAGAGACAGAAAGAGAGAGCACAAGCAAAGGGTAGGGGGTTTAGAGGGAGAGCGACAAGCAGACTTGTCCGTTTAGTGGAGAGAATGGTGTGAGGGCTCGATCCCAGGACCCTGAGATCATGACCTGAGCCAAGGTCAGATGTTAAATTGACTGAGCCACTCCAGTACCCCACAGAACGATTTATTTTAGTCACACTGGGAAAAATTTTAAACTTTATTTAAAAATTGTTAATGTGGATCAAGTTTATCATTTTAACCTGACACCTATTGGCTCTGCTGTCATACAGGGCAGTGATGTCTTGTCTTCTTCCCTGTATTCCTTTCTCAGTTGCAATACATGGTACATCCAGCTACTCAGTCACAGCTCAGTGCCTGCTTTGCACTGGGGTAGCATGGCTAAACATGATCTCTCCCTTCAGTGAGTTTATATATTTAGAAGGCATTCAACACATATGTATTAAATTAGTGAATATTAATTAATAACACAAATTCCTCTGGGTTATTGTCTCTTCTTAGAGACATAAGAAGAATATCCATATTGCTACTTCCCAGCAATCCTTCTGTTATTTTGGAGTATCCCTAGGGGAGTCTTCCATGTACTTGGAAATAGGTCTGCTTATGTTCTCTTTTCTAATTGTTACTGATGTCAGACCAGTTCTAAGCACTGTTCTAATATATGTTAATTCACCTATGTTGTCCTCATGACAAGAGACCAAGTACAAGAGCTGCACAATAAAACGTGGAAGAAAAAACTTTCCTTCATCTTGATTTCTACTTGGTTCATTGATCCTAGAAACACCAATGTCTCAGGCAATTGCTCATGAAAACAGGGGATTTGGGTTCTGCTTTTAAACCCGTCCCTCCACAAGTGCTGATGAACCAGCTAGCAGGCCAGGAGTTTGGGGAGAGTTGCCATGTCATTCTCTTGCATTGTCCACCTCTCCTTTATCCCCACATACATTCACTCTGATTGTTCTGATTTTTCTGTCAATCAACTTGTGCATAGATATTGATGGGGTCCCACCAGCCAAAAAGAGAACTCCCATTTGTCTTGAACTAGTACAACTGTTAAACCATTTTGAGAATTAAGGGCTATTTCAAAATATACATTCATATCACTTTTCATTAACTGCTTTAATTAACCTTGGGATGGGAAGGCAGGTAACTAAGCAACCAAGCAATTGGTTTCCTGGGGCTGATGTAACATTAACACAAACTAGGGGACTGAAGACAATAGAAATTTATTTTCTCTCAGGTCAGGAGGCCAGAAGTTCGAATCAAAGTGTCAGCAATGTTGGTTTCTTGTTGGGAGTTTAGAGGAGAATCTCATGCTTCTCTTGTAGCTGCTGGTGATTGCTGGATTCTTAGCACTCAAATATCTGCCTCCATCAGGCGATGGTCTTTCTTTGTCCGTATCCTTGGGTCCAAACTTCTCTCTTCTTATAAAGACACCAATCATATGGAGTAGGGCCCACCTTAATCCTATATGATCTCATCTTAACTTGATTACATCTGCAAAGATCCTATTTCCAAATAAGGCCATCTTCATAGATTTTTGGGTGGACATGAATTTTGCGAAGATATTATTTAATCCAGTATGGAAATGTTGTTTGTTAAATAGGAATAAAATGCTATCTGCTTGATAATGGCTAGAGACAATCCTTTCCACGTCAAGAAGGTTATTTTCCTTTACTTCTGCATGGAAGCTCTGTTGAGGTTGAAAGAAGATTAAACTTCAGAAAAGTCAAGTGTTATTATAAATTAGATGCCCTTCACCTTGCTAGGGCAAGTTTGGTGTCTGTCTAGTCTTATCTAGTCACAGTTTATGAGGCTCACTGATTTTGTAACTGACATTTGAATAAAGATTATCTGCTTGGCACACAGAATCTAAAAGATACCAACTCCTACTGCCTTCTTTCTGTTGTGTTTAATGTTGTGCCATGTAATCTTCCATTTGAGGGTTGAGTGTTTTTTTCTTTTTATTTCTAACCTTTGAAATACCCTTTTTAAAAAATTAAAACTAGGAAAACTATTAAGCAAAGAATGGATATTAAAATTATTAATTTTGTTATATGAAGTATAGACTTTTATAGAATACATTACTTTAAGAATGAATACTTATATTAGATATATTAAGCATATAAATGGAATTTAACTTTATCTTTGAATCAGATACAATGGGCACAGTAGATCTAGCACAGATATAGAAGCTAGAATGATAATATTACATTTCTATTTCCACAGCAAACCCATGGAATTATCCTGATTAAGCACATAATTTGTTTAATCTATATTTTTATTTGCATCTTATGACTCTATTATTCAGTACCTAAGATGTACCTAAATTTACCACTTAGTGTCAAATTAACATCTGTCATAAACTACCCAAGAAAACTAGGTGTATGAAACAGAGTTATCCTGATAGCTGAATGAGGGAGTATTTGGCTTAACCAAATTTAATTAATATAAATGCCACACAATGTTTGATTTGCAAGGAAATAATACAATGAGATACAGAGCACAATACAGCCCAAATGTGGGGGAAGAGCTTCTTCCAGCTATAAGTGTAACCATCACTTAATGCTCCTGTATATCATTCAGAGATTGAGGATGCAGGCAAAGGGGAACCCTCTTACACTGTTGGAGGGAATGCAAACTGGTATAGCCCCTTTGGAAAACAGTATGGAGCTTCCTTAAAAAGTTAAAAATAGAACTACTCTATGATCCAGCAATTTCACTACTAGGTATTTGCCCAAAGGATACTAATATAAAGAGATACAATGCACCCCTATATTTATAGCAACTTTATCAACAATAGCGAAATTATGGAAAGAACCCAAAATGTCCATTGACTGATGAATGGGTAAAGAAGAAGTAGTGTATATATACAATGGAATATTAGCCATAACAAAGAATGAAATCTTGCCATTTGCAATGATGTGGATGGAGCTAGAGAGTATTATGCTAAGTGAAGTAAGTCAGTCAGAGAAAGACAAATACCATATGGTTTCACTCATATGTGAAATTTAAGAAACAAAACATATCACCATAGGGAAAAAAGAAAGAGAGGCAAACCAGAAACACTCTCTTAACTATAGAGAACAAATCGAGGATTATTGGAGGGGAGGCCAGTGGGGGGGAAAGGTTAAGCTGGTGATGGGGATTAATGAGGACACTTGTGATGAGCACTAGGTATTGTATGTAAGTAATGAATCACTAAATTCTACACCTGAGACTAATATTATACTTTATGTTAACTAACTGAAATTGAAATAAAAAGTTGAAAAAAACAATTATTCGGAGAGCTGGTTGGTTATAGTTTGCATTATGAGCTTATTGTTATTCTGTAAAAATATTAATAATTAATACTATATAGTACTTAACCACATGCTAGTCAATAATTATGCATTTTACAAATATTAGCTCATTTAATCTGTTCAATAATTTTATTAATGTAAGTACAATAATTATCTCTATTTTAGAGATGAGAAAACTAGGCACAGATGTACTAAGTGACTTGTCTGAAGTCACGAGCTGAGAAGTGGCAAAGTCAGGATTTGAAGCCATGTAGGCTGGTTCTGGAAGTCATGCTCCCACTCCTGTTCTACACTGCCGTGTTGAGGGATGGGGGTGGGGTCTCCGCATATTTGAAATCACACTCTATAGAATATGAACGAACAGTGTGTTCTGTTGATCTAGTTGGCAGTTGAAGACTAGTTGGCAGTCACTAGCATATTGACAAGACAGTGTGAAGATTATTTAGGGAGTAATGAAATAACATAGCTGGAATTCATATTTTACCCACTTAGTCACCCAGTCTTTATGAAGTAGTTTCTAGGTCCTAGGCACACTCTTATGTATCACTGATAAAATGGTAAGTGAAATACAGCTCCTGCTCATGGTAGAGGGGCACAAGCATGTAATAACTACAACACAGACCATCTGTTAGGGCTCAAAAGCACAGCATTGTCAGAGGAAATCATCTTGCCATGATGCCTCTGAATTGGTCACAACTTGATATAAATAATCAAACTCCTTAGAAGCCAAGCAATATATGTTAATGCAGTTCCTGGACTTTGTTGCAGGACATTCTGAATGCAAACTCATTCATTTAAATAATTGTTCTGAAAAACCTGCCAGCTCATCTGAGATCTAGAGACGTGTATGATATGACTTAGAGTCTGAGAAATGCTTGCTTGCATTTATGTACCTTGCCTCAGCATATCTGATGCAGGCAACTCATACTTTGTTGATCAATGGCAGGAGTTTAGCATTTCCTCAGAAGCCATGCCTTTACAATTTGGGACAAGAGGGTGGCTCAACGGTTGAGCATCTGCCTTCGGCTCAGGATGTAATCCCGGGGTTCAGGGATTGAGTCCCATATCGGGCTCCTGCATGGAGCCTGCTTCTCCTCCCTCTGCCTATTTCTCTGCCTCTCTCTGTGTGTCTCATGAATAAATAAAGTCTTTAAAAAATATATAAAATTTGGGACAAGAATTAATGCAGGATTACCAATCAGGGATTTTTTTTTGCCTCAATGATTTATTATTAACCAGGGCTTATCAGGAGTAGGTCAATGCATTAAACACTTTGTATGCATCATCTCATTTAATCTTCATAGCTTCCCAATGAGCTAAGTATTCATAATTATCTGTATTTTACAAAGGAGAAACTGAGATTTAAAGTTTCCCTGTGGAGCGGTTCATAGGAAGTGGTAAAGTCAGGACTCAACTCTAGCTCTATCAAAATGTGAGTCTCATACACGTCCTTAACTGCCATGTTGTCCTGCCTCTGGTTCATTCAAAGAGCACCACTGAAGAGTTTCACCACACTTGGCACCTATAAAGTGGAGCCTTCAGAGTACAGTGTAGAGACAGGTGCTTCCACAGCTCTCAATTATAAACAATAAAGCCTTCCATATCCAATGGCTATTCTCCCTTCCACTTGTGATATTTGAACCTTTGAACAGTGTTTAACAGTGCAGATGAGTGTGCTTGCATTAATCCCATCAGTCTAACAAATGTCTTGTCTTGAATAAAGTGAAGACCTCAGCATGGAATATATCTGGGCCCTCTAGCCCGCCAGGAAGCCAGCCTGCCTAATAACATTATTGCTAGCTATTGTTTCATTTGAAGGTCACCACTGTCAATTCAGAAGTGAAAGTAGGACAGAGGAGAATATAGAAGACAGGATAGGTGGATGTTTATTTACAAGTAGAACTGCTGCATTAGCTCAGAAGAACTTGAAGTTGTTAGTGAAGTCATAAGTTTTAAGCTATCATCTAAAAGTTGTTCTATTTTCTGAGAAAGACAATTTAGTAAGGCATAATTTATAGACTATCAAGTTTTCAGTGAATGCATAATATCAATTTAAAGTAAAACTGTTTATGTAGAGATTATGTTTATAAGGACATTAAATTGAGCAAAGGCCATTATTAAAAGTATCAAGGTGATAAAATACCTCTGTGAGATATAGTGGAGACTGTACTTAAATATTCATCCAGTCATTCTTTCCAAATATTATTAGACATTTCATTAATAGAGTAGCAATAAAAATAATAAATAATATTAAATTTTAAAAAATATGGTTTGTGGATTTTAAGATAGACCTTAAAATGTTTCTTTTACTTAAAATTAAAAGGAATTAAGGCGCTGTACTGAAAGTCAGTTACCATGATAAAAATTAGTATCCAAACTTGAGCCAATCAATTAACTTGTCTAAGCCCCCATTTCCTCATCTGTAAAGTGAGATGTTGAAATACAAAACTCCTAAAGTCTTTTCAGCTATAAAATCTTATGCTTCATTCATTATCTGCTTACGATAAAATTAGTCTTTCTAGAATTAATTTCAAGAAGCCAAGTAGTCAGAGAAATTTTATAGGCAATGAATATGAATATATACATGACTTGAAAGAGAACTGAACTGTGAACATATTGAGAGGAGAGGAGAGGAGACGAAAGGAGAAACTAGAGATTCTAGTATGGAGAAAGAACATAGGCTACAGGATGTTGCCTCTAGACTGGAGACTGACCTGTGGACAATAGGAAGTTACTAGAGATTTGTGAGCTGATGACTAACAGTTGCACTATCTGGGTTTCATGCAAAGGAATAAAGACTGTTGAAGAATTGAACAATCTGAAGTGTTTGGGGAACTGTTTAGTTAATCATTTAACTTTTTGAACACTAGGAAGGCAGGAAAGGAAGGAAGGAAGGAAGGAAGGAAGGAAGGAAGGAAGGAAGGAAGGAAGGAGGGAAGGAAGGAAGGAAGGAAGGAAGGAAGGCAAGCAAAAGGGAGGGAGGAGATTTTGAAGGAGAAAATATTCAGATAGATGAAATAACCATTCTACATATCTACTGGAGCTATCCACAGAGTTTATTCCCATGTGTAATCATGCCTGGAGGCCAGTAACACTGTGGATAGGAATACATAATTTCATGGCTAGATAACCTTCCACACCCTATAGAAGATGTCTATAAAATAGATCTAAACTCTCTTAATAACAGTATCCTTTTCTGTAAAGTGAGGATAATAGTACATCCCTTTTAGTATTGCCATGAGATTTAAATAAAATAATACCATAAAGTATATAGCTAGTACTTGATATGTGCCCAATAAAATCTATCAATAACAATAATAATAGCTATTGTCATTATTACTAGTAAAATATCATCACTGCTTGAGCAAATTTTAAGCAAATATGACAAATAACAAGGGTATTCAAAAGCCAAATCTGAGTAGAGGGTGCTTGGTGTTGAGCCCAATTTTCCTTGAAATGAGTAGTCAGGAGCTGAGGAAGTTTTCCTTGAAATAAGTGACATTTGGTGGGTAATAAATTCAGATTTAAATAGGTGATTTTAGAAATAGGACAAACCAAAGCTCAAGGGTTATATTGGTCAGTGCATCACCTGAAATCAATGTCGCCTTAATAACTTTTGTACATTCAAAATTTGAGCCACCTATCTTTCAGCATGTTGAGAAACACTGTTGTAATGAAAAGAAAATTGTATTAAAGTTAGGAGTTTTGTGAAATTTGCTTCTCTGGGCTTAAGTTTTTGAAAACATTAGTTCTATGGTCCTTTGAGTTCCTGAGGGCTATGGTCTTCTGACCCAAGTCATTGATGTATCTTTCTAAAACTAAAATTGGCTTGGAGAATTCACCCATATCAGAGCAAACCAAGGTCCTGATACTTAATATAAACGTGAATAAATTTAAAAGAAACAGCATGATCCTATGCAAAACTAGGGCAAAATAAATAGCCAAAAAAAGAAAGAATGGAAAAGACAGAAAGAAGTCATTAATATAGGGGCGCCTGGGTGGTTCAGTTGGTTAAGCGTCTGCCTTCGGCTCAGGTCATGCTCCTGGTGTCCTGGAATCTGGCTCCATATCAGGCTCCCTGCTCAGTGGGGAGTCTGCTTCTCCCTTTGCCCCTCTGCCTCCTCCTGCTTGTGCTCTCTCTCCCTCTCTCGCTTACTCATGCTTTCTTTCTCTCACAAATAAATAAGAAAATCTTAAAAAAAAGAAATCCATTAATACAATTCAAAGACCTTTTTTTTTAATATAGCCACACCGTTGTTCACATATAAAGAAGCAGACAGACATTACAAAGAACTCTGAGAATATAGTAGACAAAAATTGTTTAAAAAAAATCTGCTGATGAGCTCCCTGTCACCAGTAGACATCAAAATAAAAGAACTAGTGGTGAATACTGATTCCAATGAAATATGGAGCTGATCTAAACAGTGGTAGGAAAATGTACACAGATTATAAATTAGATAAGCCCAGAGAATGCAAAAATAATGTAGTGATAAATACACATTAAAAGGTTTAAGTCTCGTCTTACTGGAAATTAATAAATACTATCTAAAGTTGATATATCAAGAAACAGAACTTTATATACTTTCTGTAAAATTAATAATATAACTGCCAGGGGGATCCCTGGGTGGCGCAGCAGTTTGGCGCCTGCCTTTGGCCCAGGGCGCAGTCCTGGATATCCGGGATCGAATCCCACGTCAGGCTCCCAGTGCATGGAGCCTGCTTCTCCCTCTGCCTGTGTCTCTGCCTCTCTCTCTCTCACTGTGTGCCTATCATAAATAAATAAAAGTTAAAAAAAATTAAAAATAATATAACTGCCAGGGAATAAAACTCATGATTGATATAATAATATCAGAATATAGATTTCTATATTCTGATAACAGAGAATATACATTTTACAGCTCCCTTTCCCCACAAATAAATATGGAATACTTTTTCTGATTATAATGCATCAAAAGTAGAGAATATCATAGATACCAAAAAATTCCAAGGACATTTTCCATCCTCCAAAAACAAAGTAAAACAAAACAAAACAAAACAGAATTTATCCCCAAAGAAAGGAAAATATCCCTATGGTCCTTTCTCTTTAGAAGATCTGAAAGAAAATGTAAGCTTAATAAAGTACACATCAAAAATGAGTGACAAAATACAGAATGAGTTATTTTTTAAAAAAGGAGACTACATATTTCCTTATTATTAAAATCTTACATTATTGTTGTACATTTGTTAGAACTGATGAGTCAATATTGATACATTATTACTAAAGTCTATCATTTACACCAGGGTTCACTCTTCGTGTTATACAGTTCTGTGGGTTTTGACAAATGTAAAATGTCATGTATCTACCATTATAGTGTCATATAGAATAGTTTCACTATTCTAAAAGTGCTCCATGTTCCACCTTTTCTTCTTTCCCAAATACCCCTCAACCCCTGGCAGCCACTGCCTTTCTTACTGTCTCTATAGTTTTGCCTTTTCCAAAATGTCATATAGTTGAAATTTTACAGTATGTAGCCTTTTCATACTGGCTTCTGTCACTTAGTAATATGCATTTAAGTTTCCTCCAAGGCTTGATATATCATGTCTGTTTAGCACTGACTAATATTCTGTTGTCTGGGTATTTATTCAGTTTACTTATTCATTTACATATTGAAGAACATCTGGTTGTTTTCAAGTTTTGGCAATTATGAATAAAGCTGCTATAAATATTCTTGTACTAGTTTTTATGTGGACATAATTCTCCAACTTATTTGGGTAAATTTGAATAGTACAATTTCTGGACCATATAGTAATAGTATGTTTTGTAAGAAACTTCCAAATTGTCTTCCAAAGCAGCTGTACCATTTTGTGTCCTCACCAGCAATGAATGAGAGTTCCTGTTGCTCACCCCTTGTCATCATTTGGTGTTGTCAGTATTTTGAATTTTAGCCATTCCAATAGGTGTGTAGTGCTATCTTGTTGTTTTAAACTGCATTTCCTAATAACATACAACTATTGAATATCTTTTATATTGTTATTTGCCATGTACATCTTCTTTGATGAGGTGTCTCTTCAGATATTTTATCCATTTTATAATTCATCTGTTCCTTTTTGTTTCTGTTTGTTTCTAGGAAAATTCATCATCTTCCATGCTGACCTCATTTGGTTGCTTTCAAAGGTGTCCCTCTCTCTTTTAATTGTCCTCAAGTCACTTAGAATAATATCTTCAATAAGTTTATCCTGTAGGAAAACAACTGCCAGGAAGAACTTTATCTCTGAAGAAAGGCATGGGGTTTGGGGAATACACCAGTAAGATTTTTCATTTTATAATCTGCTCTATTAATTGATTTCCCCCAAATGCATATACTTATTTTTAGTTTTCAAGTAGATAGATAAGTTAAAAATCAAAACTGATGTGATGACAAAAAAACATATTAATTTTAAGAATCCACTGGCAGAAAACCTTATTCTATTCTAATGTGATTTCTCATTTACTGTTTACTTTGTCAAATGTTGCCAAACGTATCACAAAAGAGAAAATAACTAGAAATGAAAAGAAAAATCACATCAGCAGAATTTGAAGAGAAAATGATAATTTAAAAATAGAGAGGTAGAAGATTTATGTAATATACAGTGAGCTTCCTATTCAGCCTCTCACCTGAACCCTCAGACAGTCAAGCTGACTTCTAGCAGCTGACCACATGGAAGTCTTTTGATGGCCCACTAAGTCTGGAAAAACATGGGAGAAGATATTACAGAAGAGGATGTTTTATCAGTTCCTGGTTTCAGTCCTAACAAATTATTGGCTAAGGTAAAAATAAAACAGTTCTCATTCATAGTGAATTAAACAATCTGTGTATTTCATAGAATATAATTAAAGAATATAACTAAAGAGAAATTTTAACCCAACCAGGAGTTCTTAGTATTGTCCCTGACTGCATGATGGTCTAGCTTTTCCTTGAATCAAGATCCAGGGTAGAAATGAAAATATCTCTTCACTTGGGGACTGCAGACAATGCTCCTGGGCATAAGCTAGGGTGTACATGTTCCTGGTTAGTTGCTTTTAAACTTCCAGAATGACGAACCAAAAGATAAGCAGAAGGCACATTTCCAAATTACTGCTGAGGAAACAATTTCTCTTCTTGTCCCTCTATTTGTCTAATTTTAAGAACCAAACATGAAAAAAAAAAAAGAAAGAAAGAAAAGAAAAGAAAAAGAAAAAGGAAAAAGAAAAAAAAGGAAAAAGAAACAAACATGCAAACAACTACAACAAACCCCCAAAACTTCCCATGACCTGTATGTATCTGTCAACAATCTTATCATGGAAGAAAAGAGAGGATAGCTTAGAACTCCACCATTTTAGAGGACTAAAAGAAGAAAACACTATGTTCCTTCTTGGAAAGTTCCTTTCCAAACATCTTAAGAGTGAGTCCAAATAAAATGCATGTTGTTTGCTTTTTAGCAGAAAACCTCTACCAAAATATTGCCTGTAATGGTAGGATTGCTTCTCCTTCATTTTTAATCAAAGAAATAACTATAACTAATGTTCTGACCTAGTTATGCCAAGGCCTTATTATTTTTAGATTAGGGAGAAAGTTCCAAATGAAGTCGTTTCAGTGATGCAGCTTGGCTACTGGCCCTATCTCCTTAAGATTCAATTCAGCCTTTCTCTGAAAATTTCACCCTCCCTTATATTCCTCTGCTCTGAGATTCAAGTCTGGTTGGATTTTGTGCCTGCTTTTATAAAGCAATTCCTAAAGTTTGTGGAAGGATTTGGAAAAGTGCCTTTAAGTCGGAGTTCTGTGTTAGGGAAGCAAAGTGAAATATTATTCAATTCAACAAATAGTTTTTATGTAAGGAAAAAAATGCTTCAAATACCCTGTAACATTCTTTGCATATTATCTTATACAGGAAAGTGGAACTATAGCCATTTCTGTTTCTAAATAATATGGCCTGAGATCTGCCCACTTGTCTCTTTTCATCTGATTGACATTAACTATCATTACAGTGAATTGCCTAAACCATTATGTGTCCTCTATTCAGGCCACCCCACAGTGTAGAGTAAGATTCTCTCTCCGACTCCATCAGTGGCTTAGAAATGTTAGAACACTCCATCAGAGGCTTAGAAATAGTAGGCTCTTTGGTGGGCATGTTGGTGATGAGTCCATTAAGCATCATGATCTCAGGGTCCTAGGATGGAGCCCTACCTCACCCTGCATTGAGCCCCTATTCTACTTGAGTTCCCCACTCAGCAGGGAGTCTGCTTGTCCCTCTGTCCCTGCACCTGCCTGTGCTCCTTCTCTCTCAGATAAATAAAAATTAAAAAAATAAATAAATATTCGGGTCTTTTGACACAGAAATGACACTTCTGTTGATTTTTCCTGAATAAGTCATCTTATGTGTAGAAAGAAAGAAATAAAAAACCAATATATAGAAAGATATTAATCACAGCAGTAGGGGATCCCTGGGTGGCTCAGCAGTTTGGCACCTGCCTTTGGCCCAGGGCGTGATCCTGAAAATGATTTCATTTTTCAGGATCTCTTTTCTCTATTAACTCCTTCGTCTATTCCCAATAGCTATAAATAATTTCTAGGTTCTTGTCTGTCCTCCAGTTTCTCAGGAAGGTAGACAGACATTTACCTGGAGTCCCAGGATCGAGTCCCACATCGGGCTTCCTGCATGGGGCCTGCTTCTCCCTCTGCCTGTCTCTGCCTCTCTATCTGTATCTCTCATGAATAAATAAATAAAATCTCTGAAAAAAGATAAAAAAATAATGGTCACAATTTTGTAAAAAAAAATCACAGCAGTATTTATAATAATGAAAACTTAAAATAAACTTAATGTCCAAGAATCAGGAAAAGGTTAAGAAAAACTCCCACATTTAAATTTTATAACCATTAAAATGTTGGTTTATCAAACATCTCAATTGTTATGGATAATAATTACTTCATGATTAATGATTAGATCTATGTTAAAATATATAAGCATGAAAAAAAGAGAAGTTAAGTAAGTTTCCCACAGCGAAAGCTTGGGTTCTCAAATCAGGTTTCCCTATTTTCAATTCAAGCTCTTTTTCTTCCTGCATTGATTACATAATATACATTGTTACATAATGTACTACATGTTGTGTAAGACTGTATCCATGTGCAAGACACACTGCTGGAATTAAAAGTGGGGGGAAAAAGAAGCATGATTTCTAGTCTCCATGAACTTAGGACCTAATAGAAAAAAACAGGACACAGAAAAACTGTCTAAGGGTACAGGTCACATTTAGAATGCCAAGTCAGTAGTACAGACTGAAATGCTGTAAAAGTTGAGAGGAAAGAAGATTAGCTGTGAGCAGAGGCGATTGTAGGATGATGATCTGGGTTTCAGGGAAGGAATTGGGGGAGGGAGGATGGTGCTGTGGCTGCAGTGGGAAAGACAGTGAATCAAAAAGCCTAAGTGACACCAAACCAGCTTCAATTCTCTCTTCAATCTGTGTGAAGATTCACTCATCCTATTGTAATATAAACTCTCCAGTGAGAAGTATGTAAACTTGTGAAATTTGTAGCTTTTTGTTTTGGGTTTTCTGTGTGTGTGTGGCGGGGGTGGGGGGGGGGAGGCTTATCACAACAAATTACAGTTATTGCACATCTTTCTCCTTCATTATCTGCGATGATGAGTTTCCTCCATTGAGTAATTTACTCAATCTGCCACATATGTGTGGGCCTCTGATGAGCCCAACACTGGCAATGGCATGGCACTCAGCACACAAAGCCTACCAAGATACTGTTCACGGCCCTGAAAGTGCCTACTTTGAAGAGGAGAGACTACATATAAAATGCTAACAATTTTTTCCATAATGATGGGGATGAAAACTCAGCAATTTATGAAGTAAAAGAGAAGCACCTATCTCTGCATAAATGGGGATATGGTATAAAAAGGAGCTAGTTGGGGCACCTGGGTGGCTCAGTGGTTGAGCATCTGCCTTTGGCTCAGGTCGTGATCCTGGGGTCCTGGGATTGAGTTCCGCATCAGGCTCACCACAGGGAACCTACTTCTCCCTCTGCCTATGTATCTCTCTGCCCCTCTCATGAATAATATTTTTAAAAATAAAAATTTTTATTTTTTTTATTTTTAAAAATATTTTTAAAAATAAAAATAAATAAATAAAAAGGAGCTAGTTAAGGATAAATTGAAATTACCAACCAAGGAAGAGAAGACAGTCCACTTCAGGCAGAGGGGGCTACATGGTCAAAGTTAAGGGTGCAAGGAAAGGCCAGTGTGCTGGTAATTGCTAGCAATTTTGGAGATCATAGGTAAAAAGCAAAAGGGACATGAAGTTAGGGAGATAAGAAATAACAGATAAAGTTGGGTTTTATAAGCTGTTTTCAAAACTTAAACTTTAATCTGTACAGACAATGGAGGTACACAAGAGTTTAAATCACAGGCATAGGTAGTGTAATGAGTAACAGCTATATTATACAGCACTCTACTATAAGTTGTTAAGTACACAAAACATTTTGTCAGATTTTTTGGAAGATATTTTTAAAAAACAATATGAACATTATCAACTTTATGCAAATTTCTGTGTCAATGCCTTAACTTTTGCCTCATTAATGGGAAATTTAGGAGAAATTTAGGAAAGTATGATTTAATGTCCTCAATATAACAGATGATTTCTGTTTACATTATACCAATATTTGGGTTTGACTTGTTTATGTCATAGGAGGACTATAACCCAGAAAGCAACTGTAAAGGTCTATGGGATATTGTTCAACAGCTTATCTAGAAAAGGAAGGGTGAATATGTCCCTATAGGATGAAGACACTCCTTGGGGATATAATTTAAAAAGGGCCAAATTTTTTTTCAAATTCTGTGAACATTTCTTTATACTTAACAACAAAAAAAATCAAATAAAAAACACATATGAAAAAAATCTTTGAGGATCCCTGGGTGGCTCAGTGGTTTAGCACCTGGCTTCGGCCCAGGGCATGATCCTGGAGAACCGGGATCAAGTCCCATGGTTGGGCTCCCTGCATGGAGCCTGCTTCTCCCTCTGTCTGTGTCTCTGCTTCTCTCTATATATCTCTCTCATGAATAAATAAAATCTTAAAAAAAAATCTTTGCATATTTTTGCTTCATTCTTAGCTTTTAAAATTTTTACTTACAAATCAATAAATGTATTTTCCTAAAAACTATGACTAGTCCAGTTGCCTGGTCTTGGGACTAGGAATTACAAACTGAGCCCTGTTCCTATAGCTGATTTTCTGTGTAGTATTATAAGAAGCTTTTCTGTGACTCAGGTCCTGTTAGAATTAGATCTGGAATTGTCTGGGTTTCTTGATGAAAAGATGGAGAAATTTCCACACTTCTTAAATGCCATCTATATTAGAGGTATGAAAGCCCTGGAATCAAAGAATAGAATTTAAGGATGGGACTTCACACATTATCTAAGTCAATATTCCCTCTTGATCATTTATCTAAGGTCCAGCACACCAATGTTCTATGAATAGTTATACTGAGTTTGCAGAAGACCTAGATTAGGGTAGTTGTTGTAGGTGGGAAGCAAGGATCACACAGGTAAAAGGCAGCTCCAAGAAAGTGTTAGAAAAGGAAGCATTCTGGCAGCCGGGATGGCTCAGCAGTTTAGCACTGCCTTCAGCCTAGGGTATGATCCTGGAGAACCAGGATCGAGTCCCCCATCGGGCTCCTTGCATTGAGCCTGCTTTTCCCTCTCCCTGTGTCTCTGCCTCTCTCTGCGTGTGTCTCTCATGAATAAATAAATAAAATCTTAGAAAAAAAAAAAACACTAATCCTGTAACAGGGTTTAAAAAAAAAAGAAAAAGAAAAAGAAAAAGGGGGCATTCTGAAGGCCATAGACCTTGAATGAAGATGGTTCCTTATGGGATGGGGAAAAAGGACAACTTTTCAGGTGTGATGTTAATGTCACCTCTAGACTCTGCCTGCTAGGTGTTACTCAAGTTAGTTATCATGTCACTCCTACCTACAGTAGGACTCAAAATCCCTATTATTTAAACTTTTTTTAAAAAGTTTAACTGGTAATGATAGCAACATGGCATGATTAGTTTTAATCCCTATTCTCCGCCCATCAGAAATTACTACCTAGGCATGGCTCATTTCCTTACTAAGCCCAGACTCAGCCTTAGAATTTGTCACAGTCTAGTACTCTGAGCAGCCAGTGCCAATGGACTAGACTTAGCCCATCAGATACAATTTCTTTGCCATCCCCAGATTGGAATTAAAGGTATGTATATTGGTTCCAAAAGTTCTGTTACACTGGAAAGCTGGTGTGATATTCTTGTTTAATACATTCCTTTTAGTTGAATACTCAATTTTCACTTAAGCCTACCTAGACAAGTATTTATTTCTGCAGTTGGCTGAGAGATGGTGTCAAATGCTTTATTTGGTATCCTAGCTCTGAAAGCTCTTATTCCAATAAGCTGACTTTCTTTGGTGTTATTTTTCCCTGTGCTAATTACTTTTATCATCCTACCCACAGGGAGGCAGATTATTAACAGTGGTATATAAATTTTTAAAAACTTCAATTTGGAAAATAAGCAATAAAATCCATGCCCTTTCCCCTGGGTTTCTACAAGGTACCTAGTTAAATATGGCCTGTATGAGTTTTGGTTTCCTTATTTGGTTATAGAGGGCAGAGACCTTGTTTTTCATGATTCAACCTGCATATTTATGACTCCTGCCACAGGGTGCTTTTGTGAATCCTCCACATAATTTTGGGTAAGATGAATTTGCACCCCCCCTCCATATTTGGTTGCTGAAGCTCTCTCTGTGTGGCTGCCATAGGATCCTGTATGGCTGTAGGTAGAGGAATGGTGGTTCATTTATTTAATAAACAAATGTCTACTGAATGCCCACTATAAGATAGGCTTTATACTAGAGACCATGTTTGTTGTGGTTGGTCAAATAGAAATGATTCCTGGCTTCATGGAACACAGGATTCAGTGGAAGAAACAAGCAATAAACAGAGATATATTACATACTACCATAGTGAGACAAACACTTCGAAGGACAAGAACATAAGAATTATAAATGTGTGTCTAGAGAATCCATTTATACTGGGTGATGGAAGAAGACACCAATGAAGAAGTAACCTTGAAATGGAAACCTGAGGATAAGCAGTTAGTCATGAGGAGTGAGAAAAAGTGTTCCAGACAGAGGGAGAAGTGTGAGTGTAGTCCCTGAGGTGACATTTGATGTGAACAATGACCCCAGGTCCCCTGTAAGGGCCTAATCTGGCTCTCAAATAGCCACAGTAGCTTTGGCAGACAAATACAAATTCCAGTCCAGGAAAGAAGGAGGCCACCTTCTGAGCAGGGTCTCATATAAGAAAGATTTTTCATTTCATCTGGGGTGAGATATGCCTATTAATTGATTTATGGAGGTCTCATAGCAATATACATGGGCCAGGAATGAGGCTTTATATTCATGGTAAAAATTTAAACATTTGGGACTGCCATTTGGGAAGATCTGCAGTGTAAAGGCCAAAGTCAAGACTGGAATGTTGGCTCCCTCATGTCCTCTTACAGTTTGGTATCCTTGCTGCTGTAGGTCAAATGATTTTCCATCACTCTAGCCTTTGGGAACTAAGGTGCCAGATTCTCTGAAGAGAGCATTGTCCCAATAAAGGAAAATCATGAAGGCACTGGATATTTTAACTGTGGAACATAAGAGAGAACAGAGGTAATGTTGTGTTTTGCTTTTTTCTCTCAATTTGCTTTACTTTTTAGACCAGATTGTTTGGACACTGAAAGTTATGTTTTTGTACTTCTTTTGTGGCATTTTGACTACCACAAAAGAGCCAGAAAAACTATTCCAGAGCCAGAAAAACTAAAGTATAAATAAATCCAGACAGGCTCTTAGAAGCAGTTAAATTAGTCCTATATTTAAAATTTTTTTTTCTTTTCTAAGTAACTATTACTTGAGTTGAAACATAGCTTACCAGATCTGCCTCATTTGAAAATTTTCTGAAACAAAATATTTGGCAGAGTTTCTTCCTGTATTAAAATTAATCACATAATATGAGGAAGGGCTAAAACTTCTTCCAAGTCTCTACACTGTGAAAGAAAGCAAAAAGGGGAGCTAATTGCCTAATTCACCCAAAAGTTGCTCATAATTGTTCTATATTTCTCCAAAACAAACATAACAAAAGTTTTTTCTAATAGCTTAAGAAAGGTACAGAGGGTAAGACAAACAATTCACTTTATTTTCCAGAAGGAAAACAAGTGGTAAGGCACACTCACTTGCCTTGCACCCACTACTCTTCTTTTTGCTTCACCCACTGCACTGAACAATTAAATGACTTCATATCCACCAAGCCCCCCAAAGTATTTGGCCCATATGGTCACCTATACAAGTATATGTTAAATATTTTTAAAAAGAGAGAAAGATTGAAGAAGCACAGGAAAGAAAAAGAGAATGAGGAAGACAAAAGAGGAGAAAACTATGAAAACTATGGAGAGAATTCTGAAATAATCAGAATACATAAAACGAACTAAATTCTTCCAGAATGCCTCAAGAACCTATATGATATCTTTTTAAACTCAAGTTATCCTACCAGAGACTCTCACACAGATTCTGTAAAAGCAAAGTGAAAGTAAATTCTACAAGTTGTAGATATCATGAGCCTGTACTCTGAAACATATTCTATTCATTATAAAAAGTGCCTAAAGCTTCTTGGTTTTGAATAAATCTAACAGGCACTGAACTAGCCCTCCCCTAGTGTACAAACATGGAGCTGGACAGCAGTCTATGAAAGACTGCAATCTCTGAAAGATGAGAAATGGACAAGGGAAGCCTCATATTAATCCTACCTCCATGCTTGGGAATTTCTGTACTGAAGCCAGTGAAATGGAATCAGCAGAGCAAGATGGTCCTGCTGACTTGAGGAAGCTGAGGCACCTGGAATCTGCAGGGCAGGCACCAGAGAAGAAGGGACTGCACAGAGCAGTACCCCAAAAGTTTGCTTGGAGGCTGGGGTGGAGGGGGGTTTCTGCAAAAGTCCTTGACCAAGGGCTGTGCTTGATAAACTGTGTGAGGCTTACCAAAGGGTAGAGAATAAAATAGATACCAATGGCCCATCTGTGTTAGGGATGAACGCTGGAGTCCTGTCCCAGCAGGAATGGAAAGACAGCTACAACACCTTGTTCACATCACAGCTGCGTAGCTGAGGTACCAGAAAGGCTATGATGGGTTCTGTAAATGAAATAATATCGTTGTAATGTTACTGCACTTCTGAACTGGGAGTTGTGAAATATGAAATGGTTCAGTATTGGCTATAAATAGACTTGGATAAGTTCAGACATGTATTATTAATCCTAAAGCAACCACTACAAAATAGTAAAAATAATCATAAAAGTAGAAAAATAAATAATAGAAAAAATAAAACTCACTACAAAATAAAAAATATAGATAATAATTCAACAAAGGAAATAAAGTCTGAAATAAAAAAATTTCCTAAATACAAACAACATAGAAAAGAAATGAGAGAAACAAAAGAGACACATGAAAAATGAATATCAAGATGATAGATATAAACCAAATCTTATCAATAATTACATCACGTATTAATGGTCTAAACACTCCAAATAAAAGGCAGCAATTGTCAGACTGGACAAAAAAGGCAAAATCAAACTCGATTTCTGCCTAAAAGAGATATGTCTTAAATTTAAAGACATCAATGTGACTGATTTTTCAAAAATAATTTATCTTTTTTATTCTCTTTAAAATACATACATACATTCATTTAAAGACACAAATACATAGAAAGAAGAAGGAAGCTGGATTGTTTTATTAATACCAAACTAGACATCAAAACAAAAAGTTTTAAGAAGGACAGAGGACTATTTAATAATAATAAGATGGAATCATTAGGAAAAATCAACAATATTAAATATGCATGCTTCAAACAACAGAGCTTTAAATTTCATGAAGCAAAACTTGGCAGATGTAGAAGTAGAAATCAACAATATAAATTTAGCAAGTTTGTAGGGTATGAGATCATTATACAAAATGATTACATTTCTGTAGTAGCAAGCAGTTGCAAAATGCAATAAAATGCTACTTACACACAAAACAAAGTATTTAGAAATAAATTTTACAAAAGATGTGTAAAACTTCTACATTAAAATTATAAAATATTACTGTCAACTGTATTTTATTTTAAAATCTATGAAGTATTACTGAGAGATTTAATAAAGATCTAAATAGATATACCTGGTTCATGGATTGCAACACTTAATATCATTAGGATATATACATTTTCCCCAAACTGGTTTATAGATTCAAAACAATTCAAATAAAAATTTCAGAGACTTTTAAAATAGAAATTGACATGCTGATCCCAAAATGTATATGAAAATGCAAAGGGCCTTGAGATGCTAAAACAATTTTGAAAAAAAAAAAAGAAAAATAAGTTGAAAGGTTTATACAACTTGATTTTAACACTTAACATAAAGCTATAAAACCAAGTAGCTCAGTATTGAAGATAAGATCAAAGGAACAGGACAGAAATTCCAGTCTGAATTGTAATTGTTGAATTGTGAAGTCTCAGTATGGACAACTCTGAGAGTTAAAAAATCCAGGAAGACTCAGTCGTAAGTAGGCAGCCGCAATTTTGTGAGATTTACCTCCAGGAGTTTGACCAGGTTCTCCTAGTAAATATCAAAGAAAAATCCCCTCAAGCTTTCAGCAGAGGAAAGAGAAAAAGAACCATTTGGAAATATGCCAGAGCACACTGTTCCTAACAAGATCTGCCCTCAGGAGAAAACTAGTTAATCAGAGCCTAAGTGACCTAGAGGATGGGAAATGACCCAACTCCAGCCCATTTTAGCCACCCCATCTAAGGGGGTGGGGAGAAAAAAACAGGAACAACTTGTGAAGCTCATAGTTTTGAGCAATTTCACTTCTAGGAATTTTTTCCTGAGGATACGTTTCTACATATAAGAGGAAAGCGGATGGTATTCAATATTAAATTGTTAGCGATAGCAAAATGAAAAATAATCAAAATGCCCATTTGTGGAAAAGAATAGAAAAAGCTGTGATATATCTATGCAATGGATTTCTATGGAGCCATAAATAAGAATGAGGAATCTGTCCACAAACTAACACGGAATGATTTCCAGGATGTATTTTTAAGTGAAAAATTGTCGTGTGTGTATAGTTGACTTGTGAACAACATGGGGGTTAGGGATGCTAACCCCTGCACATCCAAAAATCCAAGTATAACTTTTGACTCCCCAAAACTTAATTATTAACAACCTGCAGTTAACCAGAAGCCTTACCAATGACGCAAAATAGTCAATTAACACATATTTTGCATGATATATATATATATGATATATATATGATATATATATATATATATGCCATGTTATTACAATGAAATAGGCTAGGAAATGTTAAGAATGTTAAGAAAATCATAAGAAAAGAGAATACAGTTATACTACTATAGTGTATTTATTGAAAAAAATGCATATGTAAGTGGACCTGTGCAGGAATAATTCAAGAGTCTACTGTGATATTCCAGAGAGATAGGAATGGGGGAGGAGTGGTTAGTCTTTTGAGAAATATTCCAGTTAATAGATAAGATTAACCATTTTTTGCCATCTCCAGTATAATTGCTTATCTAAATACTTATCATCAAAGAATGCTAAAATTGGGATGTGGGATTGTGAGAATAAGATACTCACACAGTTGCAAAGTATCACTCAGAGATCACTTACTAGATATAATTTTTAAATTCAAGTATATTTAATACATAGTATTATGTTAGCTTCAGGTGTACGATAGAACGATTCAACAATTCTATACATTACTCAGTGCTTATTAGATATGATTTTAAATAAAAAGAGCTAATGCTTATCACCTTAGCCAAGTAATTAATTCAGCATTAATAGTAGTAAATTCAATCTGGCATCATATGCCCTCTGATGCTATGCATTAAGTACACAATATCTCCTATAAATTAATCTTGTCAAGATGTTCAGTCTGAATCTAAATATGAGAAAGCAAGTAGGCAATTCCAAAATACTGAACATTCTACAACTGACCTGCACTTTTGTTTTAAGTCAATATCATAAAAAACAGAACCAAAAAGGAGGGGGATTATTCTAAATTAAAGTTAAAAAGGCAAAAACAGCTAATCTGTAATCTTTGCACCTGGGTTGAATTTTTTAGAAAAAAATTAGATGTGATAATGGAATTATGGTTCTTTTTAAAAATGCTCTTAACCTTAATGAGACCATGTTAATATTTTAGGGATGAAAATTTATTCTGTGTGCAATTTATTATTCAGTACTTTGGGAGAGAATGAAAGGAAAAGAGAAAGAGAGAGGAAAGGTGTTAGAAAGAGAGTGCAAATGTAGCAAATTGGTGAATGGAGGCAGAGTGTATTTGAATGTTCATTGTACTAGTCCTCCAACATTTCTGTAAGCTTGAGCATTTTCCAAATAAAAAGTTGGAGAAAAGTAAGGTAAGCAACTTGCCTTGAAACTGTAGCCCTTATTGTTTGATTAAATTGCTGTTGTCTGTGGAATAATGAAAACCAAAAGTGCTGATAGTTATAAATTTAACTTTGTTTTATGCATTATTTGGGATATGTATAGCATCCTTGCTGATTTACTGACATGCACTGCCCTCAGAAACGACCAACTCACATTTGGGGGCCAGTTCAGGCTGTGTATAGCATTCCTATAGCCATGCTGTCATGTCTTTGTGGAATATATGGATGCCTCTGTCTCAGCAATCTGTTCTTTTCTAGTGCTGATTTTGGCTTTTACTCCAAAAAAAAAATCAAGAAGACTATCAATTATTCAACATATGAAGGTGGTAGGAAGAGCAGATGCAGTGAAGAGTTTGCTTCCAACACCAGAATTCCAGAGCCTTAGGCTGTTGAGAGTGCTTTGAGGCATTTTAGGGAAATGGCCCTAATACAGGAGGGACAATCCAATCCATGATTTTCCAGAAGTTTTTGAATATTGGTAGATTCAAAACCATACTCTTTCTTAGTGCTTTAATAAGCTATTAAATGTTTCCCTTTCATCTCAAAAAATGGACTAAATCAAAATTGTAGGTTTGCATTTTGCATGTGTGTTGGGGAGAATTTGTGAGTTCCCTAATAATGACAGGTATTTCTAAATGGTGAGGCTAAGATTAATGTTGTGAGACAGAAGGGCCTAGAATTGATGCCAGGAAGGCAGAGAAAGTCTTCCTTTTGTTGGTGATGTATATTTGTTCTCATAAAGACCCCTCACTAGGGGATCCCTGGGTGGCGCAGCGGTTTAGCGCCTGCCTTTGGCCCAGGGCGCGATCCTGGAGACCCGGGATCGAATCCCACATCGGGCTCCCGGTACATGGAGCCTGCTTCTCCCTCTGCCTGTGTCTCTGCCTCTCTCTCTCTCTCTCTCTCTCTGTGTGACTATCATAAATAAATAATAAAAAAAAAAAGGTAAAAAAAAAAAAAAAGAACAAAGTTTAAAAAAAAAAAAAAAAAAAGACCCCTCACTAGGTTCTTTCTGTGTACAGAGTCCTTATTATCTAAGAATTGGTTCTTGAAAAAGTCACGTAAAGTGAATTCATTTTGAGAGAGGTGGATGCAGGTTGGGCTAAATGGGTGTTGGGAATTAAGGAGGGTATTTGTGATGAGCACTGGGTGTTATATATAAGTGATGAATCACTAAATTCTACTTCTGAAACCAATATTACAGTGTATGCTAACTAAATAGAATTTAAGTAAAAGCTTGAAACAAAAAAATAAATGAATCAATAAAGAAGGTGTGTGTGTGTGTGTGAGTGTGAGAGAGAAAGAGAGAGAGGAGAGAGAGAGAGAGAGAGAGACATAATGGAATATTTTTCAACCATAAAAAAATAATGAAATCTTGCCATGTCCAATAATGTGAATGGAGCTGGAGAGCATTATGCTAAGGGAAATAAGTAATCAGAGAAAGACAAATACCATATGATTTCCCTTGTATGTGGAATTTAAGAAATAAAACAAATGAGCAAAGGGAAAAAAGAGAACAAGGAAGAGAGACAAACCAAGAAACACTCTTATTTTATTTCTTATTTTTAGAGGGGGTAGGGGCAGAAGGAGAGGGAGAGAATCTCAAGCAGACTCCCCACTGAGCAGGGCTTGATCCCACAACCCTGAGGTCATGACCTGAGTCAAAACCAAGAGTCAGACACTCAACTGACTGAGCTATCCAGGCACCTTCCCTTTTTTTTTCAGACTCTTAATTACAGAGAATAGACTGATGGTCATTGGAGGGGAGGTGGGTCGTGGGATGGATTAAATAGGTAATGGGGATTAAGGACTGCATTTGTGATGAGCACCAGGTGATGTTTGGAATTGTTGAATCACTATATTGTATACCCAAAACTAATATAACAATGTAAAAATAAATAAGTAAATAATCAAATAAATAAGTGAATTCACTTTCAAAAGGGGGACCAGGGTTATTTGTTAAATTATGGGAAAAAAAATTGATAGAACTTTATCTTGAAATAAGGCTATTTAACAAAATTTAAGAATAAATTGTTGATTTCAGAGGTTTTTTTCCTAAAACCAGCACAATGGAATACCCTTCTACTGTATATTTGATTTTTAGATATAACATCAAGCACACACACAAAAAATGGTCATGAAGTGTACTTCACTGAAACTAATAACTTTGGCTCTTTAAAAACAATATTAAGAAAATAAAAATAAAAACAGCCATCAACTGGGAGGAAATATTTGCAAAACACATATGTGATAAAGAATTTGTGGAAAAAAAAAGAATCTGTGTCTTGGAGACATATATATACATATGTATATACATACATATATATAACATGTATCCAAGAATTGGTTATATATACATATATGTATATGTGTATGTGTGTGTATATAGGTATACGTATGTATATGTATGTGTATATAGGTATATGTGTGTGTATATATACATATACCTATATACACACACATACACATATACATATATGTATGTATAACCAATTCTTGGATACATGTTATATCATGTATCAACAAGGAAACAATGTCTTTGAATGACACGCTGGACCAGATGGACACAACAGATATATATGGAACATTTCATTCCAAAACAAGAGAAAACACATTCTTTTCAAGTGCACATGGAACATTCTCCAGAATAAATCACATACTAGGCCACAAAACAAACCTCAGTAAATTTAATAGGTTGAATCATATCATGTATCTTTTCTGATCAAAACAGTTTTTTCACAACAAAAAAAAAAACAGGAAAAAATGCAAACACATGGGGACTAAATGACATGATACTAAACAAGTAAGGGCCCAATGCAGGCAATCAAATAAAAACTTTTAAAAATCTATGAAGACAAATTAAAATGAAAACATAGCAGTCCATAATCCTTGGGACACAGCAAAAGCAGTTCTAAGAGAAAAATACAAAGCAATACAAGCCTACCATAACAAGAAACAAGAAAAAGCTCAAATAAACAATCTAGCCTTATGCCTAAAGAAAGTAGAAAAAGAAGAACAAAGCCCAAGATGGATAGAAGAAAGGAGATAATAAAGAACAGAGCAGAAATAAATGACAGAAACGAAAAAAAAGAAGAAAGAAAGAAAGAAAGAAAGAAAGAAAGAAAGAAAGAAAGAGAAAGAAAGAAAGAAAGAGAAAGAAAGAAAGAAAGAAAGAAAGAAAGAAAGAAAGAAAGAAAGAAAGAAAGAAATCAGTGTAACCAAGAACTGGTTCTTAAAAAAGATAAACAAACTTAAATGCTTAGCCAGATTCATCAAGGAAAAAAGAGAAAAGACCCAAATAGGGCAGCCTCGCGGGGGGCTCAGCGGTTTAGCACCACCCTCAGCCCAGGGTGTGGTCCTGGAGATGAGGATGAGGATGGAGTCCCACATCGGGCTTCCTGCATGGAGCCTGCTTCTCCCTCTGCCTGTGCCTGTGCCTCTGTGTGGTGTGTGTGTGTGTCTCTCATGAATAAATAAATTAAATCTTTAAAAAAAAAAAAGATCCAAATAAATAAAATCAGAAATGAGAGAGAAGTAACAACTGACACCACAGGAATACAAAGAATTATAAGAGAATACTATGGAAAATTATATACCAACAAATTGGACAAACTAGAAGAAATGGATAAATTTCTAGAAACATACAATCTTCCAAAACAGAACCAGAAAGAAATACAAAATCTAAACAAACCAATTATAAGTAACAAAATTGAATCAGTAATCAGACAACTATCAAAAAATGAAAGTCCAGGACCACAGGATTCATAAATGAATTCTACCAAACATTTAAAGAAGAGTTAATACCTATTCTTCTCAAACTATTCCAAAAAATAGAAGAGAACAGAAAGTTTCCAAATACGTTCTATAAGGTCAGTATTACTCTGATAGCAAAACTGGATAGACACCACACACAAAAAAAAAAAAAAAGAAAAGAAAAGAAAAACAAAGACACCACATAAACAAAAAACAAAGAGAAAATTACAGGCCAAGATGCCTGATGAACATAAATGCAAAAATCCTCAACAAAATATTAGCAAATCACATTCAACTATGTATTTAAAAGGTCATTCATTACAATCAAATAGAATTTATTCCAGGGATGTAAGGATGGTTCAGTATTTGCAAATCAGTGTGATATACCACACAAACAAAATATGAAAATCATATGATCATTTCAACAGATGCAAAAGATTATTTGACAAAGTACAACACCCATTCATAATAAAAATTTTTAACAAAGTGGGGTTAGGGGGAACATACCTCAACATAATGAAGGCTATATGTGAAAAACCCACAGTTAACACCATAGTCAATAATGAAAAACTGAGAGCTTTTCCTTTAAGATCGGGAACAAGAAAAGGATTCCGCTATGGACAATTTTATTCGGCATAGTACTGGAAGTTCTAGCTACACCAATCAGACCAGAAAAAAAAGTAAGAAGTATCCATATTGGTAAAGAATAAGTTAAATTGTCACAGACATGATCTGATGCTATATATAGAAAATCCTAATGACTCCATTAAAAAAATAATAGAAGTAATAAATGAATTCAGTAAAGTTGCATGATACAAAGTTAATACCCCCAAATTGGTAGTGTTTCTATATACTAATGATTAAATGGCTGAAAGAGAAATTGAGAAAACAACACCATTTACAATTGCACCAAAATAATAAAATACCTAGGAATAAACTTAATCAAAGATGTGAAAAGACCTGCACTCTGAAAAATATAAAACACTGATGAAAGAAATTGAAGATGACATAAATGGTAAGATATTCCATGCTCATGGATAGGGAGAATATTGTTAAAATGTCCACATTACCCAAGGCAATTTACATATTTGATCCATATCAAAATACCAACAGCATTTTTCAGAAAACCAGAACAAATAATACTAAAATTTGTATGGAATCACAAAAGATCCCAAATAGCCAAAGCAATCCTGAGAAAGAAGAATGAAGCTCAACATATCACAATTCCAGATTTTAAGATGAACTACAAAACTGTAGTAATCAAAAGAGAATGGTACTGGCACAAAATAGACACATAGATCAATAGAACAGAATAGACAGCCTAGAAATAAACTCATGCTTATGTGGTCAATAAATCTATGACAAAGGAGGCTAGAATATACATTAGAGAAAAGGCTTTTCAATAAATGGTGCTGGGAAAACTGGACAGCTACATGGAAAAGACTAAAACCGTACCATTTTTTAAATACCGTACAGAAAAATAAACTCAGAATGGATTAAAGACCTAAATGTGAAACTTGAAACCATAAAAATCCTAGAAGAGAACACAGGTAGTAATGTCTCTGACACTAGCTATAGCAACATTTTTCTAGATATGTCTTCAAGGCAGGGGAACCAAAAGCAAAATATTGGGACTACACCAAAATAAAAAGCTTTTGCACAGCAAAGAAAACCATCAAGAGAACAAAGAGATAATCTACTTATTGGGCAAAGATATTTGCAAATAATATATTTGATAAGGGGTTAGTATCCAAAATCTTAAAAAAGAAAACTCCTATAATTCAACAACAAAAAAATTAAAAATGGGCAGAGGACCTAAATTTACATTTTTCCAAATATATATATACATGGCCAATAGATGTATGAAAAGATGCTCAACATTACTAATTATTAGGGAAATGCAAATCTGAACCATGATGAGATATAACAAACCTGTTAGAATAGCTAAAATCGAAAAGACAAGAAATAACAAGCATTGGTGTGGATGTGGAGCAAAAGGAATCTTCATACACTGTTGGGGGGGGGGGAGTGTAGATTGGTACAGCCACTAGGAAAACAGGATCAGGATGGAGGTTCCTCAAAAATTAAAAATTGAAATACCATATGATACAATAATTCCCCTATTGGGCACTTACCAAGGGAAACAAAACAGTAATTCAAAAAGATACACGCACTCCTATATTTATTGCAACATTATTTACAATAGTCAACATATGGAGGCAACCTAAACGTCCATCAATAGATGAATAGATAAAGAAGATGTGGTACACATACACTCCTCTAAACACAATGGAATATTATTCAGACATAAATGGATGCTATTGTGCCTTTTGAGACCTAGAGGATACTACGCTAAGTCAGTAAGTCAGACTGAGGAAGACAAATACCATATAATTCCACTCATAAGTGGAATCTAAAAAAAAAGAAAAAAGAAGAAAAACCGAAAAGCATAATCAAACCTATAAAAACAGGGAACAAACTGATGGTTGCTAGAGGGGAGGTGTGCAGGGGTTGAGCAAAACAAGTAAAGGGGAGTGGGAGATATAAATTTCCAATTATGGAATGAATAAGTCATGGGAAGAAAAGGTACCACATAAGGAATATAGTCAATGATAATAGCAATGTATCAGGACAGATGGGAGCTACAGTTGTGAACATAGCACAATGTATAAATCTGTCAAGTCACTAAGTTGTACACCTGAAACTAATGTAACATTGTGCATCAACTATATTCATATAAAAAAGAACTAAATAATAAAAAAACTCCATTTTTTAAATGGGCCAAATATAGCACATACTCATTGTCAAATATCTGGATATCAAAGATACATGAAGTAAAAAGCAGAATTTACCTATAATCCTATGACTTAGAGATAATTACTGCTACATATCTTAAAATGGCATGTCCTTCCAAGTGTTTTGAATAAATATGTCACGTATATTCTACTTTTATACTATTTTATGATCTGCTTTTTTAAACTCTACATTATATATATAATATTGAGCATGTTTCTGTATCCTCTAATATCTGCAAACATGATTTTCAACAACTACAATGGACAGGTTATAATTTATTCATCCAATTTTGTATAGCTGGACATGTATATCATGTTCAATATTACAGGATTATTGCACAATTTACACTATTGTGATATACATTGCTGTACAAAAGTCTTTGGCCATATTTGAGTTTAATTTTTTTTCTACATTGTTATGATTCCACAAATATGATGTTGGATTCTACCAAAAACTATCTACATTTTGTTCTTATATATAGGAAACATATCTTAAGTCACTAAACTCATTGCTCTCTTTTTTTTTTTTCTCGTTTTGTATTTCTACAACTGAAACCCAACAGATGGAGTTGTTGGTGCAGATTTCCAAGGATGAAGTTGTCTGAGTGCAGCCAAAGCTTTCAGTCAAGAAACAAGGTGGGATGTGAATTTGTAAAAATGACAGCGTTACCAAGATTTAGGTGCTAAGTTTGTGGAAAGAATTCTGGAAAATCAAGAAAAACATTTCTATTCAAATTCCTATGTCTATTGGGGGAATGGAGGCATTGAGCATTGTATTTTCCATCTCTATCAGCACAGCTCAGAACACCTACACTTTACTGTTGTTTTTTTGTTCTCTGAAACATCTTAATGAGAGGCCAGCAGTGAGTTCAAGTATTTCAATGCCAAGTTGAGAGCGCCACACCTTCTCACATACCACTTCCCCTGGAAATTCATAACAACCCAAGTTTTTCAAAACCCTAAACTATCTTTTTTATTCTTTGAAAATCCATGCTTTATCATAGTGCACGTCTCGTTAGGTTTTTAATAAAATATTTGTTTTTTAATCAAGAAGGTCCTATTCTTTTCACATCAAAGAATCACTTAGGAGACAACAACATACAATAATTAGATTGATTGAATATAATTGATTTGAATGTTAAAGAAACAGTGCCTCCAATATGTTTTATTTCACTTAAATTTTGATGACACTTAAGCAGTTGTCTTGCTTTCCCCAACCTGCCACTCCTTTTCTCCCCACCATCACGTTTGACACTATTCCTGTGCTATCAACATTATTTGTCTGAACACCATTTAATCAGCTGTGGGTAAAGTTGGAGAGGAGCTCTCGGCTCTTCCAGCTCTATCACCTCCCATATTAGTTGCCAAGGGAACCATCTCACTGAGTCAACAATAAAAGACTCATCAAATTTGGATGCTTTTTTCTTTTGCCTTGATGAGAGCCACTGAAATGCTCTCTTGCATCAGACCACATGTGCCAATCTTTTCTTCCATTTCTTCTCATATGATCTGAAAGCAATCTTTATTTGTAGTAAGGGATGAAAGAGGGAAGTTTGACAAGCTAATGTTGTGAAAGTTAGCTGGGGTCAATGCCATGGAAACAATATGCCTTTGTTCTCTGAAAGGAAAATTTTACATTTTACATTTATATATTTGGACAGAATTTTCAGCTGTATGTCCTATTTGATTGAAGTGGGGTGGATAAGTTTATATTTTATTCTGACTAGTGTTTTGAAACATCAGTAAGGCAAATGATGAGCCTACCCTTTAAGGCAGGGTAGGATCTAAACTTCCTTTGTTTGCTTCTATATAGTACTCTTGTCCACTGGCACAAATATAACTCTCAACAGATGTAGAAAATTTCACATCAATGGCTGCTGTCAACCTACAGAAGTTCTTTTGCCCTGTTTTAAAATATTGAGTCAAGTTACTGTCTAGAAAAATCTAGAGGCTCGTGAGCAAGTGTCTCTGTAGTCTTTCTACTCAATACACACTGCCCTTACTCCTTTTGTGTTATAAGCAATAAAGCTCCATGAACACCAGAGAAAGAAGTCCCTTTGAAGAGAAAGAATGGTTCCACAGTCCCTTGTAAGAATTTGAGGTGAGAGAAAAATTGCCCTGCCTATCTACCCCTATAATCAATCTTTTACACAGAAAATATGAAGTTAAAATGGACACCATGGGGAATTTTCCTTAGGGGAAAATGAAAACAATGCCTTAGAATGGCCAAGCTGAACAGAAGAAGAGACAGAGTAGGGTCTAGAATGGGAAGAGCCAGCCCCTCTCTTTTTACCTAGGTTTCTATGTGGTAGAGAGAAGTGATCTGCTTATTTTACTATATTTTTGTACCAGTTTAGCCACCTTTTTCTGAGTCACTGCCCAGCTTCTCAATTGTGACTGTCTCTCAAATTGTGATCATTTAGTACCTGCATCAGCATCACCAGAAGCTCACAAAATAATTGCAGTGTCCTAGGCTGGACCCCAGACCTGCTAAATCTATATCTGAGGATGGAAGCCAGACATCAGTATGCTTAACAATTACCCCCAGTGATTCTTATTTATATAATACATAAAGACTAATGCAAAGGGAAGTCTGTGATAGTGGTAAAGACTCCCCTAAAGGGAGGGAGCACAGGGCAATCTCCTCAAAGAAGCCTAAATATCGACGAGCCCATAACATACCTAAAGTTGTTTGAGGATTTTTGTGTGTAGGCATGCCTACAAACACCTTTCAGGTGAAAGGCTTTAGATCCTTAATCAGATCCCCTAAGGAGTCCATGACTCTCCCCAAAATGTTAAGGGCCACTTGTTTGTGTAATGTTTGAGTTGATGTTAGGAATAGCGGCAAGTATTTCCAAAATAAAATATCTGAATAATCTCATCCACTCTCACTCCTTCCCTTTCCTTCCCTGCAACACTTGGCTCCAGCTTGGATATTGAAATTGTCCAGAATCTCAATTACCAAGTCTATTGGTTGGTGAGCAAAGAAAATGATACAGTGAATATTTTAATGGATTTCATTTTTAGATTAAATGATAGCCTCAAACCAGAAAACAAAAGGTTAACTTTGTCCTCTGCCCGCATTACAAAAACAAAATCAGTGTTGATGCAGTCACTCCACTTCTCCAAAAACCAAAGTGGTTTCTGAGAAATCCCTCACCACTTTGAAGAGTGAACGATTAGAACACTCATGATTAGAGAAATCAGATTAATTGGACCAGAGTGTAATGTGAGAGTGTGTTCTTTAATGACAATGGCTGTGCAAAGTGGATGCACACAGCGCTCATCCAGAATGGTTCAGAGAACTAAGGCCACGTTTCTCAAAGTGTGTTTAGAAAATTGCATGACCACAGTTATCTTGGGAAGCTTGTTAAAGATGTCAATCCCCTGTACCCATCTAGACCTTAAGAATCAGAATCATTTGTGATGGGTCCAGAAAATTGTCAGTTAGAATAAGTATTGAGGAGATTGGTAACTATGAAATACTCAAAAATTTGAGAGTTTGCTGGGTAACATCTCTCCTGAGTCATCTTTATATAAGGATAAAAGTTATGGAACAGAGAAGCCAGTGCTGTTGAGCCCAGAACCTGAAGCACATCATCAATAAATAACAAAATGGCACTCAGTCACTCCCCACAGGGAATTATAATCCTTTCCAGATGTTTATTTTGGAAAGCTGAGAATTGGAAAATGATTGCATAATCATAAAAGTTCTGCCCTGAACACAATTAAGAAGTTTATTACACCATTGTGTTTAGTAGATATCTTTAAACCTTATTATTGTACTTTTGAAAAATCCCAATGAGTATCTCCTCCACTCAACCAAAAGTGCTCACTCTATGTATGAAATGATAAATTTCAAAATTATGGGACAATTCATATCCCATCTCTAAAACTCTCTGACTGCTAAAGGATGTTCAGAACTGAGCCTGTCCATCCTATGGTTTAGTCAGGCTTGGGGAAGGATGAGGACTTCACATATTGTGGTTTACTGTTTTCAGAAAGGTGTGTCTGTGAGACCAAGGAATCCATTCCCAATTTTGTCAGTCCCAAGAGAAACAAACATTTTTGTTTATTCTTTTCCTTTTATTAGTCTCTGAAATTGTCACTGCTTTAGAGCTCAGGCTGACATGATTCTTCGATGTTCGTTGTTTCTACACCATAGCATTTCTAAGAAGCTGGGAATAGATCTATAGACATAAATAACAACTCATTTGTCATCAGATAATTAGTAACAATGTTTGCTAGGTTTTCTTGTCTACTTTCGCTCTCTGCCTCCTGGAAATAAAGTTAGTTGTATTTTAATATTTCCTTCTTTTTTAAAAAAGAAGGACAAAGCTAAAGCGAGGCCCTAAATTTACTAGGAGGAATAAGGGGATCAGTAGATACAAAGTGATCTCAGAGAGCTATGTCTACCCCTGCTGGCTCCCATAAACTTCTGTGGAAAGAATTTCACAGTAGGGTTTGCTGAAAGACCTTTTCACTAGTCTTTCCAACTAAGTTAATGAGGTCATTTAAACAGCTCCCATGAAATTCTGAGCTATTAGAGCTGATATGGGGAGCAACTCCTGGCTTGTTATTTATTGTGGACAGAATAGTGCCCATCCCCCCAGATGCCCACATCCTAATCCACAGAGTCTATGAATATGTTACTTTATATAGCAGGGAAATTAATGTTGCAGGCAGAATTAAGGTTGCTAATCAGCTGATGTTAAAAAGGGAGATAATCCTAGATTGTTCAGATGAGCCCAGTGGAATCAGAAGGGTCCTTAAGAGTGGAAGAGGGAGGTAGAAGAGTGTGAGAACACTCAGTGTGAGGACTTGCACGCTATTCATTGCTGGTTTTGGAGATGGAGAGGGGCTATAAGCCAAAGGATGTGGGCAGTCCCTAGAAGATAGAAAAGATAAGGAAACTAATTCTTTCCTAGAGGTTCCACAATGTCACACAGCCCTCCCTGCACCTTGACTTTAGTTAGTGAGACCCACTTCAGACTTCTGACCCTTATAACTATGAGACAGGAAATTTGTGTTGTGGTAAGCCACCAAGATTGTGGGAATGTGTTACAGCAGCATCAATAAAACTAATAATTCATCTAAATATTTATGTCTTTTAACTTTTCCCTTTCAGAACAAAGTGGATTTTGACAAATGCAAAACATGTCATGTACCCACTATCTATATTACAGTATCATACAGAAGAGTTTCACTGCCCTAAAAATGCCACCTATTCATCCCTCTCTCCCTCCCCCTGAACCTCCGGCAACCGCTGATCTTCTCTCTTTTTCTATTGTTCTGCCTGTTGCATCATGTCCTATAGTTGGAAACATACAGTTTGTATCTTTTTCAGACTGACTTCTTTCACTTAGCAATATGCACCTAAGGTTCCTGCACGTCTTTTCATAGCTTAAGAGCTCATTTCTTTTTATCACTTAATAATTCTCCATTGTTTGGGTATCCTAGTTTGTTTATTCATTCATTTATTGAAGAATTTCTTGGTTGCTTCCAATTATTGGCAATTATAAATGAGGCTACTATAAACATTCATGTGCAGGTTTTTGTGTCAGTATAAATTTTTAATTCATTTGGGTAAATGCCAAGGATCATGACTGATGGATCATGTGATAAGCTTATGTTCAACTTTGGAAGAAACTGACACACCACTGTTTACCAAAGTAACTGTACCATTTCTGCATTCCCACCAAAAATGAATGTTACTGTTGCTCCACATCCTTACCAGCATTTGGTGTTGTGAGTGGTTGAGTTTTTTGCCATTCTTTTTTTTTTTTTAAAGATTTTATTTATTTATTCATGAGGGACACAGAGAGAGAGAGAGAGAGAGAGAGAGGCAGAGACGCAGGCAGAGGGAGAAGCAGGCTCCATGCAGGGAGCCTGATGTGGGACTCAATCCTGGGTCTCCAGGATCATGCCCTGGGCTGAAGGCAGGCACCAAACTACTGAGCCACCCAGGCGTCCCAGCCATTCTAATAGGTGTGTAGTTGTATCTCATTGTTGTTTTCATTTGCAATTCCCTACTGACATATGATTTTGAGCACTTTCAAATTCCTGTTTGCCATCTGTATATCTTCTTTGATTAGGGATCTGTTCAGATTTCTTCCCTATTTTATAATTGGATTGTTTTCTTATTGTTGAGTTTAAGAGTTCTTTGTATATTCTGGTTGCCAGTCCTTTAACAAATACGTAGTTTGCAAATATTATCTCCCGGTCTGTGGCTTATCTTTACCTTATCTTCACAGTGTCTTTCACAGAGCACAAGTTTTTATTTTAATGAAGTCCAACTTGTCAGTCTTTTTTCTCATGGGTCAAGCTCTTAGTGTTATATCTAAAAAGCCATTACCAAAACCAAGATCACCTAGATATCCCCCCTATTTTTCTTCTAAGACTTTTATTGTTTTGTATTTTAAATTTAGGACTATGATACATTCTGAGTTAACTTTGTGAGAGGTGTAAAGCCTATGTCTAGATTCATTTTTCACACATGGGTGACCATTTGTTGAAAAGACTATCTTTGCTACATTGTATTGCCTTTGCTCCTTTAGTCAAAGAACAGTTAACTATATTTGTGTGGGTTTTTTTCTGGGTTCTCTATTCAACTCCTTTAACCTATTTTTCTATTCTTTCAGCAATAATACATTGCCTTAACTAGAATCTTAGAATAATATGAAAGAATGCCATAATAATGTCCTTTGTAGCTGATATTTTATTTCTTTGCAAATTTATTATTCTTCCCCTATGACATTTGAAGTATGGCAGAAGGCAACTGGTTCTGCTTAGTGTTGGTCCCTAGTAGGACTTCTGGGTATTTCTTCCATCTTTTTCCTTCTATATCCAGATGAAATCCACGGCAATTAGTTTGGATTAAAGACAAGTAGTCACAGATGAAGAGAGTTACAGATGAAGTTAAAAATAGAGAATTAAAAAGCGTGAGGTCTCATTTGAACTCCCTTTTCCACTAATCCTGAGATACTTTCTTATCTCACACTCCTCTGAGACAGTCAAGGTCATTCTCATTTTGGATGCATATCTCCATACCACCCATACATTCGGATAAATTCTCTTAATCTTTTGGACTCATCGTAGTTCTTTAAGACCTCCCAAGAGTGGTAACATCAGTGACTTTGTTTAGAGGTTAAATAGGTTAAGCAGGATTCTTTGTCACTTCATTTAAATAAATTGAGGCCAGCCAACATTAGATAAAACATTTCTCCACAAAAAATAGGAGAGTTCTCCAGAGCTCTCTGTTGGCATTTGGAACCAAGGTCTCTGCTAGCAACAAAGTGTAACATTTTTCTTGCTTTGTTTTCTGGGTGATGACCTTGACATAAGGTTGAAAGCATAATTCAGCAATTTCTGGGATTCCTGGGCCAATTTCATAATATCTTCAAAATTGCATACCAAGTCTAATTGCTAATGTGATCATAGCTTTGTACTTTGATGCAATTTAAGCATAAAATGTAAACTCTGTCAGTTTGGTCCATATTAGATTCTCCATAAACTAAAATGAAGTTCAGATTAGTTTTGCTAGTTTGGATAAATAGCCAAATTGATAAATTATATTTACAGTGGCTTTTCACCATTTAAAAGGATAAGGTGTAATTTTGGCTTTAAAACACATGGTAATCAAGGTTCTTCATGTGGGCCTGCTGATTTTAGTATACCCCTACTACATCAGCTGCTATGTGAACAATTTCTCTGACCTTACAGGGCCATCTAATAAGTGTTTGGCTCCCTTTTCTTGTGAAAAAAGAAAAAAGGAAATATTTCAGGTTATATATTGATTCTCTTTTGCTTCATTCATTCATCAAACATTTCCTGAATATTTATTTTACATCAAGAAATTTACTAAATGATGAGAGAACACAAATACGTGAGAGGCAGTCCCTTTCCCAAAATAATTTATAGCCTATAGAAAAGATTACCTTCTAGTATGATGTCAAGGAAGGTCACTTTCTGTGTCTTCAATACATTAAACATGTGGATCTTAATCATCAAACATAATCCATTTTATTTTCAACTGAGAAGTTTAATCAAACATACCTAACATGGTTTGTAGTCTCCTCTTGTTTTAAAAAATAAATCTTCAAAATGAATCTTTCAAAAACAGAAACTAGTTCTCTATTCACATATCTATTTACATGGCCAAGTATGAAGTCTCAGGGTTTTTCTGAGGTTGGTGGTTGGTTATTGAAGGGCCATGGCTCCTAAATCAAATGGATTTGAGGTTTGGTAGAAGAGTTTGGGGAAAGTTGTAACTTCCCTGGGTATAGAAAGAGTCATAAGTTCTGAAGAAAGAAGGAAGAAATCATGAATATGATGGGATTAACAAGGTCAGTAAGTGTATGCCTCACTTGATTACCTTCTAAACTCTTGCAAACTTAGTGATGGCTTTTCTCCAATTAACACCAGCTGAGAGGACTATCCTTTAATCTACAATTTAAATAGCTAAAAATAAAAAAGGTCTCTATATCTTCAATGCATTGATAATTCACAAAATGCAAGACCATACTGAAACCAAAGCAAAGGAAGTATTCCCTGCAGACATGTATTATCTAATGAAAAAAGTTGGAGGGAAAAAATTAAAACAAATCCCTTCAAGAGTACTGTGTTGTTGCTAAGAAGAAGACAAATTAAAAAGAATACTCAGAGTATAATATCCAAGAGCTTCATATTATACATTGAAACCAAAAAGTAAAATTAGGATCTACATCTGCTGCATGCTTTAAAGAACTCTTTATTCACCTTTGTCCAAAAATGTGCGAATGAGTTCAACTAAACCTAAATCCAAGAGAAAGAGGACATAAAATCATTTGTGTAGAAGAGCCAAAAAACAAGTGTAGACAGTGAGAAGAGCCAAGGAAAAAGTACTGACAATGATTTAAAAATAGGAACAAACAGCAATAAGTGGAAGAAACATCCCTCAAGGGATGAACTATGAGGACACCCAACACTCCTGTGCAGCTGCTCTGGTCTCTTTTCAAAACGTGAGCCAAAATAACTCAGGGAGCTATTCTTGACTTTAAATGAGGGAATACAACCCTGGCAAATTATGAGGATGCTCAGTGCTAATACTGCTGGGGAATTTCAAATAGGCTAGAGCCTGCCTGAAAATTCCAGATGGTAAAATTTGCAAACATGTTTTCATACCAGAAGTACGCTCTACATAAAATACAAACATTATGATTTGTTTTTATGTTCATCTTTAAAATTCATAATTTTACATTTTAAGACCCTTGCACAACTACTGAATTATTTTGTCTTGAGAGGTATATGGGCAATTTATCATTCTCCATTTTTTATTTTCATTTTTTGTGTAAAATATGAGTCTAGTTTATAAGAGATTGCATTTATTGAACACTTAGTATTGGCAGACCCTGTAATACAGAGAAGCCAAAGAGGAATATAGGCTTTCTGGGCCCTTAACGGGTTTTAGAAAGTGATAATATTGTAATATAATGGGCTCAGAGCTGATGCTTTAGTCTTGTTTGCTCCTTTTTCTCATTAAGAATAATCTCCCTTCTCCCTAAGGTATAAAAATAACAAGAAAAAGAGCTCCATGAGTGAAATGAATAAAACAGGGAGTATATGTTTGCTTTGTGAAGATTACCAAGTTGAAATAAACATCATAAATATCACATAGGTTCTATTGCCCCAAATGTGGATATTGCAAAAAGTATCAAAAGTCAGCAGGACAACACTAAAGTTATAACTTCATTCAGAAAACCTTCCTTCAAAATAGCAGTTTTTCTCTAACAGATAAGTATTCTTAATTTCCTTTTTTGCTTACTAAAAAGAACAAGGGCTTTGGTGAAGTTTTCTTGGGTTCAAATTCTGGTTTCACTATTTACTAGCTATTTAAATTGCTTAATGTTGACTTATTTTCATCTGTCAAATAAGGATAATAATACTGCCTGGCTGTGCTGTTGTAAACACACACACGATATATGCATTTAGCACAATGTTTAGCACATAGCTGGCACTCAATAAATCTGGTTTTCCTTCCTACTGTTACAACTATTGGTCTCATCAACAGTTTATCATTTCCCCAAATCTTTCAAATAATTTTTAAAATTTCAACCATCATCCTTTTTATAAAACCAAAGAATTTTTGAACTAAAAATAATCTTAGAGATCTACTCTAACCTTCAATGGTTTCATAATCCTCAATGGGGTCTAAGTAGAGGTAAGGAAACAGACCCAGAGGGGTGAAGTAACCTGTTGAAGGTCACAGAGGTGGTAAGAGGTAGAATTTCAGGGCCAGATCATAAATCTCAAGATGATGTTTATTCCTATATTCCCCAGGGCTTCCCTACAGATGGTTTTCTAATTCAGAAAAGCTCAAAAACAATTGAGTCTTATAATGCTCTTATTGAAATCTTCCTCTTTGCCTTAAAGAAATGGAAAATTGGACCTTGAGAACTTGGGTTTGAGATGTTTGCAATATATTTTTGTTCGTTTATTTGTATTGGAGATTATGTGACGCTGGTTCAGGAACCATTTTCAGACTCCCAAGGTAGCACTGCTGACTCAGAATAAAAATGTTTGTTTCTCGCAGCAGTAGAATTCTGGTATGCCAAATATTCCCTCTTCCCTTTGATACCTGCTTGTTTGGTTTGGTTTTGATCTCAAAGAAGTCATTTCATGAGGAGAATTCTGACTCAAAAGCTAACAACGACGTCAAACTTCTTAAACTGTGACAGAGTAGAAGACACCCTAGAATCAACTGGTTATTTGAATCCTTTAAACAGGCAATTCTTTAAACAAATATGGGTGGGTAAGACAACTCCTTAGTAACCAGAAATTGTGTATTCAGACAGCCACTGCATTCACATAACAGGAATAAAGGAACATATTCTCAAACAATGTTCTTTTTTTTTTTAATTTATTTTTTATTGGTGTTCAATTTACTAACATACAGAATAACCCCCAGTGCCCGTCACCCATTCACTCCCACCCCCAGCCCTTCTCCCCTTCCACCACCCCTAGTTCGTTTCCCAGAGTTAGCAGTCTTTACGTTCTGTCTCCCTTTCTGATATTTCCCACACATTTCTTCTCCCTTCCCTTATATTCCCTTTCACTATTATTTATATTCCCCAAATGAATGAGAACATATAATGTTTGTCCTTCACCGACTGACTTACTTCACTCAGCATAATACCCTCCAGTTCCATCCACGTTGAAGCAAATGGTGGGTATTTGTCATTTCTAATAGCTGAGTAATATTCCATTGTATACATAAACCACATCTTCTTTATCCATTCATCTTTCGTTGGACACCGAGGCTCCTTCCACAGTTTGGCTATCGTGGCCATTGCAGCTATAAACATCGGGGTGCAGGTGTCCCGGCGTTTCATTGCATTTGTATCTTTGGGGTAAATCCCCAACAGTGCAATTGCTGGGTCGTAGGGCAGGTCTATTTTTAACTCTTTGAGGAACCTCCACACAGTTTTCCAGAGTGGCTGCACCAGTTCACATTCCCACCAACAGTGCAAGAGGGTTCCCTTTTCTCCACATCCTCTCCAACATTTGTTGTTTCCTGCCTTGTTAATTTTCCCCATTCTCACTGGTGTGAGGTGGTATCTCATTGTGGTTTTGATTTGTATTTCCCTGATGGCAAGTGATGCAGAGCATTTTCTCATATGCATGTTGGCCATGTCTATGTCTTCCTCTGTGAGATTTCTGTTCATGTCTTTTGCCCATTTCATGATTGGATTATTTGTTTCTTTGGTGTTGAGTTTAATAAGTTCTTTATAGATCTTGGAAACTAGCCCTTTATCTGATATGTCATTTGCAAATATCTTCTCCCATTCTGTAGGTTGTCTTTGAGTTTTGTTGACTGTATCCTTTGCTGTGCAAAAGCTTCTTATCTTGATGAAGTCCCAATAGTTCATTTTTGCTTTTGTTTCTTTTGCCTTCGTGGATGTATCTTGCAAGAAGTTACTATGGCCGAGTTCAAAAACGGTGTTGCCTGTGTTCTTCTCTAGGATTTTGATGGAATCTTGTCTCACATTTAGATCTTTCATCCATTTTGAGTTTATCTTTGTGTATGGTGAAAGAGAGTGGTCTAGTTTCGTTCTTCTGCATGTGGATGTCCAATTTTCCCAGCACCATTTATTGAAGAGACTGTCTTTCTTCCAATGGATAGTCTTTCCTCCTTTATCGAATATTAGTTGACCATAAAGTTCAGGGTCCACTTCTGGATTCTCTATTCTGTTCCACTGATCTATGCGTCTGTTTTTGTGCCAGGACCACACTGTCTTGATGACCACAGCTTTGTAGTACAACCTGAAATCTGGCATTGTGATGCCCCCAGTATGGTTTTCTTTTTTAAAATTCCCCTGGCTATTCGGGGTCTTTTCTGATTCCACACAAATCTTAAAATAATTTGTTCTAACTCTCTGAAGAAAGTCCATGGTATTTTGATAGGGATTGCATTAAACGTGTATATTGCCCTGGGTAACATTGACATTTTCACAATATTAATTCTGCCAATCCATGAGCATGGAATATTTTTCCATCTCTTTGTGTCTTCCTCAATTTCTTTCAGAAGTGTTCTATAGTTTTGAGGGTATAGATCCTTTACATCTTTGGTTAGGTTTATTCCTAGGTATCTTATGCTTTTGGGTGCAATTGTAAATGGGATTGACTCCTTAATTTCTCTTTCTTCAGTCTCATTGTTAGTGTATAGAAATGCCATTGATTTCTGGGCATTGATTTTGTATCCTGCCATGCTACCGAATTGCTGTATGAGTTCTAGCAATCTTGGGGTGGAGACTTTTGGGTTTTCTATGTAGAGTATCATGTCATCGGCGAAGAGGGAGAGTTTGACTTCTTCTTTGCCAATTTGAATGCCTTTAATGTCTTTTTGTTGTCTGATCAAACAATGTTCTAATGTTGTGGACAACAGAAGATTCCAGTTTGGCTTGGATTCAAGAGAGTTTATTTGTTGACATGCCAGAAGTATCTTATCAGTAGCTAGATTGAGCTAGTAAGCTTTTTCATAGTGTGAATCCCCTAAGGAGAAAAAAAGCAAGAACAACAACAACAAAAAAGTATGATGAAGTTCTACAGTAAAACTTTGAGTGAAAGTAAGACAATGAAATCCTTTAGGATTTCTCTGCCCCTAAAACTTAGCTGTGCTTGTTACCATTACCAGACATTCTATCTAGATGGGTGAACACTAAAGGATAACCTGGGTTTTAGGACATCCCAGACTTCCTTATCAGTCATACATTAAATAAAACTTTATTGAGGATCTACTATATTCCAAAAGCAGCCTGGGTGGCTCAATGGTTTAGCGCCTACCTTCGGCCCAGGGTGTGATCCTGGAGACCCAGGATGGAGTCCCACGTCAGGCTCCCTGCATGGAGCCCGCTTCTCCCTCTGCCTGTGTCTCTGCCTCTCTCTCTCTCTCTGTGTCTCTCATGAACAAATAAATAAAATCTTTAAAAAAAAATCTGGGTATGAAGCATCCGGGTGGCTCAGTTGAGCATTTAACTCTTGATTTAGGCTCCAGTCATGATCTGGGGCATCGAGCCCCATGCTGTGCTCTGTGCTCAGTAGGGAGTCTTCTTGAGATTCTATCTCCCTTACCCTCCATCCCTCTCTGCTGCTTACACTCTCTCTAAACTTTAATTAATTAATTAATTAATTAAGATCTTTTTAGAAAAAGTCTGAGTAGGACATAGTCTTACACATGCCCCTCTCTTCCCAATGCACATGTGCACCCACATACTCCAGGGGTCTCTGCTCATTTAGTCACTTAAAGACTTAGGATTATAAAGGTTCCATCATCTCATAGACTCACCAACTGGAACATGTAGTGTTCCAAATTACTGTAGCAGGAAAAGATGGATTAGAAATTGTGCTTCTCATTTGGCTAGAAATAGTCATATAGCCCAGCTTAACTGAAAGGAGAAAAAAATGTGAAAGCTGTGATTGGTGTCTCAGGCCCATTACTGGGTTGGTGAACTCATCTCCCAGCTACTGTGTTTGTTGCTAAGACCTTAGAGTTGCACCTTTTCTCCTTAGGATTATCCCCAGCTAAGCGGGAGCCATCTTGCCTGGGAAGTTTTCCCATTTCCCAAGGGATAGCACACAAAGACTGGTACATTGATATACAAAGTCAGGCCCTGTGCCTCAAAGTGACCACCTCTATGATAGAGGAAAATCAGGCTCCAGAGCTTCCTCAGATCAGGCTGAAGACAGATTCCTATTGAGACCTATACCTTGATTAGCCTTTTTCCCCTAACTCTTTCTAATTTCCCTCATTCCAACTTCTCAGAGTACTACCCCAATAATTCACTTGCAGACAACTCTTCACCTCAGACTGCTTCTAAAGAATGCAACCTAGCAGACTTTGTACTGATAGATCCTAGGAAGCTTGCTTGAACGATAGGATTCTGAGGTAAGACCATTCAAAGCTGTATAGCAATTAACAGACAGCATTAGTGGCAAGTGGAGTATTACTAGGTCCTGGCATGTTGTAGCTGTCCAATCACTAAGAGTTTCATCTGTAGTGATCTAGAGTGGAACAGAGGTGGAGTGGGATACACGGACAGATGTGTGCCTTTGGTTTTGAGAGGTACAAAGGAAATAGTAGCTATAAGGACTTCGGAATTGCTTGAATTATGCTAAGTGCCACTAATGCATTGAAGAGAGAGAATGGAAGGCTCAGATCTATTAGTTATCAATATAAAGCAAAATGTGAGAATTAGAGGCCTCTTTGGCAGTATTTAAAGGTACTTTCATCTTTTTTGACTGAGAGTAGACGGAGCTAAATAGTAAAACACAATACTTATTGTAAGAGAGGCAGAACATAAAAAAAAAAAAAAAAAAAAAAAAAGAATTCTCTGCCTGGCAGGCCTATTTATTTGCAAAAGCATTATTTTCCATATCCACCAGAATGGGGGATCCAAAGCAGATTCTATTTATAGCTAGTGGTGGAGAGAAAAACCTGAGCTTGGTTCACAGGTGGATTGGCTTGGTATATAGATTCAAGCTGAAAATGTGCTTCTACTGAACCATACTCCACTCAAGGATGGCCCTGAAAGACAATGATGAGTGTCCTACTTCAAGCAGTGCATCTGTTCATCCACTTTGAGAATCACAAAGAAGTGGTCTATGATAAGGACAAAAATTGACTGCATGATAAATGGCTTATCTGGTGAATTAGAAGCCTGGAAGTAAGATTAGATTAGAGGCATGGAAGAAGCATTTGGATGGAGCTGGGGAATGAGTACAACATATAACAATATTTGCATCATAAATCAAGGCTCACAAGACAGTGTCCATCATGGAAGGAGAACTAGATAACAAAGTTGACAGGGTGAATTCACCAATAGATGGCAACTAGCATCTGTTGTTGGTTGACTCAGTGCTCATGCAATGAGCTCTAGAACAGAGAAGAAATGGTGACAGAGATGAAGCCATGTGAGGGCCCGAACAGCATGGGTTCCCTCTCACAAAGGATGATCAGTTGCTACCATGAATGAGTGTACAATATGCCAGCAACACAAAACACTGACAATACAGTATCATCCTTTAAAGAGACAAATCAGCAATTTGGCGGCAAGTTGATTATATCAAACCTCTTGTGCATTACAGAGGCAATATTTCATCTGGATAGTCAAACAACTTTCAGTCTCTGCCCATAGCACTCAGCTGGCAGCACTCCAAAGTGTCTGATCTAAGCCTCCAAATCCCACTTAGCATTTCCAGGGACCAAGAGACAAGCTTTATGGCAAAAGATGTGCAGTGGTGGAACATAGCCATGGTATCTATTTATTGATCCCACCATATTCTGGATCATTCAGAAGCTGCTGACTTAATAGTGGTGGAAAGTCCTCCTAAGGGCTGTTGAAGTTCCCTCTTGTCGAAGACATTTTATAAGGATGGAGAGTTCTTCAGGATGCAGTATATACCTTAAAACAATGGACATTAATAGTGCTGTGTCACCAGTAATTAGAATGCAAGGTCTGGAGGCAGCCTGGGTGGCTCAGCGGTTTAGCACCATCTTTGGCCCAGGGCGTGAGCCTGGAGACCTGGGATCGAGTCCCATGTCGGGCTTCCTGCATGGGGCCTGCTTCTTCCTCTGCCTGTGTCTCTGCCTCTCTCTCTCTCTCTCTGTGTCTCTCATTAATAAATACATAAAAATCTTAAAAAAAAAAAAAAGAATGCAACGTCTGGGAATGAAGGAATAAAAGCAAGAATGGGCCCATTCATCATCACTCCCGGTCACCACTCCCAGTCACCCACTCAGGGAATTTGTGTTTCCCCACTTCTGTTATTTTAGGCTCTGTGGTTCTGGTTCCTGGAGGGGGGATGCTTCCACCAGCAGACACAGGGAGAATCCCAATAAACTTAAAGCTATAACTAATTCCTGGCTACTTTCAGCTCCTCAAGCCAGTAGACCATCAAACAAACAAACAAAACAAACAAACAAACAAACAAAACAAAAAACAAACAAACAAACAAAACCCAAAAAAACAAAACAAAACAAAAAACCAGTTACCATATCAGCAGGGGTAACTGATCCTATTCATCATGAGGATGAGAGCCTCATGCTAGCCAATGCAAGAGGGGTGATTTGTTGGGTTATCTCTTTGTATTTCCATGATCACTTTTACTATAACAAACAATTCTAATAACCACAGGCTGATAAAAGTATGGTAACTGCATCAGATGCCATAAGGCAAGCCAACTAGTTCAGCAGAGTTATTAGCCAAGGAAGAGGCATTACTGAATAGCTGGTAGTGGAGAAAAGATAAAAAGTATCTCCCAGTCAATTGCACCATAAGAGCTATAGTTTATCTAAACAAACTTCTTGTCAGTCTTCCCAGAACACTGACCATTCAGGACCCTGGAAGAGCTGTGACTAGATGGAGTCAACTTAATTCGAGAAGCAAGTATCTGAGCACTGCTAGGTAGGCACTATAGCAGGCTTCATGGTTGCTTTGTCCAGATCCACTTTACTGGGCTGGAATGCCCATCCCCCAGTTCTCATGCCTCAGCAATCTTTAGTGGCTCACAGCTATTTCCCTCCTCCTAATGGAAGCCATTATAATAACTGCAGGGGGCAGCAACCCCTGGTGACACTGGATAAGCTGGTGAAATTTATGCTCCATAGCTTTCAGTGGAACCAACCTGGTTCCAGCTGGTCTCCAGCTGAGACCACATCCTTGCTTAGCTCCTTCCTCAGTTCTATCTTGCTTTCACTATCCCCCCAGCCCCCATCCTCTTCTGAAATCACTTCCTCAATAAATCATTATAGAAGAATCCCAGTCCCTGGCTCTGCTTCTAGGAAACCCCATCTAAAACAGGGAACAAATGGATCATTTGGCAGACAGTCATTTCTCAGCCACAGATGCCTTTAAAAGGAAAATATTCTTCCAGATTCTTATTGTTGACCAAAATCACTTTTGTTTTAATATTAATACGATCAGAGGTAAAGGTACTGTGGTTAGCTCTAACAAAACTATAAAAGCAGAGTAAACTTGCCAATTAGATTAACCAAAGCAAAAATAAAATGTAAATTTACAACATTAATGTAATGTGACAATGTTTTTTCTGAGGCTAAATTGTCAAAGTTTTTAAAAGCAGAAAGATGTAACTCCAGACTTGGTTCTGCATTTAGTCTGTTCCTGTATTTTAACTTCAACAATACAAATTCAGAGCATGGCATTGTTTTATTGTGTATGTTCTACAAAATATCATTAATAACTTCCAGGGTTCTTTGCTAATTCAGATCAGCTCTCATTCTAAACTAAATGCCAGCCAGCAACAATCCTTTAGCGGCAATTGTAATGAATTCTCACTTAATAACTTGTTAAAGTGTTCATTCTTCCTCTAGGTAATAGTTTATAATAAAATGGTTCAGGCTCTTTTCTGTGTGCCTCATGAAGATTCAATGCATCTACTACTTTTATCAGTTTGATCTACTATGCTACATTCATTCATGGGGTGTTCCCTAACACTGATTGAGATTTCTTTGATGGGAGTAACACCAGAAAATAAAGGCAAAAATGATCACTGAACTTAGGAAGCTATATAGAAGGCCCTCTCTTAATTCCTAATGTGCATATGTTACATTAGAGATCATCAACAAATTGAAAATAAAGAGTTGAAAATTTCTTTTAAAGAATTCATGTCCCCCTGCTAATACACTACACACACCACTCCCTCTGCTTGTATGCTTTATTTTGGGAAGCAGTGCTCTCAAAGAACTGTGAAATCCTTTCTATACTAAAATTATATATAATTGGCAATCACAAAGGCTGCCATAACCTGTAATGGTTCATCTCAAAATAAAAACAAAAACAAAACAAAACAAAAAATGGTAGCCATGAGAATATGCTGCCTTTGCATTCCCACTGATTAAATGAAAGACTTAGTTTAGGCTCAGGTCATGATCTCAGGGTCCTGGGATGGCTCAGCAAAGAGTCTGCTTGGGATTCTCTCTCCCTCTCCATCTGTCCCTGCTCCACTCATGCACACGCACACTCTCTTTCTCTAACACATAAGTAAATAAATCTTTTAAACAAATAAATAAAATGGTAAAACAACATTTCTTTGTTTAAGGGGAAAATGCCAACTCTGAACTAATTAAATTTCAGTCGCACTAATTAATATTAATTAGCAAGAAAATAAAAGAATAAAAATATCCTCTCCATCTCAAGTGGCTCTGGGAATGGTTGACTCAGATATAAGTGCATTAACTATATCTAACCTCTCATTTTTCATCTCAGAGACAGAACATTTATTTTTTTTAAAAAAAGCAAAACTGTTTTTAGCTGTCTATTAAAAGTTTGTGACATTTTGAAATTACATTAGGCATTTAAAGTCAATTTTCTTCTCAGAGCTGATTTAAAATTAGCATTACAAGAAGTGATTTAAAGAAAAGAAAAAGATCAGTCACTAGTATATTAGGTGCCACCCTTTAGGTCTGGCTAAATTGGATTATTGTGATGTGACCCAAGAGATCCTTACAAAATTATTTCAGTTATCTGGTATCTTAGAAAAATAGAGGTTCTGAATTAGAGAATTTTTAAGACAGAGAAACTCAACTTATCTGTTGTGGAGAAAAACATAGAAAATGTGCAGTCCTGCAGATCTAGGTTTATATGTTATCTTCTTTGCCTTGGGATATCCGTGTAATTTTGTTACCATTATGTACAAAGCAAGAGTAAAATACTGAGCTTTCCTAGGATGACAAAGAGTATAAACAGCTTGGAATTGCTGCTTGGCACACAAAGAGTCAAAAAATTTATATCCACTATGCACTTTTCACTTCCTCATTTTGAGGTAATTTTTAAATTCACTGCATCTGGTTTTCCTCAAGCCCCTTTTTATGTACTTTTCCACCCTTACCCCATTCTTATCCTGACTCCTCCCTGGAATCATTATTTTCAAAAGTTAGTACTAAATACAATTCATTCTTTTTTTTTTTAATACAATTCATTCTTTTCAGGCCTTTCCTTACTTGACTTTTTTGCAGCACTAATGCTAGTGACCATTTATTTCCTTAGAAAATTCTGTCTTGGTTTCCACCACATAATGATCTCTTGGATTTCTTCTAACTCTTAAGGCTTCTCCACAGCCCTCTCTGCTCATCACTTAACTAGGGTGTTGCCAGCACCAACAACCGATTCTCCAATTCTCCAAATACCAACGGAGTGTCCAACAATCGAATAAATTCTGACATTTACTACCTGAGGAAGCATCAGACTCCACAGGTTTGAGGGCTCAGTCGGACCAAAAATCAATCAAATCAAATCAAATCAAATCAAAACATATACATATAGCTGCCCAATTGTAAGTCCCTGGGCAACCTGTACTTCTGACTTATTTTTTCCCTTGAAAAAAGAGGTAAGCAGAAATTGAATAGATAGCCAAAGAGCTAAAAACTGCCAGCAGTTAAAGCAAAAAAAGACATAATATACTCCTCTGAGGAGAGCACCTGTAGCAGAAAAAAAGAAATGACCCTAAAGGTCCAAATACAGAGCAATACAGGCACAGAGGATTTTGACACAAGTAAGCAAAAGGACTTGAGCTTATCCATTTGAAGGCAAATTGAGAAGAAAATTTGTATTCACAGTGATAAGAATAGTGAGGAAAGGTAAAAATTATACATTTGTATTTATTTAAATATTTCTCTATATGATATATCCAATTTAAATGTATTGGTTAATCAGTATGCATGATTAGCTCATAAAAAATACTTTGGAGTGACTACTACAGGGAAAATTGTGAAAAAGACCAAGAGGATTATTGACTTTCCTGTCTAGCATTTACTTCATTGTGATCTCAACCTAATGCTCAGTCTTTGAGCTATTTTACAACTAAGTTGTAGAAATCTGAGAGTAATGCAAAGGATTCTGGTTCATAGGAATGCAGATTGTGCCTCGTTAAATGTAATCCATTATCTTCCTGTGGATATTAGCTAGTGTCTTCAGTTTTGCATCTATTTGTAAATTCTTCTCAGGTCCTTCCTGATACTTACATATTTGCCTCCTCTTTGGAGTCCACTTCAGATCACCTATTGATTCTCTTGTTATTTAAAAATAAAATTATTTTTTATAACATGTGTCAGGGAGTGTTATAGTTTTGGGGATCAAGCCCTAAAGAAGATAGAGTTCTTTCCATCATGAAGCTTACTCTTTTATCATAGTTGTTGTTTAAATAAAGACTTCTATGATTTTGGAAAGTCTAAGTGAAAAAAAAAGTTATCTCTCTAATTAGGTGGTTTAATTTATGGTGGCCTGTCATGTGATGAGACATCTAATAAGGAAATCAATGCAACTTCCAGTTCATTTAATAACTGAACTTTAAGATACGTTTGTTAGATTACTCCTTTCTGCCCCTGGATGCTGCTGGGTAAGCATCGGTAAAGTCTCCCCTCCCACAGCCATCAGGTTTAAGTCAGAGTCTCCCAAAAGAGCCTGAGCAGCTGCAGAAGCTCTTCATCAAAGGTTTGAGCTTTGAAACAACTGATGAGAGTCTGAGGAGCCATTTTGAGCAAGGAGGAATGCTTACAGACTGTGTGGTAATGAGAGATCCAAACACCAAGCGCTCCAGAGGCTTTGGGTTGGTCAGTATGCCACCGTGGAGGAGGTGGATGCAGCCATGAATGCAAGGACACACAAGGCGGATGAAGAGTTGTGGAACCAAAGAGGGCTGTCTCATGAGAAGATTCTCAAAGACCTGGTGCCCATTTAACAGTGAAAAAGATCTTTGTTGGTGGCATTAAAGAAGACACTGAAGAACATCATCTAAGTGATTATTTTGAACAGTATGGGAAAATTGAAGTGATTGAGATCATGACTGACCCAGGCAGTGGCAAAAAGAGAGGTTTTGCTTTTGTGACATTTGGTGGCCATGACTCTGTAGACAAGATTGTCATTCAAAACTACCACACTGTGAATGGCCACAACCGTGTGGTAAGGAAAACCCTATCGAAGCAAGAGATGGCTAGTGCTTTGTCCAGCCAAAGAGGCCAAAGTGGTTCTGGAAACTTTGGTGGTGGTCGTGGAGGTGGTGTTGGTGGGAATGACAACTTTGGGCGTGGAGGGAACTTCAGTGGTCAAGGTGGCTTCGGTGGCAGTCGAGGTGGTGGTGGATATGGTGGCAGTGGGGATGGCTATAATGGATTTGGTAATGATGGAAGCAACTTTGGAGGTGGTGAAAGCTATAATGATTTTGGCAATTACAACAACCAATCCTCAAATTTTGGACCCATGAAAGGAGGAAATTCTGGAGGCAGAAGCTCTGGCCCCTATGGTGGTGGAGGCCAATACTTTGCCAAACGACAAAACCAAGGTGGCTGTGGCAGTTCCAGCAGCAGCAGCAGCAGCTATGGCAGTGGCAGAAGGTTTTAATTACTGCCAGGAAACAAAGCTTAGCAGGAGAGGAGAACCAGAGAAATGACAGGGAAGCTACAGGTTACAACAGACTTGTGAACTCAGCCAAGCACAGTGGTGGCAGGGCCTAGTTGCTGCAAAGAAGACATATTTTACACAATACTCATATGAATGGGCCAAACACTTGAGGACTGTATTTGTGACTAATTGTACAACAGGTTATTTTAGTTTCTGTTCTGTGGAAAGTGTAAAGCATTCCAACAAAGGGTTTTAACGTAGATTTTTTTTTTTAACCATGCTGTTGATTGCTAAATGTAATAGTCTGATCATGACGCTGAATAAATGTGTATTTTTTTAAATGTGCTGTGTAAAGTTAGTCTACTCTGAAGCCATCTTGGTAAGCTACCCCAACAGTGTGAAGTTAAAATTCCTCCAGGGTGATGCCAGGTTCCATTCGAAATTTATTTGCAACCTGCTTGGACATAGAAGCCGTTGTCTCCAAAAACTTTGGTGTGGTTGAACTGACAGTTAATGTGTTGTGACCAGGAGTTCACCGTTAAAAGGGTCACCTGAGCAAAGTCCTGGAGTTTATTTGGTTATTATGATTGTTGGAATATCCTGTGCAATATATCTAAATTGAATTATTGTATCAGATAAAATTATAGATGTGATTAAACCTTGTGTATCGTCCATTATCATGTGTAATCAATAAACGACTTAATATTATCTTGAAAAAAATAATAATTGAAGTTTATGAATCTTTCATAATTGGACCCAAAAAAATCAAATTCCCAGATAGTTCTCAGAAAGTGTAACTTTAATTTTGTTCTGGGCAATATAATCTCAAAAAGTTGGTTTTAATAAATATTATCTGTAAAAGATTTGCAGAGTTGAGTTCATTTATATCTCTTGGTACCGTAAATTTGGGGATGAGACTGGAGTTACATCAAGCCATCATATTTTCCCTCTTACTCATGAAATTGCTTCACTGAATTATACTTTGGTTTTAGGGCTTTGCCTACATCAACATATAAGAAATTCAAAGTTTACTTTTGTATTTATTGGGAAGATGTTGAAGACATTGTTTACAATGTCACAATGCCCACAAAATGAAGAAAGCCACTGAATTGGTCAAAAGAAGCATAGTCTTGCCCTGAAGCATTGTTTTATTTTTATTTAAGGGCATGACAAAATTTAATTTAACTTTGTTTTCCTCTGTGTATTAATTGCTAGGAAGCTTGAAGCAGTATTTCTGGCTTACACAAAGAAATGCACAGGACATTTTGTCGCAAATATTATGCACTAATCTTATTATCAACATCATCTTATTTTTTATCCTCTAATTCCCTGTCCCCTCAATTTCTTCACATACTTATTAGTCTGTGTGAATAACTACTATTTAATGAATATTTATAGTTGCCTCAAATCTATTTTTGGAACCATATATCACATGTGTGCTGTCATTGCTAATATTTTATTTATTTATTTATTTATTATTTATGATAGTCACAGAGAGAGAGAGAGGCAGAGACATAGGCAGAGGAAGAAGCAGGCTCCATGCACCGGGAGCCCGACGTGGGATTCGATCCTGGATCTCCAGGATCGCGCCCTGGGCCAAAGGCAGGCGCTAAACCCGCTGCGCCACCCAGGGTTCCCTGTCATTGCTAATATTTATTGAAACTACTATGTGCTAAAAAATATGCTAAGCACTTTATAAACATCTCATTTAATTCTTACTACAGTCTTTCAAGTATTCTATTTACTCCTATTTTGTAGATTAAAAAACAGAGACTCAAGAGATTTTCAAAGGTCATACAGCTGGGTAGACCCAACAACTAGTAAACAGCTGAGCTGGGGGATATAAATCTCATCTACCTGACTCAGAACCTGTGTTAACAACTATGTCATTACGTACCTTTATATATATGTACATATATATATATATATGTATATATACATACACACACACCCCTTTTTATATATGAGTGTGTGTATGTGTGTGTAAAAGCAAGTAATTTTCTACTTAATTCAAACCTCTATAGAAACAAGTTGTTCAGTTCATGGCTCTTTAAGCCAAGAACTATCGTTGAAATCATATCAGTTTGCTTTAATCACAGGGAAGGTTCATTGTGGAAATGAATGCAATAACATGCAAAATACCTAGGAGAATATCAGTTACATAATGGGCTCCCTATTTAAATACAAAAACTCATGCCCCCTTTTTCTTTTCTTTTTTCTTTTTATTTTTTTTAATTTATTTTTTATTGGTGTTCAATTTACTAACATACAGAATAACCCCCAGTGCCCGTCACCCATTCACTCCCACCCCCCGCCCTTCTCCCCTTCTACCACCCCTAGTTCGTTCCCAGAGTTAGCAGTCTTTACGGTCTGTCTCCCTTTCTGATATTTCCCACACATTTCTTCTCTCTTCCCTTATATTCCCTTTCACTATTATTTATATTCCCCAAATGAATGAGAACATATAATGTTTGTCCTTCTCCGACTGACTTACTTCACTCAGCATAATACCCTCCAGTTCCATCCACGTTGAAGCATATGGTGGGTATTTGTCATTTCTAATAGCTGAGTAATATTCCATTGTATACATAAACCACATCTTCTTTATCCATTTATCTTTCGATGGACACCGAGGCTCCTTCCACAGTTTGGCTATCGTGGCCATTGCTGCTATAAACATCGGGGTGCAGGTGTCCCGGCATTTCATTGCATTTGTATCTTTGGGGTAAATCCCCAACAGTGCAATTGCTGGGTCGTAGGGCAGGTCTATTTTTAACTCTTTGAGGAACCTCCACACAGTTTTCCAGAGTGGCTGCACCAGTTCACATTCCCACCAACAGTGCAAGAGGGTTCCCTTTTCTCCACATCCTCTCCAACATTTGTTGTTTCCTGCCTTGTTAATTTTCCCCATTCTCACTGGTGTGAGGTGGTATCTCATTGTGGTTTTGATTTGTATTTCCCTGATGGCAAGTGATGCAGAGCATTTTCTCATATGCATGTTGGCCATGTCTATGTCTTCCTCTGTGAGATTTCTGTTCATGTCTTTTGCCCATTTCATGATTGGATTATTTGTTTCTTTGGTGTTGAGTTTAATAAGTTCTTTATAGATCTTGGAAACTAGCCCTTTATCTGATATGTCATTTGCAAATATCTTCTCCCATTCTGTAGGTTGTCTTTGAGTTTTGTTGACTGTATCCTTTGCTGTGCAAAAGCTTCTTATCTTGATGAAGTCCCAATAGTTCATTTTTGCTTTTGTTTCTTTTGCCTTCGTGGATGTATCTTGCAAGAAGTTACTATGGCCGAGTTCAAAAACGGTGTTGCCTGTGTTCTTCTCTAGGATTTTGATGGAATCTTGTCTCACATTTAGATCTTTCATCCATTTTGAGTTTATCTTTGTGTATGGTGAAAGAGAGTGGTCTAGTTTCGTTCTTCTGCATGTGGATGTCCAATTTTCCCAGCACCATTTATTGAAGAGACTGTCTTTCTTCCAATGGATAGTCTTTCCTCCTTTATCGAATATTAGTTGACCATAAAGTTCAGGGTCCACTTCTGGATTCTCTATTCTGTTCCACTGATCTATGCGTCTGTTTTTGTGCCAGGACCACACTGTCTTGATGACCACAGCTTTGTAGTACAACCTGAAATCTGGCATTGTGATGCCCCCAGTATGGTTTTCTTTTTTAAAATTCCCCTGGCTATTCGGGGTCTTTTCTGATTCCACACAAATCTTAAAATAATTTGTTCTAACTCTCTGAAGAAAGTCCATGGTATTTTGATAGGGATTGCATTAAACGTGTATATTGCCCTGGGTAACATTGACATTTTCACAATATTAATTCTGCCAATCCATGAGCATGGAATATTTTTCCATCTCTTTGTGTCTTCCTCAATTTCTTTCAGAAGTGTTCTATAGTTTTGAGGGTATAGATCCTTTACATCTTTGGTTAGGTTTATTCCTAGGTATCTTATGCTTTTGGGTGCAATTGTAAATGGGATTGACTCCTTAATTTCTCTTTCTTCAGTCTCATTGTTAGTGTATAGAAATGCCACTGACTTCTGGGCATTGATTTTGTATCCTGCCATGCTACCGAATTGCTGTATGAGTTCTAGCAATCTTGGGGTGGAGACTTTTGGGTTTTCTATGTAGAGTATCATGTCATCGGCGAAGAGGGAGAGTTTGACTACTTCTTTGCCAATTTGAATGCCTTTAATGTCTTTTGTTGCCTGATTGCTGAGGCTAGGACTTCCAGTACTATGTTGAACAGCAGTGGTGAGAGTGGACATCCCTGTCTTGTTCCTGATCTTAGGGGAAAGGCTCCCAGTGCTTCCCCATTGAGAATGATATTTGCTGTGGGCTTTTCGTAGATGGCTTTTAAGATGTCGAGGAATGTTCCCTCTATCCCTACACTCTGAAGAGTTTTGATCAGGAATGGATGCTGTATTTTGTCAAATGCTTTCTCTGCATCTAATGAGAGGATCATATGGTTCTTGGTTTTTCTCTTGCTGATATGATGAATCACATTGATTGTTTTACGGGTGTTGAACCAGCCTTGTGTCCCAGGGATAAATCCTACTTGGTCATGGTGAATAATTTCCTTAATGTACTGTTGGATCCTATTGGCCAGTATCTTGTTGAGAATTTTTGCATCCATGTTCATCAGGGATATTGGTCTGTAATTCTCCTTTTTGGTGGGGTCTTTGTCTGGTTTTGGAATTAAGGTGATGCTGGCCTCATAGAACAAATTTGGAAGTACTCCATCTCTTTCTATCTTTCCAAACAGCTTTAGGAGAATAGGTATGGTTTCTTCTTTAAACGTTTGATAAAATTCCCCAGGGAAGCCATCTGGCCCTGGACTCTTGTGTCTTGGGAGGTTTTTGATGACTGCTTCAATTTCCTCCCTGGTTATTGTTCATGCCCCCTTTAAAAAAAAAATTATTCGTAGAAGACTTAGTAGCCAATGTTGCCAAATATCAGTCCTTATCTGGAATTGAAGGCTCCCTGTTCTTTCCCATGGGGAAGCATTAGTTAAGCCACCTCTCCTTGTCTCCGTGGCTAATGACATCAGCCCTCATCAAGTGTAAAGCAAGTCATTTAATCTTTCAGCCTTACAATTCCACATGTAAAATGAAGGAATAATGTTCTGGGCTTTTATGGGGATCAAAAAGAACAATTACATGAAAGAACATTTCATAAACCATTATTCATTAATATTATTTTGCTTCGGTGTAGAAATTATATGATTATCTTTAAGAAGAAATGGCTTTAGATACATGGTGAATATATGGAGGATTTCCTGATTGAGAGGGGTTATGATATTTGCGTCAGTTGTGGAAATATTACAAGAGTGTCATTCTCTAATAGTGTTTTCAGTATCACTCATCCCAAAGGTAGGGGTTAAATGATGACTTAGTGATCCTTGGAACTTACAAACTGGTGATCTGGATATTTTTCCCATTTTCCAGCTCACTATCTTTATCTACTTTTCAAGAGATTGAATACACATTGAACATGCAATTTCCATGTATGCATGTGCCAAAATATTTTAATTGGTAAGTAAGGACATTTTGATGATTGCCACCATAGGTAAGGAGATATTTCCCCTACAAAAGAAAAGTATAGTGCTAATAACTAACATTGATTTATTTTCAATTGTGTAATGTATCTTATTATGTTTTATATTATTTTTTTTACATATCTGATGCCCTTGATTACCACAGAATACCAGTTTTTCAGATTTTGGTCCAGTTACTTCACTATCCTTAATATGCTTCCTCATTTGTGAAATGACGAAGTTGAATAAAAAAAATACTAAAATTTCCTTCAAGCCTTGATATTCTATTTGTTCAATAAACTTAATTGGAACAATGTATTAGTTTTTCTGAGTTTAAAAAAAAAGTGTTCCTATTCTTCTTCAGTATACTTAAAGCATGGTTTCATCTTTTCACCAGGCTCCATTAGGGGAAATTCTATTATGTAATGGGAGATGCTCTTTTCCAGCAAAACCTGACAAAATGCCAGAGAAAGAAAACTAAGAAGGCCTGCTCTGCCATGTGTTTTATATTTAGACAAAATTCAAGTTTCAAGTTCCTGAGAACATTAGATATAGCAGTGGAACAGATCATTTATTTTTTTCTGTTTTCAGAGGCTCTTTTTCATACCTTTGGCCTCCCTATTTAGAACATCTTTTCCAGATTGTGAAATAGATGTCTTTTTTTGCAAGGACTGTGTCCCAAGGGCCACATTTTTGAGCCACATCTACCTGAAGAGCATGTCATTCTCTCCACCACACCAAGCCCCCCAGTTCTAAAATCTATTATCAGCTTCAGAACCTGAAAGGAAAATGATTAGTTTTTAAATGGCTGTCCTATTCACACTTCATAAGCTTCTGACATCTATTTCTCTTAAATGGTTCCAAGTCAACAGCAGGAGAAAATGAATTTCAAGCTAATGTATTCAATCCTTAGACGTATAAATCTCTTTTTTATATTTCAGAGTTACAAGTCCTATTAATGTGTGAAATTTGGAGAGTGCTTTAACTCTTTCGTCACATAAGTAAAATTCTTCTTAAAAAGGTAGATTGGCTACCACTCACTGTCACCCTCACTGTCATTCATCCTAACCCAAGGGATAGTCATTACATTTCCCCAAATGTACCATCTCAGTTTCACTCTTACTTCAGGAATACTTATTAAGCATTATACAGCAAACTCCATCGTCTTAATATTGTCTTTTTAGGGTTAACTACATATATGCTTTGCTCTTGCTAGAGACCTTGGTTGTGCTTCATCAGTTGTTCATTCAGAAACCTGCTGTAATTATTTCGTCTGCAAGGGTCAGGGGCTAATGCTCCCCCTAATTCTTTGCTCATCCAACAATATCTTTCTTTTATCATGACAGGGAACTGAAATTTTGGGTGACTTCAGGATTGCACATCCCAATCACTTCCTCTTTGTTATGCATATATGGTATTTCACCATTTATTTATTTTTTTAAGATTTATTTATTTATTTATTTATTTATTTATTTATGATAGACATAGAGAGAGAAAGAGAGAGAGAGGCAGAGACACAGGAGGAGGGAGAAACAGGCTCCATGCCGGGAGCCTGACATAGGACTCAATCCCGGGACTCCAGGATCGTGCCCTGGGCCAACGGCAGGCGCTAAACCGCTAAGCCACCCAGGGATCCCCTATTTCACTATTTAAACTAGCTTTCAGCTATTTTGACTTTTCATGTTTATAATATTTTTAAATAAAAGCTTGTGATATTTTCTTTTTAAATTGAGAAATATAATAATTTGCTAGATATATGTGTAGGTGTATGTCCTTTTTCTTGATCTTATTTGGGATTGTGGGAGCTTCATTGATCTGCCAAATAAAGTCTATATATCAGAGATATTTTTTTCTCTTGCCCAGAACTTCAGATATTCATAATAAATTCAAAATTAATCAAGAATATGTTACACTTTAAATATTCCTCCATTCATTTTATGTAAAACAATGAAGAGACTCTGTAGAAATGCTAACAGATATAAAAATTCAAAATGGATTAGGCCTTATTATCTACTGATTTCATAAAGAACACATCAAATAAAATTTCCCTAGTATAAACAAGTTACAAAATATTCTAAAGCTACATGATGATTCTAAAATTAATAATTTGACCTGCATAGCAATGGTAATAAATAATAAATATACTAAATTCCATGCAAAGGCTATCATGAGCCATAATAAAACTTTTGAATCATAAATAATTGTTTTAAAAGGAAAATAAATGATAAAAAGAAAGGCCTAGTATAATACAGATGAAAAGGAAAACTGATTAACATGATAATATTCTTCAGAAAGAGTGTTTGTGAATAACTTAATTAGATATACGCTGCTTTGGAAACTGACCTTCATTAAGAACCAAATGACTTAAATGAGAGAAGTTTACTGGACCCTATGGTTTCATTCCTCTGTCAGCCCATGCCTTATATCCCCATCTCCTAACCTTACATTAAAAGTTCTTGGCATTTGTCATTCTGTCAAAGATTCCCCAAAATGTTGCAAGGACAGAAGGGAAAATTTTGTCTATCCCAATCAATGGCAGAATTGAGAAATAAGCAAAATCTACTTTGATTTCTCCTATCTATTCATCTATGCATTAGTTACCTTACCCTTTCTCTGCAGGCACCTTGGCCTCTTATGTTTTGTCTTCCACAGCAGAGAAATATCTGCTCCCAGGAAATAATGTGATATCATGGATTTACAGGCGGCTCTGATTTTAAGGTCAAGAACTTTTCAGATATCAACAGGTATAAGAGAGGGAACATATTTAAAATACTCAGAAAAATTTTGCCTGCATAACACATAGAAATAACACCAAAGTGGGCCACTTCTGATTGCATGGGACTGTGATCCATTGCCCTCCATGTAAGATGAATAAATAGGCTTATTATTAGATAGGAATTCTGCATTCATTCATTTACTCTTCAAAAATTTTTAAATTAGTATGAGTCAAGCTCTGTGCTAGTCACTTAGGCTATAACTGAACTGGTATTTGTTCCACACACAATCTATCCATAGAATTGACACATTTCATTTACTTGGATATTTTTGCCTTATCTCATCACTGAAAGAACTAAATGCTCTCAGAATGGATATAAGCCCTAAGAGTATAGAATAAACAGAAGGCACAGGGCATAAAAACCCAGGGAGAGAGTTGTTAGATTATTGGTGCACCAGGTCAGTGGTGTAGGAATGGCAGTACAAATCTCAGATGATCCAAAAGAGATGGCAGTCCCAGTCAGAGCTAGATGTTAAAGGCTAATCAAGTGGTGTGAGAGAGTCTATAGGAGTAGCATTTTGTCTGAAGCTGTGGGTGACAGTGGGAAGTCACAGAGTTGTTGACATCACATAGGCAGAGCCTAAGATATAGAGAGAGGATTGTAAATTTGCAAGGATCCAACTGGACAGTAGACCTGTCTGATGTAGAGAAATAAAACTCACACTGAACAAGCCTAGAGTAATCCTCCGATACACTGATGCTGGAGGAAACAACCAACACATTTTGAAGAGATAGAATTTGTTAGGTACGTGGTATGTAGTGGAATATGGGTACTGCATGCCCTAGTATCTAATTCCAGGTAACAAAGAGATGCATTGCATCAATTCTACCATAGGTACAGTAGGTCACAGTACTTACAATCTAAAGACCAGAGCATATTTTAAGGTAGTGATTAGAATGAGAGACTGTAGTTTCAACGATTATTGCAAGGATGAGCCACCCACAGTAATTAGAAGGCTTTATAAGCTCATCTAATTGCACCACAATTAATTTTCAGCCATTTGGTAACTTCCTGAGCTGGTCGTCATGCTAGATACTGACTGCAGATTCATACATGAACAAGATGATATTTTCATCCTTGTTATCTTCTTTCAAAGCAGTATGGCATTAAGGTATGTGGACTTAAGATTAGCCAGATTCCAAATTTGAGTTTCATCCCTTCTGAGTTACCATGGGGAGGTTGCTTAACTGATTCCTAGTTTCCTCATGTGTCAAATAAAGATAATAATGTCCAGATCACAGGGCTGTTAAAGGTCAAATACAGCAAAGCAGGGAGTGCCCTAATACTTAGCAAATTCTCAAGTGTTAGCTGCTATTATCCTTTAACATGTTGTAAACAAGAACACACAGTTGTTGAGAACTCTAGTATGAGACTCACATATGAGACTTGCTGGACATTAATTTATACATGATGGCAAATGAGACTTTCTTCTGTCACTTTTCTAAGAAATACTACCATAGGGGCATTAGTGAATTATGAATATGACTCAGGAACCTGAGTTCCTAACTGGTGAATCTGGCATCTTAGTTAAAGATGATAAATGTAAAAACTAATGAAACATAAATATGTGAAGGATAGAATTGTTCACATGGTGAATGCCTTTTAAAGATCCAGAAATAAGGCACAAGACCCAGAAGTGTGAAACTACAAGGTATAGAGCCACAGTAGGGAACCAGAAAGAAGCAGAGGAAAGTCCAGATGGAAGATACATCCGGTAAACTCCGTCACATGACAAGAGTCCTGGAGTGAGGGACAAGGCTGCCAGTGAGGGCACCACTGGGCTCAAGTAAGACCAAGAAAGAAATGACGGTGGTGGCAAATCTGGGCTAGACATACAAAGTGTGATATTGACTGGTGAGCAAAACTGGTAGTTTTGATGAATTATCAGATAGAGTGGCTCACCAGCAAGGACTGACAGTTCCAGGGGCAGAAAAAAAACATATGAATAAAGTCCAAACTGGAACAAAATTGGCCACAGTTCTGGTCAGACTGAGGTAAATTGGCTGTGGTTGTCAAATACATAGGTTCTTTCTTAAGGTCTAAGTCTTCAAGTAGGATTTCCCCACAAAGGAGAATGTCAAGTTCAAAACAGTACTGTTTAAGAAATTCCCTGAGCACAATCTAGAAGTCACTGATATTTAAAAAAAAGAAAGAAGGAAGGAAGGAAGGAAGGAAGGAAGGAAGGAAGGAAGGAAGGAAGGAAGGAAGGAAGGAAGGAAGGAATTAGATCAGTTTAGCCTCAGGTAAAACAGTGAGGGCTTAAGGTGAGAGGATGCTAATCAGTTCTATATTTAGGTTGATGAGAAAAAAGTGTCTTAGTCATACTTAATTAAAATCTCATCATTTTTTAAATCTCATAATTTAGAAAGTAATCCCTAATTATGCTCTATACATTTTCTTGGAGTTTGAAAAGTTGATAATAGGGGATAGTAGTAGATTTCATCCGTCATGACAACTCTGAAATCAAAATGCCTTGCCCTTATATATTTATTTTATTCATGAGAGACACAGAGGGAGAAGCAGGCTCCAGGCAGGGAGTCTGACATGAGACTCGATCCTGGGTCTCCAGAATCACGCCCTGGGCTGAAGGCTGCACTAAACCGCTGAGCCACCTGGGCTGCCCTTGCCCTTATATATTATACATTGTTACAAATCTAAAAGATTTGTCCAAAAAAAGTTGCCTTTTGATGTCTGAAGTTAATCTGTGTAGCAATGCAAAGGAACAAAATTTAGTAATAAATACCCAGGACAAATGCATAGCATTTCATCTCATGGAAATGAAAGATTTAAATATGTGCATGGTACATACAAGCAAAATCTTATGTATATAGCTGATTATTACTTTAAAATGAAACATATTCATATGAGTTCATATCATTCCAATAACATAGGAAAGCAATTAGAATTGGAAATAATCCCAGTAAAGTTAATCCTACCATATCAAAAGAAACCTCTCAAAGCACTCAACAAATGAAATTTTGGGCTTTGAGAGGCTCTTGAAGAGAGGAAAAACAGAATTAACTGACATAGGAAAAGTGGTCAGGTAAATATGGACAGCATGAGGTATTTCTAAATCTTGCTTCTTTAGGAACTTTGTAAAAAGTTCCATTAGTCAGCTGAAAGGGTTTAGCACAGTTTTAGAACCCTGCTTGTGGGTCAACTTTTGCCCAACAAAACAAGAATGACTTTGACATGAAAGCTCAGATACCATAAAAGAAAAGGTCTTCAAAATTTGCACCATGTTCCAATAAATTTGCTTTATATCAGAGAAAACAACCCTTAATCTCTGAGTAAAAATGTTTCACACTGTTGACTCAGTTTGCTTAAACAAATATAATCTATTATAAAGTACCAGCAGTTGTGAGGATCTGGGGGAAAAGGGGAAGGACCTGGACACTTTTTATGTTATTACTGTTGATGGAGTCACAAAGAGGGCTTGCTTTCCATCCTTTCTTATGTCTGATAATGACCAAAACGGATGTGCAAATATCTAGAGTCCAGGATAACAGAGATCAAACAAGTGGAGACCCTGTGAAAGAAGGACAATTACGGAAATGAGTTTATTCAGATTACTGCAATAGGAATAATGGTCGTTAGTAAGAAACATCTAAGGAAAGGTGGAGGGAGGGCCTGTAGTTTTATAGAGGCAGGTATGAAGGAGGATGGAAATGGGTCCTACCTGAGTCACCGAGAAATGGTGGAAATAAGTGTTATGTGAGAGCAGAGTGGTCTTTGAAGGTAGCCACATCTTAGAACACAAAAAGGTAGGAGCACAGAGCTTAGATAAAATGCAATGATGTCACCCCTTTCTATTTTTTTAAAATTCAATTGTTAGTTTAAATAAAAGAGCTACTATTTTTTACATAATACCACATTATTCTTATTCACAAACTAAATTGAAATAGTAAATATTAGTACAAGTAGTACAAATAATAAATTTAGAAACAACTGTGACGGAAATGCTTTCAAATTTATAGTTAAAAATAACTGAAATAATAAGAAAAAGAAGCAAAGTTTAAAAAAAAACATATTTGAATTCTACAGTGGTTGTGTTTTGCAGATCTCTAAAACCAAAGAAATGGAGAAACAAAACTAATATATATTTTTTTTTTTCTGTGAATGAAGACTATATAATCTTTGCATCCATTTCTTGCACAGAGGTACTTTGATTATTATTTATTTTGGCAGCTTTTAGCCATACACCAAGTCAACACAATAGCATAATGAGTACCCATGTACCACAACCTGACTTCAGAGATTGTCACTATTCTACTTTTCTTGTTTCTTTATTCCCTTGGAGGTTTTTACTCAAGGATTTTAAATAAAAAACTAAACATCATATTATTTAAACAAAAATACTTTAATAAGAATATTTAACTGGAAATCTTTTTAAACAAAGTGAAAATATAATTATCAGAACCTTGAAAAGATTAACAATAAGTCCTTAATATTTTGTAGTGTTCAGTCTCTGCAATTTTCCTCTATTGTCTCAGAGGTTTATTGGTTTACTCAAATCAGGATCCAAATGAGGAGTCTATGTTGCATTTGGATAAAATATGTCTTTAAGTCTTTTTAAATCTCTAATATCTCACCTTTCCCTTTTTTATGCCATATATTTGTTTAATAATTGGAATCTTCTTTTGTCACAGAATTACTACATTCTAAATTCGACTAATAGTATCGTTAAAGTTTCTTTTAATATGATTTAGAATCTTTTTTTAAGATTTTACTTATTTATTCATGAGAGACACAGAGACAGAGAGGCAGAGACATAGGCAGAGGGAGAAGCAGGCTCCAAGCAGGAAGCCTGATGTGGAACTCGATCCCCGGACTCCGGGATCATGCCCTGAGCCAAAGGCAGATGCTCAACCGCTGAGCCACCCAGGCGTCCCTGATTTAGAATCTTGATTAAATTTAGATTCAAGTTTTATGGCAGGAACATCTATCAACTTTTTGTTCACATTAAATCCTATTAGGGTTGTGGATATATTAAATACATTCTTAAGATGGATCCAAGTTCCTGAACACAAAGTGGACTTCTCGGAGCTCCACCTTTTTGGTCTCTCTATTTCTCAGCATCCAAAATGATCGCGAATTAACACTCAAATTCTAGATCTGTCCATGGAAAAAAGTCTGAAAACCCAAAGGACTATATTTCTAAAACACAGTCCTTATTTTGACATAAAGGGGCTAAACGGAAAGAGAAGCTCAAAGCCTAACTTCAAGGAGTTCACATCTCTTCTAGAGTGCTGTCTTGGGGTAAAAGCAGACCTTTTTCCTCCAAGACCAATTTTTAGCCCTCACTCTCATTTCAATTACTGATGTGTAAATCATTAGATATTCACTATTTCCCATGCACAAATTTACTCTTTTCAAATGTAGGATCTTTTAGGTTTATTCTTGCACCTTGGACCCCAAAATCACTTCCAACTTCCAGACATTATCAGGTTCTAAATTTTTTTTTCTTTTATTTATGATAGTCACACACAGAGAGAGAGAGGCAGAGACACAGGCTGTGGGAGAAGCAGGCTCCATGCACCGGGAGCCCAACGTGGGACTCAATCCCGGGTCTCCGGGATCGCGCCCTGGGCCAAAGGCAGGCGCTAAACCACTGCGCCACCCAGGGATCCCCACGTTACCAGGTTCTAAAGGAATAAATATACATCTTGATGAAGGTGAAGCTGTACTGCTGTTGTGGTAAGAGCATATCAGGGGATCTTCAGGACAGGCCTTCTCTTGAAATAAGGGGAGGGTTGCAACAGAGGCAAAAATGAGAAGGAAGGAGGAAAGCAAACAAAAATTAAAAGTCCTTCATAGTTTAATCAAGGAATGGCCATGTCTATGTATTGAATTAATTTGTCCAAACCCTTACAGAAAAATCACTCTGTTTCTGTCAGAGATATTTTAAGGTCTGTGAGACAAGAACATCAAATAAGTACACTGTCCTTTTTCTGAGATTCACAAATTATATTTGAGAAAGATAGGAACATAGATCCCTTTTAATTTATCATCTACTCGCATCTCTTCTCTCAGCATCAGCACTTTATTTTCTGAATAATTTTTATTCCTTTTCTATGCTTGTATATATCCATTTAGATAATAGCAGCATGACTTTACATACTAGCAAGCTCATTACTAGTTCCTGGTCATTTTTGTTTGTTTTTTGTATTTTATCCATATCCCACAGAAAGACTATAACATTTAAATCATTCATTAGTTTTGGTAGCAAACTAAATCTTTTCTTGATATGTAATTTTTCTGGGTTGTTTAGATTCTGACTGACTTTATTAATTAAGATGAATTGAGCCATGGTAGGGAAGGCTTCTTGCTAATAGTTAACAAAGCTAAATTTTATATGTGCAAAAAGATCTCAGGGACAGGGTAGATCTTATGGTTGAAAACATTATTTGTTCTGGGTTTTAAAGAGGGAACATTGCTGGTTAACTTAGTAGTAAACAGGACAAATATCTGGTCAACATCACCCTGATTTTGGACACTTAATGGTTTGTACATCTTGTTTGTTGAACTGAACTGGTTCACTTAACTCTAATGGCTGTTTTCAAGGTTAAATTCATTTTTAAGCCTTCAGCCATGGAAATACAGGAAGTAAATGCTCACAGAATGGTAGGCTTCTAATATGAACATGGTGAAAAATAAGGTGCCCATTTGTCTAAATACACAAAGGAATCATAATACTAAAGCCAGTCCGAAGATGTGACTTACTGGACAACAAGTATGGAGATTTTTTGGCCACTATTTGACCAAACATACATTAGCAGTAGATTGCAATATAAATAGGTTCCAATAATCTTATTATATTGGACTAGCTTGTTTAACAATCAAGTCAATAATAATCAGCATTCTGGTTATGGTGTTAAAAAAAACACTTGACTCTTTCAGAATTATTTTTACTCATTGAGAGAGTGAAAATGGCAGCATTCAAACATAAGAAACACATTTATTGTGCTAGACGGAACATTTTAGTATAATGTTTGAAATAAAGCTAAGGTATTCTTATCTTTAAAAGGAAGGCCAAATGCATAAGGAAGTTTTTTCTTTGCTTGTTTGCTTGTTTGTTTGTTTGTATAAGGAAGTTTTAAAGGGAGTCAAAGTCTTGAGATGCACTCTAATATAGAAACATTGTGCTATTTGATAATTCATGTTTTTAACAATAGCATTGAGATATAATTCATTTAAATGTATGATTCAATATATTTTAGTATATACACAGCATTGTACAAATATCAACATAATTCAAATTTAGCACATTTTGTTCCTCCCAAAACAAACTCTATGCTCATTAGCAGTAACCACATGCCCTCCTCCTCTCAGCCTCCAGTAATCAGTAATCTTTCTGCCTCTATAGATTTGACTATTCTGGATAATTCATATAAATTATATTACATAATATGTGGTCTTTTATGACTAGCTTTTTTCATTTAGCATGGTGTTTTCAAAATCAATTCACATTTTAGCATGAATCAATACTTCATTACTTTTTATTGCCAAATAATATTCCACTGTAAAGATCTAACATATTCTGTTCATCTCTTCATTAGTTGGTAAGAATTTGTGTTATTATCACTTTTGGGCCAGTAAAGGTAAAACTGTTATGAATAGCTATGAAAAACTGTGTGTACAGGTTTTTTGTTTTGTTTTGTTTTCCAGCTTTATCAGGTATAATTGATAAATAAAAATCATATATATTTAAGATATACACTGTGATTTGCTATATAAATATATTGTGAAATAATTGCCACAATCAAGCTAATTGATGCCTCCATCACCTCTCATAGTTACCATTGTGTGTATAAATAGGGTGAGAACACTTAAAGATCTACTCTCTTAGTAAATCCCAAGTACACAAGACAGTATTATTAACTACACTCACCACACTATTCATCAATCTCCAGAATTCGTTCATCTTGCAGCTGAAAATTCATTTCATGACTTGGCTTAAATCATTCTGTGAAGTCTATTTTCTCCACTGTGCCCAGCCTCTGTTGTCCCTATTCATATATCTTCCCATTGTTTTATCTCTTATCTTGGGTCCCAGAAATCTTCCTTAGGTTGTGGATTGTGTTCAAGCTCCTTTAGCTAGTTAGATTTTTACTCTAGGCCACTGAATGTGTTGCTGCTTGGAGGCAGTCGTCATAGCTCAGGGAGTTTACCTGGTTTGCCAGTTTTCATCAGGGACCAAGATCTCTGATGATTCCTCTCTGTTATTTTCTGAGAAAGAACTGCACACAGTTTTCCAGACTGCCAGAGATAAGTGTGATTTTAATTTTAAGCTTGGCTTCTTAGGAGTTGTCCTTGCATCAGAACTTATTGTTTCATAAGCAAGCTCTGCTTGCCCCTGAGCTGATGAAGCCTGGGCATGCACATTATCTTTCTAAACCTTAAGGTTGGCAGTTGTCATGGACTGAGTGTTTGGGAGACTATGCTCCCCCCATCCAATTCATATGTTGAAGGCTTCCCCAAGTACCTTAGAATGTGACTGTATTTAGAGACAGAACCTTTAAAGAGCTATGATTAAATGAGGGTGTCAGGGTGGACCCTAATCCACTATGACTGATGTCCTCTTGGAAAAGAAATTTATACACAGACATTGGTATGACCATGTGAGAATCCAGTGAGAAAGTGGCCCTCTGTAAGCTAAGAAAAAAGACCTTAGAAGAAACCAAACCTACCAACACCTTGATCTTGGACTTCCAGCCTCCAGAACTGTGAGAAAATAAATTTCTGTTATTTAAGCCAAACAATTTGTAGTCTTTTGTAGCCCTAGCAAACTAATACAGCAGTGATCCCAGGGGGCTCTTTCTCTGATTCTATTAAATTGTTGTGCCACTTTGCTCATATCTTGGAACTATCATCCTCCTCTTTCTGTTTTAAGATTTTACTTATTTGAGAGAGAGAGAGAGAGAGGAGGGGAGGAGCAGAGGGAGAGAGACAGACTCCACTCTGAGCATGGAACTGGATACAGGACTTGATTCCATGACCCTGAGATCATGACCTGAACTGAAATGAAGAGTCAGGTGCTTAACCGACTGAGTCACTCAGGCACCCCAATCCTCCTCTTACTTACTTTTCACTAGTATCTTCTTTTCTTTTCTCATTCCCCTAGGATTTTGATTCTACCTGCTAACATGCTCATACTTGTTTCTCTAAAAATACTGGCTCTAAACTCACCGATTACTTTTTTGGTTTAATTTCCCATATTTATCTCATCAACCTGTGTGCAGCATTTGATTCTGTTAACCTTTCCTCTCCTCTTTCCTTGTATTCCCTGAAACTACACTCTTCTAGTTTTCTTCCTATTTGTAGCTATCCTCAATATTGTTCAAAAATTCATGTTCCTTGTCATGTTCCTTGTCCAGGATTAACTCTTCGTGTGTCTCAGTCTTTTGCTAGGTTCTCTTCTCTTGGTCTATACTTCTCCCTGGGGAAGTTCACCCATACTCAAACTTCATTTGCCAACTAAATGTTGATGACTCACAATTTATACCTCCAACTGAGACTCCTTTTCTAAATTCCAGATGCATACACATAACTTTATCCCAGCATCACCATATGGATGTCTGCAGCTAATTCAAGCTCAACATGTTCACAACTGGTCTAACAGCCTGCCCTCATGTCTAGTTCTCCTCCTGTATTTTTCTTAACCTTCTCTTCTCATGCTTCATCCAAACTGATCAATCCAATCTCTTTACAACTCTCCATCCCATCCACTTCTCTCTATTTTTATCTACTTACTATCTTAGTTCAGGTCACCAACATTTCTAATAGAAATGTCTGCTATCATCTCTGAGTAGCTGTTTTTGTGGCCTCTGGTCTAAAAGTTTTCCATTCCAAACTTATTTTCTCTACTATAGTTAGAGAAATATTTCTAAGGTACAAACTTAATTATACTATGCTCCTCTTAAAAACTTATATGGCTCCCCAATGCTCTCAGAATAAAATCCACACAAAGCATTAGCGATACAGAATCATTGCCTGTTATATAATCTCCAATATCCATCTCTCTTCTCTTCCCATCGTGTTCCACTTACACTAAAATTACAATTTTCTGAGTGTGAAATACTTATTTTTACCTAGATAATTTTGAATCATCAAAATCATATGGCTTTTGGCTCCCCAAATTTTCATCAATGGGCTACTTCTTACTTATATTTTAGGTTATAACTTAACTGTCACTTTCTTTAGGAAGCTTACTGTGACATATGCCCTATGTATAACTAGCTTAGATATCCTCATTGCCTTGTATTTTCTCTATCAAATTCTAATGCTGTTTTGTAATGCTGTTTTTACCAGTTTACTTGTCCTCCTTCCTCTTTTTTTTCAAAATTTTATTTAAATTCTAGTTATTTAACATACAGTGCAATATTGGTTTCAAGAATAGAATTCAGTGGTTCATCAGTTACATACAATACCCAGCAAGTGCCCTCCTTAATTCCCATCACCCATCTAGCCCATTCCCACCCACCTCCCTCCATCAACCCTCAGTTTGTTCTCTATCATTAAGAGTCTCTTATGATTTGTTTCTCCCTCTCTCTTTCCCCCCTCCCATATGTTCATCTGTTTTGTTGCTTAAATTTCACATATGGTATTTGTCTTTCTCTGACTTATTTTGCTTAGCATAATAAACTAGTTCCATCCATATCATTGCAAACAGCAAGATTTCATGCCTTCTTCATTAATTGATGTTTTTTTAGAGAATGTGACCTGTTCGCATACAGTATTGCCTTATAGAACAATGACTTATACAAAGTTTTTTCTTAATTCATATTTGAGAATGAATGAATGACTCTACCATCCTAATATATAGAAATACTAAATAAATAGTTATTACACTTCAAATAAAGTATAATCTGTGTGTACATTTTTGGATGTATTACTTAACCATCAGTGAATATGTAAGATTTAGAATAAAGAATTTAATAAAAACCAGCAGTGTATGTCCTCTATCTTCTTTCCACTGTTGAGATAAGGAAACTGAAACTTATAATGGAATTATCAATGATGTTCTTTTCTGAAACCAGGATATTAACAGAGTGACTTTTGTTGTCATCCCATGGCACTGGTAACGAATTTACTTTTTAGCAATACATGATAAAATAAAACAAAACAATAGACTCCTGGTCTCCATCTGCCCTGAAATCAATTTTTAAAAATTTGAATTAAGTCACAAACCTGTTATTTTTGCCTTTATAATGTTAAATGATTTATTTAGTTGCTTTCCACTTTTAACTGACTATACAAATACCACAATGTCAGAGTCTTTCATGAACTATCCCTTGGGAATTTTACCATTTATAAGAGATAAAGTGGAGAAGTCAGAATAACTAGAGATTCTTTATTTGCTTTAGAAGGATTGATTAGCATTCGTATTTGAACAGTATTCTCCCTTTCTTATTCTGAATGTTACTTAACTTTGATTCATATGAAACATTTCTGGTATATATCTATTATGCAAAACAAGACACAAATATTTTTTAAAAGATTGGTTAGTTGATTGATCGATTGGCTGATTTGAGAGAGGAGAGAGAGTATGAGCAGGAGGCGCAGAGGGAGAGGGAACCTGAACCAGATTCTGCATTGAGTGTGGAGCCCAATACAGGGTTTGATCTCATGACCCTGACTGAGATCACGACCTGAGCCCAAACCAAGAGTCTGACGCTTAACCAATTATACCACCAGGTGTCCCCAAACAAGACACAATTATTAAAATTTTTCTTGGTAACTGTCTACCAAGTTTTACATTTTCAAATTTATATGGACACTGACCTCTAAGTTACTGAATGCAGTAAGGCTGGCAATATGATTCTCTTAAAATACCACTTGGTGAACAGAATCTGATTCTACTGGTTAGAGTTCTGTCAACCTCTGAAGCAAGGGGAACTTTGTTACTAATTTAAGATGGAATTACTTATCATGGCTTGGTATCCTGCTCTCATGACCTAATATTGCCAAGGAAATCAATGAATAAAGTGTTAAAATTAAAATGGGGGGAAAAGTTTGAATGAGGAAAGTTTGTTTAAAAGTGCCATTCAAGTTCTTAGCTGAGCTTGGAAAATAGCTTCTTTATGAAACTCTGAAGCTTTTCAGTTTTACTTACAGATTGATTTATATCCTCTATTTCTTTGCCAGGGTCTGGTATACACCCAGTGCTGTGTGGTTTTCAATGTGAAAATGCACATTAAATTAAAGACGAGAAATGCAATCCTAAAGAAATGTTGTTTCATTTAAAGTTATGAAATATAGGAATACTACTACTACCATTTTCTTTAGATGTAGGAGTTCACATTCTGTTTTAATCAGAAAATAATTAGCTTTAGTATCTTCATTAAACAAAGTTTTTCCCTACATTTGACTTAAAGAAAAAAGATTTACCAGAAGAAACTGATAAATCAATAACCCTTGCTTTGTTAAAAATGTTTTAGTTTTTATACTGTTTAAATGTTTAATTTTGTACTGTTTAAGTAAAAATAATGTTTAGTTTAGTTGCTATATATCTAGTATCTCATATCTCTGCCCCTACATGATTATCCAATTAAAATAATCCTGAAGCCATAAACATTCAGGTCAGCAAAAGAAAAAACTATTTTTATTATTTTTAAAAATTGTGTTTATGTATTCATGAGAGACACAGAGACAGAGGCAGAGACAGAGGCAGAGGAAGAAGCAGACTCCCTGTGGGGAGCCTGATGCGGGACTCAATCCCAGGATCCCCAGATCATGACCTGAGCCAAAGGCAGATGCTCAACCACTGAGCCACCCAGGTGCCCCAGGAAAACTACTTTTAAAAATTATTTTCTTTACTGAGACTATAAAGTGAAGCAATATATTTTGGAAGAACTTATAACAAATGTTAAGCATGAAGTCTTATCACATTTACTTTTTATAAGGCATAGGTCCTACTTACAACATTCATTAGCAAGTCTATTTATAGTTTCTATCCTCAAAATAAATCCTGAGTGTGACCACTTCTTACCACCTCCATAACCTCCACACAAACCAGGGCTGAGACAGGTCGGATGCACATCTACAATTGTACTAGTCATTAAAATGATTGAAGCAATTCTAGCCAGCTGGTGTACATCCTCTTAGCCATTGCACTGAGCCTGCCAGGTGCCCCATCAGCCACTCTGAGCTTTCCCCTGAGATACTCTATGACTGCCCTTGATACAGAAACTAAAGGGTTAACATCTGACACAGCAGGAATCCCACCACATTCATATCCTTGTGTCTGATCAGTATCTAAGACTGTGGAACCTAGATCTGCCCTAGACACTGCAGCCCTCTCTCTCGCAGTGGCCTCCCTGCTATCATTCTTACCCCCATGCTGTCTGTGCTACAGGAAGGCAACGTGATTTTTTACTATTAACCAGTGCAAATCAGATCATATTGCTTTCCTTGACTTCTTTCTTTAGGATAAACCTCAGTTTTAGGTCATGGGACAAAGGGAGTCTTCATAAATTTGCACTTCATGGTGAGTTAACTTTGGCTTATGGGAAGGGAGCTGTGACAATTCCCCTCAGGACACATTGCTGCTTGCTTAGGAAAACTTAAATATAGTTTATAAACTTGAAGGAAAATAAGGTAGAACAACTCCCTCAAGAGATTCTTTCCAGATGTTTTTCGAGTAAAGCTAAATCTTTATAATCATTCAATGTTCACTAGTCTCCTTGCTCAAGAGTTCATCCAACTATACAAGTCATATTTCTTCTCTAATAAAAACACTTTTAAGCCAATGAAAGTATTTACTGGCATTGGTTCACCACTATGAGAAGTGAATATTTTAATATTTTTTAAACAGATGATCTAACAGCGAAGCTAAATTATTTGTAATTCTCATAAATCCTTTTATCATCAAACAATTATTTTTGGAATTACAATATTTTAGTGCTAGAGTTCCTTAGAGTGCAGATAACAATAACTAACACCTAACAGAATATGCCAGGTATTGTTTTAAGTGCTTTCTATGCAATAATTTATTTAATCTTGACAATAATTCTCTGAAACAGGTGTTATTAATATTATCATCTTTATTTTAAAGAAGGAAAAACTGAAACACAGAGAAGTTAAGTAACTTATCCAATGTCACAAAGCTAGGAAACAGCCAAGCTGGAATTTGATCCCAGCCACGTCTTGTTTGGATTTGTATGGCAAACATATCCCTGTTCTAACTCTCTTCTCCCTTATCTTCTATTAGTATGCAGTTTTGAGGTAAAATATTTGACTTTTTAGTTTCCCTTACATGTAGAGGTAGACATGTGACCCTTCTCTGGCCAGTAAGAGTAGACATGAGTTCTTGGGAAAGATTTCCCTTCCGCAATAAAAATGAAAACTTCATAAAGGAAAATATTTGGCCATCTGCCTTATTTACATTGTTGCTTTCATATCCTAGTTTTGGGATACTTATTATTTATTTTTTAACGGGAGTTATTCTTTCTTGGTTAGTCAATACGTGAAAAATAGTGTTAGGAAGGAAGGGAGCATGAGATAGGGTACAAGCAGCTTAAATTCAGGTATATTGCCTCAGGACACTCTCCTCAGCAATGTCGGATGCTTTGCCCTGGAACATGTCACCACTCCATGGCCACACCAATGAGGACATCAGTTGTGCCCTCAGCAATCAATGTGGTATAAACGTATGCACACTCTCTACTTCAGGGTGAGCAGAGTGTTTTACTGTGGAGAACTATATGTCACAGAATTTTGTTTTTACTTCTTTGAAGGAGGGTAGTTATGGGATTTAAGTTATTTACTTCAACTATCTGTGGTCAATTTGATTGCTACCACTATCTTTCCTCTTTGTTAACCCATTGGCATCCTGCTTCTTTTAAAGTTGAGTTGTTTGATGAGTTTCTCTCGTTCTGTCATTTGTGTTATTCTACAATATGGAAATTGGCCCAAGGTTTCTCATGCAGCCTATGCACAGCCTCAGACTCTGCCATTCTAAGTAGGGAATTCATGATCAGGCTCTTCAGAGCCAAATAACCCATTTCCCCTTGTATGTGCTGAAAAATCTGAAAAATAAATTATCTGTGATCACTGTCCTCTCTCCTGGGTTTTGGCACACTTTCTTCAAACATTTAAACCAAGCAGTTATCTTAGTTACTGGTTTAATTGACAATGAAGAATTCTTCCTCCTCATTTGTCCTCTATTTTACTACATTTAAGGGAGATAGAGGTGTTTACAACACTCTCCTTCCCCATAATCTTTAGCAGACTTTTTTTCTTTTAGGGAAAAGAGTCACATAAGTAACATACTCAGGGGCTCGATGTGTATCATTACTTTTTGACTGAGTCTTTTCCTGGTTTATTTTGATTAGCTTCTAGAAAGTCCCAGTTTGTACTTCAATAGTAAACCTCTTCCTTACCAGCCAGATCTGTTCAGAGCCCAGGATGCCAGTGATATCATAACCACAAATACCACCTAGGGCACTGCAATTGCTTCACAGTTCCCAGATACCTTACACCTGATGCTAAGATTCTGAGACCGAGAATTGACAGCAAGAGGTTTATCAGAGAAGGCTAATAGGAACCAGACCTGTGGACTTTAGCAGGGTTTTCTCAACTTCACCACTATTGATATTTGGACAAAATTATTTGATGTGGGGAATGTCCTGTGGATTGAAAGAGTTTAACCATATGCCTGGCCTTTACCTACAAGATGCTAGTAGCAAACCTTTCCCACATCTGTAAACATTCAAAAATATCTCTAGACTTTGTCAAATGTCCACTGGGGGCAGTGGGGTGGTGGTGATGGTGGTGGTGGTGTGTGTGTGTGTATGTGCAAAATCACTGTCAGCTGAGAAGCACTGGTTTAAGAAAGAAGTGGAACTGTGATGCAGTTAGAATAAAGGTCTCATTGGATTGTGTGGAAAGCTGTGAAGCTGGGATGGCTTTTCAGAATTGCCCCAGATCTGCTTCAATGGATACTGGATTCATGCTGTTCCCAGGAAAGGCCTGTAAATTGGGCAAGACAGCTCACTTTATCAAGCCTGGGAGGGACTCAGCAAGTGCTAAGTCTGCAGCCCCTGGCCCCAGCAGCTGGGGAAATGACTGCCTCAGTCCTGAAAGGTGACCTGGTGGAATGATAGTATCCTCTACATTGGTCAAGCAGGATTCCCTCATCAAATACTTTTGAACATAAAATATCAAGTAAAATGTTAACCTGAGACTTGACCCCCATAAGTGAAGTAAGGGTTAAATAAAACAGTGCATGGAAAGTTTCTGGCATAGGTGATGTGCTAATTAAGTTCTAGTCATAATTGTTTTGTTCACATATGTAATTTTCAAGCCATAATTAAAATAAAACAAAGTCAAGCAGATTTACACCACACTCTTAAGGTTACCTAACCACTCTCTTGGTTGCTTAGCAATGAAGGACAAAAGGACAAAGCTACCAGTGTGACCAAATACCGAATTTACATGATTGGAATTTTAGCCCCAAGAAGTCTCTCAATAGCAGACATTGTCTTAATGTGAAAATGACAATAAACACTCCATAGCTGACCTTGTACTCATACTGAAATATGTTCCCAGATATAAAAGCTATACTTCTCCTTTGCAATGATAATTTACAACTGGGGACATTATTCATTGAGTAAGAGTTTTTGCTTACTATTTAATAAATTTAGACTCTGATTTACCATGATGAATCAACAAATGCAACAGAATATGTTATCTTAAATATCTTAGGTTAGTGGGGGGAAAAAACAGAGGCAACCTTCATGTGTTAATGATATTTAACAAATGAAATGACAAATGTGAACATGATGTTTTCAGACTATTTCATATAGAGATAAGTAGACTTCAGTGAAGGAGAATTGAGTGATGAGAAGACACATGGTAACATAAGAAAGCTCTACTCAGAAGAAGTAGAGCATTTTGATTTTGATAATCAATTCATATTTATATAGAGAGAGTGTTTAGATATACTTCACTCATTCTGTCTCCCAACTTGTGAACCATCATCAGCAAGAAGTATAGTATACTGTAAGAATATGAAGAATATTTTGTTAACAGATTGTTAAATCTTTTTCAATATTATAATTTTGAGCACAACCACTGAAATGATTGATTTCATTTGAAAAAAAAAACAGCTTACTGTTTAAAAGAAAAAATATCAATAGCATTAATGACAATGACTTAGAAGATGGTCTATCATAAGCAAAATTTAAGGAATCAAGTTAACCGTAAATATAAATAGAGACTATCCAAGAACATTTTCATATCATTAAGCTCAACATTAGCAGTTAATTAAAACAGTCTTTGTCATACATATCTAATTAATTTGAATGTTATTTGTTTTAGAGTTTTTGAAAATTTGTGTATTTTGGTAAACACTTTTGGTAAAAATAATTTTAAACTTAACCAGAATATGAAACATAATTATTTCCTAAATCTTAATGAACTCACAACCCCCTGAATTTGTCTAGAATTTTTTTAAACTTTTAAAAAGCATGATATACAATAAATTTATTTTGATTTTAAAGTAGTAAAAGCCTATAAGTAGCTTATTCTAAATTGTTAATATAAAAGTAATGCAAGTCAAAACTAGAGGTTCTTAATATTTTTCTTGAGAAGTAGTCTGTATATCTTACTCAATTTTGAGAATTTGAGAATTTTGAGAAGATGAATTGTGTTGTATTGTCACTGTTGATGCATGTATCAAACTTAATCCTCGTTTATGCTTGTTTTCTTAAGACTGCTTACAACTTCAAGATTTAGTTAAAAAAAACATCAATTCTGTGAAGTTTTTCCTTAATTCCACACCATTACAGTTACCAATAGAGTTAATCACTTCCTCTGCAAGTAGCCTTTAGAGTTTTATCACATTTGCTGTCCTTTTATCATATTCTGATTTTCCTTCCAGAAAGTGAGGTCTTTTAGCACACAGTCTGTAATTTATTCATCAGTGATATCACAGTTCCTGGTTTAGCCCCTGGCATATGCAAAACATTCAATAAATGTCTAGTGAACAAATAAACAAAATAATTATTTAATTAATTGGTAGAAAGCCAGAAGCAATTACTCCCATCAGTAACAAGACTAAAAAATTTGCAGCGTGTGATCCTTTGAAACACATCAATGATACAGCTAGAGAATAATGTTTGTAAACCAGTCTGGCTATGTCAAACTGGAGAAAAGTAAGGATGCTCATTGAGGGAATTTAGAGAATGTGAATCAGTCTACCAGCAGGTATTTCCCAAACTGTCATCTCAGTCTCTCATCGTGGGGGAAGATTTCTTAGGGCAAGTAAGAGGAGGGTATCAGAGAGCTGGCTGAAGAAAGAACCAGTTCAAGAAAGTCATTGAGCTTTGTATAAAGTTGGTTGCTGGTGACACATCTGTTTAGGAATCAGAAGAAAAGTAACAAAAGAAACATGGATTCCTTCATGAGTTGTCTGTAAGTTAACCATGTTTGAAACTTTTATCAGCTGGAAATATAAGCCAAGTTCCTACCTAATTTTCCTTCTCACTCTTCGCATTACTCAGCAGAGATGGTTATGCTTTGGTACCAAAGAACCACCAAAGTCCCAGGAGCCTAGAACAACAAACGTTTCTTTCTTTCTCACATGAACATACACCAGATAGTGGTTTTGCTTTGCACCATCCTTGCTGAAGACCTAGGCTAATGAAGCATCCCGTCTGGAACATCCTGATCACCTTTGCAGACAGTGAGGAGCTCTTGAGGGTCAGGCAGCAGCAACTAAATGTTCCAGCTCAAAAGCAACATGGGTCATTTCTGCACATGATACATATTTTCCAAAAATAGTCAGTGGCCCCACCCAACCACAAGGTGGCAAGCAGGGCCATCCTACTTTGTGATTAGAAGCTGAGGAGCCAGCACAAACTACCACCCCCAAGACTAGCTCCTTTGGAATGTATACCTTGACAGATCACCAGGATCTTGTCAAGGGGATTATCTTCTTTTCAGTGAGGAAAAAACAAAAGCTAAACCAAGCTAAGCCAAAAAAAAATCTCTTGTGTTAATTTATTAGCCTCAAGTCTGCCTTTAAAGACATGAACTATGCTCTGAGTACAGCCATTATGTGGGACAAAAAAAAAAAGACACAAAGATGACATACTACATGATAACATAAAGTTCAGGAATGGGGCACGTGGGGAGCTCAGTGGTTGAGCATCTGCCTTTGGCTCAGGTTGTGATCCTGGGGTCATGGGATGGAGTCCCACATCCTCTGCCTATGTCTCTGCCTCTTTCTCTGTGTCTCTCATGAATACCTTCAAGGGACTAGAAAGGTTCTTTCTCTGCACATACATACATAAAATTTGTTTGAACTGTACCCTTAAGATTGGGTTGTTAAATGTGTGTTATACCTAAAAAAACAAAACAAAACAAAAAACTCATATGTAGAATATAGGCATTAATGGAAGCTGGGGAGAAATGAAAGATTTGTGTAAGTCCATCTCTTATCTAGCACATTTTTTTAACTGTATCTCTAATCCAAATAAGAAAATCGAGAATTTATGAGAAAGTAAAAACTGAAACACTTGGGACGTTTCCATAAATTCCATAAGCTAGCCTTTTCTTAAGTGATTTCAAATCATCCTCAGCTTCAATAATAGGTATATGCAGCTGATACATTTAGTCAACTCTAAAGATACTCTAATGTAGTAGAAAAGGAGATGCTTCCTGGAACAGGCTAATGCAAAAAGCCAGCTTGTCAGGAACCCCTGTCAATAGACATGAAGTTTTAAACAAAAATATTGATCCATAGGCAGAACTAAAAAAACAAACAAACAAAACAAAACAAAAACACATGCCCAGGGGGACATAAAGTATGGTTCTGGTTTTTACTAGTGAGTGAAAATAATGTTTAATAATTCTCCAGCATTATAAGACTATTCTACATACTATTTAATGAGGTCTTTGAAAATCCAGAATTTCATCTTGAGTGGCCTTTGTAATTATATAAGAAAATAAGGGTTACATTTGGAAATTAAGTAATTTTATAAGGAAATGTGTATCATTTTATACTAAATGTATTATGCATATAGACAAAACTCTAATCATTTTGATATCCTGAGCTGATTTCTTCACATTGTTTAATAATTTACAAACAATGATCCTTCTTAATGGTTCTCAAATTTTTTCAGATGGCTAGAGACATCATGGAGACCTTTTCAGAATACCATAATCTTTATACTACACTTTGAAATTTGATACTTAATTCCTTTATACAAACAAGAAATTACTTTCTTAGCCCAAAACAAGGCAAAAAAAAAAAAAAACCAAAAAACAAAAACCTCCATATACACGTACATACATAAAAGTCACAATCATTAGCACACAATTTTTGAAAAGAAAAATAAATTATTATTTTTTGTCACCCTCTCTAACAAAGCATGAGAGACTCCTAACTCTGGGAAACAAACAAGGGGTAGTGGAAGGGGAGGCAGGCGGGGGAAGGGGTGACTTGATCACGGGCACTGAGGGGACACTTGACAGGATGAGCACTGGGTGTCATACCATATGTTGGCAAATCAAACTTCAATTAAAAAAAATATAAAAAAATAAACGATTAAATCAAGTACAATAAACTGTTTTCAAGTTTTTCTATATTCATTCGCTACTTTTAATTCAATAATAAATAATATATAAGTAATAAATAATATAATTAGTATGTGCTATAATACATAATAAAAAGTATTTATATATCATCGTATACTATAATAAATAATACTGAGTTCAATAACACAATAGCTAAAGATCACTAATACATCAAAGCCTTTAGTAAAATTTTAAGAAGGAAAAAATTAAAAATAGAAAAAGTCTATTTTTTAAAAAAACAGGAAAATAAATATTACTCAATATTAGCCTCAGAACATTTTGTTTCAACTTAAAGAATGCCGGAGTTTCAAGAGCACATAGCTTATTTGACTTCGTTGTCAAATAAGAAATGGAAATCCTTTCTGGTTTTATTATTACTGCTAGAGCTTCCTTGGGATCTGATTTTATTTCACTTCCTTTACTGCAGTGTAAGCAGGGGAGAATTGGAAAGTGTCTACAAATAAGGTCTGTACCAATAAATATCTTAGGACAATGACCTCCAATTTTTTTTTACTCCTATACTACTAGAAAGAATTTTGGCAAACTGTGTGCCTATTCGCACATTTTTAACTTAACTATAATTTTTTTATCATAAGGTATATTGCAAACAATATAACTTCTGGTCTACTTAAACAATGGTGTGTAAATAAAACTGTTATATCTTAAATCCAAAAGGAACAAAAACTACTGTCCATTTTAATTAAATATTGAATTAGCTCTTCTTTACAAATCGGAAATTTCATATTGCTTCCTATTCTGCTCAAAACTCTACTTCCTGTACAGAATTTTACTTTGATACAACCTATTTTTTAAATCAGCCTATCTTAACTTTTCTGGCACAAAAAAATATATATATAAATGAAAATGTTTTTAAAATTTATGAGACCATAAAATAGTCTCTAAAATATTTCTTTTAGACTTAATCATTTTAATTATTAGCAAACAATCAGTATGATATAAATAGTATAAATATTGATAATTACCTGACATAGAAAAGTAAAATTTTATTAGAAATATAACTCAGTGGGTATTGTTTTTTGCAATTGGTTCGCTATGGCTAAATATTACATATTTCTGGGATGAGACAGGTTTAATAAACATTTCATTACCACTATTCATTTTTATAGACACAATTGCTGAGAAATTATGTAGATGAAAATGGAAGAAATTTTGTATACCAATGTCACTCAATTGTTTGAACCCCTTCCCAGTTATATGGTAAAAATCACATGCTAATTGTATTAGTAAACTGTCACACTGATCCATTATGAAAAATTATTTTCAGTGATCTATCATCTGACACTCAATATGTACTGCTTCAGTATTTTTATAAGAGGAGAACTAGCCTGAACTGCAAAGGAATTTGTTATAGTCATAAGAGCAATGTACTTCTTCAAATTCTACAAAGTATACCCAAATGGACTTATCAAGACTATAAAATGACTATTCATTATATCTTTTATTTCTACCTCTAGGTAATTTATTCAAACTGATACACTAAAAAAGAATTGGAAAAAATTCAAAATATTGCTAACTTCAAAACCTTACCACAAATAATTTTTTAGTTATTTGTTTTTATTTTATCATGTGTTTTACATATATTTTTGTTAAAACTTTGGCACTATAGATTTAACCCTTTCAAGTTATGGAAAATTTCTGTCATATAACCCAATTATTAGCACAGTCACCCTATTGCCTCTTTTCTTGACTGTTCAAAGTTCTTATAATTTGGGTTTTCTATCAAGATATGTTCTCTTTGTTGAACAAGTATAGGTATAGCATATGGGGAGAAAAAAGGTTTATTGAATTAGATGCAAGCCATTCTGCTAAGAGATCCAAGCTGTTCCTTAGATACCATCTCATTCTCTTCCTAGTTCACTAATGTCCCCAGCCTGAAAGACCTCCTCACATGCTTTGAATATGCCAAGTGGAAGCCCCCCACTTCTTGGAATGATTGATTCCTCACTTCATGAAGATACCTGCTCAAATATACCTTATCAAACATAGTACCCCACCACTGGCAGTCTCCTTACTCTGCTTCACTTATTTCTATAACTATATCCACTCAATATGTTATATATAAATTGGCTTATAATTTGACTCCTTGTCAGCATTTAAGATCCATGAGAACAAACATTTTTGTTATTCCCTGCTATGTTACTAGCACCTAGACCAGTGCTTGATACATAGTAATATCTCAAAAGTTTTTCAGTGTATAAGCAGATGAATAAATGGGCATCTCTCTGAACTCAATTAATAGTAAAATATTAAAAGAAAAAGTGTTGAACAGCATAGGTTTAATAGTAGTCTATATTGCCAAGTATGGACACTTTAAAAATTGTTATCCAATAAAGACTCGTTTCCTAAAACAAAAGAAGTTCAACACCAAAACACAGTAAGAATCCACTACTTCAGAAACAAATGAGTATGTTAAACTGTTCTAGAAATTCACTGTAGTTTTCTTATTTTCTTACTTCATACTAGTGAAAACTTCAGCAGGGAAATCACTGCTATAAATACTTTGGCTGTCAACACTTACCTGGGCCATGCCAGGATGCTATCTTATTTTCACTTAATCTTAAGAAACAATCTGATAATCTGCCTCAGCTAAGGTATTGGTAGTTGACAACCGGATAAAAACACTAAAATACATTTGAAAGTAAAAGAAAAAGAACAACAACAAGAAGAAAGGAGGAGGAGGAGGATTAACTTTAGACGAAAATGAAAAATGTCTAATGTCTTTCTAGTTAGAATGTCTAACCTTAAGTAAAGAGGGAGTATATGCTCTTGTGGAATTTTGGGTTTTGGAAACTAATGAAAGAAACTAATTTTTTTCTCACTAATCATGAGAAAGAAATTTTCTCAGAGCATCCTTCAAATTACTTTCATAAAGAGTGAGAGCCCACAGATAAATTTAAAGGAATTTGTAACATTACACCTGACCCTTTCTGAGATTTGAGGCAAGCCTGAAGTGGAATTTGCTAATTACTAACTCTTCTACATCCTACCTCATTTTACCTCCCGGCCACTTTTCATTTGTGTTTTAGTCTTGTGTTCTATGGCTCATTTATTCTTTGAGATCTTTTAGGTCTAGTAACTTGGAAGAGGTACAAGCTGTTTTACCTGTAAGTCTTACAGTGCTCGCTTCGGCAGCACATATACTTGTAAGTCTTACGATCCATCCATTAGTCTCTAATTATCAGTGTCAAGAATAAAACATCCGTTATTTGCTTTTTCAATGACAGAACAAGATAATTTATATATCTGTATCTCCTTAATACTCCTCTCTTTAGTGTTGTTTTGCTTTCTGTTTATAATCTGTAATGTTTTAATTATAATCTGGGATGATTTTTAAGTATATCATCAATTTCAAAAATTATATTTGTTTCATTTTGTAAGCACACAACAGTTGTTTACACTTTGTTTATTTAAATGGCTTCAGTGCTCAACATCAATCCTTTCCTATCATGACATGAATAACAAGTTTTTATTTAATGTAATCTCTTGTTAGAGTTCATCTCCAAGTGATGCTTCTTATAGGGGCTCCTCGCTCATCACTGTCATTAACTCTAACCTCTGCAAATAAGGAGGTCTTAAAGGAGTAGGCCAGCATTTCCTCATTCCTCATAGAATGCAACAGCTCACTATCTTCTTAAGAAGTTTAGGAATCTTTGGTGGTTCCTTTAATCGGTCTCATCTGTGTTCTATCTATTAGAAATCCACAGCATTACATTCCTATCATATCATTACTGCTGTTCTCTACTATTATTATTCATTTATCATTTCAATGGGTTTTGGGGAAAGAGCAGATCTGAAAGGAAGATTTGATTACATCACTACTTTGCTTCAGATATCCTAGCTAAATCCTCACCTATAGAGTAGCATTCACACTCCATAGAAGAAAGATTCTTTATTCTCTGGCCCAACCAACCTAAATCTTATACCAGAGCAAGTGTCTCAGTCACCTCCTCCAGATCTGGCCCTGCTTCAATGTGTAGATAGGAAGATTTTTTCGTCCTTCAGGTGGTTTAGACAGAATCCAAAATTAAATCCATCCCTATTTTACTTATTTTATTTTGCTTTTGATATTTTATTAAGTACTAAAAATATGAAAGAAAAATCAACGCAAAGTAAGTAAACACATCAATAGCAGCTGAACACAGAAACATGAAATATAAATAAATATAGGACAATTATCTATGAAATAGCTGTCTTTGTATTTTGACAAATATCAAGGGAACTAGCGTTCTAAGTAAAGCCATCTATAGTGCAAGCCAACAAACACCTTGGAAAAAATTTACCAGGACTTTCGGCTATGAATTTTACTTCTCAAATATTAATAATAACATGAAGAACTATCCTAGTCAACCAAGACTATCATTCACCAGCATCATCAGGGATCTCTCAGCAACTCTTCAGTCATTCACAACTGTTCAACTATGTTGACTGCCAGGTCAAATATTTTTCTAGTTTGAAAATCAAATGAAGAACATCTTTCTTATAGTTCATTCTTAATTCTCCTCTAGATATTGCTTATTACAAACAATCTTATGAGTTCCCATGACATTTATACATAGAATAACTGTTAAACCTAAGTTAAATTTCTCAAAACAGATTACTGTATCTAAGGAAGTCAGCTTCTCTGATCTGTTAAGCTTTCTTCCAAACCAACTTTAAATTATACTCAACCTCCTAGGCACATTAGATCATGAATTGTTTCATAGCAAACGGTAGATATGTTTATTTGGTCTAATTAACTAGGATTAAAGGATCAGCTTGAAGTACCTTGAAATATTTTCTGTAGATTTCTAAAAATATGCATAGAAATTGTTTTATACAAAAAGGTTTAATGAGGCAGCCCCGGTGGTTCAACGGTTTAGCGCCGCCTACAGCCCAGGGCGTGATCCTGGAGACCCGGGATCGAGTCCCACGTCAGGCTCCCTGCATGGAGCCTGCCTCTGCCTCTGTCTCTGTCTCTGTCTCTCTCTCTCTTGATTAAACAAATGAAACCAAAAAAAAATAATAATAATAAATAAATAAATAAATAAATAAATAAATAAATAAATAAATAAATAAATGAAACCTTAAAAAAAAAATGGTTTAGTGGAAGCTATCTGTGGGCTTTCTAAAGTTTGGGCAAACAAATCAGGAAAAACAGATATTTTCTCTTTTGGACAATGATAAATCAAAATAATTTCCATTATCTAGTTCACGCTAATCATTTGAAATAGCTCTTATTAGCAGTGAATCAAATGCTTCTATCTGTAATTAATCTAATAAGCTTTTGATATTTAGCACAATAAAATGACTGGTTGGCATTTATACACACCTCAGGTTTTTTCCACTTAAAAGGTATATAAATACAAATTATTAGCCACTTTTACCAACAGATGAAATTAAGTCACTACTAATTTTATGTGCACATTTCTATCAAGCATCAAAGAAGTGGTCAGCCTCCATTTCTAGCTAATTTAATGTACTCATTGGATGACAAATGCCTTTTTTCATAGGAATCTGGGAATTAAAAAAAATTAGTTGCCAGATATAAATCTCTGATGATCATATCCCTAGCATTATAATTTTAAAAGTTTCAAAATTTCTAAGTGTGTTTAAAACATGTCTTCTTTTTATTTTTTATTTTATTTTTTTTTTAAGATTTTATTTATTTATTCATGATAGTCACAGAGAGAGAGAGAGAGGCAGAGACACAGGCAGAGGGAGAAGCAGGCTCCATGCACCGGGAGCCCGATGTGGGATTCGATCCCAGGTCTCCAGGATCGCGCCCTGGGCCAAAGGCAGGCGCCAAACCGCTGCACCACCCAGGGATCCCTGTCTTCTTTTTAAAACATGTTTATTTTTTATAGTAAGGTTTTGTTTTTGTTTAAAACATGTTTATTTTTTATAGTAAGGTTTTTGTTTTTGTTTTTGTTTTTGGCAGAGGGGATGAAGACCCATAGTTTCTACTGCCTCTTATAGGGAAATAGATGGCTTTTATTAGAGCAAATATTGTTTGAGACATCAACATTAGCCAATATTGGCTATGGGGAAAAGAAAGTAATTGTGTCTTTCTTCCTTCTTCAGTGGAGCTCTCCTCAATCTCCTTTGTGTTCCAAGGTCTCTCCAACCTCTTAATTTTGAAGTATCTAAAGACATTCTCAGTCTCCTTCTGTAGCTACATTCATTTGGCAATTTCATTCAGGCTTGAGGTTTAATCCATCTTCTCTTAATTCTAATGTTCCCAACTTCTTACCTCAAGTCCAGACCTTGTTCCCAAACTATAGACTCGTATATACAACAGTTGCCTCAACATTTCTACTTGGATGTTAAACAGCATGTCCAAAACTCAACTATTCTTTCTCTACAGAGACTTTTGATCTAGCTGTTCCCTTTGCTGGAAGACTCCCCACCTCCTCACACACACACACACACACACACACACACACACACGTGCGTATGCATGCACACACACAGATATACAAAGCAGATTGCTGCTTGGCTAAACTCCTAATCTCCTTACCTCCTACATCTTTGCTCAGATACTGCTATCTTAATGAGTCCTGTCCTGGCTGTCTTATTTAATACTGCAACCTGACCCTCTCTCTAACCCTAGACACCTGATCCTCCTTACCCTGTTCAACCTGTTTTGCTCATAACACTTAACCTTCTACTTGATTTTCTTATTTATTTTGTATCCTCCTGATGAGATACAAGGCCACTGAGGGTACTATCTTATTGTTTAGTTCATGGTATATCTCAAACACATAGAACACTACCGAGCACAGAGTAGATTGCTCAGTAATTATTTATTAAACAAATAGATGGCAATAAACAGACACCTCCCTGAATTGAATTTATATTAAAAATCTGTCCCATTGCCCCTCCACACTGCGCATCTTTTCCTATCTGCATACCTCATTCATTTATTCAGCTACTTCTCTTCCCTTCTTCCTTTCCTTTCCTTGTCAAGTGCCCAGTGCTCTCTTGCTGCCCTTTGGCTTTCTACTTAGAAAACTGTTATGAAAAGCAGAATAAGAGATGAGGAGCCTTACTTGAATCTTTGTTCCTCAAATTACTATATCTGTTTTTTTTCTTATTACTATTGTGCAGGAAATTCAGACAACATCATCTAGATGTTAACTAAGATCAATAAAAATACGCCCCCCCCCAGCTTGCCCAGACTTAATTATATTTTTGAGCAAACACATAAAAAAGCTTGAAAATGAGGGTCACAGTGTGTGTGTGTGTGTGTGCACGTGTGTATATGTATTATAACACATACTATTATCATATAAGAATAGTGGATTATTCGCTGGAAAGTCGGGTTTTTTAAGATTTTATTTATTTATTCATGAGAGACACAGAGAGAGGCAGAGACACAGGCAGAGGGAGAAGCAGGCTCCATGCAGAGAGCCCGATGTGAGACTCGATCCTGGGACTCCAGGATCACACCCTGAGCTAAAGGCAGATAGATGCTCAACCGCTGAGCCACGCAGGCATCCCTGGAAAGCGTATCTTAACAAGTTCTTAGAGTTAGAGAAAATTCAGTCATTTAGATTTTATAATCAAGGATGCTAAGATTTTTCAATTCAGAATTTGACAGGTATACACCCTGTGAGTTAAAGCATAGCAGAATTGACCAATTTGTCAGATAAGAACATCAAATAATACGCTAGATCTAAGGCACCTTTTAACATAAATGAAACTTCAGCTTGGGTCCCCTTTCTTGCTAGCATGTTTATGATCATTTCTGGGTTGCTATCTCAAACTCTCCTCAGCCAGGACTAGGAAGATCACAAGTGCAAACATTCTTGATCTACATTGACCTAAGTGTTTATTAGATAAAATTATTTCTGAGTAGACAAAGCTTTCCTTTTTTGTGTATTTTTTATTGGAGTCCAATTTGACAACATATAGTATAATATCCAGTGCTCATCCCGTCAAGTGGCCCCTCAGTGCCCCATCTCCCTATACTTCCTACCATGTTAGATCCACACATCACATATCTTAAATACCTCTGATTAGTTACTGATATCCTCACACACGAAATCCATTCTCATCTTGTTTTTCAGACATGCCTCTTAGGATATCTAAGGGGAAATTTTATTTCTTCATGTATTAAAATTGCTACAAGCAGTGGATTCCTGGGTGGCTCAGTGGTTTAGCACCTGCCTTTGGCCCAGGGTGTGATACTAGAGTCCCTGGATCGAGTCCCACGTCAGGTTCCCTGCATGGAGCCTGCTTCTCCTTCTGCCTGTGTCTCTGCCTCTCTCTCTCTCTCTCTGTGTCTCTCATAAATAAATAAATAAAATCTTTAAAAAAATTCTACAAGCATAAGCAATTAATTTTATGCATGAAATTATTCAACTGATATTGGATGACATAGAAGTTAGTGGTTGTTTACAGTTTAAAGTCTTTGTAAAGCAATATATATTGGATGGCATTTCTCAATATTCATCAGAAAATAACTATAAAATTTCTATCATTACCCTCCTGGTCCACCAACACACATACACACACACATACACACACACACACAAACATATACACAATACATACCACACAGGCCTGTCACAGGCCTTTCTTTTCCAAATCATTGGTTTCCTGAAACAAATGGAATATCTTTCCTGTTCTCATTAGATTTAGCATTTGCAAACTAAAAGTTTGATGGTAATAAAAGCTGGTTTCAATATGCTTTGTGTCAAGCATATACTGAGCTCTGTGTATTTGTTCATGTAAACCTGACAACAATCCTGTGATGTAGGTGCTATTGTTATCCCCCTTCACAGGTTAGGAAATTAAAGTACCTTTACCATGGTAAGTAAAGCTAAGTAAAAACTTGTACTCTTTACCCCATCCTCTGATGTCCTTAACTCATTGTATAAGAACTTGTCCATTGGATCCCTGGGTGGCGCAGCGGTTTGGCGCCTGCCTTTGGCCCAGGGCGCGATCCTGGAGACCTGGGATCGAATCCCACATCGGGCTCCCGGTGCATGGAGCCTGCTTCTCCCTCTGCCTGTGTCTCTGCCTCTCTCTCTCTCTGTGACTATCATAAATAAATAAAAATTAAAAAAAAAGAACTTGTCCACTGATTGCAACAATTATATTACCACTATCAACATTTAACCTTATATAATGTAACAACTTACAGATTTAAGAAATATATTTCACACACACACAGTTAAAATAAAGCTTTCACAAATTAGTAATCAACCTTACTATTTTACTACATGCAAGGCACTCCAATAGCTTCAATATTTATTCTAGTCTAGTCTAGTATATTTTTTAAGGTATTATCAACTCACTAAATTGATTTTATACCTGACTGAGTTATAAATATTATTTAAAAACTAAATAATATTTAGCTTTTAATTTTCTGTTACTTCATAAAAACTTTCTAATCATTTATCAAATTTGATGCAAAAATAATTTTTAAAATTTCCTGATAATTCTGTTTTAAAAAAACAATAAAACATTCAGATTGCATCTACACAAGAGAAACAAAATTCAATACTTCAACAGATCTGACAAGGTTTTTTTTTTTTTTTAAGATTTTATTTATTTAATCATGAGAGACACAGAGAGAGAGAGGCAGAGACACAGGCAGAGGGAGAAACAGACTCCATGCAGGGAGTCCGATGTGGGACTCGATCCCAGGACTCGATCCCGGGACTCCAGGATCACGCCCTGGGCTGAAGGTGGCGCTAACCCGCTGAGTCACCCCGACTGCCCTCTGACAAGGTTTTTAAGTACTTTCTTAAGTAGCAAAAGTTACATGAAAATTATATTTGTGGGACACCTGGGTGGCTCAGCAGTGGAGCATCTGCCTGAGGCTCAGGGTGTGATCCTGGAGTCCCAGGATCGAGTCCCACATCAGGCTCCATGCATGGAGCTTGCTTCTGCCTCTGCCTATGTCTCTGCCTCTCTCTCTCTCTCTCTCTCTCTCTCTCTCTCTGTCTCTCATGAATAAATAAAAAAAAAATCTTTAAAATAAAAGAAAACTATATTTGTGATCATGATAAAACCAAGCACACAGTAGTCTCTCCATACACATTAAAATAGAAATAATTATGTAGTAATAAGTAATAAAATGGAAGTAAACCTTTTAAAATGTGTTTATCGGTATATGTGTTTATCAACAAATGTATTTTTATAGTTACTTGAAAGAAGTAATTAGTTTCTTTTACATTTTTTCTTAGGAAATCTAAGACTGCCCTCTATACACAAAAGTTTTTAATTATAATTTTTTAAATGATATTATCTTGGTAATTAAATCCCTTAAGCATAACTTATCTATTTACAATGTACAGTGGAGTTATTCTTCTCATAAGTGAGTATGTCACCATTTTCATATTTGGAATGACTTGAAAGGATGTCATTTGTCTTTATATAAGAGAATAAGGAAAAAATAAATACTAATTGGAGAAACTACATTTTTCCAAACTAAGTTAAGCATTGGACATAAGATGAAATGTAAACTTTTGAAGATAAGTCAGGCCAATGCTCACTCCAACTTGTAGTCAGCCAGTCTTTGTTTATTTGGGAAGAACAAGGGTTAGGCTCATATTCAGAGACTGTGTCAAAAGCTAGTCACGTAAAATTCCAAGCCATGAGTCCATGTCCAGAAATAAATAGCTGGTCCACCTTTGGTGCAAGTTGACAATAAATGCATAAAAAGAAAGGCAAGGGTGGATGGAAGGCTTACAAGTAATCAATTTATTTCCAGGAAAGTTAGAGGTGGAGTTTCATATTTGTGAAATGCTTTTGTGCAGCTATAATGAATTACACATAGCCCATTTCTAATGTATATTTTGTGTGAACTAACAGATATCAGAAGTGCAATATAGCCTAAAGGAGAAATAAAGAGAGGTAGACTTCACCATGTAATGACACTTATGTTATCTATAAATGTCATAGTTCACTTCCATTAATGGCTTCTTCCAATTTTGAACTTTCTCAAAACTGAGAAAACATACTTCACTCAAATGCTATTTTATTCAAGTGCTAACCTAACTGCATTTTTTTGTCGTTGGACTTGACTGGTTAGTTTAAAAAAACTTAAACTTGTCCAATTTAGACACTGCCCACAAGATGCTCAGGTCCCTAACCCTCCCATCTGGTTCCTCCACTGGAAGGACTTGAGAACATAAGGAAATAGCATGATGAAATGTTACAATATTATTTTTCAAACTTATGCTTTCACATAGAAACAAAATCCTCTTGGTCCTGGCAACTTGATTCCTAAAAACCTGCCTGACATCTCCAACTTGCTTGCAATTTTTTTAATATTGCAGATCACAAAAAATGTAAAATACCACAGAGATTTAGCAAGTCTCTCTGACCCCACCTCTGAGAAGGGAAGGAGAGGACTGCTTACCAGTTTGCTTCTTTGCCTTCCTCAAATTCAAAGGCAGGTCCCAGTTAGATCTAGTGGTTCAACCTAACAGTTTGTGTTCATAGCTTCGTGTCTCAGTACAAGCCTTGTTCTAGGTTGAGGAACCAAATGAGAATACTCTTTACTGAAGTGGCCTTAGTCAGATTGGCAACTACAGTGTTCACTCATGATTAGGAGCAAACAAAGCTCCAGGTAAGAGGGTTCAGATTCATTCTGCAGGCCTCAGAAGTCATATCTCAATCTATAAACTCTAGATATTTCTAGGTCAATGATCATTTGTGTGTGTATGTATTGTGTGTGGATGTGTATGAGTGTATAGTAAAGATATGTTTTGTTCATTCTGGGAAAAGCATTAAAAATTGAAACTTTAGAGTTTATTCACTCTGGTTCTTTTTCTTCTTAATTATTATTATATAATAATTATTCTATGCCATAGATGGTAATAATATGACAATCTCATCCTTATTCCCTGTCTTTTGGGAAGCAAGATTGTTTATGAACCTTTTTTCTTCTTTGTGAAGCTGCCATATTTTTCTCCTTTGATGAGAGATAGGTTCCCCTTTAAAATAGATATTGAAGAGATAACAGTTCTCAAAAAGAATTATGGAAAGAAAAAATGCAACTTACAATAGAAGAGAAGTAGCTGACCAGCCTGTATCTTATGCTTTCTTGCTCACACCTATCCTCTCATTAAGCCTTCTAATCCCTTTTTTGTGTTCTCTAGTCTAGTATCTCACTTGTGTCCTATAGACACTCCAACTTTCCCTACCAGAAAAGGTCTTTTGATTCCCACCCCCAGATTCCTTTTGCTGTATGATAACTTGAGTGCCTTATGTCAGGGCTACATGCAAACAGAGGCTCCTCAAAAGCTGTTGGTGAATATTTAAATTTTAATTCATTTCCCCACAATTAGTTGTGGCTGGTTTTCTCCATATTTTATTTTATTATATTTATTTATTTTTAAGGATTCTTTATTTATTCATGAGAGAGGGAGAAAGAGAGAGAGAGAGAGAGAGAGGCAGAGACACAGGCAGTGAGAGAAGCAGGCTCCATGCAGGGAGCCCGACGTGGGACCTGATCCCGGGTCTCCAGGATCTCACCCTGGGCTGAAGGCAGGTGCTAAACCACTGAGCCACCCAGGGATTCCCAGGTTTTCTCCATATTTTAGTTATGAAGTAAGCATATTTATCTAAAACATGAGGCAGCAAATCACTTTTCTTTAAAGGTTTACATAGGGGATCCCTATGTACTGCTGATAGTACATCACTTTAATTTTGCTTATATTTTGAGAGGGTATGATGATGTATTATCAGTTGTAGACTGGTTCAGACCATAGCATTGTGTGACTTACCCCCACATTCTCTTGTGGACCTGTTCCATCCAACACACTTATAACAGAAGTCCACCCAAAGGGGCATCACAAAAGTAGCATCAGAGGATGCAAACAGCTTTAACAGGGGGGCAGCACCACCTCAAAGTGACTCCTGCCTTAGGGAAACAGGAAGAAACCACACAATCCAATTTGACTGACCCCAGCAGTAGACTGTGGGCAGCCATCTGATCTGACCATATGCATTGCACACCAATGAAAGCTTCTCAGGGAAACAACACAGGGAGAGCACCCTGCAGTTCAGTGCTACTGCAACACTGGCAAACATCTGGTCCGACTCAACTCAAGGCATCCTCTAACTAGCCCAGTAACAACACAAGGATCAAACTGCGCCCAAAACAGGCAAAAAGAAATACTGCAGATATTATACTGAAGGCAAATGCTGCTCAGCCACAACAATAAAGTATACACAACACACATAGGAGACATCCCTGCAGCACCAAGTTCTGGTGAAGGGGACAGTGTGCTGCAGGCCACTACAGAACCTCTTCTTCACATAACTACTACCTTTAAGAGCAGGAGATGCAGCTGACTCTCCTAACACAGAGAGATAGACCAAGAGAGACAAAATGAAAAGACCGAGAAATATGTCACAAATGAAAGAATGGGGCAAAATCACAGCAAGAAAGCTAAATGAAATGGAAGTAAGTAATAAGTCTGATAGAGAATTTAAAGCAATGGTCATAAAGATGCTTGTTGAACTTAAGAAAATATTGAAGGACCTCAGGAGATCCTCAACAAAGAGATAAAAACATTAAAAAGAACCAATTAGAAATGAAGAAAACAACACATGAAATAAAAAATACACTAGAGGGAATAAATTGTAGACTAGAAGAACAAGAATAAATGGTCAACCTAGAGGATAGAGTAATGGAAAGCAATCAAGCTGAACAGGAGAAAGAAAAAAGAAAAAAATGAAAATAGATTAAGAGAACTCAGGAATAGTACCATCAAGCATAATAACATTTGCATTATAAAGACCCCAGAAGGAGAAGAGAGAGAAGAAGGAGCAGAAAATTTATTGGAAAAAAAGTATCTGAAAACTTTCCAAATCTGGGGAAGGAAACAAATCCAGATCCAGAGACACAGACAGCTCCCAACAAAATCAACCCAAAGCGGTCTACACCAAGAGATACAGTAATTAAAATGGCAAAAAGAGTGATAAAGAGAGGATTTTAAAAGCAGCAAGAGAAAAAAAAAAGTGTTATATACAAAGGAAACCCCATATGGCTCAAAACTGATTTCTCAGCAGAAACTTTGCAGGCCAGAAGAATGGCATGATATATTTAAAGTGCTGAGTGGAAAAAACTGTGGCCAAGAATACTCTCTCCAGCAAGGCTATCATTCAGAATGGAAAAAGAGCTAAAGAGTTCCCCAGACAAACAAAAGTTAAAGGATTTCATCACTGCCAAACCAGCCTTACAAGAAATGTTAAGGAGGATTCTTTGAGTTGAAAGGAAAGACCATTAAAAAAAAATGTGCCAAAAGGTAGGAAGCACAAAAGCAATAAAGTGAAGTAAATCTATAAAAACTAGTCAAGGGATTCACAAAATAAAATTATGTCAAGTATGATACCATACACCTAAAATGTGGGCAGAAAAGGAGCAAAAACTTAGTTCTTTTTAGAATAGGTTCGAATTTAAGTGGCCATCAACTTAATATAGACTGTGCATAAGATGTTATGTATAAATCTAATGGTAACCACAAATCAAAAATTAGTAATAGATATGCAAAATATAAAAAGAAAGGAATTACTAACAAATGCCAGCAAACCATGAGAGAAGAGAGTAAGAGAAGAAAACAGAAAAGGACCACAAAACACCCACAAAACAAGTAACAAAATGGTAATAAGTATATACCTATCAATAATTACTTGGAATATTAGAAAATTAGTCACTTTGAATTTAAATGGACTAATTATGCTAATCAAATGACACAGCATAATGCAATAGATTAAAAGAACAAACAAACAAGATCTATCAATATGCTACCAGCAAAAGACTCATTTCAGACCTAAAAACACTGTAGATTGAAAGTGAAGGAATGGAAAAGCATTTCTCATGCAAAAGAAGTGAAAAGAAAGCCGGGGTAGCAATACTGATATCAGACAAAATAAACTTTAATACAAAGACTGTAATAAGAGATAAAGAAAGAACACAACATAATCATAAAGGGAACAATTCAACAAGATGCAACAATTGTAAATATTTATGCATCCAACATGGGAGCACCCAAATTCATAAAGCATCTAATAACAAATATAAAGGAAGTAATCAGTAGTAATACAATAATAGTAGAGGACTTTAACACCCCACATACAATTAGACAGATCACCCAAACAAAATCAATGAGGAAACAGAGGCTTTGAGTGACACATTGGACCAGATGGATCTGGATATATTCAGAACATTCCATCCCAAAAGAGCATAATACACATTCTTTTCAAGTGCACATGGAACATTCTCCAGAATAGATCACATATTAGGCCATAAAACAAGTCTCAACACATTCAAAGAGATTAAAGTAATATCTTGCATATTCTTTGCCCATAACACTATGAAAACAGAAATCAACCACAAGTAAAAATCTGGAAAGAACACGAATACATGGAGGATAAATACCATGCTACTAAATAATGAACGAGTCAGCCAAGAAACCAAAGAGGAAATAAAAACATATATGGAGATGAATGAAAATGAAAACACAATGGTCCAAAATCTTTGGGATACAGCAAAAGCTGTTCTAAGAGGGAAGTTTATAGCAATACAGGCCTACCTCAAGAAGCAAGAAAATCTCAAACAACCTAGTCCTACACCTAAAAGAGTACAAAAAGAAGAACAAACAAAACATAATGCAAGTAGAAGGAAGGAAATAATGAAGATAAGCACAGAAATAAATGAAATAAAAATTAATAATAATAATAATAATACCAATAATAATAATTACAGAACAAATCAACAAAACCAGGAGATTGTTCTTTAAAAATTTCAACAGAATTTATAAATTGTAGCCAGACTCATCGAAAGAGAGAGGGAATTCAAACAAAATCACAAATGAAAGAGGACAAATAACAACCAACACAACAGAAATACAAAGGATTTTAAGAGACTATTAGGAAAAAACATATGCCAATAAATTGGGAAAAGGGGAAAAAGTGGACAAATTCCTAGAAACATATAACCTCCCAAAACTGAAGCAGGAAGAAATATACAACGTGAACAGACTGATTACCTGCAATGAAATGAAATCGATGATCAAAAAAATGCCAACAGAAGTCTGGGACCTAATGGCTTCACAGGTGAATCCTACCAAGCATTTAGAGTTAAAACCTATTCTTCTCAAACTATTTCAAAAAAATAGAAAGAGAAAGAAAGAAAATGAAAGAAATTCATTCTATGAGGCTAGCATTACCCCGATACTAAAACCAGATAAAGACACCACCAAAAAAGAGAACCACAGGCCAAAATGCCTGATGAACACAGATGCAAAAATCCTCAACAAAATATGAGCAAATCATATCCAACAGTACACTAAAAAATCATTCACTATGATCAAGTGGGATTTATTCTTTGGATGTAAGAGTGATTCAATATTTGCAAATCAATCAGTGTGATATATCACATCAAAATATGATCATTTCAATAGATGAAGAAAATGTATTTAACAAAATATAACATCCATTCATGATAAAAACTATCAACAAGTTAGGTTTAGAGAAAACATACATTAACAAAATAAAGCATTATGTTATTAATGCTTTATTAATACATAACATAATAAACCCATAGCTAACGTCATATTCAATGGAGAAAAACAGAGCTTATTGCTCAAGATCAGGAACAATACAAGGATGTCCACTCTCATCACTTTTATTCAACATAGTATTGGAAGTCAGTAAAGGAAAAGAAATAAAAGCCACCCAAATTGGAAAGGAAGTAGAATGGAAAGGAAGTAAAACTCACTATTTGCAGATAACATGATATTATATATAGAAAACCCTATAGACTCGACCAAAAAACTACTAGAACTGTTAATTCAGTGAGGTTGCAGGATACAAAATCAATATACAGAAATCTATTGTATTTGTATACACTAATAATGAAGTAGCAGAAAGAAAAATGAAGAAAACAGTCCCATTTACAAATACACCAAAAATAATAAAATATCTAGGAATAAACTTAACCAACAAGGCGAAAGGTCTGTACTCTGAAAACTACAAACACTGATGAAAGGAAATGAAGATAATGCAAATAAATGGAAAGATATTCTATGCTCAAGGATTGGGAGAAAAAAATATCATGAAAATGTCTATACTACCCAAATCAATCCACAAACTCACTGTAATCCCTATCAAAATTCCAATAGCATTTTTCATAGACCTAGAATAAACAATCCTAAAATTTGTAAGGAACCACAAAATACCCTGAATAGCTAAAGCAATCTTGAGAAAGAACAAAGCTGGAGGCCTCACAATTCCAGATTTCAAAGCTGTAGTAATCAAAACAGTATGGTACTGGCACAAAAATAGACACATTGATCAATGGACTAGAATAGAGAGTCCAGAAATAAACACACAATTGTATGGTCAATTAATCTTTGATGAAGGAGGCAATAATGTGCAAGGGGAAAGACAGTCTCTTCAACAAATCATCTTGTGAACTGGACAGCCACATGAAAAGAATGAAACCAGACCACTTTCTCACACCATACACAACAAAAAACTCAAAATGGATTAAAGACCTAAATATGAGACCTATAGCCATAAACATTCTAGAAGAGAGGGTTTGGCCCTAGCAACATTTTTCTAGATATGTCTCCTAAGACAAGGAAAACAAAAGCAAAAATAAACTTTTGAGACTAAATCAAAATTAAAAGTTTCTGCACAGCACAAAAAACCATCAATAAAACTAAAAGAACCTACTGAATGGGAGAATATATTTGCAAATGACGTATCTGATAAAGGGTTAGTATCCAAAATATATAAGAACCTATACAACTCAACACACACACACACACACACACACACACATCCAATTAAAATGGGCAGAAGACAGGAATAGACATTTCTCCAAAGACGACATCCAGAGGACCAAAAGACACATGAAAGATGCTCAACATCATTAATCAGGGAAATGCAAAACAAAACCACAATGAGATATCACAGCTGCCTGATGGCTAAAACAAAAAACACAAGGAACAGCATGTGTTGGTGAGGCTGTGGAGAAAAAGGGACCCTGGTTCATTGTTGGTGGAACCAACTGGTGCAGCCACTGTGGAAAACAGTATGGAAGTTCCCCAAAAACTTAAAAGTAGAATTACCATATTATCTAGCAATTCCACTACTAGATATTTAACCAAAGAATATGAAAACACTAATTCAAAAAGATATATGCACCCCTATGTTTATTACAGCATTTTTACAATAGCTAAATTATAGAAGCAACCCAAATGTCCACCAAAAGATGAATGGACAAAAGTGTAAGAGAATGGAATATTACTCAGCCATAAGAATGAAGTCTTGCCATTTGCAACAACGTGGATGGATATAGAGGGTAAAATTCTAAGAAAAAATAATTTAGAGAAAGACAAATACAATATGATTTCACTCATATGGAGAACTTGAGAAACAAAACAAACCAAAAAAGGAAAAAGAGAAAATTAAAGGATAGATAGACTCTTAACTATAGAAAACAAACTGATGGCTACCAACGGTAAAGAGGGGAGGTGGTGGGGGATGGGTGAAATAGGTAAGGGGTTTAAGAGCACACTTATCAAGATGAACACTGAGCTATATATAGAATTGTTGAATCACTATATTGCACACCTGTCAACTCTGCTGGAATGAAAATTTTTACAAATTCCTCTAAAAAATTAAGCACTATCATTATATCAAAAAGGACTTGATTATTTCATAGATCTGCCTCTCATCCCAAAGCCTCCATTTATATTGTTTTGTGGTATTGTTTCCAGTTCATTCTGCCACATAGACAACAAATATTTATCAAGTTTTTATGATGTGACTATCATTATAGTGACCTTTGAGAAAGATAGAGAAGTATAGTATATATCTTCTTTCCTCAGTCAGTTAGTAAATGAATTGGGACACACACACACATAAATTAAATTACAATACAAAACTGTAATTAAGACGTATGATAAAACAATATTGGATTAGATGTCCACTTAGTGGCACAAAAAAACAGATGCAGAGTTCAGAGGAAGACTATTTACACTGTCAGGGAAGACTGAGGGAGAAAGGACTTTAACTGGGACACAAACAATTAATACAATTTGATAAATAGATTATGCAGTTTTCCAATAAATTTAAGGAATCTGTAAGGTCACAACCTAAGCCAAAATTCAGAGAAAAAAATTCATGTACATGTTCAGAAAATCCAGTTGAAAGCAGAAGTTGTATGTGTAGCACAGCAGCATTTTTTAAAAATAATTCCTTTTATTGCAAGGGACACATACCTAACTACAATGGGGGAATGAGGAATTCTTTTAACTTACTCAGTGGTGGAACTTGCTTCAGACAGATTTAGGACTATTCTTATTTTAATCATTATTATTTTAGGGCTGTCTATCGTTCTCCATCTCTCTCTTTGTTCCTCTTTGTGGTCTGATTTCAATCTGTAAATTGGCCGTCTGTGTAGGGTGGGAAAAATGGCCACATATTACCATATTCATACAGATTTCCCTTAGAAAGTTTTTTTTGGGGAAAAAGAACTTTTTCACAGCACCTGAATGTCAATTCAGGGAAGAAGAATGATTGGCTTGGTGGAGATCATGTATCAAATGGGCTAACTGCAGGAACCAGAGAAAACAGGAAGGTATTATAATTTTTTCAGCCTTCGTCATGTGTCTACCACCCTGTTGATCATTGTAGGGAAGAGGTGCACTGAAATTGAAAAAAGGATCTCTGTTACCTCCCCAAAGGTAACAGAGATCCTAATCAGGCAAAAAACCAACAGATTCCCCTATAATAATTGATATCAACCTTTTCCTTGGTTTTTTAGTTCAAAACATTTGAGGGGTATACTATAGCAATACACTACAAACAGTACCTATGAACAATTTCTAGGGTGATACATGAAGTCTGAAAAATTCCTTTAGTGATCCCCCTCCATGGTCCTAGAAGGTAGGTACACTCCCTCCTCTCACCATAATCACTATTATAGGAGGATAAAGCTGGGGAGATGATTCAAATCCAGACAATGGAGTACATTAAATGTACAGATAAGAAGACTGAATTTTATTGTATTTGTACTTAATACTGGCAGCTACTTGGATATCATCCTAGAAATTAATGTTTATACTCCCTTTTTAAAAATCCAGTATTTGTTAATTACTACTTGCAAAATTATGAGTCTTTCTCTCTTGCTTATGGTCGTCTCATGGAGAAACCTAAAACTAGAATATCCAATTAATGTGAGCTTCTCTCTCCTCCCTCATCCACACATTCCCATACCTCTCACATTTTCGCTATCCTATAGCTATGACCCAAAACATTCTGGAGAGTGTCAGAAGACTGTGTGGTTTTATTCTCCAAAGTTCCCCCATGTTCTTCCTTGTGTAGGTAAACAGCAATCTAACTTCACTGAGAAATGCTGAAGCATGTGACTAATCACATGTAAGACACACTGTCAGGGACAACAGGATGTAAGAATAAGTCCGATAAAACATTATGGTAAAAACAATGTCAGAGTACACTTGATTAAGAGTTATGAAATATAGGATATCAAAGTAAGTTCAATATAGCTATTGATGGAAATTGAATATTTATTATTACTGAAAGTAGGATGATGTAGAACAATGACAGCTTTACTTCCATATAATAGAGCTGAAAATACTCTCCAGTTTTGTAATCACGTGCTTGCTACCTGCATGCATTCGGGGTATTTGCTTTGTTCAATAATAAAATCAGCTAATTCCATATTTATGAATTGCCATGTTCTCTCAGATCTCCATTTTCTTTCCCACTGACCCCCACCCAAAGCCTGCATCTACTTACTTAGAAGTTTCAGTGGGTTCAGGGCAGCCCCGGAGGCGCAGCGGTTTAGCGCCGCCTGCAGCCCAGGTAGTGATCCTGGAGACCCTGGATCGAGTCCCACGTCAGGCTCTTTGTATGGTGCCTGCTTCTTCCTCTGCCTGTGTCTCTGACTCTCCCTCTCTCTGTCTCTATGAATAAATAAATAAATAATCTTTAAAAATTTTTTAAAAAAAAGAAGTTTCAGTGGGTTCAGGAGTCACTTTAAGAAAGTAAAGGAAGGGCATGTCAGAACAGTGAGTTGAGATAGTCTGAAGAACAGAGTAGACTCTGAGCCCCAAGGAAATCATTAATCACTTTGTGTCTGAGATAATCTAAAAACTAAACCAAAATTATTTGCTCAAAAAGATGTAGGCAAAGTGTTTCCAAAATTAATCCAGACCCCAAAAGAAACCAAATTGTTAATTGCAGAGTACTGAAACACTAAAATACCCATGAATTTTTTTTTAGCTTTTGTTAAACCAAATATTCTAGTCTGTCCTTATGAAATAACTCTCATCATCATGAATAATTAGATCAATATTTTAAAAGTGTAAAATGGATATACCAAAGTTACATTTTAATCTCTTGTCTCCTGTTTTATTCTTTTACTACTTATTTACATTGTTTCTTTTGTTTTATATAACACATGATATTAAAATACACACATATAACACATGATATTAAAATACACACTCTCTGGAGAAAAATAACTTTTAACTAATTCTGCTTTTAATTTTCTGGTGGCTATCACCACAATTCTAAATGATATGCTTAATTCATGGTTTGGAAAACTGTCTTTATATGGATGAATCCAAATTTTTTAACTCTAATCATTACTTCTTGACTGAGCTCTGGTCTCACAGAACCAGCTGCCCCCGTTGCATGCATAGTAAGCCCTACCAACTCTTTACCCTTCTAAAACAGAATTCTAGATTCCACTCTATTTCCTGCCCCAAACTAAGTTACATCATAGTCTTTCCCATTTCTGTAAATGGCACCATGATCAACTTGAGTGCTCATATTAAAAACCTAGGAGTTAGCCCTGATTTTTCTTTTTCTTCCTTCCTCTCTATTTAATTAATCAGCAAGTCATAAAATGCTGATTAAAATACATCTAGAATCTTTCCACTTGTATACCAAATTTCTGCTCCTCTTACTCCAAGCCACCATTGCTTCCTAACTGAACTAGTTAACTAGTTAACTAGTTTCCTTGTTTCAACCCTTGCCCCACTTCAATCCAATTCCTAAACAGTTCACCCTTGAACAATGCAGGCATTAGAGGTGCCACCCCCCACCTCCCCGGTTCAAAATCCACATGTAACTTTTTTTTTCTGCATATAGCTTTGGACTCCCCCAAAACTTACTAATAGACCACTGTTGACTGGAAGCCTTACCAATAACAAATAATAATAACACATATTTTGTATGTTATATATTTTTACATACTATATTCTTAAAATGAAGTAATCTAGAGAAAAAAATGTTGAGAAAAATCACAAGGAAGAGAAAATTCATTTACCATACTTTACCTATTAAAAAAATCTACATGTAAATGGACTCACAGTTCAAACCCATGTTATTCAAGGATAAATTGTATAGCAGCAAAATAAGTCTTTAAATTGTGAAGTCAGATCCTATTACTCTTCCTTTTAAAACCCTTCTACTATACTTAGAATAAAAAAAAATGCCTAATTGTGATCTACAGGTTCCTGCATGATCTGATTATTGCTAACTTCATATCTTACCATTCCTGTTTGCATCCCATGCTTCATTTGCATTGGTCTCTGTTCTGTCTTTCAGGCACCAAGAGGGACTTTATTGGAATGCTATCCTCCTGGTTTTTGTGTGACTTCCTTCTCATCCTTGAGCTCTTAGTTAGCAATCCTAAGGGCACCTGGGTGGCTCAGTGGTTGAGTGTCTGCCTTTGGCTCAGGTAGTGATCGTACGGTCCTGGGATCAAGTCCTGAATCAGGCACCCTTCTCCCTCTGCCTGATTCTCTGTCTCTCTGTCTCTGTGTGTGTGTGTGTGTGTGTGTGTGTGTGTGTGTGTCTCATGAATAAATAAACAAAATCTTAAAAAAAAAAACAAAAATTAAAAAATAAAGAAGCAGGGATCCCTGGGTGGCGCAGCGGTTTGGCGCCTGCCTTTGGCCCAGGGCGCGATCCTGGAGACACAGGATCGAATCCCACATCGGGCTCCCGGTGCATGGAGCCTGCTTCTCCCTCTGCCTGTGTCTCTGCCTCTCTCTCTCTCTCTCTGTGACTATCATAAATAAATAAAAATTAAAAAAAAAATTTTTTTTTAAAAAAGAAGCAATCCTTGCTTAATCCATCTGACTGCCTTTCCTCTTGCTTTCTCCTATAGGTGTTAGAAAGATAAAGACTTCATTTCTCAGCTGCCTTGTAGCTAGGGAAGGCCATACCACACAGTTTTGGCTGAGACATAAGCTTAAACCAGACTGTGGTCTCTTCTATTTCATCCTCCTTCTCTGGAATGCAGACAAAAAGCTAGCTGTGCAGCAAATTCCTGCTAAGAATGGCAGAACAGGGAGAAAGAAAGAAACTTTTTCCTTAATGGCATCAGATCCTGGCACCATATCAGTCATGAACTGAAAGCCCACACTTCATATTCCATGAGAAAAATAGCTTCTTTATTGTTTAAGCCACTGTTAATTAAGTTTTCTGGTCATCACAGATAAACATAATCCTTAATGATACAACAGCCACACTGGTTGATTTCTAACATGTCACCCTCTTTATTTACTTTCTAACACTTATACTTTATAACACTCATCTGGATCAGAATTACTTTGTTTACTAATTTTATTAGTTTATTATATATTTATCCCAGCCAAAAAAAAAATGCTGAGTGAATGTTAAATAAATCTCAGTAATTGTTACTTTATTGACATAATAATATCCTTGCTATGAAGGGTGAAAATTTAGCTTACCAACCCTCAAATAATTTTATTGTGTAATTACAGTTAGTTCCTTGAGGTAAACTTTTGGACTTAAACAGTTTTTAAGTCGCAACTTTTTCGGTACTATCTATTGACTTTCCATTATCTGACATGAAGAAATCAGCAATGCTGCATTCTCCCATTATCTCCAAATTCCATGACCTTTATTTACATTGGCAGGACTTAACATATTATAATCTTTTCTATACCTAAAATTAAGTCATCTGTACTTTGCCTATGGGTTGGTTCTACAAATCAGCAGTTTTGAAAGTTATTTTTATAGCTAATTTTATTCTAGAACAGAATTACATGGATCGACATGTAGAAATACTGTCCTTTGTCACTATTTTTAAATTAGAATACATGCCTTTTTGAAAAATGCAAAGAATATAGAAGACTGTAGAAAATAGTGAAAATGTACATACTCTTTTATAGGGTTTTAATTATTTATTAGAAGTGAGATTTCAGGGATCCCTGGGTGGCGCAGTGGTTTAGCGCCTGCCTTTGGCCCAGGGCGCGATCCTGGAGACCCGGGATCGAATCCCACGTCAGGCTCCCGGTGCATGGAGCCTGCTTCTCCCTCTGCCTATGTCTCTGCCTCTCTCTCTCTCTCACTGTGTGCCTATCATAAATAAATTTAGAAAAAAAAAAAAAGAAGAAGTGAGATTTCATTATATATATATTGTTTCATTATCTTTTTTTTTTTTTTTTTTTGCAGTATTATGGCCATCTTTTCATCTCTCTGGGTATCTATGTGTTGTATTTTCTTTAATCGATGATTAGCATTCCATATGTATGTTTGAAACAAGTTTTTTACCCGTATTGGAAAACTATTGAAATTGTTTCCTATCATTTACTGGCATATTAGTAAAATGAACACCCTTTATGTTATATTTGTAAAGGCATATGAGTAAGTTTCTGTAGGATACGTTTATTTAGTCAAAAGATAGGTGCATTATACACTTTTAAAAATATAGTAGAAACCTTCCCAGAGAAACTTTTGAATCAGTGCTATACAATAAAATATAATGCAATACAAATATAGAACTTTAAATTTTCTAGTAGCCACAAAAAGAAAAAGATAAAATTAATTTTCAGCATATAATTTATTTAATCCATTATGCCCAAAATATAATTTCAGCATGTAACCAAGATAAAAAATTATTAATGAGATATTTTAGATTCGTTTTACCATACTAAGCCTTCAAAATCTAATACATATTTTACTCTTGTAGAACATCTCAGTTAGATGCTAATTTTTTGTTAGAAATATTCAATTTATATTTAAATTTCACAAATATATAGTTATAAAGGTAGACTTACATATCCAAATTGTTCTAAATATACTTAAAAGTTTTTCAATGATTGAATTATTAGTTTTTAAATTTAACTTTAAATTATATTAAGTTAAGTAAGAAATTAAGTTCTGTTATACTCTTCTCAAGTTTGTTATACCCATCTCATTTTGAGCATTTAATAGCCAAGTTAGCTAATGGCTATGGTATTAGATAGCACAGAGAGAAATTAACCAGATTAACCAAAGTTTTCTATTCTCTCTGATATGACTAACAAAAAGCTGAATACTTGTAGCTAGGAAGCTACCCTTTGATAGCACTAACAACAGCATTATTTCCTACCAGCTAAGATTTATATTTACAAAACTGAAGTTGCATTGTTATGAAATACGGTTGATTTCTTTGTTTTCATTATTATAATTGTGCAATTTGGTCAACATTATAAAACACTAATGAAAAATAAATTCGTTGCTTTGAAAAAACTTAATAAAGGAACATTCACTTAATTAAAAAACCTATTGATTTAGAAGTTGGAAAGATGGCTGTAAATGTTGGAAAACACTGTAAAAATATAGAAGAATTCTGTACTCCTTTTGCTTGGTAAATTTGTTTAGGACAAAAACTGGAAATAACAGACAATTTGGAAGCTATCCATTGAAATAATCACAGAATTCTCCTCCTTTTAAACTGTTTAAGTAAGTAATTGCATCTAGAGTTTTACTAATATTTTATTTTTATGGTTTCATGTTATTCTCATAATACACTGAATTTAACTTGTTAATATTTTATCACTACTTTTGTACTTATTTTTATTTTTCTATGCCTGATTTCTAGTATCCAATGCATGCCGTGATGCCATTTGCATAGTTCTAAGAATTGCATAATGGGAGGCTCCATGTCAGATAGAAGATACGATGACAAACTGTGTTCTTCTCAGGCAATTGTTTCAATTTCCCTCAGACATACATGGCATAGCTATTCTTAGTCTCTAGTGGACATAAATAAATCAGAATAAACTGGTTCTTTTGTAAAAAAAATATATATATATATTTTATTTTATTCATTCATGAGAGACACACAAAGAGAGGCAGAGAATCAGGCAGAGGGACAAGTAGGCTCCCTGCAGGGAGCCTGACGCAGGACTCCATCCCAGGACCCAAGATCAAGACCTGAGCCAAAGGCAGACCCTCAACCACTGAGTCACCCAGGTGCCCCTAAACTGGTTCTTTATTTGGTGAATGGGAAGATCCTAAATCACTTTCTTCCTTTCTCCCAGTGTGAACTGGAAAAAAAGGCACATTTTCTTTTGTTCTTTCTATTGCCTAAAGTGTAGAGAAAATGAGTAGTATCATTTGAAATACTGTCTTAATAATGTTGATTAATCAATTTTCTGCTTTAATTTTATATCACTCTTTTTAGCAGCTTCATGTTTTTGGCTATAAATAACATATTTCCAGGCTACCACTAAAAAAAATGTAAAGAACTTTATTTCAATAAAGAGGATTAAGTAAAAAAAAGAAAAAGCTTGCACTATTGGCAGATAGAATTGAAAAATGAGTGTCATGATTTAGTAACCAGAGTAAAGCATACATTTCTTCCCGTTATCTTTTTTCAAATGGCTTTTTTCAAATAGCTTTTTTCAAACAGCCATTACAACAAAAATATTAAAATAATCTGACTTAACAATCAGACCATTAATATTTTGTATCATAAAATGTTTTAAAAAGAATTTTTTTAGAAGTTGCATGTTCAAGTGTTATTTCTTAAAATATGATGCATTAATAACATCTTAATATATTGGTAAGAACACAATGTTTCTGTATCACTAATAAAAGAAAATAAAAATATTATTTATCTAAGATTATAAAAAAAAGAAGTCCCTATACAGGTGATGGCAAGGCTGGTTTATGGTTTGATTATGCCAAAAAGGATCCAGGCTTTTTTTTTTTTTTTTATGAGTCATAGAGAGAGAGAGAGAGAGAGGCAGAGACATAGGCAGAGGGAGAAGCAGGCTCCATGCACCGGGAGCCTGACGTGGGATTCAATTCCGGGTACTCCAGGATCGCGCCCTGGGCCAAAGGCAGGCGCTAAACCGCCGCGCCACCCAGGGATCCCTGGATCCAGGCTTTTTTAGTGTTCTACTCTGTTGCCCTTGTGCTGAAGCTCTGGCTCTTCTCACTGTACAGCATGGCTGTTAAAGTTCCAAGCATCATGCCGTTTTGTAACAGCATCCTTGGAAGAAAAGATAAAGATGAAAGGAGATAGAGCCTTCTTCCTAGATCTCTCTCTCTCTCTTTTATCAGAAGGGATTATGTTCTGCAAAATTCCCAATAGATTTCTCTTTGTATTTCATTGCTCAGAATGGCATTATATGCTACCTCTGGTGGCAAGAGACTTTAAGAAAATGATTACCTCCGTAAAAAAAAAAAAAAAAAAAAAGAAAATGATTACCTCTTTTTCAGGCTCTAACTGCAGGTGGGCATAAAAAAGGGGTGTGGGGGCAAGGAATCAATTGGGAATGGCTAATAGTTAAACACTATGCCTTGCTCACTGCTCCATTTTTCTTTTAATTAATTAATATGCTTATGGGTTTTTTTCCTGTTTTTCCTTTGTGCTTATCCAATTTCATATCAATTCTCATTCACAGGACTTAGTATAACCATCCAAACACACTTTTAATGTTTTTCCTGATTTACTGAGTGTATCCCTGCCGGTCCCTTTTAACTTGCTTGGCTTTCTTTTGTGCCATCACTTTGAGGGCAAGTCTCAGCCTTTGTTTCTTTCTTTCTTTTTAAATCTTTATTTATTAGCCTCTATTTCTAATATAAACACCAGGTGGTCACCACATTCCAAATAGTTTATCACACTTGAGATGTTTTCAGTCACTTGCTTCAAAACACAATCTCATGAGATCAGACTCTCCATTCCCCCTGTTATTTCCAAAAACACACTTTATTACTCATGTTTCCATGGCATACTACTTCCCCTGGCAATATCAGATTAATCAAATTCCCTCTAACCATTACCCTGCCAGAGAGAAAGGTTCCAGGTCTGAATATTCTTTTCAGCCTCTGACTGTAGTAGAATTGACATTAGGAAACTACCATTTTAGCACAATTCATGTTTAGATGAAAGAGATTCATATGGAACCTAAGTTTGGATATAGATAAATATGGGTGTATCTTTAAATTGTATCACCACTCTGAAAGCATGGGTACAGAGAAAGTACAGAGAAAAAGGCAAAGGCTACTCCATTACAAAATCACTCAAAATGAACAACAGTAACATCACCTGTATGTGCCAAGAGCCAACTGTTCTCAGGATTAACTTCTGTGTAGAATACAATTTTTTAAAGGAAAAGTGATAAAAAAAAATATGCCAGTTTGAACTCCCCCCCCCGCCCATTAATCTCAAAAATATTTTCAACAATTACTTAGAATTTAGGCCAACAAAAGACTTTTTCAGAGGGACACCTGGGTGGCTCAGTGGTTGGGAGTCTGCCTTTGGCTCAGGTCATGATCCCGGGGTCCTGGGATGGAGCTCTGCATCAGGCTCCCTGCAGGGAGCCTGCTTCTCCCTCTGCCTGTGTCTCTGCCTTTCTCTGTGTATCTCTTGAATGAATAAATAAAATCTTTAAAATTTTTTTAAATAGTTTTCCAGAAAGGAATATTTCTTACTGACTTTATGACCTTGTTTAGTGTTGCTGAGCATGGTGACAATAAAAATAAGCAACTTTTAGTTAGTCATTCCTATTTCTAAATTCTCTACAGATAATTCTCCCTTCCATTGCCTGTACTTGGAGCTGATCATGACTTCTACCCCATCCTTGGTATGCTACTAGGGGAAATGAAGACATTTTGTATGTTCACATTGTGCCAAGAATTGTCTCAGTGTTTTACATAAAATATATCAGAGGTAGATATTCTGATTATGGATGAAAAAAAACTAAAACCAAGTAAAGTTAAATAAAGTTTGTGAAATAATTGGAAAAATCCAGAATAAGACAGATCCATCAGGTTCCAAAGCCCATGCTCCCTAATGAATACCAACTAGCTAAAAGGAGTCATGGGACTTGGAGTCTCATCCAAAACCTCCTATTCCTGATCTGAAAAAGAGCAGGCATGGGTGAACTGATTCTTATGATCTCTTTTAGCTAAAAAAAATTGAACTTTCTTTTTTGGGTGCTCCCTGTGGGTCGGTCATGGAGGTAAGCATGTTACATATGTTATTTATTTAAAAACAAAAGCTAACAAAATTAGTCAAGTAGGGGAAGAAATTGAAATGCAGAGAGGTTAAATAACATGTTGAAGGACTGAAACCACACTTGTGTGAGCCAAGTCAAATTTTTATCCTTCCAAAGACATTGACAGTCTTGATATTTCTGTCTTGCTTGTACTTCCATCTGGTTATCCTATAATATGGTTAGACTACAGCAGTAAAAAGATAGTTACATATCCTATCTTCATGGAGCAAATTATCTTACATGTAGAAAAGGTTATAGACTAAACTTAGATTCTTACCTTCTTTCTATAGCTGAATGGGATGTCATTAGCAAGTACTGAATTAATAGAGAATTTCCTTACTGATGTGCAGTCCTGGCCAGAAGCCAAGTCAGCTTTTTTCATCTCTGGGCATAGGCTGGCAAATGCAAGGTGCCAAAGCTAAACTTTACCTACTTCAAGTTTTGCCAGGGAACAGCCCTGTTTGCTCCCAGCTCAACACAAGCTCATAAAATCTATTCCTGTCCTGTGGCACTTGAGCATATGCAGCTCATTGGGAATTTGTCTGGACTAGCTGGACAAATAAAGGTGAGAACAGAGATGAAAGGATAGACTCAAGGATCATTATGAAGAAAAAACTGAGAGTGTTTGGTGAATGACTGGATGTGGACACCAAGGGAAAAAGAAAGAATTTGACACAAGATGATCCGCTTTTAGCCTGGGTGGTTTGAGAATAGTTATCATCTGATAGAAATATCAGCTAACAAGACAATTTGGGACATGCTTTAGATAAACTGATAAGGACACCTACAAGGAAACATGGAAAGAAACATGTTCAATATCACCAAATTAGGGTAAAAAATGACATTCATGCTCCTTATAATATTTGAATAAAAGTATACATAGTCCTCTCTCCCACAAAATCTTGAATCCCATAATAAAGCACTCAGTCTCATATGTGATTCTAGATACTAATAGAGGAAAAAGTAGAAAATTTAGTCAACTCCCTATAGGGTTTCTGTTTTTTGTATCTCCTATCTAGCATTACTGAGAACTGTTATATAAAGGCACCATTATGAGTCTTTCACATGTATTTGTTTCTTTAATCTTCACAACAAACCAATGAGAAGGAGCTATCATCACACCCATATTGCTTACAAAGACACTGAAATCCAAAACCAGGAGTTATGCACAACATATTTAGATTTAGAGATCTGTCTTTCCTTATCTCTTGTACTCTGCTGCCTCTATCCTCATGGACAGCTCTGGCACCTGGTGATGCTGCTGGGAACAAGCAGTAGAACAACTTGTCACAATGCTTTTTCCCTGCTGAGAGTTCGCTGGTGATCTAAGGCCTGCCTGATCCCTAGTACAGCATAGTAGAAACCCAATACAGTCCTGGTTTGCTGCCCAAATTCGTAATGACTAGGGCATTTATTGCCACCAAAATCTAAGATCCCAGAGCCTATGTGAGTCCCAATGCAATGAAGATAAAAGATTCTCTTCTCTGCTCTTACTGGAAAAACACATTTCTCAGAATATGTCCCTGCATCTAGCCTGGGTATCCAATGTAACAGTTTTTCAGAAACTGATTATTTTTGGTATGTGCACACACACACACACACACACACACACATGCCTACTCTCAAGAAGTATATATAGAATAGATCCAGGGTTTCCAGCCTTCTCCCAGGAAAACGGAGGCCCTGGAGTTATGTCCCAGACATCTGGGGAAACTTGGTGTCTAATTCTTGGCATTAAAACCATGGGTTCTAATAATGTTGAACTTCAAGGAAAAAGCAATCTAATATCTCCATATCTTTGCTCCCAGGGTCCTCTTTACTCCTATGTAAATTTATTCACCTTCCTGATTTCTTTCATCTTATTTTAAGCATATTAAGTAATTTCAGAAAGGATGATATGTGTTCCAAGAACAAAAAGTAGCTAATTGTTTCACATTCACATACATAAAATAATCAAGTTATCATTCCAAAACAAAGGTCCACCCACAAGTAAAAGAAACCATTGACATATTTGATATGATCATTTCTTCACTTAACAAATAATTCTTAAAACCTTCCCTGTTGCATATACATCCTACTTAGGAATGGAACTTAATTAAGAGGTGAGAGTGTGCCAGCACATCTTATCAGGAAATTCTTTCTTAGAATTAACCGAAATCCCTGAATAACATAGTTCACTAAAATGAATATAACTAGAATCATCTAGAATAGTTCAATAAATATTTGTTAGATATCTATGAATCAAGCACATGTGCCAGATGATGGTAGTATGAAGATGCAGATATCATTCTAGTCATTAAGAATCATTTTGTCACAGCCATTAGAATGGCTATTAATACAAAAACTAAGAAGAAAGAAGAAGAAAGTAATAGCCATTAGAATGGCTATTATTACAAAAACTAAGAAGAAACTAAGAAAGTAATGGCTGGCAAGAATATGATAAAACTGGAACACTTCTGGAGGGGATGGGGCAATATGGTGGAAGAGTAGGGTCCCCAATTCACCTGGCCCCACTAACTTATCTAAGTTACAACTTAGATAACTTTCAAGTCATCCTGAAAATCTATGAGTTCGACCTGAGATTTAAAGAGAGACACCTGGAACACTAAAGAGAGAAGGGTTTTCACTTCCAACAAGAATTATCTAGGGTGAGATTTACTTAGGTTGTGGTTGATATTCTTGACACAGTGCACTCATACAGCCACTCTGCACTGAACAAAATGACTAGAAAGAAGAACTCACCACAAAAGAAAGCATCAGAAACAGTACTCTCTACTACAGAGTTACAGAATTTGGATTACAAGTCTATGTCAGAAAGCCAATATAGAAGCACAATTATAAAGCAACTGGTGGCTCTGGAAAAAAGCATAAAGGAATTAAGAGACTTCATGACTGCAGAATTTTGATCTAATCAGGCTGAAATTAAAAATCAATTAAATGAGATGCAATCCAAACTGGAGGTACTAATGATGAGGGTTAATGAGGTAGGACAAAGAGTGAGTGACATAGAAGACAAGTTGATGGCAAGGAAGGAAGCTGAGGAAAAAAGAGAAAAACAATTAAAAGACCATGAGGAAAGGTTAAGGGAAATAAATGACAGCCTCAGAAGGAAAAATCTACGTTTAATTGGGGTTCCAGAGGGCACCGAGATGGCCAGAGGGCCAGAGAGCATATTTGAACAAATCATAGCTGAGAACTTCCCTAATTTGAGGAGGGAAACAGGCATTCAGATCCAGGAGATAAAGAGGTCCCCCCCTTCCAAAATCAGTAAAAACTGTTCAATACCTTGACATTTTATAGTGAAACTTCTAATTCCAAAGCTGAAGAGATAATCCTTAAAGCAGCAAGAGACAAGAGACCCCTAACTTATATGGAGAGAAATATTAGATTAACAGCAGATCTCTCTACAGAGACCTGGCAGGCCAGAAAGGGCTGGCAGGATATATTCAGGGTCCTGAATGAGAAGAACATGCAGCCAAGAATACTTTATCCAGCAAGGCTCTCATTCAGAATACAAGGAGATATAAAGATCTTCCAAGATAGAAACTGAAAGAATATGTGATCACCCAACCAGCTCTACAAGAAATATTTTTTTTTCTACAAGAAATATTAAGGGGGACTCTGTAAAAGAAAGAGGATGCCCAAAGAAATAATCCACAATAACAGGTACTGAATAGGTATTATGATGACTGTAAATTCATATCTTTCAATAGTAACTCTGAATGTGAATGGCCTTAATGATCCCATCAAAAGACACAGGGTTTCAGACTGGATAAAAAAGCAAGACCCATTTATTTGCTGTCTACAAGAGACTCATTTTAGACCTAAGGACACTTACAGCGCAAAAATGAAAGGTTGGAGAACCATTTACCATTCAAATGGTCCTCAAAAGAAAGCAGGGGTAGCAATCCTATAACAGATAAATTAAAGTTATCCCAAAGACTGTAGTAGGAGATGAAGAGGGACACTATATCATACTTAAAGGATCTATCCAACAAGAGCACCTAAAAATCATGAATATTTATGCCCCTAGTGTGGGAGCTGCTAAGTATATCAATCAATAACCAAAATAAAGACATACTTAGATAATAATACACTAATACTGGGAGACTTCAACACAGCGCTTTCTGTAAATGACAGATCCTCTAAGCACAACACCTCCAAAGAAACAAGAGCTTTAAATGATACACTGGACCAAATGGATTTCACAGATATTTACAGAACTTTATATCCAAACACAACTGAATACACATTCTTCTCAAGTGCACATGGAACTTTCTCCGGAATACGCCACATACTGGGTCACAAATCAGGTCTCAACTGATACCAAAAGATTGGGACTGTCCCCTACATAATTTCAGACCATAAGGATTTGAAACTTGAACTCAATCACAAGAAGAAATTTGGAAGAAACTCAAACACGTGGAGGTTAAAGAGCATCCTGCCAAAAGATGAAAGAGTCAACCAGGAAATTAGAGAAGAATTAAAAATATTCATGGAAACTAATGAGAATGAAGATACATCCGTTCAAAATCTTTGGGATACAGCAAGAGCAGCCCTAAGAGGGAAATACATCACAATACAAGCATCCCTCAAAGAATTGGAAAAAACTCAAATACACAAGCTAACCTTGCACCTAAAGGAATTAGAGAAAGAACAGCAAATAAAACCTATACCAAGCAGAAGAAGAAAGTTAATAAAGATTCAAGCAGAACTCAATGAAATAAAGACCAGAAGAACTGTAGAACAGATCAACAAAACCAGGAGTTGGTTCTTTGAAAGAATTAATAAGATAGAGAAGCCATTAGCCAGCCTTCTTAAAAACAAAAGAGAAAAGACTCAAATTAATAAAATCACGAATGAGGACAGCCTGGTGGCTCAGCGGTTTACTGCCACCTTCAGCCCAGGGCCTGATCCTGGAGACCCGGGATCAAGTCCCATGTTGGGCTCCCTGAGTGGAGCCTGCTTCTCCCTCTGCCTGTGTCTCTGCCTCTCTCTCTCTCTCTCTCTCTCTCTCTCTCTCTCTGCGTGTGTGTGTGTGTCTCATGAATAAATAAATAAAATCTTTGAAAAAATAAAATAAAAATTAAAAAAATAAGATCATGAATGAAAAAGGAGAGATCACAACCAATACCAAGGAAATTCAAACGATTTTAAAAACATATTATGAGCAGCTATATGCCAATAAATTAGGCAATCTAGAAGAAATGGACACATTTCTGGAAAACCTCAAACTACCAAAACTGCAATAGGAAGAAATAGAAAACCTGAACAGGCCAATAACCTGGGAGGAAATTGAAGCAGTCATCAAAAACCTCCCAACACACAAAAGTCCAGGGCCAGATGGCTTCCCAGGGGAATTCTATCAAACATTTAAAGAGGAAACATACCTATTCTACTAAAGCTGTTCCAAAAGATAGAAAGAGGTAGAATATTTCCAAACTCATTTTATGAAGCCAGCATCATTTTAATTCCAAAACCAGACAAAGACCCCATCAAAAAGGAGAATTATAGACCAATATCCCTATGAACACAGACGCAAAAATTCTCAACAATATGCTAGCCAATAGGATCCAACAGTACATTAAAAATATTATTCACCATGATCAAGTGGGATTTATCCCTGGGATGCAAGGTTGGTTCAACACTCATAAAGCAAACAACGTGATAGATCATACCAACAAAAGAAAAAAAAAAAGAACTATATGATCCTCTCAATAGAAGCAGAGAAAGCTTTTGACAAAATACAGCATCTATTCCTGATCAAAACTCTTCATAATGTAGGGATAGAGGGAACATTCTTCAGCATCTTAAAAGCCATCTATGAAAAGCCCACAGCAAATATCATTCTCAATGGGTAAACACTGGCAGCCTTTCCCCTAAGATCAGGAACACGACAGGGATGTCCACTCTCACCACTGCTATTCAACATAGTACTAGAAGTCCAAGCCTCAGCAATCAGGCAACAAAAAGAAATAAAAGGCATTCAAATTAGCAAAGAAGTCAAACTCTCCCTCTTTGCAGATGACATGATACTGTACATAGAAAATCCAAAAGACTCCACCCCAAGTTGCTAGAACTCATACAGCAACTCGGCAGTGTGGCAGGATACAAAATCAATGGCCAGAAATCAGTGGCATTTCTATACACTAACAATGAAACTGAAGAAAGAGAAATTAAGGAGTCAATCCCATTTATAATTGCACCAAAAGCATAAGATACCTATGAATAAACCTAACCGAAGAGGTAAAGGATCTATACCCTGAAAACTACAGAACACTTCTGAAAGAAATGGAGGAAGATGGAAAAATATTCCATGCTCATGGATTGGAAGAATGAATATTGTGAAAATGGAAATGCTACCCAGGGCAATTTACACATTCAATGCAATCCCTATCAAAATACCATGGACTTTCTTCAGAGAGTTGGAACAAATCATCTTAAGATTTGTGTGGAATCAGAAAAGACTCCGACTAGCCAGGGGAATATTGAAAAAGAAAACCATATCTGGGGGCATCACAATGCCAGATTTCAGGTTGTACTACAATGCTGTGATCATCAAGACAGTGTGGTACTGGCACAAAAACAGACACATAGATCAATGGAACAGAACAGAGGACCCAGAAATGGGCCCTCAACTCTATGGTCAACTAATATTCGACAAAGCAGGGAAGACTATCCACTGGATAAAGGACAGTCCCTTCAATAAATGGTGCTGGGAAAATTGGACAGCCATGTGCAGAAGAATGAAACTAGACTCTTACACCATTGACAAAGATAAACTCAAAATGGATGAAAGATCTAAATGTGAGACAGGAATCCATCAAAATCCTAGAGGATTTTTCCACAGGCAACACCCTTTTGAACTTGGCCACAGCAACTTCTTGCAAGATACATCCATAAAGGCAAAGGAAACAAAAGCAAAAATGAACCATTGGGACTTCATCAAGATAAAAAGCTTCTGCACAGCAAAAGATACAGTCAACAAAACTAAAAGACAACCTACAGAATGGGAGAAGATATTTGCAAATGACCTATCAAATAAACGGCTAGTATCCAAGATCTATAAAGAACTTATTACACTCAACAGCAAAGAAACAAACAATCCAAACATGGAATGGGCAGAAGACATGTACAGAAATTTCACCAAAGACATAGACATGGCCAACACGCACTTAAGAAAATGCTCCACATCACTGGCCATCAGGGTAATACAAATCAAAACCACAATGAGATACCACCTCACACCAGTGAGAATGGGGAAAATTAACAAGACAGAAAACAACAAATGTTGGAGAGGATGTGGAGAAAGGGGAACCCTCTTGCACTGTTGGTGGGAATGTGAACTGGTGCAGCCACTCTGGAAAACTGCGTGGAGGTTCCTCAAAGAGTCAAAAATAGAACTACCCTATGACCTAGCATTTGCAGTGCTGGGGAGTTACCCCAAAGATACAGATGCAGTGAAACGGCAGGACACCTGCACCCCAATGTTTATAGCAACAATGTCCACAATAGCCAAACTGAGGAAGGAGCCTCGGTGTCCATCGAAAGATGAATGGATAAAGAAGCTGAAGTGTATGTATACAATGGAATATTACTCAGCCATTAGAAATGACAAATACCCACCATTTGCTTCAACGTGGATGGAACTGGAGGGTATTATGCTGAGTGAAATAAGTCAATCGGAGAAGGACAAACATTATATGTTCTCATTCATTTGGGGAATATAAATAATAGTGAAAGGGAATAGAAGGGAAGGGAGAAGAAATGGGTGGTAAATATCAGAGAGGGAGACAGAACATAAAAATTCCTAACTCTGGGAAATGAACTAGGGGTGGTAGAAGGGGAGTAGGGCGGGGGGGTGGGGGTGAGTGGGTAACGGGCACTGAGGGGGGCACTTGATGGGATGAGCACTGGGTGTTATTCTGTATGTTGGCAAATTGAACACCAATAAAAAAATAAATTTATTATTAAGAAAAATTCATGAAAGGGAATAAAGGGGAAAGGAGAGAAAATGAGTGGGAAATATCAGTGAGGTTGACAGACCATGAGAGACAAATATCCCTGGGAAACGAGCAAGGGGTAGTGGAAGGGGAGGTGGGAAGGAGGATGGGGTGACTGGGTGACAGGCACTGAGGGGGGCACCTGACGGGACAAGCAGTATATGTTGGCAAATTGAACTCCAAAAATATATATATGTGTATATATATATATATATATATACAAAAAAAACCCTAAAAAACAAACAAACTGGAACCCTTCTGTATTGCTGCAGAGATATATAATGGTACAACCACTGTGGAAAATAGTGGCCAGTTCCTCAAATAATTAAAAATGACTTACCATATAGTGCAGCAACTCCACTTCTGGATATATACCCAAGTGAATTGAAACAGGGACTTGAACAGATATTTACACACTTATGTTCATAGCAGTATTATTCACAATAGCCAAAGGTAGAAGCAACCCAGATGTCCATCAACAGATGAAAGGATAAACAAAATGTGGTATACACATACAATGGAATAATAATCAGTCTTAAAAAGGAAGAAAAGTTGACATACAACAAAATGGATGAACCTTAAAGACTATGCTAAATGAAACAAACCACACACAAAAGGACAACTATTGCATGACCCCACTTACATAAAGTACCTAAGAGTAGTCAAATTCATAGACATAGAAAGATTGGTGGTTGCCAGGGGATGGGAAGAGGAGGAGTCGAGAGTGGGGAATTATTGTTTAATGGATCTGGGGCTTCAGTTTGGGAAGATGAAGAGTTCTATGGAGGGTGGTAGTACTCATGGCTCTACAATGTGAATATTATGTATATTTTACCACAATTTTTAAGTTTCAAAATTCAATAAAAACACCACATTTAGTCTGGTGTGGGAGAAAGATTGACAAACAAGCAATTGCATAGTAGTCGGTGATTGGTAAGGCAGTGATATGCGGCATCCATGCTGCATCCTAAATTCAGAGTGTGCATGCTAAACACTTTCCACAAGTAGCCCTTTTATTTAAAGTCAAAAGTAAGGACCAAGGTGTTACCATTTTGAAGTGTTAACTATTGAGCTCCATTCAGTCCACTATGATTCAGGACTCCTATACCTGGCAGTTCAAAATCAGATAACAAAGGTTAACAAATTCTGGGCTCTCAAGTTCCAAAGCCAAAAGAGGGGCAGAAAATATTTAGAAGATTCAAGTCCCCTCCTCAACACACACACACACACACACACACACACACACAGATTCCCAAACTAGGTAAAGATTCCACAGGGTGGAGGATAGAGGGGAGAGAAATGATCAGAATACTGGGAATTGGAGTTTAGATACTGAACAATTTGCCTGGACAATTGTTTGTGGCATAGAGTATCACAGGGACTAGTGAGAAACAGCATCTGGGAGGAGAGCCAGTGCCTGTCTCATGTTTTCAGTGCTCAGACACATTTTAGTCTACATCTACTGGGAACTAAATGCACAACACCTGCTCTGAAGAGCTACCTTAGTTGCCCTTCTCACTGATGATAGACAGCAGGGTAGTCCAGCAGGAATGATGCCTATGTGCATTCAAAACTTGCTCAATCCCCATCTTATCTACCCTATTTAGATTAATCTCCCCCTATGAGCTTAGGACTCTTGTATCTCCCTGAAAGAAAGGGTAGAGCTCTGAGTAACTAACAGTGATAAGGGAAGGGGAAAGAAAGAAAATTTGACCTAGGACATGATGGGTGGAATAAACTCAAGATCTCCTATCCATCTGTATCAGTGTTGGAACAGAGATCAGCTTAGTTCTGTAACGGTTATAACATAATTAGAAAGCTTAAAGTGTTAAAAGCAAAAAGTCTGAGTACCACACATTAGAAATTTAAGGAGATATTCTGTAGAGGACTCCTTAGAAAAAATATAACAATACTAATGTTTAAATACTGAAATCCATGCTAGGGCTCTTTTGGATGGGAGAACTAAAAGAGACCCCTCTACAACAAAGCAATGTCACCAGGACCATGTTCTTGATTCCTAGAAAACTCTTAGTTGGTTAGATACATTTATAGATACAAATTACAAAGTCACAGGGCATAACATTGTAGGGAGTCACAGTCAGGAGCATTAAGGGGGTTGGAAGAAATCAGGACAAATTATTGGGGCCCAGAGGTTTGGAAAGGGATCCAGCACTGACCACACTGCATTATCAAAACAAATCCCCTGAAAAAACTTTCAAACCATCTGCCCAAATTTACTCTTGCAGCTCTAGTTACAGACTTGACTCCTCTGAGATCAAGAGGGAAAACAGAAAGAAATCAAGCTGGTATGTCTAGTCCCTAAAATCTCTGAACAAGGGTCAGTCATGCATCTTTGATAGGCCTATATCAATACTTTGCTCTTCATTAAAAGAGGTCAGCTGAATGCAAGATAATGGAACTCCCATGACCTATTGACTTTGTTTCATCATTAACTGAAAATATCCCTAAGCCAAATGTGACCAATTTCTTTCTTATTATTCACACAGTACTCAGTAGACTCCAGCTTCTTGGAATTCTAAATCTCTTAGCAATAATTTAACAGTAATACCACAATGTCTCATTGTTCTCTAGTGAGAATCATCTCCATGTGATTCTTCACAAGTCCATTATTCATTCTTTTCCTTTCCTTCTGGCTGTTCTTTCTCTTCCCCATGGCAACTCCAAATTATTAAGTTTCTCATGGTACCAAATAAAAGCAAATGGCTAGAAATGGGAAACTGTCTTGTGTGGATCTTGTTTCCTGTGTAAATACTCACCAGAGAGTAGACTCCTTTAGCAGCCCAATTTTAGAAATATTTGAATTAGTATATTGTGTGTTGATTCCATTGAACCAGTGGACTTGCTATTTAAGTGTAAAAAGATAAAATACTATATAGTTTATAGTATTTTATTTATTTATAAAATACTATATAGTTTATAGTATTTTATTTATTTGAAATAAAGTTTAAGTATTAATGTCTAATGAGTTAGATCACCTAAGAATCATGTTCATTAGCTTCAGGTGAATGTTGCATTAAAACTATTTGCATTGCCCACCTATGAAACCTTGATAGATAAAACAAGTGACTAGGGACATACTTAATCTATGAGTGTTTGCAATACAAAAATTTTCTCTTGGGTGTAACACTTATCCATGGATTATATTCAGTTAGTAAATAGTGATTGAATACTACATCTAAGGAATAGAAAAAATAATACATGTTTTTACCCCAGGGAGTTTGCAAATTCATAATCATAGATGGTAGATAATACTTTTAAGTAATTTTAATACAAATCAGTTGCAGCTCTTTATAGGTCACAAGATGTTAGAATCTAAAGTCAATTTCTAGGTAGCAAAAAAATGTAGCCAAAATATACCTTGAAAATCTCTTAAATTATCCATAAGGTACAATATATACCCAGTATAACATAGTATTTTAAATATGTAATGTACATTTTAATATGAAATATAATAAAGAGCAAACATGCAAAAGTTGTTTAGGTTGTAGTATGTTACATATGTTATTTCATATAAAGTAACCGCTATTTGGTTTAAGTGTTTACACCCTAATATAGTTTCTTCCTTATATATAGGCATTTATATTATAGCGACATTTTAGAAAATTGCTTGGGGAGTTTTGGCATGATATAAAACACATAACAATTGTTCTTCTCTAATATAATGGGAAATATATTTTCTGATTAGCATTTTCATTCAGAGCTTCTGAGTTTTAGAGATTGTTTCCAGACATTAAGTACAGATGCCAGTATTTCTCAATGGAAAAATGATAGAAAGGTAGCGATTGAACTGTAATCTCATAAACTTGATTTCATGAAAACTCATAGTAGTGCTTCAGGCTAAAGTAAAAGACATTGAAGTGAATAAATACAAAAGTGCCAAACATCTGGAACATAGTTATATGATAGGACTTGATATGCATAGAGAAGTAGAGAAGCAGGGCTTCATCAGGAAATTTTAGATCACAAAGTGTTTTGGATTCCAGGTTAAGAGGTTGAGAATATAATAGGTAACAGAGAGTCTCATTTATATAGTTTTTATATATTGATTATTTTTATGGGGAATCCAAAAATTACCTTGGGTGAGAGGAGGGTTAACACTAGAAACAATCTAGTCAATAGAGCTTTTTTGGAACAAAATGATTTAGTCTTGGTTTAAACCCACAGGTGCCCCCTACTGATGAGGAAAAGATGACAGCACAGAGGAACTATATGATCAATTCATCTGGAGCTGGAATAACCATGGATGAAATAATTTTCCTCAGAATGAAATAATAAAAAATATCCTCAAGCAAAGTTCTCCAATACCTGAGAACATTATTCTCTGAAAAATAGAGGATATTCAATAAAAGTTCAGATGGAGGGCTAAGACCAAGAGGAGAGATTTCTTCTCTAATTGTTAGAGGACATTAGTTCAGTGATTCAGAGACTTGTGGAGAAAGTAAAAGTATAAATCTTTATTTTAAACACCTTTAAAAATCTGAAAATAGTTTGGAAAAGTATTTATAACTTTTAAGAAAGCCAAGTTGGAAGCATTCCAGTCTCATATGACTGCAGCTCAAAATATTCCTAGGTGCTGTCTAGCACCATCATAAAGTATACTTATGAGGCAAATAAAGCATATAATTTAAATCTTAAACAGGAGAAACAAGGCAAGACTCTGTTCTCATTCTTTGGAAAAGAGCATTATTATTATACCACATCAGAAGATGAGCCCTCTATAGCACACTTCATGTTCTCCTGCTGTGTCTTTTCTCCTTACAATTCCTTCCTCTTCCTTTATGTTTGATCCCTTTCCTCTAGAAATGATAAGGGACATAAATGGTTCAATATTTGCGGAAGAAGAAGTGAGAAAGTATTTCCTTCTCCCCCTTTGCACTAAGTTCTCATCAATTACTTTTGGCAATTTGGTAGCCAGTTTTGAAAATAACCAGCTGTATGCTCACTTAGATAAATTAATGCTTCTGTGCCTCACTTTCCTTATGTATAAAATGAAGAGGATGGAATATGGTCTTTAACATCCTTTCCAACTGTAAATTCAAAAGTACTACTTAGGGGTATCTGGGTGGCTCAGTGGTTGAACATCTGCCTTTAATTCAGGTTGTGATCCTGGAATCAAGTTCAGCATCGAGCTCCCCACAGGGAGCCTGCTTCTCTCTCTGCTTATGTCTCTGCCTCTCTGTGTGTGTCTCTCATGAATAAATAAATAAAATCTTTAAAAAAAACACTACTTGGAATTGTAGAACTCAAGATGAGCCAACTCCTAAAAATATTGTTTTTCTTCAAGAGAAAAAAACTGAACTGGAATCGACTTTTGACGGGTTATAATTATTTCTATTCCATTTTAATTTCTCCTTATTTGAAGTCTGAAAAAAAACAGCCTACATTTCAGAGATAGATGGAGCTTTAAATTTTTTTAAATATTTTTATTATTATTATTTATTCATGAGAAAGAGAGAGAGAGAGAGAGAGAGGCAGAGACACAGGCAGAGGGAGAAGCAGGCTCCATGCAGGGAGCCCGATGTGGGACTTGATCCGGGGTCTCCAGGATCACGCCCCAGGGCCGAAGGTGGCACCAAACCACTGAGCCACCGAGGCTGCCCTGGAGCTTTAAATTTACACAAGTGACAATTTTCCAAAATAAAGTAATTTTTTTCTGGTCCTAATAATATTTAAACATGAATGTGTGACTTTTATGGTCCTATATATTCAAGAATTTTTGCTATTTGATTCAATATTACACATATTAGTTTCAAATTTTCAGCTTTTAAACAAATTTTTATCTCTCTTAAAAAGATTTGGAATTCTCTTTATTTCTCAAAGATCCCTGTCTTTGTATTTCTACTCTATTCACTTCTAAAAGTATTACCCATTTGTTCTCATACATTTTTTGTTTGTTTTCTTTTGTCTCTTACATAAAAGCAGTAAGTTTACTGATTGTGAAATTAAATTTGCCAAATTTAATACTAAAACCCTTTAAAAACCCTTTAATTCAGCAAGCGTGACTGCTCGAAATCTTTAAGAATGTTTTGTATGGTCTGGTTATAGTCTCATAGGGGCATTAAGGAAAGGAATAGGTGATAAGACAACCTGGAACTGACCATTTCATAAGCAGGTATTTATGGAAATATAGAAATATAAAAAGTCAAGTCATAAGCAATTGTAGTAAAGGCTACATAGATGGCAAAATGCTCATCTATTGTTTTTGCCAACTCAGCATCTAATTCCTCTTTTGAAAACTACCACGTTTTCACTTGAAGAATCCTCCCTCCTTCACTCTCAGCCTAGTAGTTCAAGGGCTCTAGGGAGAGCCTGTGTATCAAATCTGGACAATTACAGCACTGCCTCCTTCAGGCCACAGAGGTTAGTACCAGGATGGGCAAGTAACTCAAGACAAAATGAAATGTTAATCTGTGTTCTTGTCTCAACTCCAAAATTTTCTAACTCTACTGTTATTTAAGTTCCTTGAAGTTGTGGTTATTTTTTTTCTTCTTTGAAAGAACAACTATATTACCTATCAACTTATCTCATAAAATTCTTCTAAGGAGGAAATGAATTAATATACAACTTATCAAAGTGTTTCTAAGCACGATGTATAATAAAAGCATATGAAATTATGACATGCATAGTTGAAATTAAAAAATACATACCTTACATATATAATGCTATTATATTAAAAATAATATGTAAATGTGCTTTAAAAAGCAAAATGCAATATATAAACACAAGGTCATGGTTGATATGATGCTATAATAGCATCATAGCAGGTTTGCTATTAAGAACCAGGGCATGGGTTTACTGAAGTTGGGGATAAATTCATATTATCTGAGCCCATTAATTCATTTATTTTTCAAGGATTTATTGAACACACTATGTGCCAGGTACATTCACTGGGGTCACACAAAGGCTATACTGGATATGCATATTGTATTATACATACATACACATATGTATCAAGAAAAATGTTTATTTAACATATATATGTATGTATACATATATATTACACATATATACACACATATGTATCAAGAAAAAATGTTATTTAACATACGTTCTCCCATGACACATACACAAAAGTAAATAATATATAAAGAACTATAGCTGTTTCTGCCTTCTACTTTTTTTCAAAGATTTTATTTATTTATTCATGAGAGAGAGAGAGAAAGAGAGAGAGAGGCAGAGACACAGGCAGAGGGAGAAGCAGGCTCCACGTAGGGAGCCTGACGTGGGACTCGATCCCAGGACTCCAGGATCATGCCCTGGGCGGAAGGCAGGCACTAAACTGCTGACCCACCCAGGGATCCCTGTGTCTTTGCCTTCTAAAGGAATTAACCATATCGGGGTGGGGGGGAGTCCTTGAATAAATATCTGAGTTTGGCAATCATTAAGGAAAATGTCTTCATTTGAAGTTTCCATATGTTTTCTACTGTTAAATGATAGAGTTCTCAAGGGAGAGCCCTTTGCTTATCAGAAACTTTAATGAGTTTGGAGATATGACAAGTAGGGCCACAGTTTAGATTTGGATCATTATAGTAAAAGTCACACTTATATGTGGCAAACAATGCCCAAGTCATGTACTACAATAACTCAGTGAATGTACATCACAGCACAATTGAAGAGTTACTCCTATCATCCTCACTAGAGAGTAACCAGAGTTATTCCTATCATCCTCACTAGAGAGTAACCAGAGTAACCGTAATATCATTATACAGCTTGAAAGTGACAAAGCTGGGGTTTGAACCTGAGCTCTCAAACCTTTGCCCTTAAATAGTACATGGGATTGCCTCCTTAGGTGCTTTATCAAGTCAGAGGGTAATATTATGAGAGACATTAGAAAGAAAGTGTAAAAATAGAAACCCACTAACATGGCCAGACTATTGAGATCCATATGAAAAGATATCCAGCTAAAATTCTTTAGCAGCAGGTATGACTGATGAGCTTTATAAAAGACTTTTATTGAAATTTAATGAATATACCAGTCAGTTCATCCATTTAAAGTGTGCTATTTACAAAAAGACAAGAAATAACAAGTATTGGCAAGGATATAAAGAAAAAGGAACCCTGGCAGTGGATATGTAAACTGATAACAGCCACTGAAAGTATGGAGGGTCCTCAAAAATTTAAAAATAGAAATACCATATAATCCAATAATTCTATTGGGTACTTATGCAAGGAAAACAAAAACACTAATTTGAAAAGATATATGCACCTCTATATTTATTGCAGTATTATTCACAATAGCCAAGATATAGAAGCAACCTAAGTGTCCATTAATAGATGAATGGATAAGGAAGATGTGATATGTGTGTATGTACACACACACACACACACACACACACATACATACAATGGAATATATGCAGACATAAAAAAGGATGAGATCATGTCATTTGAGACAACATGGATGGATCTAGAGGATATTACGCTAAATGAAATAAAAGACTGAGAATGGCAAATGCTATGTGATTCCAATCATATGTGAAGTCTAAAAAAAAAAAAAGAAAAAAGAAAAAAGAAAAATCCCCAAATGAATAAAAAAATAAAAAGCAGAATCAGACCTCTAAATATAGAGAACAAACCGATGGTTGCTAGATGGGAGGGAGGGTGGAGAATGGGCAAAATGGGTAAAGGATAGTGGGAAATATAAGCTTCCAGTCATGAAACGAGTAAGTCATGGGAATAAAAGGCACAGCATAAATGATATGGTCAATGATACTATAATAGTGATGTATGGTGACAGATGGCAGCTATGCTTGTGAACATGGCATAATGTATAACTTGTCAAATCACTATGCTGTACTCCTAAAACTAGTATAACATTGTGTGTCAACTATACTCAAATTTATTATTATTTTTAAAGATTTTATTTATTTAACCACGAGAGACAGAGAGAGAGAGAGAGATGCACAGGCAGAGGGAGAAGCAGGCTCCATGCAGGGAGCCCGACACGGGACTCAATCCCGGGTCCCCAGGATCATGCCCTGGGCTAAGGGGGGTGCTAAACTGCTGAGCCACCAGGGCTGCCATATACTCAAATTTAAAAAACAAAATAAAGTGTAAGATTTAGTGGTTTTTCTTACATTCACAAAGCTGCATAACGATCACCACAATCAATTTTGGAACATTTTCATACCCCAAAAAGAAACCTCATTCTGAGATGGAGTGACATACACTACAAACCAAGAATCCCCTCTCCATCATGCATAGGTCATAGAAAATCACAGTAAATCAGCCTCCATATGAAGAACAGCAACATCTTATACCCATAATTTTCATCATACCTTAAAATATGTGTCTACATGTATAACTTCATTTGGTACTCCTGATGTAACCCTATGTTGTCATCAGTGGAATACTGTCAATTCTTTATAAATGAGAAAACTAAAACTCAGAAATATTATGTGATGTCATTAGTTCCTTGCAGAGGGGAACCTAAATACAAGTGTCTTGATTCTAAATTATATAAATCCTGTTCCTTTTTGATTGTACAATGTTTTATGAATTGTAGATAAGCTAAACATATCCATCTCTGAAATCCAGTAACTTTAAAAACTCTCCCATGGATCAAAAAGTAGTCAAAATTACAATTTTTTATCTGAATACATATGTTATTTCTTTTTCTATCATTACAGTATTTCTTTTTCTATCAGTGCTAGCCATCGAAATGTCACTCTGCAATTGAGGAAGTTATTCATCCCTTTTGCCACTTATTGTCATTTAAAAAGTCTGGAGTTTGTGAGATTATGATTGTTATCATAGTAATGAACAGCAACATCAAACTCTATTCATAAATCATACTATATAAGTAAAGCAAACAAAAAAATGAGACCAGATAAACACTGAGAGTTTCGTTTACTTAAAACAGAACCCACATTTAATGATAATAAAAATGTGTACAAAAATTAAATTCAACATTTACTGCATGACCACTATAAACCAGGTTTTGTACCAGTTTTTGGCAATAAAGAAAGAAATTACATCAGTTTAGAGCCATTGGCACAGATCACTTTTTCTGCAGTTTGCTCTTTCAACTAAGGCTATGGTTGGGTTTGCCACTATTTTGTTTTGATGTGTAAGCTAATAAACTAAAAATATAGGATTTAACCATTCATCCTTAAAAATAATGCTATTAGGGCAGCCTGGGTGGCTCAGCGGTTTAGAACCACCTTCGGCCCAGGGCATGATCCTGGAGACCCTGGACTGTGAGTCCCTTGATGGGCTCCCTGGCAGAGTCTGCTTCTCCTTCTGCCTGCATCTCTGCCAATCTCTCTCTGTGTGTCTCTCATGAATAAATAAAATCTTTAAAAAAATAATGCTATTAAAAAAAACTTAAAAGGGGGATCTGGGTGGCTCAGTCAGTTAATCATCTGCCTCTGGCTCAGGTCATGATCCCAGAGTCTCAGGATAGAGCCCTGAGTTGGGCTCTGTGCTCAGGAGGGAGTTTGCTTGAGATTCTCTCTCCCTCTGCCCCTCCCCCTGCTGGTGCTCTCTCTCTTCCTAATTTTCTCCTCTCTCAAATCAATAAATAAAATAAAATAATACTTAAATCCATTAAAATTTTTCATGTGTTTTTACATTAAAAACAGATTATAAAATAGTGTTTATAGTGTGATTATGATTTTCTTCTCTCAATTTTATTGTGTTTTCTTAAGACATACTTCAGAGTTGAAGACTGCATTTGCTTTTTGAAAATCAACATACTAAAAATTTAGTAGCTGGTAGAATGATATACCTGGAAGTCTTCAAATCTGGCAGTAGAAAGAATAGGAAACCCTACTTGCTGAAAAGATCTCACCTTAAGCAATTTTCCATTCTAGAAACCACTTATTTGATGAAGTCTCTTCAAGAGTCCCAGTCAATTAAAAATAGAGAAAAAATAAAGTAAAAACAATCCCAAAACATTTTCAGTTCAAATCTGAAAACATATCCCCAATAAATCAACCTGGCACTGTAATGAATTTCTTCATATAAGCTTTTTGATTGGCTATCTTACCCATAAAAGAGTTTTTCCAGAGACCAAGCCTGGCTCCAAATAGACCTAATAATGCTTCCCTTTCATAGTAATAGGATTGAGAAATGTTTGCTTCAGGATCACAGGATTGAATAGGAGACATTCCTCTGCCTCTTACATTCTCTTCAAGTTTCCTTTTAACAATGAAAAGTAAAAATAAAAGACTGGGTTCATCAAAAGTCCTAATAGAGAAAGCAGAACCTTGACTTCAGTCCCTAGGTTCTCAGATCCACTAAGAGTTTATAAACCATCATTTCTCATTAACCCCACATAAACAAAGACTATTTATACTTTCGTTTCACAGACAAGGATAGAATTGATTGCTAAACCTAGTATTAGTTTAAATAAACTGTGTACTATGTTGCAACAGTACATAAAGAACTAGAGAAAAATCTAAATAAAACTGTTTTTATTATGTGAGAGGAGGGATATTTCTTCCTATGAGAAAATGGAAAATAAAGGTAGTACACTTTTTTTTAATTGAGGAAGATCAAACAATGCATATTCTTTCAAACTATAAACTAGGAGATAAAGTCACCTGCTAAGAATGTGAAGGTAGTGTTGAAATTAAGGAATTCAGGAGAGAGCAAAAAGATTTAAAATAGCTAGAAATATACCAGAATGAAAGGGGATGAATACAGGAATTGTCAAGTAGCAAGGAAAATCCATTTGAGTTTGAAAAGCAGAAATCAGGAGAAGACCGGTCAGCATGGTTTAATGATTTTTCAACCAGTGTTGAGGAGCCCAGAAGGGCAAGTAAAAATGTATTTGGAGTAAGTTATCAGACCTAAACTTTTGCAAGGAGAGCCCGGAAGACTGTCAAGTAGGGAAAAGACTGAAAGTCTGCAGGGATATCATCAACTTAATCCTAGGCTAACAGTAGACTCAAGCTTTAACAGAAGATAATCAGGTAATTAGGAAAACATAAAGGGATAGTAACTAAACTTAGCCACTTCTGTAGAAGTAAGGGAGTTGGTGGACAGTAAAGTAGATTGCGGTCAGAGTTACTAAGTCTATAGTTGACAATACTGGAGAAGAGTTATAATAAGGCTAAGAGAGGCTTATGTAGAACTAAGAGTCAGTGGTTTAGTAGAGGCCGAGGAACTGTAAGGGTCAGATATCAGAAGGGTCAATAACATGAATATTGACTCAACCAGGATGGTGATGAAACAGAGAGCTACATCTAAGCAAACTGTTTAATCTAGAATTTGGATTTTGTGCTGGAGATGTAGTGGGATAGAGTTCATGCTGAAGAAGATGAGAAAAGGCAATATGAATGTAGACTTCAAAAAGGAAGGATATTCATTGGGGATAGAAAATATGTTCCTTAGTAGTGAGGAGCAGAGACATGCTGATCCCTACTACTTTCATAAAAGGTTAAAGAAGTTGCCTGGTGTAATATTAAAATCAATGAGTCCAAAAGCCAAGAAAATGAAGAATAACCATTTACTCATTTTCTTTATTTTTCCCTGTGTGGCTCTTTCCATGGTCCAATGAAAATACTATTAAAATGATGTTACCTCTCAACTCAGAATAATCATTAAAAAAACTATCTACAGTATCTTTTCAAAATAATGATAACTAAAACTGTAATCATAATAGTTTTAAGAAACTGGTACTATTACTGGAGAATTAGTCAGATATTGGAGAGGTTCCCTGATTAGCTCCTACTTTTCAGCTCTCAGCTCAAACATTGTTTTCTCAGAGAAACTCCACCACCAAAACTTCTTCATTGTAGTCATCATTGTTACTCTTTCACATTTGTCTGACTTTGATATATACCATCCCCTGCACTACACTGTAAGTTTCATAAAGCAATGAGTAATTTTAAATTATTTATTCTATATATACCCACCATCTGTCCGATTGCCCACCACACTGAAATATTTTTTGAGTGATTTAATGAGTGATATCTGTCTAAATTCCCTTACAACCTTAAACTAGGCAGTTTAGGTTTAGGTTTAGGCAGTTTAGGTTTTATTCCAATGTTTAAACAATCAGATTTGGTATATAGGACATACAGAATCTAAAAAATGCAATTATAGAAAAAGTGGTAAGATCAAGGGAGGGTCATTGAAATCAGCCACTTAACTGTGTAATATTTAAAACTACTTAGTAATATCTTAAAATTATCAGTGCATTTTATGATAATAGTATTTTTGCACTAAGTAAAGAAAAGAAACAAGATGCTGACTCACATTTAAATCCCACTTTATTTTTTTAATAAACATTAACCACTTTTTATTTGCACTTCCTTGATTACTAGTAAAGTTTGACATGTTATTCTGTATTTGTTTAGCTCCTTGTATTTCTTTTTTTTGTATATTTTTATTGGAGTTTGATTTGCCAACATATAGCATAACATCCAGCGCTCATCCCGTCAAGTGCCCCCCTCAGTGCCCATCACCCAGTCACCCCATCCTCCAACCCACCTCCCCTTCCACTACCCCTTGTTCGTTTCCCAGAGTTAGGTGTCTCTCATGTTCTGTCACCCTCACTGATATTTCCCACTTTAGACATAACTACTATAACCTACTAGGTCCTTCTGGAGCCAGTATGCACATGGCAGGCAGACACATTTTGTATCTGCCATGTTCCCTTTTTCCTTTTGGAGAAATTGATGCTAAAGCCTAGATTGGTAAGACCAAGGAAGGAGTCACATAGCTAATACACATGGTTCCTGGGTATGAACATTTTAATAGTACTCTTTGGTCTGAATTAAAGGTGGAATGTTTAAGCTAAAATGAATGAAAAGCAAGTGCTGACACAGGAAGCAGTGGGGAGATATTTTGGAGAGATGTTGGCATCTCTAACTAGAGCAATTTGACAAATACAATAAAGAAATAACACAATGCACATAGAGTATGTGACCTCTGCTGTTGTTTTAATTGGGCGTGCACTGTGATCTTTAAATGGTTTAATTGGATCAGGTTGCAATAAGACCCCAAGGTAAATATATTTTAATACATGAAAAGAGAGCTTTAAAGAAGATTATCAAAATTACAGTGATCATTTAGCAACCCAATATCTTTCCATTTGTGTCTACAGCAAGTTGCTAAGGTCTTGAGGGAATTTAGATGACTAAGTTCTGAATTAATAGGTATTTTGACTTTAAAATACCACTCCAAATTTAATTACATTAATCATATCTAGTGTGTTTATTTATACATAAATCAATCAGCCTCTTGAGCTATTTCTTGACTGCTGACATCTGAATCTACTTTTTCATCAGCATTTCTTATTAAGGATAGCCAATGATAATAACTAATTAAGTTAGAAGGAGCCCTTATAATGCAAACTGAAAATTCTTTAGCATGAAAGAGGTTCGTTATGTTCACTGGCATGATGCTTAATGTTAGCATCATGATAGCTTCAATTTTTTTCTTAAATCATTTAACTTAATTCCATGGTTAGTTAATAGAGAACACACTGAAAAGATTTTAATCCTTTGAAATTTGTTCAGTTTGCTTTATGATTCATCATATGGTCAAGTTTGCTAAACATCTGTGTGCATTAAAAGGAAGTTATAGTCTGTCATTGTTGGTTCAGTGTTCTACATGCTCAGTTAAGTCATTAATTTTGTTGTTCAGGTTTTCTGTTTTGTTTTTCGTTTGTTGGATAAATAAATTTTAAAACCAGAGCCAGGTGATTTCTAAGAAATCAGTAGTAGGGGTGAGATAAAGAGAGTATTCAAGGTTTTCTCCAAGATTTTTGATCTGAGCAATGAGAAAGATTAGTGGTAATTACATGAGATGGAGAAGAAAGGAGAAAGTGTTACTTCACATAACCTACATCCTCTACACATCTGCTGTCTTGTCTCTTCCTCCAACCTCCCCCACCGGCTCCCTAAGCCCTGAAAGACTTAATGCAAATGAACATGCAAAGATAATACTCTAGAGCTCTACTATAGGATTAGCTAACACAAAAGAAGTTCTCTAATTTCCTTCCCTTCTCCCCTTCTCACAGTATTTTCTCATGACATGGCCTATGAAAGAAGCTGGTCTTCTATTAGGCCCAAGAGAAGTGAAAGGGAGCTGCACAGGGTTTCATGAAAAACCTTCTGAGAGGAATGTGATTCATTTTATTATATGGAGATGGTAAAATTGCACATAAGTAAATATTTCATTAATTTATTAGAACGTTGCATATCCTTAGCATATACCATAGCTTTGAATCCATAGATGCTGCAAAAACATAATGAAATGACACTCAAGCTTGTACAGAGGTCAGAAAGGTTTAAGGTCATTTTTCTACAGTATTATCCCTCACAAGCTCATTCTTATCCCTGTATAGTTTTTTTATTTCTATAGGATTTCAATGCCTAACTGAACTCAGAAATTTGAGGACCCTCCAACAAAAACAATATATGTGAGCATGCATAGACAGCTATTTGATAAAATCCTTTGGAATAATTATTCAACTCTCCAGATCAGGCCAGGCCAGGACAAATTGGTAATTCAAAGAATTTGTGATGTGTTATGAATAGAGAAATAAGGTTGAAAGCAGTGATGGCTGCTTTGTTTAAGCAGTGATGGAGCTGATATTTATGATTTCCATTTTATTTTTTAAAGGCTTTCTGAACTAACATGATGTTCTAATCTCTAATAAAAACAGCCTAATTGCCCCCCCGCCATTTAGACTGCAATCATAAAGGTCTAGCTTTTTTTTTTTTATAAAAACACTGTTCATTCTTAGATTACAGTGTATTCATAAACAAACCCCTATGTGTTGTTGTTGTTGTTGTTGTTGTTGTTTTGAGGTAGAGAATGTAGCATTTAGTTGCATGAAGTTGAACTCAGGGATTAAACCAAAATGGATTTAAACTGGAGAACATTCATTATGTTCTCCATGAAAAGCAGGAAGATAGTAGCATTCATACTAAGTCAAAAAGCAATGAAAATAGGAAATAAATCAAAATTTACATAAATATTAGAATTTTATTATTTTTTCTACTCAAAGCTATATTATTTTCTTGTATGAGAAAATCAACAACAGAAGTATTTAAGAACTCACAAACCTTCACTTTGTACTTAGAACATGTTTGCATTTTTGTAGTGTTATGCCTTCTGAGAGCTAATAATAACATAATTTCGGGTCTGTGGACTATCTTGCCTAGAGTTAACACTTGAGGAAATGACTAAAGTTCAAAAGATTCATAGAAATATCTCAAACACAATTCTGAAAAAGGGATCATTCCATTGCAGCATCTCATGAATTTAATACATGAATACAAATAGTAATATCACATTTTGTTCCCTGGACCTAAGCTCATCAAAGTTCAATTTTGTTTCAGCAGGGAAGAAAGTTAATAGGAGGCTACATCTGTCTTTAAATAACTCAAGTAAATTCTCTGAAAATGATTCAGTCTTTTCTTGTTTTTGTATCTTCCTTCTCCCTCTCCCATCCCACACACATCCCCCACAATGAAAGCAATCTTATAGTCGATAACTTTTTTTTTTTCCTCTGAGTCAAAAGTGTAGTAAATTTTGTTTTGGGTGGTTATGCCAAACAGTGGAGCCAAGAGGTAAGAGAAATAAACATAGGACAAGACATAGGACAAGAAAATCATCTCAAATTAAATGAGGGCTTTTCAAAAACCTTAATATGCTCTAAAATCCTCTCTAAACTGTATTAAGGATTAGGGACTGCTCTCATCCCACCTTATACAATATTTTCTGAATTTACAAAAAAAGAGTTCAGTTCAGTTTCAAAAATTATAACTACCATAACTGATTGCTGAGTTGGAAGTGTATGTTGTGAATCAAATGTGCAGCATTTACTGTTAAAGAAAAAAACACAGAGTCAGAAATTTTAAATAGAATGTTTGAAATAATAAATGTGAGATATAGGGCACAAAACAGTTCCACTTTTTGAACTAAGAATCAGGTAGAAATATATTTATTTTTCTTTTAAAAATATTTTTTGTGGGGATCCCTGGGTGGCTCTGTGGTTTAGCGCCTGCATTTGGCCCAGGGCATGATCCTGGAGTCCTGGGTTCAAGTCCCTCGTCGGGCTCCCACCATGGAGCCAGCTTCTCCCTCTGCCTGTGTCTCTACCTCTCTCTCTCTATGTCTATCATGAATAAGTAAATAAAATCTTTTAAAAATATTTTTTGTTTTGTTTTGTTTTTGTTTTTATTGAAGTTCGATTTGCCAACATATAGTACAAGTGCTCATCCCATCCAAGTGCCCTCCTCAGTGCCCATCACCCAGTTACCCCATCCCCCTGCCCACCTCCCCTTCTGAAACCTTTTGTTCATTTTCCAGAGTTGGGATTCTCTCATGGTTTGTCTCCCTCTCTAATTCTTCCCACTCATTTATTTATTTTTAGAGAGAGAGGGGAGAGAGGAGTGGCAGAAGGAGAGGGAGAGAATCTCAAGCAGACTCTCTGCTGAGCTTGGAGCTGATGTGGGGCTCAATTTCACAGACCGAGATCATGACCTGAGCTAAAATCAAGAATCAGACGCTTAACCAACTGAGCCACCCAGGCGCCCTACTTTTCTTATTTATAGTTTAACAGTTGGATTTTTCCTATAAACTAGGGAGCAGCTGATGGCTTATGTCATCTAACTCTTTTACACCATGTTAGCAAAAGGCTCTGCTTTCTCTTTCAGACAGATAAGGTTAATAAATAGTTAAAAAAAACAATAATAACTAAGTTTTATTGAAAACTTACTATTTGAACTCTTACTTGAATCAATTAAGTTCCCTCAATGAGCTTATGAAGAATACACTAGTATTATCCATTTAACCAAAAAAAGCCAAGTCTCAAAGGAGTAAAATAGCAAGCAGAAAAGAATTATAATCCAGGCTGACTTCCTCATAAACACTCTTAACCTCTCACTTGCATAGCCCATAACATTAAGTCTATGTTTTTCCTTTGCACTACTCATCAAACCTGGAATTTTTCTCTTGTGACTCTTTAAATTTTATTTTATTTTTTAAAAAGATTTTACCCATTTATTTGAGAGAGAGAGAATGAGAGAAAGGGCACCATTAGGGAAGGGGCAGAGAGAAAGGAGGGAGAAGCAGACTCCCCTCCAAGAAGGGACCCCAATATGGGGCTTAATCTCAGGATCAGAAGATCATGAATCAAGCCGAAGGCAAAAACCCAACCAAGTGAGCCACCCAGGTGACCCTAAATTTTATTTTAAATATGTTTCATCCCTTAGTAATTGTAAAAATTCTAGTAAATAAATTTAGGAATAGTTTCTGATGTTGTTGCTTTTCTATTACTAGTTTTGCTTACATTTCCCTCCCTATACTATTTCTTTCAATGTTACACTAATCATCGTCATTAGCAACATCCATAAAGATTTACTTCTACTGTCTGAAAACATTTAGCAAATATAATATCCTAGGCCCTACTGAATAAGTTAATAGATAGATAGATAGATAGATAGATAGATAGATAGATAGATAGATAGATTAGTACTAGATTTTGAAGGGAAATACATATCTTGCTAAACTGTCTCCTTGAAGGCAATGGGAGACATTTAGATTATGCAGTACAGTAGTGTCATATTCAGTGATTTGCTGATTAAAAAAATCACAAGGGTGGAAGTTTGAAAAAGAGTGAAATTAGATGCAGGGAAATCAGTTAAGGAGATTTTGCCATTTAATTTAGGCAAAAAATTATGTTAACAGGAATTGAAAGTTAGGGTAGATAGAAAATCTTTTAAAGAGATAATCAGACTGAAGCCACATTCTAATAGTAAAGAGGAAAGATGCAAAGTATTAATTTTACCTACCATGAATAAAGATTTAAAGATCAGAAGATAAAAATGAGTAAGTGCCACTTGTCATCCTCCTACCTGCACTTCAGTAGAGCAATATGGGTTTTTCACTTATCTTCATACTCCTCTGGTCAAAAGAGGTGGAAACCTCTGCTCTTTTGGCAGAGCAAAAACAGAGGAAGAAAACATGGGGCTATTTTTTTTCTCCCATGAAGGGAGCTTCCATGAAATCTCTCTTAGAAAATATGATCCAAAGGCCAAGAGTAAGTGAGCCTTAGGAGAGTGAGTACTAATGTCCTTGTAATGCAAGATCAAACACCTGTCCAGCCACCACAAATGACCACAACCTTACCTGAGAGCTACTCCCCAAAGTCTTGCCACATTTAATATTCCTCTTTGACCTATAGAAAGATAATTTAAAGTGAAGATGATTTATTTAGCCTGCAAAAAGTTAATTTAAAAGATTCTTCTTTGTGTCTGGATAACATTATCAGATTTTATATTTTCAAATTGTTCCTTCCGTTTACCAAGTAAAATACTTATAAAAACACAAAGATATAATATCATGACAACACTGCAGATAAAATTGATGGGACAACTCATTGTTAGAATCTATTACAAACCCCATAGACAAAACTGAGAATCACAACGGTTGGCAATCTCCATATTTTCTAATTGTTTGTTGTTTATTGTCTCCCCTGGCAGGCTATATTACGAAAATAATATATTATATTAACAATGATAGAGAGAAGGGAAAGACAGTTACATTGGGATTTAAGTCATGGGGACTCCAATAATGATATTTAATTATTGATTTAGACAAACTATTTTTTAAAGATTTTATTTATTTATTCATGAGAGAGAGAAAGAGGCAAAGGCATAGGCAGAGAGGGAAGCAGGCTCTCAACAGGGAGCGTGATGGGGGGACCTGATCCCATCACAAATACTGGAAAACATATGGCATACTTAAAAAGGCATAAAAAAGAGAAATGTCAAAGAATTAACAAAAGAATCAGAAAATACAATAGACAGACATATCTATTGCAACAGTATATCTAAATAGCTTAAATTCAGCACCATAAAATTAGTTTAGCTAAAGAAAATTAGACAAAATGACACAAGTAAGCTAAAAAGAAAAATGATGGGTGAAGATATATAGAAAAAGGCAATACAGAGAAAGACAGGTGGTAACAATAAAATTAGATAAAGGAAAAATCAGGTAAAAATTATATAAGGGGGATCCCTGGGTGGCGCAGCGGTTTAGCGCCTGTCTTTGGCCCAGGGCGCGATCCTGGAGACCCGGGATCGAATCCCACGTCGGACTCCCGGAGCATGGAGCCTGCTTCTCCCTCTGCCTGTGTCTTTGCCTCTCTCTCTGTGTGTGTGACTATCATAAATAAAAAAATAAAATAAAATAAAATAAAAATTATATAAGGATCATTTTATATTGATAAATATTTCAATTCATAATAAAATGATGTGTATAATTAAGAATGCCTCTGTAATGGGTAATGTTTTCTTGTAATAACAAATATGAAAACTAGAATAGATTTTAAAAATTGACACAGATGGTAGTACTAGAAGTCTATATGTCCCCCTTTGAATTTCAGCAAATTTAGTAGGCAAAAACCAAGCTACTGAGAATATTAATCATATGTTAAGTTATTTCATGTTATATAGACAACACAAGAGTATGTTTTATATTGCAAGGATTATGCTTTTTAAATAAAATGCATAATTGTAAAATCAATAAATCTGACTACATGAAAAACAAAGTTAATAGGAAAATTAGAATGTTTAGCATAAATAATATGGAAAAGGATTATTTTTTGTCAAAAATATAAATTATTATGAAAAACACTAGCAATCTAACAGATAAATGAGCAAAACACTGATTACTCACATAAGTAGTATAATTTTATTAAATATAAAGAAATTTTTAAGTTTGCTATTCATCAAAAACATATAAATTAAATCAGCAGTGAAACTGGGGGATGCTTACTGAATAAATCCAATTTTTAATTACTAAGCCAAGTGAGAATGTCATAGGCTGAGCAGTCTCATATATTGCTAATGATAAAGCTTTCTGGGAAATAAGTGAAAAACTTGAGACTTAATAATGTTCAACATATCTTTTTTATTCAGTAAAGGGTACCCTTGTGGAAATTATACAAAGTACACACAAAAAACATGTAAGCACAAAAAAAATGTAAGCACAGAAATCCTCTTTGCAATATTATATATGAAAACAAACAATATCTAAAATAAATCCATAATCCCTTAATTGAAACCATTAGGAATTTTTTTTTTGCAATTCATCATTTTTTTTTTGGTCTCCACAATGCAAAGACTAAGCCCTTGCATATTTAGGGCAACAGCTCATAATCTATTAATAATTCTGCTGGGAAATACCTTTAAATGGGATAAACATAGATAGTCAATAGCCTCACATCAGTTTAGGTAAGTCTTGTCACTAAATTGGATCAGGCCAGCCCAGGTGCCCTCAGATGAGTTACAAAAACTCTTCTTTTCACAGCTGTTTGGATTTTGAAATTAGAAATAAAGATACAAAATTTTGAAATTATAGAAAAGGGAACAATACTGATGGAATATTTGAAGCACTATTAAATTATGAAGCATCCATATGATACAATATGACTTAGCAAATAAAATTAGAGTCAAAATGGTATAGTCTATAGTACAAGGAAAGTCTTTTTTATAATACCTGGTGGAAATATTAGTATTTGAAATTATATATATATACACATATATTTCCAAGTTTAAAAATATGTGCATAGAATGTAGACAAAATATTATGAATGTTAATAGTAGTTCTTTCTCAGTGTTGGGGTAACGGTTGATTTTTTTTGCTTTATTTTTAAGTCTTATCTATATTTTCCAACTTTTAAAATAATGAGTATGTATTCCTTTTATCGCAGAAAAAAATACAGGGTTTTGAGAGTTTACGGTGTTATTATTAAGATAAATCTAAGCAAGTATTCTTTAACTCACAGAAAGATAAAAGCATATATTTAGTAACAAAATCTGAAACTCTTGACTCTAAAGGTGATTAACAGCAATAGTAGTTCACTAAGGAATTCTTTGGAAACACTATCCCTAAAGAAATCTAAATGATTTACAACTCCTGCCTATATTCTTTTATTTATTCTAAAGATGTGTTTTATGTTCCAATTTCTCATTTAAAAAAAAAAAAACAGCTATTTATTTTTAGTAATCTCTACACCCAGTGTGGGACTCAAACTCACAACCAAAAGATCAAGAGTCACATGCTCTTCTTACTGAACTAGCCAGGCACCCCCCAATTTTTCCTTTATTTTTTTTTAATTTTTTTTTAATTTTTTTTAACAATTTTTCCTTTAAAATGTTGATAAAACAGTTGTTTGCCACAGGGAAATTAAAAGAAAGGGAGTAAAGAAAAATAAATTAGCTTCAAGATTTGTTCAATCCCCTTTTTACTGCTTTCATCCTGGAATATGCAGAAATGATAATGTAAGAAAGTATTAACCTATGTGTTTGCTCAGTAAAGTTCACACTTACCAAAATATTATCCTGAATATATACCATAGTCTCTTTAGACCTTCCTGGTCTCTTAGCATTTGAGTTCTCAGTCAAACATAATTTTTCTAGTCAACACATACCCCATATACCACCCAAATCTTTAACTTACATTTCCTTGAGTGGCTCAGGCTCTCTGTTCTATAAAGAGACATTGGAGTTGAAATACTTTTTTAAAGTTTATTTTAACTAATCTCTATACCCAACATACGGCTCAAACTCATGACCCCAAAATCAAGAGTCACATGCCCCTGGGACTGAGCCAGGCATGCGCCCCAGAATTGAAATACTCTTAAGACTGTTTCACAACAGACTTTCCCAGAAGGTTCCAAATGTTCAGTATTTGTTCCATTTCCCCAATCCTGTTGTAAATAACAACTTAGGATCTCATCTCGTTAGGTCATAGTCATCACTTGACTCATACAGGGAGTTAGTAGCTGATTATGAGTGAGCATCAAGGCATCTATTTTTAGATCTTTAAAACACAGACCTTCTGGCTAACCTATATCAATCTAATGAATGAATCATATTCTTTTGGTAAGAAAAGATGTAAAAGCTTGTCTTTAACCCTCCCAGTTCCTTTCACTCCTATTAAGTCTGTTCTAAGCCCCAGAGTTAGGGCAGCTGACTCCTGGCTAGTTGTCACAAACAACTTTTAGTTGCATAATGGCTTGATGCATCTCCTTGTTTTGTTTTGTATTTAGGTTGATTCTGGTATAGTTGATACAAATTGGTACACAGGGCCTCTAGTTGTATTTTTGAAAGTAAAAAGAAATCCTATGAAGGGGATATGATCATTTTTTTTAAAAAAATTTATTTATTTATGATAATCACACAGAGAGAGAGAGAGAGAGGCAGAGACACAGGCAAAGGGAGAAGCAGGCTCCATGCACCGGGAGCCCGATGTGGGGATTCGACCCCGGGTCTCCAGGATCACGCCCCGGGCCAAAGGCAGGCTCTAAACCGCTGCACCACCCAGGGATCCCGGATATGATAATTTTTAATGAACTGAAGTTTTTAGCAAAAAGCGAATATAAATTTGCAAAAGAATGAAACACTGTAGTTCCAGATTCCTTGGATATTAGAAAGCTGGAGAATTAAAGTTGCAGGTCCTAGAAAAAGAAATAGCAACCAAGAACCAAGGATGTGTCTTAACAACAGCAGAGGACCTAACTGGATAAGTAGTATATACTGGAGGAGGCTTGTACTGGATCAATGCAATGATTGTTCTCTTTTTTTTATCTCCACATTCTAGTGATGTCACAGTTTTAGCTTGAAATTGGCAATGGGTGTAGTGGCTAACCACAGAAATCATCAAACACTACAAATCAGAACTTCTCTCTCTCTCTCTTTCTCTTTTGTCCTTCAGGCAAGCTGTTAAGCATTTGCTAGACATAGACTAAGGTATATAGTTTTCAGAATTTTTAATAATGTAGCTAGTGGTAGGTGTGATTGTATATTCCTTCAAAGTCAGTGCAGGACACCTAGGTGGCTCCGCGGTTGAGCCTCTGCCTTTGGCTCAGAGCGTGATCCTGGGTCTGGGGATCGAGTCCACATTGGGTTCCTGCAGGGAGCCTTCTTCTTCCTCTGCCTGTGTCTCTGCCTCTCTCTCTGTCTCTCATGAATAAATAAATAAAGTCTTTTTTAAAAAAATTCAGTGCTATATGATGAAAAACAAACTCTACACATAAAGCAGGATATTATTTGAAGTCAGTCTCTGATTAATTGAAGATATACATTGTAAACTCTAGGGCAACTACTAAATAAATTCTTTTGATATAAATAATAAGGCAATAGTGAAGGTAAATGAAATCATAAGAAAAATGCTCAATTAACCAAAGATACAGAAGTGAAAGAAGATAAAAGAAATAAGGAACAGATAAAACAAATAGTAAGATTGTAGATTTTAATCTAACCAGATTAAAAATAACAACTTGTGAATGACCTAACCATACTAATTAAAAACAGAGATTATCAAACTGGATTTTTAAAAGTATACATTATTTATAAGAAGCCCTGTTAATATAAAAGCATAGATAGATTAAAAGTAAAATGATGACAAAAGTTATACCATGCTAAAACCAACAAAAGAAAGCTAGAGTGGCTATTTGGTCATACAAAGTTACTTCAGAACAAGGAATATTACCAATGTTTAAATTAGATAAATTAGATAATAATAAATGGGTCAATTCTCCAAGAAGATCTAACAGTTCTAAATGTGTACATTCCTACCAACACAACCTCAAAATACATAAATCAAAAACTGATAGTGCTGAAAGGAAAAATAGATAAATCCACAACTATAGTTCTACACTTCAATACTTCTCTCTCAGGAATTGCTAAAACAGACAGGAAATCAGTTAAGATATAGGAGACATGAGCAACACTATCAACCAATTTGTCAATATAATGTCATATTATTGGCATTTATAGGACACTCCATCCAACAGCTGAGTAAGCATTTCTTTCAAGTGCATGTGGAATATTCAACAAGATAGACCACACTGGGGGCCTTAAAACAAATTTTACCAAATTTAAAAGAATAGAAATCATACAAAATATGTTTTTTGACCATAACAGAATTAAACTAGAAATAAGAGGTATATCTGAAAATATCTGATATTTGGACATTAAAGCAGCAGTGAATATATCACATATCATCATTTCAACTGAGTTTGATTAGTTTTTTAAGTATGTGATTTAAAAATATGATGACCCCCCCCCATAGAACAATGAATTACTGTTGGTATATGCAGTCTTGTGTCTTATAGGACTAAATACATCACTTCTCAAAATGATGCCTGGCAGAGTGACTTCAATTTGAAACTGACCTTCAAGAACTAGTCTAACACCATCTCCACATACCTATGTTCATATGACGACCTCCTAGTAATCCTTTTGGACAAATTCAAACATCCCTGAGAAGCCTTCCTTGACAACTGTCATGCCCACTCCTCCTCATCCCCAGAAATTAGACTTTGCTTCTTTCATGTTCCCATAGCACTCTGCACATACCTCTTGTAACACATGTGGTGTCCTCTGTCTGGTTAACTTCAGTTGTCCTTCACACTTCTGTCCAGGTTCAATGCTGATATTCCATGACTCATCTCCCCTACTTACCTTTACTGGTTTGGACACCCCTCTTATATTAGCCCCAACACAATGATTAGTGTAAGGTTTCTCAATAGTAGCACTATTGAAATTTCTGACCTAATACCTCTTTATTGTGAAGGGCTGTCCTGTGCATTGTAGGATGTTTAGCAATATCCTTGACCTCTATCTGGTAAATACTAGTGGCACACAGACCTCAGTCGAAACAATCAAAAAATGTCCAGCTCTCACTCTCTCCAATAAAATAAATAAATCTTAAAAAAAAAAATACCTCCAGGCATGGCCAAATGTCCTTTAAGGGGGCAAAATATTCCCCTTTTGAGAACCACTGAATCACTGCTACTAATCATATTGATTGTGATTAGTCTGTTTTTCTGTTTATTAACCTATTTTGGACCATTGATAACTCACAGAAAAAAGTGCATTTTCTTTCTGAAGCCCAGTAGCTAACACAGAGACTAAGTAAATGCTTATAAATATTTGCTGAAGAAAATGAATGAAATTATGTTGGTTTGATCTTTACCACCTTTCTTCTTCCTTTTCCTTCTGGGATTAGAACATCTTTGAGGACAAAGAGCCTTACTCAGTCACTTTTATAATCCCTGATTCATGCATCAAAATAGTCTGATCCTTGTATTTATTTATTTATTTTTTGATTCTTGTATTTATTATTAAATCATTCAACAAAAGAATTTCTCATGTAAATAAATATGTAAAGAACTGACAGATTATAACTCAGACTTTCAAGAGATAGTAGAAGGGATTCATGTTTAAAAAATATATATATGTATATATATATATAATGATTATAATATATATATAATGAAGTAAATGGTACCATAAAAGACTACTATTATAGATAATCATCTGCATAAACTCTTCATAATTTATTTTAATCAATTTATTTCTGCTTTAATAAACTAAATATAACAGGAATGAAAATGATGGAACCAAAACTATAAATGTTCGAAGAACAGAGTAAGACATGTTTTACCTATTTGAAGATCCATATTAAAATGCACATAATCAAGGAGGAAGAAGAGGACACTAGATGATTTATGTCCTTATGGAGTGGTCTTTTTAATAATAATCAAGGCAATCACTACTTTCAAGAAGATTATCTAGCATATAAGATGCTAGTCATGTATACAATTATTATTAGGCAGAAATTTGTCTTTTATATCTTAATTTTTACCAGGAAATACACTTCATTTAAAATCCATCAGTTAAAAAACTAATCTTTAGATTGAATAACTTTTTATTATCTACTTTGTATCTTTTAAAAATTATTATTATAAAAGCAGCATATGTACATTGTAGAAAATTAGAAAAACATAATTAAATCAATCTTTCACCACCAGAGACCACCACTACTAATTACCTTAATTAAGAATTGGCTCACATGGTTATGGAGACTGAGAAGTCCTAAATCTGCCACCAAGAACCAGGAATCTGCTGAAGACCCAGGAAAGCCAATGGTATAGTTCTAGTCCAAGTCCAAGTCTGCAGGCAAGCAAATACCAATGTTCCAGCTAGAAGATAGGCAGAGAAAGAAAATGCTCCTTTACTTGGCCTTTTGCCCTATTGAGACCAGCAGTTAATTAGATGAGGCTGACCCATATTGTAGAGGGCAGTCTGTTTAATTCACCATGATCAAATGTTAATCTCATCACAGATACATAGAGAGTAATATTTCACCAAATACCTGGGTACTTACCTCTAGTCAAGTTGACACATAAAATTAACCATCATACATGCCCTTTGTGGATTCTGACTGCTCCCTTCAAAACTTTAAGACTTAACAATTCTACTTAGAATACGATTCAAGACTTCCTCTACAACACTCATCCCCAATACACACAGAGTTTTCTTGAACATATAGTACTGCATTTGGATATTAATACAAATTTTTCATATAAAACATTAGCCGACAAGTGTATTACAAAGATACCTATATTCTAAAGTTTAAATATCAAAATCCAAGAGGTGTTTCACCAGGGAAATATTAAAGTATACCAGTAGCTACTCTAAAAATATGTAAACATACGCACCAGCATAGGTGTGTAAGAATATTTGCAGCAGCTTTACAGTAACCAAAAACTACAAACAACCTGAATGTCCACTTACGGTTGCATAAATGAGTTGTGAAGTATTCACACAACTAAGAAAATGATATAGCCAAATGCTGTAGTATGGGTGACATCACAAATACAATATTGAACAAAAGAAAGAAGGATAAAAACCATTCCAACAGGACACTTGGAAGTGGCCATGGTGTAGATCAGAGTCTGCTTTCTGGAGTGCCTCATTCTGCTTCCTCTGCAACCATGTCTGACAAACCCCATATGACTGAGATTGAGAAATTTGATAAGTTTAAATTAAAGAAGGCAAAAAAGTAAGAGAAAAATCCACTGTCTTTAAAAGAAACGACTGAACAGGAGAAGCAAGCAGGCAAATCGTAACAAAGTGTGGGCCACCAATATGTACTATACATTCTACAAGCACTGCCTTCTTATTTATTTTACTTCTATTAGTTGTTTAACTTTGTAAGATGCAAACAAATTGGATCAAGTTTAAATGACTGCTGCCCTTTTTCCTCATCAAAGAATCAGAACTACTGACAATGAATGCTGAGCCTGCCTCCCCCAGTTGCTTGTCTGGCTGGCAGGGAAGGAAAAGAACTTGCATGTTGGTGAATAAAGCCGGGGGATGGGGGAGTGGAGGACAGTGAGAAATCTAGAATAAAAACCAAGTTGGTCTAAGGTATCCTGCAGACTGTAAAATGCAGTTTAATCAGAGTGCCATTTTTTTGTTCAAATGACTTTAATTATGGGAATGCATAATTTTTAATAAGCAAACTAAAAGTTTAAAATATGAAAAAAATCCAGCAGTATCATTCCATTCATATTAAGTTCAAAAAAGGTGAAACCAGACCATTGTTTAAGGATTTATATATATAGGTTGTAAAAGCATAAAGAGAAAGGAAGGTATGATTATCACAAAGCCAGAATAGTGAGTATCTTCAGGGTGAAGGGCTAAGATTATAATTAGGGAGGAGACCAAAAGCTGAGTGTGCTTAGAAGCTGCCAAAGTTCTATTTTTTGACTTGGGTTACACTAGTGTTTGTTTCATTTTGTTATTGTAAATTAAACAGAAAAAATATATTCTTATAAACTCTTTTATAATAAAAAAGGAAAAGAAATAAATGGAAAAAGTTAGGTTAGGCATTAATGTAGAAGATATGATTACAGGATGTTGGTGCAGGGTACCAACCTCTTCTTGCTGTATCTGAGCATCTGTCAACACATATATAATTGAATTACAGGAGAGAAAAAGAAGGACAACTAAAATAAGTCAGGAGAAAAAGCATTTGCAAAGGAGCTTATAGTTACAAAATGCTCAAAAATAATACATTTGTTGGACTAGAAATTCATAGATGAAAAATCTTCCATATGAATTAAAAGCTTAAAAAACAATTTAGAAGAAGATAAAAACTGAATGCCTTAATGGGGACATAATAGGCATTCATAAAATAATAAAATGTAAAAATGCTGTGGACATGGTTGTATGCAATAAATCCTGCAATTTTCACAACATAAGGATGCCAATGAACTTCAAAAGAAGTCATTTTCAGCAGTTAGGAGAAATTGTATCTTACACAGACAGCAGTAAATTTGCAGTAAGTCACTGTTATTACATGTCCTTAAATTTTGGTATGTGACAGGGGAAAAAATTTCAAATAAACACTGAGTCAGAATATTCAGCCTCAACAAAAACTGTTCCATAATTTCATAACTTTAAAATTCAATAAATAAAATTCAATAAATATTTTTCAACACTTTAACCAAGTTCTGGCACTTGAGGCAAAAATTCAGAAGCATTTCCCTAGCGATTTCTGATTTCCCATAGAGTGCTGCCCTCTGCCGGAAGCTGTAGCCACATCTGATCCCATAAATGAGTTCTTCCCGATGGTACTTTCATTTTTGCAAAAATTTCCACTTTTGTCTTCAGAATGAAATGCATCTATCTTCTCGTTAAAACACTTCATTTAAAATTAGTTGTAAACAAACTAAAGATGTGTTTTCAAGTAAACTAAAAAAAACATTAACCAACTTTCGTATTTAGAAAGAAACCATAAAATGGTAAGCTATATATTATCAATTGGATTGCATTATTCAAAGTACAGGAACTAAAGTTTTAATTATTTTAAAGTAACTTTAAAAACAAGTTCAGGGCTAGATACATGAGAAATAAAAATTAATTTTAAAATTACATGTTCCTCAATACTTAGTTTAAATTACTATTCTATAATTAAGCGGCCATCACTACAAACAGTGTTCTTAATGTTATCACTCCAAACCAGTTTTGAACTGCTTGTATAACATTGCCTTCAAAGTTGTTTAAAAGACATAAGAAAGTCAGTCTAATTATTTTATAATTACAATGTTTTTACTAAAAACATTACTAAATTTCATTGTTAGCATTATTTGCAAACTTAAATATGAATGCCATTTTTATTTTAGAGCAGATATGATTTTTAGAACTAAAGAAAATAATCATGTATATATAAATGCCAGATGTCAGCTTCTGCTTAGAATGTAGAAAGTTACAAGACAATGCCATTCCTACCCTAACAATAACAAGCCAGATAACCAATAAAATCACAGTTTATTAAAAATTCATCAGAGTCAAAAATGGAGGATAATATCTAATGAATTAAAATCCAGAAAGTTACAAACCTCTCTCTAGAGTGAAGAGATCCAACAGTTTCTTTCATCCTTGGTGAAGCAGTGGAAGAGAAAGCTGTCAAGAGAAATAGGTAAGAAGAAAACAGCTGGACTTCTTTAAAAAAATTTGTAGACCAAGTGTAGGCTGTCATGAAAGTTGAGAATCCTTAGGACATAGAGTATGCCCACCTACCAACATTTTCTCATGGGACTTCATAGGGGGTCATGAGAAATACTGGGACTAGGGTAAGAATGCTAAGAGAAACTTTCACACACTAGGGTTTTACAATGATGCAGCAGGCAGCTAACTTCAGTGGAAGAGGGACGGGAATGCTGAGAGACATCTGCTCCTCCAAGGTACGGTGTACAAGACCTCATGAGCTCTGAGGGCAGGAAAGGAGAACTGAGGCAAGTTCTGTAAGATCTTGGGGCCCAATACTGAGTAAGAGGCAGTGATAATCTCCAAGTGGGAGAAGGGCAGGAAAGCTGAAAGAGACTCTCCTCTGAGGTATAAGCATAGGGGGTTTACTGCAATGTGGAAGCAGCAGAAGAGAAACTACGTGACCTCCTTAGGGACTTGAGGTCTTCAGTGAGTACTAAGCAATGACTGATTTGGGCTATGGTAGAGGCAAGAATGCTGAGAGACATCCCTCTGAGATGCAGATAACCAGGATCTGTGGAAGGCTGAAGGCAAAGCAGAAAAATTGAAACAAATCCTCCAGATACTCAGGACTCAAGTCTGGTTAAAAGAAAATTCTGACCACTTGCACAAATTATTTGAAGCCTATGGCAAAATAAACACAACTAAAGAAACAGCCAAGCCTAAATCCAACTCAAATATAGATGAGATTGACTCATCTTCTTATTTTTATCTCTTTTTAGGGGCCTGATCAAAGGAATGTGCCCTTTTCTGGGTGTAAATATTATTTGCCTCGGCTTCTATTGCACTATTATCAATATCAAACCATCGATCACAGGAAAAAAAAGTGACTTGTTCTCAAAAGAGACAAGAGTCAATTAAAACCTGATCCGGGGGGGGCGGGGCAAGCTGGCAGAGGAGTGGGTTCCCCAGGTCACCTGTCCCCACCAACTTACCTACGTAACTTTCAAATCATCCTGAAAACCTACAAATTCAACCTGAGATTTAAAGAGAGAACACCTGGAATGCTACAGAGAGAAGAGTTTGTGCTTCTCACGAGGTGGGAAGGCGGAAAATAAATAAATAAATAAATAAATAAATAAGAATCAAGTAGGGGAGAGACCCCCACGAGGAGCCAGGCTAAGGGGGGTTGTGAGAGCTTCCAGGAGAGGAGAAGCAGGAACTTTTAAAAATCCGCAATGGATTCTTTCCGGACAGAAAGGCACTCGCAGGGAACTCGGGCAGGATCCCAGGAGGGGCAGTGGGGCCCCCAGGTTCCCGGGGTCCTAACAAACGAAGCGCGCCCCGGGGAGAGCGCCGCACACCGCAAGGGCCCAGCGCTCCTGGCGGGGCCTCCGGAGCAGCTCAGGCGGCATCTCCACGCAGAAGGGCCTGCGCACCTGGGGAGCGCGATTCCAGCAGCGCAGGTCCCGGAGATTAGGGTGCCGGGGGACACAGCCCAGGATCCTGTGCTCCCCCGGGACAGGCGGAGACGGGAATGGCCCAGGACAGCGAGGACGCTCCCGCCACCGGGTGCCCCCGAGCTGTGCAGATCAGCGCTTTCCGCCCCTGGAGCATCCAGGCCGTGCAGACTGGGAACTGCGGTAGTTACTGCGGGAGCTGACGCCGGGGCTGGAGAGCTGCCCGTCGCCACTGTTGTTCCTCCTGGTGTCACCCTAAGCCTTGGAGGGTCACGGTTGCCAGGGAACAGGGGCCTCCCAGGATAAACAGCTCCACTGAGCCGTGCACCGGCAGGGGGCGGGGAAGCTCCCCCAGGTGCACACACCTGAGAATCCGCACAGCAGGCCCCTCCCCCAGAAGACCAGCTGGAAGGACAGGGGAAGGGCAAGTACTTGACCAAGTAGTGCTGGAAAGCTCCAGGGGAAGTCGAGGAATTACAGTATATAGAACCAGAGGATACCCCGCCTTGTTTTTTTTCTTCTTCTTCTTCCTTTTTCTAGTACAACTCGCTTTTAGCCTCTCTGCACTGAACAAAATGACTAGAAAGAAGAACTCACCACAAAAGAAAGCATCAGAAACAGTACTCTCTCCCAGAGTTACAGAATTTAGATTACAAGTCTATGTCAGAAAGCCAATATAGAAGCACAATTATAAAGCTACTGGTAGCTCTGGAAAAAAGCATAAAGGACTCAAGAGACTTCATGACTGAAGAATTTTGATCTAATCAGGCTGAAGTTAAAAATCAATTAGATGAGATGCAATCCAAACTGGAGGTCCTAATGATGAGAGTTAATGAGGTAGGACAAGAGTGAGTGACGTAGAAGACAAGTTGATGGCAAAGAAGGAAACTGAGGAAAAAAGAGAAAAACAATTAACAGACCATGAGGAAAGGTTAAGGGAAATAAATGACAGCCTCAGAAGGGAAAATCTACATTTAATTGGGGTTCCAGAGGGCGCCAAGAGGGACAGAGGCCCAGAAAGCATATGAGCAAATCATAGCTGAGAACTTCCCTAATTTGAGGAGGGAAACAGGCATTCAGATCCAGGAAATAAAGAGACCCCCCAAAAAAAAATCAATAAAAACCGTTCAACACCTTAACATTTAATAGTGAAACTTGCAAATTCGAAAGATAAAGAGAAAATCCTTAAAGCAGCAAGAGGCAAGAGATCCCTAACTTATATGGAGAGAAATATTAGATTAACAGCAGACCTCTCTACAGAGACCTGGCAGGCCAGAAAGGGCTGGCAGGATATATTCAGGGTCCTAAATGAAAAGAACATGCAGCCAAGAATACTTTATCCAGCTAGGCTCTCATTCAGAATACAAGGAGAGATAAACAGCTTCCAAGATAGGCAGAAACTGAAAGAATATGTGACCACCCAACCAGCTCTACAAGAAATATTAAGGGGGGGGGGGATCCCTGGGTGTCTCAGTGGTTTAGTGCCTGCCTTCGCCCCAGGTGTGATCCTGGACACCCGGGATCGAGTCCCAAGTCGGGGTCCCTGCATGGAGCCTGCTTCTCTCTCTGCCTGTGTCTCTGCCTCTCTCTCTCTCCTCTCTCTCTCTCTCTGTGTGTGTCTCTCATGAATAAATAAATAAAATCTTTAAAAAAAAGAAATATTAAGAAAGAGGATGCCCAAAGAAATAATCCACAAAAACAGGTACTGAATAGATATGATGACCGTAAATTCATATCTTTCAATAGTAACTCTGAATGTGAATGGCCTTAATGATCCCATCAAAAGACACAGGGTTTCAGACTGGATAAAAAAGCAGGACCCATCTATTTGCTGTCTACAAGAGACTCATTTTAGACCTAAGGACACCTACAGCCCAAAAATGAAAGGTTGGAGAACCATTTACCATTCAAATGGTCCTCAAAATAAAGCAGAGGTAGCTATCCTCATATCAGATAAATTAAAGTTTATCCCAAAGACTGTAGTAGGAGATGAAGAGGGACACTATACCATACTTAAAGGATCTATCCAACAAGAGGATCTAACAATCACGAATATTTATGCCCCTAGTGTGGGAGCTGCCAAGTATATCAATCAATTAAAAACCAAAGTAAAGGGATCCCTGGGTGGCGCAGCAGTTTGGCGCCTGCCTTTGGCCCAGGGCGCGATCCTGGAGACCCGGGATCGAATCCCACATCGGGCTCCCTGCATGGAGCCTGGTTCTCCCTCTGCCTGTGTCTCTGCCTCTCTCTCTCTCTGTGTGTGACTATCATAAATAAATAAAATCTTAAAAAAAAAAACAAAGTAAAGACATACTTAGATAATAATACACTAATACTGTGAGATTTCAACACAGCGCTTTCTGTAAATGACAGATATTCTAAGCATAACACCTCCAAAGAAACAAGAGCTTTAAATGATACACTGGACCAAATGGATTTCACAGATATTTACAGAACTTTATATCCAAACGCAACTGAATACACATTCTTCTCAAGTGCACATGGAACTTTCTCCAGAATACACCACATACTGGGTCACAAATCAGGTCTCAACTGACACCAAAAGATTAGGATTGCCCCCTGCATATTTTCAGACCATAATGCTTTGAAACTTGAACTCAATCACAAGAAGAAATTTGGAAGAAACTCAAACACGTGGAGGTTAAAGAGCATCCTGCTAAAAGATGAAAGAGTCAACCAGGAAATTAGAGAAGAATTAAAAAGATTCAAGGAAACTAAACACAATTTTTCTAATTAAAAAAAATTTAAAAAGATCATGGAAACTAATAAGAATGAAGATACAACCATTCAAAATCTTTGGGATACAGCAAAAGCAGTCGTAAAGGGGAAACCATGCAATACAAGCATCCCTCAAGAATATAAAAAATAGTGAAAGGGAATAAAGGGGAAAGGAGAAAAAATGAGTGGGAAATATCAGAAAGGGAGACAGAACATGAGAGACTCCTAACTCTGGGAAACGAACTAGGGGTGGTAGAAAGGGAGGTGGGCGGGGGGGGGGGTGACTGTGTGACAGGCACTGAGGGGGGCACTTGATGGGATGAGCACTGGGTGTTATTCTATATGTTGGCAAATTGAATACCAATAAAAATGACTTTATTTTTTAAAAAAGCATCCCTCAAAACATTGAAAAAAAATTCAAATACACAAGCTAACCTTGCACCTAAGGAACTGGAGAAAGAACAGCAAATAAATCCTACACCAGGCAGAAGAGAGTTAATAAAGATTCGAGCAGAACTCAATAAAATAGAGACCAGAATAACTGTAGAACAGATCAACAAAACCAGGAGTTGGTTCTTTGAAAGAGTTAATAAGATAGATAAACCATTAGCTAGCCTTCTTAAAAACAAAAGAGAAAACACTCAAATTAATAAAATCATGAATGAAAAAGGAGGGATCACAACAAATACCAAGGAAATTCAATTCATATGATTTTAAAAACATAATATGAGCAGCTATATGCCAATATATTAGGCAATCTAGAAGAAATGGGCGCATTTCTGGAAAACCACGAACTACCAAAACTGCAACAGGAAGAAATAGAAAACCCAAACAGGCCAATAACCAGGGAGGAAATTGAAGCAGTCATCATAAACCTCCCAAGACACAAAAGTCCAGGGCCAGGTGGCTTCTCAGGTAAATTCTATCAAAAGTTTAAAGAAGAAACATACTTATTCTACTAAAGCTGTTCCGAAAGATAGAAAGGGATGGAATACTTCCAAACTCGTTTTATGAAGCCAGCATCATCTTAATTCCAAAACCAAACAAAGGAGAATAATAGACCAATATCCCTGATGAACACAGACGTGAAAATTCTCAACAAGATGCTAGCCAATAGGATTCAACAGCACATTAAGAAGATTATTCCCATGACCAAGTGGGATTTATCCCCAGGATGCAAGGCTGATTCAATACTCGTAAAGCAAACAATGTGATAGATCATACCAACAAGAGAAAAAACAAGAACCATATGATCCTCTCAATAGATGTAGAGAAAGCATTTGACAAAATACAGCATCCATTCCTGAACAAAACTCTTCAGAATGTAGAGATAGAGGGAACATTCCTCAGCATCTTAAAAGCCATTACGAAAAGCCCACAGCAAAGATCATGGTGAAACACTGGCAGCCTTTCCACTAAGATCAGGAACACAATAAGGATGTCCACTCTCACCATGGCTATTCAACATAGTACTAAAAGTTCCAGCCTCAGCAATCAGGCAACAAAAAGAAATAAAAAGCATTCCAATTGGCAAAGAAGAAGTCATACTCTCCCTCTTCGCAGATGACATGATACTGTACATAGAAAACCCCAAAGACTCCACCCCAAGATTGCTAGAACTCATACAACAACTCGGCGGTGTGGCAGGATACAAAATCAATGGCCAGAAATCAGTGGCATTTCTATACACTAACCATTGTTAGGACTGTGTGGAGGGTCCTCAAAAAGTTAAAAATAGAACTGCCCTACGACCCAGCAATTGCAGTGCTGGGGATTTACCCCAAAGAACAGATGCAGTGAAACGGCAGGACACCTGCACCCCAATGTTTATAGCAGCAATGTCCACAACTGAACTGAAGAAAGAGAAATTAAGGAGTCAATCCCATTTACAATTGCACCAAAAGCATAAGATACCTATGAATAAACCTAACTGAAGAGGTAAAGGACCTATACCCTGAAAACTACAGAACACTTCTGAAAGAAATGGAGGAAGATGGAAAAATATTCCATGCTCATGGATTGGAAGAATGAATATTGTGAAAATGGCAATGCTACCCAGGGCAATTTACACATTCAATGCAATCCCTATCAAAATACCATGGACTTTCTTCAGAGAGTTGGAACAAATCATCTTAAGATTTGTGTGGAATCAGAAAAGACTCCGACTAGCCAGGAGAATATTGAAAAAGAAAACCATATCTGGGGGCATCACAATGCCAGATTTCAGGTTGTACTACAATGCTGTGATCATCAAGACAGTGTGGTACTGGCACAAAAACAGACACATAGATCAATGGAACAGAACAGAGGACCCAGAAATGGGCCCTCAACTCTATGGTCAACTAATATTCGACAAAGAAGGGAAGACTATCCACTGGAAAAAGGACAGTCTCTTCAATAAATGGTGCTGGGAAAATTGGACAGCCACATGCAGAAAAATCAAACTAGACCACTCTCTTACACCATACACAAAGATAAACTCAAAATGGATGAAAGATCTAAATGTGAGACAGGAATCCATCAAAATCCTAGAGGATTTTTCCACAGGCAACACCCTTTTGAACTTGGTCACAGCAACTTCTTGCAAGATACATCCATGAAGGCAAGGGAAACAAAAGCAAAAATGAACTATTGGGACTTCATCAAGATAAAAAGCTTCTGCACAGCAAAAGAAACAGTCAACAAAACTAAAAGACAACCTACAGAATGGGAGAAGATATTTGCAAATGACCTATCAAATAAAGGGCTAGTATCCAAGATCTATAAAGAACTTATTACACTCAACAGCAAAGAAACAAACAATCCAACCATGAAATGGGCAGGAGACATGTACAGAAATTTCACCAAAGACATAGACATGGCCAACACGCACTTAAGAAAATGCTCCACATCACTGGCCATCAGGGTAATACAAATCAAAACCACAATGAGATAACACCTCACACCAGTGAGAATGGTGAAAATTAACAAGACAGGAAACAACAAATGTTTGAGAGGATGTGGAGAAGGGGGAACCCTCTTGCACTGTTGGTGGGAATGTGAACTGGTGCAGCCACTCTGGAAAACTGTGTGGAGGGTCCTCAAAAAGTTAAAAATAGAACTGCCCTACGACCCAGCAATTGCAGTGCTGGGGATTTACCCCAAAGAACAGATGCAGTGAAACGGCAGGACACCTGCACCCCAATGTTTATAGCAGCAATGTCCACAATAGCCAAACTGTGGAAGGAGCCTTGGTGTCCATCGAAAGATGAATGGATAAAGAAGATGTGGTCTATATATACGATGGAATATTACTCAGCCATTAGAAATGAATACCTACCATTTGCTCCAACGTGGATGGAAGTGTAAGTTATTATGCTGAGTGAAGCAAGTCAATTGGAGAAGGACAAACATTATATGGTCTCATTTATTTGGGGAATATAAAAAATCGGAAAGGGAATAAACAGGGGAGGAGAGAAAATGAGTAAAAATATCAGTGAGGGTGACAGACCTTGAGAGGCTTTTAACTCTGGGAAATGAACAAGGGGTTGTGGAAGGGAGGTAGGCGGGGGGAATGGGGTGACTGGGTGATGGGCACTGAGGGGGGCACTTGACGGGATAAGCGCTGGTGTTATGGTATATGTTGGCAAATCGAACTCCAATAAAAAAAATATACAAAAAACAAAAAAAAATACCTGATCCAAAGATGGTCCAAGTGCTAGAATGATCAAAGAGGGACTTTAAAATAACAATAATAAATATATTCATGAATTTCTTTGAAAAAGGTAGACAGCATGTATGAACAAATGGAGAATTATAGTATAATGGTAAAAACTACCAAAAAGAGCCAGATAGTAACCTAAAAGTGAAAAATAAAATATAGGATGAAGAATTATTTTAATGGACTCATTAGCATACTGAACACATCATATGAATCAGTGAATTTGGTTGAAAATTGAAATTGAAATTACCCAAATTAAAACACAAAGAGAAAACATTTTTAAAAGAGGGGTGATAAGAACATCCAATAATTGTGAAACAGTATCAAATAGGTTCACATTTGTATATCTGGAGTCCCACAACAGAAACAACAACAAAATTAGAGAAGAAATATCAGCAGAGGTAAGGAGTGACAATTTTCCAAAACTGATGGAAGATGTCAACCTGAGGACCTGAGAAATTCAGAGAAACCCAAGAAAAGTAAATACAAAAAAAAAAAAAAAAAAAAAACATGTAGGCATATCATAATCATACTGCTATCATCTAAAAGATAAAGATAAAATCCTGAAATCAGAGGAAGAAACACTGCATACAATGAACAATGATGAGAGTAATGGCTGACCTCTTATCAGAAAAAAAAAAGAGCAATGTAATGGCATCTTAAAGTTCTTAGAAAAAAAAGAAGAAAGAAAAACTGTTAATCTATAATTCTATATCCAATAAAAATGTCCTTTAAAAATGAAGTCAAAATAAACACACTTGGGAGCAGGCAAAAACTGCAAGGATTCATGCACAGACTTGCATTGTAAGAAATATTAAACGCTAGTGCTCTACGGGGCTTTTTCAGTAATTTTTCTCTCTGTGTTTCAATTGTATATTTTCAAATGCTGTGTCTTCAAGTTCAGTAATCACTTCTGCAATGTCTAATCTATCACAAATTCCATTTTAAGATTGTATTTCTTCATTTGTGAGAGGCAGAGAGAGAGAGCACGCACAAGCGGTGTCCGGGGGTAGGAAACAGAGAGAAGCAGTCTGGCTCCCGACCGAGCAGGAATCCAGACTGGGACTAGATCCCAGGGCCCTGGGGGTCACAACCTGAGTTGAAGGCAGACATTTAAGCGATGGAGCACCCAGGCGCCCACCCCTCAAATCCCACTTACTACATTTTCATTTCACACACCGTAGTTTTAATCCCTGGAAGTTCAATTTACGTCTTTTTAACATTTTCTGTCTTTACTTAACATGCACAATATTTACTCCAGCTTCTTGAAATTGGGGGTGTAGTTATAGTAATTGTTTACTGTCCTGGTTTATTAACTCTGTCTTCTGTGCCAAATCTGGATCAGTTTATAGATTATTTTTCATCTCTATAAGGATAATACCTGGCTTCTTTGCATGATAATTTTTTATTGGATGCTAGACATTTTGAATTTTATATTGCTGGATGCTGTATATTTTTGCATTTCTGTAAATATTCTTGAGCTTTATTCTGGAGTGCTACTAAGTTGCTTAGAAACAGTGTGATCGGGATCCCTGGGTGGCGCAGCGGTTTAGCGCCTGCCTTTGGCCCAGGGCGCGATCCTGGAGACCTGGGATCGAATCCCACGTCAGGCTCCCGGTGCATGGAGCCTGCTTCTCCCTCTGCCTGTGTCTCTGCCTCTCTCTCTCTCTCTCTGTGACTATCATAAATAAATAAAAATTAAAAAAAAAAAAAAAAGAAACAGTGTGATCCATTTAGCTCTTGCTTATGAGTGTTGTTAGGAGAGACCAGAGCAGCATTTAGCTTGGAGTTGATTTTGCTGTTACTGAGGCAAAAAAATCTCTGAGAACTCTACCTTGATTCCAGAATTATGAGGTTTCCCACATTGGCTGATGTCTTCTTTAAGTCCTGGGTATTGTTCTCTCTAATCCTTTCTGGTGGTTCTTTCTCCAGCCTCAAGTAGATTCTTCACCCTCATGCACTGATCAGTATTGAACTGAAAACATACACAGAACTCTGCAGATCTCCATATTCTTCTCCCTCTCTCTCCATAACACACTCATCTGTGATTCTCCGGTTTTGTTGGCCTCCCCAAATTCCCTGCTTTATCTTCTCAACTCAGGGAGACCACCATGCTTTATCTGGGTTCTCTCTCTCTTATGGCCTGGGAAATCTGTAGCCAATAAGCTTGGGAAACTATAGATCTCATCTCATTTATTTATATAGTGAAGGGAATAACTACTTTTCATTGTCTAATGTTCAAGGTCTTGAAAACTGTTCTTTCATATGTTTTATTCAGTTTTTGGTTACTTAAGGAAGTAAATCTTGTCTCCAAATTTACCCTCCATCTTGGCTAGAAACAGAAATCTTTGCATTATGCTTTTTAAAATATTCTAAATCCATGTGTTCTGTGTATTATGACTGAAATGCTTTTCCTTTGAGACCCAGTCAAGTAAAAAGCCTTTTCATTCTTATATGACATCAAGTTTAGAATACAATATGAATTGTGGAGGCAGTGAAAGTCATGACTTTAAATAGGGGTGTACACACAAAAAGAAAGGCATATGAAAAGACATTGACCCTATGATACTCACCTGTTTACCTACTTCCTTCTTCATTTTCAAATTCTTCTCTGACCTGACTTACCTTTAGGACCAGATGTTCCTGCAAAGAACGTGATTACTTTCCACTCTGGGAGTTGCATAAAATATCTAAAAACTCATATACCAAATTTGTTTCAAATTTGCGATCTCTCTTTCATCTAGCTAAGGTATCCTTACCTACCTTTTCTAGAATTTCTCTACAACTGAAGAAATACAAACATAAGCAACACACACACACACACACACACACACACACACACCTATCAATTCCATACTAAGTTAGTGTCTACATTTTAGTTTTCAGCTGGAAAGGTACTTTAAAAATTTAATTAACTAAAATTAATCTCTGACGTCTCTCTTTTGGACAGCTCTCCTTCACTTCTGACAAACATATTTATCACAATCAATGATTATGAAGTGATTAAAATATAAAGTAACATCCTATCTTTCTAAGGACAGTGAAAAAAGGCAACATGAGTAGGTTATAAATCTTTCTATTACTTGCAGTATGAAGAATAGGCCACCAGCTGGTATTTAAATAACTAAATTGTTTTACTGAAAATTCAGAATAGAGGGATTGGCTAGATGTGGATGATGCATTATGATTATATGATTCAGTGCTATGTTCAGGGGTCATTGTTTTGAGGAGCATGGTTATAAAGCTTCAATGAATAACCATCTTAATTTGACACTGATATTACATGTTGCACACGAATGAAACAGAAGGAAAAGGGAATATCATGACATTTATTGTAGAATATTTTTCTATTGCTTCCATTTCTCATAATAAAAATACATTATTCATGAAGTGTTTACTCTTCAAAATATTTTTAAATTTCCCAGTTTTGAAAAATAATAGCACATTTTAAATATTCCTTTAAATACTTTTTTTAAAGTCAAGCAGTCTAATTTTGTCTCTCTCAATGATGAGTCTAGTAAAGCAAAATCAAGTTTAAAAATGAGATTATTTGGATAAATTCAGGTAACTCTTTCCTTTGTATCATTTGAAGACAAAAAACTTGTAGGAACTGAGTAATCTTTCCTTTCTGTATTAATTAACTGGATTGAATGCTGCAACTGAAATTCATCACATCATTCCCTGTTTTAGCCATATTCTCTCATTGACCTCTGTATTTGGGAGGACAGTCTGGCCTGCTGGTAGTGTCAGATTAGGATTTAGAAGCCTTTGATTTGGAATGCTAATTTTCTAGTTCAGAGGTTTTCAACTTTTGTTCAGCTTTGACACATGAAGGAGGATGCTCCCATGCATAACATGAGACATTTTCTTCTTTTTCCTTCTCTTAAGGAAATACTAGGAGGCAAGTGAAATTAAATTACTTTATTATGGAATTGAACTCAATTGTGGCTCAACAAGTATAAAACCAGAAGTCTAAGAAGTATTTGAGGACTGAGGCTAACAATTACATTATACTTTCTCAACATGCTGTATTCCAATGACTATAGAATATATGAGTGTTAGTACTGGCCCTGTCACTTACTACTTGGGTGTCTATGGACAAATCACTTCATCTTGATGAATCTTGAATTGGGTGTATAGTTTCTCGAAAGACTTAATGAGATAAAATGAGAAATGTGGTGGATACATTAGAAAAGCATGCACAAATATAAGGTATTTTTAAGGTATTTTTTTATATTACTACCTTCATTTGTGAAGTTAGCAGTAGTGATATTTATTGATATTTAGTAGTGATTTTGCTCCCATGGCCCCAAACGCATAGGTTAGTAGGGTTTTTTTTGTTTTTGTTTTTGTTTTTGTTTTTGTTTTTGTTTTGTTTTGCTTATACTTTATCCTCTAATCTTAAGTTTATATTTCTTTCTATACTCAAATCTTTAGGTTTATTTCTTTGTTCTTTATTTTTTTATTTTTATTTTTTTTATTTATGATAGTCAGAGAGAGAGAGAGAGGCACAGAGACATAGACAGAGGGAGAAGCATGCTCCATGCACCGGGAGCCCGACGTGGGATTCGAGCCCGGGTCTCCAGGATCGCGCCCTGGGCCAAAGGCAGGCGCCAAACCGCTCCACCACCCAGGGATCCCCTATTTCTTTGTTCTTTAATAAAAATATGAGAACACATGGAAGTGAAGGTGGTAAAGTCATGTAAAGAAACACATCATTTACCTTCATTAAGTCCCGTTTTTGGATTTCACCAATAGCTACCACCAAAGTTGCTAAGAAAATTCTTACCACACCTGTGCTTACTCTATCTTCTTAACTTTACTGCCTCACTCTATTTGAACCTCTAAGAATACTGTGCTCTGTCTTGACAATTTTTAGCAACCCCAGGATTTACTTGCATCATTGCATAAAAAGGCATAACCCTGTCAGTACCACATACATGAGAACAAGCAAAGCAGAACTCTCTTAATTCATTAGCATTCACTTTGAAGCACTGAACTCCTAATTAAGATTCATAAGTATTCATATTCATTCAGGCTATTCTACATTTTATTTGCTACATTTAGTTAGAAACATTTAGACACATTAACTGTTCTTCCAGTCAGAACAAATACTTCCTGTGTTTGTGGATAAGCCAATTGATAATTGTCCTTTATCAAAAGCAAAACATAAAAACATGCTTTGTTTCCATTTTCAATTTTCCTTTATTTCTTCACATAAGTCATTGTATTTGGACAGAGAAAAATAATTATTTTAAGAATAAACTTTTGAATTGGTATTGTTAGCTTTTTCCAATGGCCATAATGTCCTCAGAAGTTATGCTGATAAATATATTATAGAAAACAATGAACCTGAGAAGTTTGCACCTTTGATAAAAAAATGATCACATGAGGGAAGGGTAACTTGAAGCTCCATCACCTAAGTAATGGTTGAAGGGCTGATGGTTGATTATTTCACAGGAAAGATTTTATGGGCTGAGGAACAGCTTTTGTTAGAACATAAGAGAGGCATTTTATTTACTCTATGTTATCTCAAAAGATACAACCAGGATTGATATGTAGAAATTATAAGGAAAGAAAGTGTAGCTCAAAAAAGTAAGACCTCGTTTACAATTATATTTGTTCAAAAATAATATAATCTGATTGGAGAATACCACAGGATAATAGGGCCACCAAAATTAGAATCTCCATATATCTTTTTATTACTATACAGATCAGAGACAATGAATAAGACAACCAAAACTCATGCCCTTTTCATGATTAAAACTGAATAATACTTCAACTTACATGTGACTAAGAAAACATTCTGAGGCCACAAGAACCACCTCTGGGGTACCCTGCAGAGCAGCAAGTGAGCACTTGAGGTGTGGAATACAAATATAATCACCTTCCGAAAGATAGAGTCCCACTATCTCTTGATAGAGAATAAATCTGTTATCTGGATGTTCAGAGTTCTGGTTATGGGGAATTGAGAGGGTGAGCCTTGAAAATGGATGCAATCATATTGGGAGTTGAATCCCATCTCCAGAAGAGTGGAAAGACTTGGAAGGAGGAATGGCTTTGGATTCTCATGGATTTGGGGGATAAGGAGGAAGAAGGAAATAAGTAGTAGGAAGTATTATATAAAAACAAAAGAAAATAGAAACATCATCAAAAGATGTCATTATCCTCTCTCCTCTGCGCACAAAAGAATATAGACGTTAATTAAAGAACCTGCACTTCATCATACCAACAGAAGAGGAGACTCGCGCTAAGAAATCTAAAAAGCCACCAATTGTTATTGCTGGCATAGGAAAATGTAAGATACTCCAAAATTAACAGAAAAAGGAAGACACCATCCATACTAAAGGTATTGTAATAGAAAACCAAAAAATGAAAAGCAAAATATTTCAGATGATGAAAATTATCCCCAAAAAACAACCACAAAACAGAGAAAATGTATAACAAAATATGCCAATCTAAATTAAATATCCTTAAGCAAATATTTGCTGACATGAAAAAAACCTCAAAGAACATTTAAAAGTCCAAAATAAAAATAACATAAGAAGATGGAAAATGTGAGTTGACTAAGATCAGGAACAAAGTTGAAAATAAAGAAAAAATTGGAAAACATCTGAGGAATAACAGATTATGAGTAAAAATTAAGACAATAAGTTAATTGGAATGAAATAAAGAGAAGTAAAAAGGATCAGCAAGAAAATGATAGACAAATGAGAAAAAATGTAAATAAATGGTCATTAATGAAGGGATTAGCACAAAGATAACCATAAGAACAAAAACAAACAGAACATGTAAAATACATAATATTTTATATATAACATATAATATTAAAAGTACTAAGGAACATAAAATATATATAGACAACATAGAAAAAGAAATGCAGGGACTCCTGGGTGGCTCAGTGATTGAGCGTCTGCCTTTTTGGTTCAGGATGTGATCCCAGAATCCCGGGATCAAGTTCCACATCGGGCTCCCTGCTTCTCCCTCTGCCTATGTCTCTGCCTCTCTCTCTCTGTGTCTCTCATGAATAAATAAATAAAATATTTTTTTAAAAATAAAAAGAAATGTAACAAATATATAACACACAGTAAATATTATTTAAACATATATCAATAAATAAAAATGAACTTAACTCACCTATTAAATAAAAAACATTTTCAGATTGGCTCATGTAGCAAAACTCAACTATTAAATAAACAGACCAACTTAAAATGATTCAGAAAAGCTAAACAGGTAAAAGCAGGTACATTCCATGGCTTAAAAATATTAAATTAGACAAAAAATTTACTTCATAATGCTAAAGAATCCAATTCACAGTGAAGAAGTAATGGCAATGAACACATATTCACCATACAATGCAGCAACTTTCTTAACAAAGTACAAATTACAGAAAACACAAGAAGAAACAGAGCTATAGTAATAACAGGGGAGCTTAATACTTCTCTCTCACTCAAAAAAAAGAATAAAAAAGAACAAAAACATTAAGATATATATATAGCCTTCATAATGTAATGAATAAGGTAGATCTTATTGACACATATTAAAAAACATACTTTCTTTTCAAGTAAACCTGAAGCATTCAGTAAATCTGACCATCTATGAGATCGCCAAAAACTGTTTTAAGTTTCATAAAGTAAAACTAATGCCACATTCTTGGACTATAAAATAACAATTAGAAATTAATTAAAAACAAAACAAAGATCCTCCAATGAAAGACCGTTCAATAAAAAAAAAAATTTAACTTTGTATTAAACAATTCTTTGCAAATGAAGAAATAAAAATAAAAATTTCTCAATTTCTAAAGAATTGTGATAAAAAATAAAAATTAAAGAATCTATGGAATACAACAAAAGTGATCAGAAGAAAATGTATAACCTTAAACACATATCAATAAAATGAAAGTTTAAGAATAATCAAATTCCCAACAGTTATAAAAAGTACAGTAAAGTAAACCTGAAGTATAATAAAGAAGAGTAATAACAGCAGATATTAATGAGGCATAAGAAAGGAGAACAGGGATCCCTGGGTGGCGCAGCGGTTTGGCGCCTGCCTTTGGCCCAGGGCGCGATCCTGGAGATCCGGGATCGAATCCCACATCGGGCTCCCGGTGCATGGAGCCTGCTTCTCCCTCTGCCTGTGTCTCTGCGCCTCTCTCTCTCTCTCTGTGACTATCATAAATAAATAAAAATTAAAAAAAAAAAAAGAAAGGAGAACAATATGCTAAATAAAACACTAGTTCTTAAAAAGTAAGTAATACAAAGTACTAACCAGCTTAACCAGTCAAGAGGGAAAAAAGGAGAAAGCATACAAAGTAAGACATGATAAAGAGAAATTTATCTTGAAACAAGATTTATTTTAAAATCATAAGACAGTAAATTTATAAATATCTATGCAAATAAACTAGAAAAACCTAGATGATATAAATAATTTCCTAGGAAAAAAATGAATCCTATATAGATAGGCAGATTAAACAGACCAATTTCCATAGAATAAGTAGAGAAAGTTATCAAAATGCTGAAGCAAAAAATAATCCTAATCAAATATTAGCAAAAGATATCAATAGTATATGAAAATAATATAATATAAGGCAAGAAAGATTTATTCCAAAATTGTAAGAATGGCTTAATATTCATTTAGTATCTTTCACTCTATTAATAATTGAAGAATTGTATTATCACCATAGAAGCTAAAAAGGGCCTTAACAAAATTTGACACTTATCCTTCATTTTAAAAAACACTTCATAAAATAGTATTTAATGCTTACGTTCTTAACATGATTACTAAACATCACTCCTAAAGCCAACATCTTTCATAATGGGAAAACTTCTAACAAGAGGCATTCCCACCAGGATGAGGAACAAGACAAAGAAGGAGATCCATTGTCTAAGTATTCTTTAATATTAGATTGGCAGTATTAGCAAAGCAAAATTAAACAGTAGATTAAGCATTGTAAAAGAAGAAAGTAAAACTCCCTATTTGCAGATCATATGACTATAAATCTGGAAAATCCAAGGGATTATTAATAAGAAACTAAGTCAAATAAAGGAGAAGGATATAAATATAATACACAAAATCAATAACTTTCATATATACAAATAATTATCCAGAAGATATAAGGAAAGACTCCATTTATAATAGCAAAGATAAAGTTCTTAAAAATAAACTTAACAAGAAATGTGTAAAATATATATAAGGAAAACTTGAAAACACACTTGTCTTGAAAAAATGGAAACATATCCTTTTTTCTTGGGAAGGACTCAATATCCTATGTAATTTCTCTTCAAGATATTACATATATATGCAATATATGTATGTATATGCATATATGTCTATACATATAGCACTCCCAACAAAAAAACTTTTTTAACAAAGCTGATATTTTTAAAGGTCATACTGAACAATAAGTATTTTAAGAATATTTTGGAAAACCTTTCAAAAGAGGAATGATGAAGCCACTCTATCAGATATCACAACACATTAAAGCCCCTTTATAGGTTTAATAGTATGGCATTGAGCATATAGAGAAATAAGCCTAAGAAAATAGAAAGGCCAGACTTAATTACTTAGAGAATTTCAGTGTTTAAGGAATATGGTATCTCAAAACATGGGAGGAAGTATGAACATTTTAATAAATTATAATAAAACAATTATATCAATTTGGAAAAAAAGATAAAACTGGATTTACACTTCACAATGTTAACTCCAAATATCTGGAGTGAATAAATTTCAAATACATCTACGATCTATATGCAAAATATGAAATCATACAAGTAAAAGAAAAAATATGGGTATACCCTTTATAACCTGTGTTTGGGTAAGGCATTTTTAACTATGATGTAGCATATACATACACAAAACAAAATGTTAATTAGACATTTAAAAAAGTTTTGCATGGCAAATATAAAAGTAAAGTCAGAAGACAAATGATAAACTGGGAAAAAAAAAAACAAAAAACATTTGCAACATAGAGGACTAGTCTCCCTGATACCTGAAGAGTCCTTTAAAATTTGAGGGAGTTTCTGCCCCTGGATGCCACCGAGTAAGCACCATTAAAGTCTCCCTTCCCACCGTCATCAGGTCTAAGTCAGAGTCTCCCAAAGAGCTTGAGCAGCCGCAGAAGCTCTTCATCAAAGGTTTGAGCTTTGAAACAACTGATGAGATCCTGAGGAGCCGTTTGAGCAAGGGGGAACGCTTATGGACTGTGTGGTAATGAGAGACCCCAACACCAAGCACCAGAGGCTTTGGGTTTGGCCCATACACCACCATGGAGAGGTGGATGCAGCCATGAACCCAAGGCCACACAAGGTGGATGGAGGAGTTGTGGAACCAAAGAGGGCTGTCTCATGAGAAGATTCTCAAAGATCTGGTGCCCATTTAACTGAAAAAGATTTTTGTTGGTGGCATTAAAGACGACACTGAAGAACATCATCTAAGAAATTATTTTGAACAGTATGGGAAAATTGAAGTGATTGAGATCATGACTGACCCAGGCAGTGGCAAAAAGAGAGGTTTTGCTTTTGTGACATTTGGTGACCATGACTCTGTAGACAAGATTGTCATTCAAAAATACCACACTGTGAATGGCCACAACCGTGTGGTAAGGAAAACCCTATTGAAGCAAGAGATGGCTAGTGCTTCGTCCAGCCAAAGAGGCCGAAGTGGTTCTGGAAACTTTAGTGGTCGTGGAAGTGGTGTTGGTGGGAATGACAACTTTGGGCGTGGAGGGGACTTCAGTGGTCAAGGTGGCTTCAGTGGCAGTAGAGGTGGTGGTGGATACGGTGGCAGTGGGGATGGCTATAACGGATTTGGTAATGATGGAAGCAACTTTGGAGGTGGTGAAAGCTATAATGATTTTGGCAATTACAACAACCAATCCTCAAATTTTGGACCCATGAAAGGAGGAAATTCTGGAGGCAGAAGCTCTGGCCCCTATGGTGGTGGAGGCCAATACTTTGCCAAACGACAAAACCAAGGTGGCTGTGGCAGTTCCAGCAGCAGCAGCTATGGCAGTGGCAGAAGGTTTTAATTACTGCCAGGAAACAAAGCTTAGCAGGAGAGGAGAACCAGAGAAATGACAGGGAAGCTACAGGTTACAACAGACTTGTGAACTCAGCCAAGCACAGTGGTGGCAGGGTCTAGTCGCTGCAAAGAAGACATATTTTACACAATACTCATATGAATGGGCCAAACACTTGAGGACTGTATTTGTGACTAATTGTACAACAGGTTATTTTAGTTTCTGTTCTGTGGAAAGTGTAAAGCATTCCAACAAAGGGTTTTAATGTCGATTTTTTTTTTTTTTGGCACCCATGCTGTTGATTGCTAAGTGTAATAGTCTGATCATGAGGCTGAATAAATGTGTCTTTAAAAAAAAATGTGAAGGGGAAAAAATCCAACAGAAAATGGGCAAAAGGTATGATCACAAAGTTCACAGAAAAAAAATACTTATATGGTCTTGAATATAATAATATTCATAATAACCTAGAAAAATCAAGCTGAAGTAATACTGGTTTACACAGTACAATGAATCAAACAATTTATTGCTAGCTATCATACTTTCTATTTCATTTAGCAAATTATTCTCCTGGATTTTTTTTTTTTTACTTAATAATCGACTGTCTTCACATGAAAGAAGAAAGCACACGTGATCCAGAACTGGCTACTGAAACTAAGCGATATATAGTGTAAACTATTCAAGAAAAAATCCAAGTGTCTACATAGATGTTTAAAATAAATTTTATTGCCATCCACCCCCATGCTTCCATCACCCTGTCCTTCACCAATAATTTACTTTGTGTCGATTCTGAATGTTTCATATATATGGACTCTTGTAATATGTGGTCCTTTGTGAGTGGCTTCTTTCACTGAATGTTTTCATCCATATTATAGTATGTGTCAGCATTTCTTATTGCTGAATAATATTTCACTGTATGGATATACAGAATTTTATTTATCCATCAGTTGATAGACCTTTGGATCATTTTCTCTTTTTGGCTACTATGAATAATGTTGCTATGAACATATACATACAAGTTTCTGTATGCACATTTAAATTTCTCTTACGTATATACCTAGGGCGGGAATTACTGGGTCGCATGGTAAGACAATTTTTAACATTTTGAGAAACTGCCAAATCACTTTCCAAAATAATTACATTCTGACCATTCTATTTTTAAACATCCTCCTTAAAACTTATTCTCTTTTTTATTGTAGTCATCCAAGTAGGTGTGAAATCATATCTCATTATGATTTTGATTTGTACTTCTTTGATGGTTAATGATGTTGAGTATTTTTTCACACACTTATTGGTCATTTGTGTATTGTTTTTAGAGAAACATCTTTAGATTCTTTGCTGATTTTTTATTATCTGAAGTATAATTGACATATTAGTTTCAGATGTACAACATAGTGATTCAACAATTACATACATTACAGAATGCTAAGAAAAGTGTAGTTACCATGTGTCCCCATACAAAGTCATTACAATATTATTGACTATATCCCTATACTGTACTTTTCACCCCCATGACTTACATAACTTGGAATCTTATACCTCTTAAACCCCTTTGCTTATTTTGCTTATTCTCTATCCCTCTCCCCTTTGGCAACAGTTTGTTCTCTATATTTATGCATGATCCTCTTTCTTGTTCTTGTTTGTTTATTGGCTTTTTTTTAGATTCCACATTTAAGTAAAATCATATGGCATACATCTTTCTCTAACTCATTTCACTTAGCATAATACCCTCTAAGTCCATCCATGTTGCTGTGAATGACAAGATTTCATTCCTTCTCATTGCTAATATTTCATTGTGTAGTATATATATACTACATCTTCATTATACATTCGTCTATTTATGAACAATCCCTTGACTTTTATTTATCTTCCATTATTGATGTGTAATAGTTCTTTATATATTCTAAATATAACTCCCTCATCACATATGCCATTTGTAAAAAATTTTCTTCCATTCTGTGGATTATCCTAACATTTTAAAATCATATTTTATTGAGTTTCAATTCCTTTAAAGCCATTTTCTCTAATTTTGTTCTACAAAATCTAATCTGTATCTATCCTTAGGTATATTCTGTGAAAAAAAACAAAATAAAAATGCCTCACAGTAAATGATCTTTGATTCACATTAAAGTTCTGAGAAGTCCTGTGTAACATGCTTAACTTTATTTAATCCACTAAGAACTAACGCTATGCTCAGTTATCAAGGAAATTACTATACTCAGAACACACTTTGGAAAATATTACTGAAAATCCAATCTGATCAAAATTATAAGAGTTAAGTTGAAATATCTTTTTTTTAGTAACAAATTCTTTCTGTATGTAGCAATAGTACCACCTTCTGGAAATCTAGAGATAGCACTGTCATATTTTTCAGAATTTAAGAACAGTCTTCTGTTAGTTATAGTATCAATTTGACAAACAAGCTAAGACTTTGTACTTTACCTGGTAGAAAACAGAAAATGATCATCAATGTATTCTGGTGTAAAACTTATAGTGCTATTATGGCAAAAAAAATTAAATATTACTTTGCCAAATTTTTAGCTAAAATTTCTATATTTCCGTAGAAAAAAAATCAGAGCTCTATTATCCCCCAGATTTCACTAGATCTATCTACTGACAGGTTTTTATATGCTTTCTTAAGTAAATGGAGCTTTTTACATTAGGTTTTTCATATGAGATTAAAAAATAACTTTTTGATAATGGTGTTGTTCTGTACATCAAACTTTATTAAACAATTTTAGAGCACTTTTTTGTACAACACGCTGTCCTTAGTGTTTTAAAATATTAACTTATTTAAGCATTTTAAGAACTCTATAAGGTATTTTTTTATCTTCATTTTACAATTAGAGAAACTCAGTCACACAGAAGATAAGAAACTTGGCTAAGACCACACAGTAATGAAGTTAAGATGTGAACTCAGACCAATTTGGTTTTAGGATCCTTAATAACTTAGTTATGCTGCTTCTAACATTCTTTTTTTTTTTTCTAAGATTTTACTTATTTATTCATGAGAGAGAGAGGCAGAGACACAGACAGAGGGAGAAGCAGGCTCCATGCAGGGAGCCAGACACAGGACTCCATCCAGGTCTCCAGGATCCCACCCCAGACTGGAGGTGGCGCTAAACCGCTGAGCCACTGGGGCTGCCCTGCTTCTAACAACATTCTTATGCAAATGTGTAGGAAGAATAAACAACTGGAAAATTTTAAATATTGGATATTTAATTTGTTGAGGCTGTAGCATGGGTCAGACATCAAATGTTATGAAAAGTTGCTTAGGACTTCTTCCAAGGGTCAAAGAATATGAAGGCAAACATAATTCAATTGGGAAGGGAAAAAAAAAACAGTAAAAAGTCATCTCACTATATAGTAAAAATGAAATAATATTGAAAATCAAGGAGAAAATGAAACATGAGAACTTTTCACAGTGTACAGTAATGATCAATATAGTTCAGCTACTGTGTGTAGACCTAATGCTAGAAATTTTTTGACAAATGAACACTGATCCGGGAAATAATAAGGTGTTTAAAAAGACAGTGTAAAAACCGCTAAGAATTTTTGCTTTCTTTCAGATAGAATTTAGGTCACAAGAGATTGTTACTGTAACAAGAAAATAGAAAAACAATGAAAATTATACTTTACTTTGGGCCATCAAGAGCAGTAGGTAGAAACGTCTAAATAAATTCTAAGAATAAACAGCCTCTTCTTGGTGATCAAAGAGCTTTTGCTTTTATGAGACCAACTGCTTAATTTGGTATCTGTGGGTGGGATATCACTCCGACGTAGGAAGAGAGATTTTGCTGGCATAAGAAAAAGACCACTGAAGCTTTTAATGAAAATATGATTGATATACTAGATTGCAAATGGAAGAACTCCAAATGTGAAAATAAGTTGTTGATCCCCCAACAGGAATTCTGGCAAAAGACAGAGAGCAGATCTAAAAAACAGAAAAATGTCTCATTTTGGTTGAGGGCAACCGTAGCCACTAAAGAGGAAAAAATGAGTCTCAGAAAAGAAAAAGCCAGGAAGGGAATCACTAAATTCTCGGTCTATATCTTTGGCTAAATTTTGTGTGAGAAACCAACTCAAGTTGTTCACTTAAATAAAAAAGATAAACTGCATGTAGAACTGTTACTCAAGGAACAGAGTTTGCAATGTATATCCAACCATGTTATTTGTTTAAACAAAAGAAACACCACTCATTGGAGAAAAATAGCAGAAGCCAGAGTCTCCACAACTTAACATTTATATTTTTCAGAATACAATACAAAACTCTGCAAGATACAAAAATGAAAATGACACTCATTACTTTAATAAAAGAAAACCAATGGAAACTAACGCTTCCAGATTTGGAATTTTCAGACAAGGATTTTATTTTATTTTTTTTAAAGATTTTATTTATTTATTTATTCATAGAGACACACAGAGAGAGAAAGAGGCAGAGACACAGGCAGAGGGAGAAGCAGGCTCTATGCAGGGAGCCTGACATGGGACTCGATCCAGGGTCTCCAGGATCATGCCCTGGGCTGCAGGCGGCGCTAAACCGCTGCACTAAACCGCTGCACCACCAGGGCTGCCCTCAGACAAGGATTTTAAAACAGCTATTACATTCTCAGTGATGTACAGGAATGTATACCCTCAATGGGGGGAAAAATGGAAATCTGAGATACAAAATAGAATTAATAAAAAAAGAACCAAAAGGAAATTATAGAACCAATACATTATAAAAATTCACAAGATTGATTGATTTAACAAAATATAGAGTATGAAAATCTTAGGGTTAATCAAATAAAATTATGCAAACTGAAGAACAGAAAGAAAAAAACTTTGAAAAAAATTAGCAATGCCTCAGAGAAGTTTAAATAATAACAAATGGTGTTACATGTGTTGTTACACAACATAGACTCAAAGAGGAAGAAAGAAAAGAATAGAGAAGAAAAATATATTTGAGGGATCCCTGGGTGGCGCAGCGGTTTGGCGCCTGCCTTTGGCCCAGGGCGCGATCCTGGAGACCCGGGATCGAATCCCACGTCGGGCTCCCGGTGCATGGAGCCTGCTTCTCCCTCCGCCTGTGTCTCTGCCTCATTCTCTCTCTCTCTCTCTGTGACTATCACAAATAAATAAAAATTAAAAAAAAAAAAGAAAAAAAAAGAAAAATATATTTGAAGAAATAATGAGCCAAAATTTCACAAACTTGGTAAATGACATGAATTTCAATATTCAATATGCTAGTAACTCCCAACCTAGATAATTATAAACAGGGTCTTCCTAGGCACTCTGTAGTTAAACTGTTGAAGACCAAGATAAAAAGTAAACTTGAAAGCAGAAAAAAAAGGCAAATTATATACAAAAGAATAGAGATGTAATTAGTAATTTCTTACCAGAAACTATAGAAGCTAGAGGAAAACAAAGGAACACTTGAAAGGGCTGAAAGAATAAAATTGCCAACCCAGCAAAAACTATAACACTGTCCTCCTGAGATTTATAACATACAGGGATATACTATATTTAATAGCTATAGCAAAAAAATGGTATGAATAATAAAACCCACAGTTACAACATTTGTAAATATTACAAAACTGGTACAGTGTTAACTATAAGAAAACTTTCAAAAGCTAAGGAAATATACTGCAATCACTAGAGAAACCTCTAAAAAATGCAGACATGCTAAAAAACTAACAGAAAAACTTAAATCAATTTCTAAAAAATATGAAATATCCAAAATAGAAAGAATAGAGAAACAACAATAGTGAAGAGGGGATAAACAAATAATAAAATGGTAGATCTGAAGCCAATCATATCAATAATCACATTAAATGTAAATGATCTATACATTTCTAAAATGCAGGTATTGCCAGAATGGAAAAAGCAAAATTTGCCATATCCTATCTACAAGAAATACACTTAAAACATAAAGACAGATTTAGGTTGAATGGATTTATCATGAGATCAGTATTTTTTTTAATGTTGAAGAGGTTATATTAATACTAGAGAATGTATTTCACAATAATGAATATTATCAGTAAAAGGGACATCATTAATAATGATAAAAGGGTTGATTCATTAGAAAAATAAGTCATATACATATGTGCACCTAAAAATGTCATCAAAACACACTAAACAAAAATTAATAGTTCAAAGGAAAAATAGACAATTCCCTAATCATAAAGATTCTAATGTCTATTGGTAACTGATAAAAACAACTATATAAAAATCAATATGAGGTGCCTGGCTGGCTCATTCAGAATGAGTGACTCTTGATCTTGGATTTGTGGGTTCAACCCCCACATTGGGTGTAGAGATTACTTAAAAATAAAATCTTTTTAAAAATCAATATAACCAATATAGAACATCTAAACATTATCAATCACTTTAACTTAATAAGTAGCTATAAAACATTCCACCTAACAACTACAGAATATAAACTCTTCAAGTGCATGTGGCATATTCACCAGAATAAACCATAAGCTGGGCCATAAAGCAAGGTTCAACAAATTTAAAAAGACTAAAATTTTAGAGTATTCTCTGATAAAAAGAGACATTGAATTGGGTATCAATAACAATAAAATATATAGGTAACAGATTAAACAACACTAAAACAATGACACTAAATAATCCATGGATTAAAAAGTGAAGGTATTAGAAAATATTTTAACTGCATAATAATAAATATACAATATTCCAAAATGTGTCCATGAAGCTAAAGAGAGTTTAGGGGAAACCCATAGCTTTAAATGCTTATTTATAAAAATATAGGGGTTCTTGGGTGAGTCAGTCAGTTAACCATCTGACTCTTGATCTCAGCTCACATCTTGATTTTAGAGTTGTGGGTTCAAGCTTTATGTTGGGCTCCATACTAAGCAATTTAAAAAATTAATTAATTAATTTTAAAAAGAACAGAATTAATGATCTAAATATCTACCTTAAAGAACTAGAAAAAAGGGCAGCCCGGGTGGCTCAGCCGTTTAGCGCTGCATTCAGCCCAGGGCGTGATCCTGGAGACCCGGGCCATGTCGGGCTCCCTGCATGGAGCCTGCTTCTCCCTCTGCCTGTGCCTCTGCCTTTATCTCTCTCTCTCTCTCTTTCTCTCTCTCTTTCTCTCTCTGTGTCTCTCATGAATAAATAAATAAAATATTTTTTTAAAAAAAGAACTAGAAAAAAATGAAATAAAAAAGATTTTAAAGCAGAAAAAGACAGAGCATAAGTCAATGAAAGATAGAAAAATCAGTAAAACCAAAAGGTGGGTTTTTTTAGAATAATAATAAAATCAGTAAAACTTTAGCTAGATTGGTCAAGAAGAAAAACGATATAACATCAATATCAGGAATGAATTAGGTGATGTACTACAAATATAACAAGGAAAATAGGGAGATCTAATTTTGGCATAATAGCATGAGGGTTCTGTGGAATAGCTCCCTAGAAAAACTGGAGGAAATTATTTTTTTTAAAAAACAACCATTTAAAGTCTCTATATATGGTCCCAAAGCCTACAGAAAATAAAGAAATATTTTCCAAGAAAAAAAAAAATCTACTAAAACTCAGTAAGAACAGCAAGTGTCTGGGATTTGAGCCAAAACTTATTCCAACTCCCTCCCTCCTCCAACTCAGCAAGATGGAAACTCCAATCTAGACTGGGGCAGCCAAGGAAGCCAAACCACAATGTCTCTCTAAGTTAGAGAAATATCTTCACAGGAGTAGGATGTCAGCATTTCCCATCCTGCCTCAACTACATGCTGCTGAAGCCAACTCCTGAAGGAGTGTACCCATACGTAGGAGCTCCCTTTTTTGGAGCAGCACTCTCTTGTGGGTTGTAGGCTATATCTTGGGCACAGCATCATAATAACACTGTTTTTTTTTCTTTTAACCCTAACCCTAACCCAAATACTGTGCTCATTTTATTATAATGTTAAAATTCCTCAGTTCCAATGAGATAAGAAAGCTGTAACATTTCCTCTGCAATTTGTAAGAAGGTCTTATGATCATGTCTTATGGGATATCTTCTCTATGAGTATGGAATAGAATTTGGCCTTAGAATTTTATGAACTTTCAAAGTTATGTGAAATAGCAAGTACTTCCAGGAAAGTTTTCACTGAATCAGTACTAAATATGATATAAAATTAATTTGTTTCAGAAAAAAAAAACCCAAAAGGTATATGGCCATAATAATAAGTGCAATTCTAATGAATATCCCAGTCTTTAAACAGTATATTTATTAAAAATTAAAATTTCTTTTTGAGAACCAGTTAAGGATTCTTGAAAGGAACCTATAGAAAGCTTAGCAAATTTGCTATTCTCCACCAGGGCAACCTCTGAACTGAAATTAGAAATCACAAGGAATGACAGAAGTACAAATTTGTTTTTTTCAGAATTTAATATTTTAAAAAAAGAAAATATAAAAGTTATCAAAAAGTCTTAAAAGGCTCATTTGGGGGCTAAATGCTGAAACATTGTTCTTGTAATTGATTTAAGGTAAAAAGTAAAAATTATATAAAAAACACAGCAGCTACAGCTGTCCCAATATAAAGCCCACCTGCAAAAAGGCAGGACAAAATTAGCTGACTCAGCAAAATATTCACATCATGACCTTAGTAACAAGTTTCAAGGGGTTTCAATTTCCAAGGTCTAAAAGGAGGATCATCTTGTATGCTTAGATTCTACTTCTTCAAGAATCCACTGAATGCCATTCAAAAAACCAGTTAGAGTTTCAGCCTCTGTATCCTGGACCTATGAGCAGATAAGAGAGATCACTGTAAGAAACTGACTCCAAAATCTTATGAATAAAAGAAACATTTTTCTAGATACTAAAAAAAAAAAAAAAAATAGGATTTTAAAAATCCCAGTAAACTTTAGGTGACTCATTCAAATTTGTCTTCTAGAGAACTTAGATAAAAAATATGATCTGTTTATAATTATTACCAAACTGAGGCTTATTTATCTTGGAACTCAGCTTTGGGAAAGGGAAGAACCATTTCCATGACTTGTTTGTATTAGAAAAAAAAATTCCTCCAAAGGATCCACTTTGAAAACTAAAACATTTTTTAATGATTCCAGCTAGTCAGCTGGTAAAAGTGGTATCAAACTGCAAAAATGTATTAAGACTGCCATTCTTCCTAATGGTAATGCCACTCTTCCTAATGGTACCACTCAGAAAGGTACACCTTTATGCATAGCTTTCAAACTGTGTTCCAAAAGAGTCTTTAGAAGACTCCACAGAAGGTATGCAAGGAGGAAGGAAGAAAATCCTCTTATTAAGCATAAGCACTTCCAATTTTAATTTTTCTTTATTTTACATAGGAGCTTTCATGTAAGGCTTCACTTGAAGAAAGGATTCCATGATTAAAATAAAATTTGGAAAGCAAGGAACAGTAAGATGAAATCTGTATTTCTGATGACCCTTAAAGCATAATACTTAAATGTTGGGGAAAAAAAAAAAAAAAAAAAAAAAAAACATGATACTGGTATCTAAAACAAAACAAAACAAAATAAAAAAAAAAAAAAACCACCAATCTCCAGTTGTTATTTCACTGTGTCTCTGATAGGAGAGGCAAGGAGAGACCAAATGATCAGGTAAAACTTACTGATACCAATCAAATATCTCCCGCTGATCAAGCTATTAAAACTAACTTTAGAATGCTATTTCGTTAAAGAGAATGAGTAGGAAAGAATAAAATCAAATAGAGAACAGTGAAAAATAAAACAAGATTTTTCTCACCAGAGATAGGACCTTACCATCCATGGGTGGTTTAGATGATTTAGACGCAGCTCATGAGCCAAATAAAAACAGGGCATTCTTTTTACATTTGCTTGAGAAATGCAAGATAAAACCAGCATAGGTCTTCCTGAAGATCCAAAAGCTGGATCTGTCATTGCCATAATACGAGAAAATTCATCTTGCCATTCATGTCCTAGAGAATGTAGTCAAAACCCTTAATTTGCATTTTATAAGGATTTTTAAAATAATAAAACAAACTTCAAAACAAGGAAACAAAAAAATTACCAGGATCCAAACATAACAAACTGCCTCTATCGCTGTTCATTTACTGATTTGTCATAAAACTACTATTAGATAGCCTTCAAGGATAGGAATTTCAATGAAATTAGAGGGGAAAAAAGGTCACAATACCATTCAGATGTCTCCAGAGTTTAAATGCAAAAATACTTTGATATAGGTATTTTCCTCTCACAAATTTTGTAGCTAACACTACCCTTTCTTTCAAAGACCTTAGTTTAAACAATTTAAAAATATACTTGGGTCTTGCTCTTTTATTTAAACCAACAATCTCTGCCTTTCATTAGACTGTGTAAATTGCTGATATTGTGAGGTAGTCAAAATCCTAAAAGGACACCCAATGATTCACACACACCCTTGTATAATCTCTTCCCCTTTGAGTGTGGAAGAAACTTAGAATCAGTGATTGGGTATCACTGCCATAAGTAGGCTACATCATAATACACAACTGACCTCAAGAATGAGCCATTATACTAAGTGAGGCTGACCTAATCAGGCAGGCCCTTAAAAGAGTTGAGGTTTTCTTAGAAAGATTCTCCATTGCTAGATTTGAAGACAAGAGGAAGTCACAAGGCAAGAAATGAAGATACCTTCTAAAAGATGACATAAGCTCTCAGCTGACAGTTGGCAAGGAAACAAAAACCTCTGTCCTACAATAGTAAGGAACTGAATTCAGCCAATAACTTCAGTGAGTTAGCAGATTTTTCCCCAGAGCCACCAGAAAGTACTGCATCAAACCATCCAACTCTGATTTCAGCCTGTGAGACCTTAAGCTGGAAACTCAGCCATGCTGTGCTGACTTCTGACACAGAGAATTATGAGCTAATAAATAGGTGTTATTTTAAGTCACTAGGTTGGAGGAAATTTGTTATATATGAAAAGAAAATGAATCAATATTTAATGTCATTATCAACAAGGTGTACTTATTATTATTATTTTTAAAAATTTTATTTTATTCAGGAGAGATACAGAGAGAGAGAGGCAGAGACATAGGCAGAGGAAGAAGCAGGCTCCCTGTGGGGAGCCCGATGTGGGACTTGATCCCTGACCCTGGGATCACGCCCTGAGCCAAAGGCAGAGGCTCAACTGCTGGACCACTCAGGCATCCCAACGGTGCATAGAAATCTAATCATATACTTTTTAGATTTTGACTTGTCCTATCTGTTCTTTGTTCTTTATCCACCCCCCCTTCTTTGGAGTGAGTTTGTAATTACTCCATTTTACCTTCATTACTGGCTTATTTAATTGTACCTCTCTCACTTTTTTTTTTTTTTTTTCCTCTCTCACTTTTTAAGTGGCTACCCAAGGATTTACCACGCACATTTTTGTAAGTTTACCTTTGGATAGTATTATGCAACTTCACACATAGGAAAACCTTATACCAATGTATTCCCATTTGATCCCTTCCATTTGCTTGTATTGTTATTATGTATCTTACTTAAAAGAATCATATACCCATAATACATTTTTACAATTTTTTCCTGTACATAATTATAAAAAAATAAAAATTAGGGGAAAAAAATCTTATATATAGCTACATTGTTTCCATCCTAGGGTTCTTCATTTTCTTTTGTTTTTTTTTAGATTTTCATTTTCATTTAAGATCCAATTTTCCATCTGGTATATTCTTCTGGTTGAAGAGCTTTCTCTAATATCTCTTGTAATGCAAATCAGCTGATAATGAACTTTCTCAGGTTTTGTCCAAAAGTTTTGATTTTGCTTTCATTTTTGAAAGATATCTTTGGATATAAGGTTTTCTCCACTTTGCAATACCATAAAGATTTCCCTTCACTGCCTTCAGCAATTCTTTCAGGAAATCTTTGTCCTTATCTTTGGCCCTCCATATGTATGCTTTCTTTTGCTTTGGCTATCTTCAAGATAATCTCCTTATCTTTGGCTTTCATCAGTTTAGCCATAATGTATCTAGATATATTTTTTATTTATTACTATTATTTTTAATTTATTTGGAGTTCTCTGAGCATCTTGGATCTGTGGTCTGCTGTCTTTCAGTAATTTTGAAATAATTTTGGCCATTATCTGTTCAAAATTTTATTTTTCCTTATTCTCTTTCTTCATGTTTTGGGACTCCAATTACACATGAGTTATACCAGGTATTGGCATACTACATTCTATGGATCTATTTTTATAATTTTTTTTTTAAAACAGCCATGCCCATTCGTTTATAAATCGTCCATGGCTACTTTTGCACTCTAACAGCAGAGTTGAGTGTGAGAGATCATATGGCTTATATGCTGAAAATATTTACTATTTTCTGGCCCCTTGAGAAAAAGTCCACTGACCCTAGAGCTGTTTCCCTTGATGGGTTCCTCCAGCTTGGTTTTTCCTATTTTACTTTGGATAATTCCAATTTATCTTCAGTTTTACCAAAGGTTTCTTTTGCTGATAAATCCATTAAGGAAACTGTTCACCTGCTATATTTTCATGTTTAGCATTCCCATTTTATTCTTTCTTCTTTCTCTCTGCTGAAATCCCTATTGATGCATATTTTCCATTTTTCCACTAGATCCTTTTACATATTAATCATAGTTATTTCAATATCCATTTCTGAGTGACAACATCTGGTTTTATCTTTAGGTATGGTTCCATTGATTGCTTCATCTCTTGTTAATGGGTCATTTCATTTTGATTTTTTTGTATCTTTTATAATGTTTAATTTAATGCTAAATGTTTTTTTGTGGAAGAACAGTAAAGAAAAGATTGAGGCAAAGAAAATATATTCCCAGAAATGGGTATGCTTCTTCTTCGGCTAGAACACTAATGCAGTGGATTGATTCCAACTAGTCAGTAGTTGAGCTGAACTTAACTTTTTAGCTCTGGTTAACTTCAGTGCACCATAAGCTTTAAATTCTTTCAGTAACGCTGTTACCTTGTTCTGAGCGAGAACAATATATTATATATTCATGCATTAACTTATTCACAAAAGATTGTGGAGAAAAATTACAATACTGGTTTGTGCCCCAATAATATTCTGATTTGATGCCTAAATAGCATTGTGAAGGGCAATTATTCAGTATATGTGGAAAGTATTCTTAACTAATCCCACACATCTCTCTACTATCTTAAAGGTAAAATTTTCCAGTTATCAGTATAAATTATTTGAATAGAGCTAGCAGCAGACAAAACATCAGTAAGTGCAGAAGCATACAACAAGAAATAGTATGTAGTTCTAGTATCAAACTTTAATATGCATCAGAATTCTGTGGGTACTTATTAAAAAAAAAAAACGAAGAAATAATCCAAATCTATGAATTATAATCCACTAGAGTAGGAATCAGGTAGCTGTTTTTAACAAGCTCTTCTGATGATTCTAATGCACATCAAGGTTTGAGAACCCACTACTAACATTAATGGTCACAGAATCACATTTATTAAATTAACCACCATGTTCTTAAGAAGTCACAGTAAATCCCAAAAAATCAATTGTATTTGCTTTGCAAAAAAAGGTTCTCTTAAAAAGAAAATATGATAATGCTTACTTTTATGAGCTTCAGCATTTGCAACATAGATGAATCCATCAACAACTTCACACACCTTCTGAATTTGTGGAATTACACTATATCGGCTTCCTTGTTGATCATCTCCTTCATTCTGTAGACTGAACATCTTGTTAACTGCACTTGTATGCTCTTCTCTTGCTCTATCTCTTTCCTTTCTATAAGAAAAATGTAAATATAAAACATAAACAAATACTAAGCAGACTCCACCCCCCCTAAAGTATTCAAGTCCTGATGCCTCAGGTAGGCCACCAAGTAGGCAGCCTTACCTGGTAGTTGAATATAATATCAAGATGTTGAATTTATGTTGGTTGCTCAACTGAAAACTGACTCCTGATCCAATACCTAAAGGAAAAAATTACAGTTATCAAAGCAAGTCATTAAGAAATTCAAAAAAAGATCACATTGAAAAAATTACTCAGTGCAAGCAAAAAGAGCAACCAAAAAGTCCATGACAAGTTATACATAGCTTTGGAATAAAGGGAAATGTTTGTATTAAGGCATAGGTGCTGTATGCAGTTTTCATTTACATTATAATAAAAATATGGATAAAGAACAGAGAACTGATAGGCTTATAGCATTCCTTTCTGTATCATCATATTAGTAGCAGAGGCATCATTAACAGCTAGTAATCTAGTAATATCTATCTCCTAGACTAAGACTCATTTCCCAACTTTTTTGTTTCTTGTTTGTCATACACTCCATATATATATTCAGTGAAATGGCTTTTTTTCCCTCTGAAAATGTTTTTAAATTGATGGGAAGTCACCAATGGCACTGTAGAAAATTGAGGAAATATACAGATACTGAAATGTGAAATTAAACTTGGGCTATACTCTTGAATTTGGCACACTGTCATTTTTTGTGAGCCTTAGTTTTGACATCAAAATACAGCAAGAATATAGAGTGCCTGTGGCTCATTCAGCTAAGTGTCCAACTCTTGATTTCGGCTCAGGTCCTGATCTCAGGGTTGTGAGATAGAGCCTCACATCAGGCTCTGCACTCAGTGGGAAGTCCGCTAGAGAATTCTAATTCTCTTCCCCGTTCCTCTTCCTTTGCCCCTCCCACTGCACTCTCTAATAATAAATAAATTTTTAAAAAATATATAAAATAATACATACTTCTTAGAGATACTATAACATTAAATGAGATTATACATGTAAAACTCCTAATAGAGTGACTGGTAAATAACACATACTAAATATTAGCTTCTTACTGAAGCTGATTATTTAACCGAATTATTCAACACTCTTATTTGTCCTTTCTTAATCTCTTCCCTTCTTTGGCTGTGTTAACACTCAGGGGCTAACACTCTTACCTCATGAAAAGATCCTTCTTTCTTCCATGGCTCTATTTTTTTTTTTTTTCATATAAATGCCCTTTTAGATCTGCCTACTTCTCTCCATCCTCAATTCCTCTTTTAGTCTAAAATCATAACCTCACCTGGACTTTCGCAATCACTCTAACCAGTCTCCTACATCCATTTTTTACCCTACTGTCCACTCTTCTTCTGGCTTAAAAATGCCTACCTAATTATTTTTCTTTCCTTCAAAGCCATTGCTCTTCAAAAACAACTTAATATAATCTTATTCCACTTTTTATACCCTTACTACCTGCATCATAACCAATCTAGTTGTTTAAATAAACCTGTCATGCCATCTTATGTCACCATTCCAGGCAACATATATGCAGAAATCTTGGTAGGTGGAACTGCAAGCATGACTCTGATCTCCTGGCCACCAGGTCTGTTGCACAAACTCCTCACAGAGACAAATTCAACTATATCTCTTTGTTTTCATCAGTTTAACTTCCAGAGATTATCCTCTCAACACATCTAACCTCCAATCAATATGATCTTCACACTGTTCTGTACCACCTTGCCAGCCCCCATCCCCTCATTCTTCCCTGATCTTGCAGGGTTTGAGGCATAATTAAAATGACATTTATGAACAATCACTTCTATTGTCTGTAGAATAAAATTTGCACTTCATGATCAGCAAATTTTCCCACATCCCAAACCTCTCTTCTTTAGGTGTTCTACTTCATGGCCTTACCTGAACTGGCCTACCCTTAGGTGCTGCTTCTCTTGCAGTACTCTCAAGTAACAAAACTGCTTATTCTTCCACATTTTAGGATGCAAATGTAGGGTCGATGCTCTCTTTACTCCTCAGAGCTATGTCCTGTTACTCACCAGCCCTCCCAAAACTTCATCTCTTTGAGATACACCATTCAGCTGCAGTACCATCTCCCCTTCTTCAACCTCATTATTTATGAGTCTCCTTTCAATAACCTCTTCCTTCAAACATTCACTGAAGATTTCAGCACCTGGTTCACAGTATTTTTCATCCTCAGAAACTCCAAGTCCACGTGGACACCATGATTCCCAAATCTTGATTTCTAACCCAGATCTTGCTCTTGAGATCTGGATGCATAGAGTAATCCACAAAGTCATTTGCTCTTTTATTTACCAAATCTATAGAGTGCCTACTATATGCCTGACACCAAACACACAGCTAAGAATAAAGCTGGTAAGACTCTTGTGCTAATGGAGTTTCCATTCAAGTGGACTGCTTATAGCAGACATCTCTACTTATATCTCCCAGAGTTATCAAAGTCAGCATATTCCAAAGAGTAGCTGTCATTCTCCCTATAAAGATCCCTCAAAAAGTTTCTCTTCCTCCTTATCCTAGTGAATGACACTATCATCCAATAGGAAAACCACATCAGAAATACTGCTAATACATATTTAGGCCAATACTGCATGCTTCATATTTTTTCATGATATTATGGTCAAATAGCCTCTTGTAATAAATTTTCCACTCAGGAGCCAGATCTTCCTCAAATGAAATCTTGATCATCTTACATCTCTTTAAAATCTTTCAACAGCTTCCAAATGCTTAAGCATGGCATATACATGTCTTTTCATCTAGCCCCACTCTAGACACATAGAACTACTTCAAATGTGTCATATGTATCCACATCTTTGTGCTTTTAGAAATGTAGCTCTCACTGCTCACAATACTTCTCCCCCTCCCCCTTTTAGTGGCCTACTTTAACTCATCCTAATGACTCAAATAGGGCATCATGTTCAACGTAGAGCCTTCTTTGACCCTTTCTACCCAGGAACTAATTATACCATATCTAATTACCTATATATTTATCTTTGTCCTTATCTAGACCAAGTATCTTCAGGGCAGACAAAATTCTTGATATTTGTTTTAAATCTCTGTACCTCTCGCATCTAATAGGTGCTTTCAGTAAATGAATAAGCAAAGTATAAGCTAGATTACACTACTACCTTTTATTTATTACATCTCCTGCTTGCCAACTAACTACATGATTACTGTTTTCATAGAAAGAAGAGGAAGGTGTTAATTTAGCTCTTTTTAAAAATTCCAATATATATCAAAGTACTTTGCCCACAGTAGACACTGAATGGTTTTTGCTGTTAATATTCTTTTAAAATATGTAAGTACTGTACAAACGTCTTGATAACATATAATTTACCTTCATATAATCTTTTTTTTTCTTTTTTGTCCTTTTTTTCATATAATCTTATATTACACAAATTTGAATAAATAAGAGGAAGTTCACCTCTCGTAAAAAGTAAATCAATTCTTTTAGCCCACTGGGATCTGGGGAGGAGGAGCTCCTATTTACCAAATTACTATATTTCATTACATCAAAAAGTTAATTAAAAATTAATCTATTAACATTTATGTCAAGCTCAAAGTATTTTGGTTATTATGTACTATAGATTAACATGAAAATTACCATCAATCTGTCTCTGAGGCAAACCAGCTGTTGGGCAAAGTTCCTCAGAGGACATCAAGCTCAACACCAAAGACGTATTCAGTTCTTCCAAACCTGGTCCAAACATAGCAAATCGTGGTTCATTCTGGATGATCAATGAGTGTAAAAATGATGTGACAGCTCCATACATAGGACGGCTAGATTTCAAGGATCTTCTTGTATATGGACAGCACATCTTATAGCTGTATAAAATTGTCAAATTAGAAAATTAACACAGAAAAAAACATAGCCAGTTATTCATTTAACAATATATAGTTTATTGAGAACATGCTAGACACAGGAGATACAATAATACAGTTCCAATCCTCATGGAGGAAAGTAGAGGACATACACATTATAACATGTATACCGGATGTCATAAAAAGAAAAAGCAAAGGCACTCTGAGAATAGAAGTGGTCCAAATGTTGAGGAAGTCTTCCCCAGGAAGTGGTTATTTACTTTCTAATCTTTCATTTTCTCATGGAACATTTTCTCTCGTGGTCTAACATTTGTTTCAGTCATAAAAATTCACTACATAGAGTAGTGATTCTCATCATTTTGGGGAGATTTTGCCTCCCCACCCCAAGGGAGCATTTATTTGGCAATGTCTGCAGACATTTTTGTCATTATGACTGGGGGGTCAGTGGGTGGTGCTGCTGGCATATCTAATGGACAGAGGTCAAGGATATTGCTAAACATCCTACAGTGCATAGGAGAGTTGGTCTAAATACTTGGGTCTAAAATGTCAATAGTGCCAAGATTGAGAAACCCTATAGTAAACTATATAGAGAATTAGCATAAATTGTCTCTAGAGGAGAAAAAGAAAGAAAAGATAGAAATTACTAAAGCCACCAATATAACCAAATTTCTTAAGTACTCCTATTAACAGTCTCAAATGTAATGGTTTAATAAGTGTTAAATATACAGGGAGGCTTAAATGTTCCTTAAAGATAATCTAGCAAACTAAGAACCATGTGAAAAAGACCATGCAATTTCTTTCAATAGCTATATATTACTAAATTACCAATTCTACATGTTATCAAAAATTAAAACACAGTACTCAAAATAAAACCTAAAGCCCTTTAACTAAGTCAAGCTGGTTAAGATAATTACTAGCCTAACAATACAATGATCTTTATATAGGAACCTTGTAATTCAAGAAGGAAAAAAAAAAATCAACTTTGAGGCTAGGTAGATCTGGCTAAGCAGTTTTTTCATCTGCATTATTTAAGCAATAACAATTAACCCAGGGTTATAAGGATCAGAAATTTATGATTTAAGAAACAAAACAGTGAACAAAGGAAAAAAGAGAAAAACTTTTAAATACAGAGAACAAACGGGTGGTTAGCAGAGGTGAGATTGGTAGGGGTGTGAGTGATAATAAAACAGGATTAAGAGTACACTTATCATGATGAGCATGAGAAATGCAAAGAATTGTTGAATCATTATATTATATATCTGAAACTAATATAAGACTGTATGTTAATTATATTTCAATAAAAATACTTTATATGATCATGAATAGTTACTATGATTATTAACTATTCCTGGAGGAAAGTTGGCTCTACAGCATGATATATTTGATGCTATGGTCGGCTATGTAAGATAATGCAAAAGTAACAACCAGCAAGTAAGAGTACAACAGCACTTACTGAAATTGTTTATAACATATTACACACATTTTAATCAAGTAGTCTCACAAGACTAAGTATTTAGATTAGAATAAGGAAAGATGTGAATTACTCAAATAAAATATGAAAAAAAAAATCCTGAATCTAGGTACTAAATCTAGCAGAGCAAAACCATTCTTACCTAAAACATAAATATTCTTTTAATTTATTTACAATGCCTTAAATTTGGGGCCCTCAATGAAGTAGGTTACATACAGATCCAATGACATTATATGTTTTTAAGGTGGCAAGATAAGATTCCAATCTGAACAGTCCCTTATAAGCTACATGACTTTAAGCAAATCCATAACCATTTTGAACCTCAATTCCCTATCTGTAACAGAGATAATCCCTTACTGGGAGATGACTAAATAAGTAAACAAACATAAAGCATCCCTCATGGAATCTAATATACTATAGTTGCTCAACAACACTATTCACTCAGCTACATGATATTTAAAAGTGTCAATGCTTTTGGGTGATAATAAAATCTTATTTCCCAGAACCTTGAGAATGATTTTCTTCCCTGCCAAAGAACTGGTCTCCAATCACTGATCATTCCTTTTTTGGATACAGAAAAGTAGTCACTATTTAGGAAAATGACAAATATGGGGACCTGGGTGGCTCAGTGGTTGAGTATCTGCATTTGGCTTAGGTCATGATCCTGGGGTCCTGGTACTGAGTGTCACATCAGGGTCCCCAGAGGGAGCCTGCTTCTCCTTCTGCCTATGCCTCTGCCTCTCTCTCTTTCTCATGAATTAAAAAAAAAAAAAAAAAAAAGAAGAAGAAAAGAAAAGAAAAAGAAAATGACAAATGTTCTAAAGATGATGAAACTTTTAAGAACAATTTTATTTCTTGGCATATGAACTATCTACAATTATTCAAATACTCTAGAGTCAGGAACCACAGGCAAATAAAATGTGAAAACTGAAAGAGTCCTATGAAGGAGGTCATTTAACTTAATCCCCAAATTTTATAAAAGAACACTTACAACCAAATTATATGAAATAAATTAGTGGCAGAGTCAAGACTAATTTAAACCAATGACTTGTAATACAGTCAAATTTGGAATCTTCTTTTTAATTCATAAACCTAGATACTTACATTGCCATGTAGTCAAAAAATGCACCATCAGTGACCTCAGATATAGGCTTTTTTAAGATTTCTAGGTCTGGAAGAGACTTCCAGTCAACAGAAGGCCAAGAAGGAAGATCTCTGAGCAGAAAATATCGCCACAGAATTGGATCTCGTACAGTTTCATTCCAATAATGGCTTGTACTTCCCAACTGACACAGATCATAAGGTGAAAGAAATGACAAAATATATAACTGCACATCAATCTGAAATAGAAACAGCAAATCCGTAAGAGGGATGAAAAATTTATCTTGAAAATTGTTTTCTGATAATAAGTTATAATTATTCTATTATAGCAGGGATCCAAAGGTCAACTGAGCAGTTTGCCTTTTTACTAATTATACCATAATGAATTTCAAAAATAATAAAGAATCACACTAGATAATAAAGATCAACTTAACAGTATTTTCATAATTAAATCTATCATTCCGAAGTTATTTTCCTGTCATCAAAAGAGGAACATAGTGAACATTTAATTGCTGACACACTGAAATACTCATTAAAGACCAATCATTGCTCTGGTATTTCTCAAGCACAAGAACCAAGTCCTTCAATTTCCCCTCCTGGGTATTTTGCCACACCATTTATTTGAACAAATCACTGAAGGAAATAATCTAGTCTTCAAAACAAAACCTTTATCAAGCTGACAAACTTCTGATGTTGTCATTAGTTCTAATCAAAGAGTAAATCCGCCATCTGAGTTCCCCCATAAAACCCGTATTTCAAAGAACAGCAGTTTCCAATCTGATAGACATGAGAAGAATGTGTCAAGTCCAGTTGAGATAGAGAATTTGAATAATTTCTAAGAATTTCTCCTCTGTCCATTTTCCCCTCTGCCTGAAAAAAAGTTTAACAAAGAGTGATGCGGTTTGTTTTAGCTTGAGGCACTTTTAACTCAGTCATTGTCAATTAAATGTGAGGGTTTTTTTTTTTTTTTTAAGATTTTATTTATTTATTCATGAGAGACACAGAGGCAGAGACGCAGGCAGAGGGAGAAGCAGGCCCCACGCAGGGAGCCCGACCTGTGACCCGGGTCACGCCCTGGGCGGAAGGCGGCGCTGAGCCGCGGAGCCCCGGCTGCCCCTAAGCCGAGTGGGGTTACCTGAAACACGCGCGAAGGCAACAGCCGCCCTATCCTCGCACTGCGGGGTTCGGTACGTCGAACTGAGATAAAGAGGCTGAGCGCGGTCGCCGAAGGCTTTCCCAGGCCGCCCAGGAAGTCCGCAGGGGTCTATTTCCCTAGCCTGACGTTCGGGGCGGGGGCCTTCTAGAGCCAAAACTTGTTTTGGGGGTAGAAGAGCCGAGGGTGACCTGACCGCGGCCGCCGACCGGGCTGCGGAGCGTCAGAGGTCAACGCCTCGGCGTTTCTGGCCAACTGTTGCCGCCAGGTGACAACCCCGCCGGACCGGCTGCAGGACGGGGACCGACGCGGACCCGGGCACGGCGACCCGCCCCCCCGCCCCGAGGCCGCCCGTGCGGGGCGCCCCCTCCCGGCCCGGCCCGGCCCGGCCCCTCGGTCCTCCGCGGCCGGCGGCCGCCACTCACCGGCAGCCTCGTCAGGGCGCTGGCCTCCTCACCCGCCTCCTCCTGGGAGGCCCTGGGCGCCGCCCTCTCCTTGCCCACCGACTGCCAGAAGTTCCTCCAGCCGCTGAGGATGGCGGCCTCCAGGCGGCTCCAGTCGCTGTGGTGCGGCGGCGGGGACCTGCCTCCGCAGCGCGGCTCGCTTCCCGCCATGGCCGCCGGCGCCGCCCGGGACGCGCCGCGGGTGACGCGCGCTCCCCGCTCCGGCTCCCGCTCCGGCTCCCGCCTCGCGCCTCCCTCCCTCCCTCCACGTCTCCCGGCGGGGCCGCGGTCGGACGGGAAGGGAAGCGGGAGGGGCCCGACCTGGAAGCTCGCTCACGAGCTGCGCGTTCACGTCGGGCCTCAAGCCCCCGAACCTCACCCGGAGCCGTGAAGCCTCCGGCCCGTCTGTAACGTCCGTGCTTCTCCCAAGGCGGCCTGTCGGTCTGGGCCCAGGCGACCCCGACTTACTCGCCGGCTGCCGCTGCCTTCTGGGCTCCTTGGCCAGTGGCTGCTTCTCCCCACCGCCGTGCTCAGTGCGCAGTTGTTTGTTATTCAGTCTCTGATTTACTGTTTGTTTTCGTTGCGGGAGCAGCAAAACCAGGACCAGAGAGGTGGCCAGGGGCCCAGTCACGAATGACCGTATGCCAAGGCGAGGACTCTGTATTCTCTCTAGAAAAGTTCAGACCCGGTTAAAAACTCCTGAAGGGAGGCATCTCCTAAAAGGGTAGCGAAATCGGGCTAGAATAAGAGAAACCAGATATGCTTCTGTTGAAATCCTGCTGCTGTTTTTTTTTTAGACCTGTCAGAACAGTTATCCATTTTACTTACACTGTCCAGGCTTTACCATAATAAGCCCACATTAAAAGGTATTAAAAAACGAAACCTCAACGGAGTAGTATAAAAGATCAAATTGGCTTTATTGAACAATTCATGAAACTGCAAGCATCCCATCAAGCAGATGGAAAGGAGCTCCACTGAGCTGCAGGACAAGAAAGGATTTTCAAGGTAATAAACAAATAATAATAAAAAAATAAAAATTAAAATAAAATAAATAAAATAAATAAAATAAAAAATAATGAAATAAAATAAAAAATAAAATAAAATAAAATAAAAAATAAATAAAAAATAAAATAAAATAAAATAAATAAATAAAATAATTAAAAAATAAATTAAAAAATAAAATAAAATATAAAATAAAATAAAATTAAATAAAAAAATAAAAAATAAAAAATAAATAAAATAAAATAAAATAAAATAAAATAAAATAAAATAAAATAAAATAAAATAAAATAAAATAAAATAGTAGAGGGGCACCTAGGTAGCACAGTTGCTTAAGGGGCAGATTCTTGGTTTGGGCCAAGGTTGTGATCTCGGCGTCCTGATCTCAGGCTGAATGTGGAGTCAGCTTGGGTTTCTTTCTCCCTCTCCCTCTCATCCTCTAAAATAAGTATTTTTTAATATTTAAAAAAGCAGAGGAGGAGCGCTGGCTGGCTCGGTCTGTGAAGCATGTGACTTTTTGATCTCGGGTTTGGAAGTTCCAGCCCCACCTTGAGGCGTGGAGATTATTTTTTAAAAATTAAATCTTTAGGGATCCCTGGGTGGCGCAGCGGTTTGGCGCCTGCCTTTGGCCCAGGGCGCGATCCTGGAGACCCGGGATCGAGTCCCACATCGGGCTCCCGGTGCATGGAGCCTGCTTCTCCCTCTGCCTGTGTCTCTGCCTCTCTCTCTCTCTCTCTGACTATCATAAATAAATAAAAATTAAAAAAAAAATTAAATCTTTAAAGGCAGAAATGGAAAAAAAAAATTAGCAAAAAGTACACTGTTGTACACAAGGTCATCCTCCTAAGGGGAATGGGAGAGGTGTATCAGTAAATTTCCTAGTGCTAACCAGGAATTCCATGTTGAGGGTTAAAAAGGTTACTTTCTTGGAGCACCTGGGTAGCTCAGTTGGCAAAGTGTGGTATGGTAGTCTCAATTTCAGCTCAGATCTTGATCTCAGGGTTGTGGGATTCCATGCCCAGCATGGAACCTACTTAAAAAACAAAACAAAAACAACTGTTACTCTCCTGAGGAGGCTGAAACTGCAGTTAGGTTAGGTATGAAGTCCTGGTTTGCTGAAGTGGGGACCTTAAAATAATTCCTTTTGGGGCCTGTGGATTTCTTTTCCACAAAGGTGAATTATATTGAACTGGGTATGATCTCTATTGGTAAGAAGGACACAAATACTTATTTAGTACTATTTGTCATCCATTTTCAAGTAGATTACCTTGATCTAATCCAAAGAATACTCAAAAGCCAGATCATCTCTGTTCCTTAAAGGATTATTTCAATCTGTTATAAAACTAAGTTTCTAAGATTATTCAATAAAAAGCAAGACAGCATCATCTGTTATACCATGCAAAAAGAAAAATACATTCAAAATAATCCAGTGGATTTAAAAATTCTATTCTTGAGTGGCATCTGGGTAACTCAGTCAGGTTGGGTGTGTCTACCTTTGGCTCAGGTCATGATCCTTGAGTCCTGAGATCAAGCCCCACATTAGGCTCCCTGCTCAGCAGGGAAGTCCACTTCTCCCCTAGTGCCTTCACCCCACTTGTGCGCTCTCTCTCTCAAATAAATAAATGTTCATAAAATACAATTCCATTCTTGAGAATGAACGTAATAGATAGATCACTACATAATTTGGTTTAAACTCCTTGTCAACCACTAGTTGCATACAATATCCAGGACCTGCAATTATCCATTCTTTTTGTGAAGGTATCAAATACGGAAATTCTAAATTTCACAATCAATGCATCCGTCCACCATTGTTATATAACCCAAATCAACTTTGAAAAATTAATCCTTTTTTAGTCTTCAAAATAGAAGATCAGCAACTTCATAAAACAAGTCTATAGGCTATAGGAACATATATGTAAGTTATATGTATATATACAAATATTTAAATATATAATTATATTTAACATTATACTATTTGCACACATTGTCCCTTCATATATATTAAGCAGAGTGCTTAATACTTAATAATGAACACAATAGGAATCCCTGGGTGGCACAGCGGTTTGGCACCTGCCTTTGGCCCAGGGCGTGATCCTGGAGACCCGGGATCGAATCCCACGTCGGGCTCCCGGTGCATGGAGCCTGCTTCTCCCTCTGCCTATGTCTCTGCCTCTCTCTCTCTCTCTGTGACTATCATAAATAAAAAAATAAAATAATAAAATAATGAACACAATATTTACTGGCCTGAATTTACACTTCTAAAGGAACTATCTGGGGATCTCAATGTCAAGTAACAGAAATCCAATAAAGCCAGATAACTGAGGTTCTCTGAGATCTGAATTTAAAGTTTCATTATTTTTCTTGCATGCTGTTGCTCTTGGGCAATAACTAATCCAATTAATTGCAAGCTTGTTTCTATGAGGTTGTCCAGACAAGAATGAACTATGAATAGATTAACCATATGGTATTTCGTCTCCCTTTTCTAGGAGCAAGAAAGAACTAGCACAAGAAAAAAAAAATGTGTTTCAATTCAAGTATGAAGTACTGAAATGGTTCTCAGCTTTTACAAAGAAATGTGAACATTTATAAATGTATGGGTTATAATTTTTTTATTATGAAAAATTTTAACATGTATAGGAGAGTTAATAATGTAATGGAATCCCATGTATCCAGTAGCTGATTCAAGTTACCAATTTATCAATCTTGCTTCATTACCACTCCACCTAATATATACATCTCCATTGTCACTCAATTATTCTGACTGATGAGTATTATATTTTCCAGCATGATGAACTGATACCCAGAATTAGACTTAAGGAAAATAATAACTCTTTTGAGCTCTTCGGATGTGCTAAGCATCCTAGGAATTAACCCAACTGAATTAAGCAATTTGAACATTAACTCATTTAATCTTCAATAACCTGTGAGTAGGTACTATTATTCCTTTGTTAAATAATAGGATATTAAGGTACAGAAAGGGTAAGTAATTTATGTGGAGTCACATACCTAGGTAATGACAAGGCTAGTCTTCAGCCTCAGATATCTGGCTCCAGAATCCATATTCCTAACCACTCTACACCCTCTATCTGAAAGTTATTAGGACTGTAAGAAATAATATTCAAATGTCAATAGTAAACTGACAAAGTTTTCATTCTGACACAACACTCAGATATAAAAGAAAACAAATAACAGGATACAAATATGGGAATATGGTTTTATTAAAAAAAATTTTATATGCTCCAAAACATTTTACTTGGAAATCTTCACTAGAAGTAGGAAAACCAGAAACTTTAGAACACCAGCATGAATACATAACAAATACTTTAATTGTGGATACATTAAATGTATTTTAATATAATACTTCCAATAACATGTTATATCATGTTAAAAATAATATAAGGAAATAACACTAGAGAACTACAGAATCCTGGATTCTGTTGCAGATAAGGTATCCTTATTAGAGCCAGAAATGAAACCCTGGAAAGTGCCAAGAGAAAAGTGACTATCAATCCAAAACTCGGATGTCATCCAGTTGTGGGTTTTTAAAAATGCCATTAAAATGAATCTGAGAATACCTTTAAACACAGTTCCCACATTAATGAACATCCTAGAATCCACAGTGGGAGTGTAAATGTAGAAGTAGGAATGTAATTTTATTGTGGGATTTTAGCCATAACTCTCATCTCACTCTACTGTAAGCAAAGGAATGAGAGAAAGTCTTGTCATGATTTGCACCTTAATCAGCATCAAACAATTCACAGTAGCCAGAAACCCTATAAATGCCACAAGGCAGATAGGCCTTTAAGTTTCAAAGCCTACTTAACATAAAAAAAAAAATTCATACTGGGAAAGAACCACACAAATTTAAGGATTATGAAAAAATCCCTTAACAGAGTTTACATTTTCGTAACCATCAGAGAACTCAAAATGGAGAGAAACCCCCGCAGTGTAATAAACACAATGAGGCCTTTAGGTGATCACTCATTAGTAAAGCCCACACTGGAGAAAACATCTTAAATGTAATCAAAGTAAAAAGGTCTTAAGTAATGAATCATACCTTAATCTGTATCAGAACTTCCATAAGAAAGAAACCTTATGAATGTATTGAATGTGCAAGGCATTTAACCAAAGGGATAGAATTTGAAAACACTAATCCTAAAGTACATAGGTGCCTTCTCAACCACGATAAATAAAATAGCACTACTTTCCAGTCACACAAGCCCTTTACCCTGCTTTATTCTTCATAGCACTAACCACTTAATACACTATAAATTTATTTCTTAAAATGGGTTAACTTCCCCAATAGAATATAAACTCCAAAAGATGGTGTTTTACACAGCTATATCATCAATGCCTAAGATGAAACCTGGCATCTAGAGGCACATAATAATTGTTGATGAAGGAATTACAGTGCTTTCCTTATGTAGAGTATTTGTTATCTTGAAGATACTTCATTCTAAATGAAAAGAATTTACTTAGGCTTTAACACATGCGTAAAAAAAATCTGTTGTTCCTTGTTTTGTAATACACCAGAGTAAAAAGCATTTTAACTGTTATGGTCTACAAATTATTCTCCAATCATGTGAGGGATGGAAAAGTTGTACAAAAAGCACCCGGTAGCACCCTCAGAACTACACCAACCAGTGAGGGACCCAAATGGTTCACAAGGGTCAAGAAGGCAAAACGAAGTTCCCATTTCTGAAGAGAAAGTTACGGTTTTCTCAAGTTCCAAATCTATGTAATACTTTACTCCTCTAAGGAGTAATTCCTTATTTGCCTTGTCAACTACTGGTATAGAGGGTGTGGCAGTTTGGAATCCAAAAGCAGCAACCCTTTTGTGCAGAGTTCGGCACTTAAGAACCAGGTCTCTTGTTAATTAAAAAAGAAAAAATCACTAAGGGCCTACTCATCATTAAGCACAAAGTATAAATTTTTTTAAGTAAGGAGTTTACCAACTCATTAAGAAAAGAACTATAAAGCAGTGTTACCTGTTTGTTAACATGTGAGGGAAGATTAAGGGAACAGAAACAAATGAACATCAAACTGTTGAGTGGAATGAGCTGAAAAAAGCCTTAAAGATAGTTTCACTGGAACTGAGTCCTAAAGGATAAATGGGTGTTCACTTGGCCACAACGAAAGGCAAAGCATTCCAGGCAGAAGTAATAAATGCAAAGAGTACTGAGGGGAAAAACACACAGCACGTTAGAAAAGAAACCAAAGTGCTTGCAACTGATCACCATGCTCCAAAAGGGGAGGGTTAGAAGGGTAAGGTGAGGGAGGGTGATCTGTATTCTAAGACCATACTAAAAATGATTTAAATCTTTATACTTAGAAAGCACAAAGGTATTTTATAGTAAAATTGTTAAAAAGCTATGTTAAATAAAAATCTTAGTTGTGTATGGAGAAGCAAGGAGACAGAGATAGGGAGAGATTTTCCTTGTACCAAGAGGCTCTATCAGAATGTTAATCAAATAGGGGCCTGGGTTTTAAGTGTTTGAGGAACACTAGACTAAAACATGATTACACAGGATGCATTACAGGGATAAACATGGGAAGGTAGACAGTAACCAGGTCATGGCATTCTCTGTTGCCCTGCACTGTGAAAGATTAAAACAACCAAAACATAAACCAAAATGGATTTTAGATTAAAGATGAGGCTTAGTTGTTTGGACATACTGAATTTAAAATTACTAAAATTATCTAAGTGAATATATTTAATAGGCAGTTATAGGAAGAAGGCTCAGAGAGCAGAAGCTGGGATTCAAGCTCCAAGTCTAGAAGTCAGTTGAACATTATAGGTGTCAGAAAAAGCCATGGCAAGGAATAACATCACCTAAGAGTAAGTAAAAAAAGAGACAGAGAAAGGAAAAGGTAGAGAGGATAAAGAGAAAAAGGACAGATATTTAGGGAAGAACAATACCTAAACCAGGCAGGAAAACAACAACAAAAAAAGAAGCCCAAGGGAAATAAGGAAAGGTGGAGATTGACTTTCAACAGGAAGCAGGCTACATCTTTTCTTCTAAAAATGGAGGAAATGAGTAGGGCAAAGACAGGAAATACAAGTTGAACTCCTTATAGTTTTAATCTTCTGTAAGACAGGACCAAGAGCCATAAGCTAAGGGAGGGGACAGAGGACATGAGGAAAGTTAGAGGTTTAGATTGGCCACCATGGGAAAAGGAGAGAAGTCACACCAGAAAAAAGCAAAAGGCTTATATTGAGGATTCTCCTAAAGTTAAAGCTGAGATACTTATAGGGACTGCACTTTGATGGGCTGCATGTACTTCATAGGGATGCAACATTCCAAAAAAAGATGGGTGACAGGAATAATTCAATGCTGAGACTTGCAGAATGATTAGACTGAAGGACAAAGGGACAATGGACCTGAAGGGATTGTGGTGTCCCCTATAAGGATGAGGCTGGATCAGGAAGGAGAAAATCTGAAAGAAGCTGATGGTTTAGGACAAAGAGGAATAGTCCAAAGAAAGGGGCTATGAAGAAGCTGAAGAGATGCACAGAAATAAAGGAGAAAAAAGTAAAAAAAAAAAAATAAGTACAAAGCTAGAAGGATGTGAATTGTCATCAGTTACTGAAATTTAAGATTTCAGAAAGAGCAACTCAGGATGGTGATATTCATTCAAAGTGTAGCCATGGGAGTAAGTTCTGGAATGTGATGAAGTCACGGGAGCAGAAGTCAAGGATATCAGCAAGGTATTAGGATCATCCCAAGATGACATAGGAGTTGAGGTAGACAGAAATACTGAGAGCAAGAGAGCAAGTTAGGTTCTCTGGCCTTTATCATTCATCTCTACTATTAAAGACAAAAATATTAAAATGTCAATATATATGAAAAGGTACATTCTAAACACATATGAGTTAATGATGGACTAACCTAACTTGGTTTCATCTTCATTACTCATTTGATAAACCCATCCGTTTTCTTTTAAACAAAATAGGAAAATTGCTTGAAAATTTTTATATGATGCCAATAGCATAAAAACTGTAAATGCCATTAGTAATGGTATAAAAAAAAATGAAACATTTGTTTTGTGGCATCTTTCTATTTATCTTATTCTGGAAATGGAGTCTGAATACTAGTTGTAATTTTTTATTTTGCCAATTTTTATATCCACAGCATATATCTAAAGCAATGAGGTGACTTGATTTTAATCTTTGAAGCATAGCAAACTTCAAAATAGATTTTAAAATAATCTGAAAATCTATAAAATGGTCAATTTTATGTCACAATAAAAAAAAAAAAAACCTAACTAGTAATAAAAAAATTTGTAAAGCTACACTGAATTCCTACTTAGTATTAGCTATAGAATATCTGCAGTTCAGGCTGAGTTAGAATAACATACGTGTCATCTTAAAAATTAAAGAATCGTTCCTTCATAGATTTAAAAATATATACTGAAAGATGCTTATGGCATTTAAAAACAGGAAACCACGTTGGATATCTTTATGTAGTGTAACATTCTTAAACTCAGTGTCAATATATCTTCTTTTCTGGAACATTTCCATTTCATAGGTTTTTTTTTTGTTTTCCTGTTTGAAAAGGAATAGATGGACTTACTGGTTAGTGTGATGCTGAAAGAAGTTTAAAATTTGTTTTGCATTTGTTGTATTCCATTCTTGTTCTTTCAGGGGTCCTTCACACACAGATACATACTTTTTCAAAATTTTTTCTCCTACTTCTCGGAAATCCAACGGTTCTTTTTGTGTCATATAGCTTGCTCCAGAAACACCAGAATCCACTTCGTGATTTTCTGGCTGTTGATCTGCACAATGCTTTAATCCCCAGTAACACATTTCTCCACTGTACATCATAGCCAGCAAATGAATGTCACTAAATATTCCTGGGAAAATCATTTAAGTTGAGAAATTAGAATTTAAATGTTTAAAAAGAAACCCTGGTTATTCAAATTCTAATAAATTTCTTTTACATCATTAAGCATTTTTCTTCTCATTTAACAGTTATACTAGAAAAACCAAATTATCACTAATACATTTCTCATGTAACTGGCATTTCTCTATTATATGAGGTCCATCACCCCACCCCCTAAAAAAAAAAAAAAACAGGAAAAAAATAATTATTTAGGTCACTGTGTTCTTAACCTTTTTGGGATTCTCTTTAGGACCTCTTTGAGAAACTAATATCATCAATGGAACCTTTCCCAGAATATACACCCAAAATTTTCCATATATTTCAGAACACTTAGAAATCCTGAATCTCATCCATGAACACAACTTTTATTTTGGGGTATATTCTAGGATCAGTGATACAGTTCCAGTCAAGTAATCTACACCTCTTGTATTTCTAGAAGAGTCTACAGAAATTTAACAGACATAAACATGACCCTAAGAGGCCATATAATTCTAAATTAACGAAGATGCTAAATTACATATCTGAGATGCTTTATGTTCTCAGATAAAAGGAATATAATGGAGGATTGTCAAGAGTTAAAAGCATTCTTATTATGAAATAAAGTAATTATATAATTAAATATTTATGGCACGGAGTATATTAATTTGGTAGACAGACAAACAGAACCAGAATCAAAAGATCTGGGTATAAATTATTGACTGTGATTTTGGGCAACTTTGAGCCTAAGTTTGCAAATCTGAAAAATGAGATTCTGTACACTCTCCTATTTCATGGAGTTGTAAGAAATACATAAATAAAAATATATATAAGTTTTAGAAACCACAGAATGCTATTAAAATACATGATTACCTAACTTCTTAAAGCTGCTAGAATACAAAATAATGATTTATTCTTATGAATGATTAGAAAAATTTACCTCAAATCAATGAGTACCATAATCTTAGTTGCTCATCTAATATGGCTCATCAGAAATGACTATAATGGTACTAGAGATACAAAATAAGAAGAACAATCCAACTTTCAAAACTAGCATAGTGTCTATGTCTTGAATCTACTGCAAGGATTGTATAATCTCAGAATTTGTTCCTACAGCTTAGCCCTTTTCTTTATCTCAAATTCAGGTTCTAAGCAGTACCAAGAGAAAGAACAGGCTTAGCAGGAGAGATGACTCATTAAACCAACAATAAAGAAACAGTCATTTAAGAGCAGAATCTGAGGCTTGCATTCATGAAAATGATAGGCTACACTAATTATGCTTTCTGTGAATGCATAATTCACAGTGTTATGTACTATAGAAGTATAAACATTATTGTTATAAAAATAATCTATAAACATTAATAAATATAATCATTTCTCTTCACTATTCCTTTAGTTAAAAGATCATAAGCCTCAGAAGGTTACATTAGATGTTATTCAGAATTACATTTTGTATTAGATATGGCATTTTGTTGAATGCATATCCTTTTTATTTGTGGGATCCTATACGCTGTCTAGTTATTCCTCAAAAGAATGGCTGAGGGTAATAAAAAGATAGAAACTAAAATGGAGGGAAGGATGAACTTTTAAGCAGGCTAGAGCTTTGGGAAGAAGAGTAAAAGTATTTTCCACAAAGTGAGGCCACTTGGGAAGGGTGAGAGGAGTGTTTGCCTTGGGGATATCTAGGATCCAATCTCTGCCCAAGTCTAAGTTAACCTCAGTCTTTATATTAACCAGGAGTGACTGCTGAACAGGGGCACAGATATCCTATGGAAAAATGTTACTAGAGAGAGTGAATGGCTATATGCTAAAGAGTTGTTCTCAAACTTGAGCCTACATTAGGATTACCTGGACAGGCTAACATGTTGGTTGCTGAACCCCCAAACTCTAGAGATTCAGATTTGGATATGGGATTGAGTCTATGAATCTGCATTTTTAACAAAGTCCTAGCACTTAGAGTAACGCTGCTGATCCAGAGACTATGCTAAAGTAATGTAGGTAAGTATCAACAGAAGAGATGAACAATGTAAATTAGGCACTCTCTCCCTTTCAACTTCCCCAAGGATTTCACTACTTTCTATAGTCTTTTTGCTGCTATGAACTTTCCTTGATATTTTTTCTCTTAATGCTCTGCATGGTTTCCAATAAAATATTCACTTCATACTATGCAAGTCAGTGCACTTGGTGAAATGCATGTGATTATTGGGGGGGTGGGGGTGCAGGGAAGGAGGAGGAGGATAACCCAAGAAGTGAGAATGAGGGCAGAAAGAGGACTTCCATGGGGGGGGGGGGGGGGAGGGGGGGGAGAAGGTGGCCAGATTGATTTTCCCTAGGAATAGTGGTATCTAAAATCTGGCTGCATTGTACTATGGGAGCTTATTAAAAATGGATTCCTGGGGATGCCTGGGTGGCTTAGCGGTTGAGGTCTGCCTTTGGCTCAGGGTGTAATCTTCAGGTCTGGGGATAGAATCCCTGCAAGGAGCCAGCTTCTCCCTCTGCCTATGTCTCTGCCTCTCTCTCTGTATCTCTCATGAATAAATGAATAAAATCTTAAAAATAAATAAAATAAAAAATAAATAAAAACGGATTCCCAGACTCCATATATTGAACTGACCCTGCGTGTGTTACACAGAAATCTGTTCATTTTTAACAAGCTACCTAGGCAATTAGTAAGATGGTAGTTCTGAGGTATTCCTTTCAGGGATCTAAAATCCAGTTACACTATGAGCCAGAATGCTGCTGAGAAGGCAGCAGGGGAGGTCCTTAATGGTATAAAAAAAAGTCATAAGCTAAGGGTGTGCAAAGCTCTATCGTACTTTGATTTAATCCATTTGACTCCAGGGTTATTCTGACAAAGCTATTTTAATAAGGGTCCACAGAAGAAAGACACTCAGAAATGACATAAAGAGGCTTATTGAATATATTATTTGGTTATTTTTAAAAGCTGAAAATTTAATGGCATGCAAGTAATGTTCAGAAGACAAAATGATTATCTCACCTTGGAAAAAGAAATAAAAATCACACTAACTATACACTGCTTTGAGTTTTACCTGAATTTGGGTAAATTATCATTAAGATCTGGCCACAAAAATACTTTGGCAATTATTGAACTTTTAAAAATTAATATTAAGGATTATTCAGAATTATGCTTCCTCCTCCCTGATGGAGTCTCAGGAGTAATTTGGCCTCTGAAAGATACGCTTTTTGGCTTCTCATCTTGAAAGAAATGGAGTAGGGAGGAGCAACTGCTTTAGATGAGAGCAAGAAGCCAACACCAGAAGAGGGACCTGGCCCTGGCAAAACTGCTAGGCAGCAGATACTGTTTTCTTTTTTCTGGAAAGGAGGCCTATCCCTTTTGATTCTCCTCTTGAAGAAGTGGAAGCTAAGGACTAGTGCAATCAAATTATGATTTAAGAGAGGACACAAGTACATAAAACATCCTGAAGAGAACATTCCAGGCCATAAAAATATCTTAGTCTATAACTGGAAATGGGAGAATAAGGGAAATTGGTGACTCTTGCTACTTTCTTTGGTTCTAAATAGGCTTTGGTGCCCATCCCTGCTTTTCCTTTTATATCAACCCATGTGGATGGGTGAGAAGACTTTAGAAAGGCAATTGTCAGTGCAGCTAATCACTTTACTAGTTGTCTGAAAGAAATACTTCCTACAAATAAATCATCATACCCCATGTTTGTCAAAACATCATGATCACTGGAGTAGCATTTGGTATGCACAATTTTTAGGATAAGCTACTTGCCTGAACTAACTGAAAGTAATACCTTTCAGGAGCCAGTCATATGTTAATGATACTTAAATCATGCTGTTTTTTCTAGGCAATGTTTTCAAATAAAATGGAAAAGCCTACAGAAACTAATAAAGAAAAATAATCAATATATACTTAAAAAGATGGTAAAAATAAGTGGTTCTTCCCTCCTATACCTCAGTCTAAAACTCAGTGATACTCTATATCCAGTTCCTAACATTTTTAAGTGCATAGATATTTATGACAGGAACTAACAGTTGACACCCAATACTCATTCTTCCCTCCTGTCTCAGTTAAGAGACAATTTTATTTGGGATGGCAATGTATTAGGTAAAGGGCTATCCTGTACATCCCAGGTTCCCTTGTACATGTATGAAGCCATGTGATTAAATTTTTGCCAGTGAAATATAGGTGGAAGTTGAAGTGTCAGAAACTAAGATGGTTGCTCCAAAGGAGAAGATTTAGCTGAAAGAAACATCCTTTTGCCATCCCTATAGAGTGAAACATAGGTGAGATGAAAGAAGCTCCAGGAGCATCCTGAGACACTGGGGATGCATAGACACTGAGGATGCATTATCCTCAACAGGGATTCATGTTGCACAGCTCTGGGAAGAACTGTTTACATGGTAGTCTATATAAAGTGCCTCCCGGAGGCTGTAAGGCTACCATTCTGAAGATGATGGAGAAAAAAGGTAGAACATGATAATGCCTTGTGCCACCATAACCAGCTCTGAACTGTTTTTATGTGAAAAAGCAGTAAATTTCTACTTGTTTAAAAGTTACTTCCAATCTGTTTCAAGTAGCTGAATCTAGTGCTTGAATGGGGGCTATGTGGGGATACAAAATAAAAGCAACATGATATATAATTCTCCCAGAATTTCTAAAGAGAAATTAGCAGTATTTTTCTGTATTACATTAAAAGATATTTAGATTTTTTTAAAGCCCTTTTATTATTTTTTGGTAGATAATGTAACTCCAAATTCATTTAAATCAGAGGTAAGTCTAATAAACTTAAAACTTTTTAAAAACCTTTAAAACAGAAAACTTCAAAAAGAAATCACATTACCTTCACTCAGTAATTTAGCTGTGTCTAAGTCTTGGAAAGAAACTCCTTCATTTAACTGGATAGGACACCGATAATTTAGCATCTGTAGCAAGTAACTGATTCCATCAATAAGGTACTAAATAAAAGTCAAAACCAAAAATTGCAAGTATTATATGCAGAGCTGTAGAAACTTTAAGTGTCAATTTTTTCCCCATTCCTTACTTAAGAGAAAATTGGCTAATATGCAGACATACCTTATGGTTATTATACTACCATGGTAGAAGGACCCACTACCCCCAAAACTTTTATAAATGTAACCTTCCCAAATACGCCAAGTAGCAAAATAGTATGGGGGAAAATAAATCAACCAAGAACACATGATTCAGTAATATACCTGTCGAAAACATTATCAGAGGAAGAAAAGGATAAAGATAATAAAGATGCGTTCAATAAGTATTTATTAAAATATATATACGCACTTATTATAATTTAGAAGTATTATGATCAAACTTTGTGTACCTCTCACTTCCAGGCGTACATAAAGCATGCATATAATCAACTCAAGTTAGACTCCTTAGTGATACTTAACGCTAAGATTTACTGATTTGGTCACAAGAGTCAAGATGAATCCAAGGGGTACACTGTTCTAGCAGCAGGGTCATGGGGTTCTTTATGAGTGATCTGCTGACAGAGAGAGGCTCATCAGGTCTGTTTCTTTAGGCCTAATAAAATTAATAGACTGTCTAGCTTGTATTTTAAAAGGTAAAAATCCAAAACTTAAAAAAAAAAACAAAAAAACACATAGAACTTCCCAGTTTACATAGGTTTTCACATGTTATCTTATTTAAATCTTCTCAATAATTCCAATTTGTTTAAGAATACATAGCTAGTAAGTAAAAGATCTGGAATATAAACCCAGCATTCTTACTACATCAAAGACAGCTTTTTGAAACCTATAAATGTCAATGATCAAAAATGTATAAGGAATGCCCTTTTACCTTTTTAAGCAAACTGGACTTTCTTGTGAGCCACTCTCTCCTTTTGGTCAGAGAATGACAATACATATAGAGTAGGGCTCCCCGTCTCCAAGAGAGACATTCCAGGAGTTCATCCCCAAGCAAATCGCACGGCTGAAATACAACAAAAACATAGCTAAAAAAAAACGAAAAACAAAAAACAAAAAACCTCACATCTATAAAAATCAAAACTTCAAAATATGGAGCAATTCAAAACGCTTTCATTTCATAAAATCTCCTCTTTACTTAGGTGCTTACACATGAATGCCTTACTTGGAATCAGAAGTATAGAAATCTATTGCTACATGAAATTTAAAGTACTCCTATTTGCAATATTTTAGAAAATAATGTTTCAGTATTTTAGTAGTTAATTCTAATAAAACTAAAATAGAAGTTTTCTAAAATCTGATTAAAAAGATAATTTTTCATTCAGTGAGTGTATGGGAAAACTGGACAGTTACATGCAAAAGAATGAAAATAGACTTTCTTACACCATAAACAAAAATAAACTCAAAATGGATCAAAGATCTAAATGTAAGTCCTGAAACCATAAAATTCCTAAAAGAAAACATCGGTAGTAATTTCTTTAATATTGGCCTTAGTAACATTTTTCTAGGTATGTCTCCAGAGGCAAGGGAAACAAAGCAAAAATAAACTACTGAGACTACACCAAAATAAAAAGCTTCTCCAAGCAAAAGAAGTCATCAGCAAAATGAAAATGCAACCTACTGAATGGGAGAAGATATATGCAAATGATGTATTTGAGAAAGGGTTAATATCCAAAACACATAAAAAATCTATGAGTTAACACCAAAAACCTCCAAATAACCTGATCAAAAAGTGAACAGAGGACCTGAATAGACATTTTCAAATGAAGACATGCAGAGATGGCTAAAAGACACATGAAGAGATGCTCACAATCACTAATCATCAGGGAAATGCAAATCAAAACAGTAAGATATCACCTTGTACCTGTCAGAATGGCTAGAATCAAAAAGAAGAAATAACAAGTGTTGGTAAGGATATGGAGAAAAAGGAACCATCATACACTGTGAATGGGAATGTAAACTGGTACAGCCACTGTAGAAAAGAGTATGAAGGTTTCTCAAAAAATTAAAAATAGAATTATCATATGATCCACTAGTGGGTATTTACCCAAAACAAAGACTAATTTGAAAAAATACATGCACCCCTACCTTTATTGAGCACTACTTACAATAGCCAAGATATGGAAGCAACCAAATGTCCATCAATAGATAAATGTGGTAAAGATGTAGTGTATATATACAAAGGATTATTATTCAGCCATAAAAAAGGAGATCTTGCCATTTGTGACTACACAGATAGACCTAGACAGTATCATACTAAGTGAAATAAGTCAGAGAAAAACAAATACCATATGATTTAACTTATATATGAAATCTAAAAAGTAAATGAATAAAAAACAAACACAAAGCAGAATCAGACTCGTGAATACAGAGAAAAAAACTCATGGTTGCCAGAAGGATGGGTGAAATGGTGAAGGTGAGTATAGGCTTCCAGTTATGAAATGAGTAAATCACAGGAGAAAAAAGGTACAATGATATCGTAATAGCCTTGTAAGATGTAGCTACACTTATGAGCATAGCATGGCATACAGAGTAGTTGAATTTACTATCTTGTATACCTGAAACCAATGTGACATTGTATGCCAACAATACTTCAATAAAAAATAAATTTTAAAAAAGGATAACTTTTCAGAAATATGTTACTTGAAACAAGATCACACTTATTTGTACTACTGCTAGAATTAAATAATGAAAAAATATATACAAAAACAGTTTTAATAAATCAAACTTTTAGGGGAGCCTGGGTGGTTCAGTCCATTAAGCATCTGCCTTCAGCTCAGGACATGGTCCCAGGGTCCTGGGGTCGAGGCTTGTGTTGGGCTCTCTGATGGCCAGGGAGCCTGCTTCTCCCTCTCCCTCTGCCGCACCCGCCCCCCCACTCCTGCTTGTGCTTGCTCAAGCTCCCTTTCTCTCTCTCTCTCAAATAAAATCTTAAAAAAAATACTGCTTCCTGAGTCAAACTTCTTAAAATGAGGCCTTTGTGATTTCACTCTCTATCACTATAAAAAAATATATGATGATCAAATTTTTACTGTGTTGTATCATTTAAAACTTGGGATTACGTGTTCCTACAGTCAGCATCCCCTCAGTATCCCCTGATAAACACATAAAGAAAAAAAAAATCTAAGTAAAGAGAGCCAAAAGGCAGTTAAAGAGTTATTTGCGTAAAAGAGTACCTAAGGCTAGACACAAAAATCTTGGAATCATCTAAACAGAGAGGAAAGTAAAAAGCATGTGAACAAGTTATGAAGACAGAACAGAGACGATCAAAGGATTAAGAAGATCACTGGTGAAGGCCTATCTTTCCAGGATGGGAGAGGAGGAGATGACTGGGGAAGAGCAAGAGCAATGCTCTGAGACAAGAAGAGAAAGGAGCATGCAGGACCTCAGCGGGATGGGGCAATCAATGAGAAAGAAGACAGCAAATATCCAGGGGGAAGAAGACTGTAAAAAGGACAAGAGATGTGGTTAATTAGATCACTAGGGACCTTTAAGAAAACAGCACCAGCAAAAGTAAAGGGAACAGAAACAGCAAATATCTGTGTTTAGAAAATGATCGGCCACCATTAATTCCAAAACAATTCCATCATGCAAATATTCTGAAACATATATGTTATACTTTAGTTAAGATGTTGGTCTGAAGCATTAAAACTCTCATATATTCCTCCTTCAATCTTAATTTAAGACAGAGACAAAGATACATTCCAGAAGAAAAAATTAGACTCCAAAGAGCAATACAGCAAGAATTAGCACCATTCCACTATAATTCACAAGCATGCAAAACTTACTTTTGGATGCATATTATTTTCTTTAACTAAAATTTCTGGTTCTGAAAGAAAATTGATCAGCTCTTTAACTTTCTGTGAAGAGTCTTCAGGAAAATCTTCATCTACTAGTTTGTTCTCCTCAAAATATGTCATGTCCAAAATAGCCTGAAGCAAAAAAAAAAAAAAAAGTATCCATAAATGATTTAAACATGAATAATTCTTACAGTTTAACCTTACATATACAGATGCTTTATAAGACAGTTAAATCTTCTGGCACAATATTTAAATTTGAAAAGTAGGAAAAATGTCTACAGTAAATATAATCTGAGATGGACTTTATAAGAAACTTCATAGTTATTTTACTAAAATGCTGAATTAATGATCTTGCTTCTCTCAAAAAAATTAAATAAAATGGAAACTTAAACTAATCATGTATAATTAGGAAAATTAACTTATGTTCTTTTCAATTTACACATACCTACTTCTTGAACGTTGTCTAAATGCTTGCTATATCAATTTAAGGTCAACACCCCTAGTTTTATATATTGAATCTTCAAAGGATTTGTTTCCTCAAATGCAGAACCAGCATTTGGGGGATATGTATCCTGCCGCCCAATAAAGGCAACATATCACCAACATTATGCAATTTAAACACTAAATCCCCAGCATTTCTAAATACCAGATCTTCTGTTCAAGTGCCTTAAAACTACCCAATTCTGTCTTTTTTAGTTTACTGAACTAAGACTAGGAAACTGAATTATACCACTAATCACCTAATCAAGGATAAGTCAATTTTCTTTTATTGGTAAAATGAAGAAACTGCTTTTCAAAGTTCTTTGCTTTGAGGATAAAATGACTTAACATATGTAAAGCACGTAGAACATAAACTAGCATACAGGGCTACTTAAGCGCTAACTGTTCTTATGCAGAAGGCCTAAGCCAAGAAGGGCAAGATCATTATCCAATGGAGAATTACCTGTTGATTCAAAACCATAATTAGGGTCCAAGGAGGCCTGGGGAATTTAAATCTGTATCTCCAGGTCCTTCCTCTTATCTTTAGAAATAAATTAGAATGTTTAGGGGCACCTGGCTGGCTTAGTCAGTAGAGCATGGGATTCTTGATCTCAGGGTCCTGAGTTTAAGCCCCATGTTGGGCATGGAGCCTAGTTAAAATAAAAATACATAACAAATAAATAAATAAAATGTTTAGAACTCTCCCATATGAAAGAAATGCAATAAGCAGGGAGTCCTCCAAAGGAAAAGAAGGTCAGGCAAAGCTCTGCCAAATAACAGCAGGCCTTTTAGGGTTTGTGAGTAGTTGTTACAGGTTCATTCAACCATGATACCTGAAGGCAGAAACCAGCTTTATGTACCACTTAAAAGAAAGCAGAGTGCCAGGCATCTAAGTGGTATTCATGTGTACTCTGGAAGCTTATCTCAGTTAATTTCTATAACCACTTCATTTTTATGATCCCTTCCCCATTCAAGTAAGAGCGTATGAAGCACTGTGTCAACTATAAAGCTCTACAGGAATGTTAGTTATGTAATGAAATTACGTTACCTTTTTAAAAAAAGATTTTATTTATTTATTCATGAGATACACAGAGAGAGGCAGAGACCTAGGCCGAGGGAGAAGCAGGCTTCCTGTGTGGAGCCTGATGCAGGACTGGATCCTAAGACACAAGGATCAGGACCTGAGCCAAAGGCAGATGCTCAACCACTGAGCCACCCAGGTGCCCCTATGCTTCTTAATGTCAATTTGCCTCATCAATGTTTGAGAAAGCCAAGAAAATAGGTCTTGTCCGCACAGAGACCTGGATTTGAAAGGAAAGTAAAAAATGGGAGAGGGGTCTCAGAAGAATCTTATAGACCTACATGACAATAGCAGAGGTGTCCTGTTGAGAATCTCAAGAAAAGATCAATTTCAGGTGAAAAAAATAATCAGGGACCTCACAGAGACCTTCATTCCCTCTTAGTAACCTTTAAGAAGTTGGAAATTGCATGTATTAGTGTTTTGTTTATTTATACATAAAAGGAAGCAATTCTGTTATCCACAAGATTTTTTTCCTTAACACGTAAGATAATAAATCTTCCTTTTTTGCATACTGCCTCAAAGTTTGAAGTCCATGTGGTTTATACATACAGGGGGCTTTTTTGACAAAAATTAAACACTTTATTTTTATCTTAAAGTTTAAAAAAAATTAATTAATTAAAAATAAATAAAGTTTTTATTTTTAAGTAATCTCCACACTCAACATGGTGCTTTAACTTACAACCCCAAGATGAAGAACTGCATGTTCTGTTGACTGAGCCAGCCAGGTGCCCCCAAAATCAAACACTTTAAATAGAGAATAAACTGGTTTCACTACACCTAAACCTTGGAGTCAGACATCTTATATAAGCAGTCTACCACTATGACATGTCAGAAACCACATCTGTTTCTGTACCTGTGTGTAAAGTTCTAGAAGATTTGATGGATTTGAACATTCTTTGTCTTCTCCACACAGAAGTTTCAATTTTTCTAGAGCTGCAGAGGCTCGAATTAAAAAGTGATCTGTAAGAGAATAAAAACATGAAGATTATATCATGTAGTTTCAAAGCATTAAACAAAAAGAGGTGTATCTGCAATGATGCTATGTTACAACATTGAAGAAGCAGCACGGTATTAATATCTTGTGTAAAACATGAAGTATATCATAATGCCTAACCCTCCTTAACAAATTTATCATATTTATTTTGAAAAACTAGACTGAACTTCCTAGGTTAATTTGTCATTTCTTAAATCCAATTTGTATTTTCATTTTCGTAACGCTGCTTTTATGATGTTCACATACTCAAAGTGTTTAAGTAATAAATTTAAAATTTTTATTGAAATATGCAATATATATTATTGCAATATATAATATATGCAATATACATAAATCTACAGAAAAGCCTTCCACTGAAAACTTAAAATTTCATAAATGTATAACTTTATCCTGTGTTTATATATTTATGTATGTAAATAGCTGTTACAATGAATTAAAATTACATAATCCATCTGGATATTTTAAAATTCCTTTAAAAACCTAGAAATGTAACAAATTACCTACTTCCTTCAAAGAAAGAACTAAGTAACCTAATATGTCCTCTAAAAACAATTTACCCTCCCTCTCCTCTACATTGTCTAATTTCTCCCCTTTCTCTAATGTCATATTCCCTTTGCTTCTACAGGTTCACTTTTTCTTATGCATTTTTCCTCCCTAACCTACAAAGTGTCCATACCAAGGGGCTATCGATCTACCCTTTTGCACCACCTCATGTCAAATTTAGATATGCCCACCATCAAGACATCAAAATCCTTGAGTTTGCCTCTCTGTGCTTCCCTTCTGAATTATATACCCTTTCTGACTCTAGCCAATGGACAGAAAACGTAATACTTGGTGCAGGCCTATCTGATCCAGCTTTAGCATTTATACAAATAGATAAGCTGTTCACTGTTTCAGTAAAGGCACCACCATCTTAAGTTATGTCTGCTGGTAATCATACGATGACTTCAAGTTTTCCCAGGTGAAGCCTAATCTGTATCTAAACCAGATTCTGCTTGCTTTTAAAGTCCTGAATTCACCTGAATTGAACGCTACTTCTTCTTTTTTTAAAAAAAGATTTTATTCGTGAGGAAGCACAGAGGGAGAGTGAGAAGGAGAAGGGTACTCCCTGCTGACTGCAGAACTTGATGTGGGGCTTGATCCCAGGACCCTGAGATTATGACCTGAGCCAAAGGCAGAGGCTTACCTTACTGAGTTACCCAGGTGCCCCAAAAGTTACTTCTTTAGCACTGTGCTCTCATTTTCTCACCAGAAGTAGTATCTACACAACCCAGAAAAAAAGATTCTACTGTGAAGTGAAATTGTATGGAACATGGCACTCCTAATGTGCTTCTTTAGAAACTGAGCCGATATTTTCTTCTTAAATTGCAAGACTATTTTAAATGTAAACATTTGCACTGAATTCACCAAACCACTGCTAAAGGAGTAGCTCATATAAACTCCTCTAAGTACAGGAGAAGGGGATAATGGCTCACATTTTAGCAAACTTTTATAAAATGCAGTACTTTTACTGGAACCATTACATAAAAGAAATGATTGGCAAAGCAAAGACAAGTGATTTTTACATAATCCCTGAAAAAAGTCCTTCTCATGGAATACTTTCATATAGTAAACATACTGTGTTTGTACAATGAGAAAGAACTAAAATTGATTAGTAATGAAAAGTGCGTTCTTAGATGGAATTTCTGGCTGCATATTATCTAATTTGAGGTAGAAAATATAACCTAATATAAACATATAGTTGATACATTAAAGGGCACATTTTGAGTGAACATTATTTTTGTTGTGTGGAAAATAATGCCAAATTCAATTCAAACACGCAACCATGTTTTAATTAAACTTCATAAAATAAGAAAATCTTGCTACTAATACTGATTAATAGCTCATACCACGGATCACTAACATTTTAACTTCTCGCAACTTTAAAGTCTCCCAACAAGGAGCACCTGGCTGGCTCAGAGTAGAGCATGTGACTCTTGATCTTGCAGTTGTAGACTGGAGCCCCTTGTGTGTAGAGATTATTTAAAATCTCTCACCCCTCATTCAGACTAGGATTAAAGAACTCTTCCATGGGAAAATGAGAATGGCTTTTGGGTCCAGTGATAAGTGAATAAAAAATAAGTGAATAAAAAGTGAATAAAAAATTACTCTTCGATCTCTTTAGACTGGTTTAAATGGAGTTAGGGTAGGGTGGAGATCATTGCATAGCTTAGTTATAAATAACTTGGACATGCTTCCAGGTAATAACCACTACAGTCCATAAACACTGTATGTGAATCCTGGGATTCACTTACCACACACCCAACAAGAAGTCAGCTTCAGGGTGATCCATGGGTTTTGAAGAACATACTCCTAAGAAAACCTAATCCAGCAAATAATCTTCACTGGAACTTGAGCCATTTCACTGTGGCCCTATCCTATTCAATAAATTCACCAACCATCAATCATCGGACAAAATGTTCCACTACTACTTTCCTGTAGTCCACAAGAATTTAAAAACCTATCTGTAGTAGAGGCTCAAAACTCAAAAAGAAAATAATGTAGGGGGATCCCTGAGTGGCTCAGCGGTTCGGCGCCTGCCTTCGGCCGGGGGTGTGATCCTAGAGTCCCGGGATCGAGTCCCACATGGGGCTTCCTACATGGAGCCTGTCTATCTGCCTCTCTCTCTGTGTGTGTCTCCTGCGAATAAATAGCTAAAATCTGAAAGAAAAGAAAAGAAAAGAAAAAGAATGTAGAACCTATAGGTTCTACCTATCTCAATACAATAAAACAGAGTTGGACTTGTAAGTCGAGATAAATGCGGATCCCTGTGTGGCGCAGCGGTTGAGCGCCTGCCTGCCTTTGGCCCAGGGCATGATCCTGGGGTCCCTGGATCGAGTCCCACGTCGGGCTCCCTGCATGGAGCCTGCTTCTCCCTCGGCCTGTGTCTTTGTCTCTCATGAATAAATAAATAAATCTTAAAAAAAAAAAAAAAAAGTCGAGATAAAGATATAATAAAAAATAAAAGTCAAGGAAATGCTCTAAGCCAGCCTGTGCTAAGGAAACCACTTAAAGACATTTCCAAACTAGTGTTCTGATACTAACAGAGCTCTTGTGAGAATTGAAGTAATGCATATGATGGGATCCCCCAAACTATACCAACGTAAAGCTTTTTTGTAGAATACTCTTTACAGTTGGGTGTAGAATCCAAAACGGAAGACGGAAATTCATAACAGTGAAAAACTGCTCCTGTTAGCCGTGCCTCGCTATCTTTGCTGCACCCAAACCACCAGGACTTGTGTACTATCGGCTTTAACCACTCCTTTAAACTTGTGTACTTTCATCCAGATTCTAACCCTTTCCCAATCGCTATCAAGAGCAAGAGGTGCAGCCCTCATCTGAGATTTAGAAGAGGTTTTCAGGGGTCATGCAAAATGCGGTTTCGACGCAAACGCCTTGGCAGAGGGCACCGCGGAGTTCCTGGAGGCGGACAACCGAGCCCTGCAGGGAGCCTCACGAGCGCCGGCCCCCGGGGAGCTCCGGTCCCGGGGCTCTGCGGACCACAGGCCGCAGCCTCCAGCGCCGTTCGCCGGCCGGCGCCAGCCCCGAACTACCGCCAGCCCGCCCGCCCGCCCCGCTCTCCTCCGCTCCCTCACCGTCTTCGCCGGCGGCTTCGCTAAGCTGCTGTATGTGGGCCTGAGCCAGGTCCCCGAGCTCCTCCACCCGCCTCGCCACACTGGGACTTGCGGCCGCCATGGCCACAACGGGCGGGCACGCCCCAGCCACGTGACGGCGCCTGCCCGCGGTCACCTGACCCCGGCGCCGGCGGGGCGCGGGGGCGGGGCTCGCGCGCTGGGTGGGCGGGAACCCCAGCTCCCCGAGGGGGCCTGTCCCGGCCGGCTGCGGCGGCTACGGTTTATTTTCTTCCTCCCGGACTTCCCCCTCCCTCCCCTCATCCGGAGCGACTGGCGTGCGTTAGGGGCGGGCATGACGTCAGGGCACGCCTGTCTCCCACCCCCTCCTCTAAGCCAATCGGGAGCTGCCCACGCCCTCAATTCACCCAATGGGAAGCCGGCTTTCTCCGCGGGGGCGCGCGCGGAGGAGCCGGAGGACGCGACTTGGCTGTTGGTGGTTGGCGTTAGGGGCCCGCGCTGCGGATGCCCGTAGGGCGGGCCGGAGGGCCTGGAAATAGGTCTGTCCCGTTTTGGCCTTGTAGCGAGGGCGCTGCCTAAAATAAAATGATTATAACATCCTAGTCAGAAATGGAAAGTCTAACAGCCCCCTTGCAGCACCTCTAAGTCTTGGAGAGGTTATTGCGTGTCTGGGGGGGTAGGAGGAGAGGGAGCCCCAAACACTAGTGGGCGTTCCTACTCTACGAGAAGGAGAGTCGCTTTTCTAAATCTTATTTTTAGCACCTGGGTTTTTATTTCTGAGCTGCAATGACTAACTCACATAAATGTACTTGAACCGTCTCGGGTCCAGCAGTACCAAAATTTTGCATTTACAAAAGTGCCCTATTGCCACACATTTCAGCCTCTCAATGTGCTCATTATGTGTGAAACTCAAGAGTTGCAAAGCACTTAGTCAACGAGTCTAATTTCTACTTTTCATTCTCTATATTCTTGCTTGTCAAACGAACCCTTTTTAAAAAGTTCTATTTATTAATGAGAGATACAGAGAGAGAGGCAGAGGGAGAAGCAGGGTCCACGCAGGGAGCCCGACGTGGGACTCGAACCCGGGTCTCCAGGATCAGGCCCCAGGCCGAAGGCGGCGCTACACCGCTGAGCCACCCCAGCTGCCCCTGTCAAACGAATCTTAACTCGAGTTTTGTTTCTCGATTCGACAAAGTACATCTTGACAAATCTCCATTCTTTCTTTTTATAAAAGATAGTTTTTCATTTAATAGGAAAAACTAAAAATAGGGAAATGCTGTGTTGTAATTTATAAGTGATTGATCACAATGGCTTCCTAGCTGACCTTTGTAAAATAGGGTCTTCTCTTTCAGTTCATAGGGGACACATCAGAATCTTGTATTAATTTTGTTTCCTTGGTGCCTTCTACAGCGCTTAGCACATAATGAGCATGCAGAACATGTCTATTAGTTAAAAATTCCATGTTACCTTGACAGTATTCTACTTTCCAATCAGAAATGTAAAGACCAGGAAGGTTGCATTATATGAGCAATGTGGCTAAGGAATCAAAACTCTAATAAGCATTTGATACCTCAGTGTATATTTTAAGTAAATTTACAATTCCAATAATTCAACAACCATGGACTTTCAATAGGAAGCATACTTGACACTGGGAATTATTGCTCAACTGATTAACTCAAGTGTGTGTGCGTACCTTCAGAGAGTTGAAAAGGATACCGGAGCATGTAATACAGCCCTTCAACTCCACATGAAGAAACTGGACAGAACTAGACTATGAACTGCTCCTAACCCTACAGTACAGGATTCTGTGATTTGTTCAAGATTTGTCCAAAGTAGGCACCTGAGGAAGAGTGCCTCACCATAGATATAAATGGATAACAGCCAGCCCTCACCAAGAAAAGCATTAAAGAAAATACTTGAGGCCAGAGAAACCCTGTCCTAAAAAAGAAAATATGAGTAATTTTCTCCAATTTTATAAGTTACTGTTACTTTAAAAAGCCTGTATTATAAAAATAGAATGCTGGGTTTTAAAAACTTCTCAGAGAAATTAATAACCATTACGAATCTACCAAAATATCTTCTAAAATAAATAACTGATCTATTTGTACCATTGTCCTCATCACTGATATACAATTGGATAAAATCCAGTTCGATAAGAAACTAATTAAATTAAATCAAATTTAGAACCAGAAGGCCTCTTCTTTTGCAATGTCTCTCTAGGTCCCTCTGCTGACAATGCTTAACATTGTCTCAGCTTACAAAAAAGAAATATCTAAAGGGCCCATACATTTTTTTCATAAAAGAGGCAAAAAGGGGTAAATTTAGAGCTAATAGGCAATAAATCTATAAGCAGAACAGTAATACCATATGCAATGACTCTGAGTTTGGAAATTGCTTGGCAGTTTGGAGGAACGGAAGGAGGCCAAGGGCTCCTAGTGTAAGGGGGAAAGTGGAACAAGGTGAAGCTTAAGAGCACAGGTGGAGGCTATCTCTTGAAATGGATGCCTCACTCACAATCATAGAAATAAACTCCAAACCCTGAAGTGAGCTCCCATTGGCCATGGCTACATTAAGTGATCCTGTTTTCTGGCCATGGCCAATTCATTTACTCAATTAGGTGGTTATTAATTCAATGTTTAATGAGCACCTACTGGATGCCAGGCACAGATGTATGGTAATGAACAAGACACAGCAGCCTTCGTGGAGATAGATCCAATGGTAGATAATAGATCCAGGGGTAAAAATTTGACAGAAGCCAAGACAGTCAGATTTCTTTCTCCTGGTAATTTTAAACAAGAAGAGAAGCACAGAGCAAGACTAATCACATTAATGTCCGTGTTCCAGAGAGAAACTCACCTGCTGCTGCAGAGGTTCCTTGGGGAGGACTTGGCTTCTTTGCCTCCCTACGTCTTGATTGCTCAACCTTTCCTTGATAGTTTTCTGTATCTTTATCCTGAAACTAATTAGAGTCAGTTTCTGTTGCTTGCAATAAAAAAAATACAGAATGGGTATAGGTTAGTAGGGGCAAATCAGGCAGGGCTTCTGATGCCATGTTAAAGATTGGGGGGAGGGGAGAGAAAGAGAGAAAGAGAGAGAAAGAGAGAGGCCTAGTTGGGGGAAGGGGACAGCAGGAGAGGGAGAGAGAGAATCTTAAGTAGGCTCCACACTCAGCACAGAGCCAGATGTGGGGCTCATTCTCACAACCCTGAGATCATGACCTGAGTCACAATTAAGTCATCTGCTTAACTGACTGAGCCACCCAGGTGCTCTTTAGACTTTCTTTATCTTAGGTGGGACAAGAAGCAAGGAAGTGATATGATCAGATTGTATTTTAATGACCTTCCGTTAGCTGCTGTGAGGAGAATGGAAAGGCAGAATGTAAAAGACAAGTGGGTAGTTCAGCTAGGAGACCATTTAGTTCTCTGGATGACAAAGTAATTCGTACTAGAATGTGGACAGTGGAAATGGAGAGAAGTGATTCAGATGGATATGCTATAGAAGTAGAATTAGTAAGATTTGGGGAAAGGATTGAATGTGAGAGGGGTGGGGTAAAGGTATCAAGGATATGCCCAGGTTTCTGCCAAAAGCTTCTTGGCCAAGGGCAGTGACATTTACAGATTCAATGAATCTGGATGTAGAGCAGATCAGTGAAGGAGAGCAAGAATTCAGTCTTATTGATTTCTAGAGATCTTTATAAATAATAGATATAAATTTCCAATTTATAAATTCAAGCTGAATAAAATGTTTATCTAATGTAAATTTGTATATTCAACTAAAAAAGCAACTGGCAATTCAATTGTGAATATTACATCTGCAGAGAGAGAAAGAGAAAAAAAAGAGAAAATTCCTCTATTGGCATAATATTAACTAAGCTTTTCTGTGTGAAATAACTTAGGCCATGATAGAGGCATCTTGAGTAATAAGAACTTTATACAGTTTAACCTCTAGCATGAATTCATTCTGAAACAGGAAAGAATATTGTCATTAAATGTGTCATTTGAGCTTCTTAGGTCTCATTTTGTCTTAGAAGAAACTATCCTCCTCCATTCCCCAAGGTAATTAATCATTTTCCTTATTTTGTAGACAGCCCTATTGTATTATTTCCTTTATAATTTTTAATGATATTCATATTACTTGCAAGATGTATCTGCCAGATAATCATATTCTAATAAGTATGCACTATTGCTGCGATATCAGATAATCCCCAAGTTCTATGCTTTATCAGGGACTTGACATTTAAAGATAGAGTATATTATTAGAAGTTCACTAGAATCTTAAGATTCTTAATACTCCTAAAACAAATTAACGGAACACATTGAAAACTTACAAATAATTGCAATTTAACTTGAAAATATTTTAATAAAAGCTACCCTTTGATTTACATTACTAGTTTTTTCATCCCTAAAAAATAAACATTTTTAAACCATATCTACTCAAAACACGGATTTCAACTGACAAATCAGCCACATGTATCCTAACATCCTGAAATATTTATTCTAGGGAAAGCATTGTATTAGGTAGAATAATTTTTTTAAAGATTTATTTATTCATTTTAGAGAGACAGAGAAAGAGCTTGAGTCGGTGGAGGGGCAAAGGGAGAGACAGAAAGAGAATCCCAAGCTGACTCCCCACTGAGCACAGAGCCAGAAGCAGGGCTCAATCTCAAGACCCATGAGGTCATGACCTGAACCAGAATCACAAGTGGGATTCTTAACCAACTGAGCCACCCAGGAACACTAGTAGAATAATTGTGATTGCAGGTCTCAGAAAAATCAACTACAACCTAAATAATGAGGAAATATATGAATTGGAAAATGAATCCCAGAAGTAGGACAAGCTTCAGTGCTGACTTAAACCAGCAGCCCTAGCTCCATTTCTTTGCAAGTCTCTTGGCTCTGCCTTTTTTGTATGTTGGCTTGACCCTCAGCTTGATTGTGAAAATGCTGCGGCCATTACAGGCTTCATATCTAAGGAAACTACTGCCAGAGGAAGAGACAGGCAGTTACTACTGGAAGCTCTCACAGAATCATAAGGAAGAATCTTCTCAGAATTTCAGATCAAACATTTCTTCACATTTCATTGGTTCAATCTGGTCACATGCCTGGTCCAGAACCAGATACTGACACAGGGTTAAAATTACTCTTACATTGACCAGGTCTGTATCAGTCAGAGTTCTCCAGAGAAATAAAACCAATGGGGGGAAGGGGGAGTGGGTAGTGATATCTCCATCTACATATCACAAAGATAATCTCTTTAAAGTCAACTTATTATTTGTTAATCACATCTACAAAATACTTCACAGCAACACCTAGGTTAATCTTTGATTAGATACCTGAATACTCTAGCTTACCTAGGTTGACACATAAAATTATCACATGCAGAAGAATGCAACTGGACCATTTCTTCACACCATACACAAAAATAGACTCAAAATGGATGAAAGACCTAAATATGAGACAGGAATCCATCCAAATCCTAGAGGAGAACATAGGCAGCAACTCCTCTGACCTTGTCCACAGCAACTTCTTATTAGACAGGTCTCCAAAGGCAAGGGAAACAAAGGCACAAGTGAACTATTGGGACTTCATCAAGATTAAAAGCTTTTGAACAGCAAAGGAAACAGTCAACAAAACTAAAAGACAACCAACAGAATGGGAAAAGATATTTGCAAATGGCATATCAGATAAATGGCTACTATCCATTTATAAATTTATAAATCTATAAAGAACTTATCAAATTCAACACCCAAAGAAAAAATAATCCAATCAAGAAATGGGAGAAGACATGAACAGACATTTCTCCAAGGAAGACCTACAAATGGCCAAGAGACACATGAAAAAATGCTGAACATCACTTGGAAACAGGGAAATACAAATCAAAACCACAATGCGATACCACCTCATACTGGTCAGAATGGCTAAAATTAACAAGTCAGGAAATGACAGATGTTGGCAAGGATGTGGAAAAGGGGAACCCTTGTACAATGTTGGTAGGAATGCAAGCTGGTGCAGCCACTCCAGAAAGCAGTATAGAGGTTCTTCAAACTGTTGAAAATACAGCTACCCTATGATCCAGCAATTTTACTACTGGCTATTTACCCCAAAGATACAAATGTAGTGACCCAAAGGGGCAACTGCACCCCAATGTTTATAGCAGTAATGTCCACAACAGCCAAACTATGGAAAGAGCCCAGATATCCATCAACAGGTGAATGGATAAAGAAGATGTGGTATATATATATATATATATATATATATATACAATGGATTACTATTTAGCCATCAAAAATGGAATCTTGCCATTTGCAGCGACAGATGGAACTAGAGGATACTATGCTAAGTAAAATAAGTCAAACAGGGAAAGACAATCATCATATGATCTCACTCATATGTGGAATTTAAGAAACAAAATAGAGGTGATAAGAGAAGAGAGGAAAAAACAAAACAAGATGAAATCAGAGAGGGAGACAAACCATAAGAGACTCTGTTTTTTGTTAAAGATTTTATTTATTTAATCATGAGAGACACAGAGAGGCAGAGACATAGGCAGAGGGAGATGCAGGCTTCCTGCAGGGAGAGCCTGAATGGGATTCGATCCCAGGACTACAGGATCACGACCTGAGCCAAAGGCAGATGCTCAACCACTGAGTCACTCAGGCATCCCAGAGACTCTTCACCTTAGGAAACAAAACTGGGGGTCCTGGAGCAGATAGGGGTAGGGGGATGGGGTAGCTGGGTGATGGGCATTAAATTAAAGAAAGTATAATGAACACTGCATATTATGTAAGACTGATGAATCACTCACCTCTACCTCTGAAGATAATACATTATATGTTAATTAACTGAATTTAAATAAAATAAACATAAAAAACAAAAAAACTATCACAAGTTCTATTGCTGAATTTGTGAGGAGAGTGTTAAAAAAGGGTAGAAATGAAAACTTGTACAAAATTGGGGTTCTACTAGGAGGAAAAGAACTGGATGCCAATTCGGCAAGCAAAAACATCCACTATTGACACGGATCATAATTAAGTCTCACTATCTCTATGATCTCTGCTGGTAACACCCAAATTGATAACTTTCTCATGCTGAAATTGTGACCATATTAGAGAGTTGAGTTTGGTAAGTGAATTGATAGCCAGTGTAATGTTTGGAGAGGCAGACACACATTACAAAGTGCTTTTTTCAATTAGACATTGTCTCAGTGAATTAGGATTAATTATGAGTTATAGACAAAACCACAGAGGCTTAAGATAGATGCTCATTTCTCTCTCAGATTCAAGAAGTCTAGACGTTTCCATTCTCGAGGTGTATAAGCACTCCATGGTGTCAGGGTGCCAGATTTCTTCCATCTCGTTGCTTTGCCACAAGTGTTTCCTTCCTAAGGAAGGTAATTAGCTCTTGATTTCAGGTGGTTTGTGGAATTCTAGCCACTATATTCATATTCTAGCCAATAGAAAGGAAGAAAGGCAGATCATGTTCCTTCCTTTTAAGGAAACTTCCTGGAAGCTGCATTGACCATTTTCACTTAAATCCTATTAGGCAGAACTTAATCACATGGTCATACCAGGGTATAAGAAGCTAGAAAATGTAGGCTTTATTCCCAGCAGCCCATGTGCCTCCCATGTGGTGACTATCCTAGTTTATCTGGAATTTAGGGCTTCCAATGAGACACAGGATTTTTAGTGCTAAATGTTGGTCACCATAGTTCCATTACTCTGGAAAGAAAGGAGAATGGATATTTTCCAACAGTGCCACAACCAACTGGAGGTTTTTTCATTGTAATTGATAAGAAATTAGACTTAAAATGGCATAAGCTAAAAACAACTACAAAAAACAATTTGTTGAAAGATGTAACTGAAAAAACAGAGGGCCAGATAAAGTCATTATAACCAGGTCTCTTCCAAACTGCCTATTTCCCTTGCCTCTCTGTTGGCTCCATTCTCAAACAGGTGGTACCAATGGTGGCATAAGGCTGCCAGCAGCATGGGGCTCCCAACTTTAAATTAGAAACCAGTCAAAAAGAAGAGCCTTATCTTCTAACAACCAGAACAAAATATAAGACCCTGGTCCTCATGTGCCTGAATTTGATCAAATGCTCCTCCCCTGAGCTCATTACTATCCCTAAGGTATCACTGTCCCTTGGAGCAGGTGGGTCCATCCCTCCTGCTAATCTATTAGACCAGAAAGCAATGAAGGGAAGTTTAATTTTAAAAACTGTAGATACTGGGATGCCCGGTGGCTCAGCAGTTGAGTGTCTGCCTTCAGCTCAGGGCGTGATCCTGGAGTCCCAGGATCAAGTCCTACATTGGGCTCCCTGTGTGGAGCCTGCTTCTCTCTCTGCCTCTGTGTGTGTGTGTGTGTCTCTCTCATGAATAGATAAAATATTAAAAATAAAATAAAAATTGTAGATACTGAGAAAAGGGCGGTTGGAGGCTGCTGAGTTTCGAAAACACTAATGTTCACTACAGATGGTACTGTATCATCCCTAATCCCTTTGCCATGTCTATACTATCAGAAAAGCAGAGACACTCAGATGAAAAAAAAAAATCTTGCTCTTTCACAGGTAACACGTGTGCAGGATAACATTTTGTTTTTTATTAGAGAGAGAGAGAATGCACAAGCTGGGGGAGAGGGAGAAGCAGACTCCCTACTGAGCAGGGAGCCCAGCACAAGGCTGGATCCCAGGACACCGGGACCATGATCTGAGCCCAAGGTAGACACTTAACTGACTGAGCCACCCAGGTGCCCCAGGATAGCATAGTCTTAAAACACCTTTTCTGTCTGCCTCTTCCTTCCTCATTCCTGTCCCATCCCATCTTCATGGTCTTTATTCATCCTTTATTCTTATTCCCAAAGAGCTTTAACCAGTTTTCCTAAGTAGATACAGAAGATTCTTCAAGTCCCTGACAAAAATTATCCAAAGGGCCAATACACCCTTGTTCAGTTAATCTGGCCAAACCTGGAATTATCATTTCCTACCTCATCTGTGATCCCCCAGTTCCCATCTTGGAATCATCCTTGAATCCTATTACTCACTCAGCTCCATTCTAGTTCCATCCAATCAGATACAAAGTTCTGAATATTTTACCTCCTCTCCTTTCCCAGTAGAGGTGAGCAACTATCCAACCAAAGTTTTGATTAACATGTTCAGTTTTAAAGAGGATGATTGAGGACAGCCCCAGTGGTGCAGAGGTTTAACGCCGCCTGCAGCCCAGGATGTGATCCTGGAGAACCGGGATCAAGTCCCGCTTCGGGCTCCCTGCATGGAGCCTGCTTCTCCCTCTGCCTGTGTCTCTGCCTCTCTCTCTCTCTGTGTCTCTATGAATAAATAAATAAATAAATAAATAAATAAATAAATAAATAAATACATACATACATACATACATACATACATACTTAAAAAAAATAAAGAGGATGATTGAGATAGGGTAATGGCCCCACAAACACATCCATGCTCTAATTTCTAGAACCTGGGAATGTTACAGTACATGGTAAAGGAAAATTAAAGTTGCAGATGGAATTGTGATTGCTAATCAGCTGAATTTAAAATAGGGAAATTACCCTGGATTATCCGGATGAGCCTACTGTAATCACAAGGGTCAAAAGTGGAAAAGGGAGGCGGAAGTCAGAGTAATGCTATATAAGAAGAACTTGACTCACCTTTGCCAACTTTGGAGATGGAGAAAGGGGGTTATGAGCCAAGGAATGTAACCTCTAGAAGCTGGAAAAGGCAGGGAAACCGATTCTCCCCTAAAGCCTCCATTAGGTTTAAATTAGTTTGTCATAGATTGCCACAAAATCAATGTCTTAAAACAACACGCATTTATTCTCTTCTGGAAAATAAAATGGAGGTCAGAATTCCAAAATCAGTTTCAACAGGTGTCAACAGGGCCATACTCCCTCTAGAAGTTCTAGGGAAGAATCCATTTCCTGTTTCTCTCCAGCTTCTAGAGCTGTATTTTTTACATTCCCTTACTCATGGCCCTTTCATCTGTCTTCAGAGCTAGCAGTGTGGTAGATTGAAATCTTTTCGTGCTTTTATCACATTACCTTCTTTTTGAAGTCAAATCTCCTGACATCCCAGATTCCTGTATGAATCCAACTTCTAATTCTTTGCTGCTAACCCTTAAGACTTGTTAGAAATTATGCCTAAAGGACAACCGGCTTTTCCATTATTGGACCACTACTGTCCAATGAAACTTTTTGTGATAATGGATATGGTCTATACTCGTGCTATATTGCATATAAAATGAATCATATACAGTCTTTTTTGACTTGCTTCTTTTGCTCACAACATCTCCAAGGTTCACCCATTTTTGCAGCATGTATCAGTACTTCATCCCTTTTTCTTACCAATTAAGATTCTACTGTTTGGATTTACCGCATTTTGTTTGTCTATTGATCAGTCGATGGGAATTGTGGTTGTTTTCACCTTTGGCAATTAAGATTGCTATAAACATTTCTGTGCAAGTTTTAGTGTGACCATATGTTTTCACTTTTTTAGGGTAAGAAATGAACTGCTGTGTCATATGGTAACTCTATGTTTGTTTTGACAAACTGCCAAGATTGTTTTCCATATAAGGGTTCTATTTTCTTCACATTTTCATCAATATTCGTTATTTCTCTTTTTGATTCTAGCCATCCTACCAGGTGTACGTGGTATTGTGTTTTCCCTAAAGAAATGGTGTTGAGTATCTTTTTCATGCACTTCTTGGCCATTTCTTTGGAGAAAACAGCTATCCAGATCCTTTGTACATTTTTCAATGGACTATTAAATTTTTTATTATATATATATAGCATATTTAAGTCTTTAATATATAAAAAGCTCTTTATATATTCCAAATAGAAATTGTTTAGGAGATGTATGGTTTGCAAATATTTTCTCTTATTCCATGGGTCATTTTTCACTTTCTTAATGGTGTCCTTCTTTTGCTCCTCATACTTTCCATGTCATATCTAGGAGCCCACCACCAAATCTGAGGCCATGAAATGCCTGTGTCTTCTAAGGGTTTTATAGTTTAGCACATTTTACATTTGGATCTTTGATCCATTTTGCATTAAGTTTTGCTTATAGTGTGAGGAATAGGTCCAACTTTATTCTTCGGCATATGGATATCCAATTGTTGGAAAGAATATTTCTTGCCCATTGAATGAATAGTCCTGGCACCCTTGTTGAAAATCAGTTAAGTTTGTTGATCTTTTTACCTAGTTATACTATCCATTATTGAAAGTTGACTATTGGAGTCTCTATTATTGTTGAATTGTCTATTTCTCCGTTTGTTTCTGTGTTTTTCCTCCATAATTTTGGGACTCTGATGCTAGCTGCATATATATTTATAATTGTAGTATTTTCTTGATGAATTTTCCTTTTATCACGTTTTATGGGTACACTTATGAATGATCTGGCTATGGAGAATAACTGTGTTCCTCTTCCTGCCTCCTCCTGCCCCCCTGCAGCTAAAAGGATGTAAAAATAAGCCATGAAGAGAGTCTAGTTTTATTATTACTAGGATCAACTTTCAATTGATAATTCAATTATTATTGCATAGCTATTCAATTACTGTCAAAAAGGAGGGCCATAGATTATTTATTCTAAAACACAAAGGACATTATTTTTTAATCTACTCATTTCATCATGACGAGAATGTTTCCCTCTTGTTTCCAAATCATTAGTTTCTAGCTCCTCTTTTCCAGGCAATGTCAAAAAATATTTCTTCCAGAAACTAGACTCAGTCAATTAAACATCTGACTTAGGCACAGGTCCTCTGTTCAAGCCCCATTGTAGTTGGGCTTCCTGCTTAGCATGCTCAGTAGGGAGTCTGCTTCTCCCTCTCCCTCTGCTCCTTCTCTTTCTCTCTCACTCATTCTATCTCTCTTAAATAAATAAGATCTTTAGAAAAAAAAAAAAACATTAGACTTCTAATCCCTTGAAAGAAGGGAATCTATCTCATTCCTTTTCATACTTCTGCTGTGTAGAAGAGAGCCTGCCCTAGAACAAATGTTTGATGACTTGAAATTTTATAACTGTTTTTATCATCTCCTCAGGAACAGTGTCTATAGATATTTTAAAAAGAAAGTGGAGGTGATGTACCTTTTTATCCCAATGAGATAAAAGATATAAAAGAATATTAATTATAGGAACAGAAGGAATAAAGTCAGAGTCACCTGAAATAGAAGTGATTACTATCGAAATTTCTATAAATATTCTTCTAGGCATCCAAGAATAAACAAAAGCAAATTTTTTCATAGAATCATACTGTCATAGGGCTTTAACCTGATTTTTCTGACTTGCCAATGTCTTGGAGATATTGAAATGTGTCACTCTTTTTAATATTTCAGGGTCTACACAATTAAGAGCTTAAGCAATTACTGGAGTTGGTTCTTACCTTTAAAAATTACACAAATGGTATGTAATTATACATAGTAAAAATTAAAACAAGGCAGTGCATATACATGGAAAATTATACATTCCCCTTCACTTTGGACTCCTACTCTCTCTAACCTTCTTGAATAACCACTGTTAACAGGTTAGTTTCCTTTCAGATATCTATGAATTTCCATACAAATATCATAAATATATAACTGTGGTTTATTCCTTTTTACATAAATGGAATCACATTATACACCTTATTCTGCAATTTGATTTAACAATATATCCTGGTGAAGTTCTCCTGTTCAGTACATGCAGACCCCTCTCATTCTTTTTAACTACTGTGTAGTATCTCCTGGTAAAGATATAGCATGCTGAAGGGATGGATATTTAAAATGTCATATTTTGCCTTCTAAAATGTAAGAGAATCTGTTTCTTCTGTATCCTTGACAACACTGAGTATAACTAATCTTATTCACAACAGAACCCCTAGCACAACATCACATGGAAGGAACACAATGTCATTAGTCCATAGATTAATGATGTGGCGTACTTTTATAAACCACATTTAACTATATTTTTGTAATAAAAATTGGTGTATTTAATTCATTTAAAAACACATACACGTGTATATATATATATCCATATAGTATACAACTTCAAAATTTATTCATATGGATCACACAAAGTTTATAGACCATTACTCTAGAACATGCAGAGAAAAAGACAGTGAAAAATCATAATTATTAGAAGATATTTATATAAAACCCATTTTTCTTCCAAAGTTCTTAAACAAAATGGAAGTGAAGCCTACCTGTTGAAATCTACTTTCCTTTTTCGCAACGGGTTTGCCGCCAGAACACAGGTGTCGTGAAAACCACCGCTAAACCTAAACCAAAATGGGAAAGGAGAAGACTCACATCAACATCGTCGTCATTGGACACGTAGATTCGGGCAAGTCTACCACTACTGGCCATCTGATCTACAAATGTGGTGGGATCGACAAAAGAACTATCGAAAAATTTGAGAAGGAGGCTGCTGAGATGGGAAAAGGCTCCTTCAAGTATGCCTGGGTCTTGGATAAACTGAAAGCTGAACGTGAACGTGGTATCACCATTGATATCTCCCTGTGGAAATTCGAGACCAGCAAGTATTACGTGACCATCATTGATGCCCCAGGACACAGAGACTTTATCAAAAACATGATTACAGGCACATCTCAGGCTGACTGTGCTGTCCTGATTGTTGCTGCTGGTGTTGGTGAATTTGAAGCAGGTATCTCCAAGAATGGGCAGACCCGTGAGCATGCCCTTCTGGCTTACACACTGGGTGTAAAACAACTAATTGTTGGTGTTAACAAAATGGATTCCACTGAACCACCCTACAGCCAGAAGAGATACGAGGAAATCGTTAAAGAAGTCAGCACCTACATTAAGAAAATTGGCTACAACCCCGACACAGTAGCATTTGTGCCAATTTCTGGTTGGAATGGTGACAACATGCTGGAGCCAAGTGCTAACATGCCTTGGTTCAAGGGATGGAAAGTCACCCGTAAAGATGGGAATGCCAGCGGAACCACACTGCTTGAAGCCCTGGATTGCATTCTGCCACCAACTCGTCCAACTGATAAGCCCTTGCGTCTGCCTCTCCAAGACGTCTACAAAATTGGTGGTATTGGTACTGTCCCAGTGGGTCGAGTGGAGACTGGTGTTCTTAAGCCTGGTATGGTGGTCACCTTTGCTCCAGTCAATGTTACAACTGAAGTAAAGTCTGTTGAAATGCACCATGAAGCTTTGAGTGAGGCTCTTCCTGGGGACAATGTGGGCTTCAATGTCAAGAACGTATCTGTCAAAGATGTTCGTCGTGGCAATGTGGCTGGTGACAGCAAAAATGACCCACCAATGGAAGCAGCTGGCTTCACAGCTCAGGTGATTATCCTGAACCATCCAGGCCAAATCAGTGCTGGATATGCACCTGTGCTGGATTGTCACACAGCTCACATTGCTTGCAAGTTTGCTGAGCTGAAGGAAAAGATAGATCGTCGTTCTGGAAAGAAGCTGGAAGATGGTCCCAAGTTCTTGAAATCTGGGGATGCTGCCATTGTTGATATGGTTCCTGGCAAACCTATGTGTGTTGAGAGCTTCTCTGACTATCCTCCTCTGGGCCGTTTTGCTGTTCGTGACATGAGACAGACGGTTGCTGTGGGTGTCATCAAAGCAGTGGACAAGAAGGCAGCTGGAGCTGGCAAAGTCACCAAGTCTGCCCAGAAAGCTCAGAAGGCTAAATGAATATTATCCCTAATACCCGCCACCCCAGTCTTAATCAGTGGTGGAAGAACGGTCTCAGAACTGTTTGTGTCAATTGGCCATTTAAGTTTAATAGTAAAAGACTGGTTAATGATAACAATGCATCGTAAAACCTTCAGAAGGAAAGGAGAATGTTTTGTGGACCATTTGTTTTGTTTTTTTTTTTTTGTGCGTGTGTGGCAGTTTTAAGTTATTAGTTTTTAAAATCAGTACTTTTTAATGGAAACAACTTGACCAAAAATCTGTCACAGAATTTTGAGACCCATTAAAACAAAAGTTTAATGAGAAAAAAAAAAAAAAAAAAAAAAAAGAAATCTACTTTCCATTCTTTCTACATGTCACTATGCTATCTATGAATCTGTCAGTTTTCCTTTCCTTTCAGTACTTTCCTAACTGCATTCTAGTGAATAGCACTTCAATGCTTTTAGACTGGTTATGTTTTAGGACTAGTCAGTATATTTGTCCATTCTACCCTTTTATCATTCAGAAGGGTTTGCTTAGACATCAATAAATGAAACTGCAGGGTACTCTGAGGTAGGCAGAAAACCCACAGTGTAGATTGCCTGGAGGGTAGCAATGTTTCAAGTAACAGTTTGAGACTAGGGGGAACTGGCTAGTGTCCATTAAGGATAGAGCTGGTGGCTCAGCGGTTTAGTGCCGCCTTCAGCCCAGGGCCTGATCCTGGAGACCCAGGATTGAGTCCCACATCAGGTTCCCTGCATGGGGCCTGCTTCTCCCTCTGCCTATGTCTCTCTCTCTCTCTCTCTCTCTCTCATGAATAATAAGATCTTTAAAAAAAATTATCCTAAACATTTCCACACATGCTTAAAATTTTTACTTTTTAGTGAAGGCATAATAGTCTTTCAAAAAGATGTACTACAATGTAATGAATTAGTTCCCTATGGCTGGATAAGTGACCCTGACTTGTGCTCTATTGAGCAGCTAAAATAATAAACATGGAACATGATACATTAATAAATCAACGGTGTCACAATCTCTTGGTAGCATGTATTTTGAAATATATTATTGTAGGCATTAGTTTTCTTAGAGTACAACTAGTAGGATTGTGCTGCAAAATCAATCAATCACCCAATTAACAGGTACATCTAGTTTTGCTTACATGGCTTAAATGATTTTGTTTGCTTAGGGAATTTACAAGTTTGGTCTCCCCTTTGCATTTTATTTTAATAATTGAAAAGAAGGCGTAAGCAAAGACTCTATGTCAGAAGGTCCGTGGTATATATGGGGAGCAGAAGGTGGGCTGAGTTAGCTAAAGCCATAGTTTCCAAACATAATTAGTAAATGTTTGCTTTCAAATAAAATTGGTATTTTTAACCAAATAACATAAAATGGATAAAAGTGGTGTTTAGTTTTATTTTTAAGTGGTGTTTATAATTTAAATGTGATTTTTTCATTTTAATTGTGAATTTTTTTAATAAACTTTTTTATAAATGAAGTCAACGAAGATAAATCTTTTGAATGAATGGAAAATTTGCAATCATAGGAATATGCCTGATGATTTTCTTGTTTTTGTTTTTCTATTTGTGTACACAATACTAAGAAAATTCTGATTTATATTGCAGTTTGCCCTAAAATCCCTAAAATCTGTTTCAATTAAAGTATATTGGAAGCTTGAAAAAAAAAGTAGCAGGAACTGTTTGCTTCAATAGTCAATCACTAATAATTTGGTTACTTCTTGTTTCCATATACAACATTTGTATATGAAGTAACCAAAATTGAAAACAACTCTTAATGCTATCTATGGTACGATATTATCATAAAGTGTTTCAGGTGCTTTTGTTCAGCTATGCTATTACTATGCTGTAATGAGAATTCTAGGCGGTAGATCTGTCTGAGCAGTGCATCCAAGTATTATACACCTATACAAAACTATGTGAGTCAATACGCAGAAGTGAAAATGATAAAAATTAAGTATAGAGCTCAGCCTTCTTTATCACTGACATATTTTTTAAGTTCAAAATAAGCTTTGTGAGGATAGAAAAACTTCATTCTAAGGTCTGCCTACCAACTGCACAACCTGGTAACCTTCAGTATGTTGAAATCAGAGCTAGATCACAATTGCGTGTACATGCTACTGCTTTGTTAGAACTGATAGAGTAGCTCGAATAAAATTTAAGATTTGATTTTAAAATATGTGGAACCTCTGAAATGCTTCTGTAAAGCTGTTAAGGTTGTACCATTTGCTGAGCCTGGATCAGAGAGATCCTGGCTATAAATGACATTGAACTTTATTTGTAGCCTATGAGGACTCTTGAAAAGTTTAGGAGAGTGTGTGAGAAGACCAGAGCTGTATTGGAAATGATCATTTAAGAGGTGGTTAACACTGAGAGAGAAAGGAAGTTCAGCTAGGAAGTGACTGCAATTAAACAGATGAAAGAAAGAAACTGAAACTGAAGTTGGGCACTTGGGCAGAATGAGGGAAACGTGGGTGTTAGAGTCAGCTTCAAAGACATCTCATAAAAGAAGTGTAAAGATAAAAGCAGTCTTTAATACCATATAGTCCAGGGTTTGAATCCTGCCTGATGTTTTCCAGTTTCTGAAAATACAGAAAGCATCTGAGAAATAGGTAGGTTCACAACGTATGATCTTCTAGCACCTGAATACTGCAGACACTGGTCTGGACATGACATTACATCTTGCATTCTGTGGCTCATTTTAAATTCTTAACCACAGGGGCCCCCATAGTTAGAGAATAGCAGAGCAGATATCTGAACTCAGGCAGCCTAGCTACACACAGAATCCATGTTCTTTACCATTTACTATCAACATTTGATTCTGAGATTGTGTGAATTCAACCTATGGAAGTCAAGAGGCAAATGCTCAATAGCTTGAAATATACAGGTAACACGCAGGGGGAAGGAAAACCAGAAGAGATGATTCCCTCTTGTACCAGGGTAAGAAGCTTGAATTTGGATCTTAAAGGCAGTGGGGGAAAACCATTGAGAGGTTTTAGGCAGAAGTAACACAATCAGACATGAATGCATACAAAATCGCTCTGGTGTGTTCTGCTCCTTTATGTTTCTTTAGAGCCTTAATGTAATTTTCATTTTCATTCCTGGAGTTGAACATTCTCCAACCATCTTATGTATTTATTTTACTTTATCTCCCCCTACACTGTAGGATTTAATTCATTTTTTATCCATTGAACAATTAAATGCATGTTAATTAATACTAAGTAATGCTTCAAAGAGCCTATGAAAATAACACATAGAAGAAGTAAATTAGGAGATGATGATTCGCATTATAAAACATTTACAGATTTATGTAAAATTTCAAATTTATGTCTTTCATATCCACTGGAGGAAAATTGTCTGTTTTACATATATTAACAAACCATTGTATATAAATGAAGTATACATACATTTTTTTTTTTAATGATTCAGATGACCTAGTTAAAGACTCCTATTAGTTAAACCAGTCAAACAACCTTTGAAAAACAAGTCTTCAGACTCCCCTGTTTATCAGCTTGGAGGAGTAAGTACTCCATCAAATGTGAGGGCAGGATGTCTTAACTTTCAGTAATGAGAGACGATGCTAATAAATAGTATTTTAAGATAATTTAAACAAAAAACCCTTAAGTAGAGAATGACAATTTACAATCTAACTTTGACAAATCGTTTGCATTCATTTGATAGAAAGGGGATATATATATATATATATATATATATATACACAGATAAGTGTATATATGTACATAAATAGCACATGATATGCATATATATACACACATGCATAAAATGACATAATACAAAATAAACTTCTCAATTGCCTCTTTGGAATCTGACCTTTTGTTTAAAAGCTTTGAATTCTTCCAATTTTTATGAATGTGTAAGTTAAGCTGTACAAGATTACACAAAGAAAAGTTTCCAGAATACATTTGCCACAAACTGTCCTTCAAAGCAAGGGGGAATTATTCTTATGAGTTCAGAAAAATTCATATATTCAAAAAGATAGGTTTTTACACAGACTAAAATTGCAATGGTTTTGTGGAACCAGGAGGGAAATGTGTGCAGAAGAATTTTTCTGTAATTTGTTCAAGACACTCCTATTATATCTAAAAAGTATAAAACACAGCATAGATCTGTCAAAAAAATAATATAGTGTCTTGACCACAGAGTTGTGAGACTGATTTTTTTTTTCCCACAAGAATTAGTCATACAGAGTACAAGACTTGAAAGGTGTGTCTTTAATTTAGCCAGAAGCAAGAGTGAGACCAGCCAAGAAAAGTGAATCATATGACCACAGTTAGACAAAGTTGCCAAAGTTGTTTTCCATTTCACATGCCCTCTGGAAGGGCAAAAGTGGAAAAGCAGACCCAATTATGAATGCTGGCTTTTTCACGTTCTGTGAGCTATAGTACAAGTAGCTGCTGTATGCTGTATTAGGACTACTAATGGAACTTAAGCTCTCATACCCGAGTTTTGCCTGTATCCAACTTAAGATGTGTTGAAAATATAGAGCATTACTAAGTTAATTTCTCCTAATGTAATTGGATAGTCTAACTTGGTATCCTATTCCCTCATTGGTTTTGATTAAAATAATAATATTCATGAGGGAAAAAGTTAATACAATAAATGGGCAAATGCATTTATGGACAGCCCAGAAACTGGATGGTAATTGTTCATTGCGTTAAAGTGTACTTGCTGGGGATCCCCGGGTGGCTCAGCGGTTTGGCACCTGCCTTTGGCCCAGGGCATGATCCTGGAGTCCCAGGATCGAGTCCCACATTGGGCTCCCTGCATGGAGCCTGCTTCTCCTCTGTGTCTTTGCCCCTCTCTCTATATGTGTCTCTCATGAATAAGTAAGTAAGTAAGTAAATAAATAAATAAATCTATCTTTAAAAAAATAAAAAATAAAAATAAAATAAATAAAGTGTACTTGCTAAGGAAGCCAAGGTCTCATTTAACAGATTTTTTTTTTCATTTAATTTCCTTGTGTGCTTTGCTTTGGTTCAATACTAACAGCCATATTCCCAGGGCCTGGTCCACACTTAGATAAGATCTTTACTGAGTTTCCACTTGGTCCATCCAGTCGGCTGAGTGCAGAGGTGGTTCTGAAGAAACTAGACTTGGCTCATGTCCTCAAGGGGTTGGTCAAAAGATAAGTCTTTGAGAGAACGTCTGTGCCATACCAATTCACAACTGCAACTTGAATAATGCCTGACGTTTATTTATTGTTTATAATGGAGCCAGAAGCTTCCCATGAATGATCTCATGTGAAACTTAGGGCAGTTTTGAGAGTCAAGATTTTCAGATAAGGAGAGGATCCGGAAGGTTAGGAAAGCTCTTACAATTAATTTACCCAGGGACAATGAAAGGGATATACACACTTGCATGCTTACATCTGCGGAGTAATCTTTGGAATTTCTGGGACTCAGGTGCCAGAAAGATCTTGAGAAACAGAGATTTGGATGATGGGGAAGAAGTGAAAGAAGGTCGCAGAGGCCCAGTCCCAACCTCATCTCTCTTGTCCAGATGCGATCTTGACCAGGCCTCCCGGCCCCACCTAATGGCAGACGGCTTGTGGCAGGTTTTTAGGGCGAACTTACTTTTTAACACGACTCAGCGCCCGATGCGGAGAAACGGAAGAAACGGGCACGCTGTGCGGCTGGGGTGCGGGAAGCAGGGGACCACGAGGGGGCACCCCTTTGCAACCCACACGGGAGCCAGCACGGTCTTGGAAGAGTAAGAGGCTTGAGCGCGACCCTGCGCCGCCCGAGCGCCAGCCCCAGCGCCAGCCCCAGCGCCAGCCCCAGCGCACTCCCGCGCCCCTCGGAGCTCGCCTGCAGGCGCAGGTGCAGGGCCCGGGGCGCCCGCAGGGCTGCAGCGCTCCCCCCCCGCCCCCCTCCATCCGCCCCCCGCCATCCGCCCCCGCTGCGCCCGGCAGACGCTCCCCCCCCGCCCCGCCCCGCCCCGCCCCGCCCGGCCCCTCCCAGCCTCGCGTCCCTCGCGACCTGCGCCTCCCGCCCGCGCCTCGAGCGCCCGCCCCCCTCCCTCCCGGGGCGTTGACGCGCCGGCGGCCGGGCCGCGCTCCCACCACTCACCCCTTCACGCGCGCTCCAGCCCGGAACATGGCGGCCCTCAAGCTCGTCTCCGCCGCGCCCCGGCTCCGCGCCTCCGCCCGCCTCTCCGGGGGCGTCCGGGCCAAGGTAAGGTGCCGGCGAAGGGGGCCCGCGCCCACGCTCCGCAGCCGCGGTCCCCGGGGCGCGCCGCCGTCGGCCTGGCCTCGCCGCTCCCGCTGCCTGCGCGCTGCTGCCGCTGCTGCACCCCCGCGCCCCCCGATACCCCCCGGCCCCGCGGCAGGGCCGGGCCGGGCCGGGGCCACGAGCGCGCCGAGACGCCGCAAGGGCCCCGAGGGCGGCCGCGTCCTCCCGGCCCGCATCTCCGCCACGCGGGGCTCGGGCGGGCAGGGGGGACGGCGGCGGGGCACGGGGCGGCACCCCGCGCTGGGGACCTGGGGACCTGGGGCGGCGCGGCCTCGCCGTGGAGGGGGCGGATGCGGGGCGTCGGGGGCTGCCACGCGGTCCCCTCCGCGACCTCCCGCACTGGGCTGCGCTGCACCGCGGCGGCGGCAGGGGGAGCCCGGGCTGGAGCGCTCGCCCCGGCCCCCCGGCCCCCGGCTCCCCGGCTCCCCGGCCCCCCGGCCCGGCCCGTGGGCTCGCGCGCGCCCTTGGGGCGCAGGCATCCCGGGGGAGCATTGCCATGTTCAAACTCGGAAGACCCTGTGCCGCCCCTACTGTCGGCGGCCCGCCGAGGGGTATCCAGCGGCTCTTTTCGCCGCGACTGCTGGTTGATGAGTGGGTGCCTTGTTTGGGGCTTTTTGCGGGGCTCTGTCGGGACCGGTACGCCCACGCTCAGGCTGGGTCCCGGGGTCGAGCCCTCCGAGGTCAGTCCTCGCCCCGACGTGCTGGGTCCTGGAGGGGACCCGTCCTAATCGCCAGAGCCTCTTCCTTGCCAGGGAAAAGAAGAAAAGTGTGCTGCTTAGTGGCGCATTAAATACTAGTTTGGAGCTTGAAAGCCTGCCTTGCACGAGGTGCGTCCTCAGAACTGCCGCGCGCCCCCTTTGCTCTGTCTCTCCCGCACCCAGTCTCTTATAACGATGAACACACAGGGGCCACCAAGTCCCTTAGGTAAATTCTAGGGGATGACTTAGAACTGGAACATTTTACTCGTAACTGCCTCTTAGGGAGCATTTTAGTAATTGCAGATAGCTTTGGATATGTAAATTATTAGAAGGGCACTTGACTGACCTTCAGTCACATTGCTGCGGTCGGTCGCTGAGACCTGCAAACCAGGGCATTGCCATACCCTTGGATCCTGGTCAAAAACATTCCATCTTTTGGAAGTTGGTTATTTGCCCAAGTGTAATTTTCTCACTTTTCTGTACTTTGGAATGGCATTAAACCACTCAGGAAGCCCAGCAACCCTCTTCTTAGGTGGCAGAGTTACAGATTAGAGGCTTCGTTGTGCCTCACTGAAAGTTGGTATCCGGGTTCAAACTTTCCCCTTTTCGGGTTTGATTATCACAGGTTCAGTGCCTGCTTTCAAGTGTTTCTTCATGCGTGGCACTTGGTGTCCCTGCTGGTAATTTAGTCCTAGAGTTCATCTCTAACTTGGCTTAAACTGGAACATTTGTGTGCTTGTTTAACTTTTTTCAAATTTATACATTGGCTTTAAAAAAAAAAAAAAGATTTTGTTTATTTGAGAAAGAGAGAGAGAGAGAGAGAACAAGCAGGAGGAGGGGCAGAAGGAGCCTACCAGCAGATTCCCCGCTGAGCTGGAGCCCAATGCAGGGCTCCATCCCCGGACCCTGAGATCATGACCTGAGCTGAAGTCAGACACTTAACTGAGCCAGCCACCCAGGCACCCTCACATTGACTTCCTAACAAGATGAAAGTTTCTGGTTGTTAGGGACGATATTATATGCCTTATTCTCCATCCCTCTCAACATTTCACACATACTTTCAGACATAGTATAGTCACTCAACACATGTTTAATACATGGATGAAAGAACCCTGTGAACAAACTGGGTAGTAACCTTGAGAATTTTTCTGCTAAAAATAATCAACAGCCCAAATGAGATGGTGTGTGTGTGTGTGAGAGAGAGAGAGTGAATGAATGAATGTGAGACAAGTCTCTCAAACTTTAATGAGCCTCAATTATCTGGAGGCTTTAGCAAACATGTTTCTGGGTCCATCTCCAGAGTTTCTGATTCAGGAGGTCCTGTGTAGAGCCTCATACTTTGCATAGATGAGTTCCCAGGTCTGAGGATTACATTTCAGAACCATTGGCATGGGCTTAGAGTTGAGTAGACTATCTGAAGTTATCTTTCTTCCTCCATTATTATTTCAGAGGCAGTATTTAATACTATTCTCCATTCACTGTGGAAAATTATTACTGGAAAAAGGTCCTGAAACTACCATCAACACTTTATCTACCTTCCTTCTTTGAACCTGTTTTTTCCTAGGTCTCTCTCCAATACCATTTTCCCCTGAGCTGCTGACCTGGTACAACTTAACAGGTCGACTCCACCTGAATGTCACTTAGTGCTTCAAGCTCTTTCTGACCCGGAGTGAACCATAACCCATATCCAGCCAGTGTGTAAGCTAGAAATCTTGGACCCCTTCTTTCCTTTCCTCTTTCTTCCACGTCTGGTCGATAATCAGTGTCATACATGCATCTTTTCCTGAAACTTCTTCGGGGTTGTCCTTGGCACTCTTTGCCAGCAACCATCTATTTCTTCCTTGTAGCTCCCCAGTGGGATATTAACATTTGTATTTAACTTTTTAATTGATTAATGACTGTTATCCTTGTTAGTTTGTAAGTTTCTTCAGTTCAGGAACTATGCCTGAAGTGGGTTTTTTGTTTTAACTCTGTATTCCAGTATTTAGCAGATTTGATGCAAAATGGACATTTTTAAACAAATGGATGAATGAAAGAATGATTTCCACTGTGACTTTCCTGTTTCAGGCTTTCATATAAGTTGTGACATCTCTGTTTCAAAAGTTTTGCTGTCCCTTCCTCATTGAAGGATGAAGTCAAAGTCTAGTGTTGTCCTTAAGGCCTTCTGCAGCCTGCCCCAGTCTCCCTTTCCAACCCGATCTTCACGAGCTTCTCTCCATGGGACCTGATCCTGCACATCCGAGCACACCGAGCCTTTTCACATCTCCGTATCTTTACTCATACTGCTTCTCTTTCTGGATTCCCCATCCTCATTAGTATTTTAACTCTTGGAAAATTCCTCAAGCTTTCTAACACACCAGGGAGAATGCATCATTCTTTCATCTGTGCTCCTTTAAAGTGCTGGGTATCACTTTCTTGTTGGAATAAAAAGAACATGTATGTTCCTTCGAAAACCAGCGACTACTTTAGAGAATTGGCCAAGTGACTAGTAACTGACTGTGAGTTCCTTGTGATTTGTTTATTCATATCATAAGTACATAACTGGTAGTGTTTAAGGTGAACAGTCTCTTGTTGACAGATTCTGGTCCAATAATGGACAGCTAAAGCATTTCAACACATGTCACCACCTCTGTTTGGCAATGATTGTGTATTCCCTTGCCAGGTGTGTAGGTATGTGTATCCACCTGTATATTACTGCCTTTTCTAACAGAGTCCTCTTCATTTCCCTCCATATGGCTTTTCCTCTCCACTTCTGTTTATCACATTTTGATGCTGGAGTGGGCAGTATCAATCTTTCTGTGTCCTGATTTATTTAACTGTAACGTGACAAGGTAAATATCACCGGGGTGTATATTTCCATATCATTAAGATAAGATTAATTTAAAAATAAAAAAGCAGTATGCTATATGGACTTTCCCTGAAAGACCTTCAACATGAAATGCATTTTTTCTAAAAAAAATTCTGGAGTATTGAATGACAAGAAAGAAATTTAGGCAAAAGAAAAAAATGATAGAAGTGATTAGAAAGAAGGAGATTCTGAATTTGGAAGTCATGAGATTTAGCCTCAGTAGTGGAATCAGACCTCAAATTCTAAATGTAAGAATTTGAACTAGAGGACAAAAGGTGAAGATGGAGAGAATTTTTAAAAAGAAAAATAGAAAAAAAATTTGTTATGTAAGAATTTTGATTATTTCTTATACCTCAGTACCTTGACTGTTCTTTAACAGTACAGTCATTATATGTCATTCCTCCAATGGTAATACCAGAAACTAGTGGCACCATAAAATGGAATTCTGCAGAAGGTGAGAGTGTGGAAATACAAAATGAAAAATATTACGTGGATGTAAAGGAAGACATTGGTGAAAAAAATCATCCCCAGGATACATAGATGGTGAAACTGCATAGTTCATTATTCTTCATTATTTTAGGTAACCTCTGCAGACTTGAAGGCTATTTATTTACTTGTGTGGCAGGTGGTGCTTGAGTCTTTTCACGTTATTGTTTTAGCATTTTAAAAGGTAGAGGTCAATTTTTAAGCAGTGTAGAGCTTCATTTGAATCAGGCATATACAAAAAAGAAGATATCTCCCCTACTCTGTCTTAGAGAGTATTGGCAGTGATGCTCCTTGACTCCCAGAGGCTGGGAGAATGGGAGAGAATGTGGGCAGAGAGGGAGCCTGTTCATAAAGCAAACGCAGAGGCTTTCTCTGCAATGCTGTCTGCGAGGCTTTCAAGCCTTGAAGAGCCACAGGAAACATCCTGGTGCAACTAGTTTCAGACATCCTTCCTCTTTGCCTCACTACCTGAATTCATACTGCTGGATTGCCCAGTGATCTTGGAATACTTAGAATGGCAAACCTGACTACAAACAAAATACACATATTAATCTTAAGGCTGGAACCCATTTTTCAAAACCCTCAACAAAGATGGCATGGATTAATTTCCCACCGCATAGGTCATGCTAAAAAAAATTCTTTGTAAAATCAGTAATACATGGCTATGTGTATAGGTAAGGTAAAAAGAGGAGGTTAAATATGAAAACTAAAGCCCAGTCAATGACAAGTTAATCTTACTGCCCTGGTAGGGAATAGAGATGGTTGCATCCCCCAAAGGAAGCTAGCATCCCCACGGTATCTGCTGTAGTACAAACACAGGGTTGAGCGACTCTGATATACCATTACTTAATCCTTACTACATCCTTAAGAAGCAACTGTCATCCTTTTGTAAGCTTCCCATCAGCACCCCCATGTTCAGATTTTGTAATTTTCTCAGTTTCATGCAATTGTGGCTGAATTTAAATTTGAAACAAGGGTATTTTGTCCCTAAGATTACTGGAATGTGGCCCATTATGTCACACTATTGATTTCTCAGCAAATAGATATCAAATGTCAATATAACCAATAGATAATGAAGGTCAACAAATGTTAACTGAATGTGTGAAAAATGAAAAAAAAATTGAAGTTGGGTATAAATTCTTCATTAACCTGAGCCATTCTCACATTCCCTGTAGACATTTCATTTTTATTTCTTTTAGCTTTTGATTATCTGGATAAATGTGAAATACTTGAGTCTTTTTAAAAATACTTCTGAAGTATTTTTTTAAAAGATTTTACTTATTTGAGAGAGAGAAAAAGAGCAAGTAGGGAGAAGAGCAAAGGGAGAGGGACAAGGAGACTCTGCGCCCAGTGCAGAGCCCATCATGAGGCTCTAGCTCATGACTCTGAAAATGTGACCTGAACTGAAATCAAGAGTCAGATGCTTAACCAATTGAGCCACCCCAGTGCCCCCTTCTGAGGTAATTTTTTAAGGTGTGGGACAAACATTTCAATAATTTCTGTTTGTAATGAGAAAACTAATTATCAGCCAAAACAAAGCAACAGAATTCCTAACAAGTTTTGTTTTTCCTTGTGAATCCAAAAAGCGTCCTGGATCCATAGGAGAAATGACTTTTCTTTTGACTTCTCTACAGGACTCATGTTTCTTAGTCAATAGGTAGTTCAGAGTGACTGCACCCCCCTGACTACTTAAGGGTAGATGAGTTCTTTTATTTTCTTCCTCCGGCTGACGCCCTGACTCTTAACCACTTTTTTTTGGTCTTTTTGTGTTGTTTTGTTTTTTGGTAAGAGATAAGGTTAGCATTTATTTATTTATTGCATGTTTTTGCATCTTTGATTTTTTTCCAATTTTATTGAGGTATAATGGACAGAACAACATTCTATCAGTTTGAGGTATACAGAGGAATGACTAGATTTGTCCTTCACTGTTTAGAAAAGGTAATGACAGTAGAGTTCTTCATGAAAAAATAGAGTACTCAAAGATTTGTTAATCTGTAAATAATCAAATAAAAGTAGAATAAGATTAAGGACTTTTAAAAAACATGGAGAGGAGCATTTTGTGGTAGAGGATGCTGTCATGAAGGCTAAAACCTGGGATCTGCTCCTGCTTTAACAGTGTTGGATACATTACAAGATCTTGCTCAGCTTCAGAAACCTGACCTGTGAAATGAATTGTTTAGATACAGTATGTGTTGTTGTTTTTTTTTTTTTTTTTCTATTTTTGAGAAGATAACCTTGACTTTTTATTTTACGATTCATCTTTTGGCCTCGTTATTGAGGTTTTCGAACTTTTAATTTCCAAGATTTAAAAAAATATATTTGTGCGTGTACATGTGTGTTTAAACAGAATCCGATAAACACCTTGGTACTGAGGATAGGACAGAGCAGTAAGCTCTCTGCAGCTCAAGCTTGTTCCTTGCTAGCTCTGCCTCTACTTATTTCCTGGTGGTGTGCCAGGATAGACCACTCTGTTTGCCAGACCCGAACTAAGGTTGAATTTAAGGGGACAAAAGTCATCCATGAAACCTCTGCCTTTGCATGTCTCATTTGACTTTCAGTATCGTCCTCTTGAAATAGGCTTATTAGACACTTTCTGTGAAAGAAATTTATAGAGGAAGAAAAGAATGCTAGAAACTCAATAATGCCTTTACCTTGATCCCATAGAATGTCAAAGACTGATAAGGCCCTGTGTGAGCTTACATTTACCGACTTGTTAAGGTGACAGCATCTGAGGAGTCAGGAGCCTTTCTCTTCGCTCCCTCTCTTTTTAGGTTGAATATATAATAAGAATGAAGGAGAGGTGATATTTATTATGGATGGTTACAACTCAGTCAACTCTAGTTTTCTCCTATCCATTTTTCAGATGAAATATAAAGAGGGAAACTGTTTAAAACTGATGATGAATGTTCACTAGATAACCTGTTTTGCACCAACTAGATCACTGTGGTATGACTAGCCATGCCTCCCTCACAAATAATCGTTTACTACTTTACTCAGCAAATACAAACCTAAAGCCCCATGGGGGAATGGGTCTTTTTGTGTACTGTTCATTATTTGTCCCCTTAGGAGGCATTTGCTGACCTAAGATTGGGTTAGGGGCCCAAGTATGTATTTGTATTTTGGTCACACTGTATTTGATGTTCTACAGAGCAGCAGTCATGTCTTAATATTTACTAGATGGCAGTAAACAGAAGCAGAATTGACACATAGTACGTTCTCAGTGAGTATTTGTTGACCAAATGCAAGGTTAGCTCACTATCAGAAACTGATGATTGATACCATCATTATTGTGAATTTGAGTCCCAGTTCATCAGCTATCCACTTTCAGTCTTTGGCCATATATGACACAGTTTTCATTTATACAATGGAAGAGAAGACATCCACCGTGATCACAATGGGATTCGGTGATAATCTATGGAGAGAGTATGTCCTTGTTACTCTAAAGATGAATTGCTTGCAGCCCCACTCTTTGTTTCAAAGAGCAGATAGTAAAGTTATCCTTGTATATGTAAAAAAGCAAATACGTTGGTATACATGCAAAATATAGTATCTCCAAATGATTTTCACTTACAATTTTTTAAAAATGTTTTAGGGATGTGTTTGCTACTTTTCAACCAGCACACGTCGCCATACCAAATTTTATACAGATCCAGTGGAAGCTGTAAAAGACATCCCTGATGGTGCAACAATACTGGTTGGTGGTGAGTAGTAGTACTGTTTTCCTTTTGGTAATGGTAACGTCCTTATGTTTTTAGCAAAGCGGGGAAATCAGAGTGGCAAAGCTGTGGAGATTAGAAATGCCAATTATTTTATTGCTGATTATTATTTTTATGAATAAAAATTTATTGCATATTATATAATTATTTTATCAGTGTCCTCATCTTGAAAATTTAGCAAGGTTTAGCACTTAATGTTTTACTTTTTCCTTTTGTGTTTCTTTTTCTATTATTTTGAAAAGCCAAAGCTTTAAATGATGATATCTCATTAATAGGTTTGAAAACACTCCTAGATCCTTGGGAATTCTACTTAACTTAAAACATTTGCACTGATCTCATTAGCTCTTACCCAGCCACTCCTTTTGTCATTCCTCATCCTAGGAGATAGAAGGCACATAAGCATCTATCTGTTGTTAAGCTTCTGGGTTCTGTTGTTGCACCCTGTTTGGAATGTCTTTTATTTTTTTATTTATTTTGTTTATTTTTTTAAAAAGATTTTGTTTATTTGAGAGAGAAAGGAGAGCATGAGCAGGGAAATGGGCAGAGGGAGAAGCAGACTTCTCTGCTGAGCAGGAAGCTTGATGTGGGGCTTGATCCTGGGACCCCAGGATCATGACTCGAGCTAAGGGCAGGTGCCCAACCAACTGAGTCACCTACTTGCTTCTGGAATGCCTTTTAGAACCACTGTCTCACACTCATTAAATTTGCTGCCTAATTCTTATAATTTTTTTTGTTTGTTTATTTTATTTCTAGGCTTTGATCCCAGGAATCTAGGCTTATTTTTAGGACTGCTGTTCATTCATTCATCCATTCAACTGATCAGTCATAGAATGTTCCTTTTAAACTCAATACTATTTGACAAATTGTGGAAGCTATAAAGAAATAAAAGTCATTGTTCTAGGCTTCTGATTCTGCAAAATCTATTCAGGCACATGAAACAAACATGTTGAAAAAAGTTAAAAGGTTGAATTATAAAGTTGGGTAGTAGTAGATGTGTAGTTAAGTGCAAGATGTGCAGCATGTAGCCATATTAACTGGTTGAGCTTGGCTTTATTCTTATGATTTAAGGATTTGATGGTTATATCTGGTGCTATCTAATGGTGCAAAACATTTGGGTAGTTACTGAGTTGCTGAGATACAGCTATACATTTCGCTTAGTAGACCTAATAATGTGTTTTGTATTTTTTTTCTTTTTTATGGAAAAAGATAACCTACATTTCCCTAAAAGAATGTTACCATTTTCACAAATTGTTTGTCTTTTTCACTTACAGGTTTTGGGTTATGTGGAATTCCAGAGAATCTCATAGGAGCCTTACTGAAGACTGGAGTCAAAGAGCTGACTGCAGTCAGCAACAATGCAGGGTAAGTGTGCATATTTGTAACATGTGGCTTGAAAAAGATGACACTTCTTTATAATATTCATATAAAATTTATGAATGAAATGAAAATTGTCCTCATGAGCAATATGCACAAGCATCAAAAGACAGTTTTTAACAAGCTCAAAAGTTGGAGGTTACATTTCTTGAAATATTTTTGATACCACCCTTCATAATCATACATAAATCATATTTGCATAAATGTATATCTTAATCTGATATGCTTTTATTTTTCTAAATTTTAAATATATTGTTAAAATATATATACTTTCAATTTAAATCTTGCATTTTATAATTTAGAGACTTCTCTTTATATTACATTATTATAGATCGTTATGTATAGAGGATAATTTCAAATAGTTTGAAATCTGTTTCAAGTTTTTTAGTTATGCCATATTCTATAGGATATATAAGGATATCATTAATCATTAAAAATGTTGCTGGTTTTGGTGGAAGGAGGATATGCAACCAGCACAGTAGGATCTCCTATCAAAATGGTTAACATAGCCAAAACATTTTAATAATGACATATATATCAAGATATATTCTGTTATGAAGAAAAAAAGCTACTTCTCTATAAGATGATAAATTATCAGCTCTCTCTCAACAATGAAAGACTTTAAAGATCTTTAAAAAAAAAATTAAAAATTAGGGGCTCCTGGGAGGCTAAGTTGGCTAAGTGTCTGACTCTTGATCTCAGCTCAGGTCTTGATCTTAGGGTGGTGAGTTCAAGCCAGGCACTAGGCTCCATGTTGGGTGTGGAGTATAGTTGAAAAAAAAAAAAGTTAGCTATATATTGGCAGTTTAGCCAAGCATCATAAGTACAATTTAGAAAAATAATAATTATTTAGGACATGGACCTGATCCTAATTTTTTGCTCAATTTTCCTTTGTTAAGTTTATTTAAGCTGTTATTTGCATTTCTCACCTTTTCTCTGCATATCCACAGTATTCCCATTTTTCAGGATCTGCCTTGAGTTCCTTTCTGAGTTCCTTTGGATACTTCTGGCTTTTCTCTGTATACTGAATTGTGTTCATTCTCCAATATATATTATGGACTGATTGTTTTGCTTATAGTTTTCTTTTCCCCATTGTGCTGAGCCTCAGGCTCAGTACAGAGTAGTGGAGCTGGATGGGACTGTAGAGATCATCTGTTCCAGTTCCCTCATTTGTAAATAGAGAAGTAACTTGTTCATGGTCACTTGACATTTCTTAAACACATCCTGTGCCACTTGAGCTTACTTTGTATTTATTAAAAATACTTTTGACTATCAGTACTTTGTTTCCAGATAGCTCAGTGCTTACAAGGGATGGTGTAAATCAACATAAATTCTTGATATAGCGTAAATACTGATAACAGTCATCGTTGAACACAAAGAAGGCATTTTGCACATGCTCATTGGCAGTTTATTGTCTTAATTAGGTGGGTTTAAACCCTAGAGGTCTATAGCAATGAGGGCTTTGTTTTGGCTATTAGAGTCAGATAAATGAGGAAAACTTACACCATTGCTTTGTGGGAGAACCAAAGACAGTTGGAATTATTGAGTAAATAGAAATTAGAAGTAATACCTGCTTTCTTGGGGCACCTGGGTAGCTCAGTTGGTTAAGCATCTGACTCTTGATTTTGGTTCAGATCATGATTTTAGGGTCCTAGGATTGAGCACTGTGGGCTCTGTGCTTGGAGTGGAGTCTGCTTGTCCTTCTCTGCTCCTCCTCCTTAATACTTTTCATTTAGAAAAAGGCCTTTTATGGAAGGATCTGCCTGTGTTGGAAGATTTTCCAAAGCTAGGGACTTCTGATTGTCTGTTTTTGTTTTCTTTCCTTTTTGATTATCAACCTTTTGGCCATGAGGTATCACTCACCTTGCTGTGGAGTATTAACTATTATCTTGATGAGAAAAACCTTCTCCCCTAGGATCACTCAGATAAATCAGTACTTGATATGGATTGATTAGGAAGGTGGGAAAAATTGAAAACCTGCTTTTCATTGATTTTTTTAAAAGACTTTACATAAATTACAAACCTGTATGAACCAAAAATTTTTCAGTAAACTATATATGTCAACGAATTAAATTAGAGAAGGGAGGAATACATGTATTAATCACGCTCATTTCCTCATGACAAAATTATTTTTTTTAAGGATTTTTTTATTCATTCATGAAAGACAGAGAGAGGCAGAGACATAGACAGAGAAGCAGGCTCCTTTTAGGGAGCCTGATGTGGGACTTGATCCCAGGACCCTGGGATCACGACCTGAGCCAAAGGCAGACATGTAAACACTAAGCCACCCAGGTACACCATGGCAAGATTATTTTAGATTATAGTTCTTCAAAGTGGGAATTGAGACAGCTCCAAGGACAGCCCAGCTTCCATGTGGAAGCCTAGTTAAGTACAATGTGATGATGTGTGTGTGTGTCTGTGCTGGTGGTTGCAGTACTATTACTTTTATGTGGTATTACGTAAATCAGCTATGGGAATTTTATGAGAACCCAATGAGCAGTTTTCTCCTACACCAGTGGTTTTGAACCACTAGATAAAGGCAGGTGGCTTCTTTGCAGTGCCGTCTCTATTATTTGTTGAGGCAGGTGCAGCTCTGAATGGAGAACTGTAGGCCAACTTGTCTGATATAAGCATTTCCCCAAGATTAGATTATTTTGTCTAATAGTGGAGGACTAACCACTTCCTGGGATGTATACTTGAACTTCTCTGCTCAGCTCATGGAAGGGAGTATTCACTTGTTCCATATAACTGTGTCATAAATTAATGCTCTATCCAAATATACCATTTTTCTTTTGATAGTCTTGTTATTATCAGAGTAAATATAAACTGTAACTGAGATTTAAGTATGTCTAAAATGAGAAGAAACAAGAAAAATACAATTTGGTAAATAGTTGCAAATTCATTTGTATTAGAATTTTGTTTTGACAAGAATTTCCAGTTAATGAGATTTTAGATTCAGAAAAAGAAAAATATTTGTGGAACATTTATGTCTCCCATGAAATATTGTTTTGCTTTACATGAATATATCTCTTTATTAATTCTTGGCTTTAGACTTCTTTTAACCACTAAAATGTTTGAAATCTGCATTTGTTGTACTATACGAGAATGGTCAAATCTCTCTTTAGGTGTACTAGGAAAATGTTGGCTCCTAAATAAAGGCAAGCAAGGTAATCTCTTTGAAAGTCCATCAAAATTATCTTTGATATCAAAGAACTGCAAGATGTTTTAATATACACGTCTGTTAGAAAGGGCATGTTTCTCATTTGCAAAAGATGACATGTGTCTGTCTTCTTTCTTTATATTGTAAGGGCTTTGCCTTTTTTATTTTTGTATCATCAGTGTCTGATCCACAGTAAAGAAGGGATGCATGTTTGCTGAATATGTGAATTGAGAAGTATGTGGCAAGAAAGACACTCTTATTATAAGCTACCCAACAGCATGTTTTGAGGCATAAATACTAACTCTGTACCTGGTCAGGGAGTAGCTTGGGCTGAGCATCTTAAGCACTGCTTGGTTGCCATACCAGGTTGCTAGTCCAAAAAAGAGAGCAAAGCCAAATATAGCTAGTTTCCAGAGCCAAGATCAACAAATAAAGAGAGGTCATCTCTAAACAGAGCCAAGTTCAAATGTGTTGAAAAGCCAAACAGATCCATGAGAGAGCAGTTAGAAAAATCTCTGAAGTCAGTGAATTGGGCAGGTACATTCTGGTGTATCATATGGACCTATATACATGGAGGGAGTTTAAAGTATTTGAAACTACAGAAAGCAACTGGACTGTATCCACTCTCATGGATTATTTTATTGTAATGACTTTATTTAGATAGGGCTCCGGAGCATATCAATGGTACTCTCATATTGGGTAACTGAAGAGAGTTTACCAAAGGGACTCTCTTTAAAGGAAAGGTCAGGTTGAGGGAAAACAACATGAGTATTGAAGTACCCTGAGTTAGTAACAGGAGAGCGGTTACCACCAGCCTTAGGCCTGAAGAGTGAGGGGAGGAAGCTGCCAACACCTGCAGGTAAGCTTTACAGAGAGGGCTGTCCAGTGTGCTTCAGCTTGCCAAGGAGGGAGTCGGGGGAATCGAAATCCTGACATCCTTCTCACACCTGAATCCCTTGCCATAGGGCAAGGTATTCAGTCTACACATCAGCCGTTCTAGCATAGGGCAAGCTGGAGATTGGCAAAATAGAAAATATCCAGCATAAGGATGCGGTGATTTTTATTTTTTGTTACAGATGAGCCAGTGAGGAGGGGGAAAGTGAAATCAAGTAATAAATTCATTCAACAAATGTTCCATAAGTGTTTGTGTAGTACCTCTATATGTTGTGTAGACTTTTAGGTGGTTGGGAGTACAGAGGGGAACAAAACCAAGTTCCCTGCCTCATGGACCTTATATGCTAGTGTAAGGAGAGGCAGACAATAAATAGCAAACATAACAAATAAGTAAAATTTCCAGTATGTTATAGTCTATGGAAAAAAAAGAAAAAAACAAGGGGACTGGAAGGATGAAAGTGGAGGGGCAGGTTTCAGTATAAAATCCGGCAATAAGGGAAGGACTCATTGAGGGGACAGTTGACCAGAGATTTGAAAGAAGTGAGGGGTGAGTCTCTTCTGGGGAAGAGTTTCAGAGACAGAGAAAGGCCAGTGCAAAGGCCCTGGGCAGTATGCCTGGTGTGTTTGCCGGGGTAGCGAGGAGCTCAGCAGAACAGCGAGCAGAAGGGAAGTGGGAGGAATGAGGTCTGAGATGTCAGGAGCATCCCATCTCTGGAGCCCTGCAGGGCTGCTCTAGAGACCTCTGCTTTTACATGAGTAGATGAATGCCATTGCAGTGTTTGAGCAGAGCAGAGATGTGACTGGACATATTTTGTTTTGTACTTAATCGTTTTGGCCACCATTTTGTGAGTGGATCTTAGGGGGCAGGAGTAGAAGCAGAGGAGTTGGCTATATTTAGGCAGGAGATGGTGTAGGTCACACAGGAGGAAGTGAGAAATACTCCCATTCTGAATGGATTCTGAAGATACAGTCAGGATTTTCCGATCTAGTTGGTAGTGTGAGAGAAGGGACAGATCACTCCATTACTTTTTTACTAAAGATCTGCAAGGATGGGAAGGATGGGGCAGGCTGCAGGAGCCGCTGAATTTAGGAGAATGGAATTGTTCACCTGAAGAACTGAAGGCCCGGCAAGGTATTAATTAGAGGTAGGTAAAAAACAGTGAGAAGGCATAGTTTATGAAGTGTGGGGAACTACTTTTCCAACAGAGACAGGTAATCTGTAGTGATGTGGAGCCCTCTAGTGGACAAGCATATTATTAATCTTCCAAGAATTCTCTGCATATTTCACAAGTACACCCTGGAAAATACCTGTTTGGGCTTTAGTTTTCTTCTGAAACAAGCAAGAATCAATCATGTAGGCATTCCTTTTATATTCATGGTGAGTCAGAAACATTATTAGATTCAGAATTGGAAGGTTAGAACTATAAACAAGTTTAGCAAATGGTTGACGGTTACCTGGACTACGTTGAGGTATTCAGTGTGTTTGGACCTCCTGGTCTAGGTTAGAGGCTTGGAAATGATACATCCTGGGAGGTAGGAGTCTGTTGAGTGGGGATGGGCACTTGTGGGCACGAGGAGTGTGAGGATGGACAGTGAAGCGAAGGTGGGAGAAAAGGAGGTTGTTAGGAGAAATGTCCATGGTTTGTCACACAGGGTACCGTACCGTCCCTCTCCAGGTCAAACATGGTGTGTCACTAGGAATTATAGACTAATATCCCACTAGTCCGTTCTCCCACTGTGTTCCACTGCCAAAGCCAGAATTCTGGAGTGGGTCAGCCTCTACATCAGGATGGGCAACAAACCTATGACTTTTTTCTCCCCAAATAGTACTTGAATTGTCCCATTTCTCTATTCCTATTGGGGCTACCTTAGTTCACACCCTCATCTTTGCCTGTTTGGATAATTTCCAGCCTCTTAACTGATCTCCCGGCCTTTTGTCACTGAATCTCTCCCAATTAATTATACACTCTCTTACTTTCTACTTAAAATTATCCACAGGGTCTCCCATATCCTTCAGGATGTAATAGTCCTTTCTTGGTGTGGCTCACGCAACAGGTCGCACGCTGGCCTGCCTTCTACCTCTTTTGCTCACTTCTGCTTCCAGTCCACACTACAGTCACACTTAATACGGAGCCCATCAGACCACTGTGCACCTTTGTGAAGCTGCTCATCTGCGTTTCTGGCTCGCTGCTTCCACACTCTACACTGCTCTCAAAAGAATTTTCTTCAGCTCTGTTCAAGTGTCGTTTTCCATGAGCCTTTTTCCGGACCTCTTTCTCCTCTCAGTTGGGCGACCTTCAGTGTTCTCATTACACCTGATGCAGACCTCTCTTGGCATGTCTCTCCTTCTGTTGTAATTATAGGTTTACATGTTACATGTTACTTGGGTCATGATTCTGGAGTCCCGGGATGGAGTCCCGCATGGGGCTTTCTGCATGGAGCCTGCTTCTCCCTCTGCCTGTGTCTCTGCATCTCTCTCTGTGTCTCTCATGAATAAATAAAATCTTTTAAAAAAATGCTTTGCCATAGTATATAATAAAGAGTAACACAAAAATATGATCCTGTCACAGATATAAAGTTTGAAGGATTTTTACAGGCTGCCGACCTATGTAACCAGCCCCAAGTTCTTTAAATGGAACATGACTGGTACCCTAGAAGGTCTCCCTCACACTCCTGCGAGTCACTGTTTTCCTTTCCCACCACTGAACTTAACTATTATCCTCATTTCTGATCTTATCCATTAGTTTTGTGTGACTTTGAACTTCATGCAAAAGGAATAATTCACTAAATACTCTTTTGTGGTTCTTTGGCTCAACATTTTGCATGTGGGAGTCCTCCATCCTTGCCAGGGGTTGTAGCTGATTCCTTGTCACTGCTGTGGAGTATTCCATTGTGTGCTCCCACCATAGTTTGTTCTGTGGTAGAGTAGTCCTGCCTATGTCTCTGCATCTCTCACAGATAAATAAATACAATCTTAAAAAAAATGTGGTTGGGATCATTTGACATTCCCCTCTTCTGTATGAGAGTGCTGGGTATTCTTGCCAATGCTTGGTAGTTCCTTCTTTTTTTTTTTTTTTTAAGATTTTATTTATTTATTCATGAGAGACACAGAAAGAGACAGAGACACAGGCAGATGGAGAAGCAGGCTCCATGCAGGGAGCCCGATGTGAGACTCGATCCCGGGACTCCAGGATCACACCCTGAGCCAAAGGCAGATGTGCTTAACTGCTCAGCCACCCAGGCATCCCAGTTCCTTCTTATTTTATTTATTTTATTTTATTTTATTTTATTTTATTTTATTTTATTTTATTTTATTTATTTTATTTATTTTATTTTATTTTATTTTATTTTATTTATTTTATTCTATTTTATTTTATTTTTGTTTTTTATTTTTTATTTTATTTTATTTGTTCATGATAGACATAGAGAGAGAGAGGCAGAGACACAGGCAGAGGGAGAAGCAAGCTCCATGCAGGGAGCCCCACGTGGGACTCGATCCCAGGACTCCAGGATCACGCCCTGGGCCAAAGGCAGGTGCTAAACCGCTGAGCCACCCAGGGATCCCCTCCTTTTTTTAATATATATATTTATTCTTTCATGTTTACAGTAGTGTCTCTGTGGTTTTCACCCTATTTTTTTTAACTAGTTTTATAGCTTAAGTGTACTTCATTACCTGAGAACTGCTTTCTTTAAGTGGCTAGAGTAGTTTTGAAACTCTTGAAGAGCATGATAAAGTGGAAAGGTATTCAGTCAATTATTAATCTGTCACATTGACTTTGCTTGAAATTCTAGGTTTGGGGACGCCTGGGTGGCTTAGTGGTTGAGTGTCTGCCTTTGGCTCAGTATGTGATCCCAGGGTTCTGGGATCAAGTCCCACATAGGGTTCCCCACAGGGAGAGTACTTTTCCCTCTGCCTGTGTCTCTGCCTCTCTCTCTGTCTCTGTCTCTCATGAATAAATAAATAAAATCTTTTTTAAACAAAAGAAATTCTAGATTTATTTTGCTTTGGAAAAGAATAGAAATAAAACAGGCACAGACTTAGAAACCTTCACTTAATGAAAAAAGCCAACAGTACATGCACCATTTCTAAGAATAAATTGAACTCCGATGTGTCAATGTAGGCTTATCCTGGGTAACAAAATGTACCACTCTGGTGAGTGATGTTGAGAATAGGGTAGGCTGTGCATGTGTGGGAACAAGGGTATATGGGGAATCTCTGTACCTTCCTCTCAGTGTTGTCATAAGCCTAATGTTGCTCTAAAAAAATGTAGTCTTAAATGAAAAAATCTTAAAAAGAATGAATTGAACTCCAACTTAGGTAGAGGTACTAAACTGTATTACATGTAACTTAGCAGATAACAGCATTATTCTTGCTGCCTGTAAACTTTTCACTGATTTGTGATTAATTTCCTGATTTTTTATTATTTTATTTTTTATTTTTTTTAATTTATGATAGTCACACAGAGAGAGAGAGAGAGGCAGAGACATAGGCAGAGGGAGAAGCAGGCTCCATGCACTGGGAGCCCGACGCGGGATTCTATCCCGGGTCTCCTGGATCGCGCCCTGAGCCAAAGGCAGGCGCCAAACCGCTGCGCCACCCAGGGATCCCAATTTCCTGATTTTTTAAATTAAAAATGTTTAAGCATTTTTAAATCTTCAGCTAAATATCTATGATAAAGGGAAAATGTTCATAGTTATTTATGATTTGGATTTGTATTTCCAATGTATGCTGTTCTTTTCTAATTTAATTTACTTATTTATTTCAAAGAGTGTGCTTGGGCTCTCATGAGAGGGGTAGAAGCAGAGGGAAAGAGAATCTCAGGGAGACTCCTCCCTGAGCACAGAGTCGGATACGGGGCTCAATCTCACAGACACTGAGATCATGACCTGAGCTGAAATCAAGAGTCAGATACTTAACCAATTGAGCCACCCAGGTCCTCCCTGTTCTCTTTTTTAAATATGAGAATGCCTTGTTCACTTTTTAGGACAGAATGAATTCCTCTGTTTGAAGCCAGTGGAGGTTATTAGAGTGGCATTGCCTTTGCATTTACATTTTTTTTCATAGCAGAGGGCAAGATCCAGTTTGCTTGTCTTCTACACTAGTATTACTTGGGAGCAGTGGAAAGAGTGAAAGGTGCAGGCCAACTTTTAGGATTGGAGTGGATTTGAATACCAGCTACGTCACTTACTACCCAGGATATCTGTGGGCAGAAATCACTGAAAGGCTTTTGAGCTTAGTTTCCTCAGCTGTAAATTAATAGTCACCTTGCAAGGTGGGAAAGAATATGGAAAGAATATGCCCAGCAGAGGGGATTCCTAATATTTTATGTTTTTGGAAGTCAGGGATATTAGTGTTCTATCCAATGCTCCTTTGACTGCAGTTGCTTGCATTTTCTTCTAGGGTTGACAACTTTGGCTTGGGCCTTTTACTTCGATCCAAGCAGATAAAACGCATGGTCTCTTCGTATGTGGGAGAAAATGCAGAATTTGAACGGCAGTACTTAAGTGGTGAATTAGAAGTAGAGCTGACACCTCAGGTAAGAAAATTTCTCTGCTCCTCTTTTACAGTAGTAACTTACCTTAAAATTTACCCTTTTCCTCTCTAGGGATTTTCTTTTGCAAGAGAGGTAAGGCAGAGAGGATGCGATTTTGCCAAAGAAATTTGTGTGTAGGTCACACCTGTTGATTACTAGAGGACTAATATTTTCTGTTGCCGTGCACCAAAAAAAGGGAGGAATTTCTAGTAAAAATGCCTGAGCTACAGGATAAATTTTTAAGTTTGGCACTAGGATGTCTTGTGCTGGCAGTGTGCAGTAGGACTTGCTAAAATGCTTGAGTATTGTCCTAAGAGTCGGTTCCTATGAATCATAGAGTTAGAAAACCATGAGGAATATGCTCCTGCTGAGACATCAGGAAGGTGAAGTCCATGGAGAGTAAAAGTGACTACGTCACAGAATAAGTGCCGGAGTCAGAGCTCAGGTCTCCAGGGATTTGATGTCCTTACCAAGCAAGCAGTTATTGCAGTTAACTCTAGCCAGTTTCCACTCATTTCATATTCTACATCTTAACTGGTTCAAGAGTTTGTCATAGAGAAAACTTTCTGAAGCCATTTGGGTAAAACAAGGGCCTACAGGTTATATGCATTGGTCTTCTAACTTGACATCATCTGTCTTCATCTCTGAAATTGAACCTACCCCTTTCTTTTTGTCAACAGAATTATTACCACTAACTTCACTAGATTGGTGATAACGTGATAGAGCAGAATTTTAAAAATTAGTAATTAACTCCCAGGAAATGCTTGTCTAGAGAGAGCATGCAGGGGAGAACTTTTCTACTGAGGCTTCACAGCATAACTCAGGTCATACCTAATCCCTCTGCAGTGTTGGCACCTGTGCTTGTCATAGCTTTGCACTGTGCCTGTTATTTATCCAGTTTTCATTGAAAGTTTTTTAAAAATAACAAAAGGTATCCTGTCTTAGTCTACTTGTGCTGCTATGACAAAATTCCACAAACTGGGTGGCTCAAACAAGAGGGAGTGGTTTCTCATTGTTCTGGAAACTGGGAAGTACAACATCAAGGTACAGGCTGACATGATTCTTGGGAGAGGGGAGGAGGGGGAGGGAGAGAGAAAGAGGATGCCCTTGTGCGAGTACTCTGGGGCCTCTTATTATAAGACCCTAACCTTTTGGGTCAGGGCCCTACCCTTATGACCTCATTTAACCTTAATGATCTCCATAAAGGCCCTGTCTCAAAATACAGTCCCGTTGGGGGTTAGGCCTTCAACATATGAATTTGGGATGGGAGGGGGCACAATTTAGTCCATAGCATATATTTTTCCTCTCCACATTGTAGGTTCAGGTGCGATCCTTTGGGTTCTGGAGTCTTTGAAAATTAATCTTTGAATTACTTCTATTATCTATTATCTTTTGCATTATCCCTTATTTTTTCAGAGGGCATAAAAATGGAAGTTCCTTTTTTATTTTTATTTTTTTAAAGATTTTTATTTATTTATTTATTTATTTATTTATTTATTTATTTGGGGGGAGCAATGGACATACATTTTTTATTGTGTTGGTGGTTACACAGGTAATATATTTACCAAAATTCATCAAACCATGTGACCAAAGTGGGTGCATTTTATTGCATATAAATCACATCTCTTTTTTTTTTTTTTTTTTTTTTTTAAGATTTTATTTGTTTATTCATGAGAGACTCAGAGAGAGAGGCAGAGACACAGGCAGCGGGAAAAGCAGGCTCTATGCAGGGAGCCTGACAGGATTCAATCCCAGGTCTCCAGGATCAAGCCCTGGGCTGAAGGCGGCACTAAACCGTTGAGCCACCCAGGTTGCCCTACAAAACCGACTTCTTCAGGAGAATTTCCTTTATAATATCAAGTCTGTAAATTTCATTCAAGCACAGTGACTACTCAGTAGAACAGGGGAGACCACATTAATCTACAAAATATTCATTATTTGCACTAACCACATCAACATAAGCAGGAGAATCAATAGGGCTGCAGGTCTCAAGAAGATTCTTAAATTTTACCTACAACCCAAAACTACTTCCTTATAATTTCGCATTATAATCTGTGTTCCAGAACTCTCCAAACTTGTCCCCAGACCTTCCTTTAAGGCGGAACAAGTTGGATCACACCTAGCTTCAACTCCAGTTACTCTCTGACTTGTTTTCTTATGGGTTTTCTGTATCATTAACTTAAAGAATAACTGATGCCACTGAGGGGGAACTTATACAGTTTATTGTAGTTGGACCATCGGCTCCATTAACTTGAACTCCAACAATAAACGCTCTGCAATCTCTCTCATCTTTACTAGTTTTCGTCCAACATTTCAATTTTAGTTACTAATTACATTTTAACTAAATAATACTTTTCCTCCTTTTATTTTATTTTTTTTCTGTTTTTAATTTTTTTTAATTTATTTTTTATTGGTGTTCAATTTACTAACATACAGAATAACCCCCAGTGCCGTCACCCATTCACTCCCACCCCCCGCCCTCCTCCCCTTCTACCACCCCTAGTTCGTTTCCCAGAGTTAGCAGTCTTTACGTTCTGTCTCCCTTTCTGATATTTCCCACACATTTCTTCTCCCTTCCCTTATATTCCCTTTCACTATTATTTATATTCCCCAAATGAATGAGAACATATAATGTTTGTCCTTCTCCGACTGACTTACTTCACTCAGCATAATACCCTCCAGTTCTATCCAAGTTGAAGCAAATGGTGGGTATTTGTCATTTCTAATAGCTGAGTAATATTCCATTGTATACATAAACCACATCTTCTTTATCCATTCATCTTTCGTTGGACACCGAGGCTCCTTCCACAGTTTGGCTATTGTGGCCATTGCTGCTATAAACATCGGGGTGCAGGTGTCCCTGCGTTTCATTGCATCTGTATCTTTGGGGTAAATCCCCAACAGTGCAATTGCTGGGTCATAGGGCAGGTCTATTTTTAACTGTTTGAGGAACCTCCACACAGTTTTCCAGAGTGGCTGCACCAGTTCACATTCCCACCAACAGTGTAAGAGGGTTCCCTTTTCTCCGCATCCTCTCCAACATTTGTGGTTTCCTGCCTTGTTAATTTTCCCCATTCTCACTGGTGTGAGGTGGTATCTCATTGTGGTTTTGATTTGTATTTCCCTGATGGCAAGTGATGCAGAGCATTTTCTCATGTGCATGTTGGCCATGTCTATGTCTTCCTCTGTGAGATTTCTCTTCATGTCTTTTGCCCATTTCATGATTGGATTGTTTGTTTCTTTGGTGTTGAGTTTAATAAGTTCTTTATAGATCTTGGAAACTAGCCCTTTATCTGATATGTCATTTGCAAATATCTTCTCCCATTCTGTAGGTTGTCTTTGAGTTTTGTTGACTGTATCCTTTGCTGTGCAAAAGATTCTTATCTTGATGAAGTCCCAATAGTTCATTTTTGCTTTTGTTTCTTTTGCCTTCGTGGATGTATCTTGCAAGAAGTTACTATGGCCGAGTTCAAAAAGGGTGTTGCCTGTGTTCTTCTCTAGGATTTTGATGGAATCTTGTCTCACATTTAGATCTTTCATCCATTTTGAGTTTATCTTTGTGTATGGTGAAAGAGAGTGGTCTAGTTTCATTCTTCTGCATGTGGATGTCCAATTTTCCCAGCACCATTTATTGAAGAGACTGTCTTTCTTCCAATGGATAGTCTTTCCTCCTTTATCGAATATTAGTTGCCCATAAAGTTCAGGGTCCACTTCTGGATTCTCTATTCTGTTCCACTGATCTATATGTCTGTTTTTGTGCCAGTACCACACTGTCTTGATGACCACAGCTTTGTAGTACAACCTGAAATCTGGCATTGTGATGCCCCCAGCTATGGTTTTCTTTTTTAAAATTCCCCTGGCTATTCGGGGTCTTTTCTGATTCCACACAAATCTTAAAATAATTTGTTCTAACTCTCTGAAGAAAGTCCATGGTATTTTGATAGGGATTGCATTAAACGTGTATATTGCCCTGGGTAACATTGACATTTTCACAATATTAATTCTGCCAATCCATGAGCATGGAATATTTTTCCATCTCTTTGTGTCTTCCTCAATTTCTTTCAGAAGTGTTCTATAGTTTTGAGGGTATAGATCCTTTACATCTTTGGTTAGGTTTATTCCTAGGTATCTTATGCTTTTGGGTGCAATTGTAAATGGGATTGACTCCTTAATTTCTCTTTCTTCAGTCTCATTGTTAGTGTATAGAAATGCCACTGATTTCTGGGCATTGATTTTGTATCCTGCCACGCTACCGAATTGCTGTATGAGTTCTAGCAATCTTGGGGTGGAGACTTTTGGGTTTTCTATGTAGAGTATCATGTCATCGGCGAAGAGGGAGAGTTTGACTTCTTTGCCAATTTGAATGCCTTTAATGTCTTTTTGTTGTCTGATTGCTGAGGCTAGGACTTCCAGTACTATGTTGAACAGCAGTGGTGAGAGTGGACATCCCTGTCTTGTTCCTGATCTTAGGGGAAAGGCTCCCAGTGCTTCCCCATTGAGAATGATATTTGCTGTGGGCTTTTCATAGATGGCTTTTAAGATGTCGAGGAATGTTCCCTCTATCCCTACACTCTGAAGAGTTTTGATCAGAAATGGATGCTGTATTTTGTCAAATGCTTTCTCTGCATCTAATGAGAGGATCATATGGTTCTTGGTTTTTCTCTTGCTGATATGATGAATCACATTGATTGTTTTACGGGTGTTGAACCAGCCTTGTGTCCCGGGGATAAATCCTACTTGGTCATGGTGAATAATTTTCTTAATGTACTGTTGGATCCTATTGGCCAGTATCTTGTTGAGAATTTTTGCATCTGCGTTCATCAGGGATATTGGTCTTTAATTTTCCTTTTTGGTGGGGTCTTTGTCTGGTTTTGGAATTAAGGTGATGCTGGCCTCATAGAACGAATTTGGAAGTACTCCATCTCTTTCTATCTTTCCAAACAGCTTTAGGAGAATAGGTATGGTTTCTTCTTTAAACGTTTGATAGAATTCCCCTGGGAAGCCATCTGGCCCTGGACTCTTGTGTCTTGGGAGGTTTTTGATGACTGCTTCAATTTCCTCCCTGGTTATTGGCCTGTTAAGGTTTTCTATTTCTTCCTGTTCCAGTTTTGGTAGTTTGTGGCTTTCCAGGAATGCGTCCATTTCTCCTAGATTGCCTAATTTATTGGCATATAGCTGTTCATAATATGTTTTTAAAATTGTTTGTATTTCCTTGGTGTTGGTAGTGATCTCTCCTTTCTCATTCATGATTTTATTAATTTGAGTCTTCTCTCTCTTCTTTTTAATAAGGCTGGCTAATGGTTTATCTATCTTATTAATTCTTTCAAAGAACCAACTCCTGGTTCTGTTGATCTGTTCCACAGTTCTTCTGGTCTCGATTTCATTGAGTTCTGCTCGAATCTTTATTAACTCCCTTCTTCTCTTGGGTGTAGGATCTATTTGCTGTTTTTTCTCTAGCTCCTTTATGTGTAAGGTTAGCTTTTGTATTTGAGTTCTTTCCAGTTTTTGAATGGATGATTGTATTGCGATGTATTTCCCCCTTAGGACTGCTTTTGCTGCATCCCAAAGATTTTGGATGGTTGTATCTTCATTCTCATTAGTTTCCATGAATCTTTTTTTTTTTTTCTTTTAAATTTTTATTTATTTATGATAGTCACAGAGAGAGAGAGAGGCAGAGACACAGGCAGAGGGAGAAGCAGGCTCCATGCACCGGGAGCCCGACGTGGGATTCGATCCCGGGTCTCCAGGATCACGCCCTGGGCCAAAGGCAGGTGCCAAACCGCTGCGCCACCCAGGGATCCCTCCATGAATCTTTTTAATTCTTCCTTAATATGCTGGTTGACCCTTTCATCTTTTAGCAGGATGGTCCTTAACCTCCACGTGTTTGAGGTCCTTCCAAACTTCTTGTTGTGATTTAGTTCTAATTTCAAGGCATTATGGTCTGAGAATATGCAGGGGACGATCCCAATCTTTTGGTATCGGTTCAGACCCGATTTGTGACCCAATATGTGGTTTATTCTGGAGAAAGTTCCATGTGCACTTGAGAAGAATGTGTATTCAGTTGAGTTTGGATGTAAAGTTCTGTAGATATCTGTGAAATCCATCTGGTCCAGTGTATCATTTAAAGCTCTCGTTTCTTTGGAGATGTGCTTAGAAGACCTATCGAGTATAGAAAGAGCTAGATTGAAGTCACCAAGTATAAGTGTATTATTATCTAAGTATTTCTTCACTTTGGTTTATAATTGATTTATGTATTTGGCAGCTCCCACATTCGGGAAATATATATTGAGGATTGTTAAGTCCTCTTGTTGAATAGATCCTTTAAGTATGATATAGTGTCCCTCTTCATCTCTCACTACAGTCTTTGGGGTAAATTTTAGTTTATCTGATATAAGGATGGCTACCCCTGCTTTCTTTTGAGGACCATTCGAATGGTAAATGGTTCTCCAACCTTTTATTTTCAGGCTGTAGGTGTCCTTCTGTCTAAAATGAGTCTCTTGTAGACAGCAAATAGATGGGTCCTGCTTTTTTATCCAGTCTGAAACCCTGCGCCTTTTGATGGGGTTATTAAGCCCGTTCACATTCAGAGTTACTATTGAGAGATATGAATTTAGTGTCATCATGATAACTATTCAGTCCTTGTTTTTGTGGAATGTTCCACTGAACTACTTCTTAAAGGGGAATTTTAAGAGTCCCCCTTAAAATTTCTTGCAGAGGTCACATATTCTTTTAGTTGCTGCCTGTCTTGGAAGCTCTTTATCTCTCCTTCCATTTTGAATGAGAGCCTTGCTGGATAAAGTATTCTTGGTTGCATGTTCTTCTCATTTAGGACCCTGAATATATCCTGCCAGCCCTTTCTGGCCTGCCAGGTCTCTGTGGAGAGGTCTGCTGTTACCCTAATACTCCTCCCCATAAAAGTCAGGGATTTCTTGTCTCTTGCTGCTTTAAGGATCTTCTCTTTATCTTTGGAATTTGCAAGCTTCACTATTAAATGTCGAGGTGTTGAATGGTTTTTATTGATTTTAGGGGGGATCTCTCTATTTCCTGGATCTGAATGCCTGTTTCCCTTCCCAGATTAGGAAAGTTTTCAGCTAGAATTTGTTCAAATACATATTCTGGCCCTCTGGCCCTTTCCGCACCCTCGGGAACACCAATTAAACGTAGGTTTTTCTTCCTCAGCCTGTCGTTTATTTCCCTTAATCTATCTTCATGGTCTTTTAATTGTTTGTCTCTTTTTTCCTCAGTTTCCCTCTTTGCTATCAACTTGTCTTCTATGTCACTCACTCGTTCTTCCACCTCGTTAACCCTAGTCGTTAGGACTTCTAGTTTGGATTGCATCTCATTCAATTGATTTTTAATTTCTGCCTGATTAGCTCTAAATTCTGCAGTCATGAAGTCTCTTGAGTCCTTTATGCTTTTTTCTAGAGCCACCAGTAGCTGTATAATAGTGCTTCTGAATTGGCTTTCTGACATTGAATTGTAATCCAGATTTTGTAACTCTGTGGGAGAGAGGACTGTTTCTGATTCTTTCTTTTGAGGTGAGGTTTTCCTTCTAGTCATTTTGCTCAGTGCAGAGTGGCCAAAAGCAAGTTGTATTGGGAAGAGGAGAAAAAGAGAGGAGAGAAAGAAGGAAAGAAAAGAGAAAGAGAAAAAAAAGGAAGAAAAAAAAGAAAAAGAGAAAGAAAAAGAAAGAAAGGAGAAAAAAGGGGGGTGGGGGAAGGAAACAAATCAAAAAGCAAAAAAAAAAAAGAACCACGGGGGAGTATCTTCTGATTCTGTGTACTTTAAGTCCCTTGGCTTCCCCTGGAAGTTGTCAGTCAGTCTAGTTGGTCTTCTGGGGGAGGGGCCTGCTGTGCTGATTTTCAGGTGTTAGCAGTTGGGGGAGCTGCTGTGCCCCTCCTGGTGCAGGGCTCAGTGGGGGTTGTTTACCCCGTGAAGCCCCAGGAGCAACAGCCCTAGTGGCGGGGCCAGCTCTGGAGCCCTGGATTCAGCCCCCGCAGGAACTCCGGAGCTCTCCGTCTGCAGGGCCTGGAGGCTCGGGGCGGGGCCGCTGATCTGCTCAGCTGGGGCAGGAGCGTCCTTGCTGTCCTGGGCCCTCCCGGCCTCTGCCTGTCCCGGGGGAGGCCGGATCCTGGGCTGTGTCCCGGCGCCCTGTGCTCCGGGGCCTGCGCCGGTGGATTCGCGCTCCCGGGCCGCGCAACCCGCTCCGCGGAGCCGCCGCCCGAGCCCCTCCGAGCTGCTCCTGGAACCGCGCAGGCCCCTCCGCACGGAGCTTCTTCCTCTGCCCGAGCCCCTCCGAGCTGCTCCCGGGGCCGCGCAGCCCCCTCCGCAGAGCCGCCCCCCGAGCCCCTTCAGCTGCTCCGGGTCCCGCCGGGTCCCGCCGTGGGCGCTGCAGCCCTTAGGGAGCTCGGCGCACTCTCCTGGGCGCGCAGTTGCTCTGTTACTGTCCCGGGGAGCCCGAGGGCATCCTCGCCCTCCTGGGTCCTGCTCCAACTCCCTGGGAGCCCCTTTCCCCCGGGAAGGTCGGTGCAGCTCCTGCGTCTCCGGGAAGGGGCTCTCCTGTCCTGGGGACACTCGCCCCGGCCTCAGCCCGGCTCCTCGCGGGGCCCCTCCCCCTTGGAGGCCTTTGTTTCTTTACTTCTTTTTTCCCCGTCTTCCTACCTTGATAGAAGCGCGAACTCTTCTCACTGTAGCATTCCAGCTGTTCTCTCTTTAGTTCTCAGGCCGAATTCATAGATTTTCAGGATAATTTGAAGGTTTTCTAGGTAATTTGGTGGAGACAGGTGATTTGGAGACCCTACTCTTCCGCCATCTTGCCCCTTACCCAGATTTTTATTTATTTATTCATGAAAGACACAGAGAGAGAGAGAGAGAGAGAGAGAGAGGCAGAGACAGAGACACAGGCAGAGGGAGAAGCAGGCTCCATGCAGGGAGCCCGACGTGGGACTAGATCCCGGGACTCCAGGATCACTCCCTGGGCCGAAGGCAGGTGCTAAACCACTGAGCCACCCAGGGATCCCTCCTTTTTTTTTCCCTTTTAAGATTTTATTTATTTATTCATGAGAGACACAGAGAGGCAGAGACACAGGCAGAGGGAGAAGCAGGCTCTCTGCGGTGAGCCCAGTGCAGGACTAGATCCCAGGACCCCAGGATCATGACGCTGAAACACTGAGCCACCCAAGAGCCCCTCGTTTATATTCCTTCTTTAAGCTTAGAGACGTCAGTGTCTCTTTCCCTGTCTTAGTGGCAGGTAAATAAACATTGGCTCTGATAACTTGTTTTGCAGCCTGTGAGCCAGAAAAGTGTTGATAAAATGGTAAGGAATAGGATTCTCTTTGGGATTTGCATGTAGGGGTTGGTGGTAACTGCAGGGAGCCTCTATGTTGGAATTGTCCACTTTTTTTTTTTTAAGATTTTATTTATTCATGAGAGACAGAGAGGGAGAGAGAAAGAGAGAGAAAGAGAGGGGCAGAGACACAGGCAGAGAGAAGCAGGCTCCATGCAGGGAGCCCGACGAGGGACTCCATCCCGGGTCTCCAGGATCAGGCCCTGGGCCAAAGGCGAGCCCCCCAGGCTGCCCAGAAATTGTCCACTTTTAGGTCTTTGCCAAATGGGACAGAGACAAAGTATTCAAGGAGGGTAGACATAAAAAATATCTTACAGTAGGGAGGGTTGTTATGGTTGACTTGATTATTTAATTTTATGTATGTTATTAACTCAAAATACAGTACAAAACAGAGTTATCTCTATTAGATAGAATAGAGAAGCTGTTGGCTGGAAGATTGTCAGTTATGCCTCATATCCTGCCTTCCCCAGATTATCCCACCCACTTTGATGACTCTGTGTCTGAAATCCCATCTTTTAGTTTCTGCTTTAAATTTAGTATTTAAAGGACCCAGTTAAAGTAGAAAATTGTTTTCAGGTTGAGATAATTTTAACATACTATTACTAATACTGAAACCAATTCTTATTATTGATTGACCAGACAGTTATGTAGTGTGAATATGATGTAATTAGACCAAAACAGGTTTCAATGTTAGGGTGGGTGTTAGGAAATATTCAGGGCCAGAGTTATTCCCCAATGGGAAAGCAGTTAGAGGTGAGAGAGAGCTAGGAAATCAGGTTTGAATCACTGTTACCTAGGGAGGGGGTAAAGATGATCAAAAAAAAGGTGCAAAAAACTTTGCAAACAGTACATTCTACTCTGAGATAAAATTTGAAATACTCTTAGCTTTTAGAAACCAAATTAGCTGTACTCTTCGCCTAACTTTGGATTTTTCACTAGTCAGATAATGTAGTAGATAAAATGCTTATAAGAATGTTTTAGAATAAACTCTAAGTAAATGAACTTATTACATTATTATTTATAATAACGGTAGTGTTATTCATGATAAGGTCAGGCTATATACGTACATATGTCACACAGTAAAACACAAAATTTAAGCACATGTTTTAAAATACATATGGTTAAAGTGACATACTTCAGATTTGAAAATTAATTTTAAAATATTACAAACAGATTGACATAGAATATGATGTCAGGAGAGCAGTGGGAGACCAGAAAGCTGTGAACACAATTATACAAAGAAGGAGTTACATTTGAATGTGGATTAAGAATTGAGAGATTGTTATCTAGAGGAACAATACTTGTTTTCAACTAATCTAGCATATAGTTAGTGAAATACACTAATATGCAATGCTAGGTACTATTTAGAATGCTAAACTTCTAGAGAAAGGAACCATGTCTGTAAATGTATCTATATCCACATACAGAAGTACACTTAATGAACTTCTTATGATGTGTTGGTTGCTCACTTGCAGGGCACGCTTGCAGAGCGGATTCGTGCAGGTGGGGCTGGAGTTCCTGCATTTTACACCAGCACCGGGTATGGGACCCTGGTGCAACAAGGAGGGTCCCCGATCAAATACAACAAAGATGGCAGCATTGCCATTGCCAGTAAGCCCAGAGAGGTAAGAAGTACCCGCATCCAGGTAACACTGGGATACCTCTTTCAGCGTAGACTTCCAGGTGGACTCAGTGGGTAGACAGGATAAAATCACCTCTGTGTGAGAAGAGACACTGTCTTTCATTTATGTGCATATGCTAGGTACAGTTTCTAGCTAAAACAGAGCATCTGCCAGTAATTAAAATCACACAGAGAAACCAGAATAAATAAATGAGAAGAAACAAAACTGTAATCCATATAAGTATGTGTGAGTCAAGATTAGTTTTATGGTAGGTTTTAACAAATGTAGGAGGATTTATAACTTTTGATTATGCTTATGTGAAAAAGAGAGTAGATATATCATTGTATCATAGTAAACTTTTATTCTCAAGCCCCTTCTGGATGTGGATGAAGGAGGAAGAAAAAACCAAAGACATCACAAGTTTGTTTACCATTTCGAAAAGCCAGGGGCAGTTGTAATTACATAATAAAATAGAGCATTTGTCCTTCATTTTATATACTGGACATACTTGAGCTAACTGAATAATTTAGTTTTATTTAAAGTGCTGGGGAGGTTGGCGTATCTTTCTACCAGGTAATTTCACTCACATATTAGAAAAGAACAGACCTCTAGATAGATACTTGAGAAACTCAGATTTGAGCCAGCTGTAAAAATTACACAGCCCAGTATTCCATTACTATAATTTTAGTCCTTCTCCCTTCTTCCTGGCCACACAGCTCAAGAGTGTTAGTGTAGGCTGCAGAAATACTGTGCATAGCTCAAAGGAAATGACAGCTTCATAATCAAAGGATCTCTTAAACCACTTGCTTATAGCGATTTTTATAAAATTTTTTTTTGGTTATAGGGATGTTAGCTCTGCACCTCCATGTTATGAGAGAAGATAAAAGGTCATCGAACATGCCCCTTGCTGTTCAGCGTTTGTCTCTAGCAGTGTCCTCCATCTGGAGCTTTGCCTTTCTGCTTAGAGTGACCTATATTGACTCAAAGCTTTGATTAACATTTTTTTTAATATTCTATCTTGCTTCTCTCTTTACTGCCTAATGGGGTTTAAAAAGTTTTTGGGAAATAAGACAGGAGCCTAATTATTAAAATGGATCTTAGTAATGTAGATAATGATGCCTAGAAAAATTGGGTTAATACCTTGAGAGTTTGCTAGAAGTTAGAGCGTTAGCTCACCCTGGGAAAACATAGGATAGACTAGAGTCTGTCCTGAATGCCTGGATTCATCTTTGCCTGGAGTCAGATGCACAAATCTAGTAGTTTTGTACTTTTATCTGAATTACCTAGGAACATGACAAATAATTTCTTAAAATGATTGTTGTTAGCTCTTTATTTCTCCTACTTATGGTAGGAAGAGGAGGTGAGTAAATCTTTTAATTCAGTGGTATTTACTGAGATCCTACTTTTTGTCAGGCACTGGCCCAAGTATAGTTAGAAAGGGTGATGATCTAGACCAAGTGTGCCTGCTAGTGGAGGAACTAACAGAATGAATTCATAAACATATTTTGTTAATAACAAAAGTGCTGTGAAGAAAAATCAAGTAGGGTAAGGGCAGAGAGAATGCTCACTGGCCAGGGAAGTGGTGTTCCAGATTGGGTACGGGGAAACCTCTCTGAGGAAGTGACAGTTGATAGAGATCTGAATAAAACAGGAGAATGAGTGAGCAAAGATTATAGGGTTGTGCTCTGGTCAGAAGGAAGAGGAAGGACAAGGTCCTGAGGCAGGCTAGCCCTGTTTGTAGAACAGCAGGGCAGCAAGACAAGAACAGAATGAATGAGGCAGAGAGCAGTAAGATGAGGGGCTGAAGGGGGGAGGTGTGAGAGCCAGATCACATGAGTTGGGTTTTACTGAGTGGTGAGGGCACAGTAGAGAGTTCACAGACAGGAGAATGAAGTGGTCTGAGTTACATCTTGGAGGGATCACTGTGGCTGCCAGGTGGAGAGTTTTTGGGAAGGTTCCAAGAGCAGAAGCAGTGAGAGAGATTAAGACGCTGTTGTATTGACCCAGGTGGGCAAGGAAGTGGTTTAGACTGAAGTGGTTAACAGTGGAGCTTGTGGGAAGTGGTTGGAATCAGGACATATGTTGATTTACCAATGCATTGGTTGTGGGGCATGAGGAAGAACAAGAACCATGCATGCTGCTTATGAGATGGACAACGTATGGGAGTAATCCAAGAGCCTTGTCTAGGACTGGATGTATTTGAGACATCCTCTAGACTTCAGCAGAAGTTGCTCAGTAGTCTCCAGCTTGTCTCCAGCTTGGGGAGGGTTTAGAGCTGGAAGTTTAGAGCTTTGGAGTCTTCAGCATCTTTAAATCTGTGGGACTAGCTGAGTGTCTAGGGCTGGATTACAGGCAGTGGATACCTCCTTTGCATTTAAGAAGTGGGAAGAGGAAAAGAAGCAGCAAAGAAGAATGGGAAAATGTTTAGTAAGTGAAGAGAAAAGCAAGGGGAATCTAGTAACTTGAAAGACAAGGGAAATTTTACAAAAAAGGAAGTTATCAGTTGTGTCAGAGTGAGAAGTGGGACATTGGCTTTAGAAACATGGAGGTCATTGGTGACCTTAAAGAATTTTTCTGAAAGAGAGGATTTTTTCTGCATTGGTGAGAATTTGATTGGAATGGATACAAGAAAGGGCTGAAAAAAAGGGGGAAGTGGTGACCAGGAAACCTACAACTCTTTTAAGTGAGTGTAATAGCCAGTATGACAAAACCAATCCTTTCCCTGTTTTAAAATTTTAGAATGGCTGGCATAAGCAGCTGCTGGTTTGTAGATCCATCAGGAAATGCTATAATTGGAATAGGAAAAAAAAAGTCAGTTTTTTCACATTGCCTTGGATTAGCATATATTTAGATCTTTATGAAGTTTTCTAGATCTGTATACAATATAACATACCTGTCATCAGTCATCATTGGTGTTGGCAGTAATGGCTTTGAAATACATAAAACTCTTTAAAAAGCTACGTATTGATGTACAGTTTATAAATATCTTTAATATGATTTGTCTAAATTTCATGTTAATAAGATTCTCCTTATTCAATGATCCCATAAATTCACTGGAAAGTGGGGTAAGGTCTTTAAGGAAGCTGTTCTTTAAGAAAGGATTTCTGCTTTAAACCATAGTTGAAGAAAAGTCAATACACCAAACTTTCTCCCGAAGCTTCCCCTGGTATGCATGCTGTTTGTCCACTAGAGGGTGCAGTACGAACGAGGATGGAGCTATGCCTTCCCAGGCTCCAGTCATGTGTAGGATGGATGTGTAGTATTGGCGTTGTTTCCTCTCTTCTTTGTTTGAAATCCCAGAGCTAAATCCCTGAGAAGAAAAGAGGAACAAAATGCCATGGCATAGTTTTACTTTATGATTCCTCTCCCCTCTTCCGCCTCTATCTGTAGTACAATTAAAAGGCAATGCACATACAAAAATCAATAGCATCCATTAAACCAGTAATGACAGAAGAGGAGGTATAATAGAAGAACATAGAATACTCATAGTAGCATCAAAAACCATGAAGTGCCTATGAATAAACCTAAAGAAAATATATACAAAGCTTTTTTGGGAAAAATTAAAAGCAATTCAAAGAGGTAAAAGAAGACTTCAAAAAACGTGGGCATATGCTCTGCTCACAGGTGGAAAGTTATAGTATATCAGTTCTCCAGTTTTATCTGCAAATTCTGGGAATTCCAATTAAAATTTCAACAGATGGTTATAGATTAATTAGGAGAGATGAATAGATTTTTGTAACTATTTTGTGTTCAAAATACATTGGCCATTTTATGCAGCTTACATAGTTTTGGTTCCCCCTCCCCTGAAGTGGAAGGAAAGATGGGCTATTTTTCATGTTCTGTATATATAACTTATGCACACAAATAATAAAATGAGTGCTAACCTACAGTCTATGCCTTAAGCATGTAGAACTTCTAGTTCCTCAAGTTTACCAAGCTCTTTCTTGCTGCTGAGTCTTTGCATATGCTGTTCCCTCAGTTCCTCTTCCGCCACTTTGACTAAATCCTAGTTGCCTACCACTAGTCATCCTTGAGATCTCCATTTAGATTGTTCTCTCTCTGAGAAACCTTCTCTGACTAGATTTGTATCCTTATTGTCTGCTTCTGTCAGAGCATATAACCATGGCCAACTGGAACTCCTGCAAATACCTGACAATGCCCTCTTTGTCTCCTGCAGGTGAGGGAGTTTAATGGTCAGCATTTTATTTTGGAAGAAGCAATTACAGGAGATTTTGCTTTGGTGAAAGCCTGGAAGGCAGACCAAGCAGGAAATGTGATTTTCAGGTAGTATGATGGTTTTAAAAAATTTGAATGAAATGCATTCCAGCAACTTTACATTTCCTAAATTATGATTACAAAAATGGATATATTGATGTGTTTGGTGTTTAAAAACTTATTTAAAAAGTGGCTTACGATCAAACAGGCCCACCTGTCAGCATATGTATGTGTGTGCAAGGCTACTGCTGTGCAGTCTTGGTGATGTGGTGTACTTGTGGAAATCTGTTCTAATTGGTTGGGGCCCACATTGTACTGCTTGTAAGCTATTTTGAATCTAAATACTCTTGTATATAGTCACATACAAACTATTTTTCCATGTGGTATTTTAGTTGCCAGGACAAGTTAAGTGTTAAGATGTACTTAGCAAATGTGAGAAAAGCACACAATTGTATTTAATTTTGAAATTGTTATTAATATGCATTAAGGTAAAATGCCTAAATTTTTTTGATATTCTGGAAAGATCTTGCTAACAACCATTTAGGTCGCTTCTTTTCTAGTCCTGTTGGTGTCTACTAAGAAATACTTCTGTAGGTTCTATCTGAAAAGTTGATTAATCTGGATAATGCTCAACTTTCATTCTTGTTATTTGGATAGCCACAGATATTAAACCACAGGCTTAATAGATTTCAAGATCTTTTGATTACCCTAAGCGTATTAAATACCAAATATTTAGTATCTTAGATTTATACATTATATGGTTTTGAAAATTGTACTTTTGAATATACACATACAAGTTTTCCAAAAATTATTTATTTATTTTTCCACAAAATAAACAGTATTTTTGAAAATATACATACAAGTTTTCCAAAATGTTTGGTCTTGAAGACTTTGCTGGTTAGGTTACAGAAATAATTTTGTTTCTTATAATATGGTTATTTACTGTTTTGGTAATAATGTTTATCTTTACCAAATGCACCTTTGGTGAGATCATAGTTAAATTCTCAGTGACTACCCTCATGTTGTTTTGTTCATTTCTGAAGACCTTATATGATGTCAATATTATATTTAGTTTCTTGAATTCAGCCAGGTTTTGGTTACAACTGATTTTGGCAGGTACTCATTTTGCCTCATGTCTGCCTTATTTGACATCTTGGTGTAATGTTTGCAAAGTTAAGTTGCTTTTTTAAAAAGATTAATGAAATTGTAATAGAAGCAAATGGAAATGAACTATTTAAACTGTTTCCATGAATTTATCATGTGTTTCACTGCCTGGCTCTGATATCTAAAGACTGCACAAGGGCTCTTCCCATCATTGACTTATGCCTGTGGTTATTGACAGGAGATAAGACTGCTCATCAGCAATGGTCAAGTGACTTAAATTCTTAAAATACTGGTTTCTTTCTTTGTTTTCTTTTTTTTTTTTTTAAGATTTTATTTATTCATTCATGAGAGACAGAGAGAGAGAGGCAGAGACACGGGCAGAGGGAGAAGCAGGCTCCATGCAGGGAGCCTGACGTGGGACTCGATCCCCAGACTCCAGGATCACACCCTGAGCTGAAGGCAGATGCTTAACCACTGAGCCACCTGGGCGTCCCAAGATACTGGTTTCTAGGATGACCTTCACTTCTAATGGGACAACTGGTAAAATGTCTATCTAGGCCATCATTAGGACAGCCCTGCACAGCCTTGCCTCTGGCCACACTGCCCTTGGGGGTTTTGATGTTGGGCATGCCAGACATCTAGTGGAATCCAACATAGCAACTTGTGAAAGAAAGTACCCAAGGACTTCTCTCTCAGGGACACACCTGTCTTTATATTTATTCTTGAATCTAAGTGAGATAAACATTGGTGGCCTAAAAGAGCTAGTAAAAGAGAGAGATAACTTATTTTCCTTTATCATGTAAGTTTTTTTATCGACTTACACTCTCAGAAACAAAAAGTATATTAAATTTTTTTATGGATGGTGGTGGTGCATTAATTTAAGAACTTGAGTGCAAAACCATCAGCAAAATTGTCACTTTCTTGAAATTTTTACACCTCAGGGTCTGATGTGGGTGTTGCACTTCAAAAAATTTCATTAGAAATTGGTCCCCCAGAATGATCTTTATAGATGACTCACGCATTACCAGTGAATGTTTCATTTTATTTCAGCAATAGATTTCTCTTTAATAGAGAATATAATTACTATGCCTTCTCATACAAAGCCCTTGCTACCTTTCTTAATATTTTAACAAGAGCAAGTTTAGTGAAATATATAACTATAGAAATAAAGTGGCACCCGGTTAAAAGATTTAGGCAAATTAGTTTTAAATGAGATTTATTAATATCTTTTTTATCTTTCTGAATGTAATCTATATTAGAATATGAAAAATAGTCCCTCTTTCCTTCAACCCCATAAAAGGTATAATTGAATGAAATGGGGCCATTATTTTTATTTATAAAATTAACACTTAGGAAAAATATAATACATTCTTTTTAAAAGATCTTAAGATTGTAGTTTATAGAAATTCTTTTAATCTGTAATCAAAGCTGAGAGAAACTCTTCTTATTTTTGGTTTTCTTTCCTCCTAATATAGGAAAAGTGCAAGAAATTTCAATTTGCCGATGTGCAAAGCTGCAGAAACCACAGTAGTAGAGGTAAGAGAAGAGGTCATTTCTGTTTTCCAGAGGTTGCTTTTTAAACTTGCTGTTATGTATTAGTTTAGAAAATTTATAACAGTTCATGTGTTTTCTGAAAGATAAACAATGGCCACTTTTAAATTTGGATATTGAAGGAGTCTATTTAAATATGTAATATTTGAAATTTTACTGTAACATTAGTTTTTTTGGGATCAAGTCATGAAACTAGCCAGCTTTTTTTTTTTTTTTTTTTAAGATTTTATTTATGTATTTGACAGCGAGAGAGCTCACAAGCACTGGGAGTGGGAGAGGGAGAAGCAGACTCCTCACTGAGCAGAGAGCCTGATGTGGGGCTCGATCTCAGAACCCTGGGATTATGACGTGAACTGAAGGCAGATGCTTAACCAACTAAGCCACCCAGGTGCCCCTGAGACTGACTAGTTTATAACAGTCCTTTGGTACTTGAGTAAAATGCTCCTCTTTGGGTAAAATTGCAAGATGGATTTTTATATACAGAATCCCAGAAAAATAGTAAGTTATATCATTATTTTATATACAGAATCCCAGAAAAATAGTAATTTATATCATTATCTTATTGTAATTGATACCGTGAATTCTTTAAAGAAGAAGGAGGGTAGTATAAGTAATTGCTTTGATGTTGTTTTGTTTGGAGCATTTGAATTAAGGAACTGACTCTTCTTTGGGCATCTCATGGTGTGTGGCAGAGACATGACTAATTCTGGAGCCTTTCTAGGGTTAAAGCTCTGGGATAAATCTAGGTTGCTTATACCTAAACCCTGACATTTTGTATTATATGTATTTGAACCTGAAAGGAGATTCCAAAATGATTCTTAACTTGAGGCTTTGAGAATCACCTTGGAGCCAAATTTTCATGAGTTTGAGTTAACTTCTCCTTGGGAGAGTTTTTTGTTTGTTTTTTTTTTTTTTAAAGATTTTATTTATTCATAAGAGACAGAGAGAGACAGAGACACAGGCAGAGAGAGAAGCAGGCTCCATTCAGGGAGCCTGATGCGGAACTCGATCCGGGGACCCCAGGATCACACCCTGGGTGGAAGGCCGACGCCCAGCTGAGCCACCCAGGGGACCCGTCTTTGGGAGAGCTTTATAGAAACCTATCATGGGATCTGGAAATGAGAATATATGTTCATGGTTTTTCTCGTGGTGGTAGTGTCATGTGTGACATCTTTTGACTCCTGCATACATTTGGCCAAGATGATATTTCATGGAGGCAGTACCGTGGTATTTTTGAAAAATCAAATGTTAGAATTCTGTTCTTCTCTTGGAAAGTAAAATGTATTATTTTTAAAGTTCTGGAGGATGTGGTACTTTCGACCTAGGCATGGTGGTTTCTTTTGCAACAGCTTTAGTATATTTTTTGCATTCAAAATGGACAATGTGTTTTACTCTCACTATGCAATCTGTTTTTTTTTTTAAATAAATTGAATCATCTTAATGACCTGTCCATGGCACATGCGCGCACATGCATACACACACACACAACACACACACATATAATATCACTGAAGAAAAGCCTATAACATAGCTTAAAATAACTGGTAGTTTAACCCTATTGATTTTACTTCTGTAATACTTCCTGGAACTAATATTCCTTCTCTGAGTACCAAGGGCATTATGCATTGTCCTGGCTGAAGTTCTTTTTTCTTCTTCCTTCTTCCTCCTTCTCCCTCCTTCTTCCTCCTTCTTCCTCCTTCTTCCTCCTTCTTCCTCCTTCCTCCTCCTTCCTCCTCCTCCTCCTCCTCCTCCTCCTCCTTCTTCTGCTTCTTTCTGCTTCTTTCTGCTTCTTTCTGCTTCTTTTAGCCAATCTTGTTTCTTCTAGGAACAGAAAATGACCCTCTCATGTCTGAGAATCACTGTAGATAGTAGAAAAGAGAAGAGGTTTTTTGTTTGTTTTTTGTTTTTTGTTTTTTTTTTGGCATAAGGGAAAGGAGATGAATTCCTTTAACCAAACCTGCAAATATGGTAAAGGCTATTCCCCTTGTCTGAGAACAGACATCTCGGTCAGTGCACTCTTTTTTGCTAGACCCAGACTCACTGTGGGATCCTTTTCAATATGAGACTTCAGTCAGCCACTCTCAATTAACTATGCCTGCAATGTCCAGCATGGTGGCCACTAGTTACATGTGACATTTGAATTTAATTAATTAAACAAAGTAAAATTCATTTTCTCTTCAGTAGCTGCATATGTCTAGTGACTACTTTTTTTTTTTTTTTTTTTTTTTTAAGATTTTAGTTTTATCTATTCATGAGAGAAAGAAAGGCAGAGACATAGGCAGAAGGAGAAGCAGGCTCTCTATGGGGAGCCTGATGTGGGACTTGATCCCAGGACCCTGAGATCACACCCTGAGCCGAAGGCAGACACTCAGTCAGCGAGCCAGCCAGGTGCCCCGTGACTACTGTTTTGATCAACACAGATCTAGAACATTACCACTGTGAAAAGTTTGATTGGACAGAGCTTAGTTAGAGTGATGAAGATGAAATCTAATTTGTCATTCTAGCTTAGGAATCTAAGCAAAACAGCTTTTAGATAATGGATTATCATAAGCTCAATAATAGAAGAGATCCGAATGCTCATAACCTGAGTTATAAGAACTGTGTTCTCAAAAGAGGAAAATCATTTGGAATTGTGAATGGTGAGTAGATGGAATATTTTCTGATGTGAAAATTCCATCTTGACTTTGTGACTTCTAAGTCTGTGTTATTCTAAGTCTAGTGAGTACCCTGGATCTGCAGCTCCTCTTCTTTGCTATGTTCTGTGTACTGTTACCTGCATTGACCTCCCAGATTCTGTAAATCACATCTCTTCCTATCCTGCTTTATTTGATGGGGATCCTAGTGGAATGGATGATTATGAGCTAGTCTCTGTAGTGTGGTATTTAATAGGAATCTTCAGAAATCATAAATTACCCATATTTTCTCTTGCCTGCTAGTTATTAACAATAATAAAATAATAACAGCTACTGTTAATCAAGTATTTATTATGTATTAGTCACTGCTATAGTCTTTATGTGCATTATTATTTGTGTAATTTTTTTTTAAGATTTTATTTATTCATGAGAGAGAGAGAGAGAGAGAGAAAGTGAGGTAGAGACACAGGCAGAGGGAGAAGCTCCCTCCCATGCAGGGAGCCCGACGTGGGACTCGATCCCGGGTCTCCAGGATCAGGCCCTGGGCTGAAGGCGGCGCTAAACCGCTGAGCCACCTGGGCTGCCTCTTGTGCAAGTCTTATAATAGTCTTTCTTAAAGGTAGGAACCAATATTATTCTTAATTTTACAGATGAGGTCTTTAAAGTACAGAGATAAGTGATAAGTTTAATATTTATCTAAACTACAGATAAATATGTGACCTGATGTCACACAGCTAGGTGGACCCAAGACAGAAACACAGAGAGATTGATTCCAGGGTGTCTGTTCTTTTCCATTATTTTGTGAAATGTTCTCAAATCATAAATGGATGACTTTTCAAACTTTTGAAAGATACTGAATCTCTAGGAGTAGTACATTTCAATGCTATTAGAATCAAGTGGAGAGGTTTTTGGCAAATTTATTCCTGTCTCTTGTATTTCCTTGCCAGTTATTCTGATCATGGTCTTTTTCTCCTCCATGACCATATACCTCGGAGTTGGCTTTGCGAGAAGCCTCATCTTGTGATCAGTTGCTCTATGGGACCATTCATTCTTTAATTTGGTTCGTTCTATCTTGTAGCTTCTCTGAACCTTGCAGCTCTTCACAAATTTCCCTAAATACGGTGATTGAACATCTGTTCTAGTAGTTTCAGACAGTCGAAAACTTTTTTAGAAGTCTTAGCACATCTCCTTTCTCTTACAGAGGAGGAAATAGAGGACATTTCTGAAGCAGAGCCTGGGCTAGAGCCTGTCTTCCGAAGCTCTGTGCCGCTCCACAGTGTGGCACCTTTGTAGCCTTTCTCCCTGTTTACATCCTGTAACTTGAGTTTGAAGGAGGTCAGGATAGAACTATAAATACATATTAATGATAGTTCCTTTAGGCATCTCAAAATTGTTTTTGGCTTTAGAAGCAGAGGGGCAAAGGAACATAGAAGTCACCTCTTGCTTTTGTTGTTGTTCATAGTTTCTTCTCTAATTAATTTACAGTAAATATTTTCTATCAATAAGTAAACCAGAGTGTTTATCTTGAATTAAAGAGAGCATAAAATTTGTCCTCAAAGTGAGTTATTTCCAGTTTCTCTAGAAGGGGAATGTTCCTCCTTTTCAAAAAGTCTCCCCTTTCAGATGTGTTCTTCATAAGCTTGTGAGTAGTATAAAGCCAGTGAGGTGACCAAGTGTGTGTATTTTCTCCTTTAATAAAATCAATATGAATATTGCATTCATATTTCTTAAAACCTGCAGCCACTTGCATGCTTCACCACAAAGTTGCAATGTAGTGAATGTCAGCTGTACTCCCCCTCCCCTGGCCACCATCCCCTTAAAGAACTGGTTTGCTACTGGGAAAAATAGTACAAGTGGGTGCACATATTGGCACACATGCCAGAAAGATGTTTCTCTTTTTGGCCCAGATGGTGTTATTTCTGGACCTCCTTCTCTTTGAGTGGGTGCAGTCATCTTCCCTGATAAACTTCACAAGTTTAAGTGCAAAACCAGCCAGAGGATGACTCTTGGCATTGCATTCTGTGTGTATAATGAGAAGTGAGGACTGTCACGTCTTCCTAAGGGAACTCATTTGGCTTTTGTAGGGATCGTCTTAGCTCCTCAATTCCCTGTGAGAACTCTCTGCCAGTCTCTTGGGTGCCTATCCCACCACCCTGGGTTTTACTTTAAAGTGACCATTCCTGCATTTTTTTAAAGCAACTTATAATAGGAAACTCAGGGGGAGGGGCTGGAGTACTTCACTCAGGAGACTGTTGAGCTTTTGTCTCCTGCAAGCAGCCTGGCATGCTGGCTCTGTCAGAAAAGGTCATCTGACTCAGCCACTGAAGGCTGTTGAGGCTGTCTGCGACGGAAATAGCCCAGCTGGCTTCGTCAGGTTGTGCCATGGCTGGTGTTAGAAGACAGCACATTTTATACAAAGCCTCTTCTAGTTTAGCTAATTTCAGCTTTTAGTAAAGCAATATATTTATTATCATGGTTTGAAAAAATTTTTTTATTATATTCACATTATTGTATATTTATATATTTGCATATGAAAGAATTGCTTATATTATATACTTGATGCATGCAAATGTTGTATAAATGTAACCTGTGTGGGTTATGAAGCATAATAATACTTTGAACACCTACGAACCCACCTAAGGTAAGAATTAGAAGATTGCTCATACTCCTCATCTGCCTGCATCCCCTGCAGCCATAATTATAATCATTATCAGGAATATGGTGTTTTATCAGTCCCTTGCTTTAAAAAAACAATGCTCCAAGATGGAAGGTTATGGACATACTGAAAATTATTTCCCAGAGCACTATCCTAAGACTTCTGTTAAAAGAGGCAAGCCTTGGGAACCCTGACTTCTATGTTCCAATGCTTGGCACATGCCATCTCTCCTTAGGAGATTAACTGGAGGAAAAGATGGCACATCTGCCATTCTTCTGAGCAGATACATGTTGTTTCTGATTGGTGGGTGAGGAAGGGCAAAGGTTGATTGCAGTATAAATGATATTAATTTTTAAAAATATTTTATGTTTTTAGATCTTTATTTTTTTAAGATTTTATTTATTTGAGAGGGAGAGTGAGAGAGAGAGAGAACATGATCAGGTCAGAGCGGGAAGCATATTCCCCACTGAGCAGGGAGCCTGATGGGCTTAATCTCAGGACCCTGGATCATGGCCTGAGCTGAAGGCAGACACTTAACCAGCTGAGCCACCCAGGCACCCCCCCCCCCCAAATTTTTGTTTTTGATGTTCATTATGAAGGATGATAAACCTATACAACAGTAAGAAGAAGAGTAATAGGGAAGCCCCCTGAGTGTACCCCTTAGCTGCAATGACTGGCAGCCTATAATCACACCCGCCTCATCTACATCCCCATCTCCCTTTTTCTCCTCCTTTATTATCTGTAAAGAAGCACCAGACATTATATCAACCCCATTTTAGGGAGAGTTCAAGGAAGTTCAGAAATTCTCATGTGCCAGGCACTCTTGTAGGTTCTGGAAGTATGGCAGTGAACAAAACAGAGAAACAACCCAGCTCTCAATGGAGCTTACGTTCTGATGCTCAAGATAGACATGAAATACAAAACAGAAGGGAAGTACGTGGTATGCCATATGTTGATATGTGTAAAGGAGAAAAAAACAAAAAGCATGAAAAGGAACATAAAATGTCAGGAGAAGAAACTGAAATTTTAGGTAAGGTGGTCAGTAAAAGGCCTCAGGGAAATGACTTCGGTTAGAGACTCCCAGGAAGTCAGGACACCAGCTCTGCAGCTCTCAGAGGGGAAGAAGTCGAGGCAGTAGGAGTGGCAGGTGGAAAAGCCTGTGGCGAGAACATTCCTGGTGGGTTGGAGGAGTAGGGATGAAGTCTCCCTCGTTCAGTGCAGGGTAGCAGGCTGAGGAGCATTACATGAGAGTAGCTTTCTTGAGGGTAACAGCAATAGCTTCTTCTGAGGCTATGGGAAATATGATTTGTATTTTTAGTTCACTTTGTAAGAGTTCTCAAGAGATGATTAGACCTAAATCTGACTTTAAAACTCTGAGATGAATGGGGAATGATTTTGAGATTGGAGCCTCCTGGCTCTTGTGACTCTGTCCCTGTTTGGAGATTCCTTGTGAATCATCTTAAAAGTGATCAAACTGGTTGTTATTTCACTTTACGATTAGAAGGTGGGAACACAGTGGATTTTAATGGCATAATCACTTCAATGGATTCTACGAACATTTAATCTCCACCAAGCAGGCCAATTAATGTATCCATGTTTTAGAGTCTTTGGTTATCTTCCTTCCTGCTTTAGAGAATACAAAAATGCCTGTGGGATAAACATAATTCCTTTCCTCCTAAGTGACTTTTATTCTTAATCTTGACATTGCTAATGCCTTATGATATTACAGCTTCTAAAGCAGTGAAACTCATAACTTGTACAAGAGACCGTAAAAAGAAAAAGCATAGGTATAAACAGAAAAAAATTAAAGCTTTTCTCCACATAAGACAAGCACTTCTAACCAGTTAAGAGACCTCATTAGATTCAATTTCAAGCAAGCACATCCATACCCAGGCAACTACTGGTCCTGCCCATATGGAATTCATTCACACATACAAATCTCTGATTAACATGTGGAAGCATGATATTTATGAGAATTTGGCTGGAATGTCAAGTCTGACATTCACTGTATGATGCATAATATGCTAAATGTCTTTTACTGCCCTTAAGTATTTACCTGGTAAAGCTCTACTTCAGTTAACTAGAATGAGGACAGGAACTATTTATGCCAATCCTCTTTACAGCATCCACCTGGACCAGTTGAGTTGAACACTTGACACATATTCTTTTTTGAAAAAGGGTGGGAGGAGGTAAAAGAGCTGTTTGATACAATGTAGAGAGAATGAATAAACTCTTTCCTCCAACCCCCATGAACCCTGGCAACCCTTGATCCTAAGGGAGAATGCAGTCACTTGCCCAGGTGTTAACTTTTCAGATGGTTGTGATAAGCAGTGGATATCACTTACATCAGTTTTTGTTTTTAGACCTGTTAAATTATATATGATCTTTTAATTTACATTTCTTTCTCTCATAGTTTTATTGTTGTAAGATTTTATTCATGCTTTGTATTTCATTTTATAATTATTACTAAATCACTCTGAAAGAGGTATCTCTAAGTTCTTATGCTATTAACCAGATATACAGTCCTTACATAACTGACTGAACTGATTAACTCTACTTATTTTAAACTATTAAAGTATTTAAAGATCATTCATGACTATTAGAGACCATTGAATTTTCATGAAATGCTACATTGGTTTGAAAATATCTGAATGCTAATAAAGATGTATTTAACAAATTGTAGTTGAGTACTTTGGCAAAAATTACCTCAAAAGTAGAATTACTCATATTAATATCTGCTGTTTCCACCAAAGAAGCAGTAAATACTAAAAAAGAATGGACTTGGTGAATGTCCGGTATTAACTTTACTGCCTTTTTTTTTCTTGTATACCCTTATAGATTACTAAATATAATTCTTAGACTAATGACCATTTGCATCCAGAAGAGTAGCAGACTAGAAACATGGTTTATTGATGATAAAAATATATTAAATCAAGTGCTAATCCTGACATTTTATTTCCTGTTGCTTGGTAACAATGTAGCAACTGTGTAAGAGAGTTCCATTATCTCAGGTACAATGGACTTCATTGCATTGTGGGGTAGAAATACCAATTACAGCAAGTCATTTGTATGCCATTATCCTTACAAAATTTTGGTGCTATTTTTTATTGTTAGTGCAGAGATCCTGAAAGTCATTTAATAACACATGGATGGATGTATTATTTTGATGGATTGGTGAATTTTATTCTATTTTTGGCTTTTTGACTTTGTATCTATTTATAATTTTTAAGGCTTTATAAATTTGTATTTTATCAACTTACACTGTAGAACGTAGGCTTTCGCATTTTACTGTAAGTATGTATATTCTAAAGGATGATTCATTAATTCTTAGTGAACATTTTTTATCCATGACCACCTAGAGAGGGGAGAAAAAATATCTGGGCAGAATTTCTTGCCTCACGAAAAATAATAAGGGTGTATTCCTCATCCTTCTCTAATATAAAACATTCCTAGTTTAGTACCTACTTCAGGAAAAGGAAACCTGTGGAACCAGTATGATTCATTTTAAATGAAAAGACTGATTTATATTGTAACTATGTATGTTCTATACACTGTTAGTTCACAGCTCTTATTTAAAAGGGTTGCAGAACTATTGCCCGTGGCCTCTTTTTTGTACCACATAGAGCTAAGAATGTTTTTATATTGTTAGAGGGTTATTTAAAAAAGAATATATGGCAGAGTCCACAAAGCCTACAATATTAACTGGACTTTACAGAAAAAGTTTACAAAACCTTAGTTCACAGCATGATTTACATTTCTGTAGTCTGAATGTCTTAAATGTCACTCAGTATTATTTCTTGAAAGACGCAGTGGGCTAAAGTAGAACTGAAATAGAATAATAACTGGCTTGAAAAATATTAATGAAAAATTAAATTGAAGAATTTATGTGGTAGTGAAATGAGTGTGCAATCTAATCTGTCAGACCTTTGGGAGACAACCATAAAGAAAGGGAGGTCAAATACAAGAGCTTGTGTATCTGCCCACAGTTGTTACTTTCTTTAAGATCTCAATGCTTTTGTCAGTAAATCTGACTTTAGTATTATCATGAATCTGGACTGATTTTATTAGAAGTGTCTAGCCTTTTCCTGCCTTTTTAACTTGTCTCATACTTGAAGGCCAGTTTCTTGTGTACACAGTGCACAGCCAGGTGAATGTTGGTACCTCAGGATTTCTGCAACCTGAGCCATGTCCAGCATGCAACTCCAGCCTCCGCCGACCGGCAGAGTTTCCAGAAGCTGTGAAGATGGTCTGGAGTTGGAGTCATCCTCTATTCATGGTGTTGGGAGGGGCCCTACAGCCCTGGACTTTCTTCTTCTGTGGAATTGTACTCTCTGCATCCCAGAGAGAGGAAGGAAGAGAGTAGAGAGACTTTGAGCCTGTTGAAGTTGATTTTCTCAGCTTTCCGAACAGTGGCTTTTAGCTTCCTGGTTTTTTTAGTCAGAAACACATTTAATATTTATCTGGTTATTTCTTATTTGTTAGTAAGGTAAATCTGGAAATTTGGAATTTAACCAGGGCTGCCATGTGTTTTCTTATATAGCATCAGTCCTCTTGAAGGGATAGATAAGGCTGGAACTAGCCTAAATGGGTTCTAGTGACAAGAGGCAAAAGTCTGTTAGGTTAGCTAGATTTAACTTAACTCCTCTTTCTTCTAAACAGAAGCTCAGAGAACTCCATACTTGAGTAGCATTTCTGCAGTAGCATGCTTTTTATATCACTTTCTGTTTGTGTCATGCTTTATGTTTTTCAGAGCCCTTTGACATGTATTAACTCATTTGATCCTCTTATCACCAGGTGACATAAGAGAAGCAGTTTTATTACAATATTACAAATGAGAAAACTGAGATATGGGTAGGTGTCTGGGGACAGATCACTAGGAACTTGAATGGCCAAATGATAAGCACACTTGGAAGACTTGGTTTAAGTCTTGACTTTCCATGCTCCATCTGCCACTGGCAGGCAATCATAGTACCAAGGCTTTATTTTTGAGATGCTCATCAATAAGAAGATTTATAAAATTGAAAACATAGGTAGGTAGGTATGTGGGATTTTACAGGAGGTTGGACTTAAGCACAAATGAAAGAGTCATGATTGTAGCTTAAGTACTATGTGTAGAATGGAGGTTACAATGACATGAAGGGAGGCAGGGTGACAAGTGAGGAGATGTCTACACTGATTCAGGCAAGAGGTGATGGTGGAGTGCAGATAGGGAATTGAGGTGGACAGTATTGTGCAAGAGGAATCTATCAAACTTGCATTGAATATGGGGTGCTAAGTAGAGGAAAGGCAGAGATTGACTGGTTGTTCTAACTCTTGAGCAATGATGTGTCACTTCCTGAGATAGGAAACCTGGAGGAAGGGGAAAAGCAAGGATTCTGCTAGGCTTGAGTTGGCTTTTTTAGACATTCAGGTGGTAACTTTGCAGGTGCACATAGTCATGTATGTGTAGTGCTCAGTGGAGAGGTCTGGAAGGGGGTTATACTATTGGGACTAACCTACATATATTCGATAATTAGTCATGGAATGGAAAAGACCATTTAGGGAAAGAAGTCCTGGGACTAAGCCCTTAGGAGTCTCAGTATACTCAGTATATTTCTTTTTTTTTTTTCTTTTTATGAACAGAATTTGAGATTAAGAATTGTGTCTTTGTCTCTCACGAGCATAGTGACCTTGAACAAATTACTTTAGAATCCCAGCTTCTTTATAGTATTTCCTGTCTGCCCATTTAATGGGTCTATTTTGAGCACAGATGAAAAAGGGCATTTGAATATGTTTTCTAAAGTTCTCAAGTGTTATGTTCCCACCTTGATCCCTCCTGCTGCTTTAGTCAGTAAACTTCTGATGACTGCTGGTGTTCTCATTGACCCAGTGAGGGTGGCTTTAGAACTCTGCAGTGGGTGGCAGCTGGCAAGCCTCACCTTCTTTTCCATGTCTTCCAAAGTTCTTGAGATCCAAGGGAATGAAAATTCCATAACGTCTCCAATTTCTAAAATCTTAACTGTGTTATCAAAAAACTAACCTAGATTGTGCTTCAAATATATTGTTAGCTTTAATCATCAGTAAATTCCCTAATATTTAAGGCTCGTTATAATCACTCTAAATATGTTGATCCTTTCATTCAAAAACTGTGATGACTTTTAAGGGGAAACTCATGGACACCTTGGAGAAAGGAAGTTCTTATAAATCTGTCATAAGCCTAAGTTGCATATGCTCAAAAATTGATGAACTCTCTTAGCTGTCATGTTTTAAATGAAGCATTAATTAATGACCTACTTATCTCTTTCTGTACTTTTGTTCAAAAGATTCAGATATTTTGGTTTGGGTTGAAAACTAAAGTTTGTTCCTGAGGAAACTTGCTTGTGCTGACTATCCATCTTGACTTCTTTTGAATGAAAGTAGCATTTGTTACTCTTTTGGGAGCAAGAGAAACAAAATGAATAAAGAGTGACTCAGATATTCATGGATGATTTATGTTCAACCGTGGGCACACCACTGCCTGCAAACATCAGAGCGACTAAATGTTCAAAAATAGATATTTTCCATATTCCTTAGGATGGAGCACACTGTTAAATATAAATAAATTAGACTGCAGGTGTGTTTTCACTGCTTCCTTATGAAAGCTTTGCCTTACTGAATTTTTACAAACTCACGAAAAAAGTATGTCTTATTTTGTTTGTTTTTAGATGAAAAGGTTTGAAACCATTGCTTAATTTGGGAGAAATAATGTAAGATTAGAAAACAAGAATAATTTAACTGCTAGAAAGTAAAGGTTTTTGACTCTGTGGTTCATTCCATAAAGAAACCAAGTCCACTTATGTCCAAGAATGGAGGTAATGTCTTTCATTCAGTTTCTGAAATTTAGTATGAGGACGTGGTGTTTCTGTCACTGAGTAAGTCCACATTTAATTGCTTTGAAGAGAATTTTAAATACAAATCTCATGGGAGGGAAGAAGTTTAACAGGAATGTGAAGAACCCTTTTCCATGTTTTCTGTGAAAGGGAGCTGGGTTATTCGTTTAAAGAAGCTATTTTAGTTTCCTTAATAATTGGGGGGAAAGGATACAAGTTTTGCATTGTATTGTAAAAAAGTTATTTTCAGTTTAGAATTTCATTTTAAATTTTGGAAAAGCTTTGCTGGCTTAGACAAAACTCGGGGAAGAAAAATTCATCATTACTAAACTCAGACAAATACAGGTTGAGTATAAAAAGCTGCAGGATTAAAACTGTTGAATTAGAAAGTTTTGGTATAATTTAAATTTCTCTCCGTTTGAGGAATTTACAAACTGTCATTCATTTTGAGAATTGGCCAATCTCTGAAGTGGAATTAGACCTTTAGAAACAAAGGAAGTATTAAATTGAATTTTAAAGGCGTTCTATAAATCCATTCCTGCTATGAAAAGTATTTTAGCTGCTGAGTTATTAATAGCTTTTTTCCTCAATGCTTTTGGCATTATGTTTGCACTCAAAATGTTTTTATTTTTCTTCTTTGCTCATATTTTTACATATATAAAGTAGCATTTTACATGTACATTGATGGGAACTAGGTTTTATAAGGATGTAGGAAAATAGAATGGAAAACTTTTTCTTCATGAAATTCATTCTTAGGAAGTAGAAGGGGCAAAAGAATGCTCTAAGTAGAATGAATACAGCTAAACTATGCCCTACACAGGGTAGTAGACTATCATTGAAATATTTTCAGCAGTGACGATAGCAGGTGAAGGAGTTATATAGCCTTGCAAATAATAAAAATAACAACAGAGACAAGTACTATTTATATCATGCACTTAAGTGCAAAGCACTTTACTTCATTATAATTATCCAGTGAGTTAGGTTTTATTGTCCTTATTTTATGGAGGGAAGAAATGAGGATAGGGAGGGATGCTTGGGTGGCTCAGTGGTTGAGCATCTGTCTGCCTTTGGCTCAGGCCGTGATGCCAGGGTCCTGAGATCGAGTCTCACATCAGGCTCACCCTCACCTCAGGGAGCCTGCTTCTCCTTCTGCCTATGTCTCTGCCTCTCTCTCTCTCTGTCTATCTGTCTGTCTCATGAATAAATTTTTTTTAAAAAAAAAAGAAAGGATAGAGAAAAACTTCATGATAACAAAGCTAGTAAGGGGGGAGGATTAGATCTAAACCCATTTCTTTCTGCAGCGGCCGAGATAGCTCAGTTGAGAGAGCGTTAGACTGAAGATCCATTTCTTTCTGCCTCCAAAGCTTATATGCTTTAGCAAAAGTAAAGGATAGAAAGTATATTTTAAGGTGCATTTTGTTTTATACTTTGCAGTATTAATGTTTTATTGTAATTTACTGCCTCCTTGCTGGCAGGGTCATAGATCTTCAGTGAATTGAATTTTTCAGTCAATTCAGGGTAGCTGCAGGACAAAGTGAATACTTTCATAAACACAAAATTAGAAATCATTCAGTAATACTAACTTCTTAAAATTATAAGGTTAAAGTAGTCCCCTAAAAGCTATCAAATGAGAGCCCTCACACTTGGGAAGCTAGAATGGTTTTTCCTTCAATTAAAAACGAGGTGGATAGTGTTATACAATGGTTTGATTCTAAGCAATGTTAGGATTCTATATGATAAATATTGGCAATGATTATCTATTTAAAAAATACAGAAGACCACCCTTCCCATTCACAGTTTCACTGTGTATGGTTTCAGTTACCTGTAGTCAGTTGCAGTCTAGAAGCAGATGACTCACCTTCCGATGGTCAGTAGGAGCCTAACTACATCAAAACGCCTACACCATTCACCTTACTTCATGTTCCTGTGTAGGCATTTTATCATCTCATATCCTCCCAAGAAGAAGTGAATACAGTACAATAAGATATTTTAAGAGAGTGAAAAAGACCACATTCCCATAACCTTTATTATAGCATATTATCATAGTTCTATATGATTACTAGTTATTAATCTCTTTCTATGCTTAATTTATAAATTAGACTTATCATAGGTAAGCATATATAGAAAAAACCATAGTATATATAGGGTTTGATACTGTTCTCAGTTTCATGCATCTGCTGGGATTCTTAGTCCATATCCCACATGGATAAGGAGAGACTACTGTAGGTACTTCCAGTTTCTGGTCTGGCATCTAAGGAGCCTAGAAGTCACTGGGCCTGTCTTCACAATAGGAAAAAACTGAACAAACTAAAAATCAACCAGTGTTTCTTATAGATTGATCAGGGAATTGAGGTTGCAAGGAAAGCCATTGGCTCCAAAATGGGACAACAGGCTGAAACAGAGAATCATAGCATACTATTTCATACTATTTCTGCCCAGGACAGAAATCTCTGAGGGAACCAATACTGCGTAGGAAACCCTAAACTAATTGATGAATTGCTAGAGGTTCAAACTTGAGAGTTAAAAATTTTTGGTGGCCCCATCTTGCACCTTGAGTTGGTGGGGTACACTTTCTTAGGTTTTACCTCTAGGCTCTCTAGCAGATTCTTACTATAGAGATTGGAGAAAAATCTCTCTGTGCTTCTGGTGGGAGGAGGGGGAAGTAGCCATATTGAAATACACCCAGAGCATTCTTACTTTATTCTTTTAAGGCCTGCCTTCAAGGGAAACTTTTTCACCAGAGCCGAGCCTAACTGACTTGAGGAAAAGTAGCCTTCTGGTGTGGGAAGGGGAATACCTAACCCTGCCCTCCTCTTATCTTCCTGTTTCACTTAAGGAGGGAGAAACCACAAAACTGAGAAGCACTAGTGAAAGTCACACTAGTGGGGCAGGGGGCAAAGGCTCACTAGAAGACAGACCTAAACACAAAACTATAGATGTTTCCCTGTCCTCCTCACCATGGTGGTGGTCACCATGGCTACCGCACAGCAGAGCTCCTATATCATGATAGGGAAATATAAATCTTCTTGTCTGAGACCTCATTTAAGAAGTCTCTAGGAAAATCCATAACAACAGAGGAGACAAAAATAAGGACATTGCAGAAAAATTTAGCCTCTGACACCTACTGCTACAGCAAACAGTAAGCACAGCTTAATCCCGAGCTAGCTCACCATAAAACCTGACATTGAGAGCATATTTATCTCGGTTTCTTTTACCCAGTAATCATGTATGGTTTCCAACAATTTTTGTTGGAAACCAAAAATTATAAGGCATGTTAATAGCAAAAAACGTTTGATAAGAGAAAGCAAGCATTAGAAACAAACTTAGATATGGTACAGATGTTGGAATTACTAGAATGGGAACTTAGAACAACTAGGACTAATATTCTAAGGGTGCTAATGGAAAAAGAGGACAATGTGTGCAAGAACATGGATAATGTAGCTGAGAGATGGAAATGCTAAGAAAGAATCAAAAAGAAATGCTGGAAGTCAGAAACACTCTGACAGAAATGAAAAATACTTTTGATGGGCTCATTAATAGACTAGACATAGCCAAGGAAAGAATTAGTGAGCTGAAAAAATGTCAAGAGAAACTTCCAAAACTGAAATGCAAAGACAAAAAGGAATGAAATAGAACAGAATATCCAAGAACTGAGTCAATTATAAAAGATGTAACTTGTGTAATGGGAATACCAAATGGAGAAGAAAAAAGAACAAGGAATAGAAAAAAATATTTGAAGCAATAATGACTGAGAAGTTCCCCAAATTAATGATAGACACCAAACCACAGATCTGGGAATTTCAGAGATCGCCAAGCAGCTTAAATACCAAAAAGATTTACAGTTGGGATATCCTATTCAAACTGTAGAAAATCCAAGATAAAGTCTTGTAAGAAGCCAGAGGAATAAAACACCCTATATATAGGGAAACAAGGATAAGAATTAGATCAGATGCAGATATTTATATGTGATGTATTGTGAAGGAGGGCTAGGACTCCAAGCATTTGGCACTCTCTGTCTTGGCACACAGGTCTAAGGATATTTGGGTGTAGATGGGCCAAAATGGGATACAGAGACACTTCCTGCACAGAACCAAGGGCCTTGAAGGAACAATGGAACTGGACATCTCTTGGCTTGATTTCTTTAATGCCTATTCATATATATTATGAAATTAAGACCATATTGTATATTTTTTACTACATAAAACATTAGGAATGTTTTTAGGTCATTAAATATTCCTCCCCAAAAAGCTATTTCAATAGTTAACAACTCTGTTATTGAACTTCTATGTTGTTTTCTATCTCTCCCTATTACTGACAATATTTTAGTGAGTATCCTTGTTTCTGTGCACATCTGATTATATTCTTTGACAAAATTCCTAGAGGTGAATTTTTTGGGTGTTTGCATCAACATTTTACAAACTTTGGATAAATATTGTAAATTGAAGGTAATTTCAGTGATCCCATAGTGACATATAAAAGTATCACTTTTGAACCATTCTTGACAACATGATATTATACTTAAAATTGGTTTGATAACTTGCTAGGTAAAAAATGCTGCCCTCTGGTTTTAATTTGTTTATCTTTGATGACTAGGGAAGTTGAGTATTTTCTGGCTATTTATATTTCTTTTGTGATTTTATGTGTTGCAGGCATTGCTGTCATTATTTTAATGAGGATGGCTCTGGTATTTCATCTCTAGGTTCTTGAATCTCCTTAGATGAAGAATTGTATGAGGGAAGAAGAGAGAGTGCAAGATTGTGGTTGATGTGTGATCTGAAACTAAGCTCTGTGGGTTTGAACCCAGCTTCCTGGGGGCATCTTCCACTGCTCCATGCTAGGGAAGAACTTGATTGGCTCTAGCTGGTAAACTAGAAAAGGAAGAGCATTGAACCCACAGCAGTAATTCAGTTATGGAAGTAAAGAAGGATAAGGCCATTAGACGTAACCATGATTGGCAGCTATACTCAGACCGAACCCATTCCTAAAATAAGGTGTGAGTCAAGTGCTCTGTTGATTCACTGTTTTGAGACAGCTCTGTAAAACTTATGGTCATGATTTCCCACAAAATCGTCTTGCTGCAAATGAGGACATAGATTCTGTTGAGAAAAGGAAGGCAAGAAAAGGCCAGAGGAAATTCCAAAACCATTATATTATGTTAGAAATCTTCACCTATGATATCCTCTCCCGAAGATTATTGAATAGCAAGGCACAGTATGACTGACCTAAGGGATACTCTTACAAAACTGTCTTATTGCAAGAAAGGACAAAGATTCCTTTTACTAATTTTACTTTCTGCTTTAGTTTACCTAACAACTTTTGACCTACTTATTGATTTATTCCATGTTGGTGTTAAGAATTTAGCTTGTGATTTTAAAGTCACTCCTATTAAAATAATAGTGGCTTTCCTCACTCCTTCCAGAGACCTTGTCAAAAATGTTATTTTTTCCACCTCAAATATAGATCTCGTCTACAAATACTGAAGTGATAATTAGGGCTTATGCAAGATTGTTTCATTTTAAAAATTAGCTGCTTTTTTTTTTTTTAAAGGAGTTAATTTCCTAATCTTTCTTGTTCAAGAGTATAGCTTTAAAAAGAAGGCATTTTAAAGTCATGGCTTACAGAAATTATTTAAGTAAGAATTGTGTGAGAGGAAAAGTGATAAATATTACTCATTGACTCCTTTTGTGTTATTGGTTATATTTCTTATAAACGTGTTTCAGCATGTATCATTATTGTAGTTTTAGCATATAGCATATGGCAGCCTTCTAAAATTAGAATATATTCAGATTTCCAGGTGGCCTTTTAGTAGGCTCCTAGAAAATCCAGGTGCAGAACCAAAACTTAATAAAAGTGAGAGGATGTAATTGCCAAGTTGTTAAAAATTTCTTTTCTGGAGAGAAGCCACAGTATTCAAAAGAAACTGTCCTAGCAACATATTAGTCAAGGTGAACACTCTTGTGAGTTTTTTGAAATACGAAGGAAATCACATTTCTTTTTTGTTCAGGATAGCTGTTGCCACTTCTGATAGCTTTTCCAAAATTAGGTTCCTCATCTCATAAAATAAAATTTTCAGACTTCTTTCTGCCATTCCCATTCCTGCATGCCCTAAATCTCTTCATTGGTACCCTCTTGCTTCATTTCCCCAGATCATGTTCTTTCCTGACTCCAGGACTTCACTCTTGCCATCTCTTCTGTCAGAAATGCCCTCTCCACTTTTCTGCTTCCTGAGTGGAGCTTTCCCTCTGTGGTAGCATTTATCACCATGCAATACTGTGATTAGCTGTTTACTTGTCTCTTTCATTAGACTGGGAGTGCCTTGTGGGACCTTGTCCTACTCATCTTTGTATCCCCAGCACCTGGCACAATGCCTGGCACATATTAGATCCTCATTAAATGATGTTTGAGTCACTGAGCCAGCAATTTTAAAATATGAGCATTGCTTTGCAGGCTTAGAAGTGTTCTGCCCACATTCTACTTGATTGGCATCATTATCCTGCTGTGGTCTAAGGAAGCAAAAATGCCTTATACTCAGTGATTCTTCCTGACAGCTTTATATTTGAGGCCTTTGTCAGGCCCTGAATTGAGAGACTTGATAATCTGCTGCCAGCTGTTCTGTAATTCCTTTCCTTTTACTGTGACTAGCTTCCTCTGGCTTCCCTGGGATCATTTTATCTCAAGGTGTGCCTTTTAATGCTGCCTGGGATAGATAGCGTGTCTCATTCAATAGGTTTTTATTACGCAGTTAAAGCAGAACAAGCCTTATGGTAGTTAACTAGATATGTAGAGGGTTATCAATTGGTGGCAAATAAACTGGCCTTGTAAATGCAACTGCCTGTTTACTCAGGTGAGAATTGGCACAGCAAACATGCAAGTATGGAGGAGTATTGAAGGTATACTAAGTGGCATGAAATTAAAATCATGTGTTGCATTTAACAAAGTACATCCAGTAAGAGGGGGATGATTTAGTGTTCAACAACCTAGAGTAATTAAAAAGATACATTAATTTGCATACTTCTGGGTCTTTTTATAGCACATCCAGGAACTAACATAGACTTACAACACATAAAGGCTGGAAAGAATATTAGACATCATTTAAAACTCAACTTTAACATTTTGGAGATGAAATGACCTTATGGGGTTCACATAAGAACCACTGCTAAATGACATTAGTTGATAATTAAAACCAGAATTTATGTCTTCTGACCCCAAGTCCAGTACTCTGTGTCATTCTCTGTTGTCTCCTTATTTTTTAAGTATAGAAATCAGTAAAATACATAGCATTAGAATTACATGGACAAAATCAATCTCTTACAAAGTATTGGCACCAGCAAATTACCGTTTATTATCAACCATAGCCACTTGTCTTTAATGGGGGGAAATTCTGTTTAAAAGATGAAGGTGCTTCTTTAAGTTATCATTTTTAAGTTTTCAATATGTTGTTGAGTTTCAGGGATGAGCTGTACATGCCAAAAAGACGTTTTAGATTTGGGAGTTCATCAGCTTCATTCACCATAGGTGTTTCAGTCATTTCAGTGAATGATGATATCGGAGGCAGTACTGGCTCTGCTTTCCTAGTGATGACTAGAGGAAATTTTTTTGTAGGAAAAAACTGGAACCAAGTGATACCAGCCATAAAACTGATTGTGTGTACCTGCTGTTTGTATGAAGGAAATGGCCATTGTTGTTACTGCTTTTTGTTTTTTGATTACTAACATTACAGCTGAGAATGTGATGAATATGTTTGAATTTATTTAGGACTTAGAGATCTAGTTTTAGAAATTATACTCATGGGGTGGGAAAAGTATCTTGTTTTGAAGTTCATTTAGTTTTGCATCTTATGTCTACCTTTCTTATACTAAATCGGGGAAAAGAAACATGGCATTTTAATATTTTTAATGAAATTAAATAGGATTCTATTTTGCTTACTGCTTTATAGAAATGAAAACATATAGAGAACATTTAAAAGGTAAAATGAAAAAAAAATCTCTTGTTCTATCCACATGGTAAAGGATTTTAAATTTAGGAATTATTGAGTCATTCACAAGGTAGATTCTAGTTTCTGCTAGATTAAGCAACCAGGAACTGTGTTCTGGAAATGCTAGAGTTTAACCCAATTCTGCTTTGCAGTTTATGTGTTAAATACTGAGTTCTTACATTATGAAAAGCTCCAAGGATGATTAACAGCCCCAAATTGAAGGAAACAGTCTTAAAGACTTTCAAAGTTTTAGTTGGTTTGGCATCACTAATAGGCAGTTTTTCAGTGGCTGTAAAAACCCAACACAGACTTTCTTTCTATTCCTTCCTGTTTCTCCATAACTCTCTTCATTGAAAAGTGTTCCTAGTTTAATTCTTTTAATTATATCATGTCTCCCTGTTTTCCTTGGGGTATGTGATAATGGTGTAATTTTTTCCTTAGTATTGTAGATAAGACTGGTGCTTTGAATGAATGTGTTAGAAGTGTTTTAATTCCTCTGGGTAGAGGTACTCTTTTTAATTACTTCTCTGGATTTGCTATAGCCCTAATAAAATTTCCTTTTAGAAGAATATATGACAAATACAATTTGGATATTTATAATACTGCCTGAATGTTATTAAATCACATACTTAGTGAAGATGGGCATTTTTGGTCAAATTTTTTAGAAATGCTAGCAAAAAAATCAGCATGGACTAGGCTGGATATGGTATTAGATTGGATGAAAATGAAAAGAATACTTTTAAATTTTTTCTTCTTAATTTTTTAAAAGATTTATTTACTTTAGAGAGAGAGCATGAGCGGATCGGGGGGCGGGCAAAGGGAGAGGGAGAGAGAATCTTAAGCAGACTTTGCACTGAACATGGGGCCCAATGTGGGGCTCGATCCCACAACCCTGAGATCATGACCTGAGCTGGAACCAAGAGTTGGCCGCTTAACCAAGTGTGCCACCAGGTGCCTCGTATTTAAATTTGTTTTTAAAAAATGATCTCTCCATTACAAAAACCATTGGGATAGTCCATGAAGTAATATTCCTATTTTTATTGATCAATATGGCCTATTAATTTCATGGCTAATCATAGTTCCAGTAAATTAAACTATTTTTAGGTACAGCTTTCCTTTTAATGAGTTCAAACTGCTTTCATCCATTTTCCTTCTCATACCATGTTTCAAATGAGACATTATAGTAAGGAAGGATTGTTTCTATTTTATTATGAGGGACATTAGGCTGAAGGTGTATATCCTGAACTCTGAGACTGGACACAAGTGGAGAAAGGAATATTTTTCTGGCATTTTTTCGGTATTTCTGTCACATGTAGTTTTTGTGCTGGTGCTTAGGTAAACCCTTTTAATTTGCTCTTCCAAAAAATTATTAGGCCAGATATTATTTTACATAATGTGTTCCCTGTTGAATTGCATTCAGTTAAAATGGCCCATTTTATTTTCCTAGCCAGTAGAGACCTGATGGTATTATTTCTGTCTTAATAGTATCCACTCTTTTTCTGGCCTTGTATCAATTTGATAAATGTACTATTTAATTTTTACCGATTTTGTTCCAGAAATGATATAAAGTAGCTTACAGGACATACAAAACAACATCATTTAAAAGTAGGGCTAGGGACTCCTGGGTGGCTCAGTGGTTGAGCATCTGTCTTTGGCTCAGAGCATGATCCCAGAGCCCCAGGATTGAGTCTTGCATCAGGCTCCCTGAATGGAGCCTGCTTCTCCTCCCTCTGCCTATGTCTCTGCCTCTCTCTCTCTCTCTGTGTGTCTCTCATGAATAAATAAATAAAATCTTTTTAAAAAATAAAAATAGGGCTATAAAAAGAAAGAAAAACAATGGTAGGGCTTGAAAATGGAGCTGAAATTACACTGAAAAATCGTACTGTCATGGCAAACATGTATGAGCACAAAACGTCAAGTAAAAATGAAAGTACTTATGTAGTTTGATAATATATACCATTATGAAGGAACCTAATGGTCAAATCAGGTGAAGTATAACTGTTCTTCCCATTAAACTGGACAATTTTATCTTGGCACCCTGTTTTAATTGCGCAAAAGAACTCATTTGATTGTAAGAAGGAGAAACTGACTCTTTATAGCAATGATATAAAGATATTGGTTGCTCTAGGGGTAGGCTCTTCCTGGAGCATTAAAAAACTGTTTGGACTCCTTGAGTATTGTTTTTGCCATTCAGACTTTTGCTAAATCCTTGGGAGGTCATGGGCCTGAGATTGTCTTCTCTGACAGAGATGGAGATATTTCTGTTCAGAATTGTCCATTACACAGAGACTCTTTACTTTTACCACAGTAGACTCAGAATGTGTTCCCTTTCTTTGCTTAAGGCTTTGATAAAGATGTTGAACAGGATGGGACCAAAGACCTTACCCCACTAGAGTGGAGTTCTCTTCAAATCTGGAGTCTTGCTGAGGCTAAAGGGTTGGGGGGGGGGATGTTTATGGACCAAAGCCCTGAAATCTCATGAAGAATTTTATAAATAAGGAACCTTTTTTGTGTAGCTTTCACCAGATTTGTAGAGAACTACACATTTCCCCCAAGGTTAAAAACTACAGCATTGGAGACTTCTAAGGATTTGTCAAGCCATCAAATCCTTCTGTGATTCTTCAAGTACTAATCTACCCATCTGTACAGCACATCATAGCAGACTTCCTGTTTTTTTCATTACTGTATCTAGTAGGAACTTAATTCATATTTATGGATTTTTAAGTGAATGTCTCCAGGACACATTTCCCTGCTAAGTCTGTACAACTGTTTTGTGAGGAACTTGGTCAAGTTCTTTGTGAAATCACATACTGCTTTTCTCCTGGCCTACCAGTGTGCTAACCTGATACGCAGATTAAGGCAGTTCATTCTGCATGGTATGGTCCAGAGGAAACTTGTACTGGTGCCTCACAATATTCTTTTTTTTTTTTTTTTTTTGCCTCACAATATTCTTGTCTTTGTTTCATGACCTTATAGACTTTTTGTTTAATAATCCATTTTAGAATACCATTGTGAACCAAACCCCTGTTTTGAAAAGGAGTCTTCCATCTGCCAACATCGCTACCATTTTTCACTTGACTAATTCTGTGACCATATTTTCAAGGCCTTTAAGAATCCTGGGATATCATTTTGCTATGGCCTGGCATTAGTTTAGAGAATCTATCTATCTCTTCTTGGAATTCAATTCCTCCTTAGCTGTATTAGTATTGCCCTTTCCTTTTCCCTGATAGGGAAGTCAGGATCAAAATGGAATCGAACTGCTGTCCTTTTTTCTGTCATCTGTCTCAAGCAGTGCTGATTATCATTTCTGAATTCTCCATCAGCAACAGCAAAATCACCCCAGAAACCACTCTTTCATCATCTGTAGCATTTTGGATATGACTCGTCGCATTCCAATTTTGTACCTTTTGACACACTTCTGAAGGTTTCTTGTAACTCCCATTTGTCCCAGATCATACTTGTCTCTCTTTTGTATGAGCCCTCATAAGAAACGAGGAAACACATAGCTATCCACATTATATCTCTTAAACTCTTCTTCATGTGCTATTCTCTTTATTGTCGGGCAGTCCATTTTCATATTTTCAGAATAGGGATTTTGAAAGCCTCTTACATCTATTTGTCATTTAGAGTTTCTGACCACTTGATCCTGCTTTTTTTCTCTCTCGACTTTTTGAAATCATTTCTTCAAAGACCAGGATACATTTCTATGTATGTCCAGAATTCAATTCCTAGTCTATTACAAATTCTAATTTTACATTTTGACTTTTTCTTAGGGTTTCCATCATTTCTACTTTACCAAGTTTATCTTTATTCATTAGAATCTTGATTTCTATCACTCCTTCATTCTGAAATACAGAACCTGTCAGAAGGCAATACAGAATTTATCAGAGGAATATGATGAACAGAAGATGTTCAAATAATTAGTGTCTCTCATGATATAACTATCTTGTTTCTGAACCAAGAAATTTCTATTTCTATTAAAAATATACCCTCTACATCTTTAGTTTGGTGAGCACTGATTATATGGCCATTAGTGTGTTATTCTTTCTCCTTCTGAACTCACTTTAAATATACTTCACCGCATTTCAACACTAGGTCTGTGTTTTCCCGGGCATGTGCATATTTTTCTTGAGGTAGCATGTTCTTCTGTCAGCTTGTTTTTGCTGAACATTGTAGAATATCTTATTGGCATGAGATCCAGTCAACCAAATTTCAATAATGACTATGTAATCATATTTACCACTGTTGTAAGGTTCAACTTTCTTAATAGGTTGGAGCCTATTAAGGTTCCAAATTCCTTAGTAGCCACTTATCTTTTCAGTTTTTGTGCATTTGTATATAGATATCTAAGACCATATATAATTTGTACCAGGGCCTTTTAGCTTTCATGTCATTTCATCTTATAATTTTGCACTAATCATATCATCCCTGGCATGAAACTCAATACAGCATGCACCTTCCTGCTGCTTGAATTTTTTTTCTCCTTTGGATTCTTAGGAAGGATGCCCTACATGCTCCCCTCCCTTTTTCTCCACATTTTCTCTTCATCAGACCTGGAAACATCCAGAGCATTTCTGAATCTAACTTGTAATGTTTTCTATTATTGCTCACTGCTTTCCCCTTCCATTTTTCTAGTGTATGACAGCTTTTCCTAATTTGGGATCAGTGTTTTTCATGATTATAGACATTAGTTGCTTGTTGTTGTTGACTTTTTTATTTCTTGGCAAAAGAAGTATGTTCCTCCTAACCTGTTTTGAAAGTTAAAAGGACTCAGCAAAAAAACCTGCAGTGTAATTCTCCCCCCCCCCCAAAAAAAACAGCCCACAACTTGTATCACAGTGAGGTTTGCAGGGTCAGACCCATTTTTTGTGTCTATCATAGATTCAGGTTGTCACTAAGATAAAATAAGAAAGTTATTGCCTTGCAGCTCCTCTGTTCCCTTACCTGAGTTATAAATAATGTTTGCCAAGTAAAAGCAAAAACATTGTCGCCCAAGGATGAATTCTTATCCTTCTCTGAGCTTTAAGATAAAACTTTTCAGAATTATGAAATAGAGTACAGGGCAGAGAAAGCAACCTTTTAAAATAAAGTTCAAATCAATAATAATTAACATTTCCTAGCCTCTATTTTCCTGCTAATGACTGAAGACAAGTACTAATTAGAGAAGCCTCAAGTGTCTGGGTTTCTAGATGAACCAGATGGTGCTGCATAAGAACTACGCCTAGTGCCGGGGAGGAGTCTGGGTTCTTAGCTACCTGTCCTACATCTTGATCTTGTCTGAGGACACTTATTAAATCTGCTCACTGCTTTGCACTGAGACTGTTTCTTTGTTCCTTATTTTCTGTCTTGCCTACTTCTGATTTCAGGAGGCACACTTCTGCCATGGTTAGTGAGTACTCTTGTGAGCTTTTATTTTTACTTTTTTCTTAACAAGCTCATTTTATTCCTCTTTTTTTTTTTTTTTTTCAGATTTCCTTTACCTCCCATGTTATCACCTGATTTCACTAGACTGTTTCCCCCACATTGATTCTTCCTCAGAATCACTCAAGACCACAGAAGGCTGCAGTCCCTTCAATAGCTGTTATTAAGATAGTTCTTCCAGTTTTTTTTAAACTCTTCACAGATTGTCTGAAAACATATGTTTCCTTCTTTTGGTTTGTACTTCAAATGTTTTCTTCCTTTGCTATTAGCTCTGCTAACCAACTCTGAGAAAGTTTTGATTTTTATATAGAAATTTTCAGTGCTGTTGAGTGTTGATACTGTTTGGACAAATGCTGCACATGTATTTTCTACAATAGGAAAATCATTTCTCTCAGGATGACAAAACATAGAACTGATGACATTTAACCAGATTCTTGCTTCCTTCTAAGTTCTTTTGTCAGGACACATTCTCTCACCCTATTTGTTGTCAAAATCATAATGTCATTGCCCTCAGTAAGGAAACTTTGTCTTAATTTGGTGTTTTTTGGCAAAACTTTCTTTATTGGAATCAAAAGACAATAGTGATTGGTTATCATCAGCATTTCTGTATTAAGAGAAGTATTACTATTTTTTTTTTCCTTTTCCATTACGTTTCTTGTCCTACTGAAGGGCAAAGGCAAGGAGACCAATTAGGAAGCTGCTGTAGTAATTCAAGCAAGAGAGATGAGGGCGTGGACTTTTGGAACAGCATCCAGCATGGAGAATAATTTGTATTATCTTTAAAAAGCATCGGAAAAAGAGGTTCCTTAATTTATTTTATAATGTTGTAAGTGCTTTTAGAGTTTAGAAACCACAGTTTTTCTTTGAGTCCCTGTTTTCTTTTTACATGTCCTTTTGGTATATGTCTGACTAATTAAGGAATTTATGACATCCTCCACTTAATATATTTTCTAGTTTGGGAAACTCCTTACTTAATGTCTGCTGCATCTTAAAAAAAATATGTAGGTTTTCCACCCTTTGATATAGAAGTAAAATGAAAGAAAAATAACTTGGACTGTTACCCAGAGATAATAATTATTAGCATTTCGGTGTATTTCCTTTCAGTCTTTTTTGTAGGTATAGAGACAGTTTTGCCAAAGAGCATATTAGTAAATATTTATTTGTACAAAATCTTGCATTTTATGAAACATTAAATTATGACATGTCATTATGTATTATGAAAGCAAAGTATTGATCTACCATGTGGATGTATCATATATATTTTACCATTATCCTATTGTGGACAACTTAGGTTGTTTCCAGCTCATTATTATTTTACCAAATGCTTTGGCCAATATTTTCATGAATAATAAGTCTTCATATCCTCAGGATATGAAGTCTTCATTATCCTCAGGATAATGAGTTCATGTATAAACAAGTTTTTAAAGTCCAGAACTTTTTTGAAGGCGTGAATTGAATAAGCATAAAAATATGAATAAACCCTACTGGCTAAAAGTTCCAACTACTGGAAGAAGTGTGGTAATAATGCCTAGCTGCTCTGCATTTCCTGTATCCACCTCCTCTTTACCTGGTAACCACCCTGTGGGGAATACCAAAGCATAGAGAAGTCTTGGTGGGGGAGATACAGATTACAGTGATGGGGAGTCCCCTTGCTTCCCCCTAACTCATTCTCAGATGAATGCACGTCTACAGCTCTGTTAACTATTTCAACGTCGATGTCAACATGTTTACTGACTCTTATTTGGAGTTTTTGTTTGATTTTGGTTAGGACTCTTCTAATTATCATTGAAGATAGCTTTTATCTACCGCATCCTCCCCCCCCCCCACCCCCCAGCTATTTGGGAACACTGCATAATAACTAAAATGACCTTTGTAATCCCTGGTATTCTTTCATTGGAGGAGGAATATGGTATGGGCATACAGGTTAAAATAGCATAAAAAGTGCCTCTTCACCTCAGAATTTCGGGAGGTAATTTCAGGTATTTGTTTAGGTGGCATGTTTAATATAATTCACCTTGCACAAGTTAGATTATTTAAGCAAATAATTCTTTGCTTTGGATATGGCATATACTAAACTGAGCATATATATGACATCTACTGAAGAGTCTTTAAGATAATATTTTTTCTTGACACCAAAAAGATAATTCTTTGACCCCAACAACATTGGCCGTAGTTTTTCTTGATCATTGTTATTCTGAGGTTCTTTTTATGTTGATATAAAAATTCTTTTTCGTCTTTTTTTTAATGAATTATAAAATAGACTAACTTGGAGTATTTCATACTGCTATGAAATGACCTTTTGCTCTGTGAATGACTTCAATTCTAATTACATTGAGTATTTCTAGTTATTAGTTAATATTTCCTTTTCAGATTTCCATATTGAAATTAATGATCTGTCTTTAAAATTATTTCAGCAGTTGCAATTCTATCATGATTCTAGGAAGCTAATAACAGAAATAATTAAAAACTGTTACAAATAGCATTTGTATCTATATTTAAAAAGCTCTTCAATTGACCAAGCAGATGTTGTTACAGATTTTTGTCTTTGATATGATAAATCTCCCATTAAATTTGAAAATCAGGGTTTAAGGGATGTGCTTTCAAGTTTTGAGCTGCAATTTGTGAAAGTTCAAGCAGCTGTACTGAGAAAACATTTGACAAATCTGAAACTGAGACTCTTTTAGGCAAAGACTAAGTTCTGGAGCTTTATGTTCTGTATTTTATTTTCAGACGCATGTATTTGAATTTCTTTTTTGTGGGTCTAGAAGTGTCTGTGATTAGTGTACTTTATCTCTCTTTGATATATATATGTGTGTGTGTATTATATTATTTTTTTAAAGATCCATTTATTTATTAGAGAGAGAGAATACATGTGTGTGCACACACGCACTTTGGGAGAGGGGTGGGGAAAGAGGAGAGAGAGAATCCCAAGTACACTCCCTGCCTGAGTGTGCAGCCTGATGCCAGCTGATCTCACAACCTCAAGATCATGACTTGAGCAGAAATCAAGAGTTCGATGATCGACCAATGGAGCCACCCAGGCATCCTTATATATATATTTTACATTTTATACACAATCTTAAGTTGGAAGTAATGATGCATATACTTCATTTTTTTTAATAAAAATGTTCATTTTAAGCTCTCACTAAATTTTTTTTCTTTTTACCTAGGTTGAAGAAATTGTGGATATTGGATCATTTGCCCCAGAAGACATCCATATTCCGAAGATTTATGTACATCGCCTTATAAAGGGAGAAAAATATGAGAAGAGGATTGAGGTAATTGATTTAGCTTAGTATATATGAATCTGATTATCAGAGAGAGGTGCCACTGGGGCCATTCGAGATGATAGGGAATTAGAGCTGAATGGAAAGTCTTGCTTTGGATTGTAGTAGGAGCTTCTCGTGTGTCCATCCTAAGAGGACATGATTGTCTATGTTATTGTCCAGCTCAACAGTGACTTGTGTTTACAAAGTGTATATCACGAAGTTATGGTATTCTCTAGGCTGTCTTCTAGTCTTCTGTAACTCTCTTAGTTTACAATGCATAGTTTTGACTGACTGCCCTAGCATTGAGGTTTTAGCCTGGCTGCACTTAGTGTTTGATTATCCTGAAATACCTGTCTTGAAGATGCTTTGCACTTCATAAAGTCCAGAACATCATTCCCATTAGCATCAGGCACTGGGTAGCTGGTGGATATGAGATTATGTCAGTAATCTCCAGGAGCAGTGGAGGTATTCTTAGGCTACTGAGGGCATGAAGAATGCTCAGCTGGGCCAGAATTGATATCAAGATTCACAACTGTCTAAAGTATAGCAACAGAATAGATATCCAGTAGGAGATATTGGGCAATCAGAGATACCTTCTGCCATGTTTCAAAGACATCTTGCAATTTAATACTAATGTCAGGGGTCTCAGGAGAGAAGATGTGGGACATTTGCAAATAGGAACCAGAGTCTATGTCAAGGAGATTTAGTAATGGAAGTAGTTTCCTGGCTAGTTTCTGGATATTTTTATGATTCCTGTGATGCTCTTGTAGCAAAACCAGTCCAGACTCTGCAGGTGGAAATATGCAATTGCCAGTAGCAACACCTCATAAAAAACATTCTGACAACCCTGCAAAAACAGAGTCCCAAGGTCTGTTCCTTTTCTTTGTTCTGGTTCAATCTTTGAGCACCTGAGAATTCAGTTTCAGAAGTCTTAAGAGTGATAGTAGTAGCAGTCAATGTGACAGTAACAGGAATTATTTGCTTCAAGAAACAGAACAAGTATATCTTCTTCTTCAAACAAATCTGACCTCTTTCACTTTCTAAAACATTTCTGTCATCAAATACCACCCATGTTATTCTTTTAAAAAAAAACCTCTCTGTTCTATTGTAGATTTACCTCATAGTAGTAATGGGAGAGACTTAAATTTTTTTCCAGTAAAATTTTATATTTCAGCAGTGATAAAATACAAGGTATAACTCAACTATGAGTAATCTATTTCTGTCTATTTTAAAGCGTTTATCAGTCCGGAAAGAGGAAGATGTAAAAACCAAATCCGGTAAACCTGGAGATAATGTAAGGGAACGTATCATCAAGCGGGCAGCTCTTGAATTTGAGGACGGCATGTATGGTATCCTTTACCTATTCTGGGGCTGGACGGAGACATAGCCCTCACTTTTTCTATATTCATCAGCCTACTGGGCCTCCTGCTTAGTGATTCTTCTTGCTAGTCCACTGTAACTTTTAAAGCAGTGGCTCAATTTTTACAAAATGTGGCATATAGCCTAAAGATATCAAGATCTATGAAATTGGAATTATAATGTTTGCCTTCTTGAAACAAAAGGGCAATCAAAATTTGCTTAGCTATTTTCTAATATACAATGGATTTCAGTACAATTTGGCATTTTGCTAAAGGTTATTGGGAAAAGAGATTACCCAAGATGAGAGTTTCAAATCTCAGAAGTACTAGTTACAACAGTGCTATTTACTTTCTCTGTGTTCTGACATTTGCATACTCATTGAAACATAAGATCCAACTTCTTAACAACCCTGGTTTCCTTTGACAAAGATCCCAGGAGTGTACCTTTTTATGTCTAATGCTTTGTAAGAGTATTCAAGGAATGATTCAAATTCTGCTTTAGATACTTTGTCAAAAAAAATAAAAGAGGTAGGTTGAGATAATTTAGTACAGTTATTTGGTTTTTGACTGTGTTTAACAGTGAGTCTCTTGGCCATTTTGCTCATTTTCAATATGTCAAACATTGAACTATACAATAACAAATATTGCATGTAAATACAAATAGTGTTTGATAAAATAAATATTTGTTGAGTGGTAAATACACTAAAGCCATAGTTAAAGGCCTAAAGGAGGAGCTAAAAATAGGACAAAAGTGTCTACGTTCTATGAGCTTCCCCCACCCATGAATATCATCATTCAGACTGATCCTGACTGGGGAAACTCTTTTTCTACTTTATTTTTACCTCTACTGTTTTATCTTCCTTTGTTTCCCAGTTTATACCTTGTGTTATGGTGAGAATTCACATGGGAGAGGGGAATATAATAGCACTTCCTCTTTAGCTCCTGTGTCTGCAAGATAAAACGTCAACCAAGTTAACTTAGCCATGAAAGCTGGCCCTGGGTTTTCTTCTGACCCCTAGTCAGTTGTTTTCCCAGTAACATTTAAACACTGACTATATGATAACACTGATTTTAGGTAACAATGGCTTCTACATGTTCTTTATTCACTGTTCTTGTACAGCATATGAAAAATACTTGCTAGTTGATATAAATGGTCTTTTCATACCACCCACTTTTTTTTTCAATCCAGAGTACACAGACTTCTTTATGCCTGATATTTGACCCACTAAAAAGCATTAACAAACTGGAAAAATTATAGAATATGATGAAAGAATTCAGGCAGTGTCTTGGTTAATTGAATCTTCCTGCCAGCCTTCATTGTCTCTAATATTGCAGCATATACAAACTTTATTTTTTCTGGCTCTGATGCATAAAGATCTCACTGTTACTGAAATCTCATCAGAGCGCCATCATTCTTTGCACTAGTTCTGGTGAGTACTGCAGTGTGAGGTGGTGGTGGACAGCATGAACAGCAGTTCCAGGCAATGTGAGTATCTCTGATCTGGTTAGCCTGCTTGTGTTGAGAGGCAAGATTAAATCTACACCATTCAGACAAATTAGGACCCAATCACTTTAGGAAGAAGAATCAAATTCTCAGTTAGCTCTTTGATGACTTAGCTCAGCTACTTTTTATATGGTCTCAGTTATATTCACTGAAACTTGGACACCTCCTCCTCCTTCTTTATATCTTAGAGAAGATTCAGTTTCCAATGAATGTTATCTCAGTGACCCAAAGGAATCATTACGGCTTTAGACAGACATTTTGGTATTGTCAGAAACTTTCTTTTTAATTTAAAAATGACAGCCATTTTTGAGAATATTAAATCATTGTCATTTTTAGTTGGGAGTTTTGAATAGTGAAAATTACTTTTAAACAAAGGTCAAGCCATGTTTAATAATATGTCAGGCATAATAAGTCATAATACACCAGTTCAAATTTGCTAAGCACATTAATGAAAATAAAATATGTCTTACAATAAAAATGACCTCTGAAGCTACTACTTTGATATCTTTATAGGAAAGCATATTAATGTTATTGGAATTAGGATTTTCTTTTTAAAAAAGATTACAAAATAGCACCTAGAAGGTGATGGGAGAATGTATTCCATGATTACATTCAGAACAAGTGCCTTTAAAGTTCAGATTTATACATGTGGCAGATTTATGGCATAATCTCTCTACCTTTTATTCGGTGGACCTTAACATCTTTTTTCCCCAGCTAATTTGGGCATAGGGATCCCGCTTCTAGCCAGCAACTATATCAGCCCAAATATCACAGTTCATCTGCAAAGTGAAAATGGAATCCTGGGTTTGGTAAGGCAGAAATTAATGTTTTATTTATCCATTCTTGATGGAAAAATGAGATAGTCCATATAGTAAAATCTTCTGAGAGTAGTTAGCTTAAAGTTCTCAGCATTATTTTTAAGGTGTCTGACCCCTTCTGGCTGTTCCTCCTGGGTCAGTTTGTCGGTGTGTTCCTGCTTCAGAGAGCCCTCACAGTGTCCTGTTTACATAACTTTCTTTTGTGTGATTGGACAAAATAATGAAGGTTATCATTCATACAGAATTTATTAAGAATTCTGTAGTAAGCAATGACCGATAAAACTCTGAATGAGAAACTGAAAAGTAAGGTTTTTGCTTGAGGAAATGAGAAATTTTTTGACAGTTGATTAATTCAAAAAGTTCTTACCTGATTATTTTGAGGCCATGTTGTTAAAAAGGGAAATTTATTTTCTCTTCCTCAAGATTAACCCTGCAAATGAGTTCAACATTCTTATAGAATTTGGACATACTTTTAATTCAGTCCATAATAATAAGAAATACTTTTGCTTCCTGGATGACATTTTTTATGTAATATTAAGTATTGGCAGACATTATTTATAGTTTGGCCTATTTATAAGATTTCTAATCTTCTGTTCTCAGTAGATCTTAATTATTATTGTATTAAAAATTGTATATAGGGAAAGTGTGTATCTAGTCTTTAAAACATAAATAATGAGGGGCATCCGGGTGGCTCAGTGGTTGAGCATCTGCCTTCAGCTCAGGTTGTGATCTCGGGGTCCTGGGATGGAGTTCCACATAGGGCACCCTGCAGGGAACCTACTTCTCCCTCTGCCTGTGTCTCTGCCTCTGTGTCTCTCATGAATAAATAAATAAAATCTTTTAAAAAATAAAACATGAATAGTGATCATTAACATATAGTTAATACTGATTGAGGCAATAATCATGACCATCCTTAAAAGCATAGAACTGATATAAGTCTGGATAAAAGATTCATATTGAAGTCGAAGACTCACATATCTTTAAAATGTGATTATTTATAGAGACTGGTTCTCTCATTTTCAAGACAAGGGAAATGAGTTGATATGTATTATCCATGGTCGGTGTTTAAAGGGAAAATTTACGTAGTTCTAAAACATTAGTTGCTACTTCAGTTTATTTAAATGATAGTGTTTAGTCTCCCTCTCTTTTTCTTTTTTTTAAAGATTTTCTTTATTTGAGATAGAGCTAGCAAGAGAGAGGCAGAAAGAGGAAGAGAGAGCATGAGTGGGGAGAGATTATTTTGAGGCTGAGGGAGAAGGAGAAGCAGGTTCTCTACTGAGCAGGGAGCCTGACTTGGAACTTGAGCCCAGGACCCTGGGATCATGACCTGAACCAAAGGCAGATACTTAACCAACTGAACCACCCAGGTACCCCCACGGTCTTTCTTTTAAAAGTATGTTAGAATTTCCCAGCTCAGATTTCCTCACTCTTGGTTCTGTCTTATGCCTTCCCCCTGCCTTTTTCCATTTCCTCCTGTTTCATTTACTGTATCTTATGTTGTTATGAAACTACTCACCCCATTCAAGTAATGTAGATGCCTTATAAAAATACATACAAAATTAAAAAGCAAAACTGAGAGTAACCAAGCAAAGGGAAAATATGGGCATCAAAACTTAGGTGTTGTGAGAGATAAGGTCCAAATTAGAACTTTTAGATACTGCATACCTAAAGGATGAAATTTTGCCTCTCTAGGTCCTTCTAGTCAAATAAGGCAGACATTTTTTATTATAGTCACTGATACTACCAGGAAGATTTATGAGTAACGTTGACTGCATAGTAGGTACTAAATAATTACTTTTTGTTTTACTGACCTATATTTCTAATAGCTCAAATTTTCTTTCAAACTTTGGTTATTTTTAGGACATAATTTTTATTTATCATAGTTATTAGTATAGGAAAGACTAATCAATATGAGAAATAGCCATGAAAATACTGGAATTATTTTTAAAAGGTTCACTTCAAGTCTTTTGATAGGAATTTCCTACCGTTTTTAGAGAAGTTATTTATGCTACGATTTTAGTGTATAATTCAGTGAGAAGCTTCTTTTACTAATTCAGTGTGTGCTTTCCCAGGGTCCGTATCCACTACAAAATGAAGTTGATGCAGATCTAATCAATGCAGGTAAACTCCTTCATCACATGTTTTTCTAGTGTTTTCCTTTGCTGTTAATTTAGTTCTTTGCCGAATAAGAGAAAGGAGTTGGACTTGATTCTTTGTCTTTTTCCCGGAGCGTGCTCCATTGTGTTTTTCACTGAGGCGGGAAGAGAAGCCTTCCTAGTCTCTTCTTTGCCTGGTTTGCTCATAAGAGATCATCTTTTAGTTAGAGAAGACTAGGATAGGGGAGAAATTGCAGGTGGAGCTACGTATAATGGCACCCAGGCTGAAAAATGTCTGCCTTTTTGTGATGAGGAGGATGACAAGTGGATCCAGAGGCCAAAGAAAAGATCTGTCACACTGGGATTTTTATTCTGAGCAATACTTCATCATCATTGAAGGAGAGCATCCTTCAAAGGTTCAAGGATATTTAAGGATTTATTCTGCCACTAAGTACAACCCAGTGATGTGAACAATAGTTTTTTTTTTTTTTTTTTTGAACTGGCACTCTAGTCTCTCTTCTTAACTTGCACATTTATATGCTTCGCCTTTTATTTGACTATGACATAGAGTTGCATGTAGTAAGAGCAGCCCAGAGGGGGAAAAAAACCAGGCCAGATCCTTTGGCCATCATTGCTGCCCATACTTGAGGCAACACTGCCACCTTGTTGGGGCTGAAGATTATCTTAGATTGGGGCTCCTCATAAGAAGTGAATTCTTATATTCCAGCATGATTTTCTTTACCTTTTTACTCTTCCTCATTCTACCCCCACAAAAGTATTACTCTTCACATTCAAAAGTAGTACATGTAAATCTCAGAAGAGAAGCAATATTAGCTGAACATAAAGGCCAGATGCCATGTGGAATTGATGTTTGATACTTAGAATTTTTGGAAGTAAAACCGCTTCTGGTTGAATAGTTGAATTAGCTAACATGACTCAACCCTGAAAGGCCCACTGTGATAAAGCAATGACATTTAACTAAGGCTGTAATTTAATTGTACTGTACCCTTTAGCAATAGCTCATTGATCTGTGAAAATATTTGCTGCTTGGTTTAATTAATTTATGATGTTAGTGAGTTATTTGCAAAATGAATAACTTCATTTTCCAAATTTTCGGCCTGAGTTCATAAAACCCACTTTCCTTAGAAAAGTAGTTAATCTTTTCAATGATTATTGGACAGTAGGCATTTTTGATTCCACGAGCTTAAAAGTAGCTCAATCCTACTGAAGCCACTAGTTTAATATTTTAACTCCCCAAATACCATGTGTAACCTTAGACTGCCTTGTTAAACAATAATTCATTGCTTTTTGGGAAGCTAAGCTACAAATCCATTTACTAATATTTTAACTCTTTGGTCAAAGTTCTGTTCAGGATTTATGTTGCTTTGGATTTTGGAGAACTGCCTAAATTAGGGAGGAAATACTTTGAGTGAAAGAACCCAGAATACATATTGGTAGTCTCCTCAACTCCCCAAATTTGTAAGTTACCTGGAAGATTAGCCCCTTGTTTGTGTTAATTTAAAAAGATTTCTATAGAAATCTCTTGGAATGAATACAAAAAGTTCTATTTCTAGCTATAATCAGTGTTTTAAAATAACTATTTCTAGGTATCCCTTCTAAATAATAATCTCATAGGTTATGTAGAAATAAATTATCACCGTATGGCACTATTTGGTTTGGAGCATACTTTTTCATACTTATTATACCATTTGAGCCTCAAGTGAAAACTTATACAGATTGGGAAACTGAGGCCCAAAATAATAATATGCTATATACCCAAGATCCCATTGCTAGAGACTGGACTCACACACAGTATCCTGGCCTTTTCCTCTACACATTGAGTTATACCCATTGCTGACCTAAGTTTTACAAAGGTGCAGAAGGCAGTGCTTAACAGCAGCTTTTCAGAGGTCCTGTTAGGATTTGCAGTATTCCGATGCAATTGTGAAATTTCCACTGAGTCTCACATTTTAGCTTTCATACTAATGTACATTTTGCATTCTTCTCCATTTCTTAATTGTCTTTTACTATACCAATGGTGTTTAAAATGACTTACCTTTAATTGAAACTGCTTTAGAAAGAATGGCCACATTAATCTCATGAATAACCTTATAAATATCCCTGGCCCCTGCCATGTGCCTCTAAGGGCAGTGGTTCTCAGTGAGTAAGTGGGGGTGATTTTACTCCCCTGGGGATATTTGACAATGTCTGGAGACATTTTTGATTGCGAGTGTTATTGTCAAGTAGCAGGTAGAGGTCAGGGATGCTGTTAAGTTATCCTACAATAACTGGAACAGCCCCGCCTCACAGAGTTCTTCAGCTCCAAATGTCAGTAGTGCCTTCTCTAGAGGCCCTTGTGCCACAACTGAAGAATCATGGACCTGCAGACTAAGGTACAAACAGTATAGCATTCAAGATCTACCTGATAGTCACACCTGCCCTCTCCAGCTTCATCTTCCATTACACCCGCAAGGATTTCTGTATCCACCCATCCTGGACTACTGGTTCTGTTCTGATTATGACTCATGCTTTCCTTCTTCCATGCTTTTGCTCTTCCTCTGCCTGTCACCAGATTTTTTTTTCTGTCCCCTTCTTTTTTCATCCCCATCTCCTTGACAGTAATTTCCTATCAAAATGTGTTATTCCTGTTCTTCCAGTTCCAGTTCATTTGTCCTCTCCAGATCCTTCTGTGGTTCAGAAATGCCCCTCCTTTGAACCTGTAACGCATCTAGTGTCTCACATTTTGCTTCGTAATTATTCATGTGTATTTATATCTAGCTGAATAGTATATTCCTTTTACTTTAGGGCATTGGTTCTTAAAGTGTGGTCCCCAGACCTTCAGCCTCAGCATCAGTATCACCAGGGACTTATTAGAAATAGAGATTCTTAGGCCCCATCACAAGCCTATTGAATTACAAACTCTGGCAATTCAACTCAGAGATCTGTTCTCCATGAATTCTCATAGATGTTAAAGTTTGAGAAGTTTTGGGTTAGGTCATCTGTGTTTGGTTTGTAACACTGTTCAAGGCACATAGGAAATATTTATTTAATATTGAGTGAATGACACATGCTAAATCATGAGCCAAAGGACTCCATAAGTATGAAATTAAATAGCTGTTTTTGCCAAAATATTGTGAAAGTATTTAGACATATACAGAGAAAAACTGGAGGAAACAAAAATCAATCAGGAATAGTCAAATAAGAAAGTTCTTTTTCTTTAAAATATTGATTGTATGTTGATTATAGTTATTTCTTAACAAATTTGAACATTGTAATTGAAAAACATGGGTTCAACTTTAGGATATCTATTTTTATTTAGATATTGTATATATAAAAATACTGACAACTAACTTGGCTTCCAGAGAATGTAATTTATAACATGCCAGAATGTATTAGCAGGTGCCTGACAACTGTTTTTTATGAGAGTTGTTTTCTGTGCTCTTAAATAAAACTATGCTCCATAAATCACATGGGGAGAGTCAAACCTCTCTCACTGATCTCCAAGTTTCCTGTGAGTGGCAAATAATGCCTTCTATGTACGGTCAGCTGGCAGAGATTGCCCTTTGGAAGTCATTGTGATTTAGCACTTGGAGAACAAAGAATTGAGATTTTTATGTTTCTCTGCCTTTTTTTTTTTTTTGTCCTACACATTCTTGCTCCTTGTTTATCTACCTCACAGGACCAGTAAGGAACAAAATTTGCTGGATAAGGAAGTTGTGTTAGGATCAAGTTTAGTTGTGTTATGCCTGTCCTGAAACCTCCAGCTCCCAGGCTGGGTGTATAACTCTGCCATATAAACCAGTTGTTGGATCCTGTAGTATTTATCCCTAGAGGGGCGATGGCATTGTCTCTTTTATAAGTAGGTTTGAAGTGATGAATAATAAAAATGACAGTAATAAAAGCTTATGTTTATGGAGTCCTTTCTTTGTGCCAGGTGCTATGCCTGCATTATTTCATTTAATCCTCCAAATCTTATGTGCTTCTTAAAAGCCCCTACTGACCACAGCAGAAAGTATTTTCCAAACCTTTCATCTTTATAGTACTTTGAAAGATGTGAAAATGTTTCCCCTATTTAGAATCAAACCCCTTTGGGGAATAAATATTTCAGCATGATATATAAATAGCCTCTTTCTCTCTACTTGTGCTCAGATGGAGAGGGATATTGATAGAATTTAGCTTTCAGGCAAGGCTTGAGAAGCGGAGCGAACAGCTGTGTTGCACACCTGGGCATGCATGGTCTGACCACTCTGGTCCTGTTGTATCTGGGAGCTTTTCTCTCTTCCAAACCTGGAATCATAACTCTTCTTCCCCTTCTTTTTGACTGCTTTGTTACACTGGGGTAACGCATGGAGTGTTCTCATACAATTGACTTCTATTTGCCAAAGTAGCATGTGAGCATTTTTCTAGTTAAGATCAGAAGCTTCCTTCTAGGCAGTGTACACACAGAAAATGGATCACAAAAAGAAAGCAGCTGAAATATATGTCAGGTGATATGATTGGTTGTTTGGGGACTGGATGACCCTGAAGATCCTGTCCAGCTCCGAACTTTCATTCTGAACTATAAGTTTTGGAAGAGGTCTTCCCAAGAGGACCTCTTGGAAGTTACCATTAAATATGTGAGGCAGTATTAGGGTGCTATTCCCTGATCTCATCAAAGTCCTATGATTTTATGAGAAACTTACAGGAGCAAGAAAGGAAACATAAGGCAGAGAGAGAGAGAAAAAGAAGAGATTCAGGCCTAATGATATTAAGGAAATAAGGGGCACCTCACTTTCTAGATTATTTCTTGATTTCTAAGAAATATCTGAGGAGCAGATATTTGTGTCCTTCCCTTCAGAGTTGGGTTTCTTCATGCTTTTTCCACAATCTCTTTGCTCCAGTGACTTATAGCAGCACTCGATCCTGACAGGTGCATCCCAGGGACTCCTTTTCCCTCACTCTCATCAGCATTTAGCAGGGAATTGTGGAGGGAGTGGGGCTGGGGGCAGGTAGGAATGTTTAGAAGCAACAGGGGGTGCTTTATCTGTAGAGAATTTCAGAAACAATAATAAAATTAAAGTTGGTTTGCTTTCTGTTATCACCATGCAGGGGCAAATCTGAACATTGCCACTGACGAAGTACTCCTCTTCATAGGGCAGCAGTGCCCACTGTGTCCCCCGTGCCCCCATTGACACTGTGGTTTGGTTAAAGAGGCCTTAGTTCTTTAGGAAACAGAGAAGGTAGAGACCTCTCTCTGCATGATTTCTACTCTTAGAAATCTAATAGCTTTTTCTTTCCTTTGTTTCCTTTCTTATGTATGTGTATTTAGGCAAGGAAACAGTTACTGTTCTTCCAGGAGCCTCTTACTTCTCCAGCGATGAATCATTTGCGATGATTAGAGGGTATGTGACAACGGAGCCCCTCGTGTTCCACATGGTATGGAATGGACTGAGTCATCCCCTGAACGTGTTAGCAAGGCTCCAAAACGTAACCACATCTCCCAGCCAGAAAATGGTCATAGCTCATTCAGCTGCACCAAGATGTGAAATTATTCACATTGAATGTTGGGAATTGGAACATTGAGCTCACAGTTATTAAAAGAACCCCCCAAATGGAATCTATATCTATGTGCTGAGAATACCAAAGTCAACATTTTTAAAGTTCTTTCTGAGGATCCCAACATTTCCTACAAAATTGTGTTTTCATTTTCTAGCTAGCGTTTCCCTTCAAATCAAGCCACATTCCCCTCACGGAGGGAAACAAACGCACTGTGTACACCTGTTTTTAATTTGGTTTTGGAGACTATTTAGGCTATAATTTTTTTTAAAGAACTCTTAATGGTTATTTCTCTATATCAGCTTGAGCTGATTGATTTGGAAATAGGTGTTGGTGGGAGAAAGCAAATTTATTTTGGAGGGTATAGAATTATTTTAATTGCTGGCAATTTCAAGCAAATGGGACATAAAGCTTGTGAAGTTTGCTTTATATTTCCTTTTTCTCTCTCAGGGGGCATGTCAATCTAACAATGCTCGGAGCAATGCAAGTTTCCAGATATGGTGACCTCGCTAACTGGATGATACCTGTAAGTGGACATTTTTCTTTTGAGTTGTGCCTGGGTTGCCATAATTATTTTTTAAGAAAAATCTTGTTGCATTGCTGTGCTATATTGTTCTACAATATAATGTAGAAATAAGGACATATTTTAATAATGACATTTAATATTTTAGTCAAATTTTGGTAAAGCAGCTACTGAGAACTATTTAACTTTGCTTATTTACTGTCTAGTTGCGACTAAAAAGGTAAGATCAGGGCCAAAACCTAATTTTCCATGAGGAACAGAGAACTGGGGAAGATTAAGAATAAGTGGGTTAATTCTGATAAAAATAAGAAATACCAATATTTGTTATAGCTAAATTTTTATAATTAGAAAGAACAATTAACAAGTTCATTAATTTTATGTTAATTCTATATTTTCTTATGGTGATTAAAAACCTCTCTTGATCGGTCGATCATAAATAATCATTCACATTGTCTTACCTCATAAGTAATCAATCACATTGTCTCCTGTAATGGAATACAAATCTTATGGTGTTTAAACATGCTTGTGAAATGCAAACAATTTTCATTTACTAACAGCCTAAATCAAGGAAAAACCACTTAGAATCAGCTTTGGAAGAAGGACTATAATCAGTAGACTTAATTTATGAGTGTGTTTTGTTATGTTCCAGGTTGTTGCTTTGTGATATGTGTATGGCAACAAGATATAATTCATGTCTGTGATTATGAGCTCATTTTGGTTGGTAACTCAAGTTATACTTTGTGTGTACTTAAGGATTTGTGTGGTTTTTCTGTATTGTCAGCCAAAAGGAATTTGTTTAAATAACTGATACTTGTGTTCTATGATTTGAGAGTTTTTCTGAAATCTTATATTTTTTCTCTAGTAATTTCTTGGGGAAGGTAGATTAATATACTTGATGACAGTGTTAGATTGTGTTTAGCTCTTTTGATCTAATATACCATTAAATATTATTTTAAAGTTTGAATAATGATTAAAGTCCTAGTTCTCAAACTTCATTGCATATTAGAATCACTTGACAGTTTTAAAAAATATTATGATCCCAGAGTTTCCAATTTAACTAATAAGGGATGTAGCCTAGGCACTGGGCATTTTAAAAGCAACCTTGGTGATTATATAGCCAAGTTTGAGAACCAGAATATTAAAGAATAATCATAAGTCACATTTAAAACTTAAGGAAAAGGGGCACCTGGCTGTCTTAGTTGGTAGAGCATGCTACTCTTGATCTTGGGGTTGTGAGTTCAAGCCCCACACTGGGAATAAAGTTTACTTAAAATAATAAAGTGTAAGGGAGAAATATGATTGAACCATTAAAATAATAAGAACCTTAGTAAATTATGGAATATATTGTTATTTTTGTTTAAAAATATTCATCATTCTAAATCAGCCATCAAGAGTTGACATCAGGGAAAATCTCCTGAATGTTGTACAGTGAATCAGATTGACAGTTTATGGGAATACTTATTTGTGTAGATAATGAGAATATATTTTTATTTTTAAAATCTAAAAAAAGGCCATATGGCGTAGTAGAAGGAGTGTAAAAATGTAAGCCCTGCATTCTAGCCCTGACTCTATGCAGTAACCAAGGTGTGATCTTGAACATGTCACTTAAATTCTTCATGTTAAACCATCCTTATCTATAAAATGAGGAATTGAGACTAGATGATTTCAGGTGTCCTGTCTGGCTCTCATAGCCTAGTGATGAAGAGCAAGGGCCCTGTAATGAGACAGATGTGGGTTGAAACCCAATTTTTGTCACTCACTAGCAGTGTAACTGAGGCATTGCCTGCTTTTCTTCATCTGTAAAATGGGAATGATAGAATACTACCTACTTTATAAGATTACATAAAGAAGTAAATGATACAACGTATATGAAGTACTTAACACTTTGTATATGATGTATAGGGGTTGATGCATACTTCAAACTAAATAAATGGCTTGTTATTATTTAAGAAGGAGAAGTTGGGGGTACCTGGCAGAAAGGGAATAGAATTAGTTACTATGAACAGAAACAATAGAGATTTAAATATGCCTATTTCTCTGGACTGTTAACAAGTTTTGAAATCAATTTGCACAGTGGTCATGAGTATGGAGCAGAATAATGTTCAACAATGTTCAACACATTTTGCCTTCAGGGAACATGGGCATCTTTAAAAAGTCAGTGTATGTTTTGTTTATATTATAGTTTAGCACATGGGGAGGCTAGAAGCACTCAGAGTATGCATTCTGTAGTTGCCCTATGAAGGAAAGATTTTTCAGTATATATCACATTTTTACATATCCTGTGAGTGATTAAAATATCAGTGTTTGTTACTTTATACTCTTCTTAATACTCTAAGAACTTATGCATTTCCAAATGACTGGACCTAATAGGGCAGTGATGGAGAACTCTGGAGGTCTAAAGGAACAAAAACGAAGCATGAATTGTATTCTTGTGTCTGTTTCCACTCTTCTTGGTAGTGGAAGTTGATAATGTCATTTCTTTTCTTTTCTTTTTTCTTTTCTTTTCTTTTCTTTTCTTTTCTTTTCTTCTTTTCTTTCCTTTTTTCTTCTTTCTTTCTTTCTTTCTTTCTTTCTTTCTTTCTTTCTTCCTTCCTTCCTTCCTTCCTTCCTTCCTTCCTTCCTTCCTTCCTTCTTTCTTTTTCTTTCTTTCTTTCTTTCTTTCTTTCTTTCTTTCTTTCTTTCTTTCTTTCTTTCTCTTTCTTTCTTTCTTTCTTTCTTTCTTTCTTTCTTTCTTTCTTTCTTTCTTTCTTTCTTTCTTTCTTTCTTTCGAGAGAATGTGAGCAGAGGGCAGGGGTGGGCACAGAGGGAGGGGGAGAGAGAGAGTCTTTTACAGGCTCCTGCCTACCTAGCTCAGAAACCAACATGGGGCTCGATCTCACAAATCTAAGCTCATGACCTGTGCCAAAACCAAAAGTTGGTTGCTTAACCAAGTAAGCCACTCAGGCACCCTGGTAGTATCATTTCTGATGAGATTTTCTTTTGTTCCTTTAGTAACTGATAATCACTTTTGGATTCTTCATATGTGATGCATAATGTTTATTTTGACTCTTTTGAATGCAGAATAGCTTAAGAGTCCAGACCATGAGCTTCAGTTTGTAATAAATTTGATTTGAATTTCAGTTCTCTCCCTAACAAATCATACAATCCAGAGTACGTTTTTGTTAGGATTAATTGAAAAGAAAATGAAAGTGGCCACTAAAAGCACTGCATAGATATAGTGGCTATTATTTTTTTCTTCTTCAGTGCTCTATTGCTTAACGTTAAAGAGAATATTTGCCCTAAAGTACACTGGCATAAGCAAGACTGTGTTTTATGGAAGCTAGTACAGACTGCTTATCCTGAGTTCATATTCAAGTACCAAAAATTAAACCCTTTGAGGATGCATTTCTTGCTCTTATTGGTTATGGGTAGGATATAGCCTCTCCTCTTTAAAGTTTCAGTGAGCAGTCTATTTCTATTTGTCCCAAAGATTTATGTTGATTATTAAAATGTAGATATATTTTTATTGCAAGATCTGGCAGTTAAGAAGCTGAAAAGTTCGGCTTTATTATATCATTTTTCATTTACTTTTATCTTTTTGCTGAGTTGAATAATCTTTCAATGGTTGTAAAGCCTTGAGTTTCTCTGCATCATGGCATCTCCATCAATCATCACAATGTCAGATTACAATAAACATTAAGCTTTTAAGGCAGGTGAATGGTATGGATACTATTTGTCTTATCCTTTAATAGCTTCTTTGTATGCAGTGTTAGTCTCCTATACACAGATTTTTTAAAATTCTGCCCTGAGCATCTGAAGAGAGAAAATGTGACAAAATAGTAGTTGGCTCCTTCAAGTTCTCTGATTATCGTGATGATGGTAAAACCCCAGGCAAGCTACAAAAATGTGGACAGATGTGTAGCCCATTGAATCTGCATTCAGAACTGTTCTGGTTTTCCTAATGCCTATTTTTGGAAAACAGCTGCCATAGATTATTGACTTGTGAAGGGAAGCAGATGTGCATGAACAGCAATGGAAGCTGGTTATTGAAAGCATGCAACTGTGGCCTGCTGGACAGGGCTGCTATATGGGAGTGACACAATAGCCAAGGGCTTGCTCTTTTTGTGTGGGGAGAATTGAAACGAGGGAGTCTTAAGGCAAAGGAAGACAGGATGTATTGTGTTTGTTTTTCCCTCACATTTTAAAAATTTCTTTGTGCCTTTTAAAAGAAGAAGTACAAATTGATGTACTCATGTATGCTACATGTATGAGTGCATAATATTGGTTTGGTATTCTAGTTGTGTCTTTTTAAAATAAAGCTAACTCTCTAGTCTTCTGTTTGTACACTAAGGAGGTTTGTGTTCAAGATTTAAATGATGTTAATGATATCTCAGTAAAGCTGGGAAAAATTTAAAAATTAAAAGATTTAATCTAGTGGTTTAATTGCATCAACTATAGTCTAAATATTAAATCCATAGATGATATAAATATAGAAATATAAAGATTAAACTATAGATAAAGATAAAAACCTACAGATATAGAGATAGATTTAACATATTTGTCTTGTTCTGTAAACCATAGGTAAGGAAAATGGTGGAGAAAATATGTATATATGGTATTATGCTTTTACGCTTATTTGGTAATACTTTTACCATAGTGTAATTGTAGTGGAAAGTGTAGAACTTTGGAGTTAGACTGCAAAATACTGGTTCTGTCACCTATTAGTGGTAGGGCAGGTGATTTTATTTTGGTATACTCATTTACAAAATGATAGTGTTTAACTCATATGCTTGTTCTGGGGATTGCATTCGTTCATTCAACAAATATTTATTAGGCATGTATTAAGGGCCATGTACTGTTCTTGCCTCTTAAAGATGCAGCAGTTAACAGAACAGATGAAATTCTTTGTACTTACAGAGCTGATGTTCTAGCAGGGGTCAGCACATATGGCCCATGTGCCGTACCTGATCCACTGCCTCTTTTGGAAATAGTTTTACTGAAACACAGCCCCATCCATTCATGTATATATTACCAATAGCTGCTTTTATGCTGCAACAGCAAAGTTGAGTAGTTGGAACAAGAGACTGTATGGACCGTAAAACCTAAGATATTTACCATTTAACACTTTATAGAAAAGTTTGCCAACTCCTGCCTTAGATCATTGGTTTGAAAAGTTTCTTTTCTAATATAAGCATGTAATGGTATAAATTTCTCTCTACGTGCTTTATTAGTCACATCCTGCAAATTTTTACATATAATGTTTTCATTTTTTCTTCAAAATATTTACTGATCTCCCTTTTTTATTTTTTTCTGTGACTTAGTGGTTATTTGGAAGTATGTCATTTCATTTCCAGATATTTGGTGATTTTCCCACATAACTGTTAATTTCTAGTTTAGTTCTCTCGAAGTCAGAGAACATAATTTTATGTAGTTTCAGTCATTTTGAGTTTGAAATTTGTTATGGCCTAGGATATAGTCTGAGTGACTGTTCCAACTGCATTGGAAAAGAATGTGTATTTTGCTCTTGTTGGGTTGAGTGTCCTATAACTCAGATCAAGTAGGTAGATAGCATTCAGGTTTTCTATGTCCTATGAGTTATTGAGAAAGGAGTAATGAAATCTTAGCTATAATTCTGCATTTGGCAATTTCTATTTTGAGTTGCATTATCTTTTGGCTTTGTATATTTTAGAGCTCCATTATTGGTTGTAGGAGTACACAGTTAAAGTGGTTATACTCTTTTAACAAATTAACCACTATATCCCACATTATTTCTGGTAATATTTTGTATTCTAAAGTCTATTGTGATATTAATATAGTAACTCATATGGTATTTTTTTTCCATTCTTCTACCTGCAACTTATTTATGTCTTTATATTTAGGTGAGTTTTGTAGTTAATACATAGTTAAGTCTTTCTTCATACTTATAGAAGTCTTACAACCTCTGACTAATTGGAGGTTTAGGCCATTTACATTTATGTGATTGTCAACATGGTAGAGCTTAAATCTATCACCATGTGATTTTTTTTTTGCCATTTGCGCATATGACTTTTTTTCCTGCTATTATTGGGGGAGTCAGTGAAACATTTTTTTATGATTCCATTTTATCTTCACTATTGACTTATTTTTCTTATTTTTTTCTAGTGGTTCCTGAAGGGTTTTATTTATTTTATCTGTATTACATACCTTTTGTTTATCACAGTCTTAGTAATACCATATCACTTTACAATTAATGTATGAACCATATAACTATGAACTTCTCTTCCCTGCCGTTACCCTGTTTTGCTGTTATCATACATTTTATTCTGCATTTGTTTTAAACCCTGTGATGCTTTGTTACTATTTTTGTTCTAAACCATCAGCTCTTACTGAGTGTTATTCTATATGTTGGCAAATTGAACACCAATAAAAAACAAATTTATAAAAAAATAATAATAATAAATAAACCATCAGCTCTTTTAAAGAGATTGAAAATATGAAAAAATGTATGTGTTGTATATTTTTATTATATAGTATACTTCAGATATAAAAGTTATATATTCCTAATATTTTTGCTCTTTCCTGCCCTTCTCCTTGAAGGATCTCCTTTGATGTTTCTAACAGTGCAAATCTTATAGATGTCACTCAGGTTGATTCTTTCAATATTTGTTTTTCAACTTTGTTAACGTTAGTTGAGAGAAGGCTTTAGTTTCAGTGGAGTTAGCACCACTACTAACGTGATTTCCTTTTGAGCACTCTACCTGATGCCCCATGTATTATGAGGCCTTTCCCCTCCAGTTAGTAGGAATATGTACTGTTTCCAGACCTCTGTGAATCCTGGACTTTTTTTTTTTTTAGTTAATACCTCCTAGTGGCTCTTTTTTAGGCCTTAAATAATTTCTTCTCGTGTGTATATGCACATCGGTACTCTGCCAAAGACTTGAGGTAAATCCTTTGCAAATCTTGTGAGCTCTCTTTCTGTATAGCAACCTCTGTTTTGGTATTTTGAGATATCTAGTCAAATTCTAGTTGATTTGGTCTCTCTGAACCCAGTAGGACTACTGGGTCCTGCCTGAGTTCCCCTCCCTGCACTGGATTCTTCCTTCCAGGCAGTAGGCTGAGGCATGTACAGGCCCACTCCATTGGTTTTCCTTCTCTCAGAGATGACAGTTCTGTACTGCCTGTTTTCTCCTATCTGAAAGCTACTTTTTCCCTTATTCAATACCATTAATAATATTTTTGAACTTATAACTTATATCTTCATATATTTCTTGCATGATTTTCTTAGTACAAATCCCTAGAAGAAGTATATGTTGGTCAATTTTTTAGGGTTTTTGATGCCTAATTAATTACTGTACAGAAGAATTATCCCAATTCATACTCAGAATGTTTTCATTCTGTTACCAGTGCTGCTGTTTTTTCTTTTTATTTATTTTGTATTTCTTTAAACTGCCATCTAGGATGTCTAAAGAGCCAGCAGTGCCTTACTCCGCTGCCTTACTGCACATTTAACCTCTTCTCTTTTGTTCTAGAGGCCTTCCTTTTGGCTTTTAGCAGTTATTATCTCTTACCAAATATTGTTCAGTGCTGCTGTCTTTGGTCATTTTAAAGATCACATTCATGGTGATTATTCTCAGTATAGTGAATGTCTCTTTACAGACCACTGTAACAAGCATGTGTGTGTGTATTTTCTGTATCCAATATGTTGAACAAGCTCTACCTGTGGGATAAAATAAAAACACAACTATTTTTATCTCCCATGGTGTCTTTATTTTAGTTAGGGAAGCTCTCCTTCTGTGTGACATTTCAGCTCATTCTCTGATAATATAATAACTATCACTGGGTCACTTTAATATACAAACTCCACTTTGATTCAAGACTTAAAGAGTCCAGTTTCCTAATATTTTCTTAAAAGATCTAGTTAGTATCCTTTGTGTACACCGAACAGATGAGTGCTGATTTTTTTCAACCTATAATGATTTCACTGAACCAAAAAAAAAGGATGCCTGGTGGTTCAGTTGGTTAAGCATCTGCCTTCAGCTCAGATCATGATCCTGGGGTCCTGGGCTCAAGCCCCGCTTCGGACTCCCTGATCAGTGGGGAGTCTGCTTATCCCTTGCCCTCTGTCCCTCCCCCGGTTTGTGCTTTCTCTCTTAAAAAATAAAGGGAACGTTGCTTCAACATATTTAAAAGCAATGCATCTCCCCTTCCTATGGCTCCCCAACTAGAGGCAAGGCTGGCTGGCTGGCTGCATTTGGGAAAGGCTTTGTGTGGTGACCTGCTTTTTCCTTCATTCACCTGTTCCCCCCAGTTCACTGTTCTGCACCTACCTGGGTAAAAATCAGGAGAATGAGAAGGCAAAGAAATAGGGCGGGAAAGTTCTTACACGGTTGGTAATGCTATGAGCTGGTTCCCTGCTCTCTGGTCCTTTCAGAGAAAGTGGATCATTTTTCTTTGTGGGGGGGTCTTTGGGCCCCCCCATCTGGACCCCTTCTGCAGCATCTGTCCTAGAGAACAATGGCTGAGTGCTTCTCCTGCAGCTCCCAGTTTTATTGTGGTCCACTTCACACATAGGTTCTCATTTGTGAGGCATCCCATTGAGAAAATGTTAAGAGCATCTTTAGACAGTCCTTCTTATGACTCATACCTGGGAAGGATCACACGTTTCTTGTTCACTTTCCATAGCAGTAGTGTAGTTACTTCTCCCAAATGGTCACTTCAGCTTCCTCAGGTAGAAGTCACCATTCCCCAGTTGTGTCCAGACTCCTCTTCTAGGGGTAGGATCCTCTGGAGTTGTCATCCAGGCTGTGCTGCGGGTTGAGCGAAGGGCACACATACACTTAGCCCTCTCCTTGGTTGCTGGGGCCGAGGGAGTAGGACCACAGCATGCTTTTCTTCCAAATCCTTCACACACAATCCTCTATGCTTACTGAATTCTGATTTTGCCGAGCATTCTGCGTCTTGGAGCTTGTTTTGGACCATTTTCTCTGTAAATTCTGCTTCTGAGATCTACCTCACATCAGGTATCTCCTAGCTATAGTACTTGTACATTCATCAAAAGCAAGATAACCAAAGTTCCTATCTCTGGTTCCTGTACATCAAGACGATCCCCCAGCCTATTCTGATTCCCAGCTGTCCTAGACAGAAGAGAGGACCATGGAAGAACCTAGCCCGACACTGTTTATTCTAACTGGGAAATAAAAGCTGCACCAACCCCTAGTTTGCCGGGGAGTGGGGGGAGCGTGGGGGTGGGGGGGGTGAGAGAAGAAGAAGAAGAGGAGGGGGAGAGAGGAAGGAGTGTCAAAAAACAAACAAACAAAATTGCTCTGACCCAATGAACAGAACTTTACTTGCTGTGCCAATTTAGAGACCGATTTAATGTTTGCAAAATTTCCAAGAGCAAAGAATGATTCTTTCCTGTACAGCAATTTAACAAATGAGCATACATTTTTTAAAAGACAAGTTAGTATTTGTGAAATTTATTAGAAACATAAGCTGTTTATTATTGCTCTTTGCTTGGATACTATATTTAGTTATTCAAAAATGCTTTTATCTGTGACTATCTGGAAAACATCTTGAAAAAAAATTTTTTTAAAGATTTTATTTATTTATTCATGAGAGACAGAGTGAGAGAGAGGCAGAGACACAGGCAGAGGGAGAAGCAGGCTCCGTGTAGGGAGCCCGACGTGGGACTCGATCCCGGGTCTCCAGGATCACGCCCTGGGCTGCAGGAGGTGCTAAACCGCTGCGCCACCGGGGCTGCCCCAACATCTTGAAAATTAATCCTTAGTTTTATTATTTACATCTAACATTTTTGGGCTAAAGTATATTTATAGACTAACATATTTATACATTAGTTTTATAAGGAATTTTCCTCTTACGTGGAGGATACTGTGTGTTGGTGATTAAAAGCTATGATTAACGCTCAAAAGCCACAGCTAAATTATAAGTCTAATATTTTTACAAGGAAGGAACTAATAGCTATTGAGCACATGCCATTGGCCAGGTATTATTTATTTGTATATTTATTGTCATTTAATAGAATGTTGTGAGTTAAATATAACCATTGCTGTTATAGGTGAAGAGATATATCAGGAGTTAACTATTCAAGTTTATATATGTAACTCAGTTACGAAACAGGGATTTAACCATAGTTTCCTTTGCTCTTATTTATTTTGTATTGCACCACAGTGTTCTTTTGGGAAGTGTTTGATTAATGCCTTTCATGGTAGAAATAAAACTACCTGCAAAATAAATAAATATTCTTACAGCATTTCTGGAAGCTTGATAAATTATTGTTTCATTGTGTGGAACAAAACTTCTATTGCAATTGGAAGGATATGGGCTGTATATATGATATTAGTTCAAGCTGGAGTTTTGAAAGGTGCTGATTGACCATTTGCATGTTCTTTTTTCTGCATCTTAATCATTTTTTAAAGTTCGCACTCTCAAATTCTAAAGTCTTCACTGCCTAATCATATGAAAATAGCATAAACCTCATGTATGAAGTATTCTATCCATTTTATTTACCATTTTGTTTTAATTTACCAATTGAAGAGTTCTTTGGAAGAGTTCAAGTCTTCTACCAGGATTTTCAAAAATAATGTTAGCTTTTAATATTTGTTAAATGGGAAACATTGAAACATAACTGTAAAAATATGGGAATTATTGCAAAGGGGAATGCTAAATGGAAGTTTAAAAAAATTAAGATCAGGAAGGAACAATAGCAAATTCATTGGCAAGTCAGGCTCACTCAGCCTAGGTGCCCACCAGTGTTAATCTTCTAAGTAGGTAAAGGGACATGAGAATGTGTAAACTTTTCTTTTTGGAAATCTCAATTTTCAGTGATCTTAAAGAAATGTTGTCTTTTATTTGCTATCTGGGTCTTTTTGGGCTCTGGAGGAAAGGAATTCTTTCCCTCCTTGCTATGTTGTGTATGATGTGTTTGTGAACAACTGCTTAGTTCTAAGAACTTCAGCTGTGTATTGGAACTCATGTATTCGAACCAGAAGCTGAAAAAAAGGTTAGCTAGAAATCTGATTGATTCCAAGCTATGGTGCTACCTGGCCTCCCAGCAGCTATTGTAAGAATTTCTTTGATCATATACCTTCCATTTTCTCTGGAGTTAGAAGACAGACCGCTGTACAAAGAATGGGAGTTTGGTCACTTCCTCATCTTCTCCTTCGTAGTCCTCCTCCTCCCTCCCCTCCTCCTCCCTCCTTTCTCCTTCTCTTTATAGAAAGAATGAGCAGTGAGTGAGTTTGATATATGCAATTATTATCCCTTTCATTAGTGATGTATTTGTATGACTGCAACAGCCTGTTTCATTAAACAACCCACTTAAAAGAAAGGGAGGAAACATTACAAATGCTAGATGAAATCTCTCAGAAAACCATTTATTAATAATTTCATAAATAATGGTGCTGCCGATATAACTTAGCAGGAAATAAAACTAAAGGGCTGAAGACGTGACCCTGCCACTAAAGGCTAATGAATCTTGAAGACTAAGTTTTATGAAATAACTGGATTTGGCATTTTTAGTTGAAGTCTTTACTTCTTGCTTTACTCTTTTGGTTTAGAGATCATTTTTGATCAGCACTTTTATTAACATAAAAAGTTTTATTAGAGAAAATTTCAAATATATACAAATATAGAATAATAAAATATATACATCCAGTTTACACAATTATCCATTCATGGCCAATTTTGTTTCATCTATATTCCTGTTCACTTGCCCCTTCTCTCCAGATTATATTGAGGTAAATACCACATATATGATCCTACACCTTAATGTTTTAGTATTACCTCTGAAGTTCCTTTTATAAGCCACAAATCTGTTATCCCATTAACACGAAGGAGTTAAGGATATAATTTTAATATTATCCAGCTATACAGCACCCTAATTTTATTGATGGAAAACTTGAGTCCAGAAAAATGATGACCCGACTGAGGTCACAAAACTAGTTAGTAACTCAGGAAATCCTGGAACTCATCTCTCCTGTTTTGTAATACAATAGGAATATTGTTTCCATTATGAGGAAAAGTTTACTTTTGAAAAATAACATGTCAATACAAAGAGCCTCCCATTTTCCTTTCAAGTACACTTTGAAGTATTTCTCTATCTGTGGAGTTATTTAACCTTTTGAGACCTCAGCTCTTTTTTTTTAATTTTTTATTTTATTTAACTTTATTCATTCATGAAGGACACCGAGAGAGAGGCAGAGACATAGGCAGAGGGAGAAGCAGGCTCCATGCAGGGAGCCTGATGTGAGACTCGATCCTGGGACTCCAGGATCACACCCTGAGCCAAAGGCAGACACTAAACCACTGAGCCACCCAGACATCCCAGACCTCAGCTCTTTATTTTTAAAATGTGGTAAATGAGATGGGTTTTATTCAACAAATTTATTAGGAGTTGTTTGTTTGTTGTATTAGGTATATTAACCACTTTGGGTAGAGTACTAAGCAAACTTAGTACAACCTTTCTCCTTAAGAAGAATCTTATTTCTGTGGTGAATATGGTAAAAACGGGGTGAGTGATGGTACTGTGTAAAACCTTTTGTGCACTAAATATTAAATATGTTGATTCAGAAATAACTGACAGATGTATAATAGTTAAGTCTTCTGGTCCAGGAATATGGTGTATTTTGTCATTTATTCGGGTTTCATTTTACCTCATTCATTACCTTTATTCCTAATTATTTTTCAGCTTTTGCCAGTGTGTCCAGCTGGATATTTCATTTCAGTTTCTAAGTGGTCTTGCTAATATAAAGGAAAACTATTGGTTTTGTATATTTATCTTGTATTTATTAACTTTTAAAATTCTCTTATTAGCTAGTATAATTATTTTAGTATTTTCTTAGATATTCTATGAAGTATTCTTATCTATAAATTTTTTTCTTTTCTAAAGTGCATATCACTTACTTTCTTTTCTTTAACATAATATCCAAAACAATATAAGTAAGTAGTAATGATTGAGGATTTTCTTGATTTCGATAAGAATTCATTTAGAATTTTCACTTTTAATATTATGCTTGCTCTTTCTATTTTTATACTGTTTATACTGAATGCCCTTTATACTGTTTTAGAAGTTTCCTTTTATTTATAGTTTTAAAAGTGAATGGCTGTTCAATTTTATTCAGTGTGTTTACTGATTTAATCACACAGTTTAACTTGTTAATGTCATTATTTAAATAAGATATTGATAGATGTTATTTTTTAATACAAATGATCAATTTTTAACAATCTGTAAGATATTTTTATGCTAATTGGTCACCTCAGATTTTGTGACCTTTCTTGTGGCAGTTTTGTTCATTTTTATTTTGCTAGCAAGCATATCTTTTGGATTGTCACATTTATTTGTTCAGAGCACTGTGCAATATTCTTGTTTTAACTTCTTTAGTATCCTTAAAAACTGTTACTATATCTACTTTTTATTGCTAATTCTGTAAATGTGCATATTCGGTCTTCTCTTTTAATTAGACTTGTAAGAAATTTGCCTACTTTAAAGTTAGTCCAGTGTACTTTAAGAAATCTGTACATCTGGCGTCTGAGTGGCTCAGTCTGTGAAGCAGCGACCTTTAGTTCAGGTCATGATCTCAGGGTCCTGGGATCAAGCCCTCTGAGCCCCATGTCATCAGGCTCACTGCTTGGAGGGGAGTCTGCTTCTCCCTCTCTCTCCTCTCATCCCCCCCCCCTTTCAAATAAATATATAAAAAAATCTTTAAAAAAGGAAATCTGTAATTTATTAATGTCCTTTTTCTTATCTAGCTTCTATTTAATGTCATACTAGTTCTAGATTTATAAATTGAGTGCTTTATTTTCAGGCTTTCTAATTTTTTAATTTTTTTTTTTTTTTTTTTTTATTCATGAGAGACACAGAGAGAGAGAGGCAGAGACACAGGCAGAGGGGGAAGCAGGCTCCTCCCAGGGAGCCCAGTGGGGGACTTGATCTCTGGAGCTGGGATCACTCCCTGAGCTGAAGGCAGATGCTCAACCACTGAGCCATCCAGGCATTCCTTCAGGCTTTCTAGTTTTAAAAACATTTAGAGTTCTGCATAATTTTATATTGCCTTCTATAAACTTAGATATAAAACTCTTATATTTATTCATTTCTATGTAATTTTTAATTTTAGTTTTGATTTCATTTTTGATTCCATTATTTTTAGAAAGTGTTCCAGCATTTGATCATATTAGCCCTGGGATGTGTATTGGTAGACCCACAGAAACAGTGCTAGATCTGATCATGGCTATATTGTTAAGAACCACGTAGAGCAGCTAGCTCCTTTTTGGGGGTCATAAGATATAGCAACATATCTTGCAACCCTAGAGATAGCTCCGTAAATTCACATTGTGAGAGGCATATGACTTTGTGACTGAGTGAATATCAGTTTGACATATCACATCTTATCTCTTTCTAGACCTTCATTATTAAAATTGAATGCCAGGCAAAATCATCAGCATTTTACATTTAGCTTTCTTCCTCCTTTCCTTTTCCCTCGTCAGCCAATATAGTTGAATTTTCCTAAGTAAAAGACAAATAGCATTTTTGAACTTTATTATACCCAGTATATTCAACATTGCTTATCTTATCACTTCATAATAACTCAAATAGATTATTAGAGTATTTGTAATAATACTTTAAACAATATTCCACATATATGATTTTTTCAAATTATATATATCTGTGTAAGTCCAATTTCTTTAAAAAATATATGGAAAACAGATCACTAATTTTGTTACAGTTATGCATAAAAAGTAAGTAAATATGTTTTTGCATGAAGTCCTGGCACAGAGTCCTTTGAGGGAGACCCACACACTTTAATTCAGGAACATGGAGATTTGACATATTTTACCCATTCATTATCTGTTTTGCATATTTCTGGATCATAGTTACAGCCCTTAAAATTAACAGTATTGGATAAGGAATTTCTGATTGGTGAGTTTTCAGTATGATTTAGGTGCTAGTAGATCTGACTATTTTTGTTTAAACTGAAACTACATAGGACATTCTCCAGGATTACTGTCTGCTTCTTGACTAACTCTATTAATACCATCTAACAGATTAGGAACAGTAAGAAAGAAAAATAGTGCAATAAATTCAACAAAATGAATATTTTAAAATAAGAATCTTCTATGGGGATTCAATTACCTCTTTCTGGAAGCTAGAGACTTTATCCAATTTTTTTTTTCTGACTTGCTCTATAACTTTAAGTAACGTATTTAACTTTTTCTTGTTGATTTTTCTTTTTGTAAAGGAAAGCAGCTTGAATTATATCTATTTTCTGCAAGTACTGTTTAGGTGAGGAATTATCTTCATAAAATTGTGTTTATTAAAAGATGCTTAGCATGGAAAAAGTAAACCATAACAAAAAATAAATAACAAAGCAAAAAATAAAAATGGTATTTATATGTCATAGAACAAAGGTCCAGTCTATATTCTCAGTTTTTGCAAATTTGTGATAATATGGCTGCAGAACACTTTTATAATGGTTCTCATTACCATGTTTGATTTTTTTCAGACTTTCTCAGAAGTCTAAGCTATCATTAGGACAAGCTAATCAAAATAATAGTAACTTGGATAGTAAAGTTTATATATTTGGGGAAAAAATAAAACACAGCAAGGGAAACTATCAAAATGAAAAGGCTGTCTACCAAATAGGAGAAAATATTTGTAAATTGTGTATCTTATAAGAGGCTAATATCCAAAATATACAAAGAACCTCTACAACTCAATTGCACCAAAAAAAAAAAAAAAAAAGACTACAAATGGGCAGACGTTTTGACTACTTTTCCAAAGAAGACATCCAGATGGCCAACACACACATGAAAAAGGTGCTCAACATCTATAGTTATCAGGGAAATGCAAATCAAAACCATAGTGAGATACTGCCTCATACTTGTTAGTATGGCTTTTATCAAGAGGACAAGAAATAACAAGTGTTGGCAAGATCGTGGAGGAAAAAAAGGGGTCCTTGTACACTGTCGGTGGGAATGCAAACTGGTACACCCACTGTAAAAGACAGTATGGAGGTTCCTAAAATAATTAAAAATGAAACTACCACATAAACGAGCAAATCTCTTTCTGGGTATTTATCTGAAGAAAATAAAAACATTAACTCAAAAAGATATATGCACCTCTATGATCATTGCAGCTTTGTTTACAGTGGCCAAGATATAGAAATAGCTTAAGTGTCCATTGATGGATGAATGGATAAAGAAATTGTGGTAAATCTACAATGGAATATTATTCAGCCATAAGATATGAAATCTTGCTGTTTGTGATAACATGAGTGGACCTTGAGGGCATTATGCTAAGTGAAATAAATGAAAAGAAGACAGATACTATATGATCTTTCTTAAATGTGGAATCTAAAAAACAAAAAGCAAGTTCATAAATACAGAGAACAGCTTAATGGTTGCCAGAAGCGGGTGATGGAGCCATGAGAAATGGGTAAGGAGGGTCGAAAGGTGAAAAGAAAAAATTAAAAAGACATTAACAACAACAGAAACCCACATATGCAATTTTCAGAACTATCTTATTTTTTATCCAGCTACTAACTTGTGACTTTATGTTAGAGTACTCTGCAATGGTAAATGTTGGGTCCTGCAAAGAAATAAAGTTCACTTATGACAAGAAAAAAAAATATTGTAGCCAAAAACAAAGCACAGATTCATTTAACCATCATAAATTTACTTGTTTTTAGGGAGTTAGAGTTTGCAGAGTTTTTTTAGCAATAAACTGGAAGAGTTATTAGAAGAGGCCCTCACAGAGGGAAATCTGAGAACTAATCTCCGTGTTGTTCTTACTTTGATGAAAAAACAAAAACCACAGGAACAAGCCACATACTGAGATTTTTTAAAAAAAATAAACTGTATTTTGGAATAACTAGATTTTTAGAAAAGTTTCTGAGCTAGAACAAAGAGTTTTCATATTCCCTCCCCCAATTTCTCTCATTATTACAGTATTCTATTACCATAGTACATTTGTCAAAACTAAGAAATACACAATTACAGTGGAGTCAGGATAGGGTATCCGTCTTTTTTTTTTTTTTTAATTGTAGTAAGAACACTTAACATGAGATCTACCCTCTTCAATTTTCAGGTGCACAATATGATATTAGAGCTGTAGGCACAGTGTTGTACAACAGATCTCTGGAGTTTATCTTGTATAACTGAAACTTTATACTCATTGAACAGCTCTGCATTTCCCACTCTCCCGCTAGCCCCTGACAACCATGGTTTACTCTGCTACTATGAGTCTGATTACTTAGATACTTTGTGTAAATGGAATCCTGAGGTATTTGTTCTTCTGTGACTGGCTAATTTTACTTAGTATATTGTCTTCTAGGTTTATCCATGTTGTGGCATATGGCAGGATTTCCTTCTTTTTAAAGGCTGAATAATATTCTATTGTATGTATACACTGCATAGTTTTTATTCATTTGTCAATGGACATTTAGGCTGTTTTATATCTTTTTTTTTTAATTTTTTATTTTATTTTTTTATTTATGATAGTCACAGAGAGAGAGAGAGAGAGAGGCAGAGACACAGGCAGAGGGAGAAGCAGGCTCCATGCACCGGGAGCCCGATGTGGGATTCGATCCTGGGTCTCCAGGATCGCGCCCTAGGCCAAAGGCAGGCGCCAAACCGCTGCGCCACCTAGGGATCCCTTGTTTTATATCTTGACTTCTGTGAATAACGCTTCAGTGAACATGGGAGTGCAGGTAATATTCCTTTTTAAAAAAAATTTTTTTTCTTTATTTATGATAGTCACAGAGAGAGAGAGAGAGAGAGGCAGAGACACAGGCAGAGGGAGAAGCAGGCTCCATGCACCGGGAGCCCAACGTGGGATTCGATCCCGGGTCTCCAGGATCACGCCCTGGGCCAAAGGCAGGCGCTAAACCGCTGCGCCACCCAGGGATCCCCCTTTTGATATTCCTGATTTCAGTTTTTCTAGATATATGTCCAAGAGTGGAATTGCGAAATCATGTGGTTATTCTGTTTTTAATTTGGTGGGAAACTACCAAACTACTCAAATTATTCTTTATGAGTAGCTGTACCATTTTATATTCCCACCAATAGTGTACAAGGGTTCCAGTTTCTTCACATTCTTGTCAATACTTATCTTTTGGGTTTGTTTTTGTTTCGGGGTTTTTTTTGATAATAGATATGAGATGATACTTCATTGTGGTTTTGATTTGCATTTTTTTGGTGATTAGTGATATGGAACATCTTTTCATTCAACTGTATGTAGGCCATTTCTATGTCTTCTTTGGAGAAATGTCTTTTCAAGTCCTTTGTCCATGTTTTAGTTGAGTTCAGTTTTTTTTTTGCTGTTGTAAGAGTTCCTTATATATTTTGAGCATTAACCCTTTATCAGTTGTATGGTTTGCAGATATTTCCTCCCATTCCTTAGGATGCTTTTTTATTTTGTTGTTTCCTTTGCTATGCAGAAGCTTTCTAGTTTTATGTAGTCCCACTTGTCTACTTTTGCTTTTGTTCCCTTTTGTTACTCCGTAAGATTCCAATTTTATTCTTTTCCGTGTTAATAATCCAGTTTTTCCAACACCATTTGTTGAAGAGTCTACCTTTTCTCTGTTGTGTGTTCTTGGTACCCATCCTGAAGATCAGTTGGATGTATATGGTTGGATTTACTTGGGGCTCTTTTCACTGCTACATTACTCTTAGTCTGTTTTTATGCCGATATCATTTTAATTACTGTAGCTTTGTAACATTTTGAAATGAGGGAGTGATTTCAGGAAAACAAATTCAGCTTTGTTCTTCTTTCTCAAGATTGCTCTATTTAGGGTCTTTGTGCTTCCATATAAATTTCAGGATTGTTTTCTTCTTTTTTTATAAAAAAATTCCATTGGTATTTTGATAGGCATTGCTTTGACTCTGTAGATCACTTCAGGTAGTATGGACATTTTACCAATATTAGGTCTTTGAGTTTGTGAATATGAGATGTCTTTCCATTTATTTGTGTCTTCTTTAATTTATTTCATCAGTGTTTTATAGTTTTCAGTGTAAAAGTTTTTCAGGTACGTTACTATTAATATCAATTTTTTCCATTATTGTTCTCTTTTTTAGGATCCATAAAAAAGAATACCATATTACATTTAATTGTTGCATCTCCCTCATCTTCTCTGGGAGAAGACTGTTTTTCTGAGAAAAAGACTTCTGTGTGATAGTTTCTATTCTTGCCTTGTTTTTCATGACTTTGATAGTCTTGAGAAGTACTGGCCAGATGTCCTGTAGAACATCCCCCACTCTTGTATTATACATCTCCGTCACAATTCCTGGGTGATGAGGTACATTGTCAATGAGCAGTAATATTTTGAGAGAACTCTTTTTGTGTGTGTGTAGTAAGTCTCAAGAGTAGGCTTAAAATATTTAGTAAACCATGTTGTAAACAGATGGGCTATCATACAGGCTTTGTTGCTCCATTTATAGAGCACAGGCAGAGTAGATTTACCATAATTCTTAAGGGCCCTAGGAGTTTTGGAGTGGTAAATAAGCATTGGCTTTTTTACAACTTCAATTCACCAGCTGTATTAGCCCCTAACAGAGAGTCAGCTTATCCTGTGAAGCTGTGAAACCAGACATTGACTTCTCTTCTCTAGCTATGAAAGTCCCAGATGGCCTCTTTTTTCAAGAGAAGGTTGTTTAATGTACATTGAAAATCTCTTTAGTGTAGCCATCTCCGTTATTTATCTTCAGCCAGATCTGGATTGATGCAGCTTCTGCATTAGCACTTGCTGCTTCACCTTGCACCTATGTGTTATGAAGATGGCTTCTTTCCTTAAACCTCATGAACCAACCTCTGTTAGCTTCAAACTTTTCTCCTTCAAGTTCATCACCTTTCCCAGCCTTCACAGAATTGAATAGAGATAGGGCCTTGTTCTGGATTAGACTTTAGCCTAACAGGAATGTTATGGCTGGTTTGATCTTTTATCTAGACCACTCAGGCGTCCTCAATATCAGCAGTAAGGCTCTTTCACTTTCATATTATTTGTGTGTTCACTGGACTAGCACTTTTAATTTCATTCAAGAACCTTTCCTTTGAATTCACAGCTTCACTAACTGGCACAGGAGGCCTAACTTATGGCCCAGCTTTCAACATACTTTGCTCACTAAGTTTAACCATTTCCAGCTTTTGATTTAGAGTGAGACATGTGGAACTCTTCCTTTCACTTGATCATTTAGAGGCTATTGTGGGGTTATCAGTTGTCTTAATTTCAGTATGGTTATGTCTCAGGGAATAGGGAGACCTAGGGAGAGGGACAGAGATGAGGGAATGGCCAGTGGGGGGAACAGTCAAGTCAAAATACCCACAACTTAATTAAGGTCATTATCTTATGTGGGTATGACTGATGACACCTCAAAACAATTAACAACAGTAAAATCAAAGATTACAGATCACCATAATAATGATAATGAAAAAGTTTGAAGTATTGTGAGAATTACCAAAATATAACACACACATGAGTTGAGCAAATGCTGTTGGAAAAATGGCTCCAGTAGACTTGTTCAGTGCAGGGTTGACATGTACCTTCAATATGTAAAAACATATAGTATGTGTAAGTACAATAAAACAAAGTATGCTCATACTAACCCACAGTCATACAGTTTTAATAATAAAGGTAAACAACTTTTTTTAGAGGAAAAAAGTAACTCCTTCCTGAACAGCTATGTGTCCGTGATTACCAAGAAACTGTTTCCTTCCAAATTCCAGACCTAACACAGTATTCTGTGTTTTTATTCTTGGGAATAAAAATAAAATAATTTCTAGCAAGTACATCCCAGCTCCAAGTATTTGCCATGCATGAGTTCCAGATGAATGTGAATCAATACAATTGATTTTTATTTTTTATTTTTTATGAGAGACACACAGAGAAAGGCAGAGACATAGGTAGAGGGAGAAGCAGGCTCCCTGCATCAGGAGCCTGATGCAGGACCCGATCCTGGGACCCTGAGATCAGCACCTGAGGACAAAGGCAGATGCTCAATCACTGAGCTACCCAGGTGCCCCAATAAAGTTCTTACTGCAGCTCTTGCTACTCACCTGAGGATATACTAAATTTAAAATACTCAACTTAGGTTCCAAATAAAATGTATCTGAAATAATCAAGTTTTTTTACTCACACATCGGTTTTTATTTTTTTAGAGATTTTATTTAGATTTTATTGGACAGCACAAGTAGGGGGGAGCAGGAGAGGGAGAAGCAGTCTCCCTGCAGAGCAGGGGCTCGATGTGGGGCTCAGTCCCAGGACCCTGGGATCATGACCTGAGCCTAAGGCAGATGCTTAGCTGACTGAGCCACCCAGTTGCCCTACACACTGGTATTTAATACTATTTTCTCATGTATGTGATATCCATCTCTAGTATTGTGGAAGTTAAATTATCACAACATCAAGATCAGAAACTTATGAAGTTTAGGGATTTAAAACACTGGTGTATCAAGAAATGAGTTAAAGTTTCTCTATATTTCTACTCTTGATCTTTGTATTTTACTTCAAAAAATATTTTAAATTATTTATTCTATTCTCAGTATTTTGAGAATGAATACTTCATGTGGGATGCCTGGGTGGCTCAGTTGGTTAATCATCCAACTCTTCATTTCAGCTTAGGTCATGATCTCAAGGTTGTGAAATCGAGACCTGTGTTGGGCTCTACGCTGGGTTGGAGCATGCTTGAGATTCTCTCTTTCCCCTGCCCTCTGCCCCTCCCCTCTGAGCTCTCTCTCTCTCCCTCAGTGTCTCTCTCTAAAAATAAATAAATATTTTAAAAACATCTCACTTTTCCTTTTGTTCCCCAGCATCAGCTCTCTTGTCTCTCTCTCTCTCTCTCTCTCTCTCTCTCTCTTTGGCCATCTATGAGCTGGCTCTTGAAAAGATAAAGTAGAAATTAATGTTCCCTCAATGTCCCTTGTTATGTATCTTTCCAAAATATTAACTTTATGGCAAATTCCCTGAAGTAATTCTCTCAACCTATTATAGTGTCTGAAAAAGTTCTTTGTTTCTACCTTATTCTCCCCAGTTTGAGAAGGAGCCATTTTGCCTTTTATGCACTTTCAGTTCCTAGGTCCTCAAAGGAAAATTTATGCTTTTTGATTTCTGATGCCAGTGATGTTAGCGGCTTCCTCCCGGCTCCTCACCACCCCCTCCCACCCCCCCCACCCCCCCCCCCGCCCACCTCAACACACACACAGTGACATTGCTCCCTAGCTTTCTCTGTTGTTCTCAGAGGTGGGTTATTCTCAAAAAGACGGTGTGCTTCTCCTTCTTGGGGTTAGACCACACACTGGTCCCAGGATCTGACTCTACGTGAAATGATGTTGCCCATGGTTCTCCTAGTCCTGAAGATAAGGTATGCTTTCTGAGAAAAGCAGAAGTGAGACTTCCCTTCATAGGTCAGAGCCATCAGGTGGCCCCACGTTACAGATCAGGACTTGCACAGGGAGAAAAAACTTAAAAGACTCTTCAGTAATGACTTATTTACTTAATACTTATTTATGTATAATAATCCTTAATCATTTTAAATAAAAACAAATCCCTTCATATGTATCCTGGAGTACTTGCTCAAGTTCTTTCCATTGATGTCTTCTCTAGGAAGCCTGATAAAACAGGTGAACTCTCTTAGCCAGGTTCTTTGATGTCTGTTTTCGTCTCTGCAGAATTATGAATTAACTCTATGAGAACTAAAATCATACCTTCAAAACAGAATTTTTCCCCTGTCCGTTTATTTAACCCAGTAAAATAGAACAGAGTGTTAATCTATCTGATCTTACACAAAGAAGTTAACCTATGCAAAGTGCCTCATTTATAACCAAAAGAGGCCTAGTCACACACTGGTTATAATTTAGGAAAAGAAAATGTGAAAGTTTCATACTTCTAACTATTCACCTAATAAATGCTTACTAATCTCCTGTATAAAGGTGGAGTTAATGATTCACAGTCGATTTTTCTGTGTGTTGTGATTTTTTCTTTACTTGGAGTGATGAGGTTTCAGAATTGAACTATGAAGACACTACTGAGTGGTATTTATACTTTTACAAAATGAGAAAATTGGGGCAGTTAATAGGAACAGAACTCACTTTTTCTATTTGAAGTTAATTGATTTCTTTAGTGTACAGGCACTGACTAATCCAAATAAATATGGTCAATCAGAATATGGTAGTCATAGCTTTGGAGCCCACCATTGTATTTTCAGTTGCTAGATGATAGTGGAATTGGGAAGAGACTGCTCAGGGATTAGGGTTCCTCTCATGAGGAAGAATTTCAATTATAACTACCTATATGGCCTGGCCACTACCTGCCAGTGGAACATCAACCCTGATCTTAATGCGGGTCATTTGGCAGATTCTACAATAGGGATAAGTAGGGATGCTGTGAGAGCACCCAAGAGAGATCCCTAGTCAAATCTTGTTGATGGGGTGGGACAGAGGCATGTAAGTAAATACATTCTGGAAGAAGTAGTTATGTGATATGTAAAGAGTGAGCTGGAGTACACTTAATAGAAATGAGGTGGGACCTTATGGCATAATGTGAAGCCATATGCAGTCCATAATCAACTCACTATTCCTGGCACAGAAATGGGATCTGAGGTGTGAGGAAATGGGGAGAGTTGAGGCAAGGTTGTTCCAGGCCTTGTATCCCAACTGAGGGCTTAGGCTCTGCCCTGGCACATTGGGGAACTACTGAAAGGTTTTAAGCAGAAAAAGAACAATAAAATACTCATTTTAGAGAGATTATAGAGATTATAGTCATGGCTATGGGTTGGAATGGAGAGACAAGGCTGGACACAGGTTGACTAATAGGTATGTTACAGCACTGTAGGGAGAAATCATAAGGCTCTTAAGTGAGAAAAGTTCGAGTTCAAGAAATACTGGAAAAATTGGAGTTTTTTGTGACTGAATGGCTGATTGCACATAGGTAATGAAGGAACGGCGAGAGATAAGGAAGTTTCTGGTGTGGACCTTGATGTGAATGATTGGCTACTAACTGAGATTGGGAGTTAGTAGGTAGATGAGATTTGCCTTGGTAAAGATACTTATTTTTGACCGTACTGAGCTGAGGCATGAGTTGAGGTAAAGGTTTTTGTTTCTCACACAGAACCGAAAGAAGGATCCCTGATTAGCAGCCAGCTCTCTTCTGTGCAGTAATTTGGGGACTGAGATTCATTTATCCGTGGCTCCACCATTTTCAACATGTAGTTGACAGATGGGAAGAACATGGAGCATAGTTCTTGAAAGATTTTATGATCCAACCCTGGAACTATTATGTCACTTTCACCTACTTTCTGTTGGCCAGAACTTATTTACATGACCAACCCTAACCTCAAGGAAAGCTGGAAAATGTCTGTGCCCAGGAACAAGAGGAAACATTTTTGGGAATTAGCTTATATATTGTGCCACCTGATGACTAGAGACAGGGGAAGATGGAGAAACTGGAGCAAGATCCCTGAGAGAACAGGAATAAGAGAGTACTAAAATGAAGTTTTGAGTTTGTCCAGTTGCAGCTTTTTGACAAGCTTTTCTTTCTTTTTTTTTTTTTAAGCCCATATTATGATTGGTGGCTGATGTTTGTTATAATTTGTTAACTTATGTGGCAATAGAGACTGTAATTATATTTCTAGCTCCATACTAGCTGGTTTACATGATCAGTCCCTCTATCCTGGGAAATACAATTAATCTTTGAAAGGAAAATCACATTTTTCTTGTTTTTGAATACAAAGTATAATGCAGAAAAGAGAAATATTTGTGCTGTAACTTTGTTATAACTTGGCAAAACTAAGATAAATTATAAGTCCTTTTCTCTAAAACAGAAGTCTGACTTCTCCTTTACGTTTAAACACATAATGATATTACATTTTTTTATTTTCCTTCACTCCTGCCCTTTAGCTAGGAGCATGTTTAGAGGCCCTTTCTTATTTAGAGCATTTTTTAATAGTGGGGAAGTGAGATAGAAATAAAGAGGCTTACATTTGGATTGAGGTGGGTACTTAATGCTCTGGTGTTTCATTTTGAGCCACAAACCCTAGTTTTATTAATAAATCACTCTTCCCTTTTTCTTCCAGTCAATTAATGGTTTTCAGTGAGTCACATGGCATTCATTTAAAATGCTTTAAAAATTGTTTCTATATATTGTATGTTGTTTCTCACCTAAGACCAGAATATAGGTGACAAATCTGCAGATAAGCCATTACTACTTATATACTAATGATAAAGGTGATGGAAGACTCATTTTTAGTATGTTTTATAACGTATTTTAAACAGCATTTCACAGAACTATTCAAATGTATTCATTTTACCTTTTTTGTAAAAACCTTAAAACATCACCAAAGGTCATGTTTAGAACTTGAATTACTGTCTTTGGGAGTGCAATTTAATATTTGTACTTTGATGCATTGAAGGTTTTTTTTAATGTTTTTTTTATTTTTTTTTAAGATTTTATTTATTTATTCATAGAGACAGAGAGAGAGAGAGAGAGAGAGAGAGAGGCAGAGACACAGGCAGAGAAAGAAGCAGGCATCAGAGAGCCTGACGTGGGACTCTATCCAGGGTCTCCAGGATCACGCCCTGGGCTGCAGGCGGCGCTAAACCGCTGCGCCACCGGGGCTGTCCTTTTTTTAATGTTAATAACAATTCTTTTACTTTCAAATTCTCGTGTTAGGAAATAGGATCAAAGTAATAAGTAAATTATATTTAAAATAATTGATTTCAGTTTAAATCTACTTTCTAGAAATAAGTTAGATATCTGTATTCATCTTTTATTCTTAATTCCTATTTTGGTGCCTGGTTTATAATTGACCTTGAATAAAAAATATTCATGAATTGAGGATAATGCTTGAGTCAGTATCTTTTTAGAAAAATTTATAAGTGTGTCATAATAAAGCATGCAGCATTTCTAGTTCATCTTATTGCTGTGTTCTTTGCATACTTGATACTGGAGTCAGTCCTTCACTGTGCAAAGATGAGTTGGCCATGAAACGAGTATCCAGCAATCATCTCTCCATTATGCTAGCCAGAATACATTTCAGAGCTGAAGTTGCACCATTCAAGAAATGTATGTTTGCTGATGAGACTTTAAAGAAAGCTACACTTTGTGTCACTCTGGCCCAGTTCTTCAATCATGCCCAGAATCTCTTCTTCATCACAGGCCTATTTTTCTCCAAGAATCACTTTCCCTCTTGTGATTTATTTAAAGGTATATTTTTAGCTTCATAACCTCTCTGTTTTATCAGCTTCTTGTTTGTATGTCTAATAGGATGTTGGATTTGGAGGAGGGAGATAGAGATGGCTGTAAGGTCTGTATCTCATCTCTATAAAATGGCAAGCATTGTGTTGGACATCTGGATAGGTAAATTTTGGTATCTGGCACAGTCTCCTGCTTCAAAGAGCAGTAGTATATTATCCTCCTAAGAGACCTGCTCCCTCCTCTCTTGTGCAACTGTAACAGTTTTAACTCTATGCCATAGAACTCATTTAGATGCCACATTATTTTATCAGTCATACTAGCTGCTATAGCAAATAGGACTCCCAATTTCAGTGGCTTAGCACCTTATGTGTTTACTTTTCACTGTTATTGTATAGCACAGTGTGTTTCTAAATAAGTGGGCTCTGCTGTACCCAGTCATTTACAGACCCTGAAGAACTCTGAAGGAGCTCAGTCATTCTCCAAGGTCACCTTGGATGTCAGTGTCCAGATTGCAGAAGGCAAAAGAGCATGAGGAATTGCATGTGAGAGTTTCTTATGGGCAGGAGCCTGGAAATCACAGATATTACCTCCCTTCATTGTCTAGAACTCAGGTACCTGGTCACCCCTGACTGTAGTACAGAATCAGAAAATGCAAGTTGTTGAGTCCCAAAAGAGTGGCTGCTAAAATGGGTTGAAGAGAAGTGATGAATTTCCCACCTGCATTGGAGACTATATGCCTCCTCTAACCCTGTTTCTTTCTGCCGGTATAGATAGAATGAACTGTTTTCCTTCAGTAATTGATTCTGTTTGAGAAATCATCTGGGAACTGAAGTGGAAGGAAATAGGTTATTTTCTTTTTCAATACAATGAATTTACTTTTAAAAACAGGAAAACCAAATATTTGAAGGTGTTTCTGTTAACCTGCTAGAAATACTTTCCATTAGGCGATGCTGCTGCTCTCTTTGCCATGTGGCATGGTGCTGCTGTGAGACACCACCTCTGAGAGATCCCCTGCCCGGCACCAGCCACCTCTTCCTGCCTCTGCTTCCCCAGGCACCATCAGCATGGGCATCCTCATTGCTCTACTAGGACTTGAACAGGCCTATGTTATTAGTTTGATCCATTCACTCCTCACTCATCCAAGCACTTACAAGATGGGGGAAAAAAGTGGAAATGCACTGTGTTATAATTATATCCTAATTAGCAAGGATGAGCAGGGAGGGGAAAAGGCACTTAGCACTAGGCTCTTGGGGATGAGGGAGTGGTGGCAATGCTTATTTTAGATAGAGGAAGTTTGGAGCACCCGTGTGGCTCAGTCAGGCATCGGACTCTATTTCAGCTCAGGTCATCATCTCAGGGTCATGAGATTGAGCCCTGCATCAGGTTCCCTGCTCAACAGGAAGTCTGCTTCTCTCCTTCTCCCCCTTCCTCTTCTGTCACTCATACTCTTTCTCTCTCTATCTCCCTCTCTAAAATAAATAAATAAACCTTTAGAGGGAGGAAGTTTGCTCCAAATTTCCTTAATTACTTGTGGACGCTTTTCCTTCCCTCGATGATGAAGTTTATAAGAAGCCTGTTGTCATCAACTCTAACTCTAGCACTCTGTACAATGACAGGCTCGTACTAGATTCTCAGTAAACCGAATAGCCTGGATGGTGATATAAGTCAATGAATTTATAAATTTTATTTACTCTTCAGTTTTCCATATATTATCTCATGCACTCCTCATAACAGCTCTATGATAGGGCATTCTTACTCTTGGTTTATAGATAATGGATTCAGAGATAATTCAGAGAATTTGCCAGTGTCGTACAGTGGGTTCATAGACTAGATCTCAAGTGTTCTGCACCTAATCTTAGGTATATGGGCAAGAATGTTCCTTTTAGCAGAAACAGAGATGGTTGTTCTGCCATGTTCTGTAGCTCTTTCCGTTCCTGCCAGCACAGTGTTTTGTATCCAGTAGGCACTCTATAAATATCTTAAAATAATTGACAATGATTTAAAACATGTAAATGGGGCAGCCCCAGTGGCTCAGCAGTTTGGCACCACCTTTGGCCTAGGGCCTGATACTGGAGACCCGGGATCGAGTCCCACATTGGGCTCCCTGTATGGAGCCTGCTTCTCCCTCTGCCTGCGTCTCTGCCTCTCTCTCTCTCTCTCTCTGTATATCTCTCATGAATAAATAAATAAAATCTTAAAAAGTAAATAAAACATGTAAATCAGATTAACCTGAATTGGGACATGCTTGTTGTTAGAGGCTGGCATAAGCTTTTACCCACCATTATTGTGCCACAGGCGAAAAAATTTGCCTCTGGTATATTCTAATTCTAGGATTTTTTAAAATGCTAGCTTAGTTTCTGCTTTTCTTTGACTTCTTCATTCTGCTAGCACTTATAGTCTTCCCAAGGACACTGTCTTGTGGAAGCTGAGACTGGCTGCATGTTCTTACCACAACAGGTTAATTCATTTTCCAATGGACTTGCTTTAGTGTCCTTGGCCCTAAAATCTCAAACTTCCTTAGTATTGGAGTTTATGATAAATATTCATTGGTTCCATCTCTGAATTACTCATATTTCATCCCATAAAGGTAGAGAAAATATATTTCTCTACAGAAACATTATTTTTATTTTATCCCATAAAGGTATTGGTGTTCTCTACAGAAATACTATGAAAATAATATACCTAACTTATTAAAGTTGCAGCTAACTAATGAAGGCATGGCTCCTAGAAGTATAAAATTACACATTTCCATGTAGGTATTCTCACTCAAACGTACATGTCTGAAGACAGACTTACTTTGTACGTTCCATTTCTGTCCTCCTCCCTACCCCCTTCCCCCGCTACCCTGCAGCCATTTCCAGTTCCTGCCCATCTCATTTAGTGGCAGGCTCCAAACCATGAAGACATCCTGACCACTTGTTCCTTTCCTTTATATAATGCACATCTAATTCATGTTCGTCCAGTGTTGGCATTGACCTCTAAAATGTTTCTGAAATCAGAGGATCTGAGACCTCTATGTTTGAAAGCCAAGTGTGAGTGCATTGCCTAATCTCCTTGTAGCTATGAAATTTTGGGGAAGGAGCTGAGAGTTTACTGACAAATCAGCAAGAGGACTTGGATTAAAGAATTAAAAATTTAAGGAGATTTCAATGTTAGAAGACATTTCTCTTCAATATATTTGAATAAGAATTTATTTCATCGTCTCTGGAAACACCTGATTTTTCCAAGACTCTGTAACCAGGAGACAGAACAGACAGTGGGAATTATTCAGAGTATGTGGCCTGTAGAATATGGCTGGTAAATGTTTAATGAATCAGGAGATGGACAGGTGAACAAAAATAGAATGGTGATGGTGAAAGTCCTGAACTCTGCTTGTTTTCTGTTTTTGCTTAACAGAAATAAACGTTTTGTTTTGTTTGGCTTATTTTCCTAGGAGCAAGATAAATGCCAAGTTTTAGAAAGGCAGACCCACCTCTTTATATTAATCATTACTAGGGAAACACCATTAGTGCCTTAGCCTACTACCTAATGGCATTTTAATCTGCAGGAAATCCAAGAGAGTGCTTTAGAAAGTGTTTGTAATTGAAGACTCAGTGGTGCCGATTATGTGTTTAAAAAGAAGGAAGTGCATGTCAGGGGTATGTGGATTTCAATCTCCTATTATTGCAATAATGATAAAGTGCCAGAATTCTGAAATGGTTCTTAAGATTTTTCTTATCCACTGATTGTCTTGCTGCCAATATATCATCAAAATACCATTAGCCACATATAATAAAAGTAATATCATAGTATTTGTCCTGAACTTATCCTTCAATCATAGAATAATGGACTAACAGAATATTAATGTCGTGTAGCTACTAGAACTAAGCAATAAAGGTCAATGAGTTTTTCTCACTCATTAGTCCAGTGACTTATTCTTGCCAATTAATTTAATTCTGCCACATACTAGAAGAAGTGAGAAAGAATTATATCTTCTTTTCCATTTCTGTTTTGTAGGGGAAGATGGTGAAAGGAATGGGAGGGGCTATGGATCTAGTGTCCAGTGCGAAGACCAAAGTGGTGGTCACCATGGAACATTCTGCAAAGGTAATGTGTGCTGTGTTTGGAAATTCCCAGTATGCCAAAATCCTATATACCAGGCCACACAACCGTGGTTTTTATTGTTTTCTCAGGCTTGTCCAAATTGATAGCATTTATATTTTAGAGAGAAAGGTTGCAGATAAAAGCTGTTAGTTAGGATCTTCAGCTAAATGGTTCTTGAACTTTGAGTGAAAGACACAGTGGGGTGTCTTTAATTATTTGCATATACAGTAAAAGTAAAAGCTATAATGTCTTCAAACTCAGTGAAAATGTCAGGGCAGATGTTGAGATTTGGGTTTAAAGATGATTATTGTGGCTGCTCTCTGCGCGCAAAATGAAAAACACAACAGAATATGGCCTTTTCACAACATTTATTTTCAAGGGGACAGTATGGCTTCTTACCAAAGTTGTGTGGTGCCATTTTGGGAAGCGTGAGAAAATGGTGGGTGGTGACAGCAAGTGTCCTTATTTTGAAAAGTATGATACTTTTATTTTGATAAATTATCAAAGATTTATTGAGTGCTGATTATGTGTTTAGTACAACCAAAATTATACAAAAATCATGGATCTTATGGAGTTTACATTTGGTGGTGGTGGTGGTGGAGGTGGTGATGATGGTGGTGGTATCATCATCCTATGATAATAATAGCTACCATTTGTTGAGCTTACTGTGTACCAACAGTAGACTAAGCACTCTGTATATATTTGCATGGACAGGCCCATGAACCTGATACAGGTATTTTTTATGGTTTCAGAAACAGCTTCAGAGAAGTTAACTTGCCTGAGGTCACATAACTATTGGAACTGAGATTAGAACTGAGTGTCTGTGATTCCAACGTCCAGTCTTCTAACTCTAGAGCTCTCAATGTAACTATGTTCCTTGTTCCCAACTCAGTGTCCTTGAATCAGTTGAGTTGAGCCTAATTGCCTTCTTGACCTGAATCCCTGGGTTTCTGATGATTTATAAAATTGATACTGGGTGGTACTTTCTTCATTGTCTGTACCCTTTGTTCATTCACCTTTATTTTTTATAATTCTTAGTTTTGTTTTGTTTTAAAGATTTTTTATTTATTTATTCGTGAGAGACAGAGGGAGAGAGAGAGGCAGAGACACAGGCAGAGGGAGGAGCAGGCTCCATGCAGGGAGCCTGACGTGGGACTCAATCCTGGGTCTCCAGGATCAGGCCCTGTGCTGAAGGCAGGCACTAAACCGCTGAGCCACCCGGGCTGCCCTAATTCTTAGTTTTAACACAAAATCTACCTGTTCTCACCTTGAGACCTGCAAATTTGAATGGAAGTGTTAGTTCATTTGTCCGGTTTTTTCTTAATTTTTTAATTAATTAATTTATTTATTTATTTTTGAGAGAGAGAGAGACAGAGAGCATGAGAGGGGAGGGGTAGAGAGAGAGAGAAAATCTCAAGCAGGCTCCACGCCTAGCATGGAGCCCGGCACCAGGCTCAATCTCAGGACCCTGAGATCATGACCTGTGTTGAAATCAAGAATCAAATGCTTAACCAACTAACTAAGCCACCCAGGTGCCTCTTGCCCTATTTTTATTTGGAGATGCAGTATCATGGGAGAGCATGGAGCTGGAAGATTTGCATCTGTCTTGCTTCCCATGAGGGAGTTCTGTTAGAGTGATGTGTGCCATGAAATGGTTTTGTTGTGAAAATTGTAATAAATATGAAAATATCCTAAATTGTTTTGTAAACAGTGGAAAGTGAGCAGTAGAGCATAAATATGAAACAATAGAAATGAAACCAACACAGGTGACTTCCGAAAGATGCCTTGCAAAAGCATCCAGAATACTTCGTTTCAGAGGCAAAAGGATGCCAAGCATGCAAATCAAATCCAAATCTTTTCTGGAACATAATGTCTAATTTGGAGAAAACTCATTCTGACTTCCTTTTTGTTGTTACTTTAATGTTGATGCATAGGCATTGAAGTGCGACTCATTTTAGATTATTTTTGTTCATTCGTTTTCTAAACATTGAGGCCTGTATTTAGCAAATTCTTTCTCTTTCTCTCAATTTTTTTTCCAAAGTCTTTTCTTTCATCTCAGCCAGAATTTCTAAAAAGAGGAAAAGAAATGATTCTTCAAACTTTTGATTAGAAATCCCTTATTAGGGATCCCTGGGTGGCTCAGCGGTTTAGCGCCTGCCTTTGGCCCAGGGCGTGATCCTGGAGTCCCGGGACCGAGTTCCATGTCGGGCTCCCGGCATGGAGCCTGCTTTTACCTCCTCCTGTGTCTCTGCCTCTCCCTCTCTCTCTCTCTCTCTCTCTCTCTCTCTCTCTTATGTCTATCATGAATAAATAAAGAAAAAAAAATTAAAAAAAAAAGAATGAAGCTACCAATTTCCTAAAAAAAAAAAAAAAAAAAAAGAAAGAAAGAAATCCCTTATTAAAATTTTTTACAGAAGCAAGTTATTTTTACTATTTTCTTCTTTTTAGGCAGAGTTTTTTGGTGTCTAGCTACCTTTTTTTCTAAGGCTTCTTTTCATCTCCTCCTTCATGTCCTCCTTCTTCCACCCTCTAAAAATGGCAAGAAAATGAAGGAGCGGTTTGAGTCTTCATTAGCTACAAGTCCCTGTGCTTGGCATTGCACATACTGAATCTCGTCAGCTTCTCAGTGACCCTCTTCAGTAAGACTGGGATGTGGGCAGGTTGAGAAACTTGTCCAGGTATGTGATAGAGCTAGGAGTCTCACTCAGTTGGGTCCAGTCTGTGTTCATCATACCCCATGCTGCTGAGGACGATGCTATGTCCTCACCAGAGCTACCTCTGCACCAGTGTTCACCCTCATCTGCCCTTTTCTGGAAGTTTCAGGTCTCAGAATGTTCACTTTCCCTTTTTGAATTTCCCCTAAGGCCCTCCTGCTTTGGTGAGACAGATAACCTGCAAAAATACCTGTTACTCTAGGCCCAGAATGCTATTCCTCAGATACCTACTTCACTTGCTCCCTCAGTTCACTCAGGTCTCTGCTCAAGATATCACAGAAGCTTTTCCCCAACTATTCTAGAAAACAGAAGTACCCTTCTCTTGTGATGGACCTTCATCACCTTCTTCACCAGAATGTAAGTTCTGTGAGGGCAGGGGTGCTATCCATTGTAAGAGCTGAAGAGAATCATGTCTGATGCACATTAGGACTCAGTAAATACTTGCTGAATTCATGAATTCTTCAAATAAAAATGATACTTTGAACAAGTAGAGCACTTTTAACTTTTTTGAAGCAGTTTCATTGCTACTGCCTCCACATCTTATCATTACAATACTCTTGTGAGGTAGGTCTCGTCGTTTCCCTTGCAAAAGAAAACAAACTCAATGTCATAGAGGTTAAATATTCCCATAAAAGTTAAGTACAAAATTAGGAGCAAAATCAAGCCAAGAATCCATGTATCCTGCCTTTGGGTTCCCATTTTTTTTAATAAGCTTTTTTGTCTGGCAGGTACCATCACCACCAACAACATAAAAGAAAGTGTTTTGTTCTCAGTATTGTGCACTGGAAATGTTTCCTAAGGGTATAACTTTCAGAGCACAAAAACAGAGAAACTCAGTCATAGTTGTCATTTATTGGAAACAAGCAAAGCTTGGGTACCTATTTTAGGTAGAGAACATAAATGAAAGCTCTATTTCTAAAACAGGTTTAGATTTTATTTTTATTACAGTAGGAGGCCTGGATCCTGAAAGGATAAAAAGAATCATAATTATATTGTTAGGATGTTGGGAATAAATCTTTATGAATAAGTTTTGATCAAGTCTAATCTATATCTGATAGCAAAGGTGTCATACAGAAATCTTGAATGCAGTTTTATGTTGTCTTTACTTTTTATGGAGAGAAATAATAAAAAGTAGTTGAAGTTTATTAGTCCTATTTATTTTGGACCAAATGTGTTACCAAAAGCCAACAAATGTGAAAGATTTTTTAAGAAAATTCTTCCCTGGGAAACATTCTTTCCCTGAAAATAATTTTCAGCAGCATTGAGAAGTATATTCCAAGGTAAATAAAGTATTTCTTTGTTGGAATAATTTATAATTAATATGATTTCAGCTGGTTTAATTTTTTTCATTCATAAAAACTTGTAAATATTTTATTTATAATTTGTTAATAAGACTATTTTGTGACTAGGATCTGTTAGAAAAAAAAAATATTTACCTTTAAAAAATAGAAATCTGGGATGCCTGGGTGGCTCAGCAGTTTAGCGTCTGCCTTTGGCTCAGTGCATGATCCCAGTTCAGGGATTGAGTCCCACATCAGGATCCTATGAGGAGCCTGCTTCTCCCTCTGCTATGTCTCTGCCTCTCTCTGTGTGTCTCTCATGAATAAATAAATAAAAATAAAAAATAGAAATCCTTACATGGTTTTACCTTTTTATTTTTCCGTTAATGATGGAAATGCCTGTCAAAAAAAAATTGTATAATGGAAAAGAAAAAAAGCAGAACACAGTCCAACAACCAATAAATCTCTTTAAAATGTCTTATAGAAATTTAATTAAGCTAATAAATCTAAATTCTGAGGCTTTGAGTATCCAGTTCTTGAAAGGAAAACTAACTCACAGAGAAGCTTTCCTGTGTACCACAACAATTCATGAATGGAAAGAAAATCATTCCTGTTCACGCCTGGGTTGTACCATCCTTAGGCTAGAGATCATAGGATGCAACCTTTAGAGAGAAAATAAAAGGCCATGATAAAGATTTTTGTGTTATATTTAAGAAAAACAGCCTTCTAGTCTAAGATCTCAAAGCCCTGAAGACTGTTTTCAGGGTACTGCCTTGCTGTTTGTACCGTCTCATTTGGTTAGCCTTCCCCTGGAGAATGTGCCTGTAACCACAAACTGTTATTACATCCACATATAAAAACTATTTGTAGTAGCACCTGTTCTCTACTTCAGAGCTCACTGACTCTTTCTACTTAAGTCCTTTGTGCTTTGTTGGAATCCCTACCAAATAAGTGCTGTGCAAAGGCCAAAAATACCCCAGGAGCATAAACTCCATGTGAGTCATATCATCTTGTCCTTTTACCCTGCACACCCCGATTTCCTTTAGTTAGCCAATCCCATTTTTCTTTTCTGCTTACCACACCAATTGTCATAGTGATCTGACAGTACTATGTTTTGTAATATGACATTCCCTAATAGATTATGTCTGTGAGATGTGTGTTGGTATGTGTCTGTAATATAGAAGCTGCTTTTCACTTGGTTTAAGCATTGAGATCAGTGGGGAGAAGGAAACGCAAGGGACAGTGACATTCAGGCTTCTTTTATTATGTTTTGGCAAAAGCCCAAAGAGAGATCTGTCATAGGTTTCGTTGTGCCACCAAAGTATTGCATATACTCTTGTAAAAGTTCAGCCTATGCAGCCCCTGTTTTGAGTGAGTTAATGCCAGCCCTGAAGCTTTAGGAAGGAGTAACCAGAAAAGATAGAATAACCGTAATTCACTCTGCTTCTCTCTTGACTTACAAATTTGTATGCTTCATATTGCAGTCCTGAGATGTCTTTGCTTCTCCCTTTGATCATACCTTTATTTATCTCCCCAAAGTCTTATAAGCCCTGTCACACACTTCTGCTGGCTGTGCTTCTCCTAGTGAGCTCGAATACGTTGGGAATATTCAAGTATCTTGAGACTAGAAAGCAGCCTCCAGTGGTCCTTAGATACTCAGTCACATGGTATTTTACAACGCTAGCTCTGTTGGAGTTCCTTCAATCAGAATTACAATATTCAAGCAGTAAGTCCTGAAGAATAGGGAGAGTGTTACCATTTGAATGTGGGGTGATGGAGTATGTGGTGGTGTTTGTTTCCGGTAGCATGAACAAAAAAAGGCTTTAAGATTTGGTTCCTTAAAGAACCAACTTTTAGAATTTGCCTTCTCTGCACTTGATCATTAGAGCTTTCCCAAAGAAGTTTCTTGAACAAAGAATATGTTGTAGCCACATTTAAAAAGCATGTAACAGAAAAGATAGGCATAAGATGGTGTTTTATGTAAAACAAAATCTTACTACATGCACGCTCTGTTGCCTCAGGTGAATAAAAATGCTGATATCAAATGCAAAAATCATCCTGTTGTGAAAAAGCGAGCTTTTTGTTTGGGATTAAGTTAATTATGATAACGTGAAGCTTACCTTCATGATAACAAAAGTGATTTATTATCATTTAACTGGAGTTGTTTGTTACTGAAGAATTTAGGTGCAGGATTTCACACAGATATCTAAAGAATTAAAGAGGGATCCCTGGGTGGTGCAGCGGTTTGGCGCCTGCCTTTGGCCCAGGGCGCGATCCTGGAGACCCCGGATCGAATCCCACGTCAGGCTCCCGGTGCATGGAGCCTGCTTCTCCCTCTGCCTATGTCTCTGCCTCTCTCTCTCTCTCTCTCTCTCTATGTGACTATCATAAATAAATAAAATTAAAAAAAATTAAAAAAAAAAAAAGAATTAAAGAGAAATCACCATGAGGCAAATAATAGAAAGTACTGAGACCCTAAGTCATTTAAAAAGAAAACAGTGACTTCCCAGGTCTTGTATGAAGTCTGTAAGGAATCAAGGGGGGAAGAAGAGAAAAACGAGAGAAGCAGATGGAAGAAAGAGATTTAGTTCTTCATCAAGGTTATAATGAAGTTAGCAATAAAATAAAAAGGGCATGATGAAATCAGGAGCCTTCGGGGCTAGTCAAAACATTTTTAATGCTGCACTTTGTATTCGCTCCTCTGCTTTTTCTGGCATTTCTTCACAGGAGAAGACAGAAAGAAGCAGAATGAGAAGGATGCACCAGACCCCACTGACGCTAAATATTTGTGTGTAGATTCCACCTCTCCTACTTTACTGCCCTTTCAGTCGTTTTGTGTAATTCCTCCAGTGATCAGTGATCAGGGAAGAAGACAAGGCCATCATAGAGGAAACCACAACACAGAGAATTGAAGGGACCCAACAGACCATTCAAAGACAGATGAAAGAGAAAAATAGTCTTTGGACTACACTGTATCTCTTTTTTAGGATTTATTTTGAAAGGTTAAAAGCTCAGCTTCTTTGTGAATCATTGATCTATGCAGCTTCCATGCCACATTGTAAGGCTCAGCCCAGCATGGTTAGAATAGAGCGCTAAAGTAGAGGTTAGTCCTGTTTTGGCTTCATAGCTAATCTGTTTTGAATATTGAAATTGTGACATTTTTCTATTTTTTTGCCTCTCGTTTTTTCTTTTTCCTTGATCTGGGTTGTGTCTTAGAGCTAAATGCGAATGGAGTCCTCCAGCTACATTGTTCTCACTGCAAGAATGCCCTTGTTGCCAGCGTCCTAGGCCAGCCATATATGGTTTCATTAGCTCTCTGGGTCTCAGGAATTGTGCTTAGGCCATTTTCTGCATAATTACATGTCTAACTTCAAATAGGAGTTTAAGAGCTCCTAAGGAATTCCCTAGTAGACATGTTAAATATGTTTTGTATAAACAATAGTAGCAAACACTTGCTGAGCACTGATTAAGTGCTGGACACTTGTATCTCATTTTGCAGTAACCCCACAAGGTAAGGCTGATGGGGCAGTGCAGGCATAGGAACTTTGCACAGCCAGCATGGAACAGAGCCAGACTTTACCTTCAGGTTCCTTGGCTCTGGCCACACTCTTAACCATAGGCTATACTGTTTATATAGTGGATAGTCTATAAAAGGTCTCTACTGGCAGCATGCAGCCAGTTCTGTCAGTTAAAATTCCTAATTCCTCCTAAAATGGAGTTGGTTGTTCATTAAAATCCAAGTAGTTACTTTCACACAAGATGCAGATCTTGCTCAAATAATGAGAACAAAGTAAGAGCACCCTGCAAAAAAATGTTCTTCAGAGGCCCACAGATTGTTCACTTTGTTCCCAGGCAGGCCCGGAATTCATTGTGACATGCCTTATTTGAGTTATATTAAATGTAAGGAGACCTGACAACTGTACAAGCTTGAATATTCATCATTAATTTCAGCTCTTTAATTAAGCTTCTCTGACACGTGCAAACTTTCTTTGAAACTGGAAGGGAAAATAGAGCATTAAAAATGAAATGAAAATGAGGTTTTATTTCTACAGTTATAAATATTCTTATACAGTAAGATTCAGAAGCCTATAACTTGTTATTAAAGGTGTAATGTCTATTCTATATGTATTTTGCACTCATTTTGATTAATAGAGTAATAGGTTGTCGTTTTGAAATCCATCTGGGATTCCCAACAGACCTTCCATTTTCCTCCCCATTCATTTATTCAAAAAATACAGAATACTTTTTATGCCATGCACTGGGGTAAGTACACTAAAATCTTTTAATTCCTGGTGCATTGGTGAATTGACAGTTTATCACAAGGAGCAAAATCTTTTAAATTAAACACAGTTATCTGAAAGTCCTTGCTTATAACTGTATACTTGGTCTGACAGAAATCTTGAGAGAAAGATAAACCAGGTAGCAGGTGCATATTTTAGTAGTAAAACAGCCAGATAGCTAAAGATGATGATGACATCATGTGTGGTGTTTTTAGATCCAAAAAGAAACAATAGAAGCATTTTGCCATTTTTTAATAGAAGATCTATAATATGATGGGGTAGCCTTCAGCCTCAAGGGAAATACTAATTTAGGCTCCTGTTGCCTGATACTTAGAAAAGAGTTTAATCATTATCATAATCAGATCATCAGAGCTAATGTTTACAGCTGTGTTCCATACATGTACCCAGAGGCCACCTCTATATCTGGGATGTGGGGAAGGGGGATAATGGGGGGCGGGGGGACTGCTTCCCATTCTTTTTTTTTTTTTTTTAGTATAGTTGACACACAATGTTACAGGAGTGTCAGATGTATAGTATAGTGATTCACCAAGTTTGTATGCTCTGGTGAGCATAGCATAATGTACATCTGTCCTCATACATGTATCTATTGTAGTATCATTGACTGTACTCCTTGTATTCCTTATGCTGTGTCTTTAATTCCTATGACTTATTCATTCTGTAACTGGAAGCCAGTACCTCCCACTCTTCTTCACTTTGCCAACCCCGTACTCCCCTATCTGGTAACCATCAGTTTGCTCTTTGTATTTATAGGTCTGACTCTGCTTTTTGTTTATTCATGTTTGTTTGTTTTTAGATTCCACTTATGACTGAAGTCGTATGGTATTTGTATTTCTCAGTCTGACTTATTTCACTTAGCATAGTAACCGCTAGGTCCATCCATGTTGTCTCAAATAACATGAATCCCATTCCTTTTATGGCTGCATAATATTCCTCTGTATGTGTGTGTATGTGACCATGTAACCACATCTTTATCCATTCATCTATTGATGGACACTTAGTTTCTGCCCTATCTTATAAATAATTATAAATAATGCTGCAATAAACATAGAAGTGCACATATCTTTTCAAGCTAGTGTTTTTGCTTTCTTTGTGTAAATACCATGCTTTTTACTCTTAATACTTTTTTATTTTATGTTTGAAGAAAGGGTACAGTAGCTAAAAGAAACTGAAAAAATACAGATTTCAGCCAGCTCATACATTTTACTAATGTGAACAAACTGAGTCTCAGACAAACTCCAGGAAAAGCAAATAACTGTATGAGAATGTGAATATAATCATGGTATACTACACTGCCTGGCCCTGCAGTGAACTGTATTACATGGTCATTTAGGGAGAGTGATGTCCATTCTAACCAGGAAGTTAACTACAAATTGTGACCCAGCTCTACTGAAGAACTGCAGAGAATGGGGAGAATAGGGTTTTATAAGAGAGTTAAGTCTTCATATGCCACAATAAGAAGTTAGTAGATAATATCTAAAATAGATTAAACAAGAAATAAATAGCATGGTAAACATGATATTTAAAAATGAAGAGGTAACAGGAAAATATGTAGAGATATAAAAGAAAATGCTAAAAAAAAAAAAAAAGTAAAATGGTTCCTGTTGAGAACAGGTTTAACTATAAAGGGGAGGCTAGGCACTGCTGTTTTCATGTATGTTTTACTTTTCTAACAAAACTAACTTTATAAAGGGTATTATACATTTGTGTTTCTTGTGTGTTTCCTATCTTTGGTGAATAGTAGCTCATGTATGTCAAAGAGACCCTTCCTTCCCTGAAAGAGAAAAATAAGCAGGACACTAGAAGTGAAATTTTAGAATAGGAGGACTGGGACTTGAGAAGTCCAATTTGTAGCAACATGTTTCCCAACTAAGTCGTTTATGACTTTGGCTATTCATTTGGTATTCTTCCTATATTCTTTTAGGAACAGAAGCTGTCTCCAGAAAGAGCAAAAGCATGACTGTGCAAACATTTTGAAATAGCCTGTACCTAGGAGATGATTTCTCTGATAGTTCCTGTTTGTCCTATTGTTATTCTACTTCTAAACAAGAATTGCTCCCTAACTACTACTCTTTTTTTTCAATGTTTCTTCTTTAAAACAGGGAAATGTACATAAAATTATGGAGAAATGTACGTTGCCACTGACCGGAAAGCAGTGTGTCAACCGCATCATTACTGAAAAGGTACGGTGCCTGTTTTTATTCCCTCTAATGCCTACCACCACTTTTTTATTTATAAGGCATTCTTAGAAATTTTTTGCTACCCTCTAAAACTGTGTTGTGTTGATAGTCATAGGATTAATTTAATCCATGGGTAGCCTGAATAGGAAAATTCATCAATTTAATGTTTCTAAATGTAGAATCCTTAACGTGCAAGTGTCTGGAAATATGCATATACAGGCTTGAACTGCTGTCCTTGATAACTTTATATAATCAAAAGTTTTATTCATCCTTTTACTTGGACTATTAGATGTCTAAAATGGATGATACGTATAAAATCAAGAATATACTAATCATTCCTACCTTTCTTTGTTGCTTTCTCAAATCACAAGTGCAAATTGTTGGATTTCATTTTGGGAGAGTCAGTTGAAATTCCGTTTTAATCATGTGGGTTCAAATTGCAGTAAAAGTCCCACAGTGAGCCAAGAAATTTATTCTATGGTTCTTGCATGCTTTTAGTTCTCTTTTGTAAGTGGACTTCAGAACACACCAGCCATTTTAGTGCTTCTCTAGATTTTTTTTCTTAGCTGGAAAATGTTGGCTAATGGTACAACTCAGAGCTGCTCAGATCTGAGAGCAGCCTCACTGACAGTTGTCTGTAGTCATTTTTCTGACCCAGATTTGAACCTAGGATGTTAGAATGATGTAATTCTCAGATGGGAGCCTGGAAGGTGTCTTTTGGATTCGATCTCTTGATAAAACCAAAAAACAAAATTATCTGTATCAGGGTTGGTTTGTTTGGATGCTGTTCTTTTTGCTGGAGCCACAGGGATAGTATCCTGGCATGAGTCTGGTTTGCTGCCCCTCACTGAGGTGTGGTAAGAAGCACCCTAAAGCAGCCCTGTGAGGGGGGAAGTTCAAAATTCTTTACACACACAAACACAAAAAAAAAACTTTACAGAGCCACATTTTAAACAGCATTCTGTTCTAAAGGGTGCCTTGCCCTAGGACTGTTTAAGTGGAATTCCATAAAGATCTACTTATGGAAAACAGAAGTTGGATAAAAGGGCAGAATATTTTATTTCACCATTTATTCACCAAATCTCACCACTTCTTGAACCCTTCCAAAACTAGGTGATAGGACTTACGGGAAAGAATCCATTACTTTGAAAGTGAAGACAATGTAGTCCTCGACTCTGTTATCTTTGAAAAGTGGTAAACCTTCTAAGGATAATTCCAGCAACATTCCCCACTTGCTCTTCTTCTCAGTAAGCCCCCTCCCCTCTCTGCATTCCGTCTGTGCTCTGGCCTTGTCCTTACCAGGTCAGTGCTCTGATCTGCAGGACCTTCCACATGACTCTACCTCCCCAAACCCTGTCCAGCCTTTGAGTCTAGTGGAGTTTTTGTCTCTATCTGTGGCTTCATCCTTACAGTGATGTACCATTCATTTTGGCCCCTACATTTCCTTGTGATGTAACATATTTAACTTTACTGCCATATTTAAAAACTCGAATATCCTTTCTTCCCATCCATATTATTGTTTTATACATTTATTCATTTAATAAGCATTTTGTAAGCATTTTGTCTGAACTAGAGTATTCTTAACAGTGTGCTACAGGAAAGAGAAAGACAGTCTCTGCCACGAGGGAGCACATTCAGGGAGGCTAGACACCACCATGCCTCCAGCAGGACCCGTAGTTTGAGCCGTATATGTGATAAGGGCCAGGATAGTGATATGTGTCAGATGGTGAGTTAGGAATGTGCAAGGAGGCTGCCCAACAGCCTAGGGAGTGTCGGGAAAGCTGCTAAAGGTATCAAATACAAAATTTTCTTTCTTCCCTTTTTTAAAAATAATCATTTATTTATTTTTAGAGACAGAGCATGAATAGGGAGGTGTGGAGGGAGAAGGAGGGAGACACTTAAGCAAACTCTACCCTCAGTACAGAGCCTGACACAGGGCTCCATCACATGACCCTGAAATCACAACCTGAGCCAACACCAAGAGTTAGATGCTTAGCCAACCGTGCCACCCAGGTGCCCCAAATATAAACTTTTCATGTGTTTTGCAAGGCATTTTACAGACTCTCCTTCTCCTATCTCTGTTTCTCTCTTTCTCACTTCAGCTGTATTAAAATGGTGCGAATTATGTTGTCTTCCTCACCTCCCCACCCCACCCCCCACCCCCGTGTTCTCCTGAGACTGCACATCCTGTTTCTCTTCCTGGAATTGCTTTTCCCACCCTTTATATCTGGCTCATTTTTGCTCATTTTTTTATGTCTCAGTTATATTTTTCTTTCTCGAGTCTTCCCTATCTCTTCAAAAGCTTTGTGGGTGCTTCTCTGAATCCTAGAACATGACCTAACTCAGCACTGACCACTGTATTAAAATAATCTCTGAGCTCTGCCTGTCTCACTCATTACTGTTTATCCAGTATTTTGCATGATGTTTGCCTGTACACAGTGAATGCTTGTTGAATAAATGTACTCCACTTCTCCTAATGAGAAAATTGATTAGATGAGTGATGAGTCTTGAACGGTAAGTAGGAGTTTACAAGTGAGAATAAGACCAAAGAGGCCCTTCTAGGTGCAAAGGAAAGAAAATAGGCAGTATCATGGTGGTTTACAAAATAAATAGCCTACCCAAGGACCTGCCAGTGGAACAGAGTAGAGTGAGGGCAAGACCAAGCTCCAAAGGCTACCATTGAAAAGACAGTGAAAGGCTAAATTTATGAAGAAATGTGGGAGTGCCTGGATGGCTCTATCAGTTGAGCCTCCAACTCTTGATTTCAGCTCAGGTCATGATCTCAGGATCATGAGATCAAGCCCCATGTAGGGCTCCTCACTGAGCGTGGAGCCTGCTTGATATTCTCTCTCCCTCTCTCTCTGCCCATTCTGCTATCCCTACTCACACACACACACACACTCTCTCTCTCTTAAAAATAAATGAATGAGTGAATGAATGAATGTGAATGCCTTGTTAAGAAATTTGGGTTTTATCTGGAAGGCAGTTGGGAGCCCTTCGGTGTTTTTAGATCAATTAGATGTGCATTTTAGAAAGAACCCTGTAGTTTCTTTTTTTAAAAAAAAGAAAAGATTTATTTATTTATTTATGAGAGAGAGAGAGAGAGAGAGAGAGAGAGAGAGACAGACAGGAGGAGAGAGAAGCAGGCTCCATGCCGGGAGCCTGACATGGGACTCAATCCTGGGACTCCAGGATCGTGCCCTGGGCCAAAGGCAGGTGCTAAACCACTGAGCCACCCACGGATCCCCGAACTCTGTAGCTTTTATGCATGCAAAATAGAGAGAGAAGAGATGAGACAGAGTCCAGTTAGAAGACTCCTGCAGTGATCTAGGCCAGAAATGTCAAGGTTGTAAGCCACAGGACAGAAGGACAGATTTGAGAGACCAAGATGAACTCAACCTAGCTAGATGGTGAATTGGACATGGCTGCCAAAGCAGAGGATGCTTCCTAATATTTCCTAATGAAGCCGAGACTGTAGGAAGAGACGAGGAAGAGCAGTGGGAGATAGGAAAAGAATGGGTTCTGTTTGGATATACTACTCACTTTGATATTCTTGAACATGTTAACATCCTGAATATCCAGTCAGAGATATATTTTTTTAAGATTTTATCTATTTGTTAGAGAGTGAGCATGGGTGGGGGCAGGGGGGAAGAAGGAGAAGCAGACTCCCCACTGAGCAGGGAGCCTGACACAGGCCTAGATCCCAGGACCCTGATCATGACCTAGCAGAAGGCAGATGCTTAACCCAGTGGACCATCCAGGTGTCCTTCCAGTCAGAGATTTCTGATAAACAATTAGAGCTGTGGGTCTGGAGCTCAGAAAGGAAGTCAGTATTGAACTAAACTTGTGGAAGTATTAGCATATGGGGATAATTGGAACCTTTACTATAGATGACATTGGATAGCAAAAAATGGACAAAGTGAAAGGCAGCCGTGGAACTTCAGGTAAGGGAATAGTGCATATTTACCCCTGTGCTCTAGACACAGTAGGTACTCAAGAAATCTTTGTTGAATGAGTGAATGAAGATGCAGTACCATTAAGGGCAGTGAATGCTTTAAGCCCTGCCGTGGCAGATGTGGTACTAGAATTCCATTTTCAACTTTGAGGAAGATACCATTGGTTTGCCACTTGAAAGAGGCCTTGGAGATGTTTTGACCCTGATTTCCTAGTTTGGGGCTGCTAGAATGAGGTTGTGAAAGATGCTTTCTTCTCCAGAAGCTGGGCTATGATTAACTGCTTTATCTGTAATGTAGTCTCCATTTTTATCAAGGTTTTGTTTCTACTTTACACCGCTAAATGGAAATCTTCCTAAATATTTCAAAAGTAAATTTCCTTCATTTTAATAATAGATGCTTGGCTTTTCAGTATATGACCTTGAGAACTAATTAGGGTTTGGTAAAGGTGTTAAAAGTTTTTTAAAAGCCATAGATTTTTCTCTCCCTGATCACTGAAGCCTTATATTCATGATATCACAGTTATCTTCTCAAATCCTTCCCTGCCTATTCTTAATAACACAGTCTGGAGGCTCTTTTTTTTATTTGCTCCATTTTGATAAATTTATAGTTGTTCATAATGCAGGAAAAGGAAAATCAGTATGAATAATGTTCCAGACACATTTTCTGCAAAGCAAAAGTGTCCATTTAAAATTTTTTTAAAGTTGTCATTTTAAAATTAAATAATCTAATGCAGCATTCAGACATTCCAAAATGACCATTTTTTCCCCTCTCAGAACACATATTTCTGCTGAAAAAAAACCTGGAAAAAGAGGGTTTTTTTAGGAATATAAAAATGTGCAAACAGGAAGATAATTTGCCAGAATATTTCCTCCAAAATTTAAATCCTCTTTTCCAGTAAAATCAATCAGGTCATCTATGGATGCGTGAAATAGAGAATGCAGGTATCGCTGGTCCTCTTACTATTTTGCTTGTGGGCAATAGCCAAACTGTGGAAGGAGCCTCGGTGTCCATCAAAAGACGAATGGATAAAGAAGATGTGGTTTATGTATACGATGGAATATTACTCAGCCATTAGAAATGACAAATACCCACCATTTGCTTCAACATGGATGGAACTGGAGGGTACTGTGCTGAGTGAAATAAGTCAATCGGAGAAGGACAAACATTATATGGTCTCATTCATTTGGGGAATATAATAGTGAAAGGGAATAGAAGGGAAGGGAGAAGAAATGGGTAGGAAATATCAGAAAGGGAGACAGAACATGAAGACTCCTAACTCTGGGAAATGAACTAGGGGTGGTGGAAGGGGAGGAGGACGGGGGTGGGGGTGAATGGGTGACGGGCACTGAGGGGGGCACTTGACGGGATGAGCACTGGGTGTTATTCTGTATGTTGGCAAATTGAACACCAATAAAAAATAAATTTATTATTTTTAAAAAATATTTTGCTTGTGGGGAAAAAAATTAGTTGACTGGAGAAGAATAAACATTTCAGGTCTTTGATTTGAGTTCACACACAAGTGGCGATAAGTTAAGCTATTAAGGAGAAAGAGCGTGCAGTTATGGTGCCCCTGCTATGTCTCAGGCATGTTGCTAGGTACTCAGAGGATGTTTATTATATTTGTCCTGCATAAGGATCTTGGGAGATAGGGTTTTTTGATATCCATGTATACATGCAAAGACTGGTTCACCAAAGACCAATTAGCTAGTGTGTGGCAGAGCTGGAATTCCAGTCTAGCTTGAAAGCCAGAGTCCTTTTACTCTACATGGGGCTGAATCTTCAAATTAAGCCTCCTAACCGGGAATCTGTTTAAAATGGCAATTTAGGGTTTGACTTCCAAGCTAGCTGAAAATAAAGATCAGCCTGTGAATAATAGTTGTGAATATAAGGTAAATTGGAGGGGAAGAGGGATATGGGAAACATAATTAAATCTGGGTAAGAGGAAACTGACTGTGAAAGCCAAGAGAGGGAATAGTGTCTGTTGCTCTGGAAAACAACTTATAGATCCAGCAAGTGGAATTCGGGGGGAAGCAGTTTGGGGCTCTCATGGTCAGAGCTTCCCATGCATTGATCATCTAATCTGTCCTGAGGCAAATGGGCCTGCTGACACAGAAAGCTTCCTAACAGAAAGCCCCCAGTGACCATCTCAGAAGAATGTTTTAAAGGATTCCTGAGTGGGAGGTTATCTTAAATGACTTTGTCAGTCCCTTCCACTCAGGTTGTCATATTGCATAGTGTAACAGCAGGTGTCCTGAATCAGTTACGATAAATTGAGTCAGCCTCCTGAGGTCACAGTATACTAGTTGGCACTACCATCATGTGGTGGTACCAACCAGAATGTTGTAAAGGAAAGTTTGCAGTGGGAGGTTCGCCTTCTCATGTTTGTCTTAAACATAAGCATCTTTCTTCATTTGGTGTGCATACCAGAGAGAGATTCTCATGATATCCTCTTGGACCTGTATGTCTTCACAGGACTTAAGGGAAAGTTGTAATATTTAGCTGATCTTTCAGGATCAGGATAACTCTCCATTTATAATTGCTCACAGGCACTTCCGAGTGCCTGCCTGCCTTTTATTTCCTGTAACTCTTTACCCAGCTCTCCCCACCATCCTTGTGCATTTGCCTTCCAAATTTCTCCTCCCTCCCTACTTTTCTTCATTCCTTTCTTTCTTCAAATCATCGTTATTCATGTAATTGAAATTTTGACCAGAAGTGTTAGACCTGACTAAAGGAAAGTAGTTAAACAACAACAACAAAAATTGGTTAACAGAAGTGGCAAGTGCCATCAATAGTCAACACTCATTTATTTTCTGGCATCAACAGTGCTCTGCAGCTAATTGCCGATTAGGGAGTTGGCATTTATTCGCACCAAAATATAATTGTTAGAGTTGACATTTTCTCATTGCTGATTTTCAGAGTCTTTTGTCCTGGATCTTGTCTCTTCTTTAAGAACTTGAGAGGTTATTTCTGTTTTGTATTATAAAATAATTACTGTAATAGAAATTGTCATCATTTTCTTGATTCCAACAGGCTGTGTTTGATGTGGACAACAAGAAAGGCCTGACTCTGATTGAACTCTGGGAAGGCCTGACTGTGGATGACATAAAAAAGAGCACCGGGTGTGATTTTGCAGTAAGTGTTTCTGTGAACAAATCCAGCCACTTGTCCTATATCATGGGCTTGATTAATGGGTGTTTACAGGACATGAACCATTAATTTGTGATCATTTTTGGAGTTGACCTTTACAGAGAACAGGAGTGAAAGGGAGGGTGCCTTCAGATGAGAGCAGGTGGGAGCAGGAGCGGGCTCTGACTCACGGCCAGTGTTTGGCTCAGGAGTCAGAACCACCAGGGGCTGCTGGAAACAGGAACTAGGCTAGGCTAGGCTAAATTAACTCGAAAATTTGAGCCACACACGTGGAGAAATGGTACTGCCTTATTTTAAACTTAGCTATGACTTATGGCTTTCTCTTTGATTAACTTTGATGCCTGATTATTCCATCCATTGAACATATTAGAGTGTTGAGCTCTGACATTGACTTATAGTCACAAAATAGGTATATCCTGTATTTAAAGAAAAACCTAGGGCATAAAAATTAAGACTTATAAAGCACATAATACTTTAGGGGAGTATATATTTAAGAAATCCCAAATCTCTTTTTAAAATGAAGAGAATACTATTATAACATAATCACTCTTTAAGTGCTTGTTAATGAATCACTGGTCTCCTACCTAATGGGAATTGAGAGGATGGCTCAGTCCATTTGAAGTTAATCAAAAGTAAAGGTGAAAAGTCTCTGAAAACCTGCAGGAAAAGAATTTGCTTCTCACATACCTTTCTAAGAAGGGATCTACTACTTAAAGTGAAATCTATTTGTAATGGGAAGAAATTTGCAGCTACCCAAACTAGAGAAAGCAATTTAACAAAACTTACTCGATAAATCATGCATATATTTCATAGACTTCTTCCTTAGGTACTACATGCTTGGCTGGTACCTATTAGTGCATAACAAATGTCTGTAAAAACAATTTTGCTGCATAATTCATTATCCACATATAACTGTTTCTGGTCCTGTATGAGGGTCTTTGTCTATTAACCTTTTTTGAATTTCCCTTTGGAAAAAAGAAGTCTGTCAGCAATACCTAGCACAAAAGGCACATCTTTAATTAGCTTTTCAGTAACCCCTGGGGGGAAAAAAGAGATTTGTTTATACTTGAACTATTTAGAATTCCTTACTCCAGTGATAAAAACAAACAATTCTTCTTACATATCAGCTCTTCTTTGTATGTTTTCCCTCTGCGGATAAGTTAACCTCTTCTTCATAAGGTAACCATTTTGAAATCCACGTCATGTTCAATTCTTTGCTACAAAAGAGAGTATGCAAAGAAAGGACCCTTACTTTTTTTTTTTTCCCATTCATATATAAGTAAGTCAAGATGAAAAAGGTAGAGTTTTACAGTGTTTGCTTTTTTTTTATTTTCTTTTAAGTGGTAGTTTTCATGTCCGGGTGCACCAAAAAATACTTCTGGTTTCTGTTTTAGTACCATATCACCCCTCCTTTTCTTTGGACATTGACATGTAATCGTGTTTCCTCCAAATTAGGCTGTTGAGATAAAATGTTAATTTGTATGTTAGCATTGTCCTGAAAATGAAAAGGTGTGGTAGCAGCTGAACCATCTCAACAAAAGAACTCGCTTTTGAGGATCTGATGATCAATGGCATCTCTTTAGACCCTGACAGATGAAATCACATAGAGCAGATTGTTTTTCTGTAATGCTAGGGACTGGAATGTTCTAATTAATAACATGTTCTGTGGAATAGCTGGGTTATCGATAAAATACATTTAATCATAAAATTACCTTGAAGATAACATTTCCTTACTTGATAATTCAGAAGATACTTCATGTCATACTTTAGAGGCTATTCCATATGATTATTACTGTATGGACAGTATTTTAGTCTCTATGTGACTTTATATAAGTTAGTCAGAATTTCTTCTTGAGAAAAGACTCACTCAGTCTTTGCTGTGTATCTGGTAATAAACATTCTAGAAGGGAATAGTTAGACAACCAGGTTTTTGCATAAAAAATGGGGGGCAGGTAAAAACCTAGGTCAAAGTAATTTTGAAAATGTTTAGCTAACATCTTCTAATACTAAAGCTGTGACCAGTTAATGAAAATGTCAAATTTCTGTATATCATTCACTGTGTTACTGCCAGTTACTTGATGTGCCAAAGTAGAAAGAAAAGGGGAAAATGATATCCCACCACTTAAATTGAATTGTCTCCAAAGTCTCTCTTTCCACTGTGTAGTTAATTCAAATGGTTATTCATTTCTTTCTTCTTTAATACATGCTTATGTTACATAAAATAGTTTTTTTCTTTACCATATATGTCTGTGGACTTTTTTGAAAAATAATATTTCCTTCTGTTTTTTTTTTAATTAAAAAAATGTTTTTAAATTTGAGTCCATATTTGAACATCATATGGTGTAAAGTAAACTTCCAGAGGTCATTAGTAATCCCTGATTATTTATTAAACATCCAGTTGTGTCCCATATTGAGTTATGAAATATGAATAAAATAGAACAAATTGGTATAGTTCCTATTCCCAAGGGCCTTGGTGTAATTAGGAATACACCTAAAACACCAGTGGCAAAAAATTAAATAAGAATACTGTTTATTCACCACTGCTATTCAATATGTACTGGAAGTCCTAGCCTCAGCAATCAGACAACAAAAAGACATTAAAGGCATTCAAATTGGCAAAGAAGAAGTCAAACTCTCCCTCTTCGCCGATGACATGAAACTCTACATAGAAAACCCAAAAGCCTCCACCCCAAGATTGCTAGAACTCATACAGCAATTCGGTAGCGTGGCAGGATACAAAATCAATGCCCAGAAGTCAGTGGCATTTCTATACACTAACAATGAGACTGAAGAAAGAGAAATTAAGGAGTCAATCCCATTTACAATTGTACCCAAAAGCATAAGATACCTAGGAATAAACGTAACCAAAGATGTAAAGGATCTATACCCTCAAAACTATAGAACACTTCTGAAAGAAATTGAGGAAGACACAAAGAGATGGAAAAATATTCCATGCTCATGGATTGGCAGAATTAATATTGTGAAAATGTCAATGTTACCCAGGGCAATTTACACGTTTAATGCAATCCCTATCAAAATACCATAGACTTTCTTCAGAGAGTTAGAACAAATTATTTTAAGATTTGTGTGGAATCAGAAAAGACCCCGAATAGCCAGGGGAATTTTAAAAAAGAAAACCATATCTGGGGGCATCACAATGCCAGATTTCAGGTTGTACTACAAAGCTGTGGTCATCAAGACAGTGTGGTACTGGCACAAAAACAGACACATAGATCAATGGAACAGAATAGAGAACCCAGAAGTGGACCCTGAACTTTATGGGCAACTAATATTCGATAAAGGAGGAAAGACTATCCATTGGAAGAAAGACAGTCTCTTCAATAAATGGTGCTGGGAAAATTGGACATCCACATGCAGAAGAATGAAACTAGACCACTCTCTTGCACCATACACAAAGATAAACTCAAAATGGATGAAAGATCTAAATGTGAGACAAGAATCCATCAGAATCCTAGAGGAGAACACAGGCAACACCCCTTTTTGAACTCAGCCACAGTAACTTCTTGCAAGATACATCCACCAAGGCAAAAGAAACAAAAGCAAAAATGAACTATTGGGACTTCATCAAGATAAGAAGCTTTTGCACAGCAAAGGATACAGTCAACAAAACTCAAAGACAACCTACAGAATGGGAGAAGATATTTGCAAATGACATATCAGATAAAGGGCTAGTTTCCAAGATCTATAAAGAACTTATTAAACTCAACACCAAAGAAACAGACAATCCAATCATGAAATGGGCAAAAGACATGAACAGAAATCTCACAGAGGAAGACATAGACATGGCCAACATGCATATGAGAAAATGCTCTGCATCACTTGCCATCAGGGAAATACAAATCAAAACCACAATGAGATACCACCTCACACCAGTGAGAATGGGGAAAATTAACAAGGCAGGAAACCACAAATGTTGGAGAGGATGCGGAGAAAAGGGAACCCTCTTACACTGTTGGTGGGAATGTGAACTGGGCCAGCCACTCTGGAAAACTGTGTGGAGGTTCCTCAAAGAGTTAAAAATAGACCTGCCCTACGACCCAGCAATTGCACTGTTGGGGATTTACCCCAAAGATACAGATGCAATGAAACGCCGAGACACCTGCACCCCGATGTTTATAGCAGCAATGGCCAGAATAGCCAAACTGTGGAAGGAGCCTCGGTGTCCATCGAAAGATGAATGGATAAAGAAGATGTGGTTTATGTATACAATGGAATATTACTCAGCTATTAGAAATGACAAATACCCACCATTTGCTTCAACGTGGATGAAACTGGAGGGTATTATGCTGAGTGAAGTAAGTCAGTCGGAGGACAAACATTATATGTCTCATTCATGTGGGGAATATAAATAGTGAAAGGGAATATAAGGGAAGGGAGAAGAAATGTGTGGGAAATATCAGAAAGGGAGACATAACGTAAAGACTGCTAACTCTGGGAAACGAACTAGGGGTGGTAGAAGGGGAGGAGCGCAGGGATTGGGAGTGATTGGGTGACGGGCACTGGAGGTTATTCTGTTTGTTGGTAAATTGAACACCAATAAAAAATAAATTAAAAAAAAAAAAAAAGAAGCTGACCTGACAGGGAGAATAAGAAGGGCCTGAGTTGGAGGTATGGGGAGACCAAGACAGACAGAGAGACACAAAAAGGCAAGCTTTTAGAAAAATGTTCTATTTGATTGTAATGATAAAAAGTACTTTTTGGAAGAGTTTTGAAGAGCTCTTGCTATACCCAGATGTACAATGTGGCCTCTGAATAAAGAGAGAAATCATGGTTAAAAAAAAAAAAGAATACTGTTTATTTATGTTTGCAGTGAAATATGAAAGAAGTCAGCTGTAGATATTCTTTGCTAAGTTGAATAAATTTATACTCAGTACCTGTTATGAACTGACATTATACCAGAATTAAACAGTATACCATTGGGATTTCAATGGACTGGGAAGATAAATTGTTGGCTTACTTTCTATGCTTAAATCATATAGTCTTATGCCGCCCTGTAGATCACCTTAGTGGGATAATCTTGCTTGAGCTTAAGATGAGTTTAAGATGTTGATGAGACTGTGAGAGAACAGGATGAAAAATGGTTGTTAGGTAGATGTTTTTCATGACAAAAATAGGCCAAATCAATCTACATAAAGCTTCATCTTTTTCTTTTTTCATAGAGGTCAGAGTCCACATTGAGGATACAAATGATAGTAAGAACCCAAAACAAGGTCAATATGCCAAGGAAAATTATCAGATGTTTAGTTTATAAAATTAAGATGTCCAGTTTCCTTTTAAAGGAAATGGTACAAAGCATCTATTGGAAATTATCTTTTTCCCAGAAATATAGTTTTATTTCATTAAATTATTTCTACAGATGCTCTGTTGTTTAAAAAAAGAAAATGGGTTGTTTGTGAGACACACTTTCTAAATACTCAAAGCCATATGCCTTTTATTCTTTTCAGTAGAGTTGAAGATCTGTGCACATGTGGGCTGTGATTTTTGTCTATTTATTGTATGTCTATTATTTTGTCTATTATTATATATCTGCTCTTGGAACTGGCAAGTCTGAATGAGCTGTCATTTATTTTAAGCTATATATGAAGCCATTATTCTGATCATGTCATTCTTTGAGTAGAAAAATGGAAAAGGGGGCATTAACTCTTGACATTGTGAAGAGTTAATACAGAAACAATTTATAAGTGAACTAAAAATATTTAACCTCATCACAGCCAAATAATTGCCTACTCCTTCTATTTTTAATACTATCTTAACCTCTATTAAAACTGTTCTTCTGGTTTTCTGAAGCTTATTTAATCCTTGATTCATTCCTTTGTCATTAATTAAACAAAATGTTAACTGTTTATTCTGGAAGGCAGAGTGCCAGCTATGCTCACTTCCATCACTTCATTCTTGAGGTGCTCAAAAAAATCATTTGAATTCTAATATCTCTTATTGTGCTTTACATGGGCACTGTTCCTTACTAGGATTCAATGGATATTTGCCAGATTGAACAGAGACATCTCTACCTGGCATTACACCTTGAAAGATACTAAGTCAAAAGATACAGTCAAAATTAAGCTAAACCACTTACAGTTTGGCTAAGTTTCTTTCTTCTTCCACCACCTCTACCATTGATCTAGACCTGCCCTCATTTTTCTCTGCTTCAAGGCTTGTAGGAATGCATGTACTATTCTGTATATTGATAATTATGGTCAATCTTTAATATTTGTAATGCTATTACCTCCTTTTTAAAAACAACTTGGAATCTTTTTACTGCCTTTATATCATTTCCATTCTGAATATGAAATTTCTGATAAAATTTGCCACATCATACTTCTCTTCATTCATATATATCCAGTTTATCCAATGACTATATTGTTTCTTAACAAAATTGTGAATTGATGACTTATTTTTATCATTTTAAGACTTGTGCTTTTCTCAGTGTCTTGTTTTAAGTAGTCTCAGAGGAATCAGTCTCAGAGCTCAGTGTTCCATTCAGTGGAGAGCTTGGTTATCTGAACCCTTTATTGTCTCCATCTGCTCCTTCTCCACCCCCTACTTGTTGCCAGTCTTAACGATCCTTAATTTAGGAACTATAATGTGCAAAAAGGTTACAAACTACTAACTACACAATATGTAAACAGAAAAATTATCAAATTGATTTAGAATGGAAACTAATGAGGAAACGCTCAAAATGTAAATCGAAAAGTCTGTCTAGTTGGTTTAGAGTGGAAAATAATGAGGAAACTCTAGGTGATGTCCATGGCAAGGCTGTTTGTTGCCAAAATCATTCAAGTTTGGAGTTGTTTATGCCATGTGGTTATTTTTACAATTTGGTCATTTTTTTTTCTCTTTCTTTTACCAGGTTTCACCAAAACTCATGCCAATGCAGCAGATCACAACTTGAAATGCGGGATAGACATTTGTCCCACACCGCGTGTTTTTCATTTTAATCACATAGGATTTCATTGAAAAGATATCAGTAATCATAATTGTATATCTCATGAGCAGTTTTTGACTAGTTTTCTTTAAGCATTTTATACTACATATGGCCATATAGACTTTGTTCTCTCAAGTGTGCTATGACATTTAATGAAAGACAAAAATATATATATAAATGATTATCTTACTTGTTTTATAAGTGCTGAGAAGGCTTATCTTTACAGTTGGTGCTCACATTGGATTTATCTTTGTCTTTTGTGATAGGTACACTTAATTATACTCAGATGGGCCCTTAGGAAGACTTTCTTTGATGTTCTTTTCCTCCTAACTAAATCATAACATGTAAAAAAAAGAATGAAGGAGAAAAATAACTCCACCCAGAGTATACCCAAGGCAGCATTGTACTAGTCTTGATTGATAACATATGTGTGAATTTTGAGTAGGAGACATGCTGTCATAATGATAATGTTTTTCTTTTGGCCTCCTGTGACTTTTCTTTTAGAGCCTCTGATTTTGTGATTGCATCTTATTTCCCTAAAGCATCCCTTATCCTCCCTTATTTGTATAACTAAATAGATGCGCAGTAAGGCAAACAGGAACATCTCTGTATAGAAGAAGTAACTGGTTTATAGGAGAGACCAAGGGGTACAAGGTCTTTTGGTGCTGATGTCCAACCAAGAAGTTGCCTTTATAAACCAACCATCTGTGCTTTGCCAAAGACTAAGGTTTATCCGGAGAAGAGGGTTGTAAACCTAATTGATTTAGTCAGTTTTATCATTTTAAAATAGTACAATATTTGTGTGTATTCAGAGGGGTCCCTAAGAGGCTTTTTCCATGTTATTGAGGCCTAGTGGGCTACTTGTACAGACCACCTCTGAGGCCACAAGGGGCTGTGGGGTAATTTATCATGAATCCAGTCACAATAACAACAGAATTAAAAATTATTTTTTTCTTTCTTTTCAAGCTCTCTTATTTCTGTTTCGAAAAGTTTCTAAATATTGAATGCCTTTTTCTACAGAACACAGTTCTTTTTTCTGCCTAGGCTATTTCCTTGAATAAACTACTTTTAATTTAGCTTTATACAAATAGAGGAAATGCTGATGAGCAAGTCAAGGATTTGAAGAACAGTGAATTTTTATTGTTAAAAGAATAAACATGGTGAAGTGGGTTGTGTAAGGAAGTTGTCCTCAGAAGTGTCATCCTTACCACCCGTTTGCCCCAAGGGATACTCTAAGCTCCTGAGTATCAAATGGGGAAAAGGTCTAGATAGCCTAAAAATGGGTCAGACGGCTGTCCTCTGGACAGAGGTAGGCACATAGTGCAATATATCATTGCTCTGGCACCAGATATAGGAATTTTATGCATATTTTTGGGTGATGGTTATCTTTAAAACTCACCCAATCTTCAGGTAGAACTACAATTGTGTCATGTATCATATTAGAGGGGAGAGAGGATTTTTTAGTATCACACTCTCTAATATAGTCTTAACTGACTGGCTGTAGGATTGAAGGCATATTCTCCCAGTACTGATAAAAAGGACTCTCTTGGAATTTGTGAGGCCCAGAGAAGAATACATATCTGTTAGAATTATAATTTGGAAAAATGTGTGTTATTGATGGTTGCTATATTTGCAGACTTGGTTGCTTATAATTCCAATCCATTACTTTAGGATAATATGATTCTAAGAATGTTCCCAACTTTGAGTGGTAAAACCTAAGTAGATGACTTTATATTCTTGATTAAAGAATTCCATAGATATTGGACACATTAAGATATAGTGTAAATAATCCAAACTGATGTAGATCACTGTGATTGTCCTTTTTCTTGTTTGGGAAAATATACTAGAGCTTAATGGAAAGACCAACAATAAATCGTTCACATACTTCTTCTTATCAAGTTGTTGCTTTTTTTGTTTGTTTATCTCACCAAAGAACGTAATTTCTCATGAAAGAATAAATGAAATGTGCATCTTTCACCAACACTCCCCTTTCCCCTTCTCTCTCTGTCTCTCTCACAAATGCATACATACACACATCCTGCCAGCTAAGGTCCATTTGGACATGAAGAAGCTGAAATACAGGTGCATTGAGTTCTAAGTAAGGAGCATCCTAGTGGGATTTGGGTTCTTGGTTCTCAACATGCCTCAGGCCAGCTTCCCTCCAGCCATGTTTTTGTATGAGCCCACAAGTCTCCCATTTCACTTGGGGTGGGTCTTTGTCGGTTTTTGTCATCTGCAACCAAAGTATGAACTCAAACAGCTTTTGTACTTCTTGAGTCTTGGGAGGGATCTGGTCTCCTGCAGAGGTGATACAGACAGAATATGTGTAAAACTGCTTGTAGCTGGGCCCAGAGAACACATATAAGAGCAATTACCTGTGTTACCAGTGGGTAGGAAGGCTGTGGTTAGAGGTTTTATTTTTTTTACATTGTCAGTATATTCAACACAACTTTGAAAGTTATTCCAATGGAAGTATAGGCAGAGATTTATTCAGTGGATGGTTTTCTCAGCACTAATCTTTTTCTCCCAGGGTGCAATCTTCAATTTCTTAAACTTGCAGATTCTCCGTCTTTAAAATAGACAGTATCTACTGCTTTTCACTATGGCTCTGCATGGTATAGTTAATATTCTATAAAATTAACACATAATATATTGATTAATACATTAGAAAACGTTGCAAAAATTCTGATAGATTTTTTTAAATGCTGTGTCATAATATTACCTTGGGACAGAATTGTTCCCATCCTTTTATTTTTTTTATTTCTTTTTCCATCCTTTTATTTTTTAATAACTACACTGCCTTCCCACTAATTTAATACTAAATATTAAAGTGGGTTTAAGCATAAATATCGCTAAATGTCATATGATCTAAAGGCATGTCTGTGTGGCATACACTTGAATTCTCTTGTTTCCATTATGTTAGATATGTCTGTGAAATCACCCAAAGACACCCTTGACACCCTTTATGGACCATGCAGCATTCTATGAGAGGGATGCCTACACCAATCCAGATAACTAGTTAATAAGACAGTTTCTTCTCTCAAAACCATAATCAAACAAAAATGATATTTGGTTTTAGAGGTTAAATATGCTTGATTATCATGGTCACTATTGCCTCTACTGGGGTGCTACTCTGTCTGGCCCTTGTAAATGACCTCAGGCAACTATCCTTGGCCTTCTGCACCATGACCCACACTGAGTCCATGGGAAACACTACTGTTTCCACTGACAACCTATTGGAGCCCGGGTACCTGACATAGTCATTTTATTTCTTTGGCTCATTCCTAGGCATTCTATCTCTTACCCTTTAAATTTTTCAGGAGGAAATCTGACACCAGTGCAGAAGTTCACATGTAAACTCTGATGTTCCCTTTGAAACCCTTCTTTCTTAATCCGGGCAAAGGAGGTAGCATCTCCCACCTACCCTTCTTGGCATTAGAGTACCAAACAGCTACTTCCAAATTTTCTCCATAAATACTCCTCTAATCTCCAGTCTCTAAGCCCCATATGCAGTCAGTATAAGAGTTTAAGAGTTGTCTAACTGGTTCTCAGCCAAATAATGGTTCAAAATGTATGCATAGTGGCCTCACTGGAATGTGACATACATTGTGTGTGTGTGTGTGTGTGTATTTAACATCTTGTATATTTTTGTAACAGATCTATGACTTGTCCTTGGTAGGTTTCCAAATATGTATATTGAATCAATTTCCTGTTGAGAACATGAGGTGGTAGTAGGCCAGGCGTAAGGATTTCCCTCAGCTAAATAATTAGGTAAGACCTCTACGAAAGAGATAGGGAAAGACACAAGAGATGGAGTCTAGAAACTACAACAAAGGAAGTGATAATCACTTATATTTGTTTAGCATTTAATACTTTACAAAACACTTAGAATATGCTGGCTAGCTTATTTCATTCTCACAGTAATCTTCTAGGGAGACATTATTACCTCCATTAAAATTAACTTCATTAGTCTGAGAGAAGTAATGTCCATCAATTCTTTAATCAAATTAGCCTTTCAAAGCTAATGTTGGGTTTTGCCAAGGTAGTTAATGAGATGTGAATTAAATCCCCTGAATAGAACTAGATTTGTTGCTCTCTGGTAAGCCATAAAACAGAGAGTCAAAACCTTTAAACCTAATGGGATAGATCTTGAAGCTTTGTTCTCCTTGTTCATACAGCTCTTGTGTACAACCCAGTTTATAAGAAAATGGGTAGTTGTCAAAAAAAGGATAAGGGCACCCACTAAATGAAATGTCACTGTGGAAGACTTGAAATTACTGAGATTGCTTATATGAAAGGCCCTGTCCTGTGTAGGCAACCACAGGTAAGAATGCTCACCTGGCATCAATAGGAGGAGCTGATGAGCATTGCTTCATTTCTGAAACTAAACACCTTTCTGAAATTTAGTTTCCTGGGCATTAACCTTTACCCATGTTCATAGTCAGAGTTGTGGTGCAGATCCATTCAGTTGAACTCCAGAGAGGAGGTTGAAATTGGCAGCCTGAAAATAAATGTTTTTGGTGACATGGAGAGTATCTCTCAGTGAGATTTAGTGCCATTCCCTTCACTGAGGAAGAAAGGGTCCATGGAAAGAAGAAAATGGGTCACAGCACTGGAGCCTGTGGAGCTATTGGAGGTAGGTATAGGGCTGGGAACACCTGAGCGCCATCAAGACATATCATATGAGAACATCTGTTACTACCCTCTTTTTGAATATAAGATACCATCAATTTTTTTATTATAGTAAGAATATTTAACATGAGATCTACTGTCTTAAAAATTATTGTTAACTGTAGGTGTAGTACAACAGATATCTAGACTTACTTGTCTTCTATAATTGAAACTTATACCCATTGAACAGTAACTCTTCATTTCCCCCTTACCCCATTCCCTGGGAGCCACCATTCTACTCTCTGTTTCTATGAGTTTGATTGTTTTAGATACTTTCTGTAAATGTAATTGTGCAATATTTGTTCTTCTGTGACTGGCTTATTTCACTTTGCATAATGTTCTCTCAGTTTATACATGTTGCATATGTCATGTCCTTTTTTATGGCTGAATATTATTTCATTGTATGTATATACCATATTTCCTTTATCCGTTTATCAGTCAATGCACATTTAGGTGGGATTGCTGGATCATATATTATTTTTAATTTTTTGAGGAATCTCCATACTGCTTTCCATAGCAACTGCCACCATTTTGCATTCCCACCAACAGTTTACAAGTGTTCTAATTTATTCACATCCACATCAATACTTGTTTTTTTTTTAGGTTTATTTATATTAGCACATGCATGTGAATGCGGGGGAGGGACGAAGGGAGAAGGAGAGAATCCCAAGCAGACTCCCTGCAGAGCATGGAAGTCCAGTGCAGGGCTTGATCACACAACCCTGAGATCCTGACCTAAGCCAAAATTAAGAGTTGGACATTCAACCAACTGAGCCACCCAGGTGTCCCTTCTTCTTTTTTTTTTTTTTTATGGCTATCCTAATAGGTGTGAGGCTATGCTTTATTGTGGTTTCAATTTGCATTTCCTTGATTGGTGATAAGTATCTTTTCATATACCTGTTCGCAATTTGTATGTTTTCTTTGGAAAGATGGCTATTCAAGTCCTTTGCCCATTTTTTTAATTGGGCTACTTAAAATTTTGCTGTTGGCTTGTGGAGTTCCATATATATATATATATGGCCCCACTATTCAATTTTTGTTTTTGTTGCCTGTGCTCTTGGTATCATATCTAAAGTCATTGCTAAGACCAATGTTTGGACTTTATATGTTTTCTTCTAGGAGTTTTATAGATTCAAGTCTTAAGTTTAAATCTTTAATCCATTTTGAGTTGATCTTTATGTATGATGTGATATAAGGGGCCAATTTTGTTCTTTTGTATATGGATATCAAGTTTTCCCAACACTATTTGTCGAGACTCTCCTTTCTCCATTGTTATTCTTGGCACCCTTGTTGAAGATTAGTTAACTATATATGCATGGATTTATTCTTGGGCTATTCTGTTCTGTTGGTCTGTGTACCTGTGTACCAGCGTCAAATTTAAAATGCATTATGATTGCATTTGCTTTTTATCATTTATAAATTTTATTGTAGACATATTAAGATTTTTTTAGCCTTTCAGTCTCAGACGAGTTTGCTTAGTATTTCTTTTTTGTATTTAAAACAAAGAAGAGTTGTTAATGGATGCTTTATTCAGCTAATAGATATCATGAGCCATTAATGGCCCAAGGCAATCCACCTGTCTTAAAGTGTGTGCATTTACAGTCCAGGTGCTTCTCACTGGGAAGGGTTCAGATTGTCCAGGGGACAGGTTAGGGGTGTGAATCAGGTCAGAAGGGTGGGAGGGAGCTGAGGTGCCTGCCTCAGCTTCGTCCAGAGCAGTAGGGCTGCCAAAAGATGAAGGAGCCAAGTGAATTGTAGGATACTGTCATTTGTGAAATGCATTCAAATTTCAGAGATGTTAAAATGTGGGAAATTATTCATCTTAGAATCACTAAATTTGAGGCGGTCATGTAAGGGCTTTCTCAATTAGCATAATGTTTTATTTAAGAATATGTTAAAGAAACATTTTATTATGACTTTTAAGTATATACAGAACTGATTACATAGGAGAAGACTCTTAGGGACCTCCTTTCTGAATAGGAAGGAATCAATGTTTGTAGTAGTGTATATGTAAATGGTGCTTTAAAAAGTTCTTCCTAAGTAGTCGGAGTGCTTATTACATAATCTTTCTATCATGATTTGCCTTCCAGGTAATTCTCTATGTTCTTCTACACTTTTATCCTTTCCATAAACAAAATTTTTGTCCTATGTTACACATTTACCCTAAATGTGAAATGTTTTCATTATTGTAATTAAAAGTTTTTAATGTATCACAGATATCCAAATACATGAACACACATATAGAAGGCCAAAACATTTGAGGATGCACTTACATTAAGTCAGTAGTATCAAACTCTATGTGAGCATTAACAGAGAGATCAATGGTATTTAAGATGAAATTTCTGTTAAATAAATGTCTCTTCCCCCCAGCTTCCACTCAAATTCATATGTTGAAATCCCAGTCCCCAGTATGATGATATATGGAGGTAGAGCCTTTTGGAAGTAATGAGGTTTAGAGGAAGTTAAGCAGGTGAATCCTTCATGGAGGAATGAGTACCCTCGTAAGAAGGGGGCCCATTTCCTCTCTGCCATCTGATGACACAGGAAGAAAACAGCCATCTGCAAATGAGGAGAAGGGCCCTCAGCAGACACAGCATCTTAATCTTGGACTTCGTAGCCTCCATAACTATGACAAATAAATGTTTAAACCATCCAGTCTATGGTATTTATTATAGCAGCCTGAACTAAGACACATGTGATGAACTTGGTGAATGCTCAGGAAGATAAAGAATTTAAAAGAATCAAAGTATGGGGGAAGAATAAAGTACTTGGAATATTTAGCTGAACAAGAGAAGCTAAAAGAGTGATTTAATAAGAACTTAAAAGAAGTAGTGTGTAAAACTATTGAAGAATGCCCTCAGTCCGAGAAAAGAGAAGAAAAGGAGGGGCAAGGAATTTAATACAGACATTAAGCAACATTTCCTGAGAGTGAGATTTTAAAGAATAGGAATTAAATTACTTACCTATTTGCTCATTCATTTATTTATTGATTTAATTGGTAGGAGTTGAAGGGAGAGGAACAGGAGAAATATTGTGTAGTCTGATTTAAAGGCAGTCTTAAATCTAGTTTCCTAAAATTTTGATATTCAAGGAAATTTCTATGGGCTTTAGAGTCTAGATTCTCTTTTAGATTTAATAACTTTCATAATCTCAAGAAACCTATTGACATAGCTCAGCAAACTTGTTAATTTTTGGTGATGGGGTGAATAGAATGGATGAATTATTGAAAAATCCAGTTGCACAGGATCATAAATTTCTGACTCCAAATAACAGCAAATAAATACTCAACTGGTTTGAGTTATGACAGTAATAATTTGGGGGTCTCTCTATTTCTTCTTATCTCCCTCCCTTTCATTTTTTTTCTCTTAGGTTTTTATTTTAACATCTTTTTTGAGCACTTTATCAGGTCCAATCAGTAGACATTACATGGTAAATTGAACGGAGAACTTTTAATGTAAAGAATTGTTAATTGTAACAAAATTTGAGTATTGAAGAATTAGCTAGTAAGAAGGAAATAAGTCTCAACAACTCATGAATAGTAGATTTAAGGATCAGCCATAACTCTGGGTTTGAGGGTGACAAGACATGAGCGACTCCTAACTCTGGGAAACAAAGGGTAGTGGAAGAGCAGGCGGGTGGGGGAATGGGGTGACTGGGTGACAGGCACTGAGGAGGGCACTTGATGGGATGAGCACTGGGTGCTATACTATATGTTCGCAAATCAAACTTCAATTTAAAAAAAAAGTTCTATTGACAAAGCTTAATGTCATGCTAGTTGACAGAGGAGTACTATTTGCAGGGCCCACTCCCATCATCTTGGAGAAGACAATGAAGAGTACATTTGGAGCTGAGAGGCTCCAATTGATAACTGACATAAGTACCTGCTGTAAGCAAGCAGTGTGCTGGGTTCTAGGGATCTAGCAATATGAATGTAGAGAAATAGCTCTTAATAAGATGATTACACTTAAGAGTAAATTTATAATTGTGCTTAGTTTCCCTTTTCTATGAAGAAAAAGTATGTGCACCATGAGAGACTGTTTAGAGAGGTCTTGAAGTTAGATTTCATACTTACCTCTGTTCAGCCCATCCTTAAATATGTGATAGGTTGTTCAATAAAATGTGTAACCATGTTTCAAAAAAAAAGCTGAAGTGACTCTTAACAATCAAAACCAAGACAAGCAATCTCTTCCCCACCCCCCCCCACCCCCGCCGAAAACAACAGAGAAAGTAGTTCATGAATTGCTATAATCTGTACATAATCAGAAGGAATGCTGCCACAGGTAATGCAGTACTCCTGGTAAGGAGCAATTGGAGGACAAATTAACCATGGCTTATGCTTGGTTTAACAAGATCTGAGTTTTTAAAGTTTCAATGAGGTAATAATTATTGAAAAGATAGGAACTAAAACAATCCTGGTGCAGAGTAAGAGGCATACCACTCAATGGCTATTGTAGTCATTTGATTTTGGATGTCTTATTTTTGAAAGATATTACATAGATATAGTCTGTTCTGGGAAAGGGTCAGTTGAAATACTGTGGTGATTCAGGAAATGTAGCAATGAGAATGTTGCTGACAAAACTGAGCCAGCTGTGTTTTCCAGAAAAGAAGCAATTGTGAAGTGACCTCATTGTCATATAGTGTCATGGAAAAGCAGAAATGTTCCAAGAACAGCTGAGCTTGTGGTAGAACTGGACATCTTTACAAAAGTTAACTCAGGCATAAACTTAGAAGTTATATTCTTATGGAAGAAGCGGAAAAAATGAGGGCTTAAATTCAGAGTCATATACATAGAGTAGATGCCTATGTTTATCTCCTATGACTTTCCATTTAATAAGGAAACATGTTTTTCATTTTTATCAGCCCCACAGCAAAAAGACTGATCTATCTGTATGTATATAACAGGAGTATGTATTCCAGAAAGAGTAATTAATTCAATAAAATAAAATAATTCAATAGAAATAATTCAATGAAACTTTCCAAGGAGGTACACCTGCCTAATCCTGTTCTGCAAGCATGAATTTTTTTTCAAGAATACAAGAAGAAAGCATTTGAACCTTTGCCCTGTAATCAACTTATGGCCTTCAGCCTATGACTTGACCTCATCAGGAAAGGTATTAATTTGTGGATCAAGTTATATGACAGGGACTTGGTTTAAAATACTCTGGCAAATGGGGGCGCTTGGGTGGCTTAGTTGGTTCAGCATCTGCGTTGATCATGATCTCAGGGCTAGAAAAGACCCCTGTGTCTGGCTCCCTGCTCAGTGGAGAGTCTACTTCTCCCTCTCCCTGAGACCCTCTCCCCACACTTGTGCGCTCTCTTTCTCTCTCTCAAATAAATAAATAAATAAATAAATAAATAAATAAATAAAATCTTTAAAAAAAATACTCTGGGGAAAAAAACAATAAAAATTGGGAAAGAAATTATAGATGGCAAAATTTGGGTAATTATTGAAGCTGGGGGTAATTGGTATATGAAAGTTCGTTATACTGTTCACTTTATGAAATTTTTCATATTAAAAAGGCTTTGAAAGGAAATATATAAATGAATATCCATTTCAACATCTTTATAATAACTACAGTTCTGAATAAGGAGATTTAATCATGGTCTCTTGGATTTTGGATAAGAAATTTAATTAAAAGGAACTGGAGTCTCGATGGAGGAGAGAGTATGAGGATGGATTCTTCAGATTGTTTTATTCTTCCAAACACCAATAACACAAATTTCAGTGCTAAATAGATTAAAACAAGTGCAAAAAGCATAAAAGACAATCAGCATCATTAGCCATCAGGGAAATGCAAATTAAAACCACAATGAGATACCACTACACATGTATCAAAATAACTGCAATATAAAACAATGATGACACCAAACGCTAAAGATGTGGACATACTAAGTAACTCCTACGTTGTTGGGGATGTAAAATAAGATAGCCACTCTGGAAAACAGTTGGGCAGTTTCTTTTAACACTAAACACGAAATTACCATATGTCTTAGCAAATACTACTGAGCATTTATCCCAGAAAATTTAAAACTTACGTTGATACCAAAACCCATACATAAATGTCTATAGTTGTTTATTTCATGAGAGCCAAGAACTGGAAACAGCTCAGATGGATGAATGGTAAAACAAACTGTGGTAAGTCCAAAGTGTGGAATACTACTTAGCATTAAAAAAGGAATGAATTTACAACAACAAGGGTGAATCTCCAGGAAATTATGCTGAGTGAAAAAAGTACCAAAAGATTATATGCTATATGATTTCACTTATGGAACATATTTGAAATGATACAATTTTAAGAATATAGAACAGAAAACTAGTTGCTAAGGGTAAGGGACCTGGGAGGAAGAGTGGAAGGGAGGTGGGTGTGGTTATTACAGGATCACTTGAGGGGTCTGTGCGGTGATGGAACTCTTTTGTATCTTACCTGTGGTGGCCTATACAGACCTACACGTGTGATAAAATGCTGTAGAATCAAATATACACCTATACACAAATAAGCACAAGTAAAACTGGAGAAATAGGAGAAAGATTGGCAGATTGTATTAATGTCATTAGCCTGGATGTGATACTGTAATATAGTTTTGCAGGACAGTGTCATTGGAGGAAATACATGTACTGGAGAATTGGGCATCTTAGTATTATTTCTTTCAACTGAAAGAGAAATAAAATCTCAATAAAAATTTCAATGAAAAAATTAATGCAAAAATAACAAAGTTCAGAGCCTGCTTGTTTAATTTGCTTAACACATTGGTAGATATTCTTTCTGGTTTCCATGTGGAATAAAGAAAAGGTTGTGATCTCACTGTTAATTAATAAGTAGTTGTTTTATCTATGTCACCCGCTAGTTGGATGTCTCTGAACAAGTTTCTTAAACTCATTCGGCCTATTTTCTAATACGTAAACGGATATAATACGGACCTTTCCTCACAGGTCTGTCCTTGGTATTAAAAATGTATCTTAAGTGCCTGGTACATGGTAGCCACTCAAAAAATTCCCCTTCACATGGGAGATTTTTTTTTTTTCATTTTTAAATTGTTTTTAGGACCTTGCTTTTCTATTTTTGGTGTCTTTTGCCTTTGGAAGTTTTCTTTTGTGTTTGTGTGTCTTCGAAACATGAAAAATATTTATGTACAATAAACTCTGTTTAAAAAAATTGAGTTTGGAGAGAAAGTTTAAAACCAGTGGCCAAAAAGAGATATTGAATTATCTGTGGTTTTCAATTATCTATTCTCTTCCTGGCCAAGTGTAGCATATGAATTCAAGAATTACTGGTGATTTAAAATGCTGAACAATTAAGCCATTAAAGATGAATGTAAATTCTCATGGTCGTCTCTCATCAGTTTTTATTTATCACCAAGGACACCTGTTGATTTAAAAATGTAAAAGTACTCAGTGAGAGCTTGTTCCTGGCCTTATAATGAGAAGTTTTGAAAAACCAGCATTGCACCATCAGTAATTACGTGTATTTCTGAGTCTGCTTACTTCTGTGAAGCAATGAAAGAGCAAAAATGAGACCTTTTTTTGAAGGTAAAATGAAAAAAAAAATTACTCTTTTAAAAAGCAAGCAAGCACAGAATATTTTATTTCTAGTAATGGTGGTATAGATTGCCGTAGATGAAACTGGCCACAGAAAGCAACTGGAAAAGCTGAATAAAATACCCATCACCACCACCACACACACAAAAATGCCAAAGGTATCAGAGTATACAATGAACCAAAATTTTCTGAAGCAAAAAAGCAGCACAGTGCAGTTAGTCTTATATTCTTAAGCTTGACATTCTATGGCATTTTTCCCCTGGAGGCATTTGGTAATTTATAAGATTTGTAGACCCAAAGCACTGAAAAAGTAAATATAAAGTGACAGCCTAGGAGTCTGAAAAGCTTTGAAGAGCTAAAACTGCCTCATGAAGTTGGGACAACAAAAATTAGGAATTAGGGCCAGCTGAAAAGGAAAGATCTTAGTAAATATCTTAAAATTCCACTTAGTTCCCCAGAAGGGCTGTACCTAAGACGTAAGGATGGACCAGAAATAGACAATCCGTTATAAAGACAAAAATCCATCTTCAAAACCTCTCAGTCCCTGAGTAAAATAAGGTGATCTATGCCATGATATGACCACTCAACAGAAAGATAAAAAACTCTTCTCAAGGGGACCTCAGAAAGAGCCTTAAATTATTGCCTCAAATTTTAACAGGTGATTCAGATATTAGAATTCTTGGACACAGTCTTTATAAAAAATTAATATATTCAAACAAGTATATGATGAGATAGAGAATTTAACCAGAGAAATTCTAACATATAATAAATTGAAATTAATTAGTAGATGAATGTAAGAGCAGACAGTAAAGGAGAGGATCAGTAAACTGGAAGATAGAATAATGCAAATTTTCCAGACTGAAGCAAAGAAGGAATAAAATGATAAAAAAAATACTGAAAAGTGTGTAACACATAGAACAGAGTAAAAAGATCTAGTATCTATAAAAATGTTGGAGAAGAAGAAAGAAGGGACTAAAGATTTAATGGGCAAGATATTGGCGAAGAATTTTCCAAGACTTTAAAAATAAGCTACATATTTAAAGAAGCTCCACCAAACCTAAGCAGCATTAAAAACACCCAAGCAGCATTAAAAACAAAAACAGTAACCTAGGCATATCAGCAGCCAGTCACTAAAAGTCAAAGACAAAGAAAAATCTTACAAGCAAACAGAGGAACAAACGACACATTAATTTTAAAGGAGGAAGGATAAATTGGAGAGTGAATTCTTAAAAAAAAATTGATGGAATTAAGTTCCATCACCTGTGGGGCATGCTGGCAGGGGGTAGGGGTGGCGATGATTGGGGGGTGTGTTCCCACATAACACCCAAGAATTCAATTCAACTCATTTCTGACGCTATCTACCTGGATATAACATCAGATTCTACAGGTTAAGGATTCCTGCCTGCAAGACCGCTCCCTACACCCTCCTACTTCAGATACCAATCACAAGCCCAAATTGTTACCTATACTTCTGACTGGTTGTAAGTCAGAGGTTCCCAAGACACCCCTCCCCCACCCCCGCCTTGGGTTCAATTAATTTGCTAGAGTAGCTCACTGGACTCAGAGAAACATTTTATTTACTAGATTACCAGTTTATTGTAAAAGGATAGAAGTCGAGAGCAGCCGGAAGGAAGAGATGCATGGGGTAGGGGATCAGAGCTTCTATGCCCTTTTTAGGTACAGCATTCTTCCAGCATCTCCAAGTGTTCACCAATGCAGAAGCTCTACAAACCCTGCTCTTTTAGGTTTTTATGGAGGCTTCCTTACAATCATGACTGATTAAATCATTGACCATTGACAATTTTTTTAATAATTTATTTTTTATTGGTGTTCAATTTGCCGACATACAGAATAACACCCAGTGCTCATCCCGTCAAGTGCCCCCCTCAGTGCCCGCCACCCAGTCACCCCCCGCCCTCCTCCCCTTCCACCACCCCTAGTTGGTTTCCCAGAGTTAGGAGTCTTCCATGTTCTGTCTCCCTTTCTGATATTTCCTACCCATTTCTTCTCCCTTCCCCTCTATTCCCTTTCACCATTGACAATTGATTCAACCTCCAGCCCTTCCCCCTTCCCAGTGGTCAGGATGTGGAATTGAAAGTTCCAACCCTCTAATCACGTGGTTGATTCTCTTGATCCCCAAGTGGGAGCCAAAACAAATCACCTTATAACATAACAAAAGACACCTTTTTCACTCTCAACACCTAGGGAATTCCAAGGGTTTGGGGAGCTGTGAGCCAGGAACTGTGTGGACAAAGACCAAATGTATATGAAAAATACATTTTGATCATCTGAATAATCAAACATATATTTCTTATAAATCACAATATTGCAGTCTACTTCCTGGTATTTGAGCATGTATTCCTTATAGGAAAACAATCATAAAAGTCAAAAGATAGCAGGATACTACTAAAATCTCATTCAGCTATTAGAAACTATTGAGTCTAGCATGTATCACATGAAAATGTCTCCCAGAGCTGGGCTATTCAAGTTTGTAGGCTTCCATTCGATCTAGTTAGGTTTCAAAAGCAGAAATGGTCTCAGTAACATATAGATTCACCCCTTGCCTTCCCATTTAGCAAGTCCAATGCATAATTCTTGAAGAGATTTTCAGGTCTTCTCTTTTACAATACTAAGTAGGGAAAATATTCCCCAGTAAGATCCAATGTCCATCCCCATAATACTATCAGGTAAAAGAGTTGCAACCACTTCACATAAAGCCTGTTCAAACATTCAGATTCTCCTACAAACTTCCACCTTAATTCTATCAACTCTTATATTCCTAACTCTAGCCTCCAGTAGGGCTTGTATCAACAGGCTTTGATTTTACAATCCTGGGTAGGGGAAGTGTTCCCTGGCCAAACATAATATCCATTCCCATAAAGCTTTCAAGTAAAGTTGACACAACCTCCTTATATAATACTGCTTACACATGCCAACTTTTATAACCCTATCAACTCTTGTACTTCTACGGTTTCTCATTCTAATTATAGACCAAATCAGGATTTCACCAATGGATTTTGGTACCACTGTTCCTGAGACCACCATATCAAGAGGAAACTTCTCTAACCTCTGGTCATTTTAGCTACTTTTGGGTAAAAGACTTTGGGTCCCCAGTGAGGGATTGAGGGATCCAAAAAATGATAAAGGAAAAGTTATATAAGACACTAGAACAAATGGAAATAAAATCATAATGGCATATTTAAGATAAAATACATCAATAACCACAGGAAATGTGAATATATTTGTTCTGTTAACTGAATAAATTATAGATTCATGACTGTAGCCACTAAAAAAAATAGTGAAAGAATATAAACTAACAACAAAAGTGGTGGATTAATTCAAAAGAGGGCCAGAAAAAAGGGGAAGTAAAGTAAAAGGAATATTGAACATGTGCAACAAATTGAAGAAAAAGTGGTATACAAGCACAAATGTACCAGAAATAACAATAAATACAGAATAAATATACCAATTAATTTCTTAGTGGGCACTTGGGTGACTCACTGGTTGAGCATCTGTCTTTGGCTTGCGCTGTGATCCCCAAGTTCTGGGATTGAGTCCTGCATCAGGCTCCTCACAGGGAGCCTGCTTCTCCCTCCACCTATGTCTCTGCATCTCTCTGTGTATCTCATGAATAAATACATAAAATCTTAAAAAAAAGAAAATGAAAAAAAAACAGATTTGAAAAGATACATGCACTTCTATGTTTGCTACAATATTATTTATAATAGCCAAGATATGGAAGCAATCCAAGTGTCTGTTCATAGGTGAATGGATAAAGAAGATGTGATATATAGATATAGATATAGATGTCACATAAACACACACTGGAATATTACTTAGCCATAAAAAAGAAAAATCTTGTGATTTGCAAAAACACGGATGGATCTAGAGTATATAATGTTAAGCGAAATAGAGAAAGATAAGTACCATATGATTTCACTCATGTGGGATTTAAGAAACAAAACAAATGAAAAAAAAAGATACAAAAAAAAACCCAGATTCTTAAATATGGAGAACTTACTACTTGTGGTTGCCAGAGGGGAAGCATGTCGGGGGATGAGTGAAATAGATGAAGGGGATAAAGAGTACACTTACCATGATGAGCACTGAGTAATGTACAAAATTGTTGAATCATTATATTGTACACCTAAAAGTCATATAACACTGTACGTTAATTATACCTGAATCAAATAATTATTTTAAAAAGATATGTAAAGTTTGAAAATACAATGGTAGTATTTGCATTAGTATTTATTCAATAAAGCAGAACCACTAAGAGAAAAAAGGAAGAGACTTCTAAGTCTCTTAGTAAGTAAATAAGTAATTAGAATTTATACAATTAATGTGAGAGTTAAGGTAGAATTTTCTTTTTTTTAAGATGGGAGAGGAAGAGAGAGAATCTTAAGCAGGCCTCATGCCCAGCATAGAGCCCAACCGGGAGCTTGATCTCACAACGCTGAGATTATGACCTGAACTGAAATCAAGAGTCGAACACTTAACCTACTGAGCCACCCAGGTGCCCCCATCACCTTACTTTCTATAGGAACTTAATTACAGGTGTTTTAATTACAAGTGATAGTTTGAATGACTGTTCTTCTACTGCATGCCATATACCATCAGTGTTCCCTTTACCTCTGGACAACACAACCACTGATTTAAGCCTAATCAAAGTCTTTAAGCCTAATCAAATTAGAAAACCATTTCCAGATAAGCCAGAACTTAGAGAACCTAACCTTGTAGTTCTGTTCTGCTAGAATTACTACTGGTACCAATATCTGTATCAATTAGGGGAGTAGAGCCATATTGAGTGATAGAGAATAAATAATTTATTATCAGAATTAGAATGGACACAATGAGGAATGTACAGGGGGAAAAAGTTGCTAAATAAAGTCTTCAATCTATTAATTACGAAACTGGAAGAATGATATGACCAGAGACCTAAATATGGAAGCAAGGATGAGGGGAGAGTTATGGGATATTATGTTTGCCAAAATAGAGGTGACCTGTAGGTATTTAAAAACAGAATTAAAGGAAGTTACAATGTAAATGTCTCTGAGATGATTACTATATTAATAACTTAAGTTTCATAACAAGTACTTAAAATCATGATCTAACTCGCAAGGAACATAGACACTGAAATGGTATATGGTAATGGTAAATGGTATCATTGGGTAAAGATAGAGATGTGGTCATATAGATGAGTGTGTAGATATCTTCTATATGTCCAATGACATTACTTTACCTGAGAATTACATTAAATTTGCTTTAAGCTCCTATTCCCATCAAAGGGAAATGCCAACATACTCTCCAAGATGTCCTCAGATTCTAGGGAGTTTACATTCTCATGGTCAGACTTTGCTATAATATCTTATTCCTTCTGAGCTCTTCATTTCACTCATGCCTCATATCCACCTGCTGTTCTCTTCTGTTGGTACATCCATGGGATACAGTTGCTTTCCTCAATTTCCCCATATCTTCACCCACACAAGTAACTTTTGGGCATAAAGATTTAGCTTAAGTTTGGAATGACAGAGAAGAGGTGTTTAGCAATATTTAATGGTCATCTGGCTATCTCTGCCCCCAGAAATCTCTCTGCATGTGATATTGCTCTGGAGGTTCCTGCTGCTATTATGATGAACAGCTCCTTCTCTTCATTCCTCTCCAACCCCCATTTTTTTTAATCTTCAAATTTCTTTTTACTTTGTGTTTGTGGAACAGTTTGGTTCTCTCTTTATTTATATGTCTCCTTCCAGATGGTTATCTGGGGCCCCAAACTAGTTGATCAAGATATTTAACCAAGCAAAAAACCATCTTCTTCCCTAAAGATCAATAAAGCCACTGTAATAAAGCCACTGTAACAAATTATGGTTTAAATAGCAAATATAAAGCGATAGATAGATAGATAGATAGATAGATAGATAAAGGAAGGAAGGAAGGAAGGAAAGAAGGGAGGAAGGATGGAAGGAAGGAAGAAAAGTGAGAAAGGAAGAGAGGAAGGGAAATAGGGAGAAAGAACTGACTACTTCTTCCTTTCACCATTACTCTCCTTCCTAAATATAGAATTTTTTTCTTCCCTTCTGAAAATATCAGTAGTGATAAACATAAATCATAAGCCTTTAAAAACAAGACAAATAAGGAAACTTGCCCTAGAAACAAGTCTGTAAGTTGCAGCTGATTTACTTGAAATGGGGCAAAGGTCCACTTCACCATTGCCCCGTCTACAGAAAGACACAAAATGTCATGAGAGAATTTAAGAGTGAAATTCAGCTGTCAGAATTTGTGTTGTATCTCAAAGCCTGGAAAGTAAACAAATTTCTGCAGGAAACAGGTTCTTTTAGGTGGGCACAGCTAAGGTCTGTAATGACAAATACAACTTGTATATGGTGATGGGATGGAGTTAGTGGTTATCCTAGAATGGAATACAGTGTTATTAGTAGAGAATGCTATCATTAAACAGGTTGAACAAATAATAGTTATTTTAGGTTTGGGCTATTTGGTTATTTTTATTTTTTATGTATAAAATGTTTTATTTTAATTTTATTTTATTTTTATTTCAGATTTGGTTATTTTTAGATTTAGATACTCAGTCATTTCCGTGAAAGTCATTCAGTCCTAAACACTGTGTCTTGTACCACCCTACCCACTACTTTTTTTCTATGCTACTTCCTACACACTCCTGTAGTAATTAGGGAGCCACTTGTTTGCAGCCTATACACACTCTATGCTTGCTCCTGTTTTGATATAAATTCTCATGCATTTTCACTACCTTTCTTCCTCTTCACTTAACTTCTACCTTAAGACCCAGATGGAGTCCCATCTCTTCCAAGCAGCCTGCTCAGTTTAATTCAGAGCACTTTATTAATCTCATATTTTCCATTAGTCTCACACAGATTGGAAAATAATTGTTCCCTAGGCTTTGTTTTTCTTTTGGAGACCCTATAATGCTCCCTCCCCCACCATACACACACAATGAGAGTCCATAATTTGGTGATCAATTAATTGGTTAATAGACTGATAACAATGATTAGCTTCTCATGCTTTAACCATTCTCCAATACAGAGTAAAGTTTAGCCATGGCCAACATTAAAGCATTGGAATTTTCCAGTGAAATTCCATTTTCAACCAGTGTTTTTTTTTAAGGAGTGACAGTTCAATTTTTAGATAGGAAGGATTCTAGAGAAATAAGCAAAAAGCTATGCAAACTGTGAAATTCCACAAGTGTGTTGACATCTCTGTGCTTGCTAGAATGGGCCCTGATTAAACTTATTACCATTATTGTTCTGGAAAGTAACGGTTCTCCCTGCAGCACTGAAAAGGAAAGAGTGGAGGTGGGGGAAGCATGGTCAGCATGGTGCAATGAAGAAAGAGTACAAATAAAGGCTAAGGGATATAGGTTCTGTTTCTAGTTTTGCCATTTAACTGCTTTGTGACCATGAGCACGTGCCCAAATCTTGGAAGTTTGTTCCCCTTTTCTGTTAAAAGCACAGACATCCACTGTCCTCTAAAAGCAGCCTCCCTATAGACAATAAAAGATGCCTTTGACAATGGCCCAGAAAGCCTCTTGGACTCTTTAATAGTGGTCATTCCAAACAACACACAAAAAAATCTAGGGTCAGAGAGAGAGAGAGAAAAAAATTAATTTGATAGCATGAATAAATGTAGCTAATGCTTCATGGAAAAATTAATCTTAAATATCATGGATTCAGAATTGTAAAATATGGGCAACCCGGGTGGCTCAGTGGTTTAGCGCCACCTTCAGCCCAGGGCGTGATCCTGGAGTCCCGGGATGGAGTCCCACATCGGGCTCCCTGCATGGAGCCTGCTTCTCCCTCTGCCTGTGTCTATGCCTCTCTCTCTCTCTCTCTCTGTCTCTCATGAATAAATAAAAATCTTAAAAAAAAAAAAGAAACAATTGTAAAATATAGATGCTGTTACAGTTTCTACAAAAACTACTTTACAATTATATAGAGTTTTACTTTTTTTTTTTCTTTTCCAAATGAATCTTGGGAAGGCTTTTACATGAAAGACAGCAAAGTCTTGGCAATGAGGAAAAACTCAAAGGTAAGAGAATTATATAATGGCTTGGATGAAAGTTGCAGTAGATTTCACTGCCATTTTCAGGTTTTTATACTTAATGGAGACCTGAATATATATAGTTATACAAACTTTTTGTGTGTCTGTATTCCCATGTATTAAATGGGAAGAGTATTTTATGACAGACGAGGGTATCACAAAGTTAAATATCTACAGGGACCAGAAAGTTAAAGGAAATGGATAAAATGAGCAGTAACAGGGAGTGGTGGGGAGTATAGTACCTTAGAGGTTTAAATTTAAACCTGATTGGTATCCATCGAGCAAATTGCTTGGCACAATATTGTAATTTCCTTTGATTTTTCATGTATATTTGATATGTGAATCTAGATTTTTGGCATTTAATGAAAACATTTGATTGTTGTGCAGACCAAACAAAGCCTGTCTGTGAACTCTACCTTAGAGTGTACCATCAAAAAAAGGGCATTAAGAGAAGATCATACCTGATTCTGTCTTCAGTTCCTCACTTTATAAGTACAGAGACCAAAACTACGAAAAACCACCTGGCCAGTAAGCAATTTATGTAATCAACAAATATAACAGACATTATGCTAGAGACTGGGAAATATTTAGTGAACAGGAGAGATATAGTCTCTAGTATCATGGAACTGTCCAACTGGACCAAGAAAACTATATCTCAGATATCAAGACTCTCAACAACCAATATAGATTCCTTCCAAATCCATTCTCGCCTCTCACAGTACAGAATCTGATGTTGCCCTAGGCTGGATCATGCACTGTCAGTCACTGGAGTGTTCACATAATTAGAAATATTCTGCAAGGTGATTAGGCTGTGTCATAGCCTCTTTCTTCAGATGATAAATGGTAGTAGAAGAAATGTATTGAAATGATGGTAAAGTCTTATTTTTTTTTAGTACTTGATAGAAATGGCATTCATAATTTTAGCTTACATGGTAATTTCCTAATGTGATATAATGGTCTTAAATGTTTAAATAAATCTTTGGGAAATAAGTATTGTGTTACAACTTGGTGAGTGGTTGTTGAAATAGCAGAACAATTAACACCTTATTGATACTCATATGGTCTCGATCCATTCCCACTTAATAGCTTTTGCTCATTCTCTTCTCTCTTTACCTTTCTGGAATGCTTTTCTACATGTTTAAATCCTACCCATTCATCAAGGTCTTGCTCAATGGTGTCTCTTCAGAAAGTGGTTATCTCTTCCTCTGCTAAAACCTCATTGTGTTTATTTCTTATTCCAGTAACATGATGAGTTTCTTTTTTTTTTTTTTTTACATGATGAGTTTCTTAAAGGCATAGATAAATAAGTGATTTTTTTTGCCTAACATTATGGAGTACATCTTCTTGTGTTTAGAATGATAGTATCATCTCAAATTGTGTGTTCACTTATAAATCTGTTCTACTGAAGTTCTAGTAGGGAAATGACAATAAATACAATAAGAATTAAGATAAGTCCCCTATAGCACTATGAAGGGCATACATAATGCCTCTCTCATAGGTTGAAAGGAAAATGCAATCTATTGGAGTGGGAGGATAGAAAGGGCCAGGAGAGAAAATCACTTTCAGATCTGCATGGGAATTTTTTTGTATGTAGTAGGATAGAGAAAAAAAAACTAATTGGATATTAGTTACTTCAGTTTAGGCAATTCCAGAAATAAATCATTTACTCTTTTTGTTGGAGAAGAAGCATTCTTTTGCTTCTCAGTACTTTTACATCATTCCATTTTCTCTTTCTCCTGTAAAAAAAATCTGCTAGATTCTACACAAACAGAACTAAGTTTGTATTAGGTCCTATTCTAGGTAAGCAGAATATTTGGGGAAAGAGAGAAAATATTGCCTTATCCATACCACTCGTCTCACAATATGCCCACTGCTTCCTAATAGCAGAGCAAGTATTACATGATGAAAGGATAGACACAGAGCATGGGGAAGTAAGGAAGGGAACTTTTGGAAGGAAGTTGTTGTAATAACATGAAAAATCATTGGACATATAATCAGCTATCTAAATTATAAAGCATAGCTCATGGCCCTATTTCTTCTAGAGAAATGTAAAAGTTAGATTTTTAAAAAACTAGGCAACAACTAAAATCAAAGAAAAACTATCTTGTGGAAAAATTTGGATTAGCTCTGAGGTTAAATTGATGTAAGGCCAGTATCAATGTGTAACTTGGCAAGTATGTAACAGAATAAAGGATTAATAAAAGACCAAAAAAAGTGAGGAACTTCTAACTGTAAAGAGAGCCATGGCATCAGGAATTTTCCCAGGAAACTTTAACCATGAAGTGCTGTTGGAGTCAGAAAAAGAACTAGGTTTAAAGACAGAGCCAATGGAGACTTCCTGAGGGATGTAGGGGATCTTTAAGGCCTCAGGTGCCAGACATAGCTACAGGTTCAAACTGAGGTAAAACACAACTCACTTCTCCAGGAGGGTTGTGCTAGCTTCGGCAGCACATATACTTCTCCAGGAGGGCTCTAGAATATTGCTAGATTTTCTGGAGTCACTGAACCTCATTTGAAAGATTGTTGGCTCAATGATCCCTTGGGAAATTGCATTCCTATCTTAGCTCCTGTGTACCTGTGATCACAGATGAATCTGTTACCTACTAATGACCTAAATCCTACCTACATTTGTTCAAAGAAATGGATTCTATTCTCCATCCTAGACTCTTCCTCTTACACCTGTTCTCATATTCTTCACCTCTGGATCAGCCAAATGTACTCTGATGTAATAATTATTTCCATTTAGTGAATATCTATGATGCATCAGATGCTGGTAAGAGATTACCTGTCTTATTTCATATTTTTTTGTAAACCCTACAAAGTTGAAGAGACAGAGGCTCAGAAAAGTTAACGGAATTGCTGAAGGCTGGTTATTAAACAGCAAAGGTAGAATTTGACCTTAGACATGTTTAGTTCCAATGCCTGCCATAAGCTTGAAAAGGAGTAGGAGTTAATACACCTTAAATAATTAAAACTATCACCTTAGCTGGCTAATCCTCAGCTGTACCAATAACATGTCACAAATAAGTGGTCAGGCAGCTGGTTTTTAACTACCGCAGGGAAGTTTCAAATGAAATACTGTTGTTATGCAGATTGCCTGGCTTAGGAACAAAAAGCAAACAAAATCCAAAGCTGTAGCAAGGACTTTGAAGATAAAAAGCTTTTAAAATGGAACAAATGATTGTTTAAAAATGCTATTGAATGAGTTTCCAGGGATGGCTATTGTTATGTTTTAAAAACAACAGCCAACTTTGTGTTCTTTTAAGAAGCATCAGACTGCTATCAATTTCAAGAGGGATGGGAGGAGTCTGGTTCAATGAACTTTCCCAAACTGTGAGCAGCAATGTCATAGGAAACCCAGGTTAGGAGCTCTTCTGGAAAAGGCAATTTCCAATCAACAGCAGTTGATTCAGTTCATTCATTCTTTCATTTACTCATTCAGTGTTCTTTTTCATTTTTAAAGTGCTGAAATACACAGAGGAGTATATAAGCCAAATGTAATAACTTTAAAGAATGATTATAAATCAAACACCCAAGTAACATGAGGAATATACTCTTAGCAGTTCATGCCCTCTGAATGCCTTTTCCCATCAGGTCTCATCGAAAAGGTCACTTTTGAGTAATGACCCATAGGAAGTAAGGGAGAAAGTTGTGTCTTTCTGAGGGAAGAGCATTCTAGGCAGAGGGAGCAGGACTTTTCAAGACTCTGAGAGAGTAGTAACTTAGGTGTGTGCAAGGATAGTGGAAGTTCAGTTTCACTGGAATAAAGATAATGAGAAAGAGCATTATGAAATAAATCCAGAAGCAAAATGGAGGGCTCAATTATGTAGGGCCTGATCCTAATCATGTGAACCTTGTAGGTCTATAAGGACTTAATGTTTTATTAGACTGATATGGGATCTATTGGAGAGTTTGAGCAGAGAAGTGTTAAGAACTGATTTACATTTTAAACTGATCAGTCTGGCTAAGGGCAGAAGCAGAAAGACACTATAGAAATAGCATTGCAGGGCAGCCCCGGTGGCGCAGTGGTTTAGCGCCACCTGCAGCCTGGGGTGTGATTCTGGAGACCCAGGATCGAGTCCCGCATCGGGCTCCCTGCAGGGAGCCTGCTTCTCCCTCTGCCTGTGTCTCTGCCTCTCTCTTCGCTCTCTCTGAATGAATAAATAAATAAATCTTAAAAAAAAAAAAAAAGAAATAGCATTGCAACAATCCAAGCAAAAGATGATATTGGTTTAGCTTAGGGTGGTGGTAATGGAAGTAGTGAGAATAAGTCCAATGTCCATGTAGTGTGAACAGGATGTGCTTACATTTCTATTATCACTTATCTATGCTTAAATATGTTCACTTATGTGTACTTATACATATCAGTTTCTATGATTTTTATTCTTCTTGCATCATAGATATGTGATTATTTCTTTAGAATTTCCTTTTTGTAAGAGTCTGCTATTGGTAAACATTGTTTTCTTTTTTCTGAAAATGAATTTATTTCTCCCTTATCTTGGGTGGCAAGTATTTTCTCTGCAATTTGAAGATACCATTTCCCTCTCTTTTACCTTCCATGGTCTCTGTTAGTCAAAATGTTCCTTTGATGGTAGTCACCTTTTTCTCTCTGACTGCCTTAAATCTCTCAGTGGTATCTGGTATGATTTGATTAGATAGGCATTTCTTTGTATTTATGCTGCTTGGGATTCCCTAAGATGTCTATATCTATGAATCAGTGTCATTTTTCAGTTATGGAAAATGCTAGCCATTATCTCTTCAGATATTGCACAGGTTTCTTTCTTCTCCTCCTCTTTCTGGACCTCCAGTTATATGTATGTTATGCCTTCTTACTCATCTTCTCTTTCTCATAGCTGCTCGTTCAGACTCTGCATCTGTGCTGCATTTGAAGTGTTTTGTTTGGCCTGTTTTCCAGTTTATGGTGTCTTTGTTTAGATGTATCTAATATGCTAGCAAATCCATTTATTAAGTTGTCTATTATAGTTACTATATCATTTCTGAAAGTACTATCTCACTGTCCTTCAAATCTCTTACACCATATTTCATTTTATTTTTTTTTAAAGATTTTACTTATTTATTTGAGAGAGAGAGAGAGAGCACACAAGTGAGGGGGGAAGGGGCAGAAGAAGAGGGAGAAGCAAGCTCCTGGTTGAGTGGGGAGCCTAATGTAGGGCTCATTCCTGGGACCCTCCAATCATGACTGAGCCGAAGGCAGACACATAACTGATTGAGCAACCCAGTTGCCCTTCTTATACCATATTTTGTACTTCAAATTTCCTGAAATTATTCTCAAACAGGTATTTGATTTACTTGAAATCATGTGTCTTACTATTTCAACATTTGAAATTTTGAAGAGCTCCATTGGATTTTACTATGAAGACTTGTTTCCTTGGGCATTTTTGGGTTTTGACTGTGTGCATGACCATTACAAAAATATTTGTGGGAGTTTTCAAGGCCTAGAGTGTTGGTACATTCTTTCAGGAAGGACTCAAAGAGAGAAGGATGAAGCATTAACAGTCTGGAAACTTTTTAAAGATTTTATTTATTTATTTATTTAGAGAGAGAGAAAGAGAGAGAAGGGGGAGGAGCAAAGGAGAAGGGAGAGGGAGAGGAAAAGAATCCCCAAAAAACTCTGCACTGAGTGCAAAGCCTATTACAGGGCTCAATCTCATGACTCTGAGATCATGATCTGAGCTGAAACCAAGAGTTGGATGCTTAACCAATTGAGCCACCCTGGCACCCCTGGAATCTTTTTAAAATGAAGACTGAGTTTCAGATTTTTGAAGACTCTGTAGTTATTTTTTTTTTCTTTTTCTTTTTTTTTTTATTGGTGTTCAATTTACTAACATACAGAATAACACCCAGTGCCCGTCACCCATTCACTCCCACCCCCCGCCCTCCTCCCCTTCTACCACCCCTAGTTCATTTCCCAGAGTTAGCAGTCTTTACGTTCTGTCTCCCTTTCTGATATTTCCCACCCATTTCTTCTCCCTTCCCTTATTTTCCCTTTCACTATTATTTATATTCCCCAAATGAATGAGAACATATAATGTTTGTCCTTCACCGACTGACTTACTTCACTCAGCATAATACCCTCCAGTTCCATCCACGTTGAAGCAAATGGTGGGTATTTGTCATTTCTAATAGCTGAGTAATATTCCATTGTATACATAAACCACATCTTCTTTATCCATTCATCTTTAAGATTTGTGTGGAATCAGAAAAGACCCCGAATAGCCAGGGGAATTTTAAAAAAGAAAACCATATCTGGGGGCATCACAATGCCAGATTTCAGGTTGTACTACAAAGCTGTGGTCATCAAGACAGTGTGGTACTGGCACAAAAACAGACACATAGATCAGTGGAACAGAATAGAGAATCCAGAAGTGGACCCTGAACTTTATGGGCAACTAATATTCGATAAAGGAGGAAAGACTATCCATTGGAAGAAAGACAGTCTCTTCAATAAATGGTGCTGGGAAAATTGGACATCCACATGCAGAAGAATGAAACTAGACCACTCTCTTTCACCATACACAAAGATAAACTCAAAATGGATGAAAGATCTAAATGTGAGACAAGATTCCATCAAAATCCTAGAGAAGAACACAGGCAACACCCTTTTTGAACTCGGCCATAGTAACTTCTTGCAAGATACATCCACGAAGGCAAAAGAAACAAAAGCAAAAATGAACTATTGGGACTTCATCAAGATAAGAAGCTTTTGCACAGCAAAGGATACAGTCAACAAAACTCAAAGACAACCTACAGAATGGGAGAAGATATTTGCAAATGACATATCAGATAAAGGGCTAGTTTCCAAGATCTATAAAGAACTTATTAAACTCAACACCAAAGAAACAAACAATCCAATCATGAAATGGGCAAAAGACATGAAGAGAAATCTCACAGAGGAAGACATAGACATGGCCAACATGCATATGAGAAAATGCTCTGCATCACTTGCCATCAGGGAAATACAAATCAAAACTACAATGAGATACTACCTCACACCAGTGAGAATGGGGAAAATTAACAAGGCAGGAAACAACAAATGTTGGAGAGGATGCGGAGAAAAGGGAACCCTCTTACACTGTTGGTGGGAATGTGAACTGGTGCAGCCACTCTGGAAAACTGTGTGGAGGTTCCTCAAACAGTTAAAAATATACCTGCCCTACGACCCAGCAATTGCACTGTTGGGGATTTACCCCAAAGATACAAATGCAATGAAACGCCGGGACACCTGCACCCCGATGTTTCTAGCAGCAATGGCCACTATAGCCAAACTGTGGAAGGAGCCTCGGTGTCCAACGAAAGATGAATGTAGTTATTTTTTTTAATTAGTAGACTTTTTTTTAAAGATATTTATTTATTTATTTATTTATTTATTTATTTATTTATGGGAGAGAGAGAGAGAGAGACAGAAACACAGGCAGAGGGAGAAGCAGGCTCCATGCAGGGAACCCAACATGAGACTTGATCCTGGGTCTCCAGGATCAGGCCCTGGGCTGAAGGCAGCGCTAAACCACTGAGCCACCGGGGCTGCCCCAGACTTTATTTTTTTAATAGCATTTTAAAGTTCACAGCAAGTGAATGAGAAGTACAGAGTTCCCAACATATCCTCTCTCCCACCATACACAGCCTCTCCTACCATCTATATCTTGCACTTGTGTGATGCACTTGTTACACTTTCTTAGTGAATTTAAATTTAGCTTGCAAACTGTCATAATGGCCAACATTTTTAAAAAAGATTTATTTTTTTTGAGTGGGGGTGGAGTCTCCACACTAAGTGAGGAGCCTGACAGGGGATTTGATTTCATGACCCTACGATCACAACCTAAGCCAAAACCAAGAGTCAGATGCTAAACTGACTGGCTGCACCACCCAGGTGCCCCAGACCAACTTTTTTTAAAAAATAACTTTCTAGGGACATTTTCCCCATCTTTGTTCAGCACCAAAGCAGCTTTCTTGAAGTGTCCTCATGTTGGGAGAAGAGGTAATTTGTGTCTGGTTCAGACTTAAACTGTGAATGGAGCTTTAGGAGGGGAAGGTCTCCTATTAAAGTCCCCAAACAGCAGGGTCTGGGTGTGACTTCTGCTCCTGTACCAGTGTGGCCATGAAAACTGAAATTCAAGTGTGCCAAGTTCAGCAAATGCTCTGAGTAAAAGCGATTTCCTCTTAGGAGGTAAAACATCTATGTTTTCTCCTACAGGTAGAATTTGGCCTGAGGTATCCCCACATTCTTCCAAGATCTTCAGTACAATTACTAAGGCTTAACAAGTATTTTCCTCAGTCTTTGTAGTTGTTTTCAGTTGAATACCTGACCAAACATTTGATCAGAAACATAAGTCCATTCATTTTTTTCTCTCAATCAATAAATAATATTTGAACATGTATTATCATGCTGGATATTTGAAGGAGGCAGTTATGTGTTATATGTTATTCCTGTCCTTGAGGATCTTGCAGTCAAGTACGGGAGGAAGTATGTAAAGACTACTTAATGTAAAATTTTGGTGAATTGTTGAAAAGTTCAATATTATTTGTAATGCAGTATCCATGTGCTTTCCCCGAATGCAGTTAGAGTAATTAAGAACTCAGCTCTGTGACAAGAGATCTGTGAATCATCATTATTCTCTGTTCCAACACTTCATTTTTTTCTGGAGATAACAGAGCTTCAATAGAAGAAGACTGAGGAAAGACACAGGTGGATATGAAGGTTCAAAGGATATTATTACTGGTTTAAACTCTGTTCTGTTGGGGTCATTAAAACACTGATATATTTTGCTCTTTCCTGTCATCTGGACCCGCTTTTCTTATGTGAACCATGAATATAACCTTCCTGGGGAGTCTACTATCGCCAACATTGTCAAGGAGATCTTATAGATGTCACTTCTGGTACTAATTGTAATAATGGGTGTCACTTATGGGATCATTATTTTACAGTTTCATGTGATCATAGAGTAGTTCTATGGACATTGAAAAACCTGCATCAGACCGGCACCTGCCATAAGATTTAGAGTTCACTTGACACTTTCAGGTATACTTTTTCAATCCCAGGAAAATACTCAATGCATCTTTCATTATTAGGACATTAGATTTTATTTAAATAGTATAGAAAAAAATCCACCAAATCAACTTTAAACAGTGACGTATTTGATACCATATTTTATTTACACAGCATTCTGAGAACAGCAGATCTGAAAGGCAAACCAAGGTTAATGTTCTGGCAATCAGCTAAAGTTAATTGATGGAGACATTTCAGAGTAAAATAAAATTATCTTGACAGCTTTTCATTAGGATAACAACCTGACAGTCAAGGACTACCTAATTTTTCCCTAATCACGACAAACTATTATTAATAGCAGCACATGTATTACATCTTGAGAGACAGATCCCTGCAGACTTTAGAGAATAGATTGGGGAAATATCCTCCTCCCCATTAGCTAGATCCTGGGCATTCCTAAAATGATGAAATAAGAGTAGTTTATTTCAAATAAAGTTCAAATGGTATTTAACTTCTTAAATTTAGAACATACGGCAAAAATCTAAAAATATGAGGAGTGTTAAAAAGTAATGTTCCAGAAACTTTCACCAAATAATTGTAGCCCACATGAGTAATTTTTCTTTTCTGTTTTTGAGAGAATGACTCACTGATCAGAAAATTTTGCTTTACTCACAGAGTATACATTATATACTTGATGTGAATAAATCTTTTATGACTTTGGAATGGGTCATAAAGTCATAAGATGTAGAAGAATAAGGAAACTCTTTTTATTTGGACACATTTTATGGGATAGACTTGAGAATAGTTCCCCAACTTTCTGTTGAGAATTTGACATTCCCCTAAGCCTTGAGGTCATGCCCTTATATATTGGTGAGTGCTAGAAGAAAGAGGAGAGCATGGAACCTGAAGAAGTTTCATTACTTTGGTCCATCATTACATCTTTCTGAGAATTCAAGAAAACTCCAGAAAAGTAGTATGCAGAGAGGAGCCTGGTGAGAGGCCATTCAGGTAAAGTGAAACTGAACACAAAATTGGAAATTTTTTACTAAAGGCAAACAGGCCTGCCCCTAACATTTATGTGGCCTGGGAATTTGTAAGTAAAATTTTGTAAGTTAAAAATCAGTTGACAAACCGTTAAATAAAACATCTTCCTATCTTGAAATTTTACCATGATAAGGTTCAAGGCAAGGCACCCCCAAATATGCCACTTGGTAATACTGATGATTTTGAATTAAAGTTACTTAAGAAAGAGCCAGTGCAATAAGGACACTCTGACCCTCCTTGGTCCTCCTGAAAGCAGGAAATAAATTTCCCATGTTGAAGGGTACTCTACCTGAACCTGGAGGACAAAAGGCATACTCATCACCAGAGTGAAGGAATTCAGGGCCAAGAAGACTGAATAAACAAACTTTCCTTGTTTTGTCAATTCTTCATAAATTATTTCTTTGTCTAAAAGGCTTAATAAAAGCTGCCTGCTTTGGTCCCTTCCTTGAATGTCATATTTTTATGAGCTCCCAAATGTATGAAATTAAATTTATTTTTCTCCTGTTAATCTGTCTTATGTTAATTTAATTTAGACCAGCCAAAGAGCCTAGGAAGGAGAAAAAGAAAAGTTTTCATCCCCTACAGCCTTCAAAATGATAAATAGAGCATTTGTATAAAGCTATTGTTTTTATACAGCTTTATGAAACTTAACATTCATAGTTATCAATTAAATTTAAAGGCAAAAATATATACTGTAACTAATAAATATCACACCTCTAAATAAAAATAAATGAAGCTGAAATTGTAAAATATTTTAAATATTCAATTTTACTAAATATTCATTTTTTTAAGTTTTTGTTATTTATTCATAGAGTCAGAGAGCGAGAGAGCGAGAGAGAGAGAGAGAGAGAGAGAGTGAGAGGCAGAGACACAGGCAGGGGGAGAAGCAGACTCCATGCAGGGAGCCCGACGTGGGACTCGATCCCGGGTCTCCAGGATCACACCCCAGGCTGCAGGCGGCGCTGAACAGCTGCTCCACGGGAGCTGCCCAATTTTACTAAGTATTCCTATAAAAATGTTTGCAATTATATTATTCATCTTCCAGCTAGTTGCCAATGTAAAGAAATGGTATCCTGCTTCTTGGTGTTATACCCAAATGTACAGACTTAAGAAAGGAATTGTTTAATATTGCAAAGTATTCCTCTGCTGAGTGCAACTCTTGTGAATATTGCACCAACACATGAATATTTTCAGAATCATGAATTGGAACAGAAAGAAGAGCAAAAAAGAAGATGTTCAGCACTACTGGGAAATGATGCTTTATTCTTCAGGAATCTGTTGCTGTCTGAATCTCATGATACATGAGTGGAAGGATTTGACAAATTAATTAATTCATCTTAAAAAGTTTTTGGCAAAAAAGGTTTAAGAATTCCAGAATCATCCAATCCATTTTTTGGAAGCTTCTGGGAAACACAGCCATGTTGCATAAAGAACTTTCAGTGATGACCAGTGGAGGCAGGCACAAGTGTAGCACCAGGGCACCCAGGAAGAAAGCTTCAGGAGAGCTTGTTCCCTGATGGTTTGGGTGGGAGAGGGGCTGTGGATGGGAGCAGAGGTGGAAGAAAGGGAGTTATTTGGAGGTACAACTCTTCTGGAGGTTTCCACACCAACAAACTTTGAAATAGAATTGTAATTGCTCACGTGACTCTCTCTAGATTTGTAGCATATGGTATGTTTCATGGAGTGTTTTTCCTTCATCAGTGTCTGTCAAGGGTTCTTCAAATAACCTGAGACTCTCTTAGAATCTATTAAGAAGCAGTTTCAGGAAAGCTCTCTAGAGCCCCATTTCAGCTGCTACAATAAGGTAAGATAAAAGGAATGGAAACTATCTACCTCAATGATAGGCTCAGCTTTTAAAGTATTTGTTACGTCTGGGTCCTGTTTTGTTTGTTTTGCTTTGTTTTGTTTTGTTTTGTTTTGTTTTGTTTGGCAAGAGGACAGAGGTTAAAGCTGTGAAAAAGAATAGCACAAACCCACATGATGATGAAAAACTGGGCTTTTATTGAATATTCTTTTATTTCCAAAGACATCAGACCACAATGTTTTGCACATTTTTAATGAATTCCATTTTTTTGGCCTGTACTTTTGCAACCAAACAACTAGATAATTAGTACTTAAAAATGGTAATACTAAAAATTTAAAGAGAAGGAGAGTTGCTATGGAAATTATTCTATGTACATATGATAGGTAAGTGTCTTGATTTGAAATGTGAGGTAGTCCCAGAAGAAATACAGGTTTAAACTGCACTAATAGCATGAAAAAATCCACTAACCTACATGAGAAGGACGCTATTTGTGTTGAAGAAAGTCTTGCGTTATATTTATCCAACAATGAGAACATAATCCTTTATATTGAAAGTATGGTCAGAAACTGAATTAAAAACTTGAAAATCTTCATTCTGTTGTTTGTGTTTTATTAGCTGGAACATAAGCATCAGGTTTGGAAGAAAATGAGCACATGTCCCCTTTCAGAACAGGAGTAGGGATGGTTCACTGATAAATATTCAAACGGTGTAGTGATGGTATATATGCCAAAATATCAGAGTCTAAATCAAATATCAGAATCTAAATCAAAATCACTTTCCTGAGCAAATACATAGTCTCTAATGGGGTCTTCTAGACAAATTCAAATGCCATCTGCTATGTTGAAAGGATTGGGCATAATGAATATGTTCTGAACACAAATATTCCATGATACAAGTGGGTTTATGTAGACACTGGAATTCCTGTAGTACTGAGAAAGAAGTTAGACAGGTTAGAAAAGGCAAGAATCCTGTTGGAAAGACAGTGGTATTGTTTTGACTATCTGTTTAATAACTTTTCACTGAGAAGCTGGTTCCTAGTATAACACCTTTCTATAGTCTTTAAATAATCTGTAAATTCTCGAGAATTTACTTCTCATGGCAGGCTTCTTGAAGGCCTTGGAGTTTTTTAAAATGTGTTTGGTGGAGTTACCAGGCTCAAGAGACTCTGACTCACAATGCCTGTGCCTTTATTACTTAGCAAGAGCCATCAAACTAAGTACAAAAGAACCGGAATTCCAGGTTGACTGGAAAAACTCTTTAGGAAAAATTAAGATCTTAGCTGCACCCAGGGAGAGGCCCCAAAATGACAAGACTATTTATTTTTATTTTTTAAGTAATCTCTATACCCAGCATGGGACTGGAACTCACAACACTGAGATCAAGAATTGCATGTCCTACCAAATGAGCCAGCTATACACCCCAAGACTGTTTTTCAATGTAACTCACACAGATTAGGCTCACTATTTATTATCACTATTTTATGTTGTTACCATCACTGAGCTCATGATTTTCTGCTAAACACTGAAAGAGGTAAGTTAATTTTTTTCTGGACAATCAGGTGTCCTTCAGCATGCTATTGTTGCTATGCCTTTAATGACATCCTAAAGACTTGAAAGAGTTAATATTCCCCTCAGTATCAGAAAGCGACTTAACTTTCCACAAAAATTTAGATTCTCATTATTATGATTAGAGATAATGAGGATAAATGTGCAGAGATAATTGGTGCATAGCGACTGCAAAAGGACAACAAGGATGGACAACACTGTTTGGCAGGACCACACATTAATACATGGGGAGCAGCTGACAAGCTCTGAATGCTTTAATTCCGAAATCTGTTCTGCTTCAGGTTTATACGGTGCCCATCACCTGGGCCCTATTCTTTATGACTATGTGCTGAACATTGACTGACTCAAAACTATTTTGTTATGAGCTATTCACATCACCTTAGGGAGGCTGGTTTATATTATGACCCTCAATTTTCCTATAAGCCATTGAACATGAAAACATATCTTAGAGTAAATTAGTTCCTAAGAGGGAGTATGACACCATGAAACTCTTATTGCTTATTCTCCTCTAAGCACTAAACTAGGAAGTGATTTTTAATTTTTTACTCCCTCTGTCAGTACTATTCCAAGGTAAGAACATTTACCATAGACCCGGTGGTTTGGAGGAGGCTAGGGTGATGTGTGGGAGACTGGCCCACGCTTTCAGTTAAAAAGACCATGACCTGAAAAGGCAATTGGCTTGAGAGAAAAGAGAAGGTTAGCACTAAAGTTAGCACTAAAAAAAGACCTAGAGGTGACAGGTATCAATTACCTACACACCCTCTTGTTATCTCCAAGATATGATAATGGAGACTGCTTTCTTCTCTGGTCACTTAACACACATTCTCTCGTCTCTTTATGATTTTTCCTTTAACTGTGGGGCTACCCTTGGTGTTCATGTTACTGTGATTTAACTTGAGTAAATTCATGGAGAAAGGAGAGGAACACACATGTGTGATATGCCTAGAGTCTGTATCCACTTACAATTATACCTACCCACTAACACTGCTTTACTTAAAGACTATGATCCACCAAGTATTTTGCCTTCTCAAAGAGCCAGTCTAGAATGCCATATTGCAGTTTGTCACCATTTCTCCTTTAAACATTTTATCATCCACCATTCAGATACAAACATCTAAATTTATAGCATTTTAACAGCGAGTATGTCTCTTGTATATTCCAACAAATGCAAGTGGTTAAGCTGTGTTTGGTGAAAACCCGAGGAGCAGTATTTAATCTTCCAGATTCCTTCCCTCCCCAGATGATCTTTTTTTTTTAATTTTTATTTATTTATGATAGTCACAGAGAGAGAGAGAGAGAGAGAGAGAGGCAGAGACATAGGCAGAGGGAGAAGCAGGCTCCATGCACCGGGAGCCCGATGTGGGACTCGATCCCAGGTCTCCAGGATCGCGCCCTGGGCCAAAGGCAGGCGCTAAACTGCTGCGCCACCCAGGGATCCCTCCCCAGGTGATCTTAAAGAAAACTTCAGTTTCGGTTTTCTCAATTGTCAAATAAGGACAATTGTATTTGTAATTATTACTTGAGATGATATATGAAAAAGTGCTAACTGCTATTTGAACAGTATTATAAAAATTTAGTTCCAATAGGCATGTAAGAAGAGAATCCCTCTACGTTGGAGAAATGTCTTGAACTTCATAAAGAGTGAAGTGAAATTTTAGAAAAGGTTTTATGTATTTTGCATTTATGTATTTTAGTCTTCAAAGTGTTTTTAATCAGTTTTATGAATAATAGTAAAAGGATAACTTGTAGGTAACAAATACCAGTGATTTAGGGACCAGGGACATATTTTTTATTGAATAAAGTAGAATCCAAACCTTAGGTTAATATATGCCTTCAACAACTGTGTGTCTGTGTGTGTGTGTGTGTGTGTGTGTGTGTGTATGAGAGAGATGGTTAGAATCAATGCCAATTTCTTTTACATTTATTTCTTGATTTAAAGCATAAAATGTTTTTCACATGTCCGTTTACAGTATCATTTAGCCATATGAACCTCTTCTAATTCTGAATATCGCAATATTTACAGGCCACATCCTTCACAGATTTATAGGAAGCCCATTTTGCTGCTTCCTGACACATACATACAGGAGACATAATTGAAGTCTGAACTATTATTGCTTCTTGTCTTTATGAATAGTGCTATGCTTTTGTTGTGGTTAACTAGGCAATGAGAAATGAAGGTTATGAGGTCTTGATTTGCCCTGCCTTGGTTTCCTTGGGAGAACCACAGGATATTTCATGACCTTGGACAGTTTACTCCAGATCATGAAAATGGCATATTTATCTCTAATGTGACTGCTAGGGAACAGGATTTTAATAGTGTTATATCCACAAATCTCTTATGCCGAAGAATTTGGTCTTGCTGGTAGTTCCGTTACTAGCATGAAGAAACAATAGATACTCCTTAGTAATTGAGATAGTTACCATCTTGACCGTGCCAATGATCTGGAGTTGGTTGAAAATTATCATGTGACTTGCCATAGGGAATTCTGGAATCTCTTTTCCCCCATAATGTTAATGGAGTGGTTCTTAACCAAGGATGATTTACTGCTTCCATTCCAGGGGACACTTAGAAATGTCTGGAGACAGGGGCGTCTAGGTGGTTCAGTTGGTTCAGCATCTGACTCTTAATTTTGGCTCAGGTCATGATCTCAGAGTCATGACATCAAGCTCTGCATGAAGCTCTGTGCTAAACATGGAGTCTGCTTGTCTCTCTTCCTCTGCTTTCCTCCCTGCTCATGTTCTCTCTCTTTTTCACTCTCACAAATAAATAAAATCTTTAAAAAAAATGTCTGGAGACATTTTTAACTGTCATGACTGGGGAGGGATTGCAGACATCTAGTAGGTAGAGACCAGAAATATGGCTAAATATCTTACAGTACACAAGACACCTCCTCCTCTCACATTTATACACAAAACAGAATTATCAGGTACAAGATATCAACAGTGCTGAGGTGGAGAAATTCTGTGTTTGAGGGTTTCAGAGTAAAGGGTTTCAGTTAAGTTATGGGGAACAGGGAGAAAGAACCACAAGCTTGGGTCAGATCCATTGCACATTGTCTACGAAAAAGAGTCAGGTTTGGTGGTGATAAAGTATGATTCAGAGTATTCCTGTTACAAGAAATTAATAGGTCCCCCATTCTCCCCTTGGTACCACATTAACACTGCTTACACTTGATTGCTGATTCTCTAAAATAAAACATTCAGTGTTCACTTTCCCATTTCTTGATAATCTTTCAGGCAAGAAAGAAATCCAGAGCAATTAATGACATGCCACATTCCCATCATATTCCTATCCACCCCCAATACAAACATACAAGGGACTGTAAATTGTACATAGGTGCATTATTGCATGTCAGCCTTTGTGAGGAGGTTTTTAGGAGCTGCACATCATCTGCACACAAAATTTGCAGGTGGTGTGGCAAAGCAGCTGCAGAATAACTGATCAACTTCCAAGGATTATGTCAAGATTCATTCATATTAAGTCAGCCTGGGATCTTCAATCTACTATAAACTGAACTAATTTAATAAGGGCATCTGTTATGTTTCCTTCCGCTTTGCCTTCAGCAGGCATTCCTTTTTTCTAACAAGTGAGGTTTTTGTTTTTGTGTCTCATGACAGCACCTCTTCTCTCCATGAGGCACTGAGCCTTTGCCAACTTTCCAGCTACCTTCCAAATAAATCAACTGTGTTCTATCAGGTGGCAGAGAGGGCATTTTGAATTTTCTGTGGCAGATGGTTTGACACACCTAATTGAAGTAATATATCTTCCAGATAGTCTTGATATGCTATAAGGAAATGTACAGCATGTCACATTGTGACAAATCTCTGCTGCCTGAAATAGGAAATTTGGAGTAAATGTGTTGCACTCAGCATAGACATGGCATTTTTCAAGGGGAAAAAAACCCACCTCTAGATATTCAGCTTTATTAAGGCAGACATTTCTGCCAGTTACATATAAGAAGGGCATCAAGGGCTCTATTAGCCTATTTGGGAGTAGTGTTATAATGAACTGAATAAAAAAAGGCCACCTGTTCAAAATTAGGCATAATCCAAGAAAGGAATGGCTTTCAAAAAGCCCAAATAGAGGCACATAATTTAGAAAACCAAACTCCCTTACTGGCTTTCAAGATCCACAAAATGGGACTACGTTTTCTTATAATAGAATCTCACTGGGGCATAATGGGAAAAAAAAAAACAGCTGACTTAAGAGTTCTAGCTTCTGAGAAAGTTTTCAGGTATGCTCAAAATTATCGGGGGAAAGACATTCCATGAAGAAATTTTCAGCTTCCGCTAAGTGAAGGCTATTATATATTTAGGTCTGGGTCTTCAGGTAAGAGAACTTTTGCAGTGGAGCAACAGATGTAAAGACTATCATTTTATCAGAAGCTGGATGATGCCTGTATTCAACCTCATAGGTTTTGGGGGGGATTGGTGGTACAGTGAGTGAAGAGAATTGCTATCACAGAACTGGAGCAGGACTGTGGTCCTGAGAACCAGCCAGGAGGAAATGGTATAATAATGTATTAGAAGGGAAAAAGAAGAAAGAGGTTTATGAGAGCAGAAGGAACTTGGAGCCTGCAGCCTCCCCACACCCTACAACTCAGCACTGTCAAGACTGAAATGATTGATAGGTTGGCCCCTTCATCCTGCCTGGGCCTCACAGATTCAATAGGCTCATTCTGCCCCAGCCATTCGTAGAAAGACAGAGCCCCAGGCCACTGTCCCATAGGGCTTACTCCAATTTCTTAGAGGTCCTTATTCTTTATAATAGGTAATTATTGGTTTGGAAGATCTCTCCCCACCTGAGGACTTGCTGAACAATTTCCAGAATTTCCAACATTTCCAGAACAATCTGTATAGGTCTTAAATATAGTGCTTTAAAATAAATTTGGTTGCTATTTCCATTTCTCTCTTCAAATGCTCAAATGTTACCACCCCAGACAGGTCTTCTCAGATTATTTTGTCTAAAACACCAGGCCCTAATATTCCTCTCTATACCATTACCCTGATCTAGTTTGATTTATGGTACTGTTACTATTTAACATCATTTTATGTATCCATTTGCATATTTTCTGCTCTCCTTCCCTGGACATCCACATTTCCTCTCTCTGCCCCATCAAAAGACCACAAACACAGGAACCAGATAAGTTTGTCTTTTTCACTGTTGTATCCTCAGAATCGAGACCAATGCCCAGAAGGTAGTAGCTGGATAAATAAATTCTTTGCATCATTCTCAACATTGATTCTGACTTTCTGACCTGGACCCTACCTGAGGAATGGGTATGTGCCTCCCATGTGCTTGACATTATTGTGTATGTTGCATGGGTCAAGAGAAGTAGATACAGCAACAGGTGTTTAACAGGTGGGGGGTTGTTTTTCTGACCTCTTTTCATGGATGGGTTTTTTTTTTTTTTTTGATCTCTTCTCTTCCAAATCCTGACCCTGACATGATGAGATTTTCTCTTTCCCCCTCAAACCTGTGCTCTTTCTGATTTTAATACATCTTTTCGGCTCAAGTCTTATGCATCCCTGACTTTGACTTCCAGAGACCTGCTCTGCTTTGTTCAATATTATGGCTAAATTTCTCATTTCATCACCAGCATCCATTGGACTTATTCTTTCTCAGTCATCAAGACCTTCCTGTTGCCAAATACAGTTGATCCTTGTATAGCTTATTTGCCATTAATGCAACTGATGCAACTCGTAACTCTCCCTCTTGTGATTTATGTATACAATGGAATATTACTTAGCCATTAGAAACGACAAATAACCACCATTTGCTTCAATGTGGATGGAACTGGAGGGTATTATGCTGAGTGAAGTAAGTCAATCGGAGAAGGACAAACAGTGTATGTTCTCATTCATTTGGGGAATATAAATAATAGTGAAAGGGAATATAAGGGAAGGGAGAAGAAATGTGTGGGAAATATCAGAAAGGGAGACAGAACGTAAAGATGCTAACTCTGGGAAATGAACTAGGGGTGGTGGAAAGGGAGGAGGGCGAGGGGTGGGGGTGAATGGGTGGCGAGCACTGAGGGGGGCACTTGACGGGATGAGCACTGGGTGTTATTCTGTATGTTGGTAAATTGAACACCAATAAAAAATAAATTTATTATACAAAAAAAAGACATATTTTCCTCTTGTGGTTTCTGTGCCCTTATCCATTCCCAGTCCTTCTCTTTCCTTAATGGCCACCCTCTCCAGTCTCATTTACAGGTTTCTCCACTCTCCAACTATCACAAAGTGGAATCTCTAAGCTAGTGCTTTTCAAATGTTTAATGTGCATACACTTACACAGGGGATTTGCCAAAAGGAAGATTGTGATTCAATATGCCTGGGTTGGAGCCCGTGGTTCTGCATCTCTAATGAGCTTGCAGGTGATGATCACACTGTTAACACAAGGCCATCTATGCCCAGCAATCAGAGGGACCTTTAAATTTTTTTAAAGATTTTATTTATTTATTTATTTATTTATTTATTTATTTATTTATTTATTTGAGAGAGAGACAGAACGAAAGAGCACAGCAGGAGAAGCTGCAAAGGGAGAGAGAGAATCAGGCTCCCTCTCTGCTATGCAGGGAGCCCCATGCAGGCCTCAGTTCCAGGACCCCAGGATCATGACCTGAGCCAAAGGCAGACACTCAACTGACTGAGCCACCCAGGTGCCGCTAGAGGGATCTTTTAGAAAGTCAATTGTGCCATGTCTCTCTCCTACTCAGAACTCCAAGTACTTCCCACTACACATTGAATGTATCATAGCCTTTTCATAAGCTGGTCCCTTACCTACCTTTCCAACTTAGCCTCAGGCCATTCTTCTGGCTCCGTGTACTTCAGCCACACTACCATCTTCCAGTTCCATAAATACTCCAAGCGTTGTGGTTAAGAGTATGGGTATGAGAGCCAGACTTCCAGGGAATCAATCCCAATTCCACCACCACTATCTTTATGACCATGGGTGAAGAACTTAGCTTCTCTGCCTCTGTTTCTTCTTCTGTAAAATGAGAATGATAATCTCACCCACCTTATAGAATTATGAAGTCTAAAAGAGCTAATGCATATAAACAATTATAACATAGCATGTGAAGAGTGTCTAGTAAATATAAACCATTATAACCCTTCCTCCTCGTTTTTCCTTCTCCTTGCCAGCATCTTTTCTTGTTAGCCTCTAAGAGATGCTATTTTTTCTGCCAAGAAATCTTTTCCCTTGCTCTTTGTATACTGGCTTCTTCTCCTGATGAATGTCTGTTCCTGACCTCAGTTTGTATGCTGGCATGGCCTGACCTGAATTCCTAAAATGAAGGGAATCTAGACTCTAGAATATAGACACTAGAAGTTGACTTATGGGACTTTTAGCTCAACTCTCTTATTTTACTGATGCAGAAAGTCATCATAGTATCCTAATGATGACTGAGCTAACATTCCCAATTATGCCTTGTGCCCTGATGCTGATTAGCTCTTGTATGCTACTTTAGCAGAAAGTATGCAGAACTCCTTGCTGTTTCCAGATTCTTCATCCAGCCCCCGCCACACACCTCTTTTTTTTTTCCCCAGGTGCCTTGGTCTAGTCCACATAAAATTGCCTGGAAGGAAAAGAATTAGTGTATGCCTGGGTGCTTTTGGAAGGAGCCAGGAAGCAAGCTTTATGAAAAGACAGTTGAGAATGAGATGAGAAGAAGACTGACTCATTTTGATCACTGGCCAATTTTCTGGGATTTAAGAATAGATTCAAGGTTTAGTAACCCATCCTCTCCTTTGTCTTAGTCTGAAGAATGATTTACTGCCATCTCTTCTTTCTTCCAAGCCCACCTCTCTGCTTTTCCCTATGTATTATTGCCAAATTAATTTTCCAGGGACTCATCTTTGTATATGTCACCTTGTCTGTTCAACAATATTCAGTAGTCCCCTTTCTGCTTATATAATATATTCCTAACTTTTGGCTTGGAGTTGAAGGCCTTCCTTATTATAGTCCTATCCATCTCTTCTATTCTGAGTCATGCTCCTGTTATGATCCCGTCTCTGCTGGAAATTTGCTCCACTTGGTTCTTCAAATGCTCTTTCCAGCCTCCATCCTTTACTCAGAGTGGTCCTCCTACATGTAAGATTATTCACCACAGAGTATAATCAACAGTTCCTTCCAATGCTTTGGTGGTAGGTAGTCCACAGTGGGGTACATGGTATGCTATTCTACGAGCCCCTTCTGAGTGTTGAATTTATAATATGTGGCATTAGCTATTAGCAGACTTTAGCTTGAGGGATGGGATCACAGCAGATCTAGAAGGAAAATGACTTAAGATCAGGCTAAAACTGCTTACTCTGAGGTACCAAAGAAAGAACCTCTTAATCAAAAAGTCTGCATGGAACAAAGACAAGGAGTTAATGTTAGTAGAGAGTTTATCTAGCTCAGCCCAGGAAAAGAGAACTTGAATGTGAAGGACACAGGAAGCTAGCATGCTCTTTAAGGGAATGGCCCATGCTGCAGTGGTCTTATCTAAGACTATTTAACTCCTTCAGCCTATGACTATTTTACTCATTTCTCTTTGATCCTGCCTCACTAACTACACATCTGATTATGAATTCAGGTTCCTCTCCTCCTCTCTCACCTCCTCAGGTATCTTGAGTCCTAGCAAAAGGCTGCCTTTCCTGGTCCAATAGGATTTTGTCACAGGAAAAGAATATGCCCTCATAAACATTTTGATATACTGATTTATATATCATTCTTTTGTGAATACAGTTACTGGAAGTCAATTCTCCACTTTCTGACCAGCCCTGGCCACCATAACTAAACTGAGCTTCTAAATCTGTAAACATGAGACCCACACCTTGGAGCAGGGTAACCCTGTTGGGTCCGAGCCTTGTGAGTGAAAGGCATCCAGGCCTCCTCCTCAGGCTTTTCACCTCTACCCTCAACAATATTCATCATTAATACTCACTGGCCATTAGTAAAGATGCCTGTTTTATGCTAGTGCCCATTCTCCCCAAGAAGACTGGAATCCCCTATAAAAATAGGTCTTTATGAAAAAAAAATAGGTCTTTATGTCTTAATCCTAGAGACTGGCTCATAACCTTGACTAACTAGAGTCAGTGTGATATTTATACAGTTACTGCTGATCTTCTACTACTAGAATATAACCTCCATGTCATCTGTTGCCTGTTTTGTTCACTGCTGTATCTCCAATGCTTAATAAAGACTGCCTGGCACATATTTGGTGCTCAAAAATATTTGACGAATGAATTATCTGAGAGGCCATGACATTCTATTCCTCTTCAGACCTCTTTATTTTAATTTTTTAAAGTTTAAACTCTATTAGTTCATGTATAGTGTAAGATTAGTTTTAGGAGTAGAGTTTAGTGATTCATTACTTACATATAATGCCCAGGACTCATCACAAGTGACCTTCTTAATACAGGATCTATTTATTTTAAAACAAGCAAGAAAATGGGTTAATTTAACTTGATCATGCCCCCTACTTCCTGACCTTCCCTCCCTGCATTGTCAAAGTTTTAAAAGCACTTACTCTGGTTTCTGTCAAATGTAGTTTATTGTGCACATATGTGTCATGGACTGTTGTAAGTAATATATATACATATATGTATATATATGTATATATGTATATGTGTGTGTATATGTATAATATGATATTTACATTCACTCATTTACATTCCCAGTCATTTTCCTCATTTAGTCCTCATTATTCTTTGAACTTAGGCATTACCCCTTCTTTTATGTTAAACAGATACCCTCTCTGAGGTCTCTTGCTGGAAACAGCATTAAAAATATTTCATTTTACTGCAAAAAAATATATTCATATATATACTTTTAAAATCCTTACAAGCATTTTGTGAGGGAGATGTTACAATTATTCTCTTGTTGCATGTAAGTAAACAGGCATGGGTAGTGATGTGATAGCATTGCATGTGAACTCAGACAATCTGGCTTCAGAGTTTGTGTTCCTAATCACTAGACCAACTGTTTCTCTGATGGTTATAGCACCTGCCTCTTTATTTGGAAACTATCTAGTTCATGAGATTATAGTGCATGTTAAAGGGGAGGTTTAGCCAAGATGTGGGGAGGAAGACTTTCCGGTACATTGTTAACAAATCATGTTAATAATGAGCATAGTTTATTTATCCACAGCATCATGAATAAACAAGCAGATCAACAGAAAATGGGATTAGGTCAGACAAAGCTCAAGTTCTGCCCTGGAGAGCTGCTAACCTAAAGGCATAAAATACACTGTGTAGGCTCTGAAAGTAAGAGCAACTACGCTTAGGGAATGACAAAGAATTGTCATACTTCACCACAAGCAAAGTGCTTGTCTCTGTCACTCTGCATGATGGAAAGAAAACTGGCCTATAATATGTTCTTTCCATGGCCCTCTCTTTCCAGACCAGGATTGCCCTTGCCACTTGCTGCTAATGAGGGTCAGGATTGTCCAATATTCTTGGAAGTTGCCATAAGTTCCTCACACTAAAAGGTTGAAGCCCCAGCTGGCTTTGTGTGCCCTGAGCTCAGGGAGCCACTTGAATTTGTGTTAAAAGCATACATTTTGGAGCCAGACACTTCAGATACTACTTAGTCCTAATTAACCTGGTTAATTAACTACCTGTAACTACTGTTTTCTCATCTATAAACTATGTACCTTATGGGTAGGTCCTCAGCCAACTCAGGCCATTGCCTAGCATATGGTAAGCGCTCTATGCACTGTATGTATATGTATCCTCCATATATCAGGTTCTAGAAGGACAAGAAATTTGCACTCCGGGCAGATTGTTAGGCTTCAGCTGTAGGCAACTAGCCTTTGCACTGTTTTCTTACCTCTACAATAATACCCAACCTCACAATTACTGGGTAGTCACTGTGTCAGATGATGTCTGCCCTATATTATAGAGTCCCCAGCAGGACACAGATGGTAAGTTCAATTAGAATAAATCATGGAGGGTCTAATAAAAGGACATTCACAAAAGTGTGGGAGTGGTGTAGGGAACTCGCAGAGGAATAAGGCAACACCCGATGGGCTAGTAAGAATGGAGCCATTACCCCTGGAATGAAAGAATGAGAAGCTTATCCAATGTTGTAAAAATCAAGCCTGCCCTCAGCTGGACAGCACTGGGCCAGCCTGTGAAGTGACCTTCATGAGAGAGGCTCAGCAAATACATTGCCTCGTTCTCCTCTTCCTGGCCTTGTGTTGGGGCTCCACAGTGACCAAACAGCCTAAAGTCAGAGGCCAATGGAGCCCCTTGCTGTAGTCCACATAGGTCAAGGTACAGAAGGTTGGCAGTGTACGCAAAAGGGTCAACAGAGATCTTTGTATAGATTAACTGTTTAATTTCTACAACATTCTTGTAAGGTAATTATTATTCTAGTTTTTCAGAAAAGGAAATTGATATGTAAGTAATGCAACAGTTATATATATGTATATGTATATAAAGGTATACCTGTGTATACATATATTACATATTTAAATAATATATTTTTATTCTTGGTTTTGTTCCAAAAATATACATTTATTATAGAAATGTTGGCAAATTGAATTTAAATAAAAAATTAATTAAAAGAGAAAATTTGGAAATACAAACCCCTCCCTCCCAAAAGAAAGTATTAATTAGATAACTTTATCATCAGAGGTTACCTCTATCAACATATTTGCATATCCATCCATTGCCTTTTATGACACATTTTTATTTTATTATATTTTACTGTATTTCAGTTTATTTCATCCTGGGTATGAAGGCATGTGTGAAGATTTCAATGTGTCATGCACTGTTCTTTGTGCTTTCCAAATTCCAGTAATTTTCAGTAATTCTCATAACAATCCTATGAGGCAGATACTATTATTATGCCCATCATATAAACTAGAGAGGCTAATGACCCCAAATAGCCAAAACAATCTTGAAAAAGAAAAGCAAACCTGGAGGCATCACAATTCCAGACTTCAAGCTATATTACAAAGCTGTAGTCATCAAGACAGTGTGACACTGGCACAAAAACAGACACATAGATCAATGGAACAGGATAGAATGCCCAGGAATGGATCTACAGCTGGTCAAATGATCTTCAACAAAACAGGAAAGAATATGCAATGGAAAAAAAAGACAGTCTCTTCAACAAATGGTGTCAGGAAAACAGGACAGCCACATGCAGAAGAATAAAACTAGACCACTTTCTCACACTATACACAAAAATAAATTCAAAGTGGATGAAAGACCTAAATGTGAGGCAGGAAACCATCAAAATCCTGGAGAAGGAGAAAGGCAACAACCTCTTTTACCTTGACTGTAGCAACTTCCTAGTAGACACACCTCTGGAGCAAGGGAAACAAAAGCAAAAATAAACTATTGAGACTTCAACAAGATTAAAAGCTTCTTCAGAGCAAAGGAAACAACAAAACTAAAATACAACCTACAGAATGGAAGAAGATATTTGCAAATGACATATCAGATAAAGGGTTAGTATCCAAAATCTATAAAGAACTGATCAAACTCAACAGCCATAAAACAAATAATCCAGTTAATAAATGGACAGAAGACATGAACAGACATTTTTCCAAAGAAGACATATAAATGGCTAACGGCTAAAATGAAAAGATGTTCAACATAACTCATCATCAGGGAAATACACATATCTAGTGAACGTGGAGTTCAAATTCCGGCATTCTGGTTTGAGTCCCATTCTTAACCATTCTGCTCTACTGACTCTGAGTTTTATATATATAAAATATACATACATGTACATATATGTATATAAATATTTATATATTTTCATGTGTATATATATGTAGATAGTAGAGTTGGAATTGTGTTACACATTTTTGTTTGCTACTTTTGTTTATAACTATGTCTTCAGCATTTGTTAGTATTGTAGTTATTTTTCTTGATTAATCCCAAGGAGGTATGGAAATAAATATTTCAGCAAGGAATAGAACATGCCAGTAAAAAGCAGCTACACAATCAGGTAGAAAAAAAATGTACTCCCCAACTCACACATGCACACATACACACACTGAAGTAGCAAAAGGAAATAAGTTTATGTTTTTAGTCAAATATTAAATCACTTGACATGTAGTTACCCTAACATGAGTTCCTTAAATAAGATTCACTGTATTTAATTGGTTCTATGTGTTTGATCAATTGAAAAAAGGCAGAAATAATTCATTGGCAATAAATTAATTGCTATGGACATTTGATATGTACAAGAGCCTTTGGGGATTTAGGGATACATAGGACAAGTCCACAAAACTCTCTTATTCATGGTCTAGTTGTAGAGGTAAGATATATCCGCATAGAGGAATGTTATATACTGAATGTTTGTCTCCTCCAAATTCATATGTTGAAGTCCCTAACCCTCAATGTGATAGTATTTGAAGATGAGGCCTTTGAGAAATAATCAGTGTTTGATGAGATCATGAAAGTGAAGCCCTGGGACACCTGGGTGGCTCAGTGGTTGAGCACCTGCCCCTGGCTCAGGGCGTGATCCGTGGTCTCAGGATCGAGTCCCACATCAGGCTCCCTGCCTGGAACCTGCTTCTCCCTCTGCCTACGTCTCTGCCTTTCTCTCTCCCTGTCTTTCATGAATAAATAAATAAAATCTTAAAAAAAAAAAAAAAGAAAGTGAAGCCCTTCTGGTGGGGTTAGTACCCTTATAAGAAGAGACATCAGAGAGCTTCCTCGCTCTCACTCTCTTTCCCTTGTGCCCTCAAAGAAGAGGTCCAATAAGCACACAGCAAGATGGCAGCTGCCTACAACCTAAGAGAAGAGACTTCTGATTGAAACCTACCTTGACAACACCCTGATCTTGGATTTCCCAACCTCCAGAACTGTGAGTAATAAACTTCTGTTGCTCAAGCCACCCAGTCTATGGTATTTTGTTGTCATAGCCCAGCACACTGATACAAGTAAGATAATTTTAAAAAGTAGTTTAAGGCATAAATACTTAGAACTAAGTGAAGGACATAATAAATATGTTGGAGATGAAGGGCATCTAAACAGCTGTGGTGGTTGGATAAGACTCCCAGGACTTGGGGGGACTGGGGAGGAGGCAGAGGCTGCAGACTCACAAGCAAGATTACCTAATGACCATACAGATTTTAAACATGCCCACTTTGATTCACATGCTTGGTCTGAGCAAACAGCTCCTCTCAGGGCTCTGTGTTTGTCCTCCGTGACTGACATATTCGCTCCCTCTTCACATGGTTACCATTAACACCTGCTTAGCCTCAGGACTCCACTTAAATATCTCATCTTCGGGAAGCCTCATTGGCTCTCAGCCTTCATTATGGTCCCAGTTAAAGAATTCTCTGAACCTCTTCTTCAGAGCACTTTTCATAGTGATATTTAAATTATTAATTTGTATAATATTTTGTTAATGCTTGTCTGCCTCATTGGATTGCGAGCTCTTTAGGTGCCCAGTTTGGATTTATTTTGCTCCCCATTATGGTCCCAAATCTTGGCATAGTTTTAGTAGGCATTAGGCACTTGATAGATATTTGTTGATTGACTAAATGGATGAATGGCTATCTTCCCCAGTCCCCATAAGAGAGCCCTTAACTTGCTATAGCAGTGACATATTTTAAAGACTATATCTTTTTTTAGACCTGAAGTTAGAACCACATATATAATCAAAAGAAATAGGTTGTAGTCTCTGAGGCCATTTTTAAAAAGATTTTATTTATTTATTAGGGAGAGCACAAACCAGAGGAGGTACAGAGGGAGAAGGACAAGCAGACTGCTCACTGAGCAAGGAGCCTGACATGGGTCTCAAGCCCAGAACCCTGAGGTCATGAACTGAACCAAAGTTAGACACTCAACCAACTGAGCCACCCACACATCCCTCTGAGGACATGTTTTAAAAATATGTTGGTTGGCTTTGACCTATCATAGCCCTCTTTAAGAGCCTCAATTTTTTTTTCTGATTTATAGAAATCTGAGAGGATGGAAGCTCATGGTCAGATGACAAAATAGACTTTGGTGGAATTGCTGACACATAATAGTAAAGGAGAGCTGGGGTGTGGTTCAAATAGCCATTCAAACTTTTGTATCTTATCACAGACTGAGAAAAGAGTTTTTTAAAAAATATTTTTAATTTTTTAGTAACTGCTTAAAAACACAAATACAATGGGACTAAGGTGCAAACATTTCCACTAGAAGCCTTTCTAGGTACTGGCGGTAAAACAAATGGAACTACATTTCCTTTTTTTGTTTGTTTTAAGTGCTTTTTTGGGATCTGAGCCCCTTACCTATTTGGTAAGAGAAGTGGGGAGCTAAGCCAAGGACATTTCTTCCTTTTCTTTTGGGTTTCTCTGTGAGAGTCCTTTTTTTAAAAAATAGATTTTATTTATTTATTCATGAGAGACAAGAGAGAGAGAGGCAGAGACATAGGCAGAGGGAGAAGTAGGTTCCACATAGGGAGCCTGACGTGGGACTCGATCCCGAGGGCTGAAGGCAGCGCTAAACCGCTGAGCCACCCGGGCTGCCCGAGAGTCCTTTGACTATACTCAACCACTCCCATTTCCAGCTTCCTATGGTATCAGATGTTTGGGAGAAAAGGCAAAATCTGTTTTTGGTGACCTTTACTTAACAGTGAGTTCAGAAACCCCCACTTTAATGGCTTTGAAATTAATTGCCTCTAATCTATTTTAGGACAAGTTTCCATCTTTCTGAGATGACCCTGGTGGTGACAGTCCTACCCAGAATTTAGGGCTCTGGTTCCTGTCCCCATTCTATCTCCACAGAGCATATGGCCATCCATGATCCTTTCATCTAGACTGTGCATATGAGAAAGCTTGTCATGGTCAAAGCCCCTTTCTCCTTTGGACATTTGTGGAACTATAAGACCTTCCCTAACCATGACTCTTTGTGTAGGAGCTAAAAATGACCAAGTTACTATTGTCAATGGTTAAATGATAAAAAACAAGACTCAACATGTTTACTGGTTAATAACATTTAAGAGACCTTTTCTAATACAAAAGTCCCTCCCAACATCTGCCTCACACTCATAATTACAAGCTGGCTGGTGAACTATGTTTTCACACAAAATATGCCATGAAGAAACATGACTCAAAGCTACCTCACCTGTCTAAATGCTAGAACATGTACCTTTCTCACTGGCCACTTATTCCATCTGATATTTAATAGTCAGAAAGTAATATTCTCAAAGGCCTATAAGCAACCAAATGGATTTCTCAATACCACTTATTAAGTTCATAAAGTTTATTTATATAGTCAAGATCTTCACTTTGTCCCTGTATATTCTTGCAGTGTACAAAATTATAACAACTTATGAGTATGGTTTCCCAGTTCATAATATAGTAGAAGCAATATATTAGAAAGGGAAAACCCATTAGAATGAACAAGAACACGATGATGGTCATATTGTGATGGAGGATGCAGAGAAATGAGAAAAGGCAGATTCAAGAACTTGAAATAAATAAACAGCACAGTAGCTCAGAGCCATTTTGTGCAGGGACATGGCCCTCTCCACTCATACTGGAAAGCATTTCTGTATTACAACCATGCAGGATAACAGTGTTGACCCTGAATTGTCAAGCAAAATAAACAGACAAAATCATGACAGGTAACCTCCGTTTAAGAGGCAGATAAGCATTCAATATATGTTTCTCAGGCTCTTGTGGGTGAGTTTATGGTTAGCTATAAAATTCATTTATGTGAAACACTGTACTTTGTGATAATGTCAAATGAGGTGAAGTTACCTATTGAAAAGTATAGCTAATACAATCTTCATTTTGTAGACATACTGAATATTCATGAGATAAAACTTCCTTAATAAAATTTAATAATAATGTGTTATCTATTTCTAACTTGGCTGGAATTAAGGTTGGAGATAGCTCCCCCTCTGCCAAAAAAAAAGATCGCTATCCTATATACAAAATGTTGGCACCTGACTGGACTGGTTACCTCCAATTTGTAAGCTGTGGGGAAGATAAATTCTCCAATCTGTGTAAACGTCAGACAGTCCAATTAACAACAAATTGGAATAACTCAGTTAGCAAATGTTTTCAGCAGAGTAGAGGAATTGCATTTAAACAACCAAAAGTCAGGGGAAAACCTTAGCATCCTAAAGAGTTTGGCTTATCATATTTCAGTATTATATTTGGGAAACGAAAGGTACTCAGATGCTGCATACGTTGGTTCAGATTCACCTGCTTTCTCTGTAGAGAAAGACACCAAAGATATTTTTTCTTTCCTTGCTATTAGATTTGTCTTTGTCTGGCTTCTGGGGTACTGTGGAGATAAGTGCTTTGAAATTACCCAGAGAGAGGCAGATTAATGGTTTTGTTTTTCAAATATCTTAGTAAAAGATTTGAAAATTATTATTTGTGAGGTTGTAAGTAGATACTTAATGAAGCATGGCAAATTGAGTATCCCTTCAGATACACTGAATTAGCACTATGGACCAAAGACCTACAAAATACAAATATTCTAAGCTAAAGTGAGAAGTTCTTAGGATTTCTCATTTACCTCTGCTTCTGAAATTTCACTCCTAGAAATGATCCATGTTGTCTGCTGAACATGTTGTTTTGAGTTTTCTCTTCCTTGCAGCCCATGATGGGGGCTCTGAGGTGCCGGTGGGGCATAGGCAGTGCCTCATCTCTTCAATTTGGGGAGCTTAGCACAAGCTATTCGGAGTCGCAGGGTCAATCATTCCACATCTCTTTCATGAATCCTCTACCATCCAGTGTGATATGTATTTGTAGTGGTGCAAGCGTGAGAGCTAGTGATATCAGAGCTTGAGCTCTAGGAAGTCAAGGAAGTCGAGGAAGACTGGAGCCTTGTGACAAAAATTTGCTAATGGAAAAGATTTTTTTACACTCAGAGATACCCCATCCCACTCCTATCTGTGTGCCACAAATTCAATAGGTGCTCCTTCATTTTAGGTCCAAGATTCTACTGGTAAAAGTGGCCTCCCTTGGGAACCCTGGGTGGCGCAGCGGGTTTAGCGCCTGCCTTTGGCCCAGGGCGCCATCCTGGAAACCCGGGATCGAATCCCACGTCGGGCTCCCGGTGCATGGAGCCTGCTTCTTCCTCTACCTATGTCTCTGCCTCTCTCTCTCTCTCTCTCTCTCTGTGACTATCATAAATAATAAAAAAATAAAGTTTAAAAAAAAAAAAGTGGCCTCCCTTTATATCAGTTATTTTCCTAGTTCTGATGCCGTTGATGAAAGCCAGTTTCTTTTTCCATATCTGATTCACCAGCTTTGGGAGGAAGTAGCCTCTTGGAATCCATAGGAAATGTGATTGTCTGTAATAAGAGAGACCACCTTTTCTCCACTCCAAGTCAGTACCTGCATTGTCCTAGTAGTGAACTTAAATTATTGTGTACTACCTCAGAATTTGCCCTGCTGGCTTTTACTCATGATTGATGGGGGAATTGTAGCTCAAAATTATACATGAAAATAACTACTGAGTAATTTTTCTAAGACATTAGTGTTTAACACACTTTCAAATCTTTGATCTATTGTGAACTTCACAATGGTCCCATATAGAAGTACTACAGAGATATGTTGTATCATCCTTATTTTACAGATGAAGAAATTGAAGGAAAGTGACTTATCCAGTGCTCATTCCATCAAGTGCCCTCCTTAATGCCCAAGCACTGGGTACTATGTGGAACTGATGAATCACTAAATTCTACTTCTGAAACTAATAATCCACTATATGTTAATTAAATTGAATTTCAATTAAAAAAGGAAATGTTCTAGAATTAAGCCTCTGAATAAAAAAAACAGTGACTTATCCAAAGTTACACAATCAAGAATTGACAGAAAGGGGGCACCTCAGTTGCTCAGTCAGTTAAGCATCCGATTCTTGATTTTGGCCCAGGTCATGATCTCAGGGTCCTATGAGCCCCATGGGGGGGCTCCCTGCTCAGCAGGGAGTCTGCTCATCTCCCTTTCCCTCTGCTCTGTCTCTCTCTCTCTCTCTCTCTCTCTCTCCCAAATAAATAAATAAATCTTAAAACAAAACAAAAAAAGAATTGGCAGAAGGAAAAATGGATGGGTCTGCCATACTTTCTACTTCTGGCTGCTGACTCTCTTGGCCATGCTAGAGCATCATGTGATGCTGCAATATGACAACAACATTAACAACAGCCAAACAATGCTGTCCCTCGGATGTGAAGGTGATAATACAGATCCCACGAAAGATAGGGGCAAAACTATTCATCTTCTTGCTCCCCATGTAACATTACATTTCCAAGCTGTTTGGGATTCAGGACTAATGAAACCTTGAAATGAAGTACAACTAACTGGTCGTTCTGGCAATGAAGTCTTTGACCTGATTAGCATCAGGCTGTATCTAATCAAGACAATCACGTGTAATGAAGAGATTGATAAGCTGCTTTCATTAAAGGGTAGAGAAAATCAGAAAATGCCTACAAATATGTGATATACCAAATTAAAAATATATTATGTGCCCTTCCTTATTTGAAATCTGCTGAAATAAGTAAGTTTATTTATATATCTCTTCTTTGGAGCAGAAATTCTGGAACGAAACTGCCAAAGACAAGAGACTGTTGCTGGGACTCCTGCTTCCCCTGCTTTCCCTCATGTTACAAACACATTTCAAAGGAATCTTAACTTCCACACTCTTGTGGTCCTGTTAGCTCAATTAGAGGGGCCAGCCTGGCCTTTTTCACCGTGCCCTGTAGGAATACCCTTTGATATCAGTGGGGATCCTAGGGCTGAATGAGAGAATAGAATGAGAAGCTGGCTTCAGGGGAATATTTGATCTCAGAGTTGGGTCATGGCGAGAGCAGACACCACCTGTGAGGATAGTTTCAAGCCAACTGAGGCGATCAGCCTCTGCCAAGCTGACTGCAGTGGAACGCAGACGTTTACCTTAGCTAAACCTGAATGACTGCTGTGTATTCTCAATGAGCATACTCAGGGAGCCTAGAGTTCCAGACAGTCCTCATGCCAGATCTGCTTTCTGAAGCAGGAGGTTTGTTCAGGTTCCATACTCAAGCTTCCTGCTAAAAATGTCACAGAGAACAAGTACACTGCACAACCAACCCCAGAACCTGATTCAGTAGCTGAAACTATGGGATTGCTTGAACCCCACCCCAGCTTTATCCCCACAACCACATCTCACTTAGATTCTGAGAGTACTGCCTTTTCTCCTACTGTCTATATTGAATGAGAGAAGAAAGAGAAGAAATAAAGATGGAGAGAGATGAAGAAATGAAGGGCATAGAAGTAGAAGGAAGGATGGGAAATGAGGCATGTTTCTGAGTGGCTTGCTTACCTGGGGAAAAAATAAGTATTAAAATAAGGCCTCATGCAAAACAAAAGATTTTTTTCTTTCCTTTGTATCCTTGACTTCAGACAACAAATTTTCCTTCAGTAAAGACCTTTCTCTCATCCACAAACACACGCTCAAGATTGATCTCACTACTCCTAATCCTTGGAACACTATTACTGAGGGCAGTCAGGTTTCTAGAAGTTCTTGATGGAAAAGCAAAGGGCCTACCCCTCAGTGAGTTTCCAGGCATGCTTTCCTCTCCTCCTGTGCTAATAAATGACCATTACAGTATACATAGAGTTATTGTCCATCTGATGTCCACAGCATATACAGAGCCAGCCTATCTTTGAAGTGCTTTGGTAGGAGAAAATAATGGTACAGAATAAGGAAAAAAGGACAGAATGGGCCAGATTACATGAACCTCTCCATCTCTATTTGGTCTGGTTTTTCAGAAGCAAGAAGAAGATTGAAATATGAGGGAAGTAAATAGACATTGTGTTTGTCATAAAAAATGAAGGAAACCAAAAGACTGGGTGGCTTGATTGGTTAACCGCCTGCCTTCGGCTCAAGTCATGACCCCAGGGTCCTGGGATAGAGTCCCACACCAGGCTCTCCTCCCTCAGCCGTCCCCCTGATCCTGGTCTCTCCCTTGCTCCCTGTCTCTCAAACAAATAAATGCAATCTTTTTTAAAAGAATGAAACTGTAACATTGAAAGCCATTCTGCTATGAAACAAGTGTGCAGAGTCCTTATAAATATGGCATATGGTTCAATGATTGTCACCAAGAAACCTCATATAAAAAGACACCGGAGGAAACAACAAATTAAGGCCTATTTCAACTTGAATTTCTGAAAAATCATGGTGTCTCACTTCCAAAAAAAGGAGCTTCAAAAATATTTTTGGCTCTCTTAGGCTGAGAGGATTAGTGTTGCCTAAATCAAATGGCATTAATGTCAATCAAATGGTGTCATTTAGAACTATTATCAGGAGATAATGAAGACCATCTCCAATGTGGTCTGCAAGATTTTTTGGAAACATTGCTTCTATAGCAGTGCATGCTGTTGTGCATGATCCACATGAGTGGTTTCCATTTTCAAAATGTAGTATTCTGCTGGGACAGAATTGAAGGAATAAATTATTTTCTCTAGTTAATGCCTCAGGTCAGACACCTTCCTGAATCAAGTATTGTCACCGACAGAATTGCCTAAAAGCATAATGCATGACTCATGAGCACATATGGCAATGATATTTAAAACAAGGCCTGGGTGTGGAGTTCCATTTTTACTTATTGTGCCATTTGCACTAATGAGGGCTTCACAATGAAGACCAATACTGCCTGGGTAGCTCTAGCCATGCCTAAGGGAGGAATGAAACATCTATTAACAGGAAAGCATATTACTCAGTTACTCTTATGAAAATAGAAAAGAAAAACATAGTGTTAACTTTTTTCAAGTAGAGAAAAACAGAAAAATATTGACTTATTATTGCTTACTGATTTGATTTTTTTTCACCCTACTCTGTTAGAACCAGGAGGGCTTGAGCACAAGGCATGATGAGATGTAAGCAAAGCCTGGTTTCAGAGTGGAGCACCTGGTGTCATTCAGGCCCAGAATCCATGGGGACAAATCAATGCAATTTCAGTGAAGCTGAATGTCCCATCCAAAGAGAGCGGACAGTATGGTGAAAATCTCCCAGGCTATGCTTGAATACTCAGAGGCCAAGTGGGCATCATCATGGCTCTGGAGATGTGGCCATGGGAAGGGGAAGACACTGGTTCTCTGGGGAAGCCCATTAACAAGATCCCTGAGGGGTCTCAGAGCCTCCATGAGCAATCATGCTCTTCCTAAGGTCTCATCCCAATGGCTTCTACCATCTTCCTCTGTGCTTCTGTTTTGCAACTGCCCCATCCCACAGGATCAGGGCAGGATGAAATCTGAGCCAAAGAAGACTTTTTAATCTGAAGTGACATTAGGGGGCACTCGGGTGGCTCAGGCTGTAAAGTGTAAAGTAAAGTGTCTGCTTTTGGCTCAGGTCCTAGGATCAAACCCTGCATGGGGCTCCATGCTCAGCAAGGAGTCTGCTTCTCCCTCTCCATTTGCCTCTGCCTCTGCCCCTTCTTGTCCCCCTGCTTGTGCTTGCTGTCTCTCTCAAATAAATAAATAAAGTCTTAAAAAAATTAAAAAAATAAAGCGACATTGAGGCTGGAGTTAAAATGAAGAGAGTATAATGAATCATGGACGTGCAGAGTCAGACTTCATCTTTATGTAAAATTTCAGATTTTACGCATTTGGGGAATTGCTTTTCTAAAAGCATTACATAAAAGTATTATTTAAAACTATCCTGATTACTGGGTTTTATTGAACACCCTAAAATTCTTGCCTGAGCTGAGTGCGTATTTGCATCCTGTGGGTTTCATGATTTGATCTTTGCTTTGTCTTAAGGTGTGATTTAAACAGCAAGAACCCAAACTGATGTTTCTCCAGTGGATGCTCATGGGGCTTAGAGTACAGTATTTTTAGGTGGTGTGGAACAGACACTTTCTGCCATAATACACATAGATGAGATGGTGAGAATCAATTTTCTGTGGCTTTGATTTCTATTAGGCATTGGCCATCTCCTCAAGTACATTTTTATACATGATGTTTAGTTAAAATCAATTGAATTTCTTTAAAAGTGGAAACCAAGCCCAGTCATGTTCCATGACCCAGGCAGGCATAGGTCTACTTAGCATTAAAGATATAGGAGGGCAGCCCTGGTGGCCTAGTGGTTTAGCGTCACCTTTGGCCCCGGGTGTGATCTTGGAGACCGGGGATCGAGTCACATGTCGGGCTCCCTGCATGGAGCCTGCTTCTCCCTCTGCCTATGTCTCTGCCTCTCTCTGTGTGTGTGTCTCTCATGAATAAACAAATAAAATCTTAAAAAAAAAATAGGAATCCATTGCTCTTAGATTGAAATGAGTCCAGTAATTTTTTTATCCTCCATTTGGTTGGCAATGAAAAAGCTTTTTTAAAACATAAACAAATGGTTCAAAATTAATTTAAGAGTTATTAAATGAGTTTGCATCTAATAAAATAGAAGCATAGCAGCCAAGAACACTTTTATGTAGAGAAATAGGAAATCTATCCTACAGGGGAAGGTGGCTCAGAGTGGCTTCTTACTATATAGCCTGCTTTCAAACCCTGCCATGGTCAGTAACCATCAGGCCTTCCAAGGATTGGGCAAGATCTGGGACAAGTGTGAACACAGTCAAGATTTTTCTTTCTTTGTAATAACATTTTTCCCTTTAAATTTTTCCTACCCCTTTTGCATCCTCTTTTGATCACCCTATGTGCTCCAGCCAACAACTTGTGCTCTAGGTGCTTCCCTTTGCTTCCTGTTTCTACCTCCATCAATCAGGAACACATTTGATCACAGGTAATAGAGCCCCAACTGTATTGGCTTGGTCAAGTATGGGTCTCTTTTCTCACAGCCAGAGAAAAGCAGTTCATGACTGATAAGGATTATTATTTATTGTCACCCCAAGCAAAATTGGATCAATTAAAAAAAGAAAGGAGGAAAATAACTATTGGGTAGGCCAATAGTAGTATCTGCCACATACTTCATTAAATCTGACTGTTCAGTGCTCTGTTCTTCAAACAATTAATGTGGTCTGTAAATGGCATAGAAAATCTGTGCTAAATACTTTAAAACCCACCACTTGATTTAATCCTTGGAGCATTCTTACGGTAGATGTGTCTATTTCACAGAAAAAGTCAGAAGCCTAATGAAGTTAAATGGTTTGCTTCAAGTTATGGGGTGCATGGTAGAGCAGGAACCCAAAGCCCGACCTTTGGCTTTATGTCTAATACTCTTTCTGTTATATTAGTATGATAAACAGACCTGTGCCTTATATTAATGGTCTTTGGTGTAATCATTGGAATTTTACCTCTTTACCTTTTCTTTTTGTGGCCAATATTTTATGTCAGAGGAATGATTTTAATCATGAGAATTTAGGAACTAGTTAGCTTTTGAACATGCAGGATATAGATCTCAGCAGATGCTGGAGGCCTTGAAGATGATACTAAAATGGGTTTTATAAGACAGGCTGATGAATACCTCTATATTTTTGGTGGATCAATATAAATCAGGATGAAGTGGTAAAAAGCATTGCTTATTTAATCCTTGGGTAAACCTCAAATTCTGAAAGGGTATGAGATCCAATCATTACCACAAAGAAAATGCTTTTATGATGAGCTGATCACAAACTTATAAGTTGGAGGGCGAATGCTAAGTGGAGTAGGCCAGACAGATACTGTATGATACAACTTATATGTGGAATCTAAACAAGCAAAAAAAGTTGAACTCATACAAACAGAGAATAGAAAGTCACTTAGCGGCCAGGAGCTTGGGGGTTGGTGGAATAGAGAGAGGTTGGTAAAAAGTTTACAGACTTTCAGTTATAAGATGAATGAGGTCTGAGGATCTAATGTATAACATAATGACTATAGTTGATAACATTGTGTTGTAGAATTAAAATAAGCTAAGAGAAAATAGAAGTTAATGTTCTCAAACACACACACACAAAAGGTATACGTGTGAGGGGATAGATGTGTTCATTAACACCACAGGGAGAATTCTTTCAAATATATGGATATATATGTATATGTCAAATCATCAGGTTGTACACTTTAAGTATCTTACCTCTATGTTTGTTAATTATAGCTCAATAAAGCTAAAGAAATTAGAAGAAAAAAAGAAAACCTTTATTACAGCGAGGCCAGTTATGCAAACATTAATTTTTAGGATATTTATATGCTTTCCTATTACTTATTTTAATTATTTCAGATTGTGGAATGAATGTACTCATTTTTCTAAATATGGAAGCAACAATTTAGGCATGTGGCCACCATATATCATACTGCATTAGAGTCACATTCATGAGTAGTATATGATCAATCTCAACAAAAATATGTTAAATCCTTCATTGAAACAGTTAACCTAAAAAATAAATATCATGTAACTATTAAAAAGTGTAAGTTTTTAGAAGAATAGGGTTTTGAAAATAATTATTGAGATGGTCTTTCTTTTTTTGCTAGAGGACCTTAAGATAGTTTTGCTCCATCTCAGACCATCCTATCTCCTTCCTGGGGTTTACACTGAATTTACATAAAAATCCTTATAGCTGTAGAAATATGTTTCTCATCTCTGCAACATGTTTCTGTTTTATGTTTATATGAGATGTAAAATCTCAGCTATTTTTATATTTTATTTTTCCAAACATGTCTAAGTATAGCATATATTCTTAAAACAGACATCTTAAGTAGTTTTCAACCCATGGTTTTTTGACTAATTTCATTGCCAGTGACATTTTCAGTTTGGATTTTATTGATGATGATGATTCTTCTTCTTTTTTTCTTTTCTTTTTTTTTTTTTTTTTTTTTGGTGGATCGACATTGCTAGGATAGTACTATCCCTGAAGGACATAATTTTTTAAAATTACATTTGTTTTCTGACTGACAAAAAACCAGAATCAGTTTCATATTTTAATGGACTTGATCAAATACTAGGTATCTTGACTCAAGTTTTTTTTTTTTTAAGATTTATTTATTTATTTGAGAAGGAGGAGGGACAGAGAGAGAGAGGAACAAGAAGAGAATCTCGAGCAGACTCTGCTGAGTATGGAGCCTCACGTGGGGCTTGATCCATTCCCTGAGATCATGACCTGAGCCAAATCAAGAGTCAGATGCTTAACCGACTGAGCCACCCAGGCATTCCTTGAATCAGGTTTTTGAATAAAATTTTATTATTAGAGGTGTGTAAGTAGTAACTGCCACCTTACCATTCAGAGTCTCACTTTTTCCCTACCTTGCAACCCGCTGTGTGTGTGTGTGTGTGTGTTTCCTAGAGTTCTTGGTTGTTGTTGTTTTACTTCAGTTTTCTATATAATTCTTGCTTCTTCTTGCTATAACCTTTGCTGTGTCCCTGCCTTTCTCTACCACATCATAGACATGTTCTAGCCAATTCATTTGCAGGTGCAGTGGCCCCTCTTTTCACGCCTGCATTCATACTACACAGCTTCACCGCACAAGCAGCTCTCTGCATTATTCAACAGACTTCTCTGTTTTCCTTTCTCTTGACTGATGCCCAATAACAAAATGGCATTAAAAGCATCTTAGCTTTTTTTCTTTTTCTCTAGCTTCACTGAGATATAATCAATAAAATTGTATATTTTAAGGCGGACAATGGGATGATTTGATATACATATATATGGTGCAATGATCATCACAATCAAGTTAATTAATACATCCATCTCCTCACATAGTTACTATTTATGTATATGTATGTGTGTGTGTAGTAAAAACATTTAAAATTTTCTCTCTTAGCAAATTGCAAGTATCCAATACAATATTATTAACTATAGTTAATAATACTGTACTATACATTATATCCCTAGAACGTATTCATCTTATAGCTAAAAGTTTGTACTCTTTGACCAATAGTCCCCCTTTTCTCCTCTGGCAACTTCCATTCTGCTATCTATTTTGATGAGTTCCACTCTTTTTGCTTCTACATACAAGTGAGATAATACATTATTTATCTTTCTCTAACTTATTTATTTAGTATAATGTCCTCCAGATTCATCCATGGTATTGCAAATGGCAGGATATTTTTATAGACAGAAATATTTTGTTGTATATATATATATATATTTTTAATGTGTTTTAAATCTATTTTCTTTATCCATTTATCCAAGAACAGACACTTTGGTTGCTTCCATACCTTAATTGTTGTGAATAATGCTGCATTGAACATGGGACTTAAGATATCTCTTCAAGATACTGATTTCTTTTCCTTTGGATGGGGTGCAAATATCTCTTCAAGATTCTGTTTTCATTTCCTTTAAATATATTCCCAGAAATGCAATTGCTTGGTCATATGATAAGTTCTATTTTTAATGTCTTGAGGGATCACCATACTGTTTTCCATAGTGGCTGCACCAATTTACATTCCCACCAACAGTGCACAAAGGTTCCCTTTTCTCTATATCCTTGAAAAAAACTTGGGTTTTTAATCCTTTATTTTTAAGTTGAATTAAAAAATATTTTTTTTGTATTGTCAAAGTGTGGCTGCTTTTCATTTAAATGAGTAGAAAGAAAAAGGGAAAAAGTAACGAAGAACAGTGCTCTACCTAAGCAATGAATCTTTGTCTTGTTCTATAAATATCTAAAACTTGAATCAAAAGGGGTGAGGTGCTCTTTTGGATGCTGATGATTCTCACAGTGGAATCTTATCGACTGATTATTCCTAAGATAAGCTCCTCAGATCCTCCAAAAGTAGTTTAAGTGCATGAGGGTTGGGGGGGGGGGGGTTCTGGGTGTGTGTTATTACATTAAGCAGCAAATGGCATGGTTTTACTGAGAATACAAAGAGGCCACAACGTGTCCCTCTGAAGGGAATTTATTGTCATTCTTCAGGTTAATGTTTTTAATATTAGAATATTTATTACCAGTGAGGTAATGTTTAAATAAATCAGTCTGCAACTTTATTATGCAAGTGCAAGAGAGTCTAGGCCTTTGCATGTCGCTTGAGCTTATGTTAAGCTTAGCTCTTAGAGTTGGCTTTAAGCAATTTCACTGCCTTCTCCTTTACTGGGTTGACTGGGGTTTATCAATGGGATGATCTCCAGTAGATAAGGTTGTCCCAGCAGCTGCATGCTTGTCTAATAATGCCCCTTCTACCATCACTACCTGGGATTCTTCTTTTTCCCCCACAGTGTATTAGCATCCTTGATATACACGTAGGCAAAATTGTCCAACTGACCTAGACCTTGGCAGATTTAAGTGGAGACCAGGGAGCACTCAAGTGTCTCCTTCTGTTCATTTTCCCTGAAATTTGAGATCCATGTGTATATACTTTTCATTGAAAGTGGGTCACATTTTTTGAAAGTTTGCATGAAGGCTAGAAGGTTTTCTCCAAGACTGACATGGAAAGCTAATGGTCAAGGAACTTAAGTGTATTTGTTCTGTTTACATAGTGAAGGTTGATTGGCTTGGGATCCTGGGGCACTGATAAAAATAAAACTATAAATTCAACATGTATTAGCATACATGTGTTCCCATGAAGATCAGTATGCCTTATAGAGGACCATAATGGGAACGTCCTGAAGACTTTCACCTGAAAAACAATCTGTTTTTAGGATTATCATAACCCTGAGTTGAGGTACACTCCCAGTTTTAACATAACCAGTTAGGAGCCATGGAGCCTAAGAATGACATAGACAGATGGGCCTGTCACTCCATTCTTTACCCTTGGAGTCCACTGGCTCCCTGGAGGTTAGAAAGATGTTCTAATAGCAAAATTCCTCAATTCTAAATAACTCTAGGAAGGAAATAGGCCCATTCTCCATTTATATGATAATTGAGAAGCTTCTACCACTTAACCAAAAATCCTCTCTCCTAAAAGAATGTCACCCTGACTATGACCTCTGAACCAGTGGTGTCTCAGGCAACTATTTTTCTTATAATTCCAGTGAACAGCTCCTGGGATAAGGTTTCATACTGATAAACAGTAAGGTTGTGATCTTTACTAATGGTGCACTTATTATTATACTTCCTAAAAGTCAGATTTATGAGATCCCAGCTGTTGGGAATTGTGATGGTTAATTTTATGGTCAAATTGACTGTGCCTTGGGGTGCCCAGACATTTGGAGAAACATTATTCTGGGTGTATCTCTGAGGGTGTTTCTGAATGATTAACATTTAAAGTGGTAGATTGAGTAAAGCAGATTGCCTAGCCTAATGCAAGTGGGCCTCATCCAATCAGCCTAAGGACTGCATAGAACAAAAAGGCTGACTCTGCACTGAGTAAAAGAAAATTCCTCCTGCCAGACTGCCTTTGAACTAGGACATTGGTTTTCCTGCATTCAAACTTCAATGAAACATTGACTTCCTGACTCTCAAGTCTGTCAGTCTTCAGGCTGGGACTGTTACCCAGCAGACTTGGGAACCATTCAACCTACATAATTGTGTGAGTCAATTCCTTATAATAAATAAAACCCTCTCTCCTTATTTCATGTATGTGTATGTGTGTGTGTATAATAGAGTTTCCTCCACTATCCAAATAGTAAAGCATTCCATGACATCTTTTATAATATATAAAACTCTCTCCCTATTTTATGTATGTGTACGTGTGTGCATGTATGTGTATACACACACACACACACACACACATATAGTTTCCTCCACTCCAAAAGTAAAGCATTCCTATGACATCTTCTGTAAGCCAAAATGCTGTAGAGCAAAGAAGCAATTACCATTAATTTATACGGAAATTTTTTTTAGTGTTCTCAAACTCAAAAAGTAACCTCTCTTAGCCCTTTCTCACATTTTAGGATAAATCTTGCTGAAGGATGCACAGAATACATCAAAATAAAGCACAGATTCTCAAAGACATAGCTCAAAGCTCCCACGGCCTGATGCTGAGATGCTGAGTATAGTTCCTAGGGAAGAAGTCTGGCCACACCCCCTACAAGCTACCTCTGTAAGGGCTTCCCCTCTATCGTGGCTCCCTACAAAACCCACCCTGAGCACATTTTTCCTTTTTGCCTTTTTTTTTTTCCAAAGTGAAAAATCCTCTTCAGATTTCTTTCAGTTAGCAAAACTAGGTACCAACATAGGTCTTTTGTAAAAGCAAAGTGGTATAATGTGAACTTTGAAAAGTGGGGAATATACACATCCTATTGGTTCTGTTTCTCTGGGGAGCTGTAGTACAGGAATCAATCTCACTTCCACTGAAATCTGTTAATCTTCTTTTTTTCATACTTATATGTTTTTATATATAAATATATGTGTATAGAGAGAGTATACACTTATTTCTGCGTTTCTAAGTGCTAGATGTAGACATGGTCTAGTATTGTACAGGAAGAAAATTCCTTACACCTGGTGCAGGGTCTCTATCCTGCTGTGGCTCCTCCTTCAGAAGCTCACAAGGGCTGCCAGCTGCAGTCAGGCGGACAGGGTGTGAAGTATGTCAGAGGATCTAGCCGTGTTCGGCCCATTGTGCGAGGACCTAGAAATAATCTTCTGCTACTTGGGCTCTGTAGAAGCTACAGGAGGGAAGAGGAGAATGAGGAACGAAAAGAAGACAGGGATGCTGTGGACAGTTTGTACTTGTTTAGAATTGGCTTACAGGGGTGCCTGGGTGGCTCAGTGGGTTAAACGTCTGCCTTCAGCTCAGCCCCACATTGTAAAGCTCCTTGCTCAGAGGGGAGCCTGCTTCTCCCTCTGCCCCTCCCTCTGCTTATGCTCTCTCTCTCTCTCTCTCTCTTTCTCTTTCAGTCTGAATTAAATAGATAAAATCTTCAAAAGGAGGGAGCACAGTTTCCAGCCTATGGATATATTAAAGGCCCTTTCCTCTGGTTGTCTCCACATCTCTTTCTCACAAATGGTTTCTCTTCCACTCTTAGCCTTGGGGACAGGTGAGCACAGTCTGGCAGACAGTGGGAAATATCCAAGTTCTGCAGTGACTATGCCTCAAACACTCTCTCGAGACCAGAGATGTGACATTGGGGGAGATAAAGGACCTCTGCAACAGGAAAGTCTATGTGGATTCCAACTTTTCCACTGTTAATTTCTGTCCTAGTTCCCCAGGAAGGAGGCCCTAAGTCATGGTGCTGCTCCACAATCCCTGCCATGTGCCAGCCTCTCCCACACGCTCAGGTGTTATTTAGGTGGGCTCCTCCCCCGCCATCACAAGGGCAGCCCTCCCAGAACACGTTAACCGTTATGCGTCCTGCCTACACAGTGCCAGCACTAACCATGAAAACGGACTTTTTTTTTTTTTCCTTTTAAATGTGCCTGCTTTATATCTTCATTCTCTCAAACAGGAAAAAGAGAAATGAGTTACAAGGGAATTTGAGTTTATCAGTCTCTGGAAACCAGTGTCTGTGGAGGCTGCTGCTCCAGACTTCCCCTACTGTTATTCATCAACAGGGCAGGAAGCTGGCATCCAGGGAGGGAGGCCTCTGCCTGCAGTAGCCTGGGGCATGTGGCTAAGGTCAGGGGCACAAGGGGAACAGCAGGAAAGCTCATTTATATATTCTGGAGATTTGAATCAACATTGCTAGTTAGCAATACTCAGTAGGGTCTCCACTGGGCAAGACCTTCCCTTTCATCGTACCTGTCTGGCCTTTCCCCATGCACAGTCACTTATGTTGGCATTTATACATCTGGACAAAGTGTCATCCAAGAATGAATAAGAAGTGATCCAGACCCAACTGAATAGGGCCAGCCCAGGGCACGAGAATCTGGCTATCCCATTGGCTAAGGTCTTATCTAACAGTTCTCTATCCAGAGTAATCTTTGCATGGCTTCCCATTGGTTCCTAGGAGCATCGTTACCACCTCTGTTCCTTTCCATCCCACTCAGGGTGCTGTGAACACAGAGGTATCCTGGGATTACCCTGTGAAGCTGCTCATCCTCCCCAGAACCTAAGATGGCTCTTTTAGACATCCTGCTTCTGTAGGACAGCAAACACGATACAACCACTGGCCAGAGACAGTAATCCAACGGCATAGTGTTCGAGAACTATTTTTCACTTGGCACTGGAGCATTTTTCAAAGCCAGCTCCATAGCTCCTTTAAAATGGGCTCAGGATAGCAAGCATTTCCTGAGTTGGGGGGAAGGGGTTCATTGTATGACTTCATCTAATTTTTCTTTTGTTTAGTGACAGGAAATCTTCTCTTAATTATTTTCTTCCTTCTTCCTACCTACTTCCTGGCCTCCATTCCAATTTAAAGTCCAAGAGTTGGGGCGCCTGAGTGGCTCAGTGGTTGAGCCTCTCCCTTTGGCTCAGGTTGTGATCCTGGGGTCCTGGGATCGAGTCCCACATCAGGCTCTCTGCATGCAGCCTGCTTCTCCCTCTGCCTGTGTCTCTGCTTCTCTCTCTCTCTCTCTCTCTCTCTGTGTCTGTCATGAATAAATAAATAAAATCTTAAAAAAAAAAAGTCCAAGAGTTGTCAAAACTTTCAGTGTGAAGAATCACATGCAGTGTTCGGACCTACCTTCAAAAGATCTGGAGTAAGTACATGTATTAGCATTTTTAATAAGAGAAAATTATGATGCAGGAGTCCTCAGCCCATAGTCTGAGAGAAACCGTGGAAACTTTGCTGCTTGAATTTGAGGAGTTATCAGTGATTGTATAATATCTGAATCCATTTTCAGCTTCATTGCTTTGATGTACTTTACTTTTTCCATTTTAGGATTTTAAAAAACAAAACAAAAACAAACTAAATGCAGAATGCCGGAAAATCTTGCCACTATCACTATATTGAGTGAATTTTTAAGATGTAAAAATATGTATCTGAACCTTGCTTCACAAAGTCAACTTTAAACCAGAACTTTCATTTCAATAAAGATTGGATTTAAGCAAGATTTTAAAGAAAAAGAAAATGTTATCATGTTTACCCTTCTGATATTAAAATTCTTCAGAATAAAATATATTTGGTTGTAGTTAAGATGTAAATGGAATTCTTAGGAACTAAGTAGGACTTTTTAAATCCAACCTGAGGCTTTTCTCTGTCTCCTTGTGTCTCTGTCACTGTATCTTTCTCTCTTATTTTCATTTAGTTAGAGAGGAAACTATTTTTTCCTTTTGGATCAGATTTTCTGTATTCAGAACATAAATGAGTCCCACGATGGAGTTTGTTTTCAGGGACACATCAAGTTACTAGTTGCTCCAACATATCAGAGGGCAAATTTTGCTTTTTAAAAATATTATTCTGATTAAGAAACTGAGAGATTCCTGGAAAATTAGATATTGATTAGATTTGATGTCACATGTAAATAAAAATTTGTTTATCAATTGGCATTTTAAATACTCTGAGGATTTTGGATATCTTGAGGAAACTTGTAACCAAGTTGTTGGTAAAGTGAGCACCAATTTGTCACATGAATAGCCATCCCCTAATTTAGCCTATGTATATATTTGGTCATCTGTACGCTCTATTCTATTAAAGTCAGGTGCAATGTGCCCTGTATGAATAACTATAGTTGAGCAAATGAGACAGAGGAGCATGGCTTATCTGGAGAATAGGAAGGAAATGGATCTTGCTGGAGTGGGTGGGGAAGGAGGGAGGGAAATGACATATTGCATGTTAAGCACTGAGCTAAGTCTTTATGTCTGCTATCTTATTTAATTATCAAAATCCTATCAGGTAAACATTATCATTGTCCTCATTTTATGGATATAAAAATTTTGAGCTTAATTGACTTGCCTAAAGTCACAGACATGGTAAGTATCAGAACTGGGACTTCAGTACAGACCTGATTCAGAACCCCTTGGTCTTTCCATTGCCCAGTGGCTGACTCTTGGCATGATGGAGGATAAACTATAAGATCCAGAATGAGTACACTGAGGATTCTCATCCTGTCATTTATTCATAGACGCAGCTATTTCCTACTTTAAATAATGTATAAACCTCTTTCAACAATAGTCATTAGTTAATCTTGTCAGTCCTGGAAACCCCCTTCTCTCCACCAAAATGCATAGGGGACCAGATCACCTAGGCAAGAAATTGAAAGTGACCTGATGTGACTATATATAATCCATCTATTGCTCTGCCTGTAAACTGTCTGACAAAACTATCAATGGCATAGTTGCATGCTGCATATGGTCTCTGAATTTATTTTGTGACAGCTTTGTGAGGTGTAACTCGTATACAATTAACCTCACATATTTAAATTGTGCCAGTTGATAGTTTTCACATACACACAAATACATAATCAAAATCAAGAATAATAAACATATTTATCATCCCTTTGTAATTACTCCCTCCCACCCCTAGCCATCTTGACATCCCTAGACAACCATGGATCTACTTTTTTTTAGTATTGATTGGTTTTATATTTTCTAGGATTTAATATAAAGGAATTGCATAGTATTTATTCAATTTTGTCTGGCTTCTTTAACTTAGGATATTTTTGAGATTCATCTATATTGTATTAGTCATTCACTTGTATCAGTAGTTCATTTTCCATTTATTGCTGAGCAATATTCCATTGTATGGACATATCGCAATTTATAATTTATTTATCCATTTACCTGTCAATTACATTTGTCTTCAGTTTTTTATTGTTTTTGATTGTTACAAAAATTGCTATGAACATTTGTGAACAAGTAAACATATTCTTTTATTTCACTACCACTACATACCTAGAAGTGGAATCATTCCATCATATGCTAGGTATATTTAACTTTTAAGAAACTTCGAAAGTAAAGCCACAAACTACCAAAACTGGAACAGGAAGAAATAGAAAACCTTAACAGGCCAATAACCAGGGAGGAAATTGAAGCAGTCATCAAAAACCTCCCAAGACACAAGAGTCCAGGGCCAGATGGCTTCCCTGGGGAATTTTATCAAACGTTTAAAGAAGAAACCATACTTATTCTCCCAAAGCTGTTTGGAAAGATAGAAAGAGATGGAGTACTTCCAAATTCGTTCTATGAGGCCAGCATCACCTTAATTCCAAAACCAGACAAAGACCCCACCAAAAAGGAGAATTACAGACCAATATCCCTGATGAACATGGATGCAAAAATTCTCAACAAGATACTGGCCAATAGGATCCAACAGTACATTAAGAAAATTATTCACCATGACCAAGTAGGATTTATCCCTAGGACACAAGGCTGGTTCAACACCCGTAAAACAATCAATGTGATTCATCATATCAGCAAGAGAAAAACCAAGAACCATATGATCCTCTCATTAGATGCAGAGAAAGCATTTGACAAAATACAGCATCCATTCCTGATCAAAACTCTTCAGAGTGTAGGGATAGAGGGAACATTCCTCGACATCTTAAAAGCCATCTATGAAAAGCCCACAGCAAATATCATTCTCAATGGGGAAGCACTGGGAGCCTTTCCCCGAAGATCAGGAACAAGACAGGGATGTCCACTCTCACCACTGCTGTTCAACATAGTACTGGAAGTCCTAGCCTCAGCAATCAGACAACAAAAAGACATTAAAGGCATTCAAATTGGCAAAGAAGAAGTCAAACTCTCCCTCTTCGCCGATGACATGATACTCTACATAGAAAACCCAAAAGTCTCCACCCCAAGATTGCTAGAACTCATACAGCAATTCGGTAGCGTGGCAGGATACAAAATCAATGCCCAGAAGTCAGTGGCATTTCTATACACTAACGATGAGACTGAAGAAAGAGAAATTAAGGAGTCAATCCCATTTACAATTGCACCCAAAAGCATAAGATACCTAGGAATAAACCTAACCAAAGATGTAAAGGATCTATACCCTCAAAACTATAGAACACTTCTGAAAGAAATTGAGGAAGACACAAAGAGATGGAAAATATTCCATGCTCATGGATTGGCAGAATTAATATTGTGAAAATGTCAATGTTACCCAGGGCAATATACACGTTTAATGCAATCCCTATCAAAATACCATGGACTTTCTTCAGAGAGTTAGAACAAATTATTTTAAGATTTGTGTGGAATCAGAAAAGACCCCGAATAGCCAGGGGAATTTTAAAAAAGAAAACCATATCTGGGGGCATCACAATGCCAGATTTCAGGTTGTACTACAAAGCTGTGGTCATCAAGACAGTGTGGTACTGGCACAAAAACAGACGCATAGATCAGTGGAACAGAATAGAGAATCCAGAAGTGGACCCTGAACTTTATGGTCAACTAATATTCGATAAAGGAGGAAAGACCATCCACTGGAAGAAAGACAGTCTCTTCAATAAATGGTGCTGGGAAAACTGGACATCCACATGCAGAAGAATGAAACTAGACCACTCTCTTTCACCATACACAAAGATAAACTGAAAATGGATGAAAGATCTAAATGTGAGACAAGTTTCCATCCAAATCCTAGAGAAGAACACAGGCAACACCCTTTTTGAACTCGGCCATAGTAACTTCTTGCAAGATACATCCACGAAGGCAAAAGAAACAAAAGCAAAAATGAACTATTGGGACTTCATCAAGATAAGAAGCTTTTGCACAGCAAAGGATACAGTCAACAAAACTCAAAGACAACCTACAGAATGGGAGAAGATATTTGCAAATGACATATCAGATAAAGGGCTAGTTTCCAAGATCTATAAAGAACTTATTAAACTCAACACCAAAGAAACAGACAATCCAATCATGAAATGGGCAAAAGACATGAACAGAAATCTCACAGAGGAAGACATAGACATGGCCAACATGCATATGAGAAAATGCTCTGCATCACTTGCCATCAGGGAAATACAAATCAAAACCACAATGAGATACCACCTCACACCAGTGAGAATGGGGAAAATTAACAAGGCAGGAAACCACAAATGTTGGAGAGGATGCGGAGAAAAGGGAACCCTCTTACACTGTTGGTGGGAATGTGAACTGGTGCAGCCACTCTGGAAAACTGTGTGGAGGTTCCTCAAACAGTTGAAAATAGACCTGCCCTACGACCCAGCAATTGCACTGTTGGGGATTTACCCCAAAGATACAGATGCAATGAAACGCGGGGACACCTGCACCCCGATGTTTATAGCAGCAATGGCCACGATAGCCAAACTGTGGAAGGAGCCTCGGTGTCCAACGAAAGATGAATGGATAAAGAAGATGTGGTTTATGTATACAATGGAATATTACTCAGCTATTAGAAATGACAAATACCCACCATTTGCTTCAACGTGGATGTAACTGGAGGGTATTATGCTGAGTGAAGTAAGTCAGTCGGTGAAGGACAAACATTATATGTTCTCATTCATTTGGGGAATATAAATAATAGTGAAAGGGAATATAAGGGAAGGGAGAAGAAATGTGTGGGAATTATCAGAAAGGGAGACAGAACGTAAAGACTGCTAACTCTGGGAAACGAACTAGGGGTGGTGGAAGGGGAGAAGGGCGGGGGGTGGGAGTGAATGGGTGACGGGCACTGGGGGTTATTCTGTATGTTAGTAAATGGAACACCAATAAAAAATAAATTAAAAAAAAAAAGAAACTTCGAAAGTTTTTCCAAAATAGTAGTATGATTTTACAATCCCATTGATAGTGTGTGAGAATTCCAATTGCGACACATCCCAAAGAATCTTGAGGTTATTGGTCTTTTTAAATTTCAGACGTTTTAATAGATACGTTGCAGTAGCTCGTTGGGGTTTAAATTTGTACCTTCCTAATAGCTAATGAGTTTGAACATCTTTTCATGCATTTATTTTTCATTCAAATATCTTCTTTGGAAACATGCCTGTTCAAAACTTTTGCCCCCTTTTAAAAATTAGGTCATGTGTTTTCTTATTATTATAATAATAACATGCTGCTTATATATTCTGTATGTAAGGTCCTTAGATATGCATTGCAAATATTTTCTTCAATATGTGACATGTCTTTTAATGAACAGAGTTCTTAATTTTGATGAAGTTTGATTTATCAAACTCAGGCTTTTAGTGTTGTACCTAAGCTATCTTTGTCTAGCTCAAAATCACAAATTTTCTCCTATTTTCTAGAAGTTATATAGATTCAGATTTTACATTTAGGTCTATGATCTATGATCTCTTTTGAGTTAATTTTCGTATATGGTATGAATATGGATTCAAGCTCTTTTTTCTTTGTCTGCCTCTCTATATCCAGTTGTATCAATACCATTGGGTTTGGTATATCCCTGGACCTAGGACTTTGGGATCATGCCCTGAGCTGAAGGCACATGCTCAACAACTTAGCCACCCAAGCATCCCTATAATAAGTCTTAAAATCAGGGTTTGTAGGGGTACCTGAGTGGCTGAGATGTTGTTAAGCATCTGACGGTGAGACCTTTTTTTTTTAATAATAAATTTATTTTTTATTGGTGTTCAATTTGCCAACATACAGAATAACACCCAGTGCTCATCCCATCAAGTGCCCCCCTCAGTGCCCGTCACCCATTCACCCCCACCCCACGCCCTCCTCCCCTTCCACTACCCCTTGTTCGTTTCCCAGAGTTAGGAGTCTCTCATGTTTTGTCACCCTCACTGATATTCCCCACTCATTCTCTCTCCTTTCGCCTTATTCCCTTTCACTATTTTTTTATATTCCCCAAATGAATGAGACCATATGTTTGTCCTCTGATTGACTTACTTCACTCAGCATAATACCCTCCAGTTCCATCCACGTTGAAGCAAATGGTGGGTATTTGTCGTTTCTAATGGCTGAGGAATATTCCATTGTATATATAGACCACATCTTCTTTATCCATTCATCTTTCGTTGGACACCGAGGCTCCTTCCACAGTTTGGCTATCGTGGCCATTGCTGCTATAAACATCGGGGTGCAGGTGTCCCGGCGTTTCATTGCATTTGTATCTTTGGGGTAAATCCCCAACAGTGCAATTGCTGGGTCGTAGGGCAGGTCTATTTTTAACTCTTTGAGGAGCCTCCACACAGTTTTCCAGAGTGGCTGCACCAGTTCACATTCCCACCAACAGTGTAAGAGGGTTCCCTTTTCTCCGCATCCTCTCCAACATTTGTGGTTTCCTGCCTTGTTAATTTTCCCCATTCTTGATCTCTGGGTCATGAGTTTAAGTCCTGTGTTGAGACCACTTAAAAACAAAAACAAACAAACAAAAAACCCAACAGGGTATTTAAGTCCTTAAACTTTTATCTCTCTCTCTCTCTCTCTTTTAAGTTTTGGCTTTGGCAGATTCTTTGCATTTCTATACAGATTTTAGAATCAGCTTGTCAATTTTTACAAAAGGCCTGTTAAAATTTTAATTCTATTTGCCTTGTATTTATAGAACATCTTAAGGAGAACTGACATCTTAACAATATTGTCTTATGATCCATGAATGTGCTATACCTCTTTCTTTTAAGTTTTAAAGATATTTCTCTTAACAATATTTATAATTTTCAGTGTAAAGGACATGCACATCTTTTGTCAGTTGTATCCCTAAGTGTTTCATTTTTTTGATGTTATTATCATCAAAAAAATCATACTGTTTTTTTGGGCAGCCTGGGTGGCTCAGCGGTTTAGCGCTGCCTTCAGCCCAGGGCCTGATCTTGGAGACCCTGGATCGAGTCCCACGTAGGGCTCCCTACATGGAGCCTGCTTCTCTTTCTGCCTATGTCTCTGCCTCTCTCTCTCTCTATCTCTCATGAATAAATAAATAAAATCTTAAAAAAAATAAATCATACTGTTTTTTAATTTCAATTCCAAGTTGTTTGTTGCTCATACATAGAAGTACCATTGATTTATGTGTGTTGAGTCCCAGACTCACTGATTCTAATAGATTTGTTGAGGCTCCATAAGCTCTGCTACATAGATGATCATGTCTGTAAATAAGGACAATATCACTTCTTTTAAAATCTGAGGAGCTATTTATTTTTATTGCCTCATTGAACTGGCTAGGTTCAATAGAACAGAAGTTATTAAATAGAAAAGATGACAGTAAACATCCTCAGTTTGTTCTTAATATTGAAGAGAAGACAGTTGGCCTTTCACAATTAAACACAATATTGGATGTAGATATTTTTGTGAATATCCTTTATCAGGTTGAGGAAGGTTGCTTTTATTGCTAGTATGCTGGGAATTTTTATCAGTAATCAAATATTGTCAAATTGTCAAATATTTTTCTGTGTCTACTAGAATGATCATTTGTTTGATTTTTTTACTCTATTAATAATATTTTAAATTATATCGATTTTCTATTTGTTAAAACAAACTTGAATAAATTCCCTAGAATAAATTCCACTTGGTCATGATATATTATCTTTTTGATATGTTATTGGATTTTAGTTGCTAACATTTTATTAAGAATTTTTACATTTGTGTTCATGAAGAATATTAGTCTAGTTTCATTTACATTTAATTTGATTATTGATATGGTGAATTTAAATATACTATCTTGTTATTTCTTTTCTATTTATCCCATCTTTATTTTTTTCTCTATGCTCTGTTTTGGGTTAACTGAGAATTTTTTAATTATTCTACTTTATCTTCTTTGCTGGCTTATTAGCTATAACTGTGTTGGTATTTTCATTTTGTTTCAGTTTGTAGTATAGATCTTCAACCTATCACAGTTTACCTGCATGTGATATTTTATATATAGAATAAGGACATTACAAAAGAATACTTCCATTCACTACTTCCAAATGTTTTCCTATTGTTATCAGACATTTAATTTACATATATGATACATCTAATTACAATTAAATTACATTTAATTTACATATATGTTTATGTTCCACAACACATTGTTATTATTTATGCCTTAAATGAACAATTATATTTTAAAGAGATTTAAATAATAAGAAAAACATCCTTTTCTCTTTTTCAATGGAGTTACCATTTCCAGTGTTCTTCATTTTATAGAACAAATTTACATCTGGAATCATCTTTTTTCTTCTTGAATGACCTCTTTCAACATTTCTTGTAATACAGGTATGTTAGCGATAAATTCTTTCAGCTTTTGAATATCTGAAAAAGTATTTTTTTCACCTTCATTTCTGAGCTCAACATTGATAGCTTTTGTTTCCTTTTTTTTCTGTACTTTAAGATGTTGCTTTACTGTTTTCAGGCTTTTCTTATGGAAAATCTGAAGTAACTCATTTTTGTTCCTATGCATATAACATGTACTTTTTTTCTGGCTACTTTTAAGAATTCTTCTTTATCACTGTTTTTAAGCAATTTGATTATGATGTGCCTTTGTGTAGTTTTCTTTATGTTTCTTGTATTTGGGGTTCATTGAACTTTTGGACTTGTGCATTTATAGTTTGCATTAAATATAAAAAATATTCTTTCATTATTTCTGTCACTTCTTATTTTTCCTCTGCCATGGAGACTCTAATTATATATAAAGTTTGGGAAGCTTGAAGTTGTCTCAAGGCTTGCTGTGGCTATTAAGCAGCAAAAATGTGGGTAATATGACTAAGGGACTAGCTTTTAAATTTTAGTTAATTTTAATTAATATATAAATTTCTGCAACAATGTGGCTAGTGGCTTAAATATTGGATAGTACCAATGTAGAGGATGAAAACAGAGAATAAGCATATAGACAAAAATTGCCTGGTGTTGGCAAATGCTACTACAAAGAAAATAAAGCCTGGTAAGAGATTGGGAGGAAGGCTGAGATGAATATGTGGTGCCTTCTTATGTAAATGTTCAGGGAAGGTCTCCCTGAAAAGGTGCACTTGAACAGAATCCTGTCAAATTGAGGAAGCAAAGCCAGTGTTTGTAGAGAGGAAAAGAAATTCTGGCAGAAGGAACTTTAATTGCAAAATCCCTTATCGGGGGCATGCTTGATGGACTCAAGAAACAGCAAGGAGGCCAGTATAAATGGAATAAACTGAAGTGAAAGGAGAGTGATAAAGACATGTAGGCCATGGTAAGGGCTTGGAATTTATTCTGATTAAATGGAGAACTATTTTATGTGTTGAGGAGGGATGACATGATCTGATTCACATGCTCTTGCTGCTGTGTGAAGAATAAATTGGGGATAGCAAGGATGGATGGAGAAAGACTGATTAGGAAGTCCATAATAGCCTGGAGGAGGGCAGCCCCGGTGGCGCAGTGGTTTAGCTCCGTCTGCAGCCCAAGGCATGATCCTGGAGATCCTGGATAGAGTCCCACATCGGGCTGCATGGAGCCTGCTTCTCCCTCTGCCTGTGTCTCTGCCTCTCTCTCTCTCTCTCTGCATCTCTATGAATGAATAAATAAGAATCTTAAAAAAAAAAAAAATAGCCTGCAGGAAACAGGATGACTATTCAGGGTGTTCAAGGCAAAAGTGTCATGAAGTGGTCACATTAGATAAGATTTTGCATAGATAAGATAGATAAGAAATTGCATATGTGGTGGAAGATCAATACAAGGGTCAGAGATGACCTCTAATCATTTGACTTAAACACTGGAAGGATGGAATTTTATTTACTGAGAAATGAAAGATTGAATGAGGAAGAGGTTTGCAGGGGGAAATAAAGCATTCAGTTTTAGATATAATGAGTTTACCTTTCTTTTTATACATGCAAGTGGAAATTTTGAATTGCTACTTGTATATAGGAGACTGTAGCTCAGTGGAGTGTTTGGTCCAGAACAGAAAAGTGTGGAGGTGGCCTGTGTGTGAATAGTACTTAAAGCCATGGAACCAAACAGCAGCCTCTAGTGAGTGAGTATTTATAAGGAGAAAAAACTCAAAAGCCTAACTTATCAACTCAATGCTTATTTAGCTTGCTTGGACCTCTGAACGCCACAATACCCTTTACTCAACTCTCTTGGTTTCTTTACTACCTGGAATTACCTGATAACAATGGTGGTCTTTTCATGCAGTTTTTTTGTGTTTTTGTTGCAACTTTAATGCAATGACCACTTGGGTAAGATTGGGCCATAAGGGAGACCACAGATCACCTTCAAAAAGAAAAAAGCATTTAACTCTTAGAGTTAATACTAGGTTAGGGTTACTAGGAGAGCTAGGAGCTCCTGAATAGGATGAACCTAAAGAAAATCATTGATCACTTTAAGAACCAAGTACTTTCCTGGGCATAGGGGCACTGTGTATGATTGTGCACACTGTGTATGATTGTGCACACTGTGCATTGTGCAAATCTAGAGGATGCCTTTCCCAACGTGCACAAAGATTTTATATTTATTTTGACAGTTTTCCAGAAGATGGCAGGAAAGAGTCTTGAGGAAGGGATACATTTTTAAATTTTGCCCAAAGGCACCACATTCTCTGAATGTGATGCAGGTCCTGGGCACCCTAGTTTTGGAGGATGGTAGCCCTCTTGGAAGTCAAAAATTCAAATGTGAAAAGGGGCCTTCCAATGAAATCTCTTCCATGTTCCTCCCCTAGTCCTAACAAGCAGAATACAGATATGATTAGGGATAATTCCTCCCCAGTAGAGAGGAACACAGTCCAACCTGATGGTTTTGATACTAATGCTTTGATAGTTTGACAACTTATAACTGTCTTTTTATAAGCTTCCTGGACTATCTATTCTTTCCTCTCACAGACCACCTGGATGCAAGTCGAGAGAGGTCCTGTGGGAAAGTAGATTGAAGAAAGAATTGAAGACTTACAGATTGGATTTTAAGTCTGCTCTGCCCTTAATTGACAATGGCCTTGGTCAAATCATCTGACATCATCTCATCTTCAGGATTTGTAAAATGAGAGAACTGGACAAGCTGATTATCAAAATCACTTCTGGCTTAAAGATTTCAAGATTCTGAAATCTTCTATAAGATTTTATGTAGGGTTAATAGATATTTTTTTACATTTTTCCTGAATAATATCAAAGTTGAAAATATGAAAATTTGTATGCTATCCCAAATATTCCAGATTTAGAATAGCATAACCTGAAACCCAACAATATTGTTCTAGGTAAATGTAGGTTTATGAGGTGTTAGGAAAACCTCTTTCTGTCTGTACTATCCATCATACCATGTTGTGGAAGAAGAACAATTGACTTTGAAGATCAGTCAAAATTCCTGGGTGGAAGTTTTAGCTCTGCCACTTACTAGCCATGACCTTGAGCAATTTAATAAGCTTCTTCAACACTCTTCATAAATATAAAATTGGAGTGCTAGCATCCACTTGAAAGCATTACTGGGTAGACTAATCAAGAATCTGTTTGTAAGAGCTCTTGGTAAACTAATATGTTTTACGTATTCAAGAGGCTATTAGTATCATGCTGAGGACAGTTTTCTGTTACAGGGAAATATCAACAAGTGAAACCCACAAACCAAAGGTATTGTTTGATAAAGAGAAATTTTCTCTATATCATGGCATGTTATCTTCCCAACATCCCTGGGAGGTGAGTTTCATTTTGCCAGTTTTAAAGGTAAGGAAACTGAAGTATAGCTAAATATAGTTCAATTATCTTTGAAAATGATCATAAGTCTAGAAGAGCGACCCTTGATTTTATTTTTCTCCCCTACCACATCATGTTAGACAAAGATTCCATTTTGATCATTTAATTGTATGTTTTTATTTCTCTTCTCCTATTCCTTCCAGGTTTTCAGTGTGACATTTCCATTCATATTTTAAAGGAAAGATTTATTTGAGCCACACACATGAAGTGTGTTATGAAAGAAGTAGACACAGAATGTGGCTTATTCTTGATTCCCATATAAGGGGAAGAAAGACGGCCCTTCTGTTTCCTGCCTGACTTTGGCAAAGGTGGTGAGGTTTATTTTAGATATTGCCAAATGTTTGATCTTTTTATTAATATCTTCTATGCCTGCATAGCAGCCATCCCCCAGAACTTCAGAAGCAATTTGTAGTCATTATTACTTAGCATGCTGGGTGTCCCTATGAGACAGGCATGGGGCAGGTGGTGTTATCTGCCCTGTTCACGTGAGAACTGGAAGTCAATGTGAGGTCTCCAGGCTGTTCTGAGGATGATTAGGCGATCCAGGAGCAGATCTCAGTTGTTAACTCAGAATCAATACTTTCACCAGCATAATTATTAGCTGGAAAAAAATTATTTGGGACCAAAAATAGAATAGTAGAACTGTATTACTGAAATCCAAACACATTTCTTGCTGCTCAATACTACTCTTCCTTTTACTCAAACAGGCTTCACATATTTTGAAGCACTTAATTATCCATCCATGCATGTACCTGCTCCATCCATCCATCCATCCATCCATCCATCCATCCATCATTCATTTTTAGCATAGCACTCATATTCCAGGCACTCTCCTAGGCCCTAGATCTCCAAAGCTGAAAATGACTTATTCCTTGCCCTCAGAGTTCTTACAATCTACTGAAGGCTGGCCCATTAATTAATAAATTCTCTAAAAAAAAAGCAGATTCTGTAACAGATGCATGTATAGGAAGTAACGTGGTAAATAAAAATGAGGAAGTGATTAATTCTATCTGGGATCAGCTCTCAAGAGAAGATAAGCTGTTTTGCTAACAGCAACTCATGAGGTGTAAAACCCAAACAGATATTTTAAGATTTTATTTATTTATTTGAGACAGCGAGAGCAAGAGTGAGAGCGAGAGAGAGAGAGAGAGAGAGCACAAGTGGGAGGAGGGGCCAAGGGAGGAGAAACAGACTCTCCACTGACCAGGGAGCCCGATGTGGGACTCAATCTCAGAACTTGGGATCATGACCTGAGCTGAAGGCAGATGCTTAGCCAAGCCACCCAGGCAGCCCCCAAACAGGTATTTTAAGTTATGCTTACCATCAATCTTTAGAGCCAAGCTTCTCAATCTTCAATGTGCAGAAAATCACTTAGAGGTTTGTTGAATTAAAAAATTCCTTGGCTTCCATCTCCAGCAACTCAGATTCAGGGGTCTGAGGGGAGTGCATTTCTAGCAAGCTCCCATGTCATGCTGCTGCTGCCAACCTATGGACCACATTTTGAGAACCGCTGCTATAGAGGTAGCAGACTTTGCAAATCACTGTTTTAACCAGATGATTCTCATGGATCATTTTTCTAGGACCATAGAATCTCAGAACAACAGAGACCAATGAATAAAAGCTCTTATTATTTTTAATTTTTTCTTTTCTTTTTTTTTAAGATTTTGTTTATTTATTCATGAGAGACACACAGAGAGAGGCAGAGACATAAGCAGAGAGAGAAGCAGGCTCATCGTAGAGAGCCCAATGCGGGACTTGATCTCGGATCCCAAGATCACGCCCTGAGCCAGAGGCAGACGCTCAACCACTGAGCCTCACAGGCAACCCTTATTTTTTTTTACTTTAAAGCAACAAATGTGACCTAGAAATTTTCAGTGATTTGCAGACTAGCTAGTTAATTGCAAAGTTGACTCTACACTGCTTTTCAAACAGTGATTTCCGATACATTTGCCTCCTAAAGTTGGTCCTCTTTATGTTCCAGGTATAGGCTTTGGTCATTTTTATGAGTATTGAAGCACTGATGGAAAAGTGGCTTGTGAGAGTGGGTGTGGGCATCCATGTCCAGATCAGCTGCAAAGCAATTACTAGGATGAAGACAAAAGACCAACCTCCAGGGCAACAACTTTCAGAAGATCCTGCTTTCTGAGTTGTAGAGATGTTATAGGAATCTGTTTAGTGTAGCAACTGTACACAATTCCAAAGCCATCTTCTGTGTACCTCTGTTCCAATCGGAAATGACTGCTTCTGAACTTTGATGCTTCTTGAGAAGTTTATAGATAGAGCAACTCTTGTCCATTTTGACCTGGGTTTAGAGAAGTAGGGAAGGACTGAGTTCACAGCTTTCTGGATTTCCATTACTTTCATATTATAGAGCTGTTTTTATTTTGTCCATAAATTGTGTAGGAGACCAACCTCGTTTCCAAGCTGGGAATGTTGTTCAGCTTCTGATCTGAGGACTCCTTAAAATCTGGGCCTTGTCTTCTTTTTGCATTCCTAGGAGCCACACAGTGCTTGGTATGGTGTCAAGCCTCAGGAACTGTTGGCTGAATGGATGGATGAACTGTGAATATATGAATGTGCCTAGTCAAAGTACTGACTTCTTCCCAAAGCAGCAAAACCAGGCTTACGGCTGAGGCAAAACCATGAAATAAGTAAGGTTTCTTCAACACCCACAAATAATGAATCATTTAGGGGCCCTTCCAGCACTCCTTGGTCACCCTTCCTAACTCTTTCAGGCATATGGTGCTTCTGTGTGGTTCACTGGTGCTCATGGTGTTTCCAGGGAGCTTTCCACTTAACGTTTTTGTCCTTTTAAGTGCATACTTGTCTTATTTGTTTGTTTAAAAAACCCACATAACATAAAATTTACCATCTTAACCATTTTTAAGTGTAGAGCTCAGTAATATTAAATATATTCACATCGTTGTGAAACATATCTTCAGAGCATTTTCATCTTGCAAACCGGAAACTGTACGTCCATTAAACAACCTCCCTTTTCTCCAACTCACTGGTAATGACAATTACCATTGTACTTTCTCTTTCATGAATTTGAGGACTTTAGGTATCTTGTGTAAGTGGACTCATATACTGTTTGTCTTTTTTAACTGGCTTGTTTTACTTAGCATACTGTCCTCAGAGTTCACCGAATGTTGTACCATGTGACAGAAGTTCCTTCCTTTTTATGATTGGGTAGCATTCCACAATACATATATACCACATTTTGCTTATTTATTTATCCATCAATGGACATTTAGGTTGCTTCCATTTTTTTGGCTATTGTAAATAGTGCTTCTATGAGCATGGGTGTGTAAATACCTCTGTGAGATCTCGCTTTCAATTTTTTTGGGTATATACCCAGAAGTGGGATTACTGGATCATATGGTAGTCCTGGTTTTTTTGTTTGTTTTTGTTTTGTTTTGTTTTGTTTTATTTTGTTTGAGGAACCTCCATATCCTTTTCTCCAGTGGCTGTGCCAGTTTACATTCCCACCAACAGTACATGAGGCTTCCTTTTGTTCTAGATCCTACCAACATTTGTTATTTTCTGGGTGTTTAAAAAAGATATTATTTATTTATTCATGAGAGACACAGAGAGAGAGAGAGAGAGAGAGGCAGAGACACAGGCAGAGGGAGAAGTAGGCTCCCTGCAGGGACCCCGATGCAGCACTCCATCCCAGGGCCCAGGGATCATGACTGAGCTGAAGGCAGACACTCAACCACTGAGCCACCCAGGCATCCTTGTTTTGTTTTTTTTTTGATAGTAACTATCTTGATGGATATAAGGTTATATTGTGGTGTGTAATGGGAAATATATATTCTTCATTCCATTTTTGGCACAGAGCTCCTAAAACCCTTGGAATTTCCAAAATGATAAAAGGAATAAAGATGTCTTTTGTTATGTTAATTTGGTGACTTTTGGACCCACCTAAGAATGGGGCTGATAGCCAGAGAACCAATCATGTGGTTAGAGAGTTGGACTTTCAGTTTTATGCTCCCCTCCCCATACCCCCAATCCCCCCTCTGGGGAGGGGTGAGGAGCTGGAGATTGAACCAATTGCCGATGGCCAATAATTTAATAATTTGTGCCCATGTAATGAAGTCTCCATAAAAACCCAAAAGGACTGGGTTCAGAGAAATTACAGGTTGGTGAACATGTGAAAGTGCTAGGAGAGTAGTGCTCTAGAGAGGGCATGGAAGCTCTGCACTCTTTCCCTATGCTTGCCCTATCCTCTGGCTATTCCTGAGTTATATATAATAATATATATATATATATATATAACTTATATATGTTATATATAGTAAATCAGTGATCTAGTAGATAAATGTGTATCTGAGTCCTGTAAGCCACTCTAGCAAATTAATTAAACCCAAGGAAAGGGGCATGGGTACTTCTCATTTATGGCTAGTTGGGCAGAAGTACAGGTAAAAACCTGGACTTGTAACTGTAACTCATCTGAAGTTCAAGGCAGAGAGGTTGTTGCCACCCCCAATTTATAGCCAATAGATCAGAAGTGCAGGTGACTACCCGGGCTTGTGAAGGGTTTCTGAAGGGTGTGGGGGGTGGGGGACAGTTAAGGATTGAAGACTTACCTGTTGAACCTGATGCTATGTTAATGATAATATTAATTTAATTAATATAACATGTATTAATAAATAGAATATCTATATTCTATAATAATAATCCTTACTGAACACTTACTATATACCATATATGATTCAATATTAATTTCTATAACTAATACTACAGAATGGGTGGTTTAAACAACAGAGATTTATTTTCTCACACTTTTGGAGGCTACAAGTCCAAGATCAAGGGGTTAGTGGGGTGGGATTCCTCTGAGGGTCTCGCTCCTTGGCTCATGGATAGCCATTTCTTTCTGGCTTTCTGGTCTTCACATGGCATTTCCTCTATGTGTGTGTATCCTAATCTCTTCTAATAAAGACACCAGTCATGTTGAATTAGGGCTCACCTCTTTGACTTAATTTTACCTTCATTACCTCTTTAAAAATGCTATCTCTGAATACAATCACATTCTGAGGTACTGGGGGTTACAGCTTCAACATGTAAATTTTGAAGGGACATAATTCAGTGCACATATGAAGTCTTTTAAAACTCTGTGAGGTATGTGCAATTATGATTCCTATTTTATTGATCAAAACCTGGAAGCACGAAGCAGTCAAGAAACTTGTCCATGATCAGTGCTAGTAATGGCTCAACCATAATTTGAACAAGGCAGCCTACTTCAGAGTCTGTACTGTGACTCACAAAACTATATTGCTTCTATTATTTTATTTGTAAATTCTGGACATGCTACTTTGATGAACAGAGAAATTAATAAAAATGTGAACAGGGTTTGTTTTAAAATTTTATCCAGAGCCAGTCTTAGGTTTAGAAAAATGCTTCCTGATTTTATGCTCTAAGAACTATAGACCTCTAGCACTTGGAAGTAATTTCTGCCCATGCTTTCCTCTGGTGTCAAATTTAAAAAAAAAAAAATTTCTTTGGCTGCAATTTCATCCTCAGGGGATGGTTTCTGTGGGGCCTATTTATACTTTAATACCTGGGAGAACTGGGCTCTTTGGATGGAACATCTTCTGTGTGTACATCCTGAGTAGATTATGGGCACCTAGTCTTCACATTGCCTCCTGTTCATGGACAGTCCTGAAAAGCCGTAACCATAGTTACCAAGTGGCTTTGAAGTGACTTGCTCCAAAGGAAATTCTGAGCAGAACTAGAAGATTGCATTTGGGAGAGAAAGGGAAAGGAAATTAAAAAGAAGGGAGGGAGTCAAGAAGTTGGAGGAGGTGGGGAGGATGGGAAGTGAGCTAGGCTAAACTGGAAAAGAGGAACAGACTAAGTGGGCCTACCTTCTAGCTGAGGGGGAAAAGAATCACCAAATCTATCTTAACTGAATTCCAATCTTACTTTAGGGTTTCCGTATTGTATAATTTCTACTAAATTTCATACTCTAGCATTTCTGCTAACATAAGCTTTTTATCTACCCCCTCCCCCCAACTTTTGCAAGATAAGGTAATAATTATTGCTATGTATTGACCTACCCGGTATTTGACAAGTGATTTATGCCTCATCCTTCATGTCTTGTGCAGAGGAAAGGAAAACAGATAAAAGGAAGCAGACCTTCTACCAGCTTTTAATGACACTGGGAATATTCCAACCTAGTCCTTTAAAGCTATGTCATAAGTAATTATAGAAACAGAAGAACAAAAAAAAAAAAAAAAAAGAAAAACCTGATAGGAGCTCAAAGGAAAGAGTGCTGAGGTATAGAGCTGCCTAAAATGCCTTTAGACCTTTTATCCCTTAGCTAACACCATCTGTTAACATGCAAAGAAATTCAGAGGTCCCTGGGTTATAGCTGCAGGTATAGAGGTACCAGATGGAACTATCTTACCAGCTGTAGAAGCTAGGGAATAATTATTTCTGTCTGTATTTTGTAGCCTGAAGAGTTCTTAGTAGATGTGGCAAAAATAATCAAAGCCAGATGGTTCTAGGGAGATGTTGTGCATGGCCCTTGGACCCCTTTGCCTATTTTCTGCCCTTTTGTCCCAATGTATATGACCAGCAAGCCTCAGATCCACTTGGTGAGTCATGGTGAATATAAACTTCAGGGATAAACCACTTGCTGCAACATCACTGGTATCCTAACTGGGATGGGGTCCTCTGCATCCAGGACACTATTTCAGAAACTGTCATGCATTTACTCTTTACCATCCATGGACTGGTCTCTACTTGTCATATCCTCAAACATCAGCAGTTTCTGAACTGCTCGCAGTCTGCCTTATGCCCAAAGCTAGCTCTGGGCTGTTTTCTCTGCCCCATGTGATCAATCTCGTCTTTTGAGTTATGTAACAATTCTGTAGAGTGCTTGCATATTCTATTTCTAATATTCTTTCTTTAGACCTTGATGGCTGTCTGTACCTTCAGGAACCCTGAGCAGGCTTGTACCCATCTAGGCCTTCACAGATTAAAGCTGGCTTGTCAATTAGGTGTAGCCAGCCCTGCTCCACTAATATTTCCTTGTTTTTCTTTGTCTTGTTGGAGCAGGCAGCCTTAAATGCCTTCAGATATGAGAAGATTTCTCATTTGGATTTTCTATCCTGATTCAACACTAAACATGATCATCCTAGTAAAATTTAATCTAATTGACCAGCAAGGTGACGCTATGTATATCCATTTATGTTGCAAACTTTAATTGTATATATATATATATATTTTTCTAATCCATAAACTGCCTGACAATGAAGTGCCATAGGATAGAGAGCACAATAGAGTGAAGATACAGTCCCAGCAGCAGTTTGGAAGTTGGATGGAACAGACTCATGAGAGCTGACTTTCAATATTCAGGAATTTTGCCAGGTCAGTAGTTTAAGCTTGGAATCAGCCACTGTGGGAATATTTACACCACGAAAACTGGGAAACAGTATAAATCAGGACTTTCCTCCTCTCTGATCCTGGAGAAATGGCTTACCCATGAGAGATTGGGTGAAGGAGGAGAAAAGTATGGAAGGACACGTGTTCTCCAATTTCCAGAGGAAAAAGTTTGTAAATAGGACTGTCAAAACTGCAAAAATATATATATAATAATAATATTAATTAATTAATTAATTAAAAAATAAAAAATCAATAATGCAAATTCTGAAACATCACAGTTCAACTGGTTCTCATAGTATATAAAAATTACAAATATTTAATGAAATTATATATATATATATATATATATATATGAAACACTGCTACATTTCAGTGACCTGTACTTTTTCAAACATCGTAGACAAAAATGTCTAGTAGTCCCTTGACCTCCGTTTGCTTGCAGTTGAGTCTGGATAGGACAGCTACTACTTAGCTAAGAGTATGTTCTGAAAGCTGAATGACTCTAATGCAAATATTCTCCCCAGAACTTGAGAAGGCAGCTTTGCTTTCTCAGCCATACTTATAGACTCCTTTGAGGTACTAGTTTATCATTAAAATAGAGCTTTTTTTTTTCAAGGGGATGACTTCAAAGAAACATTGATACTCATAACTCCCAACCCAAAAATGTGTTCTCCAAAGTTTTTCTTCAGTCTTCAGTCTCAGTGGTTTAATGTAAGTGTTGATATTTTAAGTTTATATCACATTTGAACTTCAGCCTTTTCATTGCTTTGCCATCATGGTAAAGATACCTTTCAATTATATTTCTGCCTGTGTTTTTAGTACATCAGCCCCTTGAGATTTTGTGCTTATGCTTGCAGAGTATGTCATGGAGCTTTTCTCAGTAACAGACACCAAAAGATGAATTTATTCATCTAAACTATAATCTGATGCAAAAATACTGCAATTAACAATTCACTGGATGCTTTGACAACTAGTTCCCAAAATGCCAAAAAGTCTGTTCGCTCTGTTATCTCCTAGGAACTCAGCCTTCAAGAGCCTTTGCTGCTGGTCCTAAACCATTGACAGACAGCTAAGAACAAAAGTTAAAAAGTAAATGGAACACCTACGAAATGTTAATCTCTTGCCACCACTTCAAATCATACCCAGGATATAAAATTCAAAATAAACCAAAAAGGTAAACAATTTAAACTAGTCTCTCTCCAAGTCCTAATATATGTTCTCACCTCCTGCCCTCCTTTTTTTTTATTAAATTAGCTAAGATTTTATCTATTTTTCTTTTTAAAAACTTGACTTTATTTATTAGTTTTATGGTTGTTATAAAATTTATTAATTTTTACTAATATAATTTTTTGCTTTCTTTAAGCTTATTTTGTCATCAAAACTAATTTCACCAATTGTCTTTTTTTCTTCATTGGTATGAGGGTTTAAGATTATGAATATAGCTTTAGTGGCATTCTTTAGTTCTGTTTTCAGTAGTATTACATTCTAAGTGTTCTACAATTTCAATTTTGATTTTCTTTGATCTACAACTAAGCTTTAAAATGACATTTTAAAAGGGATATATTTCGATCGTCGGGTAGGAATTTCCAGCTTTAACTTGAGAAAGTAGAAATAACCAATGTGTGTTCAGAGTTTACTATGGGCTGTATTATAGCAGCAATGTCCACAATAGCCAAACTGTGGAAGGAGCCTCAGTGTCCAACGAAAGATGAATGGATCAAGAAGCTGTGGTCTATGTATACAAGGGAATATTACTCAGCCATTAGAAATGACGAATACCCACCATTTGCTTCAACATGGATAGAACTGGAGGGTATTATGCTGAGTGAAGCAAGTCATTTGGAGAAGGACAAACATTATATGGTCTCATTCATTTAGAGAATATAAAAAATAGTGAAAGGGAATAAAGGGGAAAGGAGAGAAAATGAGTGAAAATATCAGTGAGGGTGATAGAACATGAGAGACTCCTACCTCTGGGAAATGAACAAGGGGTAGTGGAAAGGGCAGGGGTGGGGGTGACTAGGTGACAGGCACTGAGGGGGGCACTTGACGGGATGAGCACTGGGTGTTATACTATATGTTGGCAAATAGAACTCCAATAAAAATTTTTTTAATGTATTAAAAAGAATGCTTTATTTTATTTAACTTTCAAACCAAGATTTTGAAATAGTTGCTAATATAAACTTTAGTATACATTTATTTCTCCCTTCTCAGCTCTCATCCCCACTCTGCTGTATTAAAAATAGAGACTGGGTCTGAGAAAAGTGAAAGAACTTGACTAAGTTCACAACCTAGAAAGTGGCAGAGCCAAGATTAAAACTTACCCATTCTGAGCCCAGAGGTGGGCTCCTGACATTGCTGCAGGAGAATCTATTTTCCTGCCTCATTAGTTATGGAGCTAGTCAGCTCCTTGATTGATTGGTGGGACTCAACACTGCTACTTGGGTTGAGTATCTGTACAGTGTCTCTTTAAGATAGAAGTCACATTCCCAGTCAGTAGGAACAAAGAATGCTCTTTGAATCATTTTGCCCAAATGATTCCCACTTAGATTTATTAATCTACCTAATTTATCTTAATCCCCACCTTATTAATCACAGTGATTACATGGTAGACCGCTCAGTGTTACACAAAGCTGTTAACTGACAGGTTTTTGCTGCATTTATACCTTTTGGTACATTCATTGTGGTAGTACTCAACTTATGAAAAGGTTATTGATAAGTGTTTCGTAAATACCTTCAGTGAATTTCAAACTTGGCTGCATGTGAGAACCACTTGGAGAGCTTTAAAAATTTCAATGTCCAAATCTTATTTCAGACCAGTTAAATCAGAAATCTCTAGAGATGGGACCTAAAAATTAGCTAGTATTTTAAAATTGTGATGTCTTAGATAATGACAGTGTCTATGCTTTTGTTTCTGAAAAACAACACAACTGTAAGAGGAAAGTTGGGAGGGTCTGATATTGAGGATGTTTGAAGAAGGCAGGATGGATTTTTTTTAAAGGCTGTTGTAGCTGTTGGTTGTGCAGAAGTTTGCTGGTAATTCACCTAAGGTGAGGACTGAAAAAAATGCCCATGCCCTTTAGCAATGTGGAAATAGGTCAGTGGTAACCTACCATGGACAAAAGCCACTGCGGAGAAGGGGTGGGTGTATAATCAGATCAGGGTAGACTGAGGAGTAGATGGAAAATGAGGAGAGACAACTAAGGAAGAAAATTACTTAAAAAATTTGGCAGTGAAGGAGAGGAGTTAGAGATGTTGCAGAGGGTCATGTGGCTGAAGAGACTATTTTCATTTTTGTGTTTTAGGATGGGATAGACTTGAGGCTATTTGAAAATTCAGGAAGCACATTGGTGGCCCAGTGAGTTAAGTGTCCAACTCTCAAGTTGGGCTCAGGTCATGATCTCAGGGTCATCAGCTCAAGTTCCACGTCGGGCTCCATGCTAAGTGTGAAACCTGCTTAAGAGTCTCTCTCCCTCTCCCTCTGCTCCTCTCACACCCTGCTGTCATGGATGTACATGCTCTCTCTCTCTTTCTAAAAAAAAAAAAAAAAGGATCCCTGGGTGGCGCAGTGGTTTAGCGCCTGCCTTTGGACCAGGGCGCGATCCTGGAAACCCGGGATCGAATCCCACGTCAGGCTCCCGGCATGGAGCCTGCTTCTCCCTCTGCCTATGTCTCTGCCTCTCTCTCTCTCTCTCTGTGTGACTATCATAAATAAAAAATTAAAAAAATAATAAAAAAAGAAAGAAAAAAGAAAAGAAATAAAGACAAGAAAAAGAAAAAGAAAATTCAGAAAGGGGTAGTTCCTGAAAAGGTAGGAGAAAGTAGGGCCTACCAAAAAGAGGATGGGCTGACTTAGGAATAAGTTCATCCTTTCTTTTATAACAAGAAGAATTAGAAATGTAAACACATGGGAGGTAAACACATGCAGGAGTTTCTCTGTGAGCACCTATTTCTTTCTAAGGTAGCAATGGAGAGTGTGTGCTGTGGGTGGTTGTGGGCTGTGAGGTACATATACACGAGTGGATGTGTGTGTGGTTATGTGTGTAGGTGTGTGTTGATGATGTATGCTGAGGAAAGGTCCAGAGGTTTTAAGAATGGAAGATTTTTGAAATAATCATGATGGAGAGTGGGAGACTGAGTCAACTAGATGAAATAGGGAATTACCAGGTAGTGTTGAGGCCCAGTTGAAGTAACTGACCATGAACTGATAATGGTACAAATATGTTTCCTTCATTTACTTATTCAATAGTGAATGTTTATTGTTAAATAAATGAATAAAATGAACGAGTATGTATTGAGTGTTAACACTACTCTAGGTGCTAAGGATATAGCAACAAACAAAACAAACTCTATGTCATTACAGAGCCCACATTCCCACAGAGGAAAATAGGCAAAGGTTATATAAAGGAGAGCATCATATATATTATGATAGGTGGTGATAGATGATATCCAGAAAAATCATAGAGAGTTATGGGAGGATATCTGTTATACATGTTAGTTAGGGAAGGAGACATGTCAGTAGTGACCTGAATGAAATGAAGGAGTGAGACTTGTAGATATCTGGAAGCAGAAATTTTAGGCAAGGGAGTACCTGATAAAGGTAAAGGTAAATGCAAATGCCCTGAGGTAGGAGGAATGATCAGCAATGCTATCAGAGTGGCTTGGAGTCCTTGAGGAGGAGAAAAGGCCGGAATAGAAACTGTGGGCCAAATCATAGAATCTTCTAGAATATGGAGAGGAATTTGGTTTTTAATCAGAATGAGATGAGAAGCCACTGGAGGGTTCTGAGCCAAGGAGTGACATGATAGTGATTGCGTGTTGGAATTTTTCTCTAGCAAAACGCAGTTGCCTGAGTGCAAATTTGGAAGCATTCCTGGAATTGGGTTGGCAAGTCTGGAGATAGAGAAGTATTAAGCATTGTTGACTCTAGATTCTAACTTGGGCGAGCTCCTTGAAAGCCTATATGCTCCGGTATATAGCTGCTTTTAATCCTGAAAAATGCTTCACCCTCTGAGAATTTGGGCAAAGTCTGGGAGCCTTGGGGACAGGAGAAACACCAATGGTGTCTGCAGGTAGCCATTCATGCACTCATTTGGAAGATCCCAGAGGAATCTAGAACCTAATTTGGGTAAGGAAGGATATAAAGACAGGTAGAGGGATGGGATAGAATTATCAAGGAACTTGAGGCTCTGTGACCAGTCTAATTAGTGAGAAGAAAAAGAGACTATGATCAGAGGGGCAGGTGTGATTTTATTATTTTAAAGATAGTGTAACTTCATGCAATTCCAAGGTCTATGGTGTAACCATGGAAGAGAGTGGCTAGGTGAGAAGGTCGAGTAAGGGAGAGGCTGTTTATTGAATTGGACAATATTATTATATTTTAGTATTTAACTTAAGCTGAATTTTTCCATTAATCACACACTTAAAATTTGTTTCTAAGGAAATCTGGTAACCTTGACAAGCATATTACTGTAAGTAGGGCAGAGCTTAGAGTCCTGTTTAGAATTTTTAAAAAAGATTTCTTGGGTGGTATCCTATTGAAACAACATCGATGGGGGAGGTGTGTCTGGTGCTAGTGAAGTATGAGTGGGTGAGCAAGTAGGAGAGCTCTACTGTTCTTAGTCCTGGTAAAGTGGCTCACAGCTGGAAAGTTTGAGAATTGCTAAATTATTTTACCACACTCACCTGAAAAATGAATTAATTGGGAACACTTAGTGATGCAGACCTGGCTGATTACTGAATCATCTACAGAGCTTTTTTTTTTTTTTTTTTTTTTTTTTTAAATCCATGCATCCATTTCCTACCCTAGAACTAACATTTCAGAATTTTTAAGGAGTGAAGCCCCTGTGTGTTTGTAATCAATGACTATGTATAGTCGAGATCGAGAAACCACTGGAACAATGCTTAGTGCACAGTTACTGCTTTTGCCTGCAGTATATATCCGTGCCTTCTTTTTCTGGCCATGCTGATGTGACTTAATCCTGGGACATCGTCCCTAACCCATTCTCAGTCTATGTGCTTTAGGCACAACTGTTGCTACTGTAACTCCAAGGCAGCAAGTTATCCAATCAAGACTGCTTGAGGTGGGAATCATACCTCTCTTGTTTTATAGACACTAGTTTATGAATGGCACAAGACCTAAGCCGAGGTCTTATTTTTTTCCAATCAAAGCTAATTCCAGGATTTTTGCTTCATTTATTGACTCATTCTCTCAGCTGTAGGTTTAGACCTGGGAGGATGTAAGCAGGGAATTGCTGAGAGGCATCTTGCCAACACAAAGAAAGTCTCTCTGGAAAGGGAGCAACACAGAGGAAAGCAGAGGCAACATAAAAACAGAGACCAGTCCTCCAGACAATATTTGTTAGATTAAGCCATTGCTGATTTTTATTTTAATTCCAGTATAATCAACACACAGTATTATATTTGTTTCAGGTGTACAATATAGTGATTCAACAATTCTACACATTACTCAGTGCTCGTCATATTAAGTGTGCTCTTAATCCCCCTCACCTATTTCACCCTTCCTCCCACCTCCTCGCCTCTGGCAACCACTAGTTGGTTCTCTGTATTTAAGAGTCTGTTTTGGGGGCACCTGGGTGGCTCAGTTGGTTGAGCATCTGCCTTTAGCTGAGGTCATTACTTCGGGGTCCTGGAATTGAACCTCACGTCAGGCTCTGCTCAGCATGGAGTATGCCTCTCCCTTTGTGTTCTCTCTCTCTCTCTCTCAAATAAAAAAAAAAGTCTCTTTTTTTGTTTGTTTATTTTGTTTCTTAAATTCCACATATAAGTGAATTATATGGTATTTGTCTTTCTCTGACTTATTTTGTTTAGCCTTATACCCTCTAGATCCATCCATGTTATTGCCAATGGCAAGATTTCATTCTTTTTAATGGCTGAGTAATATTCTAGTGTGTCTGTGTGTGTGTGTGTGTGTGTCACATCTTCTTTATCCATTCATCTATCAATGGATACTTGAACTGCTGCCATATAAGCCATGCCTGATTTTTGGTCACATGAGCCTATGGTCCTCATTTTCTCAGGTAATTTGATTTGGGTTTTCTCTCACAATTGAAGAGTTTGGTACCTAGAATATTGGAGTCCTGTCTACAGTGATGCTGAGGATCTCCCACCTTTTAGATGCTCTCCTCACTCCAGGTCATGTGAATTCATCCTTTCAGGTGGCATTTTTGTCACTCTGGCTCAGGAAATTTACATTTTTAGAATCTGGCTCCTGTGGCAGAGAGACAAGAAAACAGAATCAGATCAAGATGGGAAAAACATTGATTCTCTATAAGATTATGGTCCCTGGTGACCCCATGGACATGGTTAGACAGTGCAGCTCCTCTGAAATCCTCGTTAGCATATCCCAAAAAGTTAAGGAACAAATAGCCTCAGTCAAAAAGAGCAATTTGGGTTTGAGAATGCTAAAAGTAATTGACTAGAACATTATGTTCTGAACTCAGGTTTAAAGCATGATATAAACTAGACATAGTAATCTAAACATTTTTTTCTGAGTTGGTGTGTTTCTTGAATTGTTCCTCTTTGTGCCTTTTCCTGCTGGATACCCAGTTTCATCAGGTTATTAATGGTTTGTGAAATAAAGTGCTAAGTACTCCATGTCACAAGATGAGGAATCACTTTATTTTCTAAAGTAATTTTGAAGAAATCAAGTTGTCATTGAAGGAATATTGAGAACTATCATTGAGCTCCCTGCTTCTGATTTTATCTTGAATGTGTAGCTCCTGAAACACCACAAGGACCTGATTAGGAGACACATTTAGTTTTAAGTTAGTCTCATACTATAGATCCCAAGAGTCACCTAGGAGAAAAGTAGAATTGTACATCCTAGTTCACCTATTGTCTTGCTATTCATCAGGTAAATAGCTTTTCATTTCCTTGGGATGTCAGATTCTATCATTTTAGTGTCTATAGAAGAAAACACTGTAAAATTTTCTGTACCTGGACAGAACAATGGCTAACATTTCATAGTACAAAGTCCAACTATCTCATAAATTGAAATGCTAGTCAGTAGATAAAATTTGAAAATGCAGTCCAAAAGAGGGTTTGATATAATTAATGTCCTTTTATTTCTTTTGAAAATGGTATAATCTTATGATTCCTGGTGAAGGTCATGTTTTAACAGCTTTTCTCAAATGTCACAATCATTTCAGAATACTGCATAAATACCATTTTGGTATCAGTTTTCTTCCATGAAACAATTTTCCTAATAACCTGAAACTCCCTCTGAGCCACAATGTCTAACTTTCTTTAATATCAACATAAAACTCAATTTTAGAGGAAAGAAATAGCAAAGAACAATTGGCACTCAAATCCAGAGAACTTATGCTCAGTTATGTGCTCTTTTTTCTTCTACTTGTTATCATTTGTAGCTTAAAAAATAAAAGCAAAACAAAACAAAAACACCAAAAAGTTGCTAATATAGAAACATAAAACACTTTACTTCCTTACTTCCTGAGTACTAAATATGCCCCAGTTAGGATGGTGCATAGTCCACTGATGTGTGGAGACCACCTTCATTTGTCACTGTCAGTGGAGTCACACAGAATTCTAGGAAATTCTAAAAGCACATCTCAGCATGATTAAAACCATCCTGATTTATCCTTTGTGAGCAATAAGACACTCTCAGCTGAAAGCTCAAGGTTATTTCTTACATTTAAATATAGTTCAAGGCAAGAAATAAGCTGTAATGTGATATCTGAAATGCAAAACCCAGCCAATTAAGTACTGTTTGAAAATCCAGTCCTTTAACATTTAATGAGTATAGAAATGATTCTAAACACACACACACACACACACACACACACACACACACACACCCTACACTTACCTTACATTGGTATTCAACAAGAATATACATACACACCTACATCCATATCTCATATTGTTTAAACAAATAAGTTAGAAGATAATTTCTAATATAAGATGGGCCCTACCTGGGGTGTTATTAGTGTTCTCTTTGGGTCTTAGGTGTGTCTGGCCTCCTCTAGAGTTCTATAGAAATGGGCTTGCCAGGTATCCACTTACATAAATGATGCTGGGGTCCCCTAGGAAAGCATATATCTTAAGAAAACTGACAGAGACTCAATAGATGATAAAAAGAACAGTACTCTAAATTAGAGGGGAAAGGATGATTTGAGTACAACACAGCGTCTCTCATGGAAATTGCTTACCTAGAAATGTCTTCCTTGCTAAGGATTTGGACTCCAGTCTTAGAGTGAAGGTGACTTTTAGACTTTTTAAAAAAGTTAAGTATTGGGGCACCTGGGTGGCTCAGTCGGTTAAGCATCTGCCTTTAGCTCAGGTCATGATCCCCGGGTCCTGAGATTGAGCCCCATGTCAAGCTCCCTGCTCAGCAGGGAGTCTGCTTCTCCCTCTCCCTCTGCCCCTCCACCCTGCATGTACTCTCTCTCTCTCTCAAATAAATAAGATCTTAAAAACATTTTTTTAAACCTAAGGATTTTTTTAAAAATTTATTTATTTATTCATGAGAGACAGAGAAAGAGAGAGAGAGAGAGAGGCAGAGACACAGGTGGAGGGAGAAGCAGGCTCCATGCAGGGAGCCCGACATGGGACTCGATCCCAGGTCTCTAGGATCACACCCTGGGCTGAAGGCGGCGCTAAATCACTGAGCCACCCGGGCTGGCCTAAACCTAAGGATTTACCCAAAGAATTAAAAAATACTAATTCAAAGGGATAATGCACCCCAATGTTCATGGCAGCATTATCTACAGTAGCCAAATGATGACAGCCCAAATATTCATCAATTGATGAATGGATAAAGAAGAGGTGGTGTGTGTGTGTGTGTGTGTGTGTGTGTGTGTGTGTGTGTATAAAATAGAATATTACCCAGCCATAAAAAAGAATGGAATCTTGACATGTGCTATGACATGGATGGCACTAGAGAGTATAATGTTAAGTAAAATAAGTCAGAGAAAGACAAATACATGATTTCACTCCTGTGGAATTTAAGAAACAAAACAAATGCAGGGTGCCTGGGTGTCTTAGTTTCAGTTAAGCCTCCAACTCTTTATTTTGGCTCAGGTCATGATCTCTGGGTCATAGGATTGAGTCCCATGTTGGACTATGTGCTCAGTGGGGATTCGGCTTGAGATTCTCTCCCTCTCCTTTCCCTCTGCCCCTCCCCCACTCATGTTCTTGCTTTCTTTAAATAAATCTTTTTTTTTTAAAAGAAACAAAACAAATAAGCAAAGAGAAAAAAAGAGAGAGAGGCAAACCAAGAAACAGACTCTTAACTACAGAGAACAAACTGATGGGTTACCAGAAGAGTGGTGGATGGGGGGATGGGTTAAATAGATGATGGAGATTAAGGAGGACACTTATGATGAGCACTGGGTGTTGTGTGGAAGTGTTGAATCACTATATTGTACATCTGAAATTACTATTACACTATTTTTAACTAATTTTAGGAATTTAAACTAAAACTTTTTAAAAAATGAAAGATGATATTCTAGACTCCATTTTAAGAAACACTTAAAAAAACAAGTCAGCCTATGAAAAGACCATGAAAATGTTCAGCTGTGAATTATCACTGTAAAAGAACTTTAATTTTTACTATGGTAACAGATTTTTTAAAGTAATATTTTGAATAAAAATTATTAATGATTTCCTGAATAAGAAGCTATTTTGTCATGATCTTGGTGAGTTATGAAGAGGTCATCACCTCAAGGTAGTGTTGCTTTGTAATTTATGTTAAATTTTAGCCCAAGTGGGAAAAGTGGACTTTCATTATTAGGAATTACTACTGTTGAATATTCAAATACAGAATAGACATGTTAGCTTAAACTATTGATTGAAATAACTGCCATCAGGAGCAAAGAAGCAAGACAAGGGCTCACCCTTCAGAAGACATCAGGAGTGTCTCAATAGGAGACACTCAGTGGAAGCTTCAGTGGTTTGAGGCAGTGCATCGTCAGAATTCATTTTTTAACCTTCAGTGTACAAAGGTGGCATTGTGCCAAGGAGTGGAAAGCTCTCACACAAACATACGGAGTCTGGGTGGGAGGTAAGAAGAGAAAAATAGGAGGTTCATTAGGTATATGTAAAAATCAGAGAATCAAAAGTATGGAAGCCACTTGGAATCTTCATAAATAGGCAGTGTTGCACTGGCACAACTGTGGGATGAGGAATTACTATCCTGTGACTACACTTAGGCATCTGCTTTCCCTCCAAGATCAAATTATTGATTATGATAATCAAAACTATGTAAAGAAATTTCACAATTTATATGCCTGGGAAACCTATCTGCCTTTTCATTAAAACAAAGTCCTCACTTTAATAAAAAATTCATCTCAGTGTCCTTTGGACAATGAGAATATGATTGTCTCTACCAAAATGTTTGAACTAGGGAGAATTTTTCCAGAACATCTCACTTGCAAAGAGTGAGAAACTTTCATGTTTTTTTTTTTTTTAATTTAAATAGAATCCACACCCAGCCCGCACAGAGCCCAATGTGGGGCTCAAACTTACAACCCTTAGATCGAGATTTGATCTGAAATCAATAGTCAGATACTTAACCGACTGAGCCACACAGGCACCCACCATGTTTTTGAATGCTGTGACAACCATCCATGGGAAAGAGGATTGGAAACTAGAGGGGCTTTTCCTTTTAGATTAGAAAGTTGAGTCAAAAGTAATTTTGCTAGAAACAAAGATGGATACCCACATGATCCTTCTCTTCATATATCTAGGAGTATATAGGTAGTACTTTCTGGATAGCTGAACATTAATGGAGCATTATTCCATAATTTATATGAAGATATCAGCTGCTAATGGAAGAAATTTTTGAGGATAATTCAATTAAAATAGTGCGTGAAAATAATTGCCTAATTTTTATAATGGTAACAATATAAAGTATTAGACATTATTTGAGTATTTCTTTTCACAGAAGCCCCAATTTCTATTTGATATAATTGAGTGACTTTATCACTATAAATTGAAGAGGTTTTAGTAGTTCTTGTTAAACTAGAGGTATTAAATTTATTTGATTAGAGTTGTTTAAATTATTAGTATGATACTTCCTTCTTTAAAAGGATTTTTGTAATCCTGTTTAGTGCTGCCCATTTCATGAGAAAAATAAATCAAGATTTCAAATAGCTTAAAAGAATGATAAAGTGCTGCAATAACATGGTAGTGCAGACATCTCTCTAAGATTGATTTCTGTTCTTTTGGATATATACCTTCAATTTGCAACAACATAGATGAATGGAGAGAGCATTATGCTAAGTTAAATAAACCAGACGAGAAAGACAAATACTGTATGGTTTCACTTATATATAAAATCTTTTTTAAAAATGCAATTTTATAGAAACCAAGAGTAGAAAGGTGGTTTCCAGGGATTGCAGAGGAGTGGGAAATGGAGAGATGGTGGTCAAAATATACAAACTTAGTTATAAGATGAGTAAACACTGAGGCTCTAATGTTTAGCATAGTCACTATAGATAAAATGCAGTACTGTATACTTAAAAGTTGTTGAGAGTAGATCTTAAGTGTTATCACATTTTTCTTCTAAGAGATTTTTTTTAAAAAGAGATTATGCTTTTCCATAGGAATACAAGTACATGATCTCACTTATATATGATATCTAAAAAAATTGAATTCATGGGGAGAGTAGAAAAGTGGATGCCAGGGATGGAAGGTACAGTAAATGAGGAACTACTGCTCAAAAGGGCACAAAGTTTCAGTTTTGTAGGATGACTAATTTCTGGAGAGCTTACATATAGTATAGTGACTATAGTTAATACTGTGTTATATACTTGACATTTGCTAAAAGAGTAGATTTTATGTGTTCTCACCACATACATACACAAATGGTAACTATGTGAGATGATTGATATGTTATTTATTGATTATGGTAATCAAAACTATCTAAAGAAATTTCACAATTTATATGCATATCAAAATATCGCATTCTAGATCTTAAATAGGTACAGTTTTTTTTCAGTTATATCTTAATAAAGATAGGAACAAAGTTTCAATTACATTTAGAATTACATTGTTCAAAAAAATTACATTCTTCACATAGAAGTTGAATAACAAATATTAATAAAGAAAAAAGTAATAAATTTACCATAGAGTAACTAAAATTTCTGATGTTTTAATCAGAGTTTATCTGTCATTTCTGACTGTTATAAACATTTTACTGTCAAGAAAGTCTGTTCGGCCAATGAGTCAGATATGAAAAGAGGGGATTTAAGTGACTTGGTTTCTAAAGAAAATAACAGAACATGGCTTGCAAAAATAAAAGCCTGGGGTTTGAATTATGGGACATACTGGTCCCTCTTTCCTCTGTACCGTCCCTTCCAGGACTTGCTCTATTCCATTAGACATGCTAAGTTCCTTTATTTCTCATAAGGAAAGTAAAACATGGTACTGGGATTGGGCAAACATGTCTCATAAAAATGATGTAGAAAACCCAAGAATATTTAATGTAGAGAAGCAAATGAATTTAATAAAAACATACTAATCGTTTATCCTTTCTCACCTCCCCTACATCTTATTATTGTTCTTTGTCCTTCTCTCTTTTCCATCTATCCCAACTCTCTTGGTCATTGCATCTGGTCTATGGCTTCAAATACCACCTACATGCTGACAACTACCATATATATTTCTAACCTTGACCTCTTCCAGAAACTCTAGAGTTCTATTTTCAACCATTTACTTGCCATCTCCACATGGATGCATAAGAGACGTTTCAAACACAACTTGGTAAAAATGAAATGTCTATTCTGACTGCCCTCATTCCCCTTCTTCCTGAAACCTGCTTCTTAGGCATTCTTTCTCATCTAAGTTAGTGATAATTCCATCCTTCATTTGCCTAGGTCATAACTATTGAAGTCATGCTTCTCTCTGGTCATTGCAAAGGGGACATGATCCTCAACAGATATGTGGGAGGGTGATGGAAGACATCTGCAGATGGAGTCAGAACCAGTCTCATCTCAGCAAATCCATAGGAAGCCTTGGAGAGTAGGTGTTCCTTTGATGGTGAAGATTCTAGGCTGAGTGTGCCTTTTAAGAAGAGTCCTATACTTCTGGACACGTGCTGCTCTCATCAAGTATGTGGATGAGGGAGAAAAGGCCATGGTGAAAGTTATATTCTAAATGAGTAGCCTCCTCCAGGAGGGGTTGTTTCACAGTGTTTGGGAGAGTCTGACTCTGAACATGCTCAAGTGTTGGCAACTGTGAAGCGCACAGCAATGCCTGTTTTTGGTGACACTGAGAACAAAGCTTTTAATGATGGTCTCACCCACAGTGTGCAGTGCAAAACCCAACACCTGTGACTGTTCAGTCTTCTGTTATTGTGGAAATAATTACACTATTCATGGAACACAATAATCTGTAATATTTCTCAGAGGAAAAAGAACACATTCTGCCTCTCTTGGTTCAATTTCCAGAGCAAAATTCAACAGCTTTACTGTTCTACAGGAAAAACAAAACTAAAAGCAAAGCACATTGACAACTTAGATGAACAGAAAATGGCTGTGGATCTCACTGAATATATTTATTTTTAATTTTCCCTCTCATTTGGCTTTTGTATAGATACAGTGTATTTTAAAAGCTAGTATTCAACCTACTATAATTATTCATTGTTCCATGTAGTCGATGATCATTCATTTCCCATGTACTGACAGTGCTTTTGTATGAGTATGCTATAATCAATGGAACAAAAGTGGAGTTTTCATTTGCCCTGAGATTTAGTAGTTAGACCCTGCTGGAATATTGGGTGTGCTAGAGTTTACTTGTATCTAATCTAAATGTGACTGTGGAAAATATCAAGCAAAGGAATACAGGAACCAATTTTTGTTGTTGTTGTTACTTATTATATTAACAGGGTTAAGTACTTTACGTATATTGTCTCACTAATCCTCAAAAACAACCCTAAGTAGATGAGTTTATAGATGAGGACAATAGGCTTTATAGATGTTTAAATGGTTTGTTTGAGGACACTCAACTAATAATTGTCCAAGCCAGAGTTTTAACCCATGTCTCTTTACTTCAAAGCTTATGTATTTAGTTACGACACTGTAATGCTTCCCCCACCACAAAAAAAAGGGGGGGGGAATAAAACAACAAAGGAGTGAGATGAAAAATATAAAAGAAAGATGAATGGCCTCCCTTTCTAGGGGACTTGGAGAAAACTCAAGGCAAGGATAGACAGACAGAGGAAGGCTGACTTGACAAAGAGTCAAGACATCTTTGACTTCTACTGGAATGTTTGGATGGCTTGAAGCTAGACCTCAATGAACGTAGTAAAGAGAATATGGGAAGAAATATAGATATTTAAGAGGAAATGATTCCTAAGATATTTCCCGGGACAAAGAGAGCTTGCCATGGTCTTCATATACAGTGTTGTTAGTTGCCTTCCTTCTGGTAGAATTATTAACGGGGCTGGTAGGAGAACAAAGGCAATGATGCCTCAGCAGTTTAAAGCATAACATGGGCTAGAAACCATAGTCCATGGATTTATAGTTGGGAAGAAGTAGTTTAGGAGTCTGACCTCCTGATGGCCTCAGTATCCTGAGTGAAATATATTTTCATCCTGGAGTAATAGAGGATCTGATTGCAGTTACTGGGTTTTAGTTATTTCAAATTTAGTTTGACTGAAATGGAAGAAAATTCCTGAAGTTTTGTCATTCATTAACAATGGAAAAATAGGGGTGCCTGAGTGGTTGAGCATCTGCCTTTAGCTCAGGTCATGATCCCAGGGTTCTGGGATCAAGTCTTGCATTGGGCTCTCCACAGGAAGCCTGCTTCTCCCTCTGCCTGTGTCTCTGCTTCTCTGTGTGTGTCTCTCATGAATAAATAAAAAAAATTTAAAAAACAATGGAAAAATACTTTGGGAACATATTTTTCTCTGACTTTCAAGGTCAAAATTCTTCTTGGCTTTTTATTGTATTTTATTCCCAAAGAATAGAATAACAAAGTTAAAGGATATCTTTGCCTTATTAATTATAATTTTCTAATAACTCATTAAAAAAGAAATATAAGGAATTGGCAAAGTCTAAAAATGGCTAATTTCTGTCTGTCGCCTATGTAAGTAAAATATTGCATTGTCCTTGTGGGTTGTGAATAGAGAAGTAGTTAAGTGCATTTTCAGTATTAATGCTTAAGGAATTACATAAGAGCCTGATGCCAGGGTATAAAATTTTTAGGTCAAAAAGGCCTATATTTAAGTTTCATAATGATTTAGGAATCATTCATTCAGAACCAAGAGATAGCAGGAGTTAATATTAGTTTCATTGTCATTTTTGTGAAAGTGAAAATTATTTTTTAAATTAAAGAGGTTATTTGCATAGATATACTGCAACCACATATGTAAGAAACAAATACTTTAAGGCTTTAAAAAAATAGTATTAATTTCTTTTTTTTTTAAATTTTTTATTGGTGTTCAATTTACTAACATACAGAATAACCCCCAGTGCCCGTAGTATTAATTTCCTAGAGCTGATAACATATTGCTACAAACCTGGTAACTTAAAACAACAGAAATATATTCTCTCTCAGTTCTGAAGTCTAGAAGTCTGAAATCGAGATGTCAGCAAGGCCATGCTCTTTCTTAAGGCTCTCACGAAAAATTCTTCCAGCTTAGCTCTTAGCTTATGGTGGTTACTGGCAATCTTTGGGATTCCTTGGCGTGCAGATGCCCCCACGTTCCAGTCTCTGTCCTGGTTACCACGAGGCCATTTCTCTGTGTGTGTCTCTGTTTCTGTATCCCAATTTCCTTCTTGCTATAAGGACCTGTCATTAGATTATGACCTAATCCAGTATTACCTTAATCTTAACTTGATGACATCTGCAAAGACCCTATTTCCAAATGATATCACATATGCAAGTACTGGGGATTAGGACTTAGAAATAATTCTGTGGTCAGGATCTCAAAGCATGATTCTCTTTCTTTTTGTGTATTTTCCTTCTTGTTAGCTTTCTCTCAGGTACTCTGAAGGACAAAAACTCATCTTCCTCCTGTTTTTACAAAGCAAAACCAAAGAATCAGAGAAATCATGGACCGAAAGCAGTATATTAAGATTCAGAGTCCAGAATCTAGTCAGGAAAACAGAAATTATACCAATTATTTTAATATAAGGAATTGCAAGATGGGAAAGGTAAAAAAGCAACAGTGACATGACACAGATATGGTAGTTGCAGGAAGATCAAAGGGAAATGGTTGGAACTGGTGCTTGGGAAAGGAGACTTCACAGAGCTGAGACCCAAACCACTGTGGAGATGGTGTTGGGCCATCTACTGGTATTTTAAGGGCACAATGAGGCTAGTTTTATGAATGTGGAAGAAAATGGAAACTAGAACCACCTGCTGCTGCCCAGGTGATGAGCTGTTGCTGAGATGACACTGTGAGAATAGCAAATGCTCAGGAAGTAGCATGTCCCCTTCTCCTTCTGCCTGTGGTCAGCATCCCCCTAATTAGTATATCCGATTATGCCAGGACCAAACTGAGAGCCATTAAGCAAAGGTGAGACATGGTTTAGTCCTGGCTGAAGCATCACAAAGCAGAGTGTGGAAAAGTGGGTTTGGAGCTAAAAGCTACAGGCACAAGTTTGCAGAGCCAGTGTTTCAAATGTGAAAGATTAGTTAACACTGGAAGCTGATAGAAAGGTAGTAAAGAGGAGGAGTTGATGAAACTAGAGAGGAAGTGGCAGAGGAAGTGTGGAAGAAAGATCTCTTTCAGAACCAGGAAGTGGGGTAGAATGAATGAAGTTGGAGGATCACTTACTAACATTGGTATTTTTAGCACCTTAAACCAAGGGGTTTGAACTTAAACATTTTGGATGGAGATAAGGGCATCCTTCTAATCAAAAAGGAACTGAACAGATCCAAGTAGGAATTTCCTCAGAACCTGGGGCAGCTGCTGACAGTATCACTGTTTAAATTCCACAAATAGGGAAAACCACTATTTGTTATATGTTCCTGTTGTATGTATTGAAGGGAATGGAAAATAAATATGAACATATGTGTAACTAACTGATGTAGCAATCAACGGATTAAGACTTTAGAGAAAAAATAGTTTACATTTTATATTGCAGTGTTTCTCCATATATTGATTTATTTTTCATTATCGCCCCTTTCAGACACTTTTTTCCTAGTTATTTCTCTTCCCATAAAATTTTAATATCATAGATATAGTGTACCTCTGTTGATATACTGTGGCTGTTTGGAGAGACACAAACCATTGCAATGTCTTCCAACACCCTCCAAGAACTAAATTCTCCCTCTTGGGAGAACATTGCCATGTTGAGAATTTGCATTATGATGGAAGTTGTTGGTACCTCACCCAGAACCCCTTCTTTGGTGGTAAACCTATGCCCCAGCTGCTGTGAGCGTTGCCTTAGGAGAATTCTCAAGAAGATTGCCCAGGCCAGAGAAAACCATCCCAATAGAGCTTTTATCCCCCTAAAATGCCCATCAAAAAAAACCCCATCAAAAAAAAAAAATCAAAACTGGACCTATTTACAGTGAGGTACAGAAGACTGACCATCTGTTCCCTGAAAGCACTCCTGTAGGTCTCTAGTCGTGTGCCAAACCAGAAGCTGGCCCCTCATGCCATAGCTCCAGGACAAGCAAGTAGGCCTCTTTCACAGAGAAACTGGGAGTGTGTTTCAGTCCACTGTCTGTGCAGTACCCTAGGGGTCCTAGGGGTGGTAATCTGCCAAGAACTCTCAGATGGTTATGGTCTCATGGGACCCAGGATTATGAGGTTCCCTGGCCTCCAGAGCCAGGCAATCAGTGACCTGGGTGGGGGGCAGCCACAAAAACTAGAGCACCAGATGTGTCTAAATGCTCCCCTCAGGAAATACTGGTGTTCTGGAGTGTGGCAGGGGAGGACGCGAAGATGGTGCCCAACAGCTAAAATGAGGAAGACAGAGAGTAAACAGACATTTCCTAGAGGAAAAAAGAGGAGGGAAAGCCCAGATATAAATAAATAATAAGCAATAATACATAAAAATAAAACAAAATAAAACATACTGCTAGCTAGAATGAGGTCAGGGGAGAGCATGAAGATAATGCCTACTGGCCAGCAGGCCCCCAAATGTGCACTAAATTAGATGCCTGCTCCTTAGGCCATCACTTGAAGGTTAACAAATGAGCTTCTTTTGTATAAAGTCTGGATGCCTCTAGATCTGCTATTTCTGTGCCAGGCCCTGGGGTCAGTGAGTCCAAGCCAGTAAACCCTATAGTCTTAATAGGTCTTGTCAATGTGAGCCCCGTTGGTTTTCAAATCTGGATGTTTTGAGGGCTCTTATCTCGGGTGCAGTTGGGGATGCCTGATGTGGGGTTCAAACCCTTTGGTCCTCAGGGAAAGAAGCTCCAGGTTTTGAGTTTCTTCCTGATGCAGGTGGCTACTTGGGGGTGGGACCTAAGGTAGGACTGTGTCCCAGCCTCTCTTACCTGCTTTGATGTGGGCCTTCTGTCTTTGCCACATTAGGTAGGATCATGTCGTTTTTAGGGTTTTTTTTTTTCAGAGGAAGTTGTTCTATATTTTGTTTCAGACTCCATGTGTCTGTGGGAGGGGTGAGCCTAGGATCCTCCTATGTCACCATCTTGAGTGGGAACCACAAGAACTCCATCTTAAAGGAAGAGTACAAGCTAGGTGAGTAAGGATGAGTGGAGGACATGTTTGTTGGTGGACATCAAAATGAGTAAAGATGTGGAGGTTTTTGGAGTTGTTGAAGAGGCTGGGTATTCAAGTTAAAGGGTAAATCAGAAATGGGTGAATAGGGTAGTTATTTTAGAGAATGGCTATTCTATCACAGAGAAGTTGGTAATTGGGAAGTGTTATGAAGAAAACAAAGCAATTCAATTTGGTAACATCAGGAAATTATTTACTCAGAGGCAACTTGATTACTTAAGCACTTGCAGTGAGGGAGAGGAGACAGCAGAGGCAGGTACTTCTAGATCCTGATAAGGTGGGAAGATCAGATGGACACACACCGTGTGTAATAGAGGGGAGTGTAATGAAATATAAGGTGGTGTGGTTCATCTTTGCTGGCCATAGAATTGTAGAGAAGAGTGTGACTGATGTGGCTGACTGATTATGCAGATCCTGAGTGATAAAGCAGGGCAAAATAGAGATAAAACATAGAATTTGGAATTAAACCCATTCATAATTAAAATTACATTACCTCTTTATAGGCTATTGTGTTGTAGGGGAATGAGGGATGGGTGAAAGCAGATAGCTATTTGGACAACCTTTTCAATAGTTCTCTGTCTTCAGAGATCTGACATTTCCAGAAAAAGCAAGCCCAGAGCTTGTCAGATGTTGCACTTTTAGACAAATGAGCTTCCTGTTGAGTTTCATTCTCCTTTTTGGCAGCAAAATCAAACTGTAGTTTATAGATTGAGAAAGGCAGTGAGAAAACTTCATTGCAGATCCCTATGGTTAATGGTCCTGAGCATTTGAGGAAATGCGTCCATTAAAAAGTAGCAGAGGATGAAACAGCCTGGTGAGAATAAGAATAACTGAAGGATAATGGATCAAAGAGAAGGAACTCTAGGCATCTAGAAGGGATGGGGTGAAGGGAGTATAAGTTTAAAGAGAGAAAATGACGGTGCAGATTCTGTAGTTCTTGCTGATTCTGTCTTTTTACTGTTTCTTAGGTTTGTCCTCATCTCTCCATACTCATTGCCCTGGCCCCTGTTTGGATCACAGTTATCATTCTGTGGACTATTGCAACACTCTCCCAGCTTGGCTTTCCGCTTCATTCCTTACTACTCCCAACCCTACCCCAATTCATCTTCCACTCTGCTGCCAATGAGCTTTCTGAAATATTCATCCATTCATTCCATAAATATCTGTGAAACACCTCCTGGAGCCAGGCCCTCTACTGGGTGCTGGTCAGGCAATGACCAGCTAAGCATATTTGACTCCTGCCTCCAGGGAGCTAGAGTTCTTAATGGACAGCTTCAAACAATGAGTAGAGTTTTGAAGACAAAGTGTGGGAAGGGTGACAGCATCCCCAGGGCCATGGTGTAGTTGGGAGGAGGGAAAGGGCAGGATCTAAAAAATCCTTGAGAGAGTGATGGCTGCACGTCATGTTAGAGCTTTTGGTTATTGGCTAGAAGGGGTGAAAAGGCTGGCCAGAGCAAGGTTGTTGATAAGAGGAGATCCAAGGTTTGTGAAGACCATTCAAGCAGCAGGAATTGAGAAAAGTTCAGAGGGTGCTATCTAATTGAATCTTTTCCTTCTCTTCTCTCAAACAATCCCCAGTTTTTAGGTTCAAACCCTAGTTCCTTAGCTTAGTGTTCAAAGGCTTTTGGACTGGCTCTTTCTCCCTGACCAGTTTCATCGATTGTTGTATCCTTTTTCATGGGTTATTCCCCCTGGTTCCCGGTCAGAATTACTTGGGAGAAATATTAAAAATTCAGATTCTCAGGCCCCATCCATCCCTGGGTATTTTGTTTTATTAGCTCTAAAGTTTGCCTTGAAAATTAACGCTTCTAAACAGTGTCACAAGCTGACAGTCTAGATCAATGCTGTCTAAATAGAATTTCCTATGAAAATGGAATTTTTCCCTATCTGACCTGTCTAGTACAGTAGCCATTAATCACATGGAACTACTGAGCACTTGAGACATGGCTAGTATAACTGAGAAACTAAATTTTCATTGTAATTAATTTAAGTGAGTTAATTTAAATAGCTACCTGTAGCAAGTGGGTACCAAATCAGATAGTTCGGGTCTAGACTCTAGTCTGAGACATTTCTTGTGTAATGGACATACTCAGTATGTAGTTCCCTGCCTATAGGAGGCCGCGCATCCCTATTCATCACCTCTTCCCTACATGGTCAACTTCCACATGGTTTATATATCTCTCCTCCAAAAGTATTGTTTTGACCTCTTGAGGTCTGGATAAGATACCCCTCCTCCAATACCATGAACTTATGCCTCTTTGTATCCCCAACATCTTGAGGGCTGCCTGGATACAGAACTGTCTGTACATGCTTGTTAAACAAACAAACAAACAAACAAACAAACAAAGAAACAAACAAATAAACACTAGGGTGTAGAATCATTTAACTGAGTCAGGCGGAGGTAAATACCGGTAATTAGAAATACTACAACTTTGCTATATGGAACTCCACAAAGCTGAACTCCAGAGAATTAAACTGTTCATGATCTTTACTTGCTAATGAGGTCAATGTCATATCTTCAATCTCTTTGTGGATCAGTTAGCTTTGCAATATGTGAGTGGTGGTATGGTTTGGGGAGCCAGATTCCAATCAGTATTGAAACACTGACTCTGTCACTTACTAGCTGTGTGACCCCAGGGTAGATGCTCTTACCTAACATTTCTTTTACTCAGTTTGGTCATACGAATTGGGTTAAGCATGGTACCTATCAGTGTTGTTAATAAATTAATATTTATAAAGGACTTAGGCTAATATTTGACACGCATTAAGGAATTAAGTGTTTGTTAAGTAAATGAAAAGTAAATGGGTTACTGACTCCATTAATATCCCTAGCTAATGATCTTGTATCTTGATCAAAAGGGGAATTGGGGGAAATGTAGACAGTATATATACATTATTTATGTATTTATTACTGGTTTTGTAGATGTTTTATTAATTATGTCACTTCTCTATTAAGACTTTTTTATTTCAAGTTTTTATTTAAATTCTACTTAGTTAACAAAATATAGTATTAGTTTCAGGAGTAGAATTTAGTGATTCATTACTTACATACAACACCTGGTGTTCATCACAAGTGCCATCCTTAATACTCATTACCCTTTGAGCCCATCCCCTACCAACCTCCCTCTATCAACCCTCAGTTTGTTCTCAATAGTTAAGAGTCTGTTTTATGGTTTGCCTTTCTCTCTCTTTTTTTTCCTTCCCCTATGTTCATCTGTTTTGTTTCTTAAATTCCACATATGAGTAAAATCCTATGGTATTTGTCTTTCTCTGACCAACTGACTTTGCTTAGCACAATATATCGCTAATGATTGCCAACTACCCTGGACTTCTAGGACCCAATCAGGATGAGGGGGTGGGATAGCATACTCTAAGAGTCACTACATAAACTACAGAGTGTGAAATAGGTGAGAAAGAGTTCTGGAAAAGTAAAAATGAAACAGCCAAACTTTAAATGAAATCTGGTGTGATTTTGATGTAAAAGTAAGCTTTCTGAAAAATGCCTCCTTTCAAAGCTCTTATCATTTTTTCAACCTAAGCCTGACATGGATTTTGGAAATAGAATGTGAGCTTCCACCTCTCCTTTCTCAAGGAGTTGCTATTGGGCATTTTAGTCTTTCTCATCTACTTAAATGACTCTTTCCTATTAGCAGCCTTCTATCTCTTCTGGGAAATTTCCTCCTGGCCATTGCCTATACCCTTGGTGGGGAGGCAGTCAAGGTGCCCTGTTCACCTCTAGAGGGTGGACATGGATCTAACACAGACTAACCAGACACTATTCTCAGAACTTTGAATTTTGAGGGAATGATACATGGACTGGATTTATGAATCCAGTCATTCATTCCTTGATACCTGGACCTCATAGTTAAGAAATTCCTACAGCTTAAGGCTTTCAGTTTGTGCTTGTTCCTGAATTGGTTCTGAAATTCTGGCTTATTTAGAATATTAGCTACTAAATATACCTCCAACAAATTCCATGTTCTGTTTACATTAGTTAATGTTAGTTTTGGTGGAAAGGATCTAAACCGATGGGACTCCATATTTATTTAAGTCACCAGCTAATGAAATAACTGTTAAACTCTGTAATTTTTCCTCAAAGCACTGTGTTTTAGGATTTTGCTGTTGTTGTTGACTTTGAAGTAGAAAAGGAAATTTCAAGGTTGTAGTGTTGGGACTTTTTGAGGTGAGAAGAATGCTAAATATTTTGGGATATCATATAAGAAATAAAGACTATTAAGGGAAATGAAGTCCCAAAATCCACCTCTAGAAGAAAAGTCTGCAAACATTTTCTGAAAAGGCCAGATAGTATATGGTTTAGAATTTGAGGGCCATACAGTCTTGGTCAAAACTCTTGAACTCTGCTGTTGTAGCACAAAAACAGCTATAGACGATGTGCAAACAAATGAACATGGCTCTGTTCCAATAAAACTTTATTTACAAATATAGGCAGCAGACAGGATTTGGCTCAGAGGCTGTGTTTGCTGACAGTTGCCTTGGAATTGTGCATATGGAATATATATGTTTACAGTATATATCAGGCATTTAATAAGTATTCATCGACTGAGTGAATGAAAAGGGGTCACTTTCTAGGGGTGGCACAGTTCCTATTTGATGGCTTCTGTTTTCTCTGAGTATTAACAGCCAGGGGTCAGTTATTGAATAGAGTGGAATAGAGTTGGGGCTTTGAGATCCTTAGCAAAGTTCTGCAATGTCTGACTCCAAAATCCAATTCCTATACTTGGCTAGAAATAGTTTACTGGAAGGGGAAGGAAAGGAATTAACATCTATTTAAGGGTCTACTGTAGTGTTCCTCACAATATGCTCTTTGGAACACTTAAATCAGAATTACCTGAGGTGTTTGTTAATAGTTGGGGATTCTCAGGCTCCTCCTCAGACCTTTTGAATTAGAACCTCCTCCTCAGACCTTTAGAATCAGAACCTCTGAATGCACTGCTATTTTTATCAAGTTCCTAAAGTGATTCTTATGCAAATTAAGTTTGATGACCATTGGCTTAGTTGGTATCAGCAACTTAAAATATATTATGTAATCTTCACAACAACTTTATGCAATAGATATTACTAACCCCATTTTATAAATGGAAATACTGGAGCTTAGAGTCCCAGTGGATTGAGCAGTCACACAGTAAATGAAGAGTATGAAGTTTCACATCCACACTTGTTTGCATTAAAGCCCACACTTCCTTACTATGCTTTTCTGCCTCTAGCAGCAACAAAACAAAAATATGGATTAAATTCTTCTAGGACATTATCAATTAGTTCCTTCTGTGAAAAAATCTAAAATACTACCAAGGTTCAATTTGAAAATAAAATAGCTGGAGATGAAATATTTTGGACTGAGATTTGAAGACTACTGTATAAATTAAGGAGAGGCAGTCCTATAAAAATGCTGTAGTCATTGGGATGGGTGGTGGATTTGGAATGCGGAGGAGCTTCTCTGAAATGTGTCATATTTTTGTTTTTGATATTCTTCCACAACAGAGAATGCTGGAGATAATTTTCTGAGGCTGTTGCTGGAATCAATCTAATGCAAGCTTCTTTTGATGTATAAAGTGATAAACTAAAATTTATTCATATTGTGAATGAGATCCAGATAGTTTGTTTCTACAGTCATGTTGCATCGTATTGGAACATAACATATTTAGTGCCACTATGTAGGCCATGTCATCATTTCACGGAATTGTATTATATAGGCTGTTGCAGTTCAAGTGAAGTTCACTTAACTGCCAGTTGTTTCCAGCTATGTACTACCACCACACTGAACTGGGACTTCTGTGCTAACTCCTTCATGCAGGCCATCCCTTGGCCAGCAAGCCAGCTAGAAGCACATAAGCATAAGTGTGATTTTTCCTCTATCCAGTGAGGAGCTCTGAAACAGGGCTTGGTGAGATCCTTGAGTTGTGTCCAGAAGGTAAAAGAAAACACCATGTGTGTCTCCTGGAAATGAGGCATATTTGGGTCCTCCTGCTCTTCCACTGATTGCCAACTTATGTGTATCTCTAGTTGTACAAGTTTGTTGCCTGGCTAATTTTATTCTAAGATTTCAAAGTCTTCTGTTTTTGTTCAATACCTGGAAATACAAGACAACTATGAGAATTTGAGTGTGAAGGATCCTCTGAAATACCAGAGGAGTGGCATACTATAGTAACTCTACAAGAAAATGTGCCTGTTCTGAACTTATTAAAAGTAAATTCAAATCAAAAGCATGGAATTTATTGTCAAAATTTAGTAAAATTTAAAAATAATTCTGATTATATGCAAATTTCAGTTTATGGGATACCCTTTTGAAGATTACGTTCATGTATGATGTGATTCCATTCTTCTGAAATATTTGATATGTGCTGAATTGTACTTTAATTAAACTCCCTTATCTATTGTTGGGTTAAAAGCATGATCAGTACTTCATAAACTGTATATAAATTTTTCACCACAAATTTGAAAAATCATAGTCTGCCTTTTATTCAATGCCTACACCTCTTTCCATAAAACTGCTATTGGTAGCTTTGTGCCCATTCACTACCAACCTAGGCAAAGCATAGATGGAAAAAAAATCACATCTATTACCAAAAAATCATCTATTATAATATGCTCCCCCATTATTATCCAAGTAGTATATTGTGCATTATCTATGCCAAAGCTCAGCTTCTTTTTGCATGGAAAATTGAGAAAGGACCAGACAGCCGAAATTATAGTGTTTACAAAGGACAACTTTATGAGCCAGAAAGAAACTGCCCTAAATTCCTGCCAATGGCAGGAAAGAATGCCTTTCTTCTAAGCCCAGCCATAAGGTTCCATCTGCCAGGTGATATTGCAGTAGCAAGGAACAGATGATTCCATAGTCTGCCCTGATTTTCTTACCCTGCTGAGAGTCTAAGGTATAGGATGTAACAGGAGCAAAGGCTGAAGCTACAGTACTAAATGAAACCTGCCTGACCAAAGATACTACAGGGTCAATGCCCTGCTGATAAATGTTCTCTGAAAGAAGAAAGACATTTCACAGTGCCTTTCTTAAAGGGACATCCAAAAGAGCTGCCACAATTACAGCCAGGAGAAAACTCTTGGCTGAAAACAAATCCTGAGCCTCCTCCTGAGCTCTTATCCCTAAGAACACAGGTTCTCTGCTTTATGAACATCCCGTTTAGGATTATTCCGTATATAAGAACAAGTGGGTCATGCTGGGTAGGGGCAGTGGGAAAGATAGTTGGTCTTTGCACTGAGTTAGAAACAAAATTAGCCAGATCATAACAGACACCTGGAAACAGCAGAGTCCCCCAGTCAAGTAAAAGAAGGAATGCAGATAATTTTTAGCAGAGAGAGGTCAAGCACCACAGCAGTGATGTTTTGTAAGAAGCAACAAGAGTTCACATGTTGGGTACCATGCCATACAGACTGAAATCTGGATCAAGACTCCAGATTCCAGGAGAATTCTGGGGAGAAGATAAAAATCTCAGTACCAAAGGAGTGTAGGTAGGGAGCAGTTACAGGAAATAACACAATAAAGTTTCCAAGGGCAGGAAGAATGTCTTAGTCATTTGGGGGCCCCATGTCCTAGCTCAGTGCCTTGTGCATAGGAAGTGCATTTGAAGCTGCTGATCACTCTACTGCCTCTTTCTTAAACATTGACTTCCTTTGGCTTCTGTGGAATTACTCTTTTCTGTTTTTTCTTAACTCCCTTGGCCATGCCTTTTTAAAACCTCCTTTGAAGGGGTTCTTCTCACCACTTACAGGACATCTCTATATGAATGTCTCAGTGATACCTCCAAGTTCAATGCATCCAAAATACATTGACTCTAATCTCCAAACCTGAGACTTCTGTGTTCCCTGCCTCAGTGAATGGCACCATCATCTGCCTAAGAACTTAAATCACAAGCTGGGTAGCAACCTTTCCTCTTTCATCTCCCTCACCCTCTCCATCCAACCACCAAATCCAATTGACGTGGCCTTCTGCAAAGCTTTCAAAACTACTACCCACTTTTTTCTTACACTGACTGCACTACCCTATTCAGGCTACCATGATCTTTCACCTATATTATTGCAAAATTGACCACTCTCCTTGCTTTTATCTTTGCCATCATCCCCCTGTTATAGCCAGGCAGAAGTTCTAAAAAACACAAATCTAATCACATATTTTTCTCTGCCTAAATCCTTCAGTTCTCCATTATTCTTGGGTACCCACATTAAGATAAAATTGTGATTTCTTAAAATGACTATAAGGCTCTTTGATTTGGCTTCTGATTACTTCTGCAGCCTCCCCTTTCAACTTCTTTTTCCTTTATATACCCCTCAGCCCTTCCCCACTTTATTCTAGAAGCATATTGACACTGAGCTGTCTATAAAAATTTCAGTGCTTTGCACACTGCTCTCTGTGCCTCAAATGCTCTTCCCTTCTTTGTCTGGCTAGCTGCTATCCATTGTAGGTTGCTTTTTATATGTCACTCTTTTAGAACATGTTCCATGCTCCAAACACCTCAACATAGAACTTATTAGAGGATATAGTGATTGATTCTTACTTTCTTATGTTCTCTATCAGAATGTAATCTGCCTAAGGGCAAAAATGATCCATCTGCCTTGCTTATCATTATATTCCTAGAACCTAGCACTTTTTATGGCACATTAATTCTCTCCTAGTGAGTAGTGAATAAATGAGGGCTTATTGAACCATCTGAAGAAGTTTATAGAAATGGGGTTTGAAAGTAGACTTTGAACATAAAAACAAGGCAAGGCTCCATAGTTGTGGCCATTACAAGTGTGTAGCCCTTTTAGGAGTCCTAGAGGAACACCGTGGTGGATTAAAAATGGCTAAAAATTCTTTGACCCTTCTCCCATGGAAAGGTGAAAGTTCAGTTACCCTCCCTTTGACTCTGGGCTGGCTTGTGTCAGTTTGATGAGTAAAATGTGTATGATGGAGATGATGCTATGCCAGTCAGGACTTGGCATTTTATAAACAGACATCTTTTACATTATTCTTGTGGAATTCTAAGATGTCATGTAAGACATCCAGCTACTTCAGTGGAGGGACTATAGGGAGACGCTTTGAGACTGCACAGAGATGAAGAGGGGCCCAGCCAAATCCAGCCTTGCAGTTATTCTTGCTGAAGTTTTAGGCATGTGAGTGAAGCCCTTGGAGTTTTCTGGGACTTAAGGAAACAAACAACCAGGCACAAGTGATTCCAGTAGACTCCAAGTGAGCTGAAGAATTGCTTATTGAAGGCACAAATTATTGACCCCCAAAATCATGAGATATAGGAAAATGATTTAGGGGTGGTTTGTTATACCACAATAGATAACCAGAACATTCGATGCTTCCTTTTCACTGGCTGTTAGAGATGCAAGGTAGGGAAGCAATTTCTTAATCCTGCCACGTTTTCCCTGCAGTAGCCATGGCTTTAGGCTTGAATGTGATGTGGGGAAAATGTATGCTTGGAGTCGTGAGCCTCAGCTCAGAGTCAATTTCCCATAGCAATAATTTCCTTTGTGGTTGAGTTTCAGATCAGCCCTTAAATACCTGTAAAGTTCACATACATTTTGAAAAATTACTCTTTCAGTTCATACAACAAATACTTGGAAACTGACCAACTTGGGAACTGGAAATCGACTGGCTAGAAAGACCCTTATATCTATTAAGAAGTGGAAAAAGATAACATTTGGGGGTGTGACTTAAAATCAAGTCTTCAAAGAGAGGTTGACCTGTCCTTGCAACTTATTCCATTCCATCTCAGATTCTGGGGGCAATCAAACCCCTAGGTGAAGTGCATCTAAGCTAAAGAAATCTTTATCAGTTGGTCTTTTGTTTGGGTCTAGGAGGATTCTGGTGTGCCAATGCCCAATTATTCATAGCTCATTCTCCTGTACCATGTCATTGCCTGGTAACCCAGTCCTTTAAACAGGTATTTTTCTGACAAAAATCTCAGTATCCCAAAGACCAAATCTGTGATGCATGCTGCCACACATCTCTTATTCATCTAAGACCTCTGCAGTTCTTCTGATATATACAGCCCCGAAGATTGCTTGACCTCCCTCTACTCACAATAACATTCTTAGTTTTGGGATCCATTTGGACTTCCCCTCTCTCATCCTTGTGCTCTGTTTCCCTCTCCAGTTCTTACCACCACCTTGACATCCCCTCAAAAAGTTAAATCTCCAGTTGGTCCCAGTTGACAGTGTGCTTAAGGCTTACATTCAATTTTGTTCCCAGATTCCCACCCTTATTATACTAGTCAGGGTTATTTCAGTTGTAAGAGACACATATCCACCTAAATCTCATTTAATCTGAAAGAGAGAATAGATTGGTTTTTTTTGTATGCAACAGAAGGAATGAGATCATCCTCTAGGGCAACTGGATCCTGGGAGTCATCCATGGGATTATCTCCTGATCTCTAGCATCTGCTTCTTTCATTCCCTTTTGCCTTGAATGTGTTAGGAAACAAAGCTAGAGTTCAGGGCTTATATCCTTTGAGTAGTAAACAGAGAAGGAAAAAGAGTTTTTCATTTGTAGCTGATGCTGTCATTTTTAGCTCATCATTTCATGTGCCCAGACTGGAGCAATCATCATAAGGGTAAAATTGCCTGAATCTGAGCAATGTGCCCAGTTCCATGACCAGGGAGGGACCTGTTACTGCAGAGGTGCTGGGCATAAAGGAGGCCTCAGAGACAATGAGTGTGACCAAAAGAGACACCCCAACTTGTATCTGCAGCTCTTGTTAAGTTCTCTGGGTCAGCTGGGATTGTCCAAGCATGATCTGAGGAGGCACAGGTGAGAGGGACTGTGGAGTGATGAGGATGAACATGGGAGAGCAGGAATAGAGCAAGACAGGAATGTGTCCATATCAATATGTGCCTGAGGTCAGAGCAAAGACGATAAAGGGAAAGAGCAATATGGATTTTTCCCAGAGGGGCCAGATCTTGACCATATGCCCATTTATAGGGATTTGTTAAGAAAGAAACATAAAAAATGAGTATTGGAGGGCTGAACAAACTTGGGATTGAGCTGTTTATTGCTGGTTAATGGTTATTTCCTGCAGATAATTCCTTTTTATTTGAATTGTGTTTATTTACTTGTCCTGTACCCCAAGGATAATAGCTGGACTTCGTTCAAGCTGTTAGCAGACTCAAGAAGGAGGACCCTGACCTGAAATAGAATACGAATAAAGATGAGTATGTTTTCTTTTTTCTGGCAAAAGTAGCTAAAGAGATGAGAAGTTATTTTCATTTTTTTAAAAAAGATTTTATTTATCTATTCATGACAAACACACAGAGAGGGAGAGAGAGAGAGGCCTAGAGACATAGGCAGAGGGAGAAGCAGGCTCCATGCAGGGAGCTCTATGTGGGACTTGATCCTGGGTCTCCAGGATCCGGCCCTGGGCTGAAGGCGGCGCTAAACCGCTGAGCCACCTGGGCTGCCGGAGAAGTTATTTTCAGATAACTGTGTGAAATGATGAGGGGAAGGCAAACACTTTTTTTTTTTTTAATTCTTTTTACAAGAAGGAAATTAAATATTTTGAATAGATAGCCTAATTACCTTATTTAATAAGATCTTGCTAACTAAGAAAATAAAATGAACATATTTAAATAAATTAGGAGTTGGGAAGATGTAAAAATGGCTTTAAAAAACAAAGATATTGCATTTTGCAATGAGTTAGAAAACTATCTACTAATTTGCATTGTACATTACTAAATTGATTGTCTAGAATATCCTTGCCACTTTATTGATTAAAACTTAAGCATCTTTGGGGCTCCTGGGTGGCTCAATTGGTTGAGTGACCAGTTTGGGTCATGATTTCAGGGTTGTGAGATTGAGCCTTGTGTTGTCTCAGGCTCCTCCATGGTCAGCAGAGAGTCTGCTTGAGATTCTTTCTCTCATTCTCCCTCTGCCCCTCCCCACCCCCAACGCATGCATGTACACACACACTCTCTCTCTTTTCTCAAATAAATAAATCTTTTTTTTTTAAAGATTTTATTTATGTATTCATGAGACACACAGAGAGAAAGGCAGAGACACAGGCAGAGAGAGGAGAAGCAGGCTCCATGCAGGGAGCCCAATGTGGGACTCGATCCTGGGACTCCAGGATCACACCCTGGGCCAAAGGCAGATGCTCAACCACTGAGCCACCCAGGCGTCCCTCAAATAAATAAATCTTAAAAAAAAAATACCTAAAGCATCTTTATAAGCTTTCACTGGTAAGACAATTGATTTTAAAATCACCTATATTAAATCTTGGAATAATGCTATGTTTGCTTATATTAAGACAAATAGTAAGTATGAACCTATTAAGACAAACTTTGCTTTGCTAACAAATTATTCTAGAACTGTAGTGCTGTTTCTAATTCCTGTCTTAGTTTTGATCCTAAATCTGGTGGGCAAGTTTGAGATTTGAGATGAGAGAATATTCTTTTTGTGGAAGTATTTCTTCTTTTTCACAGAAGGCAAGGGCACTATAGATGGCTGTTTTTCACAAAACCTGACTAGGGCTTCTTGAGTGCTCCTATGACAAATTGACTCTCCAGAGAAATTTGGATTTCTTATATGTAGTTCCAGTGAGTGCACTCATCCAGGTTAGACTATATGTCTTGGCTTAGGGTTCAGAATACATGGACATTATACTCAGATAGCAAGAATGGTGTAGATTTTTACCAATTTTCATCTGGAAAGCTTAGTTCAAATTGGCTGAAATGGGAAAACTGTCATAAAGGGAAAAGTGGCTTAAAGAATACTGGAGCATGTTTAAAATGGACACAACAAATAGTAGCTGAGCCACATCTAGGATCCAGTCTGTTAAAATGCAGATCGAACTAGAGAAAAATCGTTGTAAAGAGCAATTCTCAATATGTAAGAAACTCAAAAATCAGTCATCCTGCAGAATGCACAGGTTGAAAAATAATTTAAAATATCCATGAGTGTGCTGGATTGTATATTCATCTCAAAAACGGACTCATAGAAACAGGTGATGAAAGGTAATAAGAGGGCAGCCTGGGTGGCTCAGTGGTTTAGCACCGCCTTCAGCCCAGGGCCTGATCCTGGAGACCGGGGATCGAGTCCCACGTCGGGCTCCCTGCATGGAGCCTGCTTCTCCCTCCCTCTCTCTCTCTCTCTCTCTCTCTGTGTCTCATGAATAAATAAATAAAAGCTTAAAAGAAAAAGAAAGAAAGAAAGAAAGAAAGAAAGAAAGAAAGAAAGAAAGAAAGGCAATAAGAAGGCAAAGTGTTTGAGCTGCATATAGTGAGGCAGCTTCTTTGCAGACCGTCAAAGGACAACAGTAGGGCATGGTATAACTGCCTTGATGCAAAGCTATCTCATGAGATAGGTGCAGAGAGAAAAGTGAAGTAGTGTCTTGAGAGAGTTCAAGGGAGCATTTGTCGTCCTTCAGCCTTCCTTTCCCCTTGGTTTGATGATTTTTAAAAAAATATTTTATTTATTTATTCATGAAAGACGCAGGTAGAGAGAGAGGCAGAGACACAGGCAGAGGGAGAAGCAGGCTCCACGCAGGGAGCCGGACGTGGGACTCGATCCCGGGTCTCCAGGATCGCACCCTGGGCTGATGGCAGTGCTAAACCGCTGAGCAACCCGGGCTGCCCTGGTTTGATGATTTTAAGGAGTGTGGAGTGTTGACTAGGGTGCCCTGCAAATTCACTTCTAACCAGAATCTCAAAATGTGACCTTATCTAGAAATGTGGCCTTTGTGGGTATAATTAGTTAAGGATTTCAAGACGAAATCATCCTGGATTTAAGACGAGCCCTAAATCCAATGGCTGGTATCCTCATCAGGAGGAGCATGGACACAGACATGGGGAAGATGGTCATATGAAGACAAGGACAGAGACTGGAGTTATGATGCTGCATACCAAGGAATACCAGAAGCTACCAGAAGCTGGAAGGGTCAAGGAAATATCCTCCTCTAGAGACTTCAGAGCAAGAGTGGCCCTGTTCACACTTCTGATTTCAGATTTCTGGCCTCCAGCACTGGGAGGGAAAAGATTTCTGCATTTTTGTAACCACCAAGTTTGTAGTAATCTGCTACAGCAGCTCTTAGAAACTAATACAAAGAGGGAGCAACTCTGTAAAGCTGTCTGAGATAGTGGAAATCCCCATGAAGCTACTGCATCTGGCTACCTATAGGTGGACTTTCTGAATCATTGAAAACACTTTATTTGTTAGTAGAGAGGGACCAAGAGCTGATAACCACTTCATCTGTGGGTGAATCTAACTAAATGAAAATCTCATTATGTACAATCACATTTAAAAAAAATTACATCTGTGTGGGGAGTGGTATATGGGAAAGCAATATGTAAATTGTGTATCAATTCTCCAACTGACATCTGGCATATAGGAAAACTTTTGTAGAATTTTAAAAATAGGGGATATGTTCCACATGTCCTAAGAGTTAAGTGGAGGATAATTCTGGGACTGGGGTAATAGGAATGGCGAATAGCAGCTAGGGCAGCTTGAAAGTAAGGTGAAGGAACCCAATACGAGTATTGAGGAACGTATGTAAACTGTCTAACAAAATGCCTAAAATATAAATATGACAGGTGTTTAATAATGTAAATTCCCATCCTGATTCCCTTTTCATATTGCTAATCATTATTCAACCCTTCAGAATTATGTATTTTGTGTATGAAATGCTTTTGGAGCTATGCCCCATTAATTCAATGTCAGGGCAAGGTCATATCTACACAAACCAAACCCCAGTAGAAAGTTTAATCTTCACTTGTTTTTTTATCTCATTGAGAAAGATACAAATACATATTTCATGGCAACTATTTTAAATTCTCCTATATACTTCTATTCCCCTTTATTCCCAAACTGGAGGTCTCTACTTGTTCTACCTCAAAGAATTTTGTCATCCATGCTATGCAGTTCCTGTCATCTTTGTTCTAAGACCAAATCTTGTCTATGCCATCTGTGGCCCTGTGACGTGTTCCTGATACTTGGATGCAATCAGGCCAGGGGATGGGGCAGGTATAGTGCTTCCTTCTGTGTGATTTTCCCAAGAAACTACATATGGGAGAAGTTTCATCCTTTTTCTCCTTGAGGAAGAGAGAAAGAGGAAAGAAATAATCAGGCAAAACATATCAGAGAAAGACTGCAAATCTCTCCACATCAAATAATTTTATTCAATTATATGCAATCTAATAAAACTATCTATATTTGACTTTCCTGAGCAGCACATTTTTCTTCCCATCTCATGCCATTTAAGTGAATATGGAACCTTCATTTGAAACCTATCAGCAAAAATACCTGATTGTGCGTGGTAGGTGCCATGTGCTTGGATGGAGAAACAAAACTAAGATGAAAAACTTGCCTAGAAAAGTATTGCCAAGAGAAAAATGATATGTTGCTACATTTCCCTCTGCCCTAAAATGCCATTGTTTTGGTTATACCAAACCAACTCTTACTGATTCTTTAAGCCCCCTGCCATATTGCATCTCTGCTGTGAACTCTCTTCTGTCTCCCCCAGGGATAATCTATCATTGTGACCACACATAAGTTATTACACAGTTATTTCTACATGGATGCTTTGTAAACTATTAGTGTATCTGCCCCTGGAAGACTATTGGTCTCTTAGGGGTGAGGACTTTTATCCTTAGAGTCAATCACATATACAGTAAGCATTCTCTAATAATTGAATACAGTAAGTTGTTTTTATACTCAGTTTCTCTACACTTTTCCATGCACTTTCAACCATTTATAATGAAGGCAATTGGGGATACCTGACTTGTATAATGGTACTATCTTAACTACTGATTATAGGTTTTGTCTTCAATGGGTTTTGACATGTAACCTTTGATCAAATAGTATGATGGAGGAAGGATCCTTTGTGTGGCTATTTAATTCCATAATTCAAATGAATGACCTTCATTATTTTAGAAGGAATACTGTAGTATCTGTTATTCATAAATGAGTGGCTTCTCGGGAGACAAGAGGAGTTCAGAGATGAGGAGGTTTTGAGGCTTTGAATTCAGTAAAAGATCATGAGAGCTAACTTGAAATATGGCTGTTGGAAAAAGGTCAATATCCTCTGGTCCCTTTACACTCGGGCCTCCATCTTTTTCTTCTCAAGGACTACCCCCTCATCTAGACTTGAACCAGTCATTTTGGACCAAGAACTTATTTTGCTTGGTCCTTCAAAGCTTTATTTTTTGTTTTTTTTTTTTTTTTTAACCTCAGAGGCTAACTCTGTGAATTACGTGACTAAAACTGCCAAGACTTTTGCCCTAGAAAACCGGGAGGCACAGGAGGACTGTACCATAGAGCAGTGACAGGAATGGTGAAACTTCTCTTTGTGAACCTGACAGAATGAAAAGAAGTAAACTTAGGGACAAGAAAACCATCTTCAGGATGCACAGAAAACTGGAAAAAAGTGAGAACTGTAGAAGAATGTCCTGCTTATTGCTGGCCAAAATGTCAGTTTGCTATTACTATATGCAGTGTGGACATGACTTAGTCTCTTATTGGAAAAGTTGTGAATTTGCTTCTAAGACAACCTACAAAGAAGCTACTAAAGAATAAAAGTTTCTAAATTATCTGCCACTGTATTACTAATGTGGTTGAGGGTTATCCATTGGCATGCAGAATTGAGTGGTCCAAAGTACTGGCCTCAGAGGTACACACCCCAACTATTGCCAGCGCAGTTAGTCTACAAATGTGTTCTCTCACCTAGAATGATAATAATGGGTTGTTTAAGTTTTGATGTTCTCCAGGTGGAAGAATAAAAGTGCAGCTGCTATATTACCGTCATAATAATAATGGCAATTATTGTTTCTGTTAATGGCAAGGATCTCAGAAAGCTAAAAGAACTTGAAAAGTGAAATTTAGTGGAAGCTGAAATTGCCAGAAGAAAAATTAAGCACATTATTATTTATCTCCCCTTTAATCCTCCTCTGGAGGGAACAGAGGGACAGAAATTTCAGGTCAAACCTTTTTATCAACAGTAGTTACACAGAAAGTGCATCATACGACTTCTCTTCCTTTCCCTTGAGCTAAAAATCAGGGTGAAACTGTTTTTGGACATTTTATCCCTTCAAAGAACCAGAACCTCTATTGCCTACTAAGAACGTTCAGAATCCACAGCTTTGCAAAAGAGATTAGCTTAAAAGAAAACATTATTATCTGGTTTTACAGAGACTTTCAGCCTTGCTTCAAGTCATGTGGTTTTCCCCCCTAAAAAAAAAAAGAATAAACACAAAGAATAGAAAAGCAGATATTTAGAAGGTCAAATGCATCACTAAACACAGAATATGTGAACTTTCAGTCTAACTTTCTTATTTCCCCAAGGATCCTCTGTTAGCTTATGGTATTGCCAGTGGGACATCCATTGAAAGGGAGTTTTGGAGCTGATGAGGATAACATGAGGGATACAATGGGGCATATTGTGGAGGAAGCTATTCTTGTCTGAGAGGCCAGAAAAAGCTTCCTCCATGAAATAATAAGAAAGAAGAAACCTGAATGATGAGTAGGAGTTAATGTTCCAAGTGAGGGAACACGATGTATGACATTCCTAGGCAAAGAAACTGAGAGAAAAGCAATTTGGGCAGAATGCATGGAATGTGAGGGAGAAAGGGGAGGGGACAGTTAGGGAGGTAAGCAGGCTTTGAAGGGGCCCAGAAGGTATTCTGAGGTTTTGGACTTTATTCTGTAGTAATAGAAAATGACTGAAGAAAAATTATGATCAGATTAGCATTTTGAAAAGATCCACCCAACTTCATAATTGATCCAGCTGGTGATCATGGATGAATGCCCAAACATTGGATGGAAGGTCAATGGAGACAGGATAGTAGCATGGTGCCAGGGATCACCTGACAAATCATTTTGTAATAGGAAAGAGAAACATATATGATTACAATGAAGAAAGCATAGAGCTGTCAGTCAACATCTTAACCAAGTGCTAAAATTTAGCATCTCGAATTAAGGAAATAAGGCAACAGATTCAGAATAATGCAACTATCTTGAACTTAAAAATTCAATGTAATAAAGAAATGGCTGGGGACAATTCTAAACTAAGATGTAAAAGATATAACAATGTAATGCAATGAATTAATCCAAGTAGAACCCTGACTGAGGGTGGAGGGAGCAGCCACAGAAACATCTGTGGGACAATTGGGTAATTGGAGATATGGACTGGCTATTTTAGAATATTATAAAATTATTAATTTGTTTGATATGATATTGCGATTATACAAGACATTCTCCATATTCTTAAGATGTGTGGATTGAACTCATAGGGATGCAGTGTCGTGTTATTTACAACTTACTTTCAAATAGCATAAATAAAATGTGAATATTTTATATATATTCATTAAACTATTATATAAAAAGAGTGAAATAAAGCAAATATAGTACAATGCTAACAATTGTGGAATATAAGTGGAAAGAATATGCTATTTGTTCATTATAAAACTTCTTTGAAAGTTTTTATAATTAAGAGTTGGTATTAGGATTAAATATTATGGGATAAAAAGGAATAAAGAAAGCAAGAGTGAATGTGGCAGTCAGTGAGGTTATTGCAGTAGTTCAGGTAAGACCAGGAGCATAAACTATGGGAGGAGTGGAAGAGATAACTTGGATCACTTTTTAGATAATAGAATGGATTAAACAGAATGGATTAGAGGTGACTGTTTTGAATAGTGCCTGGCACCTAGTAGGCACTTAATTGTTTCAGTGCATAAAAGGATGAATGTGTAACATGAAATTCAAGAAGAGGGAGACATACGCTTTATGGATTTTTTTACTTAGCCAACTGGGTGCATAATAAGACCATTAATTAAAATAAAAAACAAGAGAAAGATCACGTTTTGGGAGGAAAATGATATGAGCATAAGGTTTCTAACAGATCATCAAAGTAGAGACTTCAGGTTGTCTTTAATATATAAAGCTCAGGAGCAAATGATTTCAGAATTATTGGCCAATAAAATAATTGAATCAGAAAAATGGTCCAGGAAGAGTTTATATAATGAAAGCTAAAGGGAAAGTGGTCCAGGATAAAGCCCTGAGGCACTTTAACCTTTAATGTATGGGCAGAGATGGGTGGCTAACCAAAAATGTTGAGATTGAATGACTTAAGAAGTTGGAGAAAAACCAAGAGAAAGTGGCAATAAGGAAGTCAATATTTTAAGAGTGAAGTATTTGAACAGTATCATATATTATTGAAAGATCAGGCAAGATGCAGTTGAAAAGTGAATATAAAAACCTAGAAGACTTTAGTTGTTGGCCTAAGAGCAATTTTGGAGGAGTGGTAGCCTACATTGGATTGCAAAGTTGAGTGCGGGGAGATGATATGAGAAGAGAGAATTAATTTGAAGAGGTGGAGACTAGGAGCAGGAGGAAAATTGTTTTGAAAGGTGGGAGACATTGAACACCTATAAATGCAAATTGGAAAGTAAAGTTGTGAAGCAAAATTGTAGTTATAGAAGAGGGCGAGAATACCTGATAGCACAAAGTCTTTAAGAAGATTGGAGGTGGTGGGATCCAAAGCAGAGATAGCTAAAGTAGGTCCCATTACCTAACCATGATGGGCTTCCAGTTTTTATTGGTGAAATGAAGGACATTGACTGAAAGATTTCCAGGATTCTCTTATAGCACTATCAAACGATGCCTTTTGGTGTCTGGAGGAAGGGGAGAGACTTGGAGTGTGGATCCTATTAGGGTATCAGGAGGGTAAACAGGCAACAGGACACCATCAGACTTCAGGGTCAGGACTGATAGTCCTGGTGGCTGTGTTCATGAGGATGTCACCTGTGAGGAGATGAAATGAATGAATGGATACCCGTGAAAATCTCTCTAAACCATAAAGTGGTGGCTCTTGGTATTACTCCCACCTAAGTCAGAACAAGAGGAAATAGAAATTGTTTATTTTGCGGTTTTACCCATGGCTAGTCTCACAACTGCCAACTTTAGAGTCACTTTGAAGATATTTTTTTCAGCTGGCAACTGAACTTAAAATAGTTTTCTTGGAACACTGGGGTGGCTCAGTCAGTTAAGCATCGGGCTCTTGATTTCGGCTCAGGTCGTGATTTCAGGGTTGTGAGACTGAGGCTCCATGTTGGGCTCCATGCTCAGTGGGGAGTCTGCTTGAGATTCTCTCTCTCCTCCTCCTCCCCCCTGCCCCTCCCCCTACTTGAGTATACACACTTTCTCTCTAAAAATCAATAAATAAATCTTAAAAAATAAAATCATTTTCTTACGGTTGTTTTTATATGCCACTATAGTAAAAGAACTTAATCCTACCAAATGTGTGTTTTTTTTTTTAAATTCTGTAATGACTGTCCCTGATACAAGGATATTGGAGAGAAGGAAGACTTAGAGTAGGAAAATAGTGAAAAGAGGGACTGGGGACCAAGATGTGAACATGAATCAGTGCAATGGAAAGGCAACAGGCTGTGAGACAGGAAATGATAAGCACTGATATTGGTTGTGACTCCTATAGGGTTCTAGAGTCCATTTTATTAATGTTAACATGAATCACAACAATAATAATGACCATTTACTGAGCACTTACTCTGTCACAGGCACCATGCAGACTATTCATTATCTCATGTAATTCTCAAAACAATACCATGGGGTACTATTATTATTCCTGTGTGGGTTTTTTTTTTTTTTGTGGTGGTGGTAAAATATGTATCACATAGAATTTATCATTTTAAGCATTTTTTTGAAGATTTTATTTATTCATAGAGACCTAGAGAGAGGGGCAGAGACACAGGCAGAGGGAGAAGCAGGCTCCATACAGGAAGCCTGATGTGGGACTCGATACAGAGTCTCCAGGATCACACCCAAGGTTGCAGGCAGCGCTAAACCACTGCGCCACCGGGGCTGCCCTTTTTTAAACATTTTTAAGTAGTATTAAGTACGTGGACATTGTTGTGCAACCTTCCATCTCCAGAATTTTTTCATGATCCCAAACTAAAACTTTGTACCCACTAAACAGTAATTCCACTTTCTCCCTCTTCTGTTTTATTCCCATTTTGAAGATGAGGCAGCTAAGGCTTAAAGAAAGAAACAAACATTTCCCAAGGGCAGAGAACTAATATGTGTCCTTAATTTTAGAGTCTAGAATTTATGGGTCTTGAAGAGTTTCATTTCAAGTGAATATGGAATTCTAGGCAGAATTGCCAGTGTATGCCTTAAGTTCCTGGATCCATTGGAATAAGAAGGATTGTGCTAAGAATACAAGTAAGTCTGAGTTCTGGAATACCACAGGCCCTTTTAGAACAGTTAACATTCTACTCTTAGAATCCTGGCTGAAGAGTTTCCTACTCTTGGTCAATTCTTTGGGCCTCTAGGAGTCTCTCCTTACCAAGGAATAGGGCCTTTTGAGGACAACCAGAAAGCTTTCTTGAGTTATCTTTCAGACAAGAATGGTCAGCTATAGAAGAATCTAGTAAAGTATATCCCATTTTATCCCAAACTATGAACTCCTTGAGAAATTAGTGATTTCTTCAATAATACCCTGACCAGCCCTTTTTTGGGGGCAGATTACCTGAGAATTTTTTTAAAAACTGAAAAACAGTACTGCTTTTCCTTGTGATTTTATTTGCTTCTTTTGCTTTTTATGCCTTTCTTTTTCCTGCCTCTTAACCTCTCTCTGTAAAGTCAAGCTTACCTGCAAACTATACATACATTGGTCGGCAGTGCACTTTAATATGTTGCTTGGATACAGATGTTTGGAACTATAGGAACACAATTTATACCTGATTCTGTTACTAAGGAAACCTGGGCAACTTCGAAATTTTCCTTCAGGAATCATGACCATAAACTGCCAAGAAATCTATTAAGAGTTTTGGAGGACGAAAAATATGTAAGACATGATTTAATTGTATTTCTACACTGGCAAGTTAATATTTATAAGTGTCTGTAGCCTTTTTCTGCCTGTGGTATAAATATTGCTACATGAGTCCTTTTCAGTAAGTTTGATCAAATTATATGTGGGGGTGGCCAGGGTTTAAATATAAACACAAATTACACTTGTAAAACATTTCCTAAAACAGACTATAAATGAAAGCATTGGTGCTTTAAGGGACATCACTTTCAGGATTTTAATTCTATAAGCCTTTCCTTCACAATCAGAGCATGGGATTTTGTAGGAGAAATGCTTTCCTTATGTCAACCCTACTGGAAAATCATCTCCAGGAAAAACAAACAAGAAGTTAATTTGCAGACTCTATTTTGTTTCTCCAGCTACAAGGAAACATTATGCCTGAGATTTCCTTCCATCCAAACCCTGATAGGTTTCCTTAATATCATTGAGGCTAAGCAAGAGGAAAGTTTAGTACAGCAAGAAGGACTCTGCTGCCCTAGGCTAGCTGATAGAGTCTTTTAACATGTATATGTAATTGTGTGCTGAAACAGAGGTCTTCGTGAGAGCGAGAATGTTCTCTTCCAGACTGTGTGTTCGACAAGGCTGCGTGTTCTTGTTATAGCTCTAGTCATCTTCTAAAAACTGTTGCAGCCCAACTGTAGGAAGTACCGTGTCTCTGAACACAGAGCCCAAACAGTGCTAAAAAGGGAAATGGAACATATGGTAATAAACTCTCTAAAGCTCGGATGCCTGGCTGTAATCAGCAACCAGGGCGAGAGAGGCATTGGCAAACACGAACTCTGCCCCTTGGGCCTCATTAACAAGGCCAACTGTGCCACTGCAGAGGAAAACAGTATCACATACTTGAGGGAGATCACAGTCTGTCAGGGCAAATCCTAGATTTCCCCTTGGCTGGAAGGACCATTAACTGGAAAAAAAAGGAAGCTTCCACAAGAAGCTGGAAGGAAACCACTGCCCAAGTGGCCTCTTGCCATTAGTGTCTCTATTTATTTGGAAATAATGATGATGAGCTTTGGAAAGTCTATTTCTGTCAAATGATGTATGTAAAGCACTGAATGTAAAGAGTCAGATTTGCTCTTTGGCTACTCCCAGCTCGGACATAATGGAGGTGGGAGGTCATCCTTCGCGTCAGTTTTCCCATAGGTGGAATAAGGAGGGCTCGTGTCTGGCCTCAGTATTCTCTAGTATCCTCCTATATCCCCCTAAGATCCTCCTGCATGCAAGGGACATTTTTTCTGCAGGGGTGAGAAGATCAATGGGTGATTTTTTTTTTCCAGTGGGTGATTTTATGAGCACTACCAAGACCATGTGTCTATATTTCCTTCTCAATTTCAAAAGGCTTATTTTTGGACAAGTAGTTCTGAGGCACACATATGTCTCTATATACTATGTACATTGTACTACTTCCTATTCTCTTCCTTTTTCTCTCTTTCCTCTTCCTCTTCCTCCTAATTTATTGTTGCTAATGATAAATTTTCCAAAGTCTTGGTACTATGCGCTAAAGATAGACATCAAAATAAGAAAAGGTTCCAGATTCAGTAATATCCCTGGTTCTACCGACTGATTCAGTCACAGTGGGCTCTGGTTACTCATTCACCATCATAGTTACTTACCTATTTGTATGGAGGTTTTTTGTTTTTTTTTTTAAGATTTATTTATTTATTTATGATAGAGAGAGAGAGTGAGAGAGAGAGAGAGAGAGAGAGAGAGAGAGAGAGAGAGAGAGGAGGGAGAAGCAGGCTCCATGCCGGGAGCCGGACGCGGGACTTGATCCCGGGACTCCAGGGTCACGCCCTGGGCCAAAGGCAGGCGCTAAACCGCGGAGCCACCCAGGGATCCCCCGGGTTTTTTTTTTTTTTTTTTTTTAAGTATTTACCTTGTAGTTCATGACTGCATCTTACTTCTTTGTCGGTACAAATGCACTTTATTTGGCAGCTTTCCTTTGAAAATAATAATCATTATTATTCAGCAGTTATCCCTTATTCTGTGCTTATTAAGCTCTTAAATATAGCATCACAATTAATCATTGAAACAAGTCTTTGGTATGAGTATCATTATCTTCATTTTATAGATGAGGAGACAGAGGCTGCTAGAAACTAAGTCACAGAGGTAGTGAGTGATCGTCTGGATTCATAGACAACTGCCTGACTTCAAGATTTGTGGCCATTTCATTATATCAGACTACCTTTCAAAGTGTTTAGAAATATTTTTAAGATCTTACAAGATCTTAATTTGCCTGGATTGTGAGAGGACAACTGAAGCTCTTTTGAGAGCTATAAGTTAATGCTGTAAGTATGCCAACTAGTATAGATATTGGCAGCCATAATGTTTATAGTGAAGTATCGAGTTGAGAATGAGAAAGTGGTTGAGAAGTCAAGAGAGTCTTGGATTCTACCCTCATTTCCACAGGTAATAAAGTCTAAGATTTTGAGCAAGTCACTAACCTATTTGCCCTCCTATTCCTACTCTATAAATTCATTAGTGATCTTTTTATGGACTGATTCTATGACTGCTTTAAAGAAGTAAAAACCTTCCATTAATCTGTGGTGTGGAGAAGTTAACTAAGATCTGTATAATATTTTATATTTCCTAAAGCCCCTTAAAGCTTCATTGCATCTTTTAATGACCCAGATGTGTTCTAGAATATATCTATGCCCACACTGAATGGCTTTGCTATGTTTCTCATGTGGGACTGGAGGTTGAATGGTGAGAAAAGGAACAGAGGCCATGATTGAAAATACCTCTAGACCCCAACTTTGGACCTCAAGGTCATGATGCCATTCTATTGAAGTATCTTAGATCATCAACCTGGAGGAAAAACAGTCTAAGGATGGGGTAAAATCTGGGGTAAGTGCTTGAATTTCAGCTCTACCTCACATACCCACACACGTATACTTCTAGCCATTTCCTATCCCATTTCTTGACAGAATGAGGCATATGATCACCAGTGCTATTGATGCCTTGGAGAACAGTTGGTCTTGTTGGAGAGCATGTGTTGGTAGATGCATCTTCTCTTGTTGAGAGAGCTACTCCAGGCAAAGTTGGAGAGAACACACTACACTGTCCCAAACTGGGACTGGTCCCACATGGGGCCTGTTGTGGGTGCTTTGTGGATTTTTCCCTCCCAAAGCCCATGGTAGTCCTTTTCCTTAGAGGGGATAAAGATGAGCCTCCTGCCACCACCTACTGAAGAACCACACATTCTTCCTTCTCTGTGAATATTTGGGCTAGTCTGCTTCAGACTAGCCCAAATATTCTTATCTTATAAGTTAGAGGAGTCTTATTCTAATAACAATGCAAAATCTTTTATGGTAGGTCTGTAAATTTGGTCTCTCACCCTTCGGAAATTCTCACAATGAACAGTTATAAAAATTGCCAAACTTTATAATGAATACCTATACATTGAATAAATGAATAAATTCTTGTGTCATGAGAAAACACTAATTCCTCCATTTTTCCTCTGGATATTTTCTCAAACCACTTAGCTTTTTGTTCAGTTTTCTGCTCACACTACAACAGATCAGTTTTGCGGTAACACCTGCCCAGGTGAGATGTGGAGCAGGGGAGGTTTATTCTCACTTGTATCGGCTCATATGGTCAACTACTCACTGGAAATTTCCATATAGTTCAGATGTATCTGAAACACACATCTGAAACTTAGTATGTTCGTTGAGCTCTTGATTTTCCCTCCAGCACCAGTTATTTTCATATTCCACATATCTAAGTTATGGGCAACTGTCTTCTTTTAATTACTAGAGCCAAATATCTTGTGTCATCTTTGATGTCTCTCTTTCTTTCACACCCCATGACCAGTCTGTCAGCAAATTTTGTTAGTTCCACCTTCAAAAAGTATACAGAAACTAACCACTTCTCATCATCTTCACTGTCAATCCACCATCATCTCTCACCAGGATTATTTCAATAGCCTTTTAAGCTGGAACCTTGCTTCTACTCTACCCTGCTCCCCTATGGTCTATTTCCAACAGTGGCCATAGAGTCTTGTTAAGATATAAGTCAGATCATGTTATCTTCTGATCAAAATCTTCCAGGGAATTCCTGTATCACTTGGGACAAAAACCAAAGTCTATATATCATCTGCCTCCTTTATTTACTTTTCAGAACTCATCTCCTACCACATCACCCCTTGTTCATTCTTCTCCAGCCACACTGGCCTCCTTAGTGTTCTTTGAACATGTCTGGTATATTCCACAGAACCTTTGCATATGTTCTTGTCCAACCATCCACAGTCTGGCCCCTTCATCTTCAGGTCTTTATGCAAATATTTCCTTTCAGTGAGACTTACTTAGGCTACTCTATGTAATACTGTATCTGACCTCTGTTCTCCACCTACATATACATCATATTGAGCCTTCCTGCTTCATTTTTCTCATAGCATCTGTTTTGGTTGAATTGTGTTCCAAAACACATCTACTGAATGTGCTAACCCCTTATGCCTATGAATGTGACCTTATTTAGAATAGTGTCTTTGTCCATTTAATCGAGTTAAGATGAAGTCATTAGGGAAGCCTGTAACCCAATATGACTTGTGTCTTTATAAGAAGAGGAAAACATTATAGGAAGACAGAGACAGAGAGAATGCTAAGTGATGACAGAGGCAAAGATTGGAGCAACACGACTATAAGCCAAGGAAGTCAAGTATTGACATTCACCACCAGAAGTTAGAAACAGGCAGGGAAGGATTCTACCCAGAGTTCTAGAGGGAGCATGGACCTGCCAGCACTTTGATTTCAGACTTCTAGACTCCGGATTATGAGAGAATGAGTTTCTGTTGTTCTAAGCCAGCTAGTTGTAGTAGATTTTTATGGCAGCCCTGGCAAACTAATAGAGTACATATCATGCCATATAATACATATTTTGCATGTTTGTTGTGTTTATCACCTGTCTCTCTAATACAGTAATGTTAACTCCATGGAGGACACACCAGTTCTGGTTCTCTTCCATGCTGCCCTGATCTCTGCTGGGTTCCACCCAGTTTGACTTCTGCCTAGGATTAATTGGTCCTAATGCTTCTGAATGAACCTGCAGAGGAATTTCATGAAGATAAGAACTGAGCTCAAAGAAAGAAGTGGAAATTCTATCTTCTAAGGATAGTAGAAGAATAATTTGGAATTGGATAAAATTTGGAGACTACAATATAGGAAGTCATCCATTTGGACTCCAAGATAATGCTGACCATGTGCCCAGACCACAAAATGAAAAAGGTTAGGCAAGTGCCTACGTATTAGATGAAGAAAGTGCTGATGGATTGATTGGGCACAGAAGGACACATACACAGAAAATTCCTGACAGTTATGAAGATACTTTGTCAAAAATTTACTTGTTTTGGGGATGCCTGGGTGGCTCAGTGGTTGAACGTCTGCCTTTGGCTCAGGGCATGATCCCGCGGTCCCGGGATCCAGTTGCACATTGGACTCCCTGCATGGAGCCTGCTTCTCCCTCTGCCTCTGTCTCTGCCTCTCTCTCTCTATGTCTCTCATAAATAAGTAAATAAAATCTTTTTTAAAAATTTACTTGTTTTTAATTTCTTCTCAGTATTGGTTTTAATAGCTTTTAATTTTTTCATAGCAATGAAAGTGTCTAACACTTTGCCCCAAAGGAAAATGTATTATCTTTGTAACACAATAGGATATGTATTATTGAATTCTGAAGCTAAACATGTTAGAAGAGCAATGCATGATGTACAAAGCATTCTCTAGAATGCTTTAGAGCATTTCAAATAACACCAAAAAGAAATGTCTATCCAGAGGATGCCCTATTCCTTATTCCTGGTTTGTAAATACAAACAGAAAGTTATAAAGGGGAGAAAATAAAAAAAAACTGAAAAATGAAGTGAGAACTCAGGGAAAAATGTAGTACAAAGTTTGGGGGAACAGACTATGGAGTGAGAGCTGGGTCTGAGTTCTGGTTCCAAGACTGATAGCTGTGGATAGTCACTAATAAAGAGTTGTTGTAAATTAATTACAGATCGAAAATACTTAGCTCAGTCCTCAGAAAGTGATACCCATTATTGTTACCTCTCCTGATGCAATTCTGCTCTGTAGGTGAGATTTATTTTAACCTCTTATAAAAGAACATTAAGAGAGAGAGAGACTTGGCTTACAGATGTAGAGCTGCTCAGGATCTCCTTTCAGGCAATGATCTGAATGTGCTTGTTGACAGTAACTATGATTGGGAGAAAGGAATCATGCACAGCCTTCCTCATTAACTACTGTATCACTTCCCATCATTATCCTTTTCATCTTACTTGAGATAAATATGTAATCTAATGATCCTTTCACTTAAATGGCTCCTTTGATGATGGGATTTTCAAAGTGCTTTTCAGCCATTCTTTAATTAGGCAAGTCCATCCATTTTTCTAGAGCTTGCTGAGACACTTGAAGAACTTCAGGGAAGAGGAAATTCCCCCTCATTTTGCAGAGGAAACAGAGAGACAGCTTCACAGATTTCAAAATATATCATGTAGGGGAGGGAAAGGCTATTCTAGGAGTTAATCTTATTACTGTTTCCTTATTAATGTTTATTTGCAAGTTCCCTTGAAAAGCCTTCACCATGTGGATGAATTGACCACAGTCTGTCACATGACAATTACAACTTCCTGGAAACTGCGCCTCCCTATTTTATCTTCCTCTTAAGGCTTGGTATCATGGATTCTGATTTCCCAGCATTACTTTTACCTCTCTGATTTCATACCATGGCTAAGTAATTACCCAGCTGAGGGTTCAATTTTCCCTGTAACTACGTGGGACTGGCTATTAAATAACTGAATTTAAAACTACTCAGCTAAAGGAAAACACGAGCTTGCAGATGATCCAGGAACTTTACTGGACCTGAGCTGTGACTGGTAATCTGACCAGGGAGTTTGGCTGTCAACAAATGAAGCATGTTTTAATTAAGAAATTGTGTTAGATCATTACAGGGAGTAAAGAGATCATGGGCTAGATGCTTAAGAAGATTCTCCTGCCATGAGACCCTTATCAGAATCTGACCTTTGCCATTCTGGAAGATGATAAGAAAAAAAATGTACTATGTTCCTTGGTTTGCACAATGGTCAAGAAAATAATCAGATTTTTTGAAATTGCAGTAAAAGCACCCTTCTTCAGAATTATTTTGAAAGAAGTGTGAGATTATCACTGTGCTCTATCCAAGGACTCCACACCCTAAGATTGTGTGGCAAGCTCCTCACTTTGCTTAGATCTATCTACTCAAATATCTCCTGTTTTATCTTTCTTTGTGGAACACATCACAACCTTCTTATTACATTTTATATTTGTATGGTTATTTATTATCTTAGTGCCTGTACAGGAACGTGAATTCTATGACAGCACAGACTTGAGATGGTCACCACTCCATTGCCAGTCAATAATTGTTGAATGAAAATTGAAAGACTCGAAAGAGGTGGTGGAGAGATGAGTAAGATGCATCATATACAATAATGAAGTGGATACAACTAGCTGGTCTGGGAGCTATTAGGCCTAGTCTGAAAAAATTTCTATGAAAACCTAACTCTTCTTGTAAGAGCCTAGTTTCTGTCACTATGATACTGAGTAGGAAGAATTATAATCACAAATAATCTTAAGACACTCTTGAATTTTAGCCAATAGTTTAACCTCTCTGCCAGACTGACCTACCTCCTATTTTCTGCATCCTTTGTCCTCACCCCAGGCAAGAGAGAGAAGAGTTGAGCTAGGGAAAAACATCAGAGAGTAAGAGAAGGTTGGATACTGGATATGTTGGAGGTGGTAGGAATTTGGCATGAATGGTAGGTGTTGAGGCTTTCTCTCTCAGGTGACTGGTGACAACAGTAGGATACGTGGGCAACTAGATTACTCTCCTGTTTCTCCCTAGCTCTCCCCTTCCTCCCTCATTGCTAAGCCTTATTTGAACTTTCCTCCTTTGCTTCCTTCCTTATTAGTATCTTTCTTTTCATCCTGCCTTCATGACTGGGCAGCAGAGACCCAAGCTTCCTCTGTGAGAAGTCAAGGTATAAGATTTGGAACTAAATAACAGGGACACCAAAATAATATCTGTTCTTTTAGCTATTGGCTGACCTGTCCAGACTCTGGGGAAAGGGTTAGGTATAAATCATTTGTTTATCTAGTTTGACTTTTATCCAGGGTGTGTTAAGGGTAGAATAATTCTTAAAAAAACTTTAACAAGTCTACTTATGCTCTTCACTGTGTGTCTGCTTTGAATAAATTTATTGTCTACTTTAGTGACTTTAGTGAAAAATATCAGATGATGATGGTGGTGGTGAGAGCTACCATTTTTCAACATGAATGTTTCAGGTCTTGTACTAAGTGCTACATTTGCCTTATTTATTTAATATTCTCAATCAAGGTAGGCATTAATATTAGATCCATTTTACAAATAAGGAAATTAAAAAAAATAAAAAAATAAAATAAATTAAAAAAACAAATAAGGAAATTAAAATTAGGATAAGAAATTTGCTCAAAGCCAATAGTTAGTAAAAAGCAAAGTCTGTGGTTCAACATTTGTAATACATCACATTAATAGAATGGAGTATAAAAAACAAATTATTTCAATTGGTGCAGAAAAAGCATTTGAAAAATTCAATACCCTTTCATGATAGAAACACTCAGCAAACTAGGAATGAAGGAAACAACTTGAAAATATTGGCAAGTATGTAGAGAAACTGGAACACATGTAAGTCATTGGTGGGGATATAAAAGGGTAAAGCTACTATGGAAAACCATACATCAGTTCCTCAAAAAATTATAAATTGAATTAACCTTTGATCCACCAATCCGAATTCTGGGCTTACACAAAAGAATTGAAAGCAATGTCCCAAAGAGCTGTTTGCATACCCACATTTATAGTGGTACTATTCACAATAGACAAAAGATAGGAAGCAACCCAAACGTCCATCAATGGGTGAATGAATAAACAAAATCTCATATATACAGATAGTATAATATTATTCAGCCTTAAAAAGAAAGGATGATCTGACACATGGTATAACATAGATGAACCTTAAGGAGATTATTCTTAAGTAAAATAAGCTAGTCACAAAAGAACAAGTACTGTAGGATTCCACTTTTATGAGGTACCCATATTAGTCCAATTTAAAAAAAAACCACAAAGTAAGTAGTTTACAGGCACTGGGGGAAGGGAGAATGAGGAGTTAATATTTAATGGGTATATAATTTCAGTTTGGGAAGATGAAAAAAGTTCTGGAGATGGATTTATCATGACTTGCACAGTAATGTGAATGTACTTAATGTCACAGAACTATGTACTTACAAATGGTTAAAACATTTAGTTTTAAGCTATGTAAATTTCATCACTTTTACTTATTTAAAAAAAAATTAGGACTTACACCTAAATTTGTTTTAAAAAATGCCTTGAGAACCCGACATGTCCAGAGCACTTGGGAGAATTACAAAGGAGCGACTCTGCTGTTAAGCCCATGGATTTCCAGTGGCAGCCTTCTGTGTTTTGGTCCAAGATGCCTGACCAACGTGATACAGAAGCCAGTATGATTAAGACTTCCATTTCACAGTCAGAAGGCCTGATTTTAAGTCCTATAGCACATGTGTGAGATTGTGCCCTCTGTTTTTTTTTTTTTAATTTTTATTTATTTATGATAGTCACACACACAGAGAGAGAGAGAGAGAGAGAGAGAGGCAGAGACACAGGCAGAGGGAGAAGCAGGCTCCATGCACCGGGAGCCCGATGTGGGATTCGATCCTGGGTCTCCAGGATCGCGCCCTGGGCCAAAGGCAGGCACTAAACCACTGCGCCACCCAGGGATCCCTGTGCCCTCTGTTAATCTGGTACCATCCTTCTCATGCCCTGACATGAGTGGTAATTTCAGAAACTTGCCCGGAAAAGCATACTTCTTCTGGGGCAAGTATCAGTTGCACTGCTTATTTGGACTTCATTTGGGTATGATCTGTACCATAAACTTATGAGTGACGCTTTGAGGCAACAGCTCTGCACTAACACCTTATGCCCTGGCACTTAAACAAACCTTGTTGACCAATTTAGTAGGTAATGGGGCGGATGTAGATGTGGTACAGTCTAGCCTTTCAAAGTCTAGACTTAGCAATATGTGGTAATTCTCAGTAGGGTATTGTGAAAGAGTTTTTTATCAATCTGCTTAACAGAAACTAAATATCTAACACCATCTTCAGCCTCTGCTTTAATGACTTCAGTCACCAATATGGAAAAAAGGCATCCAGATATTAGGACATTAGGAAAATTAAAATTTATTCAGTGCATGGAGAGGACCATATACACAACTCCAAATTATGGCCCTCTATACTATTTGTTGGCTGTGTGACATTAAGTAAGTTATGTAATTTTCTTGCAGCTCAGTTTCTTCATCTAAGGTGGGTTTTATAGTAGTATCTACTGCACAGGGTGGTGGTGAGGATCGAATGACATGATCCTAAATGGCCTTTCTATTTCTATTCTTGTTCTCTTAAAACTATTTCAGTACAGCAGTTGTAGTTACAGGCATACTTTCAGGTCAGACTATGTCACATCTTGGCTTGATACTAGAATGGCTTGCCATTTTGCTCAGAGTGGAAACCAAAGTCTGCAAAGTGGCCTACAGGGCCATATGTGACCTGGCCCTTCTAATTTCTCTGCTATCCACTTTTACTATTTTCCCCTTTCTCCTTGTTAGCAGCATGTTAGGGATATTCCTGCCGGGAGGCCTTTTGGGGGCTCCTTATCTATGGGACATTCTTTACCCATAGAGCTTATTCTTGCTTTAAAACTTTATTACATGTCACCTTTCAGTGAGGCCTAGACTAACTACTGTAGTCAAAATATAATGCTGCCTCCCTGGCATTATCTGTCCCCTTTGCCTATTAGGATCTTTTGTTGGCACCTATCATCTTCTAATACACTAAGTGATAAACCTATGGATTGTGTATTTGTCTGTAGCCACTAGTAGAATTTAAGAAAATGAGGACAGGGATGTTGATCTATTTTTTCACTATTGAATCCCCAGTGCCTAGAACAGTGCCTGGTACATGGTAGTCATTTAATAGCTTTGAATGAATAAGTGGTTCCATATAAAGCACTTAGCACAGCTACTGATACATAGTAAGTGCTTAATATATAGTAGCTATTTTAAGGACTATAGGTGTCAAATTTGAGACCAGGTGTGGTGCTTTATACTTCTGTTGCAATGGATTTGAGGAAAGCAAATTTATCAAACACAGATCTAGGAAAAGTCCCATGATGCCAAGGTCCTGAGCATATTTTGTCCTATTCCCTAAATTTAGGAAACTAGGGCATTTTTTTTCTTTTTAAAGATTTATTTATTTATTCATGAGAGACACAGAGGCATAGACACAGGCAGAGGGAGAAGCAGGCTCCATGCAGGGAGCCCAACGTGGGACTCGACCCCCGGACCCCGGGATCACGACCTGAGCCAAAGGCAGGCACTCAACCGCTGAGCCACCCAGGTGTCCCCTAGGGCATGTTTTTGAATGTTGTATAATTTTAAAAAAGCAAGGATTTCATAAAGTATATTATTACTACCAGGCAACCAAATTCTTGGAAAGAAACTTAATATATTTTTACATTAATCTCTTAAAGAGCAACTTTTGGTTAACTGTATGACTTTGGGCAAGTCATTAATGTCACTGACCCTCAGTGTCATGTCTGTTAGTGTCAGGTGACTGGGGATTGATGTCCTACCAGACTGGGATGCAGTTCTGGGGGTGGTCCCTCCAGGACCATAAATTGTACCATCCAGTATTTTCATGGGGTAAGAAGGCTGAAGGTTTTCATTCATATCCACTCTTGATGGGACTAATACTAAGAAAATAAATTAATATTCAGCACTAGGTAAGGTGTAACTACCAAGCCATACTTTGTTTGAGTTCAAATTAGCCTAAGAAATTGGCTGTCTGTAAACTTGTTGCTATGGTTTTGTGCTTCACCTTTTGTTAGTTCTTTCTCTCCATGTTTTTTCTCCCTTGGTCCTCCTCTCTCTTCTCATTCTTCCTTCCTAAGATGTTATCTTTCTTCTCTGTGGCTGCTCTGCTTTTTGGGGACTTTGATGCCTACTCCCAAGATGAGGAAGTCTGCATCATTATCTAGCACTAAAGATTTTCCTAAACACAATAAAATAATAAGAACATTATGAATAATTTTATGCAAAGAACATACATGACAACTTACATGAAATAGAAAAATTCTTTAAAAGCACAACTTGTCAAAACTGACACAAAAGAGAAGATTGGAATAAGGTTTATATCTGCCAAAGAAATTGAAGTCATAATCAAAATCCTTCCCATGAGGAAAAATCTAGGCCTAAATGGCTTCACTAGTTCATTCCTCCAAAATTTCAGGAAATAATACCATTTTTTTTCACATATTCTTTCAGAAAATAAAGAAAGAGAACTCACACAATTCATTTTGTGAGGTCAGTACAACCTTGAAACTGAAACATGACAAGGATATTATAGCGGAAAAAATTACATACCTTTATCTATCATGAACATAGAATTCCTAAACACAGTATTAGCAAATAGAGTGCAATATAGGAATGACATAATACTCTGTGACCAAGTAAAGTTTATTTCAGGAATACAATAACAGTTTAATATTTAAAAACTAGTTAAAATAATTTTAAAAGTAACTTTAAAACAGAGAAAATCATAGTGTCATCTCAATAGATACAAAAAAGGCATGTGACAAAATTTAATCCCATTCATGACTAACACAAAACAATGGCGAGAAAATTAAGAATAGAAGAGAGCTTTCTTTTTCTTTTTCTTTTTTTAGAGAAAATCTTTTTTTATTTTTAATTTTATTTATTTGACAGAGAAAGAGAGCACTCATGAGCACAAGCAGGGGGAGCTGCAGTGGAAGAGGAAGAAGCAGGCTCCCTACTGAAAAGGGAGCCTGATGTAGGGTTCTATCCCAGGACCATGATTCAAGCTGAAAGCAGATGCTTAACCGACTGAGCCACCCAGGCACCCCAGAAGAGAACTTTCTTAATGTGACAAAAGGCATCTACAAAATTCTACAGCTGATACCATATTTAATGGTGTAATATTGAACTCTTTTCCATTAAATTTGGGAATGTCCAATGATACCATGTATATTCAACATACTTTTGAAGGTTAAAGTCAGAAGGAAAAAGAAATCAAATCATGAAAATATTATATAATAAAAGGAATAAAATTGTCTCTATTTACAAATGATATAATTATACAAGAAATTCAAAAGAAGTTATAAGCTACTAGAATTAAGTTATTTAGTAAATCTGCTGAATGGGAAAATCCATATATAAAAAGTACTTTATTTCTACATAGGCAAAAATAAAACAATAAAAAGAGGAAAGTAATACCATTTGAAACAGCACCTAGGGACACCTGAGTGGCTTAGTGGTTGAGCTTCTGCTTTTGGCTCAGGGCAAGATCCCGGAGTCCTGGGATCCAGTCCCAAGTCGGGCTCCCTGCATGGAGCCTGCTTCTCTCTCTGCCTGTGTCTCTGTCTCTGTCACTCTCTCTCGTGTGTCTCTCATGAATAAATAAATAAAAATCTTTAAATACATAGTATCTGTGGGTTAAATTTAACAAAAGATTTATAGGATGTCTATAATTAAAACTACAAAATGTTGCTAAAAGAAAGAATACTTACATGGGGAAATATATCAAGTTTGTGGATTGGAGGACTCAATATTTTTAAGATATTATTTTTCCTAAATTGATCTATAAATTCAATCTGACCCCAATCAAAATTCTAGCAGGATTTTGTGTAGAAATTGACAAATTGATTCCAAAATTTTTGTGGAAATGAAAGGACCTAAAAAAGCTTAGATAATGTTGAAGAAGAACAAAGCTGGAGGGCTTATACTACCAGACCTCCAGACTTAGTATAAAGCTCTAGTAATTAAGACAGTGTGCTATTATGCAAGGAGAGACAAATAGACCAACTGGACAGAATTATGAGTCCAGAAATAGACTCACACGTATAGAGTCTCTTGATTTATTATAAAGGTGCCACTGCAGTTCAGTGGGAGAAAGTTGGTTTTGCATTAAACTGTGCTATAGCATTAAGTATTCATATGAAAAAAAATGAACCTCTTATATTACAGCATACAATGAAATTAATTTGAGATGGAATATAGATCTCAATGTACAAGATAGAAAAATAAAGCTTCAAGAAGAAAACAGAAGATACATTTATTTATTTTTATTTTTTTATAAATTTATTTTTTATTGGTGTTCAATTTGCCAACATACAGAATAACACCCAGTGCTCATCCCATCAAGTGCCCCCCTCAGTGCCCGTCACCCAGTCACCCCCACCCCCCACCCACCTCCCTTTCTACCACCCCTAGTTCATTTCCCAGAGTTAGGAGTCTCTCATGTTCTGTCTCCCTTTCTGATATTTCCCACTCATTTTTTCTCCTTTCCCCTTTATTCCCTTTCACTATTTTTTATATTCCCCAAATGAATGAGAACATATAATGTTTGTCCTTCTCCGATTGACTTACTTCACTCAGCATAATACCCTCCAGTTCCATCCACGTCGAAGCAAATGGTGGGTATTTGTCGTTGCTAATGGCTGAGTAATATTCCATTGTATACATAGACCACATCTTCTTTATCCATTCATCTTTCGATAGACACCGAGGCTCCTTCCACAGTTTGGCTATTGTGGACATTGCCTCTAGAAACATCGGGGTGCAGGTGTCCCAGCGTTTCACTGCATCTGTAAGAAGATACATTTATGACCTTAGGGTAGGCATGGATTTCTTAAGATACATAAAGCATTACCAATAATAAAAGCCTGATAAACTGGACTTCAATAAAATCATAACTATTGATTCATCAAAAGATATTAATCATTATATAATGAAAAGACAAGCCATATCCTGGAGAAAATATTTGTAATTTATGTCAGGCAAAGATCTAGTATCTTGAATATATAGAGTTCATGCAAATTAATGTGATATAAACCATACAATTTTTTTTAATTTCAGGCATTTAATAAATGGGATATCCAAGTAATAAACATATAAAAATCTAATCAATATTATTATTTATCAAGAAAACAAAAAGCAGAATCAGACCTATAAATATTGAGAACAAACTGATGGTTCTCGGGGAAGTGGGTCATGGGCAAAACGGGTGAAGGGGAGTGGGAGATACAGGCTTCCAATTATGAATGAATAAGTCATGAAAATAAAAAGTACAATATAGAGAATATAGTCATGGTGATTATAATAGTGTTGTTTGGTAGCTACACTGCAGTGAGCATAGCATAATATATAGACTTGTCTAATCACTGTTGTATACCTGAAACTAATGTGACATCATATGTCAACTATACTCAAAAAAAAAGCTAAGAAAATGTAAACTAAAACCACAATAAAAGAACACTTTACATCACTAAAGTGGCAAAAAGCTAAAGTATTTACAGTATAAAGGCATATTCTCATACATTGCTTCTGGGGAGGGTACCTGATATACTAACTTCAGAAAACTGACAATATCTACTAAAACTGCATCTTATAATTCAGGAATTTTACTCTTAGTTATATAAGCAATAGAAATATATATATGTACTCACCAAAACCTCTAGCAAGAGTGTTAATAGAACTATTATTCATAATACCAAAAAAAAAGAAACAACAAAATGTCTATCAACAGGAGAATAGATAGAAAGCCATGGTACGTTCACACAATGAGTGCTATAGGCAATGAAAAAGAATCTACTACTAATCAACAACATGGATGAATAACAAAATAATTATGCTTTAAGAAGCCAGACACAAAAAAGTATATCGTTTTGATTTTGTTTATATGAAGTTCAAACACGTAAAACCAATTTATTTGTGACAGAAGTCAGAATAGTGTTTATCTCAGGGGACTATAATTATTGGAAGGAGGCATGAAAGGAATTCCTTGGGTGCTGGTAATATTCTCTGCCTTGATTCAGTATTGGTTCCACAGGAATATACATATGTGAAGATACATCCAGCTTTCTGGCCAAGATTTGTGTATTCTATGCATTTTGCTGGATGGGCATTAAACTTCAAAAGTAAGCAAAATTAAGAATTGGATTTTAGTAAAAGTCAAAAGCATTAGTTAAAAGAACATAACCAAACGATAAAAAATATCCAATAGGAAAAAAATAGTCTCTTCAACAAATGGTGTTGGGGAAATTGGACAGCTACATGCAAAGGAATTAAACTAGGGGATCCCTGGGTGGCTCAGCAGTTAAGTGCCTGCCTTCGGCCCAGGGTGTGATCCTGGAGTCCCGGGATCAAGTCCCACATCGGGCTCCCTGAATGGAACCTACTTCTCCCTCTGCCTGTGTCTCTGCCTCTCTCTCTCTGTATGTGTCTCTCATGAATAAATAAAATCTTAAAAAAAAAAAGAACTAAACTAGACTACTTTGTTACATCATACACAAAAATGAATTCAAAACGCATTAACGAACTAAATATAAGACATGAAACCATAAATATCCTAGAGGAGAGCATATATATACAGTAACCTCTGATATTAGCCATAGTAACTTCTATCTAGATATGTCTCCTGAGGCAAAGGAAACAGAAGATAAACCACTGGGACTTCATCAAAATAAAAAGCTTCTGCACAGTGAAGGAAACAATCAATAAAACTAAAAGGCAGCCTACAGAAAGGGAGAAGATATTTGCAAATGACATCTCTGATAAAGGGTTAGTATCCAACATATTTTTTTTCATATTTTTAATTGGATTTAAATTTGCCAACATATAGCATAACACCCAGTGCTCATCCCATCAAGTGCCCTCGTCAGTGCCCTTCACCCAGTTACCCCAACCCCTCGCCCACCTCCCCTTCCACTACCACTTGTTCGTTTCCCAGAATTAGGAGCCTCTCATGTTCCGTCACCCTCACTGATATTTCCCACTCATAGTATCCAAAATCTACAAAGAACTTATAAAACTCAACACCCAGAAAACCAAATAATCCAATTTAAAAATGGGCAGAAGACACAAATAGACATTTCTCCAAGGAAGACATCCAGATGGCCAACAAAGATGCTCAACGTCACTCATCATTAGGGATATACACATCACAAATTCAGACAGGTATCACCTCATACCTGTCTGAATGGCTACAATCAACCACACAAGAAACAACAGGTATTGACAAGGAGTGGAGAAAGGGGAACCCTCTTGTGGTGTTGGCGGGAATGCAAACTGGTGCAGCCACTCTGGAAAACAGGATGGAGATGCCTCAAAAAACTAAAAATAGAATTAGCATACAATCTAGCAATTGCACTACTAGGTATTTGCCCAGAGAATACAAAAATACTGGGATGCCTGGGTGGCTCAGCAGTTGAGCGTCTGGCTTCGGTTCAGGACAATGATCCTGGAGTCCTTGGATCGAGTCCCACATCAGACTCCCTGCATGGAGCCTGAATCTCCCTCTGCCTATGTCTCTGCCTCTTTCTCTGTGTCTCTCATGAATAAATAAATAAAATCTAAAAAAAAAAAAAAAGAATACAAACATACCAATTTGAAGGAATACATGCATCCCGATGTTTATAGTAACATTATCTACAATAGCCATATCACGGAAACCATATCTTTTGACTGGTGAACAGATAGAGAAGATGTGGTCTATATATACACACAATGGAATATTACTCAGTCATAGAAAAGAATAAAATCTTGCATTTGCAACAATGTGGATGGAGCTAGAGAGTATGATGCTAAGTGAAATAAGTCAATCAGAGAAAGACAAATAAAATATGATTTCACTCATATGCGGAATTTAAGAAAAAACAAATTAGCAAAGGGGAAAAAAGAGATAGAGGTAGATAGAGATAGACAGAGAGAGAAAGAGAGAGAGAGAGAGAGAGAGAGAGAGAGAGAGAAAGAGAGGCAAACCAAGAAACAGACCCTTGACTCTAGAGAACCAACTGTTGGTTACCAGAGGGAGGTGGGTGGGGCTGGGTGAAATAGGTGATGGGAATTAAGGAGGGCACTTGTTATGAGCACTGGGTGATGTATGGAAGTGTTCAATCATTACATTGTACACCTGAAACTAATATTACAGTGTATGCAAACTAATTGGAATTTAAATAAAAACTTTTAAAAGAACAAGATAAAATAATAAAAGATAAACCAACATGTGGAAGAAGACAAATCTCAAATTCTCACACCTCTGCATGGGCAGACCACCAGGTTACAGTTTTCTGAGGTAAACAGAAGGCAGTGTACACTGAGGTCTGGGCAGGATTGAAGTTCAGTAGGGGTCAGCTAGCCCCCTGAGCAGCAGACTTTAGAGCTAACAGCCCTTCAGCTTCTGTGGATGACTCAGCTGATACAAACAGGCACGAGTACCTCAAAGAGCAGAGAACTGAGCAGCCTCAGGCAGCCAGCTAGACTCTGCAGCCTCGTAGCCTGTAGCAAGCAGAAGGGGACTTTTGGCAGTTAGACTTTCCTTATCTCACCAGCAAATCCTGGAGGGTGCCCCTGGCATAGATTGACACTGGACCTTGGCTTTTTTGTTCATTTTCCATAAAAAAGCAGTTCCATTCTGGGCAAACATTTTTAAGGATGAGTTTTTAGGTATTGTCAATAAGATTGCCATTAGGTTATCCATTTTAGGACATTGGAAAACTATTTTAAATTCATTCAATGGACGAATTTGTTCAAGAAGTAAAAGTACTCTATATCTGGTTTTTGGATTTTATATCACATCCTCGAACTTTGCTGTGGCTGGAAGTAAGAGCCAAAAAGTTCTGTCTAAATCATTGCTTATTGTTGCCCTAAACTTGCTCAGTGTTGGACGCTGGCTTAGATGCCAAACTGAACCAAGAACATCGTAAAATTCTAGTCTTTGGTGTCATAAATTATAATGACTAAAACAATAGCCCTGTTTCATAAAGGCCATCTCAGACTCTAATCCATCTCAAGCTATAAAGGGAGGCACGTTAGTATTTGTGGTCACATATTGGCCAGTTGAAACCTCATAAATTGCTTTCAAAAACAAGAGAATAAGTGATTTTTAGGGACAAGGCACTGCAAAGAGCTATAAAACATTGTAATTGGTAGTTCTTTGTCCAGTACACATTCATCCTTGCTAATATTACCTTATATTTATATAAGACTTCACAATTTCAACATGCTTCTATATACATTATATATATATTGTTTCATTTGATCTTCATAAATTTCCATAAAATAAGGACCCTATGCATTGGAGGTCCATTCAAGGTCACCCAGTAAGTGGAGAAGCTGGGACTAGAAGTCATCTGATTTAGTCACTACATTCCATTTCAGTGGTTAGCAAGGCTAGACTTTCACATGAAATCCTTTGCTTTTGAGCTTTCAAATTAGAGAGTTTGAACTAGCAAGCAGCCTTTCCCTCTTCTATCTCATATTGGCACCAAACCTTGCAATTCTTGATGTTATACAGGAGGTGTTCATTACAACATTCCAAGAAGTAGGAATCTCATGGAGATCTTGTTATATTGCCTCAAATTAATAGACACCCATGATAAATGTAGGAAGCTTATAAAAAATCATAAACAAAGCTCCGCATTTTGCTTTAGGTTTAGAAAGTATCAGACAAACTTTAGTTGAATCATTAGAGAAAGAAAACAAAAGCATAGCTGCCATCTCAAACACCTAAGTGACATTATTTTTTTAAAGTATAAAATACAGGACTTAACTCTAAGGAGGAAATAAAGTCTAAAAACTAAGTTGTCTATAAGTTCAGCATCTGAAGTGATTAATAATAGATATAATTCATGTACTATCAGAATTGCCTACATTGGGGGTATATTATTTTTCTTCCTTGTTTTTTTAAAGTATACTTTACATTCAGCAAAATTCCCCCTTTTTAGTTGTTCAGTTCTTTAAATTTTGGCTGACACATAAAGTTGTATAACCACCACCCAAATAAAGATCTGGAACAATCCTGTCACTCCCCCAAAATCTTACATCATTATGTTTTATGAGTTTTACTATTACCTACAATGTATTGAAAGACCAAGACATCCAGAAACAGAGAAGTTAAGATATGTATATATATACCAAATATGTGTATATTTGGCATTATTTCTCCTATACTTATAGATTCAGAAATTGGGGCCCAGAGAGGTCAATAATTTCTCTAAGTGGTGAAAATAAGGTTAAAACAATGTCTGTCAGACTCCCCAACTCTTATCACTATTCCAGGGTACACACTGTCGAGATATGGAGATATAAAGTTAAGGAATTATCCAACTAATGTAGACAGACCCAAGAAAGACCATCTGTCAGAAAAGTGAGACCTGTTGAGGTAGTTTCCAACTCCCTTGTCATAAAAAAAAAAACAAAAAAAACCCCAGCTTGTTCTTCCTTTGACAACACAAACCCACCTTCATCAATATTTTTTGACAGCCTAGTGTGAGGCTTTTCTCCCTGTATGAATACTGCTCTGATTTTTACAGTAGCAATTTGAAGAGAGCAGAATTTACAGACTGTGCTGTACTTGTACAAATGGTTAATTCCACAATTCTACCATGCTAGCCACAATTTGACCATAAAGTATGTGATGCCTAATTTTATCAATGGGCAAGCTATCCTGGACTGAAACCCCACAGTGGAAGAAGAGATGATTAATAGGACAAGTAAAAATTTTCTGCTTATAGTATCATCCAACTGTGTATAGAGCAAGCATCATTATGTTTTAACAGGCTGGGAACACTCGTCTTGATTGAATGTTAGTCAATAAAAATTCCCATTTAAAGGATTGCTGCTGTGGGGTCTGCCCTTGTTCCTAAAACTGCAGAGACATGCTGAGAATTCGAAGAAAAGCATACTGCACAATACCAAATAAAGTGCTATGAAGTACTAAAGAGGCACAGTCCCTTGTTCATTAAAAATGGAGCAAATTTTTCTGAAAATTAGATTTAATACTGTGCATTATTTTTTTCCTTCTTGAAACCATAGATTACTTAAATATTTCCATTAGAGCCAAGATAGAGTGATTTGATAAGAATGATGAAATGATTTGATAAAAATAATGAAATGAAAGATTGTGGCTGTTCACTGAATATCAGAAGCAAAAGATTGGGAGAATTATAATAAAAATAAAACTCAAAGGAATTCAAACTCATTGCATTTGCAATTAAAGCACACATTTAAGTCATAAAGTTATGCAGCTCTGGAAGAGGAGCTGTGCTAATTTATAGGTATTTAATTAACTCCACAGGGTAGAGTCTCTGTTGTTACTTTGTGAGTATAATATTTATATTGATAATTATAAAACTAATTTAAAATACTAAAAAAGACCTAAGTGAATACAGTAAAGCCCATTCTCTTTCACACTCCAAATGGCCATATCAGATTATGAAAATGGACCCAATATTTAGTAAGATCTTTATTCAAAACTTCAGTAGTAGTTGGACAAGGATGAAGAAGGAGAAAAGGAAAATGTGGCAAGATTCCTTCTCTTTGTTCTTTGGATGAAGGAATCTAAAGAGTGTCTTGTTTGGACCGAAATGTGAAACCTGAAACTATAAATATCCTAAAGGAGAGCATAGACAGTAATTTTTAGGATATGGCCTTAGCAACATTTTTCTGCATATATCTCCTGAGGCAAGGGAAACAAAAGCAAAGATAAATTATTGGGACTACATCAAAGTAAAAAGCTTCTGTACAGCAAAGGAAACAATCAACAAAACTAACAGAGAATCTAAGGAATGAGAGAAGATATTTGCAAATGACATCTCTGATAAAGAGTTAATATCCACAATCTATAAAGAACTTATAAAACTCAACACTCAAAAAACGAAATAATCCAATTTAAAAATGGGCAGAAGACACGAATAGACATTTCTCCATGGAAGGCATCCAGATGGCCAACAAAAATGCTCAACATACTCATCATCAGGGAAATGCAAATCAAAACCACAATGAGATATCACCTCATACCTGTCAGAATGGCTAAATCAACAGCAAGAAACAACTTGCTGTTGGTAAGGATATGGAGAAAGAAGAACCCTTTTGTAGTGTTGGCAGGAATGCAAACTGGTGCAGCTACTCTGGAAAACGGTATGGAGGTTTCTCAAAAACTTAGAAATGAAATTACCATATTATCCAGTTATTCCACTACTGGGTATTTACCCAAAGGATGCAAAAACACTAATTTGAAAAGATACATACACCGCTATGTTTATTGCTACATTATTTATAATAGCCAAATTATAGAAGCAGCCCTAGTGTCCATCGATAGATGAGTGGATAAGGAAGAAGTAGTATGTATACACGATGGAATATTATTCAGCCATAAAAAGAATAAAATCTTGCCATTTGCAACAATATGGATGCAACTAATGAGTGAAGTAAGTCAGTGGGAGAAAGACAAATATCATATGATTTCACTCATATGTGGAATTTAAGAAACAAAACAAACAAAAAAGATACTAACCAAAAAAGGGAATCTTAACTTTAGAGAACAAACTGATGGTTACCAGAGGGAAGGTTGGTAACCATCAGTGGGGAAGGGGTGTGTGTGTATGAAATAGGTGAAAGGGATTAAGAATACATTTATCACGATGAGCACCTGGTAATGTAAAGAATTACCAAATCACTATATTGTACACCTGCAACTAATATAATACTGTATGTTAACTATATTGGAATAAAAACAATAAATAAGTAAATAAACGGATAGATAAATACTGTCCTGTCTGCTTTCCACCATCTTGGCTGAAATTAACATAAGGCCAACAGGAAATGCAATTTTTCTTTAAAAGACACACCTTCACAAACCAGTCAACCCCTCAAGTAGTATGTATTCAATGCAATTTTTAAAAATTTCTTTTGTATTTCCCCCATTCCCTCTAAGGCACTCCCGCCCCCCGCCCAAAGTCATCACATGACTGTTTTCTCCTTTTTGTTTAGGAACTTACAGTTCCTAGAGTTTGCTGGAGCATCAGCCAATAGGGCTATAGAACTCAGGGGACTGTGGGCACATCCATGTTCTCCCAACAGTGGGAGCAACATTATTGAGTTGAGAGGCAGAACTCTCCCGAAAAAAATCCATTAAACTCAAAGTTCTTAGAGGAAGTAATGGAACTGTAAAAAGAGGTATTAATTGACAATATTTGCTGAGCATGTAACGGACAGTATTTATACAATTATCTCTAAGCTTCCTCCTGCCTGTCTTTGGAGGGAAGAGTAAAGTGTTATTTTCTAAATTGTCTCTAGTTGAAGTCTGATTGATTCCAAAAATATTAGAGAAATTTTTACTAGAGTAAATATATTTTTCAAATAATAGACTTTATTCATTACTCAGAATGGTATGTATACACTAGATCTATTACAGTGGTATTTAAATACAGAGATCTATTTAAATCTCCCTCTCCTCTGCTCTGTCTTCCCCATCTCCTTCTTGGACTCTGACTCTTCTGTCCTCATGCATCGCTCTTCTAAGGACACTTATAATTCCACTGGGCCTACCCTGATAACTCAGGATAATCTCCCCATCTCAAGATCCCTAACATATTTACATCTGCAAAGTTCCTTTTGCCATGTAAGGTAATGTATACAGAGTTTCCGGGGATTAGGATATGGATAACTTTGGGGGAGTCATCATTCTCTCTGCCATACACGCCAGTTGCTAGGCTGTTTTTCCTTGGTGACAAATCCTGCTTTCTCAATCTCTGATTTGAGATAATGGGACTCTGCAAACTATTTCTGGTTGCCTTGCTGACTCTCTCTTAGGTTCTGCCAATAGGGGGCATTAAAGGATACTGGAAGGCAGGAAGAGGAAGGGAATTAATTTGTTTAGCTCTATGCTCTTATTGGCATTGCCCCAGAAATGGTCCTCCCTGGCAGCAACAGATGGTGTAGATCCTAGTTTTTCCCACATTCTCAGAATGGCCACATTTCCAGAAGCAGTCTCATTACCCTCAAACTACACACATAAAATGGACAATGGCTCTCTTCAGAAGTTCGAGTCTCTATTCAGCAGAGCCACTGCTCCAAGCATCTGGCTTCTAAAAACCTCAAATTATTTTCTTTTCTTTCTCCATCCATAGAGATGACAACAGCTTCTTGCAATAATTACTGCAGTGTGTGTTTTTAGGTTTTTTTAGTTCTCTAGCATCTGTTTAACTATTTCCCAACATTAAAATCTCTTGTTTGAAGTACCTAGTATACTTCTGTTTTCCTATTACATTTGTACTGTGATCAGTTTTTAAACTCCCCCGACAAATGGGTACAAAACTAAATGGTAATAGCCATAGGAGAAATGGCTAGAAAGAGCTGTGAGGGAAGCGAAATGATCTCAAACCTGTCTGATGCAGTTGTTTTGCAAGAGACATTTGATGTAGAAATAAAAATCTATCTTGCCAATAAAATCATTTCACAGGATTATAAGGTCAAACTTTTTTCTAAAGGTGAAGCAATAAAAATTCCAAGACATTTACTTTTTAATAGAAAAATCATTTAAAAGAATACAACACAGGATTACTAGAAAATCTTAATCCAGTTAAAAGTTAAAACAATGCAAGAAATTGAATTTGTCCAGATTTAATTCAATACTTACGCAATTTTATTTATTTATTTATTTATTTATTTATTTATTTATTTATTTATAATATTTTATTTATTTATTCATGAGAGAGAGAGAGGCAGAGACACAGGCAGAGGGAGAAGCAGGCTCCATGCAGGGAGCCTGCCATGGAACTCGATCCCGGGACTCCAGGATCATGCCCTGGGCCAAAGGCAGGCACTAAACCACTGAGCCATCCAGGGACCCCCTGCAATTTTTTTTTATTTTTTTTATTTTTTATTTTTTTATTTTTTTTTCACTGTTTTCAAATATTTATTTTTTTTAATTTATTTTTTATTGGTGTTCAATTTACTAACATACAGAATAACCCCCAGTGCCCGACACCCATTCACTCCCACCCCCCGCCCTCCTCCCCTTTACCACCCCTAGTTCATTTCCCAGAGTTAGCAGTCTTTACATTCTGTCTCCCTTTCTGATATTTCCCACACATTTCTTCCCCCTTCCCTTATATTCCCTTTCACTATTTTTTATATTCCCCAAATGAATGAGAACATATAATGTTTGTCCTTCTCCGACTGGCTTACTTCACTCAGCATAATACCCTCCAGTTCCATCCACGTTGAAGCAAATGGTGGGTATTTGTCATTTCTAATAGCTGAGTAATATTCCATTGTATACATAAACCACATCTTCTTTATCCATTCATCTTTCGTTGGACACCGAGGCTCCTTCCACAGTTTGGCTATCGTGGCCATTGCTGCTATAAACATCGGGGTGCAGGTGTCCCGGCGTTTCATTGCATTTGTATCTTTGGGGTAAATCCCCAACAGTGCAATTACTCGGTCGTAGGGCAGATCTATTTTTAACTGTTTGAGGAACCTCCACACAGTTTTCCAGAGTGGCTGCACCAGTTCACATTCCCACCAACAGTGTATGAGGGTTCCCTTTTCTCCACATCCTCTCCAACATTTGTTGTTTCCTGCCTTGTTAATTTTCCCCATTCTCACTGGTGTGAGGTGGTATCTCATTGTGGTTTTGATTTGTATTTCCCTGATGGCAAGTGATGCAGAGCATTTTCTCATATGCATGTTGGCCATGTCTATGTCTTCCTCTGTGAGATTTCTGTTCATGTCTTTTGCCCATTTCATGATTGGATTGTCTGTTTCTTTGGTGTTGAGTTTAATAAGTTCTTTATAGATCTTGGAAACTAGCCCTTTATCTGATATGTCATTTGCAAATATCTTCTCCCATTCTGTAGGTTGTCTTTGAGTTTTGTTGACTGTATCCTTTGCTGTGCAAAAGCTTCTTATCTTGATGAAGTCCCAATAGTTCATTTTTGCTTTTGTTTCTTTTGCCTTCGTGGATGTATCTTGCAAGAAGTTACTATGGCCGAGTTCAAAAAGGGTGTTGCCTGTGTTCTTCTCTAGGATTTGGATGGAATCTTGTCTCACATTTAGATCTTTCATCCATTTTGAGTTTATCTTTGTGTATGGTGAAAGAGAGTGGTCTAGTTTCATTCTTCTGCATGTGGATGTCCAATTTTCCCAGCACCATTTGTTGAAGAGACTTTCTTCCAATGGATAGTCTTTCCTCCTTTATCGAATATTAGTTGACCATAAAGTTCAGGGTCCACTTCTGGATTCTCTATTCTGTTCCACTGATCTATGTGTCTGTTTTTGTGCCAGTACCACACTGTCTTGATGACCACAGCTTTGTAGTACAACCTGAAATCTGGCATTGTGATGCCCCCAGATATGTTTTTCTTTTTTAAAATTCCCCTGGCTATTCGGGGTCTTTTCTGATTCCACACAAATCTTAAAATAATTTGTTCTAACTCTCTGAAGAAAGTCCATGGTATTTTGATAGGGATTGCATTAAACGTGTATATTGCCCTGGGTAACATTGACATTTTCACAATATTAATTCTGCCAGTCCATGAGCATGGAATATTTTTCCATCTCTTTGTGTCTTCTTCAATTTCTTTCAGAAGTGTTCTATAGTTTTGAGGGTATAGATCCTTTACATCTTTGGTTAGGTTTATTCCTAGGTATCTTATGCTTTTGGGTGCAATTGTAAATGGGATTGACTCCTTAATTTCTCTTTCTTCAGTCTCATTGTTAGTGTATAGAAATGCCACTGACTTCTGGGCATTGATTTTGTATCCTGCCACGCTACCGAATTGCTGTATGAGTTCTAGCAATCTTGGGGTGGAGACTTTTGGGTTTTCTATGTAGAGTATCATGTCATCGGCGAAGAGGGAGAGTTTGACTTCTTCTTTGCCAATTTGAATGCCTTTAATGTCTTTTTGTTGTCTGATTGCTGAGGCTAGGACTTCCAGTACTATGTTGAACAGCAGTGGTGAGAGTGGACATCCCTGTCTTGTTCCTGATCTTAGGGGAAAGGCTCCCAGTGCTTCCCCATTGAGAATGATATTTGCTGTGGGCTTTTCATAGATGGCTTTTAAGATGTCGAGGAATGTTCCCTCTATCCCTACACTCTGAAGAGTTTTGATCAGGAATGGATGCTGTATTTTGTCAAATGCTTTCTCTGCATCTAATGAGAGGATCATATGGTTCTTGGTTTTTCTCTTGCTGATATGATGAATCACATTGATTGTTTTACGGGTGTTGAACCAGCCTTGTGTCCTAGGGATAAATCCTACTTGGTCATGGTGAATAATTTTCTTAATGTACTGTTGGATCCTATTGGCCAGTATCTTGTTGAGAATTTTTGCATCCATGTTCATCAGGGATATTGGTCTGTAATTCTCCTTTTTGGTGGGGTCTTTGTCTGGTTTTGGAATTAAGGTGATGCTGGCCTCATAGAACGAATTTGGAAGTACTCCATCTCTTTCTATCTTTCCAAACAGCTTTAGGAGAATAGGTATGGTTTCTTCTTTAAACGTTTGATAGAATTCCCCTGGGAAGCCATCTGGCCCTGGACTCTTGTGTCTTGGGAGGTTTTTGATGACTGCTTCAATTTCCTCCCTGGTTATTGGCCTGTTCAGGTTTTCTATTTCTTCCTGTTCCAGTTTTGGTAGTTTGTGGCTTTCCAGGAATGCGTCCATTTCTTCTAGATTGCCTAATTTATTGGCGTATAGCTGTTCATAATATGTTTTTAAAATCGTTTGTATTTCCTTGGTGTTGGTAGTGATCTCTCCTTTCTCATTCATGATTTTATTAATTTGAGTCTTCTCTCTCTTCTTTTTAATAAGGCTGGCTAATGGTTTATCTATCTTGTTAATTCTTTCAAAGAACCAACTCCTGGTTTTGTTGATCTGTTCCACAGTTCTTCTGGTCTCGATTTCGTTGAGTTCTGCTCGAATCTTTATTAACTCCCTTCTTCTCTTGGGTGTAGGATCTATTTGCTGTTTTTTCTCTAGCTCCTCTATGTGTAAGGTTAGCTTTTGTATTTGAGTTCTTTCCAGTTTTTGAATGGATGCTTGTATTGCGATGTATTTCCCCCTTAGGACTGCTTTTGCTGCATCCCAAAGATTTTGAACGTTTGTATCTTCATTCTCATTAGTTTCCATGAATCTTTTTAATTCTTCCTTAATTTCCTGGTTGACCCTTTCATCTTTTAGCAGGATGGTCCTTAACCTCCACGTGTTTGAGGTCGTTCCAAACTTCTTGTTGTGATTTAGTTCTAATTTCAAGGCATTATGGTCTGAGAATATGCAGGGGACAATCCCAATCTTTTGGTATCGGTTCAGACCCGATTTGTGACCCAATATGTGGTCTATTCTGGAGAAAGTTCCATGTGCACTTGAGAAGAATGTGTATTCAGTTGAGTTTGGATGTAAAGTTCTGTAGATATCTGTGAAATCCATCTGGTCCAGTGTATCATTTAAAGCTCTCGTTTCTTTGGAGATGTTGTGCTTAGAAGACCTATCGAGTATAGAAAGAGCTAGATTGAAGTCACCAAGTATAAGTGTATTATTATCTAAGTATTTCTTCACTTTGGTTAATAATTGATTTATATATTTGGCAGCTCCCACATTCGGGGCATATATATTGAGGATTGTTAAGTCCTCTTGTTGAATAGATCCTTTAAGTATGATATAGTGTCCCTCTTCATCTCTCACTACAGTCTTTGGGGTAAATTTTAGTTTATCTGATATAAGGATGGCTACCCCTGCTTTCTTTTGAGGACCATTCGAATGGTAAATGGTTCTCCAACCTTTTATTTTCAGGCTGTAGGTGTCCTTCTGTCTAAAATGAGTCTCTTGTAGACAGCAAATAGATGGGTCCTGCTTTTTTATCCAGTCTGAAACCCTGCGCCTTTTGATGGGGTCATTAAGCCCGTTCACATTCAGAGTTACTATTGAGAGATATGAGTTTAGTGTCATCATGATATCTATTCAGCCCTTGTTTTTGTGGACTGTTCCACTGAACTTCTTCTTAAAGGGGAATTTTAAGAGTCCCCCTTAAAATTTCTTGCAGAGCTGGTTTGGAGGTCACATATTCTTTCAGTTGCTGCCTGTCTTGGAAGCTCTTTATCTCTCCTTCCATTTTGAATGAGAGCCTTGCTGGATAAAGTATTCTTGGTTGCATGTTCTTCTCATTTAGGACCCTGAATATATCCTGCCAGCCCTTTCTGGCCTGCCAGGTCTCTGTGGAGAGGTCTGCTGTTACCCTAATACTCCTCCCCATAAAAGTCAGGGATTTCTTGTCTCTTGCTGCTTTAAGGATCTTCTCTTTATCTTTGGAATTTGCAAGCTTCACTATTAAATGTCGAGGTGTTGAACGGTTTTTATTGATTTTAGGGGGGGATCTCTCTATTTCCTGGATCTGAATGCCTGTTTCCCTTCCCAGGTTAGGAAAGTTTTCAGCTAGAATTTGTTCAAATACATATTCTGGCCCTCTGTCCCTTTCGGCGCCCTCGGGAACCCCAATTAAACGTAGGTTTTTCTTTCTCAGGCTGTCGTTTATTTCCCTTAATCTATCCTCATGGTCTTTTAATTGTTTGTCTCTTTTTTCCTCAGTTTCCCTCTTTGCTATCAACTTGTCTTCTATGTCACTCACTCGTTCTTCCACCTCGTTAACCCTCGTCGTTAGGACTTCTAGTTTGGATTGCATCTCATTCAATTGATTTTTAATTTCTGCCTGATTAGCTCTAAATTCTGCAGTCATGAAGTCTCTTGAGTCCTTTATACTTTTTTCTAGAGCCACCAGTAGCTGTATAATAGTGCTTCTGAATTGGCTTTCTGACATTGAATTGTAATCCAGATTTTGTAACTCTATGGGAGAGAGGACTGTTTATGATTCTTTCTTTTGAGGTGAGGTTTTCCTTCTAGTCATTTTGCTCAGTGCAGAGTGGCCAAAAGCAAGTTGTATTGGGAAAAAGAGAAAAAGAGAGGAGAGAAAGAAGGCAAGAAAAGAGAAAGAGAAAATAAAGGGAAGAAAAAAAACGAAAAAAAAAAAGAAGAAAAAGAGAAAGAAAAAGAAAGGAGAAAAAAAAGGGGGGTGGGGGAAGGAAACAAATCAAAAAGCAAAACAAAACAAAACAAAACAAAACAAAACAAAAAAAAAAAAGAACCACGGGGGAGTATCTTCTGATTCTGTGTACTTTAAGTCCCTTGGCTTCTCCTGGAAGTTGTCAGTCTAGCTGGTGTTCTGGGGGAGGGGCCTGCTGTGCTGATTCTCAGGTGTTAGCAGTTGGGGGAGCTGCTGTGCCCCTGCCTGGTGCAGGGCTCAGTGGGGGTTGTTTACCCCGTGAGGCCGCAGGAGGAACAGCCCCAGTGGCGGGGCAGCTCTGGAAACCTGGGTTCAGCTCCGGCAGGAACTCCGTCTGCAGGGCCTGGAGGCTCCGGGCGGGGCCGCTGATGTGCTCAGCTGGGGCAGGAGCGTCCTTGCTGTCCTGGGCCCTCCCGGCCTCTGCCTGTCCCGGGGGAGGCGGGATCCTGGGCTGTGTCCCGGCGCCCTGTGCTCCGGGGCCTGCGCTGGTGGATTCGCGCTCCCGGGCCGCGCAACCCCCTCCGCGGAGCCGCCGCCCGAGCCCCTCCGAGCTGCTCCTGGAACCGCGCAGCCCCCTCCGCACGGAGCCTCTTCCTCTGCCCGAGCCCCTTCAGCTGCTCCGGGTCCCGCCGGGTCCCGCCGTGCGCGCTGCAGCCCTTAGGGAGCTCGGCGCACTCTCCTGGGCGCGCAGTTGCTCTGTTACTGTCCAGGGAACCCGAGGGCATCCTCGCCCTCCTGGGTCCTGCTCCAACTCCCCACGGGCCCCTTTCCGCCCGGGAAGGTCGGTGCAGCTCCTGCTCCTCCGGGACGGGGCTCTCCTGTCCTGGGGACACTCGCCCCGGCCTCAGCCCGGCTCCTCGCGGGGCCCCTCCCCTTGGAGGCCTTTGTTTCTTTACTTCTTTTTCCCCGTCTTCCTACCTTGGTAGAAGCGTGAACTCTTCTCACTGTTGCATTCCAGGTGTTCTCTCTTTAATTCTCAGGCCGAATTCATAGATTTTCAGGATGATTGGAAGGTTTTCTAGGTAATTTGGTGGAGACAGGTGATTTGGAGACCCTGCTCTTCCGCCATCCTGCCCCTCCCCCTGTTTTCTGCAATTTTTTTTTAAAGTAGCCTCCACACCCAGTGTGGAACCCAACATGGAGCTTGAACTCATGACCCTGAGATCAAGACCAGAAGTGAGATAAAGAGTCCTACAATAACCAACTGAGCCACCCAAGGGATCCAATACTTATGTAATTTTTGATGCCAATAGTTTAATAGTCTTCTCAGTGAAGAGCTTAATAAAATTTCATACATGTGTATATGTGTATGTGTAAGAGAGATTTATGTTGTAGAGTCTTATAGTCTTTAAGCTACCAAAAGAACGTATGCATTTGAATTTCTACATGTGTGCTATAATGCAACTATACTCAAAATTTGTGACCTCATTGCATGTTTGAACATCCTTTAGATTACACTCTTGCCAGAGATAAATGCACTCAACATAAAATAATAATGTTTCAATCATGGAAATGTGATCTTAATCATGTTTAAATCTGCTTTTTATACTCTGACATTAATTAGCAACGCAGAACCCCTTCTAAACCTCCACACCCAGTCTTTCAAGAGGTTATTCATCAGATAGGAATGATGGTTGTCTAGGACTGCACTTCTCTTAATGGATTTAATATCATTATTTCTAAAATGTCCAGATCCTCATCCTCTCCTACTCCCCCACTTCCTACTCAAGTTCAACGGCCTACATAGGTCTTTGAGGTCATTGAGACACTGAGAGGAGATGATGTGATTTAAATCTACCAGAAGTCAAAACAATCAAGCACATGTGTATTAAAAAGATGACACCTTGGGGGCTGGTAGGAGGAGTTGGGGGCATGGAGCAAGTCACACTGAAGGCTACCAGATATATGAAATTCAGTTACATGAACAATGGAGTTTAAAGGGAAAAAAAAATTTACAAAAGGAAAAACGGAAGTGATGTGTGTGTGTCTGCATGTGTCTAGACTAGAACATAGATAATACTCTTATGTTCCAATCTGAGGTCTCGTGCTTGTAGTAAAGAATGTAGGGAATGTAGGGAATGTAATGGAGTTTCAGGTGTGTAGACTCTTTCTTGCTGGTTACTAGTTGCTTTCGTCAGTCACTGCTCATCCTTGGCTGCACTCTCCTCTGAGCACAGAGCTTAGAGTTATCACAGAGCTTTCCCATATCCTAAGATAGGCTTGTTTACTGAGAACTTAATGAGCTCTTAAGATGAGATTAGTTATGTCATTATCTAATAAGTCGACCTATCATAGAAATGACTTTAACAATATGAATTATTGTGTACTATAAGAGATTCATAATGCATGCTAGTTAGAAAAGAGAGAAGAGGCTCTGGGAAAATATTAATTTTGATTTGAAAATATAGATATAAGGACAAAAGCAAAGAAGAGTAAAACCTACCCATAAATTAATTTAGAGTTTTTAAAACCAGATTTATGATTCAAGTCCACAGGCAAAGGTTTAACTGACAACCTTAGTGCTATACCCAGACTCCTATATACCCTTCTCCTTAGTATCACAGGAGAGTGATCATGGGAAAAGTGAAATTTTTAAGAAAACATACAGTAAGGGGTATAAAAAGACTATGATGGTAGAGAGAGGGTTTGAGGATTCTTAGCATATCAGCAAGGGAAACATTCACTGTGGCCTCAGTGAGCTAAGTGACAAATCAATTTGAGTGGCTTATATATTTAGTCATTAGGACTTTTGCATTTCTCTGATGACTCAACTGAAAAGTCAACCCTGGAGAGAGGATCTTGGGTACTAATGGGTTAATGGATCTTAATCCCCATGTGAGGTACTAACAGAATCATATATATGCTGTGCTATTTATCCTCATGCCTCCAGTAAGTACTAAGGACTCAGTAACTATACCTAATATTATTAGATGTGCCTGCCTTCTTCCCTGGTAGTGATTTGCAGGTAATCTATGGTAGAGAGCCTGGATCACTGAGTGAAATATGGCTGATTAATTTCTCTTTTAATTATTATGTCAGATGAAGGTATATTTTCTGACAATGTTTAAAAAATATTTTAGATTATGTTTTAGAATGTTATTTTTTTAAATTTTTATTTATTTATGATAGTCACACACAGAGAGAGAGGCAGAGACATAGGCAGAGAGAGAAGCAGGCTCCATGCACCAGGGCCCCGACGTGGGATTCGATTCCGGGTCTCTAGGATCACGCCCTGGGCCAAAGGCAGGCGCTAAAACGCTGCGCCACCTGTTAGAATGTTATTTTCTATCCTGGCAAATGTTCCTGGGGAATTACACAAAAATTTACCACTTGGGTCTAATTTCTCTTGAAATGATATATACTGCCAAAATATCTAAATGAAATAAGAAAAAAAATTCAAGCTTTACTGATAAAGGCAAAACATCTGAATAATTGAATGAATCACCCCATTTTCATCTGGGTGTTTTGTTAGAGGGTAGCTTTAGGCATAACTACACAATAGAAAGTGAAATGAAGAGGAACGAGCTAATTAGTGTTGTCAAATAAACAAGAGTGTAGAGGTGCCAAACTTGGTATCTTGATCCAAATTAATCAGCGAAATTTTCTACAGTAACTGAATAATTTCCAAATTTCAATTTTTCTTTTTGTTGTAAAGAATGATCAAATAAATTCATGTATTTTTTGTCATCATTCTATTTTACTCTTGACCATGCTTTACATCCAACTTTTGTTTTTGTTCCTCTTCTTGGCTTCTTCTACTTTGATTCCATGATGGCTTCTGCTTTTCTTCTCCTCTGTTCATTGCTTGCAGTATAGATTATACAGATGGTCTATAATTCAATCTTAAAATTGTCAATAGTGATCAGTGACAGATACTCAAAATTATCCTTTGATAGTCTGAAACCATTATGTCATATTACTAATTAGCTGACCCGCCACTATCTGCCTCATATGAAATTTGTTCACATAATTTCTAAATTTTTTATAATATATTTTAATTGTTCCTATAACTGTTAAGTTCAACTGATGTCCTCACCATCAAACCACATCATTAAATACCTTTGTATGTGGAAATGTGCTTATTTCAAATAACCTTATTATTATTTCCAACAGCTATTTCGTATAGTTTATTTCAAAGTCATTTTTAACAAGGTGAAGGCTTCTCAATCCCCTTAAGAGCCATTGTAATCAGCCTAAGTCAATTCAAACCCATTCTTTTTACATGTTGGATTTTCCAAATGCCGCGTCTTTTTGGTACAAGCTAAGAGCCACATCTAAGCTTTTTCAGTGCTTGTGAAATAATAGTGGCATGAATAATCATAATAGATGTATTCTTTTTCAATCTCACTAATCAAAGTTAATAATGAGGTATAATGAGTAATATCTTTGTGGAAAATTATACCAACAATTGTCATGTATGAAAAATTCAAGTTTTATAATTACACAAAGGGTATGATAATGCTGGGTTATAATTTTCTTACTATAAATTATTTTAAATAGGAAATAACTTCCTTCGTATTAGCCAGTGGATACTGGGATATTCTGTTGCTTAACCGCCTGCAGGGGGCCAGGTTACTCAACCATAACTTTCAGTATTGCATTTTTTTAATTTCCATGCAAAATCCAGATTAGTCCTGTGACTCTTTTGGTCAGCAAACCAGCATGATTCACTTTGAGAAATGTGTCACTCTTCAGTCCCTGACCGCATGAGTTTTCTGCCAATTTCATTAAAATCTAGACGTTGCATGCCTACCGATTTTTCTGTTTCTGGAAGGTAGCTCCATAACTGCTTTATCCCATAGTGATGTAGGAAGCAGGGGAGAAGGTCTCCTCTTGGATTATAGTTTCTCAGCTCCTCTCCTCTTCCAGGTGCCTTACAAATTAGAATCTCTCAGCCAGGGAAGTAAGCATCTAACCATTTGTACTATCATTTTGGACCTTTTTGTCAGTTGCTATGGAATGCATTATGGACTTGGCATTCATGTCTTCCGGGTCTACAGTTATCTTTGCTGGGGGCAGGGAAGCTGCTCTTTAACTACCTTGTATTAATGACAGTTTGTTCTTATTTGATGTAGTATAAATTTCATAACCATAACCATTTTCTGCAGTGTGTATAAAGGCAAGTTTGTTTACAAGCTCTTTGTATAAACTTAAAGATACTTTGATTCCCAATATAGCCATTTAGCACTTAGAAGTGTGATTTCTCTATAACTGTGAAAGGGACTTTATATGTATCTTCAGAGACATGTGCAAATGTATTCTTAATTTGTCAAATGTTACTTCAAGCTATATGCGGTTATTAGCTTATATACATGTGATGCATAATAAAATGACTTAGTAATCATGTGGATGACTTGGTGTGTAGTGAACAAAATGAGGCCTAAACCTTACGATTGTTTTTTTTTTTTAATTAAAAACTCAACACGCAAGACACAAATAATCCAATTAAAAGTGGGCAGAAGACATGAATAGATATTTTTCCAAAGATGACATACAGATGGCCAACAGACCCATGAAAAGATGCTCAACATCACTCATCATCAGGGAAGCACACAATACAACTACCATGAGATGTCACCTCACAAAAGGCAGAATGACCAAAATTAACAGCACAAGAAACAACAGGTGTTGGCAAGGATGCAGAGAAAGGGAGCCCTCTTACATTGTTGGTGGGAATGAAAACTGGTGCCTCAACTCTGAAAAACAGTATGGAGGTTACTCAAAAACCTAAAACTAGAACTACCCTATAATCCAGCAATTGCACTACTAGGCATTTTACACAAGGAATACGAAAATACTAATTCAAAGGGATACATGCACCCTGATGTTTATAGCATCATTGTCTACAATAGTTGAATTATGGAAACAGCCCAAGAAGATGTGATACACACACACACACACACACACACACACACACACAGTGGAATATTAGCCATAAAAAGAATGAAATCTTGCCATTAGCAACATTGTGATGGAGATAGAGTGTATTACGCTAAGTAATAAGTCAGAGAAAGACAAATACTATGACTTCACTCATATGTGGAATTTAAGAAACAAGACAAAAGATCATAAGGGAAGAAAAGAGAGAGGCAAACCAAGAAATAGACTCTAAACTATAGAAAACAAACTGATGATTACCTGAGAGGAGGTAGGTGGGAAAATGAGTTAAACAAGTGATGGGGATTAAGGAGTACACTTGCTGTCATGAGCACCCCGTGTTGTATGGAAGCACTGAATTACTAAATTTTACACCTGAAATTAATATTATACTGTGTGTTAACCAACTGGAATTTAAATAGAAACTTTACAAAAAGAAATGCATGCATTTTTTTGCTTTAAAAAAACCAGACTTATAAAAACGCACAAAATGATAAAAATACATAAATTTCAATCATTTTAAAAGAGAAAGGTTTTAGATTACAAAGAATAAATGCAAAGATTATGAAACACACATATTCAGGGAAATTAGTTATCTTTTTAACGGTGTATGCCTACAGTAATTTTATAACCAGACGATGTGATTACTTTGAATTTATGATAGTCTATGTAAAGTTTTAATTTTGCATTTTATAATTTTCCTACAAGTTGTATTTAGGGAAATACAACATCCCCAAGTTGTATATGTATTATATGTATTTCTGCACATGCAGTTTGACTTTAACAAGAGAATTTAGAGCATCACATTTATATTTCATAGGTTAATAATAAATGCAGTCAGAAAAATTCTGTTCATTCAATCATTGGTAATTTTAAAAATATGAATTGACTGATTGCTTGTCCCAATTAAATAATCAGCTCAATATGTCAAATGAAATTTTTTATAATAAAATGATATCAATAAGAAACCAGTTGTGGCTGTAAATTACACACACACACACACACACACACACACAGAGTTTGGTGTTTAGCACCAGGACAGTGTAGTGACAGGTTTATGACAGCTAGCCATGATAAACACATGCCCAGGGCAAATTATGAATTTGTTTGTGTTCAGGACTAGAATTGTGTACAGCTGCTCCGAGTGTCTGTAGTTTATGGCTTGGATTAAAGATCTCCCAGGTTTATGCACTTACTAAGACAAATGCAGGATCTGGGCATTTTATTATATCTTTACTTATTTTTATGTTTTTGAAAAAATAAATAATTCACATAAGCTTTTTTAATGGAATGAAGAAAAAATTAAATGCCTTCTGCTTTGCTTTCCTCCATCCTACCCTCACTCTTGTAATCTCTGACAAGAGAGGTGTGGCCAAATATTACAATATTAATTTTAAAAAGTCAAGGCACTATAAATGATGTGGAATTCACCTTTCCAAATAAAAGGGATGTGGTAATATTTCTTCCTTCTTTTAATCTTAATTCAATTAGCCAACATATATTACATCACAAGCTTCAGATGTAGAGTTCAGTTATTCATCAGTGGCATGAAACACCCAGTGCTCGTTATATCAGCATTTCTTTAATACATGGTTACATTTGAGCCATTAAGCACAAGCACGGAAAAGAGGAGTTTCAATCTTTAAATCATTTGTTATATAATGAAAGCAAAAAGAAAAAAATTCATATAGGGTCTAAGGGTTGCATAAAGTTGTAAGGAAAGGTTTCGTATTGAATGAAGACGATGGTCTCATCATTAGAGTAAACCTCTATTAGGCCAAGGTGTATCTTAAATGATGCCAGACCGGTAATTGGAAAAATGAATAAGCACAAACAGTCATTGTCTGTAATTCCTTTGTTTCCCAGTGCTGCACTTTGCTCAGAGCTTCCCAGACAGCCAGAGACCTGTCCTTCCCTTCACACTGTGCCTGGATTTCTGACACACGCTTCCCCAGCAGTTCTAGGAACAGGGCTAGACTGAAGAGCTTGTAATCTGACTTTTCTCCCCAGAATCTTTCTCCAGGGTGTTAGTGGTGTCCCACAGTGTTACCTGTGCCTGTCAGACAGCCACAGATCTATGCGATTGCCTTTGGGGGTTGCAAATTGAGTGAGTTACCCTGCAGCAGGGATAATCTTTGTTTCTGTGTACCTGTACACAGAACCTGTACCTATTCAAGGTTGGCAAGAAGCTACAAAAGGTCTCACAGGCCATACTTGTGCAAGAACCCTCATGAGGTTCTATACACAGACATATAATTTGCTTTATGACATCAAGCTATTTGTGCCATAAAGTATAAATGAAAATCTTATCGATAAGGAGTACATATCAAGGCTGCCAATAACATCCATTGTTGACAAAGGCCTACTAGACGAGGACTCTTAGAACGCCAGATAAATTAGATTGGGCCATGTCCTTCTGCTTAGGGGTGAGGACGAGAAAAATAGTACCTGACATCCAAGTGCTCTTCTCCAGGTACTACTGTCAGCTTGGTCTTGGTGTTCACCTGTGGAATGTAATCACATTCACAGAACATCAACAATAGATGAGGCCACTCTGTAACCTTGACGAATAACAAAAAAGAATATGATTCCTCTGTAATCAGGTCTGTAAATAGACAAAACATTGGTAATATCTATGCTACAAAAATGATCCAATATCCCACACTCTCGTGAGTGACTCCTGCTTCTTTACTTACAGCTCTAGCCTTAGTCTAGTCTATCCTCCTAGATGAGACTTACCAAGATCCTCATTCAATTACCCCCTACACCATTTCCTGGCAGCATCCAAATCAGAGCAAACACCACTTCCTTAAATCCATCCCCCAAATCGCATAACAGAAGAGCAAATTTTATAATTTCGCTCCCCTTCTCGGGGAGATGTTCTAAGGTTCCCATGATGTGTGTTTTTCCTCACAACAAAAAGTAATAAACCCAATTTATATAATTTCAGGTATGTTCCTGGTAATCATTGGCTAGAAGATAAACTTACTAGATGATTATAATGGGAACTTTATAGGTGATGGAACAACTATGGTGCTTCTGATGACAGTCATTGGTCATAAGGGTTTTCTTGTTATGTTAAAATGTACATAACATAAAATTTACCATCTGGACTATTCGTAAGTATATAGTTCAGCGGCATTAAGTACATTTACATTGTTGTATAGCTACATCACTATAGCTACATCACTATCTATCCATCTCCAGAACTTTTTCATGATGCTAAACTGAATCTGTATACCCATTAAATCATAATCTTCATTCTCCATTTCCCTAGCCCCTGCCTGATACCACAGTTCTGCTTTCTTTCTCTACATATTTTACTATTTTAGGTAGCTGATATAAGTGGAATCACATAATAGTTGTTCCTTTTGGGTCTGGCTTATATCATTTAGCATAATGTCTTCAAAGTTTACCCATATTGTAGCAGGGGTCAGAATTTCTTTTTTAAGGCTGAATAATATTCCATCGTGTGATTATACCACATTTTAAGTATTTATCTGTCTATAGACATTCATCTGTCAATGCCTTTTAGCAATTGTGAATAATGTTGCTATAAACACTGGTGTGATTATAGTCATCATTTTTTTTTTTTTTAAGCAAGGATGAGTGAAAATGTTTTGGAATTTTTTTTTTTTTTTTTGATTCTGCGCATGAACCTACAGGAATCTCTTCCTTCCCAGGCTACCCTCCACCTCTAGCAACTCCCATGCCATAAAGAAATCAAACGTTTTGCTAGTGATAGTCCTTCAAAATCTACATCATGTTATTTCTAAGTGTCATCACTGACTTTACCGAAATAGTACTAGGGATGGGACAGATTAGGGGAAATGATAGAGATGCAGAACAATTTTGAAACAATTTTTCTTTCAAAATGTATTTTCAAAACTAAGTTATAAGTCTTTTGGTACTCAATGGGGTGCTAAAAGATAGGCATGCTAAGGGAGGTTTATTGACATCAAGGCGAGAGATACAGCCTTGTCATTTCTTTATTCAGCCATTAAGCTGTCACTTGCCACTATCTGCTGGAAACAAGTTCAGGGACTTGCTGCTCTATCTTCTCTCTCTAGGACAGAGCACATAAGAGATACTCACGAAATATTTATGAAGTGAGTAAATGAATAATTATTACAAGCCCTTATGCCTTAGTACTGTGAGAGGCATTACAGGATATCAGCACCATCCCTGTCTGCATAATGCTTTAAGACTAAATGCAGAATTAGAACACACAAGATAGCTATAAACAAACTGCAGTGGGTGTGCAGAAAAAGAGATTACTTCCACTATGGATAGGAAGGGGAGTAGCAAAGATGAGTTTGAATGGGAAGAATTTTGCCAGAAAAAAGCAAGAAGTGCATTCCACAGGGGTGGTAAGAGGCATAACTATAAACTACACTTTACTGAGTTCCCATTCTGTTCAATAAACTTTAAATTCTCCACTTCATTTAAGCTTCATAATGCCTTCCGTCTTCCCACTTTCTCTTCACACTTGAGTTCAGGAAATACTTTCTCTTCACACTTGAGTCAGGAAACCAAGAAGCAGGAAAACATGGATTTGAATCCAGGCCTTCAGATGCCAGAGCCTGTGATTCCAGCCCCTAGATTACATTCAGTGGGTGCTAATTAGCTGCTTCTGGGCTGGCACATAAGGTGCAGACATGGGCAAAGAGAGAAGAGAAAAGACTGAATACTGTAGGGTTAAGATGGTGGAGGGAAGTGGGGGACACTGCTTTTTACCTACTTTGAACTAAGTACAGAGAGCATTTTTATACTCAAAATACAATAAAGTTCTTTGAATGGAATATTGTAGAGAATAGTAAAGCAGCACTGATTATTAATAGTTACTTTTACAAAGGTTCTTCCTTGCCCTTTTATACTCCTTTTCTTCAAGTTTGACTCTATACACATATATTTCCAAACACTGTGTTTTTTAATGATCCGGCTGAGATCATTAAACAGAGTTCGTCTTTTAAAATATTGTACAGCTCAAATGTGTCCTAATGTTTCCTGGCTGAGAAGAATCTTTGTTTTTCAGAACATAATTTGAGGACAATTTAATTGTAAAAATAAAATACATATATCTCCAGCAATTAGGAAATACTGTGAACTACCGAGAGAAAACACATAGCAAAGAGCCATGTATATTTTTTCCTCTAATATATTTTACTTTTTCAATTGAAATATAATTAACATAGAATGTTATGTGAGTTTCAGGTGTACAGCACCTTGATTCTATAATTCTATATATTGCTGAGTGCTCACCATGATAAGTGTAGTCACTACCTGTCACCAAACAGCATTGTTACAATATTATTTATTATATTCTCTATGCTGTACTTTTCACCCCCTTATTTATTTATTTATTTTAGAACTGGAATTTTGTATCTTTTAATTTCCTTCACCTATTTCACCCACTCTCTACCTACCTCCCTTCTGGCAACCATCAGTTTGTTCTCTGTATTTAAGAGTCTGCTTTTTTGTTTGTTTGTTCATTTGTTTTGTTTTTTAGATCACACTATAAGTTAAATCACATTGTATTTTTCTTTCTCTGACTTATTTCACTTAGCATAATATCCTCTAGTTCCATTCATGTTGTCACAAATGGCAAAATCTCATTTGTTAACTATGAAATAATCTATTATACTATATATATGGTTTAATATACATGCGGTATATTACATTATACCACAAATTCTTTATCCACTTATCTATTAGTGGGCACTTGGGTTGCTTCATTATTTGGCTACCAAAAATAATGCTGCAGTAAACATAGGGGTGCATATATCTTTTTGGATTAATGTTTTCATTTTCTTTGGATAAATACCCAGTAGTGGAATTACTGAATCATATGGTATTTCTATGTTTAATTTTTTTAAGGCTCCTCCATACTGATTTCCACAGTGGTTGCACCAACATACATTCTCACCAACAGTTGGATGAGGGTTCCTTTTTCTCCACCTCCTTGTCAATACTTGTTATTTCTTGTCGTTTTGATAACAAGTGTAAGGTGATCTCTCTTTGTGGTTTTTTTTTTAAATTTTTATTTATTTATGATAGTCACACACAGAGAGAGAGAGAGGCAGAGACACAGGCAGAGGGAGAAGCAGGCTCCATGCACCGGGAGCCCGACGTGGGATTCAATTCCGGATCTCCAGGATCGCGCCCTGGGCCAAAGGCAGGCGCAAAACCGCTGCGCCACCCAGGGATCCCCTCTTTGTGGTTTTGATTTGCATTTTCCTGATGATGAGTGATGTTGAGCATCTTTTCATGTGTCCGTTTCTATATCTTCTTTGGAAAAATGTCTCTATTCAGGTCTTCTGCCCAGTTTTTGATTGGCTTTTTTTATGGTGCTGAGTTGTATAAATTTTTTATGCATTTTGGATATTAACCCCTTGTCAAACGTACCATCTATAAATATCTTCTCCCATTTGGTATGTTGCCTTTTTGTTTTGTTGATGGTTTCCTTCACTGTGAAAAAGCTTTTTTATTTTAGTGTGGTTCCCATGAGTTTACTTTTGCTTTTGTTCCCCTTGCCCAAGGAGATATATCTAGAAAAATGTTGCCAAGGCCAATGTCAAAGAAATTATCTATATTTTCCTCTAGGAGTTTTATGGTTTCAGGTCTCACATTTAGGTCTTTAATTTTGAGTTTATTTCTGTGTATGGTGTAAGAAAGTGGTCCAGTTTCATTCTTTTGCTTGTAGCTATCCAGTTTTGCTAGCACCATTTACTGAAGAGACTGTCTTTTCCCCAGCGTATATTCTTGCTTCCTTTGTCACAGACTAACTGACCATATAAGTATGGGGTTATTTCTAGGAAGAAAGAGCCATTTATGTTTAAGAGTGGAAGTGGCTATGAAGTAAGGAAATGTTCCAAACAAACAAGTAGTAATGTTTATAAACTGGGCACAGTGTGATTTTGATGAAGAGCTAAGGATTATACACATGAAAGTTTTAAAAGTAGCATGAAAGCACTGCAACAAGTCATTTTGCTCTTTCCACTTATGCTTAAAACATTTTTTTAAGATTAGCTATTATTGACACCACAATTAAAAATCTTTGGTATTTTCTCACTTCTGTTGTAGACATGAAAATCTTTTTTTTTTTTTTTGGCTCATTATGTATTTATTGGCTCATTGTACGTATTGACATATTATATATTATATTGGCACATTAATTTTTCCTATTTTTTTATTATGGTGAAATATACATAATGTAAAATTTACTATCTTACCCACCTCTCTTTTTTAAAGATTTATTTATATGAGAGAGAGTGTGTGTGAAAGAGAGAGCCAGGGGAGGGGCAGAAGGAGAGAAAGAATCTTGAGCAGGCTCCCTGCTGAGCATGGAGCCCAATATGGGACTCGATCTCACAACCCTGAGATCATGACTTGAGCAGAAACCAAGAATTGGATGCTCAACCAACTGAGACACCCAGGCGCCCTTTAACCATTTCAAAGTGTATATATCAAGGGTATTTAAGCCATTCATAATGTGCAATCATCACCAACCATCCATCTCTAGAACTCCTTTCATCTTGTAAAACTGAAACTCCATACTCATTAAACAATAACTCCCTATTCCTTCCTCTCTCCCAAGACCCTGGAAACCACCATTTTACTTTCTGTCTTTATGATTTTGACTACTTCTAAATATCTCAGATAAGTGTACACATTCTTTTGGCCTCAAGGCTCATTCATGCTGTAGCATGTAAACATGAAAATCTTATTCCACACCTTGAGTTGTCTGGATAGAGTAAAAACAAACAAACAAAACAAAACAAAAACAAGGGAAATATTTTCATTCCTCCTCTTGCTATTTCCAGCAACTATACACAGGAGAAAGAATCCCAAAGGAAACAGAGCTGTAGAATAATAGAGTCACAGGGGGCCCTAGAAGTCAGTAACAACTTCTAGTTTAGTTTATCAGTTGATTGTGATGGTTAATTTTATGCATCAACTGGTTAGGCTATGATGCCCAGTAGCTTAGTCAAACACTAGTCTAGATGTTGCTGTGAAGGTCTTTGTGGATGTGGTTAGCATATATAGTTATTTGACTTTGGTTAAAGCAGATTATTTTCTATAATGTGGTGGGCCTCGTCTAATCAGTTAAAGGTCTTAAGAACTGGGACAGGTTTCCTAAGAATTCCTCTTCAAGGCTGCAACATAGAAATCCTATCTGAGTTCCCAGCCTACTGGCCTGCCTTTCAGGTTTTCTAGCCCTCACAATCACATGAGCCAGTTCCTTAAGGTAAATCTGTCTCTTCCTTCTCCTTCTATCTTTTCCTCTCCTTCCTTCCCTTGCTCCCTCTCTCTCTCTCTCATAAATAAATAAATATATATAATATGTATATTTCTCTAGAGAATCATAACTAATACAGTGGGATAACTAAAGTCCAGTGAAATTACATGATCTTCTTAATGTCATTTAGTAAGTGATGGCAGAGCTGGTAATAGAGAGATGGGGAAACTGGGTCATAAAATTGCCTACAATATTGATTATAAGGCTGGGAAAGAAATCCAGAATTATCAACTTCCAGCCCTGTCTTTTCTGGTGGGTTGCATGCTGAGAAATGTGAAATTTCATGCAAAACCAATATATTAGAAATTCTGAAACTTAAAGGAGATAAAACAGGGGAGGGATTGTTGCTTCACCAAAAGGCAAGTGTACAATTCTTTATAGAGACAACGTTCCTCAACATTTAAAGTAGTTTCATTAAAAAAAAGCTTCACAAACCTTTTAGAGACACATAAGTTCAACACACTTGAACAGGGCACTTTTTTTTTTAATAGTAAATGGAGCCTAAAGCCAAAAGAAGGAAGTAAATAATATATTTATTTTTTATTGGTGTTCAATTTGCCAACATATAGAATAACACTCAGTGCTCATCCCATCAAGTGTCTCCCTCAGTGCCCATCACCCAGTCACCCCTCATCCCCTGCCCACCTCCCTTTCTACCACCCCTAGTTCGTTTCCCAGAGTTAGGAGTCTCTCATGTTCTGTCTCCCTTTCTGATATTTCCCACTCATTTTTTTTTATCCTTCCCCTTTATTCCCTTTCACTATTTTTTATATTCCCCAAATGAATGAGACCATATAATGTTTGTCCTTCTCCGACTGACTAATTTCACCCAGGGCACGTTTTTAAAGTGTATTTTGTTTTAAAATATCCCCCAAATCCAATAATTATTTCATTCTTTTGAAGATGAATGCTCTGTGAGGATAGAAACGGCAATGAGGGAAATAAACATATGTTATCTTAATAGACATACATCTCACATTTTGTGTGATGCTTTGCTGATAACAAAGTTTTTTCAGATACACTCCTTCCTGGAAGCTTCACCACGAATCTCTGAGTTATTATCACCATTTTATAATGGAGATAACCAGGGCTGGCAGACACAAGAAGACTTGCCCCAACTATTCTGAGACAGAGCAACTGATTCCCAGATCTGAGCTCTCTCCTCATGCACGGCCCTCCCACGATGCCAGCAGAACACCAATATTAGTCAGAAGAGTGGTATTTGTAGGTCTCTTGACCTAGAATCTTACAGCAAGCTAAATTCTCATTCTAATCAGAAGGTTTTGCGGGCTCCTACTGGGCTAGCAAGAATATTAAGATTTACCCCAGGAAAAAAAAAATCCTAGGACATTTCTTAAAGATAACCCTACCATGTTCTCTCGAAGCTATGAATTGATTCTAGGAAGCAATGGAAATTTTGATCACAAGGATGAGGAATGATCTCTTCTCCCCATCTTTTGCATAGTGCATCCCATTTGGAGTAAATACTCTGTGAACCCCAAATCCTCATACAATAAGCAACCTTTAGTTGTGGTTTTTAGTACTGTAGGGTTTGCTGAAACGAAATGATCATTCCCAGGTTTTATAGCTCTCTCCTACCTTGTTCTCATCGCCCCAACCCAACAGCATTTACTTAGGAACAGGATCTACACACCACTGCCTCTACATTCTTTGGGTTGCAAAGACCTAGCCTGTTTTCACTGTACTGCTTATACATTCCTCAGGCCACCGCTGGCCTCATCACATTTGTAAAACACGATTTCCCTTCTCTCTCTCATCTGAAAGCAGGTGGACCAAGACAGTTCTTTGGAGGCTCAATGAGTGATTTCTCCTGAGAGAGACACAATCTCTCCAGTCTGCCAAGGAATGAAAAAAAAAAAAAATCAGACAATGGCATAAATCATTTTGAATGTTGCCAAATAAATTCCACCAAATGCTACTGGCAATAATTACAGTATGTCGCTGGGAAATGTGATTTGCTTCTAGCATCGGGCTCTAGCCTTGTCCGGAGTGCCACGAAAAAAAAAAAAAAAAACCGACACAGAGAGGACACAGGCAGCTCTCTCCATAGCAGGCACAGGTTTTGCACCGTCCAGGAAACGAAGGGGTTGAAGTGCTTCTTCACCTTGCAGAGTCTGGAACAGGGTGCCAGGGATCAAGCAGGGATCACTAGGATTGCCTGCTCTTTGCACACTTGTCAACTACTCCAAAGATCGAGGGGTGATTCAGGACCCCCATTTTGCCACGAGCAGCGCCGTGGCCCCGGCTGAGCAGGGGCGCAACCTGTTGTAGCGGACGGAAAGCAAAGCTCTCGGCTGAGGATGCGAAGTCCTGAGAGCCCAGGATGCCGCACCGCGTCCCGAGGCAGTTTAGGTCCACCCCCGAGGCGGCCTTCCCCCAGGCGGGACCGGGGAGTGACCCCAGAGGGCCGAGCAAGCCCCCGTCTGGGTGAACCAAGTTAGAGGCGAGGCGAGGCGAGGCGAGGCGCGGGCCGCTGCGGAACGGCGGGGCGGGGCGGGGCGGGGCGGGGCGGGGCGGGGCGGGGCGGAGACGCGGGGGGGGGCGGGGGGGCGGGAGGAGGGCGCGCACCGCGGGGAGCGAGCGCGGACGCCGGGAACAAAAGCTCCGGCGGAGTCTGGCGGAGGCTCCGGGGGAGCAGGGGGTGTTTTGAATAATTATTAAAATTAGCATGTGTCTGCGCCATCCTGTGGGTGTGGCGCCGCGCCGGGGGTAACTCGGCGGGGCCCGAGCGCGGCGGGGACTCGCGGCCGCAGCTGCCAGCCTGCCCGGGAGCCGGGAGCCGGGAGCCGGGAGCCGGGAGCCGGGCGCCAGCGCGCCACGCCGACCCGCACCATGGCCTCGTCCCAGGGGAAGAACGAGCTCAGACTCGCCGACTGGATGGCCGCCCTGCCCGCGAGCATCCACAGCATCCCGCTCACCAATCTGGCCATCCCAGGTAGGCGCGCCGAGCCGGCGGGGCGCTCCCCCTCCGCGCCCTGTGCCCTGCGCCCTCCGCCGCGGAGCCCCAACTTGCCTGGCGGCCCCCGGGGAGGGAAAGCGGCCCCCAGGGGAGGGTGTCCGGCCCGGCCGCCCTCGGGCCTCGGCGCCCGGCAAACCTCTGGGGCCCGCGGCGCGGCCAGTCAAGGTGACTGCTGTGCGCTGGGCTCTGGAAGCTGCCAGGCTGCGCGGCAGGGCTGGGGCGGGGGGGGGGGGGGGGCAGCAGCTCCCCGCGCCCCTCCCGCCGTGGTCCTCGCAGACTTGGGGGCGAGGGCGGCTGCCGGGTCTGCGGGGCGACAGGGCGCGGGCAGCGCGAGCCGCTGTCCCGAGGGCTCGGCTGCCGCCGCGGGACCTCCGACCCCTCCATCCCGGTGGCGGAGTCGAGCGTCTTCGGGAGGTTTCGCGGTCAGACCGCGCCGAGGCGTTCACACTCGCCCCGAGTCTCCGTGAAAGGCACAAAGCGCTTCGCGAAGAGCGAGGAAAGTTCAGGGACCCGCGGCGGCGGGATCGCTGCCCTTGACCGGCCGCCGGAGGGACGGGGCGGGGGCGGCGGCGGGGGCGGGGGCGGGGGCGCCGCTTCCCGGCCGGGCCGGGCCGGGCCGGGCCGGGCGCTCGCCGTCTGGGTCCCGGCCAAGTGCTGGAGGCGCCGGGGTCGGGAGGGCGCAGCCTTGCAGTGGCTCGGGACCCTGCGGGGGCAGCGGCGGAGGGCTGCGGTTGGCGGGCCGACCCGGGGGGAGACGGGGTCGTGCGAGCGTCCCGACAGCCCAGGAGGAGGTCGGGGCAAGGCGGGGCAAGGCCGCCCGGATCCGGAGGCTGCAGCCCGGCGCGCGCGGCTGGCATCGGGGGACCCGGCAGGTGTCTGGGGCGGGAGCGCGCACCGGCCCCCAGCTCAGGTGTGCCCGAGACCGGGAGCGGTGCTGGGTGACAGCCGGGGACACGGCCGCACGTCCCTACCGGTTTGGCTTTTCACCTGGGCTGAGGGTGCAGACGGCCGGTTCTCCCAGGACCCGGCTAGGCTAGAGGGCAGTTGGCCCACAGGTAGTCCACCCCCCGCCCCGAGCCCAGCGGGTTATCAAGTTCGACCTTCTGGTCTGTCTCCTCGTGATCTACCACCCCATCCAGCGCCCCCTCTCAGCCACTGGAGGAAGACAGGATAAGGGGGGGGCGGGGGGAGAAGGATTCCTTTGAAAAATCCCAACAGGCTCCCAACCAGCAGCGCTGGAATTGATCAGTAACTCAAATCACTGGTCTAGTCAAGTGATGTTTGGCTGCGAGGACAGGCACAGGCTGCACTCTGAGCGCCAACCCCTGAAGGAAGGATTTGTCTCCTTTTGCCCTTTTTTTTTCTCAAAAGGTAGCTTCCCGAGAGCCCAAGTATCTCCAAGGGAAAGAACCGCCCAGCCTCCCCACTTTGCACTTACTCTGCTACCTGGGTGAGCCTGGGGATTGGCCTTTGGAAGGAGACAGTAGGAAGTACCCAACTTTGTTGGCGAAATTTCACTCTCCCTTCCACAGGCGCTCTATCCGCTTCCTTTTTACTTGGTCTTTAGGCAGTTGTTTTCATAGAATCTCACCTGAGCATTTCCCTACACATCAAAGGTAATACAGGCAAGGATTCTGATGCCAGCCTTCTGAGGGGTGACTTGCCAGATACCTAGGGAGTTTAAAAGCCCGCGTTCACAATGCTAGTTCTGAGGGATGGTATGATGCTATGTCAGAATCTATATAATATTTCTGTAATTCTTCAGTTTTCAGATCACCAAACCCCTCCCCAAACCTCATGAAGGAGGCAGTGCTGGTACTACGAACTCCATTTCATAGATATAAAAATTGCAGCTTAGTAAAGGCAAATGATTTACCCTCAGATCAGTGATCTGACCCCTTACGTGGTCCTTAGGGAAAGTCTCCTAGGGATTTTCTTTTTTTTTTTTTTTTTTTAAGTTTCTCGTTTTTTTAAGATTTTATTTATTTATTCATGAGAGACAGAGAGAGACAGAGACAGAGAGACAGAGAGAGGCAGAGACACAGACAGAGGGAGAAGCAGGCCCCATGCAGGGAGCCTGACGTGGGACTCGATCCCTGGTCTTCAGGATCACGTCCTGGGCCAAAGGCAGGTGCCAAACCGCTGAGCCACCCAGGCCGCCCCTCCTAGGGATTTTCGAGGGAAATGCATTGCGGTTTGTATCTGGGTAGCTCAGTAGCAACAGCTACTAACCAGGGTGAGGGGACAAGGAACTAGGCATTAGCAGGATACAGGGCAATTTTCCTTTTCTTTCCTGAGGTCAGAGACTTTGATATTCTGCGTGTCTCCCAGTAGAGGCGTTGGGGGTAAGAATGGAAGCCTTTGCATGGGATCCATTTTGAGTATAATACTAAGAGGGGTTGTGGCATTGATTGCAGGGGGAACTTTCACTGCTTTCCCAGCCCTTCTTAATATGAATCTCCTGCAAGGCCTCCCATTCTTAGCCCCAGTACTTCTGAGAAGAAAAAAAAAATCATTTCACCAAATCTACACCCCTGAATTTCCCCATGATTTTGTAAAGTTGGTTTGGTAAATTCATATATATAAATCTAGGTGTAAAATGGGTTTGGTACTTTTCTGCATTATTCAACTGTGAGAATTTTTGGAGGAAAAGAGACATTCAAACTTTGATAGAGAAGGCTAATTGGAGACTATTAAACACTAATGGAATAATTGCCTTAAAATCATGCTAATAGCTTCCTGGCTGCTACATGTTTACTTGGCCAGTTGCTACAGCTTGAATTAAGTAATTATCTCCACCATTTAAAACCACTCCTGATGCACCATGCAAGTGTTTTTGTGGAAGGGAATGACTGCTCGGTCATCCTCAAAGTTCAGGTTTTCTTAGGTGAAGCAACCAGAGAGAGAAGAGCTGCTTAATTAAGAGGCCACCCACCTGGGGCAGCTGACCCAGATTACCCGGGGCTAGTGCAAAGAACAATCTGCAGGTGTGGGATATTCCCCACCATGCGTACTGTTCTGGCTTCTCGAAACATTTCTCAAGTGTCTGCAGTCTGCATCTTGAATGCTACCAGAAATGTTGTTTATTTTATTTCTTTTAAAGATTTTTAATTAATTTATTCATAGACACACACGCACAGAGGCAGAGACACAGGCAGAGGGAGAAGCAAGCACCATGCAGAGAGCCCATCGTGGCACTCGATCCAGGGTCTCCAGGATCATGCCCTAGGCTGCAGGGGGTGCTAAACCGCTGCGCCACCCCACTGGGGCTGCCCAGCTGTTTTGCATTTAAATGGCCTCATGATTTGGTATTGACTGGCCTAAGGGATTAAGTTAGTAATCTGTATTAGTAGTTTTACTTCCAGTTTATCTTTCAAAGTCATGGTGCTGTCAGAATACATAGACAGTTACTCAGATTTTAATGTCATTCGTCATTTCTTCCAGTCTCTGATGACACCAAACCAAATTTTCATTCATATATGTTTTTTAAACAATATCCTGGCATTTGGGTTATGCGTGATGCTTCCTGTCACGACAGGCAGGTGAGAGAGAATAGACAGAAATGGAGGCGGGAAGACAAATGGTAAAATTCAGGTGAAAGTGAGGCTGATCAATTTCTGGCATCTTTGCAGGAGAGTTCTAACCCTATAATCCTGGCACCTCCAGAACCGTGGTAAAGAGATCCATCATGGGAGGAAGCAAGCTTTTTGCTTGGTGTGGGTAAGGTGTTGGTGATCTGGGTATACGGTAGGGAATCGTTCTATCCAAAATCTGAAAGACCAGGAAGGATTTTTTATTCCATGGGAGGGCTTCTCCATACCTTTTCTGATAGGCGATGAAAATCTTCACAGAAGACAGCAAACTGACCCTATGATAATGAAAGATTGGCCAAGCTATTGTGGTATTGGGACTCAGAGAGAGTGTATGTTTCCTCGGTATTGGAGTTCATGGAGGGGCCGAGACCTCCAGTTGACCCTAAAGATGGACCCCCAGCAATCAGAGGCTCCTCACACCCTCCCTACCCTTGGCACTGTGACCACCCACTGTTCCCACAGTTGGAGCTCTTTCCAAGGACACCGCCTTAAGAGAGTAAGTTGTTATTGAGACCATCTGGCAGTACTACACGTGACCAAGCCCAGGCACTGCCTCTATATAAACTCTTAAGATTCCTCCGGTTGGTGGGTGTGAAGATGGACTCTTCCTGTGGTCACCCAAGACAAGCCTTGTATGTAGGTTCCCTTGCTTATTAAACCTGCCACATGCCACTCTGGGGTGGCCTGCTTCCTTCTTTGGTCCCCTGTTTGTCCTCTGTGGTCAGGGGTCAGTTTTCGAACTGCCACTTAAACAGGAATTGTTGATTGTACTTTAGATAAGGAACACAGAAATGCTTTGGAAATCAATAGTTACACTTGGCGATTTTGTTCATTTCTTCCAGAAAATGCCAATGGCAATGAAAAAGAGCAGTTTCACTTAGAGAAACTAGATGTTTATTACAGTTCTGATTTCTGTGTTCTTGTGTCTCTTATTACTTTTTCGTTTCTTTCCTCCCAACAATCTTTTCATGTTCCAGTATTTCTGGAGCCAGCTGTCTTCCTTTTCCTTGTAACTTACTATTTCTATTTTGATTGGGATGAGACCATCTACAGGACAAATCTAGGATTGGGTCTAATTGTACAAATTTCTTTTAAAAAGCAGGGTTGGAAAGAAAATAAATAAAAAGCAGGGTTGGGGTTTTTTCCTCATCATTTTAGTCAGGACGGTGATGCTGAAGTTAATCTTTAAAAGCAACCAAAAAACAGCAAAGTTGTTTAGGATGAATACCTTTTTTGTGTTGTCTTTCCCATTCCCTGTTTTGTTTTTGATTTTGCTAAAAAAGGAAAAATTAAAATATGTGGAACATCATTTATTCTAGGATTTTTTTCTTGATGAGTTGAACTGAATCACCACCTATTAATATAAAGTGATACTGATGCCATTTTACAGCTTACAAAATGTTTTCCCATGTACACACACTTTTTTCTACATGTTCTATCAATAAACCTCCGAGGCCTTGCCACTCAAAGTTGGTCCAGGGACCAGGGGAGGTAGAAATGTACCTCAGACTCCACCCCTCAGGCCAGTTTAATCAGGATAGGCATTTAACGAGATCCCTAGGTGACTTTTATGCACATTTAAAGTTGGAAAAACACTGCTTTAGGGTAGCTCTATGGGGAACCTTTATGTAAGCGACAGAGCCAAATTTAAATATACATCTTTGACTAAGCTCTTTCTTTTGGACCATGCAGTCTATTTATGAGTGTTCAAATTTATAATCAGGCTTAGAGCCAGAATGTGAGTATTTGACTCAAGGCTAATGGCCCAGGTTGGGAACATACTGATAACTCATATTATAGTTCATCATGCACCTTGAACATAAATGTGACTTAATTGCTACCTAAGTGTTCAAATTAGGTCGCTGTGATAAATGTAAAACCTTTCCCCTCATATCCTTAAAGTACTGCTATCAGCCATCAACAGCACTTAAAATCAGCCTATTTGGTGATGCTAGTGGTCGGTCACTAATGGCAATTTAGGAAACATTCCTGTGTTGGTTTTTTGTCCATTTGGTCTCATTCTTTGTTGTACAGGCCCAGTTAGTATTGTTGTATTTATAGGCTATAGAGTCATTCAATTTATCTAGAAGCTAAACTTCAATATTGCTCTTGAGCAACAGTGGTATTATGAAGGCAAATGTGTTAATAATCAGCATCAGAAAGCCATCAAAAACAAAGGTAAACAGTAAGTTGATTTTTTTATTAAAAAGGAAATGATCAATCTTGTATTTGCAAACTATACCTCATTTATTTGAAGCACCATTGACGTAGAATGGAATAGAAACATAAATGTGGTCATAACTCACTTACTTGAATTGTAGTTATTGAGTGTAATCAGTATCCCAAACATTAAAAAACCCCTCAATTTGCTAAAATGGATAACACAATGTTTGTATGTTAAGGCTTACACACCCTTAAGAAAATTTCTCATGTCTTTACTTAGAGTTTCTCATATTTAGTTCCAACTCCACCCAATCAAAATGGAAAGCGTGGTTACAAAGAAGAGGAATGAGACTGTTGGGTGCCATACATCATTAGTAACATAGGGAATATTCATGAGCAAAGGCTAAGAAATGAAGACGCACGGACACAGAAGGTAGGTGTTCCTAAACCCTGCCCAGAGTAAAATCAGAATCATGTTAAATTGTCCATTTTGGCCTTTCCCAAGCACCTCTTCAATGGATTTCCAAGTAGTTCTAGAAATCTCTGGACAAATTCTTTTTTTTTTTTTTTTAATTTTATTTACTTATTCATGAGAGACAGAGAGAGGCAGAGACACAGGCAGAGGGAGAAGCAGGTTCCATGCAGGGAGCCCAATGTAGGACTCGATCCTGGGTCTCCAGGATCAGGCCCTGGGCCAAAGGCAGCGCTAAACTGCTGAACCACCTGGGCTGCCCACAAATTCTTAAGTATGCATTATAAGCCAATTTTGGGGACTACCATATACATGGTATCTGCCATTTTTCTTCCTTCCTATTTCAGGGAAACCTTGAAAAGTTGTCACTTTTGCTGATGGGACATCTAGAGGAAGTGTGCTTCCATAATTTGTATACCTAAAATACCACTGCTGTTGGCAGTCCCACCAGGGCCCGTGCTACATCTGCAGAGACCCAACAATGAGGATGTTAGTGTGTAACAAGGTCCCTGGATTCTGCTGTGGTCAAAGGTTCCCAGAGCTGGGTTCTCCTTTGTGGAAGCTGTGGATACCCACTTCTGATCTTGTCTGCCGTCACTGCTAGAGCTGTGAGTGCCAACACTCATAGAACCCTTCAATCTTGGTGCCTAGTATGGATCTCAGCCAAAGAGCTTTTTGAATTTATATGGATTCTTTTGTTGTTGTGCCCTAACTGAGGTATGAGTTTATGAGGACTGGAGAGAGGATAATATGTGGGATAGACTTTGTTCTGTACTCTGCATTATTCTCAATTTTAGCCCACTCTCTGTGTGCGCCTATTTGTGTGTGTGTACACATATGTAGTGTGTATTGGCTTTACTACTTTTCCAAGAAACTTGTCCCTCCCCCCCCCCCCCCCCCCCCGCACTATAAGTAGACCTCTGGTGGATGCTACCTAATTAATCCTATCTCCAGACAGGTCCAGAGTCGGAATATGGGTGGGATCCATATTATTATTCCTGGTGAGCAGCCTGGGACAACACAGAGCCAAATAAACTGACAGACCTAAAGTAATCGCTAACACCTCCATTGTTTAAAAGCAGAATAGTAGGGTAATAGATGAACTCTGAGCCTTAAAGAAAATGTTAAATCTCATGCATACATGCCTATATATGCACACATTTTAACTAATGTTGATCAAAGGGGTCAGCTCTGTTAATCTAGAAATTTTTACCTATTATGATCAACAATGCTGTCTCTTACCTTAAAGCGTTAGTTTTGGAAAACCCTAATGGGTATTCAAGGAACTTCTAGATGCAGCATTTGAACCCACAAGAAACTTATATATTCTCTTATTTCTCTTTCTCTGGGTGGGGTTAGGATCTGTCTTAGAAGACTGAAGGCCAGAAAAATATCAAAATTATATATTCCAGAAGGCAGGGAAGAGTGAAGAGAGAAATTTACCATGTTTCAGATGGAATTCTGCTTCCAGAAGCTTTCTACAGAGCCATATGCTTTTATTATGCTCTATTAAGAGAGGAAGATAGGTCAGGAAGAGGGGCAGGAGGAGATGGTTAAACATTTTTGAGAAGCAGCCAGGATTAGTCACCTCCGGAGACCAGGTACTGAAGCAGATGGCACATTGATTCCTTAGATGTGCTCTTGTAATGTTCCTATATTTCATCACAAACCCGGGAATGGACAGCTCTGTTACCACTTTATCTTAAATGCCAGCTAACACTATGTTTCACGTAGAATTCTTCCTGTGAATTAATTTTTAGGAAGCAGCCATGTTTATCCTTAGTCAATGTTATAAATGATGGTTATGTTTCTTGATTCACTTGGAGAATTAATTTCATGAAGAAAAGTGGACTATGATGAATGGCAATTTTAGTTGCCTGCTAGGCTTTCCTGGAAGTTCCCTCTGGCTTGTTGGGTGGTGAAGAGGAAGATGTGCTCAAAGACATTCTAATGGGTAAATGGGAACTTACTTCAACGTTACGTCTCAAGCCACACTCCTCTGTGGAGGAAGGAGGAAGAGAAGGATACCAGGGCCGCCTTTAGCAGAGTTAGCTCTAAACACACTCCTGCCATATCCTGCCCTGGGCTTTTCTCCAGGGGAAGGGGTGGGAAGTAGGGGGTGGGGTGGGGGTGGGGGGGAGGTAGTCAAGAGGATGATTGACTTGAAAGTTGCTAGAAGGGAAGGCTACAGGACTGTTTTGTTTAGTTCTTATCACTCCCTCGTGTCCTTATTTCTCTTTGTATCTGCTCAATTTCTTTGGGTCTGATATTAGAGTCCCAGTCTTGAAAATGTCCTTAATTCTTTTATCTCACTCCTTTTTGTTTTGCTTACCTGGAAAAAATTTAACTTCATTAACCTCTATTTTTTACCTATTACAATCCCAGAAAACTTCAGTGGCTAAACATTACTGAGCCTGGATGCCTCAATTCACTAGAAATTTCTGACCATATATCTTCTTGCATATCCCCTGTAAATTCATTTTTCTGTTCTCTGAGACGATAGTTTAATATATCTTCTTGCTCCTCAAACCAATATTCCTTCCCACCTCACTAAACTTAGGACCTCACCTTATATTTTACATAAAAAAATACAGAGAAGAACTTTCTCAGTTTCCCACCATTAACCCAGCAACCTACCTGCATCTGTTTGTGCATATTCTGTATTTTCTTTATGTAAGACAAATTCCTGAATCTACTCCTTCCTAAGTCCACCTTCTCTATTTGTGGTCTGGATCCTACCGACTCAGATCTCCTCAGAGTTTACTCCCAAACTCATCCCCTCTCTCTCCTATGTCCCTATTTTTCTCTACCTCTGCGGGATCACTCTAGTCAGTACACAAACATATTATTATTGCCCCTGTTTAAAAAAAAAGAAAAAGCCCTCTGTCTCCATACCAGTCTTTCTTTCCATACCAACCTTTCTCTCCATGGTACTAGTTCTCCCTGATATTTGTAAAAACATGCCCTCTGTCTTGAAATTATTTCCTTCTCTCTCTCTCTCTCTCTCTCTCTCTCTCTCTCTCCCCCATGCTAATCTCATTATTTCCCTACCACTGCACTAAAATTGTTTTTATCAAGGTTGCCAGTGACCTGTATTTTGCCAAAGCTAATGGTTAATCCTTTATCATCATCTTTGATCTTTCAGCATCATTTGATGTGTTTGACTACACTTCTTTTTTTTTAAGATAAACTTTTTTTTAAAAGATTATTTATTTATTTATTCATAGAGACACACAGAGAAAGAGAGAGAGAGAGAAGCAGAGACACAGGCAGAGGGAGAAGCAGGCTCCGTGCAGGGAGCCTGACGTGGGACTCGATCCTGGGTCTCCAGGATCACACTCCCAGTTGCAGGTGGCACTAAACTGCTGCGCCACCGGGGCTGCCCTATGCTTCTGGTCTTAAGCATGTTCTTCCTTTGGCTTATGACACTTTAAAAAAAAATTGTGCTAAAAAAACATGTAACATGAGATTTACCCAGGTTTTTATAGTATTATTAGCTATAAGTATAGGGGTGTATAGTATATCTCTAGAATGTTTTCATCTTGCATGACTGAAGCTTTATATCCATCAAGTAACAGCTCTTCATTTCCTCCTCCCACCAGTCCTTGGCAACTACCATTCTATTTTTTGCTTTCATGAGTTTGACTACTTTAGATACTATTGAATGTAATATATTTTCCTTCTGTAACTGGCTTATTTCACTCACCATAATGTCCTCAAGGTTCATTCATGTTATAGCATATGACAGTAGTTACTTCTTCATGGCGGAGTAATATTCCATCGTATGTATATTCCATATTATGTTTATCTGTTCATCCACTGATGGACATTTAGGTTGTTTCTAGATCTTGGCTGTTGTGAATAATGGTACAATGAAAATGGGAGTGCTAATAGCTCTTTGATATCTTTTTTTTCCCCATTTGTTTGGATAAATATTCAAATATGGAATTGTAAGGTTGTAAAGTAGTTCTGTTTTAATTTTTTTGAGGGACTTCTGTATTATTTTCTTTAGCACCTGCTTCATTTTACAATCCCACCAGAAGTAAACAAGGGTTCCAATTTCTCCATATCTTCACCAGCACTTGTTTTCTGTTTTGTCTTTGATAATGACTGACCTAACAGGTATGAGGTGATATCTCATGGTAGTGATTTGAATTACCATGATGATTACTGATGTTGAACATCTTTTCATATACCTACCTGTTGGCTATTTGTAGATCTTTTTTTGGAAAAATGTTTATTCGAGTGTTTTGCCATTTTTAAATTGAGTTACTTGGTATTTTACTATTTGGTTGTAGGAGTTAATTATATGTGTGGGAAATTAATTCCTTACAGATATAAGGTTTGAAAATATTTTCTCCCACTTTATAGGTTGCCTTTTCACTCTATTTCTTGCTTGATTGCTTTCTTGCTGTGTGGAAGTTTTTTTTGTTTGTGGTCCCACTTTCCTGTTTTCCTTCTGTTGTCTGTGCTCTTGGTCTCCTATACCGGAATTTATTGCCAAGACCAATGTCCAGAAAACTTTCCCCCATGTTTTCTTCTAAGAGCTTTACTGTTTCAGGTCTTATGTTTAAATCTTTAATTCACCTTGAGTTAATTTTTGTGTATGGTGTAAGATAAGGGTCCAATTTCATTCTTTTGAATGTAGGTACATAGTTTTCCCAACACATTTATTGAGGAGTTTATCCTTTCATCATTGCGTATTTTTGGCAATCTTATCAAAGGTGAGTTGACTTTATATGTGTAGGCTTATTGCGAAGAATCTATGGATCAGTTTGTGTAGTCTGGGTGTTATAATATGGTCTTCCATCGAGGAATAGGGGATGTTTTTTCATTTATGTGAATCTTCAGTCTGTTTCACAAATGTTTCACAGTTTTCGGAGTACAGATCTTTTCCCTCCTTGGTTAAGTTTATTACTAAATATCTTATTCCTTTTAATGTTGTTATATGGGATTGTTTTCTTAATTTCCTTTGTGGATAGTTTGTTTTTAGTAAGTAGAGATGAGATTGATTTTGGTATATTAATTTTTGTATCCTGCAACTTTCCTAACTGCAATGTATTCAAACAGTGTTTTTTGTGTATTATCTTTAGGGTTTTCTGCATATCAGATCATATCATCTGTAAGCTGAAATCATTTTAGTTCTTTCTTTCCTATTTGAATGTCTTATTTTTCTTGCTTAATTGCTGTGTCTAGGTCCAGTACTATGTTGAATAGAAATGGTAAGAGTGGGCATACTGGCTTTGTTCCTAAGAGCTTTTAGTTTTGAGTATGATATTATCATGGACATTTCATATATAGCCTTTTTAACATTAGAGTCATTTCCTTCTATTCCCAGTTTGTTGAGTGTTTTTAACATGAAAGGTTGTTGAGTTTTTGTCAAGCAGTTTTTCTGTATCTGTGAAGATGATCATGTACTTTTTATCTTTTATTCTGTTAATGTGATGTATCACCTTGATTTTTTTTTTTATATTAAACTATCCTCACACTCTTCACTTAAATCCCACTTGGTTATAGTGTATGATCCTTTTAATGTGCTGTTGAGTTTGGTTTGCTACTATTTTGTTGAGGAGTTTTGCATCTTTAACTCATCAGGGATATTGGCCTATAGTTTTATTATCTTGTAGTATTTTTGTCTGGCTTTGGAATCAGAGTGATGCTGGCCTCACAAAATGAGTTTGGAAGTGTTACTTCCTCTAATTTTTTGGAAGAGTTTAAGAAAGATTGGTATTAATTCTTTAAATGTTTTGTAGAATTCAGTAGTGAAGCAATCTGATCTCTGGCTTTTCTTTGTTCAGAGGTTTGAGACTACTGATTTAACCTCTTATTAATTATAGATTTATTCAGATTTTCTGTTTATTCATGATTCAGTCTTGGTCAGCTGTGTGTTTCTAGGAATTTATCTATTCTAGGTTATACAGTTTGGCATATAATTGTCCATATTAGTCTTTTAAAATCCTTTTTATTTCATGGCCTCAATTGTAATGTCTCCTTTCTCATTTCTGATTTCATTTGTTTAAGTCTTCTCTTTTTTCTTATTTAGTCTTGCTAAAGGCTTGTCAATTTTGTTTACATTTTCAAAAAACCAACTCTTAGTTTTATTTTCTATTTTTCTATTCTCAATTTCATTGATTTTACTCTCTAATCTTTATTATTTCCTTTCTCCTACTAACTTTGGGCTTAATTTGTTCTTTTCTTAATTTCTTGAGTGTCTAGAATTAGGTTGTTTGAGATTTTCTTCTTCTTTTTTTTAACATTTTATTTATTTATTTGAGAAAGAGAAAGATTAAGAAAGAGAGAAAGAGAGCATATGCATGTGGGGGGAAGGGGCAGGGGGAAAAGAGACTCTTAAGTAGGCTCCATGCCCAGGAAATGAGCCTGATGTGGGGCTCGATCTCAGTGCTGAGATCATGACCAGAGCTGGAATCAAGAATCAGATGCTTAACCAACTGAGCCACCTAGTTACCCCCAAGACTTCCTTCTTTATTAATGAAGGAATTTGTTGCTATAAATCTTTCTTAATGCTTTTGATGTATCCCATATGTTTTGGTGTGGTGACTTCATTTTCCTTTGTCCCATGATATTTTCTAATTTTCCTTTAATTTCTTATTTGACCTAAATTAATCAAATTTCTTATTGGTTATTAAAGAATATATTGTTTTCACATATTTGAGAATTTTTCAGTTTCATTCTACTGATTTCTAGTTTTATTCCATTATGGACATTAAAAACATTTGATGTGATTCTCATCTTTTAAATTCCTTGAGATCTGTTTTGTGGCCTAACTTGCGATCTATCCTGGAGAATGTTTCATGTGTGCTTGGTAAAAATGTGTATTCTGCTGCATTTGGATGGAATATTCTGTATATGTCTGCTAGGTACATTTGGTCTATAGTGTTCAAGTTCTCTATGTCCTTACTGATCTTCTGTTTGGATATTCTATCCATTATTCAAAGTAGAGTATTGAAATTTCAAAGTAGAGTATTTCTCCTTTCAGCTTTGTCAATGTTTATTTCATATATTTAGGTACTCTGGTGTTAGGTACATGTATATTTATAATTTGTATATTTTCCTTGTGAATTGACCCTTTGTGGTTATATAATGTCCTTCTTTGTCTCTCATGAGTTTTTGACTAAAAGTCTGTTTTCACTGTTATTGGTATGGCTACCTCTGCTCTCTTTCGGCTACCATTTTATGGAATATCTTTTTCTATCCTGTCATTTTGAACTTATCTGTGTTCTTAAATCTAAAGTAAGTTTCTTTTTTCCACAGCACATTAAACGGATCATGCACCATTATCAAGTGAGTTTTATCCCTGGGATGCAAAGATAGTTTAATATCTACAAATCAGTAAATGTGATATACTACATTAATAGAATCAAGGATAAAAATCATCACCTGATCATCTCCATAGATGCAGATAAAGCTTTCACAAACTCAACGCCATTTCATGATAAATTCTCTCACCAAATTGGGCATGCAAGGAACATATTTCAACATGAAACCCAGAGCTAACTTCATACTCCTTGGTGAAAGCTGTAAGCTTTTCCTCTAAAATGAAGAATAAGACAAGGGTGCCAACACTAACCATTCCTTATTGATTCAGGTATGGAAGCACTACTTACAGCAATTAGACAGTAAAAAGAAATAAAAGGTATGCAAATCAGAAAGGAAGAGGGAAAATTGTCTGTTTGCAGAATACCTGATCTTATATGTAGGAAACACTAAAGGCTCAACTAAAAACCTGTTAGAACTAATAAATGAGGGATCCCTGGGTGGCGCAGCGGTTTAGCGCCTGACTTTGGCCCAGGGCGCGATCCTGGAGACCCGGGATGGAATCCCACGTCGGGCTCCCAGTGCATGGAGCCTGCTTCTCCCTCTGCCTATGTCTCTGCCTCTCTCTCTCTGTGTGTGTGTGACTATCATAAATTAAAAAAAAAAAAAAGAACTAATAAATGAATTCAATGAAATTGCAGCTTACAAAATCAACATATAAAAATCAGTTGCTTTTCTATACACTGACAACAAAATTTCTGAAAGAAATAAAACAATCCCATTTACAATAGTACAAAAAAACCCCAATAAAATACTTAGGAATAAATCTAACCAAGGAAATGAAAGATTTGTACATTGAAAACTGTAAGACATTGATGAAAGAAATTGAAAACGACAGATGAATGGAAAGGATAGTCTTTTCAATAAATGATGTTGGGAAAACTGATATTTGCATGCAAAAGAATGAAACTGGACCTCTATCTTAACCATACACAAAAACTAGCTCAAAATGGATTAAAGACCAAAACTGTGACACTTATAGAAGAAAACATATGGGAAAAAGTTTCTTGACAGTAGTCTCGGTAATGCCTTTTTTGGATGTGACACCACAAGTATAAGAAATAAAAGCAAAAATGAATAAATGCAGGACTACATCAAACTAAAAAGCTTCTACACAGCAGAAGAAATAATCAACAAAATGAAGCAATCTATGAGATGGTAAAAAATATTTGCAAACTGTATCTGTGATAAGGGGTGAATTTCCAAAAAATGAAGAACTCCTCAGAATCCAATAGCCAAAAAAAAAAAAAAAAAAAAAAAATCTGATTAAAAAATGGACAGAGGACCTGCACAGACATTTTCCAAAACATATAAATGGTCAACAGGTACATGAAAACATGCACAAATTTACTAATCATCAGGGAAATGCAAATCAAAGCCACAACGAGGTATCACCTAATACCTATTAGGATGGCCATTATCAAAAATACAATTAACCTGGCTAGAGATTCTGGAGAGCCTCTTAAAACTTTTTTGTGGATAGGTCTTCCCTGGGCTTATGTCTGTAGATTCTTCATTAGAAGGATTTGCTGGTCCCCCACCTCCACCCTGCCAGCATCTTATAATCTCTCATTCCCTCATGTCTGTTATCATGCCACTTAGCTCTTTTTTGTTCTCAACAGTTCTTGGACATCTATAGAATGTGCCAGGTCCCATCAAGAGGCAGGCAAGGCAGCAATCCATTCCTTGGGTAGCCCCTTGAAAAGCCAAAACATTGGACACATGCTCTACTCTTCTTACCTCCTCAGGGTGAGTCTCCCAAGCTGTATTGGCCTCTGTGGAGCAGTAACAAGCCACCCAGCTTTCTTGCTCTCAGTGGCCCCCAGGCATTTCAAATGTGCTGGGTTTTCCATTAGGGCTATGAGACAGGTGAGGCAGAAGGTAGTCGCTGGGGAAGCCCTTCCCTTGCGAAAGCCAGAACATTGGAAGTGTCGTCCAAGCTTATGTTTCCCTCTTTAGAGAGAAGCTGGGAGTTCACTCTCAATCATGTGGCACTGTGCCAGGGAAGGGACTAAGGCAAGAGTGTGTCACAAAGTTTCCTACTGGCTTCAGTAGTCGGTATGACATTTGTGTGGGGTACAGGAGCCTCTGTACTGGTGTCTGGATCATTTGCAAAGGGAATTAATTCATGTATTGCTGAATTAGTGTCTCCATGGGGGGAAGAAGGGTTTGGGGGTTCCAGTTCTGCCATCTTGCTGATGTCACTCATTACTACCTTATTTTTTCAACTTTACTGCCTATTTCCCTTAGGTCATCTTTGCTGGCTATGCCTCCTTTTCTTTACATCTAAGGAACTGTTGGGGTATCCAGGGCTCAGGCCTTGATCACTTTCTTTTTTTTCCTATAGCTATACTTTTCCCTAAGGTGATACCATATAAACCAATGGCTTGAGATAATATGTGCTGATGACTCCTAAGTTTCTATTATTAGCCAGACATCTCTGCTGAACTCTATCCTCAGATATCTCACTGCCTTCCCATCATTTGCATTTGAAACCTCAAATTTAACATGACCTAAAAACTTTTGAGTTTATCATCCATCGCCCAGTTTGTTCCTAATCAAGTTTTCCTCATCCAAGTGTTTTGCATCATTGTTCATCAGTTTCTCAAACCTTGGAATGATTCTTCACTTTCCCCCCTCAAACCCTAAAATCATCCTAACAGTAATTCCTGTTGAATCTTTCTCCAAATGTATCCCAAATCTTTTCATTTCTCGCTGTTTCCATACTACAATCCTAATTTGGTTACTGTCCCCTCCCACATGAACTACTCCAAAGGCCACTAACCCGTATCACTGTCCTCAGGGATTTGTTCCTCTACACAGAGTAGCTTTCAAAAGTATAAATGCAGTCAGTACTATTATTCACCTGTTAAAAATCCTCTGCATGTACTTACTAAAATTACTGATCCCTATCAATCTGACCTCAACTCCTGCCACCTTTTCCTTACACACTGATCCTAGCCATTTTCTTTTTCTTTTCTTTCTTTTCCTTTTTTTTTTTTTGGCCCTCATGTCCTCCAGATTTCCTCTTGTTTTAGAGATCTGAATCATCCTCCAGATTGTCACCAGTCTGCCTTCTTCCTCTTCTAATGATATCCTCTCTTCAGGAGACATTCCCTGACCATGCTAGCCATGCAGTTTACCTCTATATTCATAATTTTTCCAACAATTCCTTAATCTATCCTCTTCGTAGTGCTTAAATAGTAACAACAACTTTAGTTACATATTTATTATGTCAACTTCAAATAATATAAGCTCCTAAGAATAGGAACTTGTCATTCTTTCCAGGTACCCAGAATATGTCTGGGCTGCAGTCAGTGTGCAATAAATATTTGTTGAGTAATAAATGACAATGTAGGGGGAGTCTGATCTTGCACAAAGACCTTTGTTCAGTTAATTTGAAAATAAGGCAACCCGACTAAACTATTCAAGGCAAATCCATTATTTGAATTCTTTATAAAGTCCTAACCCAAAATAGGTTAATTTCAGCAAAGGAATGGTTTCCATGAACACTACTTAAGATTATACTTGGCCTAATATCCAATATTTTTGTGAATAAGACACATGACAATTGAACAGAGTAAAATAAGAATTTGTTTTATATAGCAGTTTTTAGCCATTATGGCACTACATGTTCAGCCAGTTTTCTTCTACGTTTACATACTAAGTTGATTGGTCATACTAAAGACTTTGAAGAAATATTAGATTGGACTGTGATTTTTGGAAACAAAAAACTGCTATCTTTAATACAGCTCAGGTTTCTAAGTTCTGTATTCTAATTGTAAGTTGGTCACTTAAATGTGATCAGCATAGTGGCTTATTTAACCAACACATAGTGATAATACTAGATTCCACAATTACTTTGGAAGTTTTATAATATACTAGCCTCCATAAGAAATTTGTGATAGGGGACGCCTGGGTGGCTCAGCGGTTGAGCGTCTGCCTTTGGCTCCGGGCGTGATCCCAGGATCCTGGATCGAGTCCCACATCGGGTTCCTTGTGGGAAGCCTGCTTCTCCCTCTGTGTCTCTACCTCTCTCTCTCTCTCTCTCTCCCCTCGTGTCTCTCATGGATAAATAAATTAAAAAAAAATCTTTTAAAAAAGAGAAATTTGTGATAGACTACAACAAAAGTATACAGGATAACCACAGGCAAAAAAAGAGGATCCAAATAGGAGCCAATATAACAGATTTTAAATGGCATGTACAAAAGATGTCAGAGCTGGTATTTAATTGCAGAAATGTGTCAGTATGACTAAAGTCCAGAAAAGGCAGAGATTGAAACAAGACAATACCAACACCTCTCCTCGCTGGCTGGAGCCAGGTGTAGTACCAGAGGGCTGGAGCACTGTTTGGGGTAGATCATGTGACATTAACAAATGATGACAAGAAATAACCATTCCCTGATGCAGGCAGGAGACCCATAGTTTAAAAATTCAGGTTCTTATTTCAAATATCTTTGTTTGCAGCATGGCTTTGCCATTTATTAGCTCCAGGAATTTGGGAAAATTACTTCATCTCTCCATGCTTCAGTTTCCACAACTAAAAAGTAGCTAATAGGTTGAGTACTTCATAGGAATAGTAATTCATGGGCTGTTGCAAGGACTAAATGAGGATACATGGAAAGTGCCTAACAGTGCCTGGCATATGTGATGCTACCTATTCATATTTTATTTGTGATTTTCAATCAGGATGAATAATCTTCAGAAGCAAAGTGAAAAAAGAGGAAATGTTTTCAAGTGTATTCAAGCTTTTGCGCCAAGGCAATATGTATCTCCAGGTCCTAAGGAAACAGCAACATCAAAAAAACCTGACAAAATATTAGAGAAATAAACAGTCATTTCTAGAGATTGTAAAAACCGAAGCATAAAGATATACAAATGTCACAATTTTCAAAAGAGAAAAAAAAAGTGGGTCCCAGCAACTTTACATAGTAAAGATGAATGGTTTGCGAGTAATTAAAAAAGAAGTGATGATAATCTACGTCCTGGGTGGATCAGGGATCACCTTTTATTGAGAAAAGTGAACTGCCTGGGAAATACGAGCTCCTGACTGCAGGCTTGATTTGCAACCAAGTCTTGGGGAAGTCACTTATCTCCGCTGGGTCTCTGCTGTTACTTCTGTGGAACTACATAACAGTTGATGTCATGCACCACCTCAGTCCCGACTTGTCTCTACCATTTACCAGCTCACTCAGGGAAGCTACTAAAAACTCTCTGGGTTACAGTTTCTCTAGCTCTAGAATGGAAATAATGGCAGTACCAACCTCACATTCTTCATTGCAAGGATCAATATGTGTGTGTGTATATGTAGTATACCTATCACAGAGTAAGTGGAGTGCTTTTTATCATTCCATCATATCTAAAGAATCTCCTAAATAACCTCCTTTACTTTGCTAGCAGGGTACCTGGCCAGGCCTTCCTGGTTCTCTGCCTCTCCAAGCTCCCCTTTACTTGCCTCCCCTGAGTTAAAGCTTCTTGACTTTTCTCTCTTCCCTGTTCAAGCTCAGCATTGCCTTGGGCTCCAGAACCAGTCCAACCATAAACAAGGGAATGTGAAAAGGGCTATTTCCATGCTTACCTTGCTATGTCCAGCAATCAGGTTCCTGATGCAGCTGAGTACAGAAAATGGGCAGCTGTGGGAGGGGCAATGTGAGTGATGCGGAGGGAGATTGGATCTCACATTGGTGGAGATGGTGACATGGTAGACAGAGTGAACAGGTGGTTGTGAGAATGTCCATATTCAGAGAGGACAGTGACCAGTGATAGTTCTGGTGTGGCAGAGGGAATGGGTTCCAATATATGGACAGAGATAATAGGAAATCTACAAGCAGATTTTCCAGAAACACAGGGAAGCTTTTAGTCAGATTAGACTTCCTCGTATGAAGCTTACTTGTCTGCATTGGAACTTCAGACACCACCTAGATAACTAGATTTTTCTAAGATTAAGCTCTTCAGCCCCAGATTGTACCCATATCATAGTATAGAAAGAGTTCTGTATGATTCTTTCTACCCAGTTTAGACTTCCTCGTATGAAGCTTACTTGTCTGCATTGGAACTTCAGACACCACCTAGATAACTAGATTTTTCTAAGATTAAGCTCTTCAGCCCCAGATTGTACCCATATCATAGTATAGAAAGAGTTCTGTATGATTCTTTCTACCCAGTTTAGACAGCTGCGCTCTCTCACTGTGATTTATGACTAAATGCTCTCAGTTGTTACAATTTGATCCACTAGGTAACAGAGCCTAAATTTTAAAAAGACTTCCAAACTTGAAGATTAATTGAAGTTATTCTGATGAGCTTTAATAAGAATCAAACTAAAAAATAAAAGCAAATTAAAATACAAAATATATAATAGCCAGTGAACAGAAACCTGTGGTTTATGAGAAAAAGACCCAGGACATATGACCACTGGAAGCTGATTATGAATTAGTAGTGTGACCTGGCAACGAAAATGTATATACATGCTTGGGCTGCATAGCTAGCTACAGTTTACAGAGCAATGGGTGTGATAACCTGGCTGGCCCTGACTCAACTGCGCCATCTGCAGCACGGTGCTCGGTTCTGAGCTCCAAACTTCTGGAGATTTTGGAAAGTGGCAGTGTTTTGGGGTAGCAAGGGAGTGGGGATTGTGGGGAGGGCTTTACCAAGCCATTGACTGACATTTCTGAAAGCCAAACCATATGGGAATCTAGCCACCTTTCTTCAAACACATGAAGGAGTCGTCTCTAGAATTCTAAATGAAAGCAACCATAAATAGAATTTCAAGGTATGAAGGTTTTGGCAAGCTGAAAGGAAAGGAGAAAGGAAGCCTTTATTAATGTGACTTTCAAGTAGTGAATTCACCCTCTCTGGTAGAAGTGTGTAAAGAGAGGCTGCATGGTCATCTTCCAAACATCTGCATTGACACTAGGAGTTTGAGCCAGATGACCCCTAAGGCCTTTCCTGGCTCTAAGATGCTGTGTGGTTTGGGGTATGTTACAGTGTTTTGGAACATCAGTTTCTTATATGAAAATAGGAATAGAAGTAGGACCCATCATCCTGTGGCTGTTATGCAAATTAAATGGAGTAGTTGATGTGAAACATTCAGCATAGTGCTTGACCCCTAGTAAGTTCTCAGTGCAGGAGTTGTGAGTTATATAAAGTTACCTAACGAGTTCTTCACAGACAGAATAAATCAAACCTTCTTATAATCACTATTTCTACCTTACCTGTCCTTCAGATGTAGCGTATTTTTGGTCTATCACCTTCATTTTTTATAGTTTTACTTATTGTTTAATTGCCTAGAAGGATTTAGCAATCTCTTTTAACAGGCAGGATATGAACTGAAAATTGAATATAGCAGGAACAAAGCCTATTTTAATTTAGGACCTGAATATTATTTCCAAGGCTATTAGATTAAGAAAAATATTTTGGCATATCAGTAGTTGGAACTTATTTTTCTCCTGTGTCAATATAATTATTGGGACTGACCTCCTATGATAGAAGATGTGCAGACTCCAAGCTGCCATCATTCCATTACCCATACACAGACTGGGATCCCCTGGGCCTTTCCTGAAGTCAGGCTGCTAGAATGACCCTCAGGGCCTGACTTCGAGCAAAGTACTTGAAGGCGAAAGCAACAACCCTGACTTCAAAATTTTTGAAGAATGTTTTCCTCTCTAAAGCCAGCTTATTCTTCATTTCATTATGTCAGTGGACAATTCATCGAAGGGCCATTTAAACAGTTTTAATGGGGGCACATTACAGTATTTGGCAACAGTATTTGTTTATTCAATGTTGCTAAAATGAAAGATTGACAATAGAAAAAACTGCTGGACTTGAGAGCTTGCAAAAAGTTGTAAAAAGTAAAGGTGTGTGGGCACCTAGGTGGGTCAGTGGGTTAAGCATCCAACTTCTTTTAAATTTATTTATTTATTTTTTTTATTTATGATAGAGAGAGAGAGAGAGAGAGGCAGAGACATAAGCAGAGGGAGAAGCAGGCTCCATGCACCAGAAGCCTGACGTGGGATTCGATCCCGGGTCTCCAGGATCGCGCCCTGGGCCAAAGGCAGGCGCTAAACCGCTGCGCCACCCAGGGATCCCCACCATCCAACTTTTGATTTTGGCTCAGGTCATGATCTCAGGATTGTGATACTGCACCTCACTTGGGGCGGGCTCTGTGCTCGGTGTGGAAGATTCTCTCTTCTCCACCCATCCCCCAAAACTCGTGTGTGTATGTGTGTGTGTGTGTTAGGATCTTAAATCACACATTTTATAGGCATAAATATTACCAAGTCAACCTAATTAAACATTGGAAATCAAACATATAAAACCAGCTTTCCGTCCTCCCCCCAGCATCCCATGCACCTGATAAAATGCGCATTACTTTTTTGGTGACTGCTGGCAGTCTGGCCTCCTGGGATGGAGCAAGTCACTCAACCTCTTTGTGTTTGCTTTTCCACCTACTTAGATGGTAATATCAATAACTAGATGGTGATTCTAAGTTAATGCATTTGAAGCCTTTACAAAATGTGTATGACAATACCAAGATGAGTAAAATTAGACTATGTGTGCATTTGTGATGCTGAGAATATTTTGGATAGAGGAGGCCATAAAAATGGCAATTCAATGGGATCCCTGGGTGGCGCAGCGGTTTAGCGCCTGCCTTTGGCCCAGGGCGTGATCCTGGAGACCCGGAATCGAATCCCACATCGGGCTCCCGGTGCATGGAGCCTGCTTCTCCCTCTGCCTGTGTCTCTGCCTCTCTCTCTCTCTCTCTCTCTCTGTGTGACTATCATGAATAAATAAAAATTAAAAAAAAAATGGCAATTCAAAAATCTAAACATACATGACTGAATTTACATAGGAAAATAATGTGATTTTTTTTTTACCTCCAAAATATATAATCTGATTGACCAATCATTTTTCAAGATGTAAACTGTTTTATACATATATAAATTCAAAGATTCATACTTTAAAAATAGTGGTAAAATACACATAAGACAAGATTCACCATTTTAACTATTTGTAAGTGTGTGGGTCTATGACATTAAGCACGTTCACGTTGTGCAACCATCACTGCCATTTATCCACAGGACATTTCCATGTTCTAAAAGTGAAACTTATTAAACAATAAGATTTAAAAATTACTTTAAAAATAATTTTATCTTTTACCTATAAAGCACTTTTGATACTGCAAAAACATCATATATATTTTATCATACTTGCATCAACAATCTTTTAAGAAAAATGGGGGCTCAAGGCTCAGAAACACTTGGTAGCTTGCTAGCTCTCTGTCTTTCAATTATTTGGAAAGTCAGAACTGAAGCTCAGGACATCTGGCTTCCAGTGCCTATTTTTTCCTGTTTAATCCATTAATAATGCAAAATGAACTAACTGCTGTTTTCACCTGTGCTCAAGTAACTGGGATTTTTTTTTCTTTGATTGTGCTAACTATTGTAAACTTTGTATTGCTCTCCAGGATCTCTTTTGATCCCTAGTATTTGAGGTTTGTGTTTTTTTCTGATGAGATCATATGAGGTTCACTTTAATTGAGACCCTTTTTGCTTTCGATGATCTATGTAGAAACTGATGTTAAAATGAATCTGCAGAGTGGATGGATCTTGAGAACATTATCGTAAGTGAAATAAGCCAGTCACGAAAAGACAAATACTGCACGATTCCACTTGCATGTGTTATATCTAAAATAGTCAAACTCATAGAATCAGGGAGTCGTTGCCAGGGGCCTCTGTTGGCAAAAGGAACTGGGGAAATGGGTATGACTAGAGTTCCAGTTTTGCAACATGAAGTAGTTCAGGAGATCCATTGCGTAACAATGTGAATAGACTTAACACTATTGAACTAACTGTATGCTTAGAAGTGGCTAACACATGGTGAGTCTTATGCTGTGTGTGCATGTATTTGTTGTTGTCATTACCATAATTGGTGGAGGGGACAGAACTTGCCCAATCAGATCATGCTTTATGGGTTTTGACATAAGCACCTGGAAGTTTGCTCTACAGGTTCCTGTGGTGTTTTAATTCTTCAAGGTTCTAACACCAAGAAACAGCATTTTCTTTAGCTTTGCTTCTGGCTATGAGACTAAATAATCTTCTTTTTCCCTCTTATTTCACTCATGATTTCACTGATTGGATATGGCCAAGTCACATTACCTTCTTAGGTCTCTGTTTTAGTGTGATATCAGACTAATGTACTTTGGCATCTTAAGTATCCTGCTGGTAAGGATTAACAAAACAATATTTGACAAGCTTTCAAATTCTTTGTATTGGAAACATCTTCCTGGGTTTGTAAAACACATTAGGATTCACATTGCCCAGAGTTACCTACCAAGGACAATTTACCTTCTTGGATGGAGTGAGTGGCTGCCATATTACAACTTGGACGAGATCAGGATTCAGGATTGGTTCATTTAGAAATTATTTACCAAACAATGTATCTGGAGCTGTTCTTAGAGCTGGAAATGGAAGTCAACAAGCTAGAACAGGGAGTTCCATTCAGTAGTAAGAAGGAGACCATAAACAGAGAAGAAGAGCCTTTGAAAGAATTGTCAAACAACTGTAAGTTGCAAAATAAAATATATGTGTTTACCTGGGGTCTTAGAGACTGCAATCCAGCAGACAGAGTTGATGGAAATCAAAATTGAGCTGAGGAGAGACAGAGGTTAGAGGTTTTAAAGACAAAGAGGTTTTACAAAAATTGTTTTGAAGAGAAGATATTTGGTGCTGGCTTATCTACAATTACATTAATCTGTGTGTGATTGGTTGCTGGGGCTAGTGGTAGGCAGAAAGTCCATTTATGTCCATTATAATCATAAGTAGATGCCTTGGCTTTTAGCTGAATTCGGAAAAACAAAATCCAAGAGAATTTGAAACAAAAGATGTGCATAAGTCTTACTTCCTCAATGTCCTGTTGGCTCCGTTTTAAATAATTCTATTAGCGATGGTTACTCCATCTTATTTTCTTCATTGTCAGAATTCACCTAAATCAGAGGATCATGTTGATTTTTATTGATATATCTAAGCTCTAGGTGAGAACAAGTCCTCTTGGAAGATTTCACTCATATTCACATTAAAATATAGAACATGGTAACAATGGTTGGGGCCCCATCCTATGCTTCCATAAGCACTCTTAGGTCATTAGCTGGGGCCCTGAGTAGCCGATTAAAGACTGAAATTTTCACTTAGATAGTTTCAACTATCCAGATGAAGGCCTGAACGTTTTACCTTTCTCAGGGGTGTTTTCGTGGACTCATTCTCTGATCTTTGTGCTGGAAAGTTTAGGAAAGGGAGGGAGGCCATGGCTGAGGTGCTCATCCCAGAAGACTCTCTGCCTGACTTTAACCTCATTCCCCACTGGGTCTCAGTTTCTTTTAGTCTCCTTGCAGGCTAGGGACAGCTGCTTGCAATTATATTTCACTCTTTATTTACCTGCAAATACAGTTCCAGGCCCTGACCACAGTAATATCAAAAGACAACATCTGTTCTTTCAGAAGCTGTCCATCTGACTCAAGAACACTTGCTGAGTTCTGGGGTCACCCTGCACAAAGAAGTTGTTTCAGAGGTGATGGAAAGGCAGTTGTTGGTTTTGTTCCCTGTGTGCGAATCCAGAAGTGTGACGTGACTCATCTTCAGTAGGCTGGAAAGCTCTCAGGCAGGCAGAGTTTAGTTCTGGGAGGTCTAGGTGGAAGTCCTATAGAAGTATGTTCATACGAAGAGCTGGGAGTAATAACTGCCATTTATCGAAGACTTGCCTTCTGGCAGTCACAGGTATGAACTCTAATCTTTATAACAACCCTGTATGGTCAGTATTACTCCCATTTTACAGAGGTGCAATCAAAGATTAAATACTTGGGCTCACAGAGGTATTAAGTGATGGAGACACTGCTGTCAAGTTTCCATGTTCAAGTATTTGTTTTCTTTTCTTTTCCCAAATTAGGTCTTTTATCCTGAATAAAACTCCTAGGTCTTGTGTAGCAGTCCTCATTATTCATCCAGAATTATTTTCATTGACTATTATGAATTATATTTGTCTGTGTTATTCTAAGTAAAGAGCTTATTTGAACTCTTTTTAAAACAATCACTATTCATGCGTTTTAATGTTTTGACTTACTTTCCAGTTGTCCTATAACTTTAAAAATGGACCTAGATATTTTCTAAAATCCTTAAACAAGGAAAGCACCAAACCTAATGGAATTAAATTCAGCAAGAGTAAGATGAAAAGTTTGCTTCATGCCCAAATTGTGTTTTTTCTTTATGCCCTATCCCTGGCTGCAAATGTCATCATACCATTTTCTATCAGATGAGAAATAGCAAATGTTATAAATGAGAAAAATGTTCAGTGCAGCTACATCAACCTCACAAGTGCCTAAGTGGAACTTTAAATCCCAGTGTTACATTCACAAGGACATTGCTGTGTAGTGCAGCTCAGAGAGCCTCTCAATGGGTGATGCATTGGTCCTTGACCCGGAGAGATGGCATTTTGATTTTGATTGCTTTTTTATGGAGAGTTTAGAACCTTTTCCAGAATATTGCTTTTAGGGGATTTTTCTTGGCTAATGTTTGGGCAAAAATCATTTCTCTTCCAGCTGAAAGTCATCTTTTTTATTTTAAAATCAGAATTCAGAATAAATATGGCAAAGCATTGGCTCCCAGCTATTTAAAATTATTTCATTTCGTTGTCACATTTGCTGATGGTCATAACAAATATATTTTCCCAAACTTTAAGACAATATTTTCATCGAAAATTAAATGAAAGAAATGCATTTTGCCAGATTTTTTTTCCTCCATTAAAAAAAGAGAAGCCTATGGAAACAACATTTAATGATTGCTTTTTATGTTCTACGCCATGTGTTAGATACTTAGCCAAATATTGGCTAACATTTCTATGTAATGAATTTGTGTGGTTTTTTTTTTAATTAGAGAATTTCTCCCCTCAAGGCTGATACCATGATTAATATCAACTCTTTGAACAAAATTTTTAAAAAAGGACCATACTCTCTTTTTTCTTTTTTGTCTTGTATTAAAGACCAATATAATTTAATCATTTTTATGATACAGGATAATTATTAGCATCAATTACTGAGCTGTGTAACACACAAAGATATTTGGAAGAAGATATCGGTATGTGCACAGCTGTTTGCACACACTCACTGGACTAGACATCTGTTTTTTTCTTGCATTTGAGTATTACAGTTTTTAAAAATTGTGGTGAATATATAAAATGTAAAATTTACCCTTTTAACCATTTTCAAATGTAGAGTTCTATAGCATTAAGTACATTCACAGTGTTGTGCAACTATCACCACCATTCATCTCCAGAGCTTTCTCATCTTCCTAAAACCCATTAAACACTACTCTCTACCACCACCCCCATTCCTTAGAAATCACCATTCATCTTATACTCTCTCTGAATTTAACAATGCTAGGAAGCTCATATATGTGGACTCATGTTATATTTGGCCTTCTGTGATGGCTCATTTCACTTAGCATACTGCTTAAGACTCATCCGTATTGTAGTCGAAATTTCTTTCTCTTTTAAGGCTGAACAACACTGCATTGGCTGTATATATCACATTTTGTTTATCCATCCCTTCGTTGATCGACACAGTGTGTCTACCTTTTAGCTATTGTGACTAATGCTGCTATGAATGTGGTTGCACAAGTATCTGCTCAAGTTCCTGCTTTTCCTGGTTTTGTGTACATTTCCAGAAGTGTAATTCCCAGGTCACATGGTAGTTCTACGTGTAATTTTTTGAGGACTATGATTGCTATAGTTTTGGTCTCTTTTCTTGCTGCCGTTTCTTTGTAATGCTAGCATGCTTGTCTTTAGAAACCTCTTCCTACTTAATTACACCTCTTTATTTGCTGTTTATTTTCTCTTAGTTGAAGAGGGATTTAACTAAATTGATTACAATTGTGCTTAGAATAGAAGTAAATAGGCTCTGAGGGACATTTAATTAAGTAAAGTTCATCAGCTTTAGCGTATAAATGTTATCATATCTACTTTAACACTGAAAGGTCCTTTTATACACTTTCAATGTATATAATTGAAAGTGTTATTGATGGTGTCTTAAATAATTAAGACATATGAATTGTGACTTATAGATAAGCAAGATATTACAGTTATTTGAATTAAGATTCCTTAATCTAGATATTAACTATGTATATTCTCATGATGAACCAAACACTGGATACTACCCATGGCAGAATTTTTTTTTTGGAAATTCATGAATTATTATTATAGATGCTTATTATGTATCTATGTCAGTTTCTAAGCACAATTTCAGATTAGCTATGTGGAAGTAGTCTAGATTTTGAGTATAAAATGCAAACTTAAGCCGTTGTGCATCTGCCAAAACAAAACAAGACATAGTTTACTGGTGGTACAAATAATTTTAATAATAGCCAATGATTTCACTAAAAATAAATAAATACCAATACATAACATGGCTACATGGAAAGGGGATTTGTTATGACTATTAAATATTAGATCTTTAGGTATGATATATGTAAGTCATTCTAGGATAATTTGTCAATTGTATGTGTGTGTGTGTGTGTGTGTGTGTGTGTTTTTAAGGATTACCATTACTACTGCAGCATTTTGGCAAATTGTCTTCCCTGACTTTTTTCCTTTTTTAGGCAAGCCAGGCTACCCAGCTGGCACTAGGCACCTCACACCCTAGCACTAATCAAGACCTTTATTTTGGACCCTGTTTTTTTGTCATCATTCCCACTTGTGCTCTGGGTCTATATTTCTATTCAAAGTCTATTTGAATTCTGACCCATTTGGCTTTTCTCCTATTTCTACTTGTCTCTCACACTTGATGACAGGGGAAAAAATAGACCTCTAGAAAATAAAATAGAAAGAATTATCTACATTAGAAACTTCATCAACACCAAAACCAAAATGGAAAAGACTTTTTTTCTCCAGAAATGGAGAAGCTACTTTATTGAGGATTAGTAGGAGGAAATCAGTATATTCTTACTCCTCCTCTCTCCCTCCCTCCCTCTCTCCCTCCCTGTCTTTTATTTACCCAATGACCATTTATCTTAAAGAACTTATCAAACACTACTAGGTTCTATGCCCTTCAGTAGTTCATAGCTTTCTGGAGGAAGCACATGCGTCAAAAAATAAAGATAATATGGTATGATCAGAACCAAAGTAGGGTTCGGCCTTGCTTCTCTGCAATGTATAAGCTGTAGGGGGAGTGGACAGAGATTTACCATAAAAAGTAATGCTAAGGTTGAGTCTTAAGGAATTGGTTTTCTTGGCAGAAAAGGAAACCCAGGGCAATTCCAGGCAAAAGGTAAATATGTGGAAAAAGCATCAAGGTGTCAAGTAATATGGCCCATTTAGAAAATCATTAGTTGTTTGACACAAGGAGACATATTTGAAGATGAGACAGAATGGAGAAGGAATGGATAAGAACTAGAGAAGCATGGGACATTTTTAGCTAGAGCTGGTAAGAAACATCCTGGTATCGATGCTTAGGGAATGATTCTAAGATAGTATGTAAATATGACATAATGAAAAGAGCTGCCAAATAAGACTTCATATTAGAACAGCTATAAGTCTGGGGAATCTCATATCACCGCATTCCTTGATCTTTGGAACTAGGACCATTAAGGTTTCATTTTATAGGGTTTCCACCTCTAGGAAATTCATCTAAAACTTCCACCTCTAGGAAATTCATCTAAAACAAACTTGTCTTTGGGCAATGGCGATATCTCTCCCAATGGATTACTTAACATTTATTTACCTGTACGTTGATTTCTCAATATAAAAGAGGCCTTGGATTGGCTTCTCCATCAAACTGGTGATCTCACTCTAACTTTTTGTACAAGGTGCAAATGGGCTTTTCTTTTTTAAAGATTTTATTCATTTATTCATAAGAGACACACACAGAGAGAAGCAGAGACATAGGCAGAGGGAGATAAGCAGGCCCCCTGCAGGGAACCCAATGGGGGTGGGTACTCGATTCCAGGATCCTGGGATCACTACCTAAGCCAAAGGTAGATGATGCTCAACCACTGAGCCACCCAGGCACCTCAGCAAATGGGCTTCTTAATACAGAATCTAGAGTTAGCTTGGCTAACTCTTCAGGACTCTAATTGTCATAACCTGACAGAGAAGGAAGTATAACACATTTTCTGGTAGGACAGGATGTCTAGCAAGAGAACGGGAAGTGCTATATGTGATGGAGTTATTCTTGTGCCCTTATAGGGAAAAACCGATAAGTAGGCATAAAGAGGATGAAGGAATTGCTCAGGTTTCCATAAGACTTGAGTTTTGTCATTCCACAGAATCTTCCAGAAGACTTAAGTTATGCTTGCAATCATGGTTTCCCTATCAGTCCTGTCATCCAATTGAACACTAAGGAGACTGCCTTCATCTTGACTTTCTTTCCTTGCCTCTTGTTTAAATTTCCCCTGATTGCCTTCTAGGTTTGTCTCAGTTTTATAACCTGTCAACAAAGCCTAACAGCAAGTATTGTTTTTAATGGGTGATTTTATTCAGTCTTTCCAAGCTCTTATTCCTTTAGAGGGCTGATCATGGTATGTGTGATTCACTGTGTGCAAAAAAAATGGTTTCCTATGGCTAGCTATCACTTAACTTTTCTGGTATTCAGAGTTCTTGTTTTTAAAATCTGAGGATTGGACTAGATGATCCTAGGATCCAGGAGGCTACTTATCCTACAACTTCATAGTAAATTGAAATTTTGATCCCTTTTCTTCATGTCTCCATTCAACCACTTGACATAGCCTCATTATGAGCAGAGGTACTTCCCTACACCTTAACTTTGCAATCAGCCATGTGACTTGCTGCAAACAGAAGGCACAGTTTGCTAGTTCTGAGCCTATGCCGTAAAGATGCCTCTCTCCTGCAATTTTGCCATGATTATGAAACTGGCTTCTCTGGGTAGCCTGCCAGTCCCAAGAGGAGGATGAGAGACAAGTGGAGCAGAGCCACACAAGCCACTGCTCCCTCAGGTCAGGCCATCTTGGCTACTTCAAACTTGTGAACAAGAAGTGAATATTTCTTGTTGTGTGCCACTGAGATTTTGAAGTTTTTTATTATAAGAATTATTCTGATAACACCTAACTGATTCAGTCTATATGGCTATAGTATTTTGTATATAGTAGACTTGATAAATAGAGAATTGTTTTTTGTTTTTGCATGAAGCATTATGGTCAAAATAAAATATCCCCTTTGTTATAGGTGTTATCAATGCAAACTGCAATGATTAGGGATTCTTACAAAACTTTTTTGTAAGAGGAAGTGGAGTAGTGGTTATCGAGCACTCTACTTTTCTTTTCTTTTTTTTTTTTTAAAGATTTTATTTATTCATGAGACACACACAGAGAGAGAGAGAGAGAGAGAGGCAGAGACACAGGCAGAAGGAGTAGCAGGCTCCATGCAGGGAGCCCGACGTGGGACTTGATCCTGGGTCTCCAAGATCACACCCTGGGATGAAGACAACGCTAAACCGCTGAGCCACCTGGGCTGCCACCCCCCCTTTTTTTTTCACTCTACTTTTCAGATGTTTCTGGAAGTACTTTTATCCTTGCATCTACACCCAATTGCACTCCCATTACTACATGTCTGTCATCAGTCCTTAGAGACACCACTCCCTGCACACTCCCTTCAGAAGGTTCTCAAGTGACTATGTAATTTCTCCAGCTGGTTGGATTGGGCCATGCTGACCTAGATCATTTGGGGGAGAAAAGAGCAGCTGCTTGAAGAGATGAAGGTTTTTAATGAGACTCTTTTCACTGGAGTTTTTACAAATTAGGTCAGTTATAATCTGATAAAAGCAGGAGAGAGTCTAGTGGATAATTAGGAAATTGCACAGAGATATAGGACAGCCTCTTAGAAATGACTTCGAATGCCTTGACAAGTTTTTCTGGAGCACACTACAATGCTGAGAAATTTGGAGGTTGGAAGTTACTGTGGTGTAAGGGTGCTGGATCTTAGGTATCATGGGGAGACCTCTTGATTCTGAGTACCATCTGAGACCAAGTATCTGAGAAAAGAGGTATCTGATCCTTTGAAGGACCCTTCAGAGAGAACCAGGCAGTGTCCCTGGCCTTTTAGCCATGAGGATGCAGAAACTCAATCTAGGAAATTCACCCAAATTCTTCCTACTACCTAGTGATACTCTTAATTATTTTGTATAATGCCATGCTAATTATGTTTTTAAAAACTGACCATCCAGGAAGCCTGGGTGGCTCAGTGGTTTAGTGCCACCTTCAGCCCTGGGTGTGATCTGGAGACCAGGGATCAAGTCCCACATCAGGCTCCCTGCATGGAGCCTGCTTCCCCCTCTGCTTGTGTCTCTGCCTCTCTCTCTCTCTCTCTCTCTCTGTCTCTGTCTCTGTCTCTCTGTCTCTCATGAATAAATAAACAAAATCTTAAAAAAAAACCTGATCATCCACAATAACCTCTGCATGGTACTAAGAGATGAAAAGATTGTTGGGTATTATAAAAATTACAACTGTCACTCGTAGCAAATACCATTTCTTGAGTTCTTACTTTGAGCTAGATGATTATATCTGTATTATTTCATTTATTTTTCACAATTTTATTGTAAGGATGATGGTATTATTACGATTTTCAGATGAGGAAATGAAACCCAGAGAAAAGAAGTGATTTTTCTTTAAGTTCACAGGACCAGAAATATAAAACGTTGGCGCTCTGGCTTTTAGGAGATTGAGGGAGTTTTCTCAGGATAACAGGGCTAGAAAAATTATATGTGGGGGATGATAGCAATACAAGTGGTGTACAATTGGCTGGGAGAGAAAGGCCTTGACATGAAGGGTCTAGAGGAGGGAGCTCAATCTTTTTCTATAAAGGGCTTTGAGGGCCATATGGTTTCTGTTGCAATTTCTCTGCCAGTAACATGCAGGCAGCCATAGAAATATGTAAACTAATGGGCATGAATGTGTTCTAATAAAACCATATATGAAAAAGAAAAAACCATATATGAATACTCAAATTTGGATTTCTCAATTTTAATGTCACCTTATATTATTCTTCTTTTGCCTTTTATTAACCATTTAAAGATATAAAGCCATTCTTAGCATGAAGGCTATACAAACACAGGTGGTAGGCTAGATTTGTCCTGTGATCTATAGTTTGCTGACCTCTGGTCTGGTGTTCAGCAGTACGTATTTATCAATATGTATATGTTTTTATTATTTATTATAGCAGGAAATGAGAACAACACTGTTACTGAATACTGGTAAAACAGGGAAATCTGTGGAAATCTCGTTCTGTAACCATCTCAAAAGCAGTGGAAGATTGGAAGGTTCAGCATTGTTATATCCCCTAGCATCATCTTTGAACTTTACTTAAAGCCTTGATGAGAACTTTGGGATTTCCTTAACCTTTCTGCACTTCAATTTTCTCCTCTGTATGATGTGGGTAATAAGAATACACCTGTATGTCAGGTTCCCTGAAACCAACCCCAAGTTCTGCAATTCACTAGGAGGAATCATAGAACTCAGCATTTGGTCATATTCACAGCTGTGATGTACTATGGTTGAAAGGATACAGGCCAAAATCAGGAAAGGGAGAAGGCACATGGGGCATAGCTAGGAAAACCAGGTGCAATCTTCCAGTGGTTCTCTCTCAGTGGAGTCACATGAGACATGCATAATTCTTTCAGCAATGAGTTGAGACAACACCTGTGAGGTATTGCCAATGAGGAAAGAGCACTAGAGATTCAATGGGGTTTTTACTGGGGGCTGATCTTGTAGGCATCTTCTGTCTGGCATGTGTCAAATTCCAAAACAGGTGTTTAATGTAAACTATATCATTTGCAATAGTTAGGCGTAGTGAACAACTATTATTTCTGGGAATGTGAAACCCTTCCTGAAGCCCAAGTTCCTAGATGCCAGCCAAGTGAAACTTGTAGATAGGCCTTTCAAAGGGTAGCAGTCAGACCTCTTAGGTTAACTCTTTTCTGTCCATTTTCCCAAAGTGGTGAGGATTAAATGAGTTAATATATTGTGCTTAAATAATGCTTGGCAGAGAGTGAGCCCACAAAACTGTACATTTCATTCACAGAAGATTACCCAGGAGGCAAGAAGGCATCATGAGAAAGTCTCATAGGATTGCAGATAAGGCACATTCTTTCATTAATATATTTTTGTGGTATGAATCATTACACATACATATAAACACGTGGGAGAGTGTCATTAATTTTACCTTTTAAACTGTAGCAATTAAGAATATGCCTCCCCTGCCAATAATTTATTCGGTGTTATGCCTTATAGGTCAAGCAAATACTCAGAGGGGTTCACACACAAGAGACAATGTCATCCTGCTGTTCAGAACTCCATTGATAGTGGAGGACACTCATGCTCATGGACTCTCGAAGATTCAAAGATTTGTTTGAAATTAACAAAGAAAAGGGGGCATTTTGATGTAAGTTTCCACTGAAGGACTGGAGGGGGCATCCATGTCATTGTACAATAGTAACTGACAAGGTTACCTCTATGGACTGTTCTACTACATCCCTTTCTCTCTACTAAGGAAGCCTGGATGCAGAATGGTTCTTCTACTGGTTCAGTCATTGTGTTGCTTAAAATTGGTACCAAGGAGGGATGATAAATGCGCTATCAGTTTGTATGAGGGAGCAAGTCATTACTTTGTTTTGTGCAGCAGAAATCCTAGTGATCATAAATTGATTCATTAAAGGCCTAAGATGTCAGAGTTCCCCTTTTATTCTGTTGAGATACTGTTAATCCTCAATTACCCGCCAATGCATTTTCCACTTTATGGCTAATTTAGATGCTAATTTTTAATACTGGGCAGTTTCCCTTGCCATCCAGAATATTTTCCTTTATGTGAAGATATTTTTTTAGACAATAAAAATACTTTAGAAAGTAAAGCATTTAAATATCTTCTGCATAATGGTATCATATAAATTAAGGAAATAGACATATTCTTTACACATAATAAAACAATTCTTTTTATAATGGAGATGTTACTTAAGAAACATATTATTATCTACAATGAACAGTTCTTCCCTTTTTTTTTAATTTCCTAAGTATTGAGCAATTGATACCAAGCTAAAGATAATCAATTCTCTAATAATCCAGTGCTTTTCTGACAAAACCATAATAATTTTCAGGCCATCGTCACTTTTTAGAAAGCAGAGCATTAAGCCACGGCAGTGTCATCTCTGAAAGAGAACAATATGGCCTGTCTACTCTGGGATGAGAGTTCATGTTATTTTATTATATAGAAATGATGGTCTAGATTGTTTTCTTTTTAAGAGCCTGCTTTAATTACTGAAGGACTTTAAACAAACAAACAAAAACAACCCTTGGGTGAAAACTAAAAATGTAGCCATTTCTAATTCTATCATGTACAATTTAGTACAATTTATGGGTTTCTTCATCACCTTAAATATCTTCTTTAGTTTTGTAGGACAGGGACTCCTAAATCATGAAAAAATGGTATTTAGTCAGATAATGAAGAGAATGAATAATTTACCCAAATTTCAGGCCATACTGTATTTACCAAATGGTTCAGAAACTAGGCAGGGCAGATCGAATGCAACTGCTGATGCTTACAGATTAACTGCCTGTTCCTGAAACGTATGGAATGGCAGAAGCATTACAGTTAGAAAAATGAAAACAGAAACTGCCTCAACAATATATCTTTTATAACCAGATAGGGTACACTTTATGCCATAGGCCTCTTTGAAACTTTAAATTGTGGACTCATTACATTTAGCAACTTAAGTGGAAAATAGATCCAGATTTTAATTCTGTGGCATTGTTCTGAGATTGAGCCAAAGGTTTAGAATCTTGGTTATGAATGTCTAAATCCAATGAGCAATTCGAAGCTGGATCTCAATACCAGAACATTGGTTAGTGAAGTAGGGGGGCCGGTTCATTTACCTTTAAAGATGGGCTTATTTAAAAATAAACAAATAAATAAAGATGGGCTTAAGGAAATGTTCTGGCTTTGTTGATTCAACTAGACTCAAGGTCAAAATGCTTGTTTTATTAAAATTTATATAGGTTTGTTGCAGGTGTTCACTTAAGTTATCCAGTCAAAATCCGACATTAGGTTAACTGTAACTTTCAGTATGAACACACTTTGAAACTTGCTTTTACCTAGAAAGTCCACTTCTAGGAATATATCCTGTATGTGTACCTTTGCAGTGTTGTATGTACTAAGATATTTCCACATTATTTGTGGTAGTAAAACATTGGAAACCAAAATATCCACTAGCAGAGGTCTGTTTAAATAACTTGTGAACAATAAAATACTTTTCCAGCATTAAAAAAAAATACTGAGACAGCTCTCTATGTTCAATGTGGAATGATCTTCATGAAATTTTAAATGAAAATCATCATGCAGAAATCTATATTATGTGCAACCATTTGTATACAAGTATGTTTTTAATGCTTATTTATGAATATATATTTATATTCATGCACAAAATGCATAGAACATATTTGAAGGGTACATAATAATTGGTAATAATCATTGCCTCTTGGAAGTTGTAAAGATGACCAGGATAAGAGAAAAATTTAGATTTCACCATATGTACTATTTTCTATCTTTTGACTTTTGCAATGTGTATGTATTATCTAGGCAAAATGTTGTCTTAAAAAACTTACCTACTTGGGAAGAGAAAATGGATTTGTCCCATGTTCTCCAGAATACTTTGTTCATATTACTATTATCACATTTATCAAATTGTCTCCTGTTAAGAATTTTCTGTTGAATTCTCTTGCTAATTTGTAAGCTCCTGAAGCTTAAAACTGTTTTATGCATTTTAACATCAGATCTAACACATCTGGCATATGGCAGGCGTTCAATAATGTTTTAATGAATAAATGTACTTTTATATGACATGATTTACTCTAGTTACCTTAGTTTTAACTTTGTTATTTTGTGGTAAATTGTAAACAAAATAACAATTAAATTATATAGTACCAAAGGCTTCTGTTTTGAGAAGCAGAAGTCCCCTATCCCCATCCAGTTTTTCTCCCATAGAGAAAACTACTCAACTTCCTTTTTACTGCCTTTTCTGATATTTACCTCCATACCTCTAAATAATAATCTTATATTGATGCTTGCTGATTTGTCCTTTTTAGGCACCATCTATTGACTTCTTGGATGTCCACTCATATGTAAGAGAGAGACCAGATAAAAGTTCATAGGAAGTTTGATAATAATGGTGATGATGATTTGCATGTGTGTTGGAGGGATGCAGTTTATGGATTCTTAGGATTCATTCTAAGGTGATCAGATGGTAAGCATGTCTACTCACTGAGGTAGGCACCTCTCCAGGTTGTTCTGTGGAAGTATTTTAAGAAAATTCTAGATTTTTTTTTTTTTTTTTTTTTTGCCCCTTAGGCTTCTAGCATTAGGGAAAGTAGGCCAGTAAGGGAGCTGGGATTTTCCTTGTTGAATGGCATTTACCCACCTTCGATTTCCACAATAAACATGCCCCTCCTGGATCAATTCCTCTTGAGCAAAATTTTTGTTCTTCCAGTTTGTGGGAGAAGAAATCCTTGTGTAGTTGTATGGTATGGAGGAAGAGACCTATGGGTCTAACTTCTCTGATTCATAGAGTTTTAATTAATACTTCCCTCATTTCTACCTTCTCTCATTGCATCGTCCATGATACTTGGTGCTTCTAAATCCTATGCATTTTAGGCTTCTAGAAATGTCATTTTTTCCATAAGTATCCTCTCTTCAAGCCCTGGGTTTCTGCATCCTCTGCTCTTCTAAGTCATTCATTCATCCACCTTTTATCTTCCAGATATTTGTTGATGTCTGTTTCTTTTTAAATTTTCATTATTCTTGTAATTTTTAAATCTCTTGATAAATACATATTTAGTTTGCCATAATTCCTAAGTTTATTCTGTTGTCCATTTTTTAAAAAATTGAAGTATAGCTGACATACAATGCTATATAGGTTTCAGGTATAGAACACAGTGATTCAACAAATCTTTACATTATGCTATGTTCACCACACATCATGTCTTTTTAAAAAATATTTTCATGTATTTGTTTGGCAGAGAGAGAGAGCATATGAGCACAAGCAGGGGGAAAGGGAGAAGCAGGCTCCCTGTGGAGAGGGAGCTCTGAGAGGGGTTCCATGCGGGGCTCGATCCCAGGACTCTGGAATCATGACCTGAACTGTCGGCAGTTGCTTAACTGACTGAAAGCCACCCAGGTGCCCCCACATCATGTATTTTTAATTGATATCTTGGTTAGCAAAATTACTGGACAGAGCTGCTGGTCCAGATCATACCAAAGAGGCTTTGTTGAGTGTTTTCTAAACTAGCTCCTTTTAGCGCATAATCACCTAGGTCCCACCATTCTTATTTTTCATCTCCCTGAAGGGGAGCAGAGATATTTAAGATAGAGACTATGAATAAGGCTGTTGGTGCCTAAGACCTTTCACCATTAGGGTGAAAGAATATGGTAGATAAATTTGTGACTCATACCACTAAGAAAAGTAATAAAAACAGCATATGGTCTGATACAGAAGGAACATTTTCCTACTGAGATAATATATAAGTATCAAGATGAAAATATACCCTAATTCTTTTCTCACTCATTATTTCAGTGATGGTAAGTTTTTAAAAACATAATTACTGCTGTTTTGTAAAAATTTATGTATGATACCTTTTATAGTACCTATGCTACTTCTTCCCACATTGCTAGATCCAATTATTAAATCTATATCCATTTTTAGATCTGCTTTTTCTGTCCAGTGCTCAATTTTCTTACACATTTGAAAATATTTTTCTTTTCTTTCTTCAGTTTTTTTTTAAAATTTACTTTTTAAAGTAATCTGTACACCCAATGTGAGGCTCAAACTCACAATCCCGAAATCAAGAGTCACATCCTCTACTACCTGAGCCAACCAGGCACCCCTGAAAGCACTTTTCAGTGAAATCTTTTAAAAAGTATTTTCTGACCCTCAAGATCTGTTTTTATTAAACAATTATAGAGCATTTTAATGTCATATTCTTATTAGAATTTTAATTCTATTTGGAGACTACGACTCTTTAGGAGATTAGAAAAAAAGGGCATGAAAGAGAGTAATACTTTTTTTAAGTGTTGGTTAATGAGATCCAGGGAGAAAGATGAAAGAAGTGGGTTTCCTTTTGTGTTTGCAAGGAGGATAGGGGAGAAAAGGAAGAACAGACTTAATTGGGTAGTCTTTTTTCTTACTCAAGATCCTGTTTTCATGGGTTAGGAAAATTTGGGTCTTAAGAAACTCTTAGCCAATCTCATAGCAGAGGTGTATTTTCAAATTGAATTGAGGGGAAAGGTCTTTTGAGGTTAGTAAGAAGCATCAATAGGGAGCTGAGACAGCAGCTTTTGCCCTAGGCTATTTCAAAAGTCAGGAGCAGAGCTAAGAATAGATGTTTGTAATGGCCTGTCCAGTTTTCAGACCACAGACACATGTTCCCTGATTCCCCCTCCTGCTTAAAAGATCATTTTAGAATATGCAGTGGTTGGATATCTCAAAAGAGAGTGAGTCACTTGCCTACTCAACCTCAATTTTTCTTTTATGCCCTGGGTTGGTTATGGGACTGAAAGCAAAGCCGAGGCAAGGACCAAGAGCAAGACCTCTGTATCAAGAGAGTGAATTGAGAATTGAGCACATGCTGACTCCTCTCTCATCTGCTTCAAGCTCATAAAAAATATTGGGTACTTATAAAAATTAAGAAAAAGCATAAATTTTAAATGTTAGAAAAAGGAAATCTCTGGAGACTCTAAGCAGAAATACTTAAAAATGGGGTGTTTGGGTGGCTCAGTCTGTTAAGCACTTGCCTTTGACTCAGGTCATGATCCCAGGGTCCTGGGATCAGAGCCCTGAAGATCAGGGAGCCTGCTTCTCCCTCTCCCTCTGCTGTTCCCTCTGCTGTGCTCTCTTGCTCTCTGTCAGATAAATAAATAAAATCTTTAAAAAAAAAAAAAGAAGAAGAAAAAAAAAGAAGAAATGCTTTAAAAAAGAAAAAGACAAGCATCTATGGGGATAAGTAGACACGGAAGCTTAGGAATGTAAAATGCTTTTCTTTATTTAGTTCAGTTTCCCTAAGAGGACCTGAATGGCGGGCACTACACCATCAATACTGGGGACTTCATGAAGCTATAATGGGTTTATACAGAGGACAGCCTCCCTGCATACAGAGAAGTTCAATGCAATGAAAAGCACACAATAAATTTAACAAGTTTAGAAATCTATATTTCCCAAATGGGGAGCATTAAAAAACCTGAAAAAAACTTAAGTAAATGATTTCTATGTCCCTTAAAAGATAAATAATGGAAGAGGGACATAAAAAGGTATCAGTGATAATAAAACAAGAACGAGTAACTATGAAACAAGCAGATGTATTGAAATTAACATTATGATTCCTAGAACTTTGTAAAATTGTTATAGGAATAAAAGGGAAAAAAAAAAGGAATAAAAGGAAAACAGATACAGTGAACAGAAGACTGGAAACAGCTGAAGAGAGAAGGATAAAGTAGGAGAACACTGCACAAAGATACAGAAATGGAAAGTAGAAGGTAGTGAGGAGACATAGAAAATTTAGAAAGTCCAATGTACATCTGCCACAAATTGAGAAAGGAGAAAATAAAAAGAGCAGTGTAGAAATAATATTTCAAGAGATAATAGTTGAGAATTCCCCAGAACAAACATGAAAGTATTTGGATTAGAAATACCTTCTGAGTACTGAGCAAGATAAACAATGACCAGGGGAAAATAAAGGAGTGATTTTTGAAAGTGGACCCTGAAGACAAAATTTTTACTCATATTTATTATACCTCATCTCCTCTCTTTTTACTATATGCATTATACTGTTCACAGTATACAAAGCAATGGTATACACAAATATTATTTTTCTTTTTTGTTGATTGTGGTACAGAGTCAGTAAAGTTTGGAACTCACTGATATTTGTATCTCTTTAAGTATAATCTTAGAATTTTTAAAATAAATAGGTAATTAAGTTCAACCAAAACTGTGGGAACTTGATAAATGGGTCCTTGCATCTCCTGAAACTAGACCACAAAGTTCTTCATATTAAAGCTGACAGATAAGTCAAAACAGTGTAGACTGAGGGATCCTGTCAGACTAGAAAGATAGAATAGTGATCATTTTGCAGTCAGTACTGAGCATGATGTTGGACTGGTCTGTAAGGGGCAATTGGATGGCTTAATTATGGAACCCCAGGTGATTGGCAAGAACCTGACCAAAAATGTCTAGAGCAATGCTTATAGCATAATTACTAATAAAACATTTACATTAAAAAGTGTTGTCACTGATTTTGTTGAGCTCCAAAGGATTCCGGAAGCCTAATCCTCCTGGAGAGGGTAAGTATTTAAAGAGGAAAGGTAGTCCTGAAAGCAAATGTTGTGACTGGTAGAATCAAGGAAGCTCAAGGAAAACCAAGCCAGTGATCAATGCCAATGTCCAATACAGAGAGGAATGGAAATAATAGTGCAGCAGCAGGCAGAGACACCTGCCATGATCAAGAATGCAAACCTTATGTTATGGTCACTTAATTCTGGGGAAAATTTAACTCATGGAACATTTGCATCCAGATAGCAAGATCTGGGAAAATCCCTAAAAAGTTGCAAATAGGGATTGGAGGTAGAAAGCAAACACTCAGACAAAGACCAGAGATGTGAATCTCTTATCAGTAGAAGCAAGTACACATGACAAATTCTTCTTGAGGTAGGATTTGTGTTTAGGTGAAACCACAGTTGTTTTATACAATTGGCTGTAAAACACACAATTTATAAATGTTTCTCAAAGTCAAATTTGCTCAGAGTTCTACATGTGCTGTTTCCAGTTTCTTACTTTCCATTCATTTTCTCACTCAAACCAATCTGGTTGCTGCCCTCACCATTCTACTAAAAATGCTTTTTATAATTCATGGGTAACTTTTGGTTGGCAAAGCAAATGTACACTTCTTAATCATCTCAGCATCATTTCACAAAGGTGACCATATTCTCTTCTTTTTTTTTTAAAGCTTTTATTTATTTATTCATGAGAGACATAGAGAGAGAGGCAGAGAAACAGGCAGAGGGAGAAGCAGGCTCCATGGAGGGAGCCCGATGTAGGACTCGATCCCGGGACTCCAGGATGACGCCCTGGGCCGAAGGCAGATGCTCAACTGCTGAGCCACCCAGGCATCCCCCATACTCTCTTTCTTTTAAGAAGACCCTTATTCCATAGGCTTCTGCTATAGGCACTCTCGTGGATTTTCCTCATGCCTACGAAGCCACTCCTCCTCAGCCATCCTCTCCTATCAGATTTCTAAATATCAGATTTCGGCTTTATCCTGGACCTTCTCACCGCTCACTCTAGATGAGATCACTGAACACCACCTATATACAAATAACTCCTGAATTTCTCTGTCCAGTCAAGATCTATCATCTGTATTCCAGGACTATCCAATCCCACATGCCGTCTCCATTGGATTGTCTCACAGGTATTGCAAATATGTTCGAAACTGCGCTTCTCAAACCCCATTTCCCCTGCAATGTCAGAATCTGACCTTTGGGTAACTTGCTAGCTCTGTTCCCCTGGTAACCTGATCAGAGCAAAATGTCAACCATATTTTTAGGCAGAATTGCTTATGAGAAAATGACCTTGAATTTCTAAACTGAATCTTGGCTAAGAGCAATGCCATATACTCAGTGTGGTCATCAGGGCTTCGGGCTTTCCTGAATATGGCACCTCTTATAACTGGACGTGTCCCTTGCAGAAATATGACAGTGACTTGCCTGGGCTGCTAACTGGCTTGCTAAAGAATGAGCCTGAAATCACATGTGACCCTGAGGCTCTCAAAGGCTGCTCGATGCAGTGTTAATATTGTTAGTTTCTCAGGGCTGTGGGTAAAACAAAGTTATCGATTGTGAGGCATGTACTTCTTCAGTGGATTTGATACCTAAATTAAAATAGACTCTGTTAATGTAAAACAGAAATATGGACCCAATTTATCACAGTTCAATTTCTGAAGCATTGTCCCTGAGATGGGAGGGTGACATGTTGGTGTGGAGCCCACTTGTGTTCTGACCATGACAATGAATTTGTCTGCTGCTGCTGATTTGGAAGTAGAACAAGCCACTTCATCCTCTCTCTTCTGAGTGTTCTGAGCAACACTGTGGCTGATGTCACCACCCCTTCCTCTCTTGACAGTCTTTTCACTTAATCATTTGAAAGATGATCAGACACCTGTGAAATACTGTAGAAATAAAGCTAAAGTAGAAATATCAGTGTAGGGGATCTCTGGGTGGCTCAGTGGTTTAGTGCCTGCCTTTGGCCCGGGGCATGATCCTGGAGTCCTGGGATCGAGTCCCACATTGGGCTCCCTGCATGGAGCCTGTTTCTCCCTCTGCCTGTGTCTCTGCCTCTCTCTCTCTCTCTCTCTCTCTCTTTCTCTCTGTCTCTCATGAATAAATAAAAAAAATATTAAAAAAAAGAAAAATATCAGTGTAGGTTAACAAGTAAGGCAGTGATGAAAAATGTTTTTTGTAATCCAGTGTCTTAGAAAGAAACAGAAGAAAGAAAGAAAGAAAGAAAGAAAGAAAGAAAGAAAGAAAGAAAGAAAGAAAGAAAAAGAAAAAGAGAAAAGAGAGAAAGAAAAAAGAGAAAGAAGAAAGAGAGAGAGAAACCACCACAATTTTGCAGCACACTGTATAGAGGAGAGAAAACTAAATTCTCAAGGGTGTGTGTGTGTGTGTGTGTGTAAAACCAATCTCAGTGACTTAGAAGAGAGTCATTATTTCAAGGTAACCATATTATTCCTCCTCCTCTCCTCTTTTACAGATTTTAAGGGTAGGAGGAACAATTTCCTGATCCTTTGTAGGATACCAAAAAAAAAAAAAAAAAAAGGGGAAATTATTTCAGTCATGCATTATACTTGCTAGCTTCTTAGCATTACACTTCCTATAGGCTTCCCTAGCTTAGAATCCTCTGGCCTTCATTCGTAATTCATAACACACTAAGGTACCCCTTTTGGTTTTATCTGTTGAGTCAATTTATTGATTATATAGAAAAGTCTGCTCCAGTTTCTAAAAGAAATGTTTTGCTTTAGTTATTTGTAAATAAACCAATATAATGCCAAACTGTATTATATAATTTGATTATCTAATTCAATTTTTAGATGTAGTCTGGATAACTATTGGTCCTTTCAGAAAATAACAAACCAATTGTTAGAGGGCAAAAATGTGACGCCACTGAGAATGTATTTGCTGATAAAATATTAAAAGATTAACCTGTTACTGAATTTAGAAGCCAGACTTAATATAATCCCTTTGATCAAAGACAAAATAGGCAACAACAATAATTGCGCCAAGAATAAAAACTTGGCAATTCCGAAACACTGAAAGAATAGTTTCAATAACTTTATACATTCCTAATAAGAGTTTTAAATAACTTGCGGAATGCAGACTGTAAGCCACTTGTTAATGATAATACATGAAATCAAATTATCAAAGATTTCAAATGAAATTTCATTTTATAAATACATTTTTAAAAACCTGTCATAAATAAAGCAAGGAATCTTTCAATTCTTCCAGGGTAAAGAGGACTCACTAGGTAAAACTATTTGTTTGAAAACACATTTAATTTCTCAGTTACACATAGTTCAGTGGCACTAAAATAGAAGCATATGTAAAGCACCTCATTTCTTTCAGTGCACCAGGCACTCTATTCTAATCATTGATGAGCTCCAGTAAACCCTAGAGTTTCCAAGCTGGGATTTGGTACTTTGTGTTCAAACGTTTCTTCAATTTAAGAAAAAAAAGTGATTCTGATGATGCCCATGCCTTAGTCCATTAGGGCTGCTATACCAAAATTACAGACAAGGCAGTTTGTGAAGCACACAGAAATTTATCTCTCACAGTTCTGTAGGCTGAGAAATCCAAGATTAAGGTGTCTGGTGAGAGCCTGCTTCCTGGTTTATAGATTGTTATTATTATTATTATTATTTTAGTATCCTCGCATGCAGAATGGGAAGGGAGCTTTGGGGCCTCATTTATAAGGTCACTGATCCCAATCGCATGACCTAACACCTCCCAAAGCCCCACCTCCAAAGGCCATCACATTGGAGATTAGCTTTCAACAAACAAATTTTGGGAGTACATGTTCAGTTTATAGCAGCACATATTCTAACAGAAGATGAGCACCTCTATTTAGCCACATTCTGAAATATTTAAGTACAGTTCAGCGGGAGCAAAGGTGAAGTGTATTAAAATTCAGCCAACATTACTGAGAACTAGCAGTGGGATCCCCACTGTGGTAGCCACTGGTGTGCTGAAATAAAAATTCCTTGTCTCTGAAAGGCTTATGATGTAGATGGGGAAAGAAAGCACCTGTAAAAGCACCTTTTAGAGGAGCCTGTGAATTATTATGTTATATTTTATATACACATACCTTTCTTGGAAAATATAGCTGAGTTAACTCCTTTAAATTGGAGTTCCTTTTCTCTCTGCACTGTATAATTAAGCCTTTGTTGCATATGAACTTGACCTGGGATTGTTTCTGGAAACTGTACTTTGACCTTCATCATTAGTTCCTTGGTAAGATTTGTATTTATGTATCTAATCATTTCTCCCTCCCTTCTTCTCCATGACATCTTAGCTCATGCAGAATAGATGCCCAGTCAGTTACCTGTCAGTCACCTGATTCTATGTTTAATGGAGGTAAGCCTTAAGTTGGTAAGGAGAAGTCAGAATCTGACAGGTAGTTGAGAGTGCGATATTGGCAGAGAACATAATGGAAAACTGAGAAATTGTAGGGAAGTGTCTTAAGGAATGGAGTGGGATGTGTTAGGAAGCAATAAGAGGTAAATGCCATTGACTGCCATTGGCAGTCTTGAAACCAGGGCTATGAAGTCTTGTTATTGACTTTATAAACATGATATTTTAGGAATATTAACTGGACGTTGATGTGTTAAAGGGACTTAAGTAGTGTGATGCTAGTTGGACATGTCCCATTCATTCATATGAATATACCATTCTTTCAAAATTACTGAGATTAAACTGGATTTGTAGTATGTATTCATTGTGTGGTGTTTTTTTTTTTTTTTTTTTTTGTCTTGGGTTGTGTTGACCAATTTCTCCCCTCCATTTATAGTAATGGAATCTAATTGAAGGACTTTTAAGCAAGAAACTCTGCCACACTGATGTGGGTGATTTGTTATAACATTTTTGAATTTTTTTTCCCTTTTATCTAGTCTGAATGCCATTTACATTTGGAAGAATCAAGACATGAAATCCTCCTAACCTCTTCAAACATGAAAGTGGCTGTGAATGTATTTTTGTTATTTGTCTTCTTAAGCTGTATTTTTCTCTACAGCCTTGAGCCTAAGTGAGGAGACTTAGAAAAAGAAGAGAATGTTTAATCAATAACTTTACTGTTCTTTTATTTAGTCATTTGAAGAGTACTTGGCATTTAAGGGAAATATTTTTCTTTGAAAAAAATAGGTAAGAAAAAAAAACCTCAAGCAATGCTCTGTGGAAATGTCTAAACAAAAGATGCTTTTATAGGGAAATAAATTGTAGAAACAGACACTGAAAAAATAGAAATATGTCTTTTTTAATTTGAAAATATATGCTAACATGTAGCATGGGTTGCATATGTGTGCATAACATCACTGTGTTTCTTCATAAATTATTTTACATTCTGATAAGGAAGTTGCCCTGTGAAATGTGTATGTAGCTCCTGAAATAAATGCAATTTATGTAGGTGTCTTTGAATGTCTTCCCTCTGGACCCTTGTTTTTCACTTCAGCCCATTTTTCCTGCTTTAGTTTTCTCTGGCCTCACAGCCTAAAGAACAGCATTTGGATTTCCAGGGGAACTCAGCATTACTGTGAAAGGACCTGAACCTCTACCCTGGCCACTTGCTTTTAAATCCTACTGCTTTGCCCACTATCAGACCCCAGTAATTAGCACACTTCTGGCACAAGATTGGCATTAAGTTAACACTTATCGGATGAAACTTATTAAAGTTCCTATTATTTGCCCCAATTTGCCTCATCACTGATAAACGTCTGCTCCTTTTTTTTTTTTTTTTAAGATTTTATTTATTTATTTGAGAGTGAGAGATGGCAAGAGAGAGAGCCCAGGCAGAGTGGGGAGAGGGAGAAGCAGGCTCCCCATTGAGCAGGGGGCCCAACGTGGGGCTCGATCCCAGGACCTTGGGATTGTGACCTGAGCCGAACGCAGATGCTTAACTGACTGAGCTACCCAGGTGCCCTGATAAGCTTCTGCTCTTCAAGGTAAATGACTCTAATTCCTTATTCATTCTGGTCACATTTCTTCTTCCCTCTTACTAGGCAGAATTACTTTTTCATTACTTTTGGTTTTATTTTCAACTTTATGGTTTCAGTGTCTAACCTTTTATTTCCACTGGGGATTCTCAGGCTGTTCACTATGTCCTTTATTCCTTCTATATTCAGTTCTTTAAATATGGAATCCCTAAAGCTTCATCCGGTTGGATTGCATCTAAATCTGTTTTCTAAAATACTGCACTGACCATCCTCTACCCTTTCATCTATGGTCTAATTAACTTTTTAAGAATTGAAGTATAATTGGCATATGATCTATTAGTTTCAAGTGTATATAATTGGCATAAGATATATTAGTTTCAAGTGTACAACATAATGATCCGATATTTGTATTTATTTGGCCTAGCTAACTTTTACCACCATGGATTTTATCTAGAATGGGGAGAGAGAGAAGGAAAAGCAACTGATACCTGATGGTTCAACATTGTTCCAGTGACAACACACATTTGTTCTCTCTCTTTGAAAGTTGTCCTGTTTCGTTGTGCATAACGATGGTTCATTCTTCCCTAAAGTTGCTGCCTCTGTTGGTTCTGTCCACTCATATATACACAATTTTTGTTTGTAACCACCCACAAACAGCATTCTATTTCTGTGATTTATGAACTGTTTTTCTTTCTTGGAACTATAGAACATCACTTTTTTGGAAGAATGAGCTAAAAACAATGGTCTATGAAGATAGGTCAGACCAAGTCTTTTTGAGTTCCTCGAAGAAACATATGACAGAGTCCCAGAAATATGATACTGGTCTCAAGAATACCAGGGACTAGCTGAATGATGCTGAGTGATTCCCTCTGGGGAAAAGTGATTGAGACATAAATTTCCTACATGAGAATATGTTCATATGAACTTATTCTCATGTTAAGGATTGGAGTCTGGTTGTCACACAACCTTGTGCAGAGAAAGCATCTATGTTCCATTAAGGAAATTTGGGCCTACTATATTAGTGCCTACTACATGCCTGGAGCTATACTAGCCTCTTTATAAAGCATAAGTAATTCATCTATCTCTCAAGACAATCCTGTAAGATATTTATTAGCTCCATTTTACAGAGGAGGCAAAGGTATTATTAAGAAAGTTAAAAACATTTTTCCCAAGATAAATAGTCCTAATGAATCACTGGACTAGGATTTGTACCTACATTTGTCTATAGTTATGCTGTACGACAGAAGCAAAACAAAGCAGACAAACTCCAGGTGAGTGGCTAAATGAGAGAATGTACCTGTGAAAGAATACAGACCTCTAGGAAACCAGTTCCCATGTGACAGGAAAAAGGAGATAGAAAATAGTGGGCTTGATAGCAAAAAACACTCAGGCAAGAGTCTGTGATGCTTGTATCAGTTCTTTGGCAGAAGAATATTGAGAGACTCTCTGGCAGGTGGGAGCCTCAAAAATGTGTTGCTTTAACTATAAATACTTTTAAATTTCTGATATTTGCTGGGAGTGCCAATATCCCTCGAGAGAATCACTAATCATTGTTTAAATAAATATGTCTCTACCCACACTGATCTTGAAGCAAGACTACACAGAGATGCCTGTGAGGAGGGCAGCTCACCGTATTGTGTGTCTCGTCTTGAGATTTTTCATTTGGAGGCCATATTTAACACTATCTTTGTTGTTTTGTTAATTTTTTCTCTGTTATCTGTGGCATTGTCTCCTTATCAAGAGTTACACAGGGCTTGTGGACTGAATTTCACCTGCTCTGGGAGATCATGAACTACTCATTTTAGGTGCTGCCCTGGATGAAAGCCTTATAAACCTCAATTTACAAAGTTTAGACTTCTCAAACATGCCTGATAAGTCTGGTGAAAATCTTACCAGCTTCTTTTCATGTATGAAGATTTTTCTTAAATAATATCCCCTTTCTTTGCCTTTAATATTTAGTAAGGCTCCAGACTTGTGAAAGTCTTGTGGCATAGTATGAAAGAGAACCAAAGGAAGTCTTGTCCAAACTCTGACAAGCAATTTAACAGGAGACAATGCCAGCAGAATTGGGAAGAAGAGAATACTGTGGGAAGGGCAAAGTTGGGAACCCAAATCAGAGCAGCTCAGTCTGCTTTTCCCATCAAACTCCTTCAGGCTCCAGTACCTTGGGCATTGGTTTTACTTCAATAAAGAATGTGATACCAATGAGAGGAAAGAAAAAACTAGGCTGACGGTACAGCCCCCGAAACATCACTGTTTCTCAACATAGCCACAAAATTCTCCTCATCTGAGAGTTGGGTAAATATTCCACTTTGTGTGTCAGGCAGGTCTTGGGAAGCCTCTACACCAACAAGAAAATGATATTTTATCTTACTGTTCAGTGAATCAGTTGATTATATTGTTTAAAGAAAATTGCTAGCTGAAAGCTCTAGAATAAAGTAATAAATGTGAAAAAAAGGAAAAAAAAAAAAAAACAAGGAGAGCCAATTCATAGGGTACAGCCTCTCTTCAGTGTCTTCATTCAGTGAGTTCATCTGGTCCTTTGCTGATAACAAGGATTAGAAGCTGATGCCCAGTGGAAAATAAAAGGAGCCCAGCTTTACCGGACAAAATAATCACTCTAGTCCTTTTCTGAGGGGCTTCTCCAATGTTCTTGACAAAGCAGTGCTTCTTCATCTCTGCATTAAGTGTTCAAGGTACATCACCTTTATTATTACAGTGGTCTATACCCAGCTTTTCTGTTAGACTTTGACCTTGTTGACACCAGGGACAGTTTGTGCTCATTTTTGTAATGATAGGCACATAAAAATGTCTATCAAATTGAATTGTAAATATAATCCTACCATTTTCCTCCTCAAGGAGAGATCATTCATATAATATCCCAATGATCATCAGACGGTGAATATTCTATACATTTCTTCTGGCATGAAATTTCTCTGGCTTACAAGATATTCTGTATGTGTATCTCAGGACCCCAAAAATAATAAAACAGATTTAGATGTGCACTTCTTTTTCATTGAGATCTTAGGATACCTTGAAGTATCTGGAACCTTTGAGCCTTCAGTATCTTAGGAAGAGTTTGCCCTAGAGTAAAACTCTTTTTTCATCATGTATCAGAAGAATATTATTTTCCCAGATTCCACTTATTTCATCTGAAGCTTACACCTGAAGAACATTCTCTTGACTCAGAGACTTTCACTAGAAACAAGGACACAGAATTATATTCCAGGGTCATACTACTTTGGTATAGAGACAGCAGGAGGCTCCACTTCCAGTTTTGCTAAACTGCCTCCTATTCTTCCTCCATGTTTCTGCTTCTGCCCTCCCCAGGATAGGTGGGTCTGTGCTGCAAACTCTCTCCTTCTGTACCCCCTTTCTATTTGCCTCTCTTCTCTCTATCCATCTGAGGAAACCTTTGAACAGAGAGGAGGGAACGAGTTGATGCCACCCGTCTTTCTCTGCATTCCTCACAGAGAAGGATGTGTATCCATGCATCAGAGGCAGCCCAAGGATTCAGGAGACTTGCATTTAGAAAATGTGCCACTGATAAGGAACTTCTATAGAAACTCTCATCTCCCCTTAATGAGTAAAGCATTCCTGGGAGATGAGAATTAAATGGGATGACAGTAAATTTGCCTCTTTGCCAATGGGGAGACCTGAAGTCAGATGTGTCTTTGCAAGAAAATTTCAACCTGTTTCTATCAGTGCTGTCAACTAGTAAAGTCTGAGTAAACTGACAGCAGCTCTCTTGACAGCCACCTTTTCCAGGGGGTGCCCAGTGAACTTCATCTTTAAGCTATTGAGGAATAGAAGGTTAATTTTTAATTTTCTGCCAACTGAAACTTGCCAATTAAAATTTCATGTTCCTTTCCCTAAAAGACCATTGAAAAATGGAGTATAGAAGCTTGTCTAGAGTTAGCATAACTACTATCTGGGTTGAAGCTTTTGTACCTAAGATGCTATAAATGTTAATTTCCTACCAATTGCAACTTGCAAGAAAATCCACAGCTTTCCTGTTTTCTTTGCATCAGTCTTTTATATGACATCTTCTCAGGCCTGTCCTTTATCCCTATATTCACCAAGCTCCTCAACATCTTGATCCTAGGAAAATCAAATTAAAACCAAGGGCAGCTTTGCAGATTAAAGAAGGGATGAAGTTCATTGTATAGAGTCACTTTTGGTTTGTTTGTTTTCAGGGTACCACTGCTCTATGTAGGCATATTTTTTTTAAAGATTTTTATTTATTTATTCATGAGAGACACAGAGTGAGAGAGGGAGAGGCAGAGACACAGGCAGAGGAGGAAGCAGGCTCCATGCAGGGAGCCTGATGTGGGACTCGTCCAAGATCAGGCCCTGGGCTGAAGGCGGCACTAAACCACTGAGCCACCCGGGCTGCCCCTATGTAGGCATATTTACTACATTGTTGCTGTCTTGAATACTTCTCCAAAGAATGCCATGGACATCTCCTTTAGGATGAAAATTATAAAAGTGTTTGGTGTCAGTATCATTTCTCTGCTAATAGTTATACTTAGGCTTTAAGATACACGGTATAGCAGACACTATTGTTGTCTTGCATAGATATCCCCTGGCACTCCCCATTCCTGTGCCTGCCAATGGCTTCAAATTGCAAATTTTAATCAAGTTTGGAGCCTCGGTGTCCATCGAAAGATGAGTGGATAAAGAAGATGTGGTTTATGTATACAATGGAATATTACTCAGCCATTAGGAACGACAAATACCCACCATTTGCTTCAAGTGGATGGAACTGGAGGGTATTATGCTGAGTGAAGTAAGTCCATCGGAGAAGGACAAACAGTGTATGTTCTCATTCATTTGGGGAATATAAATAATAGTGAAAGGGAATATAAGGGAAGGGAGAAGAAATGTGTGGGAAATATCAGAAAGGGAGACAGAACATAAAGACTCCTAACTTTGGGAAACGAACTAGGGGTGGTGGAAGGGGAGGAGGGCGGGGGGTGGGGGTGAATGGGTGACGGGCACTGGGGGTTATTCTGTATGTTGGTAAATTGAACACCAATAAAAAATAAATTAAAAAAAAAGTTTGATTAGTGGGGGTGGGATGCCAGCAGAGATTTAACCCAATGACAAAAGGAAGTTGGTAGATAAATATCCCAGTTTCTTCTACCACCACCACCCTTGCCCCAGGCGAGACAGCTCTGAGGCATGTTCTCATGGCCCTTGTCTCCACTGAATCCTGCTCATGACTGCACCTTGTATTGGCTTCTTTCCCTTTCCGGTCTCAATTCCCCACTCTCCTGGGGCTTCTGCAGTCGCCTCCCAAATAAACTACTTGAGTTAAAATCTTAAGCTCCGCATCTGCTTTCGGGCAATCTAAACTCAGCTACAAGCAAAGAAAATACATTTTATTCTTTGAAAATGAAAATGTACAGTGTCGTTGATAAAGGTAGAGAAATCTGTGTATAATTTAGAAAATTAGAAAGTTATCTTGAAAATAGACTGGGATCTATGCTCTAAGATTTCTGCTTTATAATCTCAGCAAAATCTTGTTTAGTCACTCGTTTAAAAATCTTTTCCTGAGCTTTGATATAAAAGATACTAATGCAAATTGCTATGAGGATATCAAGAAATATAATATCTTTTTGTGTTTATAAGAATAGTAGATTATACATAAGAAGAAGTTAGGGAAAACATGAAAAGTAACAAGGTAATAGATAAAATAATATGCAGAATGTCAAGGAGTAAATGTTAAAATAGAACAGGAAAATGGAGACAATATATACCAGAAAAAGGATGTGTATATGGAAAGTGTCCTGGAAAATACTATGGAAGAGAATTCCTGACAGGCTAAAGGAAGTTTTATGGGTAAGAGAGGAAAAAGTGTGTGTGGCATTCTGGATCTGGTTGAAATGGAAGATTCTTTTAGAGAAGTGTTAAAGTTAAAAATATGTAGGTACATTGTCCCAATTAAGAAGAACCTGAATATGTCCAAGGAGTTTGGAAAGTGAATACAATTTTTCTTTTCTTTTTTTTTAAATAAAGTGTTAACATTTATTCATTTTATCCTCTGTTCTTTACACACATACTGAACTGCTCTATTTAAGGCATATACTTGGTTTTGTTACCTGGTGAAAAGAAAACAGAAGAAAAGGATGACTCAGATGGTATAAGAAGTTAGGCAACTTAAGAGAGAATTGAGTTTGGTTTGCGACAAATTATGTATTTATTTAGTTATTCACTAACTTTTCCAGAAACATTTAGGGCAGTCCACACTTAACCCATGTACCAGCCCTGTGTGGTTTTTACAACATGAGAAGTCTTTACAAATTCATCTTGCTCTGATTCTATCCATTTTTTCAGTCACTTTTTGAAAACTTCATTGGCACCAATTCTTAAGGCATTTTTCAAAGGATTACAGTATTGGTCAGTGGCCAGATTGGGATGTGGGATGCAAGAAGGCTCCAGCCAAAATAAATTTGCTTGAAGCTTGGCCCTTGACCTCTCCTCAAGGGCAGGTGGCATTTTCGTCCTGCTGGGTTTGTTGAAGTCCACAGGGCTTCTGGCTTGGGTCAGCTCTGAGGCTCCAGGAGTGATGGGAGAAATGGTCTCCAGGTGCCAGTCAAGAGCTCCTTGTTAGATGCATTGATTTTTACAAAATCTCTGATATAGATTTGGTCTTGGAGATCTGGGGAAATAGCATCTGTAGAGTTGGTGTTTCAACACTTTCTGGCATGTTAAGAGCTACTATGAGGCCTTCAGTTACACTTGCACTGATGTCTGAGGTAGGTTTCTCTCTCGCCTCCTCCTCTCTCCCTCATAATTTTGGCATGTGAATGATTGGTGGTGTTTGTATTTTTACACTGCACGTCAACCAACAACAGCCAGAATGTTTCTGAATCCTTATTTAATTTATTCACAGCACTGTGTACAGCCAGATGATGATAGCAAGTTAAATGGGCTTTGCCTTAATGAAATAACTGCCTCCCAGGTTTGGAGGTTTTTGTGTTAGTTGTATGTGTCAGCATTACCTAAGTGGATACAAGCAGAAATTGTGGCTTTATGCTGACATATTATCAGGTCCATTTGCAGAGAAAGACAGATGTTATGGCTCCTACTGCTGCTCTGTTCTTTGAGCCATTTCAAGTTTTATCCTCCTTCATTCCTGGCAATTAAATGCAACATCCCTGGGGGCTCACCTCTGTGGCTCAGATGAAGAGGCTATTCAAGTTACATATTCCAGGGAATTGCATCTTAATTCCAATATGCTGTTACCAAGCAGAGTCTACTAAGTGTACTGGCTCTGTTTCTCTGTTTCTCTCTACCCCATCCCCTTCTCCCTCTCCTTTCTTCTCTTTTAAACTATCAGCATTTACTATCCTGAAAATAACATGACATAAAAACCAGTGCTTCCCAAAGAACAGGAAATTGACCAAAGGCTTGGCCTTAGCTTTTTATATATATTTTGACTTTGTCCTTTTTCTCTCAAATTCTTTTTTCTCCATTCACTTCAATTACTACTGAGTCTTTAACCCCAGCTAATGACTATGCCTTTCCAAGTCTGCCTTTCTGGTAACTTATTAATGCTTAGCATTGAGAAGAAAAGGGCAACAGCTCTATTAACACAACCAAATTGATTCATAATCAGACCTGAACCAGGAATGGGTAAGAGTTTTACAAGCACTAAAGGTTAATAGAACCATTCTTCAGCCCATTTTCCAAACCAATCTTCATGAGGTTTCCTGACCTCTACCCCTAGATATACAGCCATTGCATAAGAGCTTTTGGCAAGGGTAGCATGTAGGTGGAAGTTATTTATGAACATTAATAGCTTTTTCAACTATTGTACAATTATTAGAGCACCCCTACATGTAGCCCTCGCCAGGATCAGAATAAAGCAATTATATAGTTAATTTAGCATTTATCTGGAAGACTGGGTTCCAAATTAAAAAGCTTGTTCAGTTGAAACTAGCACTTATTCATTTCATGGGGATTTTTACACAGGCTCTATTGCCAGTATGAAATACCCATATGAAGCTCTTTTTTGGAGTTGACTAGTTGAGTCAGATCACAGTCCAATCAATCTCAGAATGAACAGCCAGCTGGATAGAAGCCATACTTTCCATTACTGGTTAATTGCCTCAGTATGAATGTGATTTGCTAATCCATCCTCCAAAGCCAAGAAGACTCTAAAATAGTTTGTATGTAGTAATTCACTGGTAAGAAGGAACCAAACATTGACATTCCACCTCAGCCACCCCACATACGTTATTTTCTGATTTTTCTGAAGAATAGTTTCACTTTCTCCCCTCCCCCCTCCACATAGTTTCTCTTGCATTTTCATTTTTGGAGATATTATTTCATTGCTCTTTTTCTCAAGAAAGATGCAGCCACAGTATCAGTAAGGAACTCAAAGAAGTCTTTGCCCTTTGAATTCAAGCCTTGCTTCCTAGTGAGAATCCGTGGTAATATTGCCATATTCCCATTGAAGGAGTTTTAAAGACTTTAATAATCCTCTAGCTGCTGAATGGCTCACTGTCGTGCATTTGAGGTGTGATATTAGTTTTCTTTTGACTCTGGATAAAATGTGGCATAATAAGAACACCCCAATCAGCATAATTCCTGTGTTTGGAGCCAGGATGATCTGATTTATGTGCCCTTCCTTAATAAGAGACCCTGAACACTGGATATAAATAAATTGGTACTTGAAAATAGTCTGTCACCAAGAATTATTCCCCGCAATGCAATAAACCAGCCTTGTTATGAATTCAGTTGGCAGGATCCTAGCGTCACAAATCAAAATTGACCTTACCCCTGTCAAGTGTGCTCAGCACATTAATATAAAGAAACAGGTTTCTCTTCAGGGCCATGGACTTAGATCCTCATCAATGGAGAGTTTTTTCTGGAGCTATGTCCAGGGAGAGCAGGTTACATATTTGCATGTTATTACTAGCTGTCTCTGTGACAAAAGGTTATTGGATAAGCTCTTTCTCTTCCTTTCACTTTAGGAATATAAACCATTTATTACTACCTTCTCTCTTGTTTTATTCTTTAAAATATACCACTCAAATAATACACAAAAGTATTCTACTAATTCCACTGCCAAAATTAATACCTGCACCAAAAGGAGAATCTTACATAGAGGTTACTATATGCTACCATAGTCAAAATGCCTACCAGGTGCCAATAAAATAACTGTGGCACATATTTGCTCTGAGTAATTTGTTTGTGACTGTTTGCTTTGATGCACAGTTAATGGGCTTCAGGCCATGATACCTATTTAATATAGAATTAGCCATTTGATTATTCATTTTTATTAATATCATTATCTGCCATTATAAAACCACTGCTTAAAACGTGTCCTCTTTTATTAATTCATGTATTATTAACCTTCCAGCATAGTATTGTGGCTTAACTGGTATTATAGGACCCAAGTCATTTGTTTAGGTAATGAGGACAAAATAAGAAGAATTGGGCTTCTATTCCAGCAGGAGGAATTTAGTTCAATTATAGGTAAACAGGCTGTTCTTGGCAGACAAAGTTGATATTGCTGCCCAGGTGGAAGATACTGGCTAATGCTATCTGAGAAGCACTGAATGAGTCCTTGTAACCCCAACCAAAAATGTGACTCTACCTATTTCTGCGGGTGTCTGAGGTGATATCGTTAGGATTTCTTTCCTTTGAATATAACTGCCATTCTCAGACAGAAGCGTTATAGGATCAGATTCCTAAGAAAGCCTGAGGAGTCTTGGGGACATATATGATGAAAGCCTAATCAAAGGGAGATAGCCCTGGGTCCACTAGGAGACTGAAGTAGCAGACAACCAAATGATTGTTATGAGACATGGCTGTCACCGCTGTTCACTTGGAATTAAGGCCACCAAATTACAGAGGGAAACTTAATACTGGCTGAGAGATGAGTGGTAAAACATGAGAAGGAAATATATACACAGATTGATTTACACTTCACTATTTTTCTTGTTTAAAAGAAGGCCTAAAAAAAAAAAAATGAAAAATAAAATAAAAGAAGGCCTACAATAATTAGGAAAAAAAAAAGAGAGAGTAGATTCTAACCTCTTACCAACCAAATAACTCAGGAAAAGTACCAAGGCAGAAAAAGGTTAAAGAAACAAAAACAGATCCTCCTACTCACATGAAGGAGCATTCTGTCTCTGCTGACTTTGTTTTTGTGACTTGTGCAGGTTGGAGCAAAGGGAAGGATTAAAACAAGCCATGGTGAGCTGAGTCACACTGGAAGATAGAGAAGAAGGGACAAGAAAGACAACAGAGGTCTTTGAGGGGTTTACTGGAGGGCAGGGGATATAGGAGCAGCTAACGAGCTAGGGAAAGAAGACAGTGAAGTTTTCTTCTGTGCAGTGAATGGAAGTCCTCTTTGGCTTTGTTTTGCCACTACGACACTTTTTTTTTTTTTTTTTTTTTTTTTAAGCTTGCTTAGTTTCATTATTTTTGGATGTCGGAAAAGTGTTATTTCTCAATGGTACTGTGTGCTCAGGCAAAGCATAAAACACCCCAATGATACATTATGTACAGTTTACACATTCATATCTCATTTATTCCTATTAATCTTCACAATGTTAACTTTTATTTTTCTTCTATTTTACAGAAAAGTGTGGCTTAGAAACATGGAGATATGGGCAGGTTGACAGCAGCCTCAGGTACATTATGACATTAATGTGTGTCAGGATACATAATAGGCTTGGGATGCACCGACCTACCAAAATGTTTTAGAGAACTTTGTCAGCATTAGAAAGTGTCAGTGAACATGGAAGGCTGTAGAACATTATCAGCTAAGTCAGACAATGAGTCTACTGTGTGCATCCACTTCCCGGTGGGCTGATACCTGAGTTGTTTATTCATTATTACATAGGGACTTAGAAGGGAAATTCACTATTATTCTGGCAGATGAGAGGTTTACTCTTTTTAATGGTATGAAATTATTAAAATTGCAATATGATTATCTAAATAAGACTCTGGTAGCCTTGCTGATCTGCATAATGTTCTTTAAAAATTTATTTTTTTAAATTTTTATTTATTTATGATAGTCACAGAGAGAGAGAGAGAGAGAGAGAGAGAGAGAGGCAGAGACACAGGCAGAGGGAGAAGCAGGCTCCATGGAACGGGAGCCCCACGTGGGATTCAATCCTGGGTCTCCAGGATCGCGCCCTGGGCCAAAGGCAGGCGCCAAACCGCTGCGCCACCCAGGGATCCCCATAATGTTCTTTAATGGACATCAACAATAGAGTTGACTTGGGGCAAAATCTGAAGTTGTCTGTGACTCAAATCTATATTTTATCACAAACATGGTATAAGTTTTCAAAAAGAATAATTTAAATCCAGATACTGAGAACTCCACAAAAATTAGGCCTCATATAGATTTAAACAAGATTTTAGAGGTGGTCAAAGCAAGCATCTGTGTCTTGTATGTGGAGACACTCCTGGTTTTTACATTTATATCATGGACTGCATATGTATTTCATTTTCTAGGCAGGGAGCTTGAAACATAAGGAAGTGAGATCATTTCTCATGTTCGTTTGGCAGAACTGAGATTATCCCTAAGGCCTATCCAGGACTTCTCCTACAGGTGATACATAGGACATGCAGAGAAACAAAAGAATTAAGAAACTACCTTAAAAGTATATGGTGAAGTCCAGATTATGTAAATGTACACCATGCATGGTGATGCCTTTGGGCAAATGAGGATGTCCTGGAAAAGTCTCTTGGACCCTCAGAGAAGGTCCCTGGGAGAATGTTTAGAGAAGTTATCTCAGATGAGGAATATCTCTTGGCCATTTAAAGAAAAACCAGCTTTCCATAAGAATGGGGAGAAGGGTGAAAATCAGAGCAGAACTGTTGGGTTCTGATGCATTTGTACTTTTCCTTGTGAGAAATAGTGATCTTGCAAACAGTGGCAGAGATGCCTCATCTCAGCTACACATTTAATGATTGGTGACACTGACATTGCATAAATGGGTTTTCTAAATCACTTCTCTTCTGGGGCTTGGCTCGTGCTCTTCCTTTTTGCCAAGTATCCACTCTTCTTCCCCGCAACTTTCTTTAAGGCTATTTTTTGGTCTATCATCATTTTGGGTACCAAAAGTCCAGTTTGAACTATCTCAAGTAAAAATGAATGAATGAATGAATGAACGAGTGGACAAATGGATAAAAACTTAGTGGCAAGATGTTGGAATAGTTCATAAAACTAAAGGAAGGGCTTCAATAATCAGGCACCTCTGATTCTGTGGGCCTGAACTATCACTAGAATTGTCCCTGGTTTTGTCTCTACATCTCCCTGTATATTGCCTGATCTTATGTATTCCTGGAAAAGAGACCACACTGGGAAGAAGTAACATGAAGGCAGGGCCTGGGCCTTGGGATGACCATGTAGACACAAATACTGATCAGATGCTCAAGCCCATGTGCAAGGATAGTGGACCTGAGAGCATTCCAGAGGGAAGAGACAGGGAACAGGTACACATGTATCTACATCCAGGCTCAGGGCTCACCCAGATGACCCTGCTAAACCCAACTGGTCTCAGACTCCAGAGGGGCCTTAAACATGTCCAGGAGGCACTCCAAAGTGTAGGGTCCTGAGGCACATAGCCTGGGGCAGCGACCCTGCTTGCTCAGGACTATCAGCTTTTTCCTCTTAAAATAGTTTCTTCAGTAAGTTTGGAACCATAGCTTCTAGGCTCATCTCTAACTAGTCTCCCTAAAAGAGGAGAATCCTTCCTTCTCGGCTTCAGTTCTAAAAGTCCTAGAGAATACCCTTTCTGCCTTAGGTTAGGTCACATGTTTACTTCTTGGAATAATCAAAGTGACCAGAAGGTGAAGTATTCTTTGGCCCAGTTTGCATCCTCTTATTCACCTGTGAAATGGTCCAGGAGAGAAGTACTATGATTACCCTGAAGTATGAACAGTTTCCGAAAACCAGGAGAGTGATGTTACTAGAAAAAGTGTCCAAATCAGAATCATTACAGCTAAAACCTACAGAATATTTATGGTATGTCACTCTATGTACTTACATATATTAACTAATAGAATCATTACAATTCTCTATAAGGTAGGTATTACTTCCTCTATATAATCTATATAATAGATGAGAAAACCGAGGCATAAGAGATTACATAATTTGCTCAAGGCCACATAGCTAATAAGTGGTGGAGCTAGGATCTGAACACAGGTGGTCCGGCTCCTGAATCCATGGACCTAATCACTATATTCCACTGCTTTTTATAATTCAAGCCTGCCTGTCTATTAATTTTTCCCTTATTACCCTTGTCCCAGTTAGCTTATTCGTTTCCACTTTTTAAAAGTCATAGTCACTTTCCAATTTAGCACTAGTTACTATTATCTTTTACTCTTTATTCTCTGAATTTGTCCTGTTCACCTAGCCTGAGCAAATGTATGAATAAAGACAATGTATATGATTCTTTTGTGTCTCTGGAGAATCCAGTACTTAAAAAGGGACCAATATACAACTCAATGGAATCTTAAGATACTGGAAGTTTTAGAAATTAGGTTTGGAACACCTGGGTGGCTCAGTCTGTTAAACATCTGACTTTTGACTTCAGCTCAGGTCCTGATCTCAGAGTCCTAAGGTTAGCTCAGCTCTGAGTGGGCAGTCTGCTTCTCCCTCTCCTTTTGACCCTCCAGGCTTGCACACACACACATTCACATGTGCATGCTCTCTCTTTCAATAAATAAATGAATGAATCTTTAAAAAAAATAAAAGAAATTAAGTTTGAACATGGGATATTGTCAATCTAAGACTAAGTTTCACTACACGAAATAGAAAAAAATTTCAAATAATAGTAGTTTAAACAAGATTTTTTTTTCTTCTTGCCTGAAGGAAGCTTGGAGGGAGTTAGCACAGGGCTGAGATGAGAGTTTTATGATTCTTCAGGTACCCAAGTTCCTATCTTTGTATTCTGTCATTCTTAGTACTTGGTGTCCACCCTTAAGGTCACTTCTGGGTCACATATTACATCTGCATTACAGACAGCAGAGAAGAGGAAGGGCACCCCCTAATGGGAAAACTTTTTTTAAGAAGACTTCCTGAAGGTCTCAAATAATACTTCAGTTTTACATCTCACTGGATAGAAATCTTTATATGGCTACTCCTAGCTGCAAGGGTGGAGTAGGAATGTAGTCTTTAATTTAGCCTATCAATGTGCCCACTTAAAAATCAAGGTCTTAGTAATAAATTGGGACGAATGGATGTTAGATAAGCAGCTAGTAAGTTTTGCTGCAAGAAGAATGAAAATAGTCTTCTATCAATTTCTTCTCAGCTACTTGTTATATTTTATGAAAAGATTTTCCATTCATGACCCATGCAAGAAATTAGAATGCATTCTGGATAGGTCCTGGGAGGTGCCTAGACACCTGCAGAGCAGCCTGGTCCTCTTTCTATGGAAACAGGTATCAGCCAGTCACTAATGGTGCTGCTTTTGTTTGCTTAGATTATTAAAGATGAGGGTTTATTTGCATTCAAACAAGCAAAAAGCCTTGAAATTTACCTTGATAAATGTATTTTTATGGTTATAGGGATGAACACAAGTAGAACTTTTGCTTTCTTTGGCTGTTTTCCAAGAAGGAAAACATTTGGCTGATTACTTAGATTTTTTTTTTGATGCTCCGATTTTAGTTGATATAAATAGCTTGTAAAGTTGCTTTTCTAATCTGAAGTTCAGTACTAAATAATTTCCAAAGGACACTCCCCAAGTTAACAACCTTGTGCATTTCTAATGGAGAGACTTGCACATGTGTTTGCATGCTGCTCTTATTGCCTTGTGTATTTATTAAGGTAATGATAAAGCAACAGAAATAAGAAGCCCAACAATACTTTCAGTTAAAAAATGAGGAATTTAATTTCCCTCTCATGTAAAATTCTGATGTGGGTATAAGTTGGCAGCAAAGTAGCTGCCGACTTACAAGTCCACATAGTCATTCAAGGACTCAGGAATTATTTGTCTAGTGATCACCTTTCCAGGCAACTTAAGGCAGAAGAAACCAAAGTAACCAGTTACTTTTCTCACATTCCAGTGATAAGCACTACACATGGCTACAAGAAGCGCTAGGAAATGTCTTGTAGCTTTGTGTCCAAGAAGAAAAAACTAGGTTTGAGTGAATGGCTAGCAGTATTTATCTCACATTGATGGACAGTAGTCTCCCTTCTTTCAAGTCTCTCTCCACATCATAATCCAGTCTCCCCCAATACCAAAGAGGTCTTTTGGGGTTTGTTTGTTTATTTTTGTTTTTAATTTAAATTCAGTAGCCAACATATAGTACATCATTAGTGTCAGATGTAGTGTTCAACAATATATCAGTTGTGCATAACACCCAGTGCTTATCACATCACATGCCCTCCTTCATGCCCATCACCCAATTACCCCATCCTCCCACCCGCCTCCCCTCCAGCAACCCTCAGTTTGTTTCCATAGTTAAGAGTCTCTCATGGTTTTTCTCCCTCTCTGATGATTTCCCATTCAGTTTTCCCTCCCTTACCATATGATCCTCTGTGCTGTTTCTTAGATTCCACATAGGAGTGAAACCATATGATAATTGTCTTTCTCTGATTATTTAACTCAGCATAGTATCTTCTAGTTCCATCCATGTCAATGTAAATGGTAAGATGGTCCTCCTTTCTATTGGCTGAGTGATATTCCACTGTGTATATATATTCCACATCTTCTTTATCCACTCATCTGTTGATGGACTGCTCAAATCCTTCCACAGTTTGGCTATTGTGGATATTGCTGCTATGAGCATTGGGGTGCAGGTGCACATTATTCCACTACATTTGTATCTTTGGGGTAAATACCTAGTAGTGCAAAGAGGTCTTTTGAAAAAGTAAATTAGATCATACAGTTCTTCTGATCCAGTCTCTTGGATGGCTGCCCCTAATACTTGAATGAAGTGTAAACTTTTTGCTGCTATCTGCCAGACAGGGCATCATCTAGCTTCTAGCTCTTCTTCACCCCACCCTGTCCATTCTTGCATTGTTTGGGTTCTGCCACATTGGCTTCTTTCTCTTTTTTTGACCTCAACAAATGTTTTTCAGCTTTAAAGCTCATGAATTTGTTATCATGAGTCTGGACTACAGTATGTTGACATGATCACATTGCTCTTCCTTTTCATGAGTTCATTTTCTCTTCAAATGTCACCTCTGCAAGAAGGCCTTCCCCAATCATTTCCCACTGTCACCAAGTACTATCATGAGACTTTGTCATTATGGTCTTCTTTAATACTTAATATTTTCTGAAATTGCCCTTTTAAATATCCATTTACTTATTTATCGTGTTTGCTTATTTACTATGTGTTTACCACCACTTGGAATGAAAGTTTATTGTGACCAGAGCCTCTCTAAAATTGGCTCCTGGCCCTTTCCAATGGGCCTGATATCTCAGTATTTCATATTTCTATTTGTTTCATGTGTGTTGCTTTTTCCTGTTTTTAGATTACAGGCTCCACGAAGACAGAAGTGATGTCTTCCAACTTAATTATATATTTAAATTTCCAGTAGGGTGAGTTTATTAAACAAAAGATAAAAGGGAAAAATATAGAAGGTTTTAAAGAGAAAATGGCCTAAGGGGCTAACATTTCATCAGAAGATCAGATTACATACCACTTCTCTTTCTAGTCTCATGAAATTCTGGTGACAAGGCTTGTACCTATGATGCTTAAGTAAAAGAACTTTCAGAAAGAATTAAGGTGACATTTCCTATTAAATTCATACTTTTTCCTTGGCTATACCTACTAAATATTCCAAAGTATAGAATCCACACAATAAAATAACTGAACTTTAGTCAAATTATATAGATATATTATTTTGGCTTTCAATACTTTAAGTTTGGTTTTCAAAAATCTGTTCTGAAGTAGGTTTATATCTTTTGTCCAGTACAGCTCACAGAAATGTGTAGTAGTTTTTTGCTTTTGCAAGATCTGGATTTAGCCCTCTATACCTTCTTTCTGTGTGTCTGCTGAATAATACTGGATTGAATTGAAAGATGTCATGTCTGCCTGTCACAATGGGCAGTAGAGGGTCCCAACCTTTGATTGTTGGGATTTCTTAGTAGAATACCTGCTGATGCTATTGCCAAGAGATGCCTAATAAGAACCTTTCAAATAATGCAGCAATAGTAACAGCTAATATTTATTGAACATATTAAGTAGCAAACTCTGATAAAAAATAGTGAAAGGAAATAAAGGGGAAAGGAGAGAAAATGAGTGGGAAATATCAGTGAGGGTGACGGAACATGAGAGACTCCTAACTCTGGGAAACATACAAGGGGTGGTGGAAAGGGAGGTGGGTGGGGGGTTGGGGTGACTGGGTGATGGGCACTGAGGGGAGTACTTGATGGGATGAGCACTGGGTATTATGCTATATGTTGGCAAATTGAACTCCAATAAAAAAAATAAGTAGCAAACTCTGAATTTGTGTGTAATGTAAATCTTTAACCAAGTCTCTGGTTGGAGATGAGTCAACCAAGGGTTAGAGACATTAAGTCACTTGCAAATGATCACATGGCTGGTGAGAAATGAAGTCAGAATTTGAACCCAGCTTGGGTTTATGACTGAGTTTTAAACAATGCTAAATTGCCTTGTATTAGTGGGCATTTACAGGGATGGTGCTCAGATATCTTAAAAAATGTTGTATTAGATAATTGCTAAGATAGTTTTCAGGGTTGACATTTATGGATTCAACCAGTTGCAATATTTATTTATTTATTTTAAATTTTATTTATTTATGATAGGCACACAGTGAGAGAGAGAGAGAGAGGCAGAGACACAGGCAGAGGGAGAAGCAGGCTCCATGCACCGGGAGCCCGATGTGGGATTCGATCCCAGGTCTCCAGGATCGCACCCTGGGCCAAAGGCAGACGCCAAACTGCTGCGCCACCCAGGGATCCCCCAGTTGCAATATTTAAATGATGTATCAGGCATTCAGTTAGAATGGATACTGAACTAATCTAAATGGATGCCAGCACATCTTACCTGATTCATGTTTCCTGAATATCATTCTTATTTCAACTACTCTTTCAGTATCTGCCACTTCCTCGGAAAATACACCAAGCACCTCTCACCCACAACTAATGTGTTGGAATTGAGTGGTATCTGCAGGGTGAGCCAAGTTGTAAGGTACAGGGATGCCATTTATAAGGTAGTATAGAATGACTTCTATGGTCCTATAGAGGGTTCTGTATAGTATGATGCTGAATAATGCTTCTGTTTCTTCATGGTAGAAACAGAGTCTCCTTTCTCTGCTAAATTCCAAATAAGAACCTCTGTTCCTTTAATATTTCTTTCCATTATGTCTCCATAAATAATTTTTCCAAAATTTATCCAGTGTTTTAAAACTTATTTTGCAACAGAACCATTATGTTTACCAAAGAATACTTATTAATTTTGCTCTGAATTAGTGTTTTGGGAAGTGCTATGTAATCTGAGTGTCTTTCCCTTCTGTATATGACCACCCTACTCTCCCCGTCTGTCTCAGTTACATCTGAGAAAATTCAGATTCAGATAGGCTTGGTGACTTTTCTAAATTTATCAGGCAAAAGCTGAGAGTCTTGAGTTTTCAGAATCTTTACCATCTTAGCCTAGTGCACTTTCTACTACATCCCCCTGCTTGTACACTACAGCTGACCAGTGTCCATGTGAATAGTACCCAGTGAACCTCAACCAGACACTAATTTTTATGTGTCAATGGCAAGTTGACATTTTTTGCATACTGGTTTCTCTAAAGATGTTATCAGAAAGTTAGTAATAGGAGTCAAAACTTGAAAAATAATATCCATCAACATGGGACCGCTTATATAAATTGTGGTGCAACCATATAGTAGCATCCACTAACTTCATAGAAATGATGACAACATTGTACACTTGTTGAATTGAAGAGATGCCCAGAGCATATCAAAAAGGGAAAAAGGCAGTTTACAAAATAATATTCTCAGTATGACATAATTTAAAGTCATATTGTATGTCTTTGTGGACACATACCTGTGTGCCAAAGAAATCTAAAATCTGTATGCCAAAATATTAATAGATAATTATTTGAATAGTGACATATATTTTTTTTATTTTCTTCATTTACCTTTTACAGTGCTGGAAGTGTTTTATGAAGAGTGTGTACTACCATTAAAGCTAAGAGGAAAAAGCTATGAATCTATTTTCATTTAGAGAAACAAAACATGAGCTGCTTTTCATTCCCTCTTTACCAATTCTAAACCCACACACTGTCCTCGGGTCCTTCAACATTACAGGCTAATGCTAGCTAGCTCCAGGCATAACCCCAGGAGCCCTCTAGAGACAATTCCTCCTGCTCCCTCTCTCACCGGCCTCTCTTTCCCCAGGTCTGCAATGGTTGGTTTCCTTCTTATCTACACAATGTCTGCCTCTTCACCTTTCACCATATTATCTCCATCCATCGATAATCTCTACCTTTCAAGATCCATTCCAAGATTCACCTCTAAATAAACAGATGCTTGGTGCCTTTGAAATCATCCATCTGTTGTATTTTTATGCTGCTTTTACAAGATTCCATATAGCAGGATTGGATACAGGGCTCTGTGCTTTTCATGCCCTGCATAAAGGCACGTGATGAAGGGAGTGAGTGGAGAATGAAATCCGGGCTGCAATCTGATCACCAGCCTGAGGCCCCCCGACCTCCATTACTAGGTCAGATCTCCCTGTTATTAGCCACTGTGCCACCTGCAATTATACATTATCAATAATCATCTCTTCATAACCCAACAGGGAGAGGGTTTGGGTCTGCTTTTCCTCACCATCATATCCCCAGCACCTAGTACAGTGTCTGGCATGCAGAAGGTACTCAATAAATATTCACTGTGTGAATAAAAGGTCAAGTGACTCATCCAAAATCACACACAGAAATCAAGCCTGGGCTGCTTTCTAATATAGTAACTTGGGTAGCTGCCATCAGGGCAAATAGAGGTAAGCAGTGATATGTAGAAGAATCACGAGGGTTTCTAGCTTTGAGCAAGTACCCCCAGGGGCTTTTTTTAGTGCCACTTCCCTGCGCAGTGGGAGAGGAGTGAATGGCTCTGGCCCTGCTACTGGAAGTGTTTGCAAGGTGTGGGCTGCCCTTGCTCAAACTGGAGCCATCCCATTGGCTCCAGTCACATCAGATGACCTCACAGCTACACAAGTGACCCATTCATTTTCTTTTCCCACCTCTAGGCTCTTGATGGAAACAGATTAGAGGAGGGAAAAAACCAGATCACCTCAAGGGACATGGCTCATTTTATGTTTTTGTTTCTGTGCATTAAAGAATTGATTCATGAGGTTTTAATGTATTACTGGATATTGCAGAAATTTTCTTTTCCTACTGTGAGAGTGCTGATTAGATCAACTGACATGAGCAAGGCTGCATTCACACCACTTTAATCATTCTTGGGATGAGCATTTTTTTTCCCCCGATTTCTACTGTGATCCTTATGAGTCAGTAATAGAAGAAACACTTTGGCTCCAAGAGCTCAGATCTTGTATCTTCTGTTTCTAAGCAAATATGGAAAAAAACCTATAAAATTGCTCTCAGAGGTTACTGAGAAATTAATCTAGCTGCCTCCAGCTTGAGACTGAAGAAAAGGGTGTTTTAGCAATTATTGAGTGGGATACTTTACTACAGGGAGGTCCGGGGAGTCAGTAGCAGTCCTTTTTTTTTTTTGGCTTTCTCGTTAGCACTACTGAGAAATGTAATAGGTGGGTAAAGGGGCAAAAGAGAAAGAGAAAAGCATCATTTAATGGTCATGGGGCATATTCCAGGTTATAAGTACGAAATATTTATTGTCATATAATTCTTCCTCAAACGGAGGGATGAATGAGGTGGATGTGGTTATCTTCACTTAGGGTCTGGGTTCTGAAGCTTGGAGAAGCAAAGATTTGCCCAAGGTTACTTGGTTGGTAAGTAGCAGAGTCCAGATTCTCATGCTGGCCTGACTCTGGCAGGGAAGCAGTGACAAAGGCATAGAAGAGAGGCTGGTGCTGTGCATGGTGCCCCTGAACTCTTTGATGCCATAGTGAGAGCCCAGCAGGCAGGCTGGCAGAACGGAGCTTCAGGTGTGCAGCCTGACCTCACTAGCAGCACTGGCTTGCTGCTCTGGGACCTTGGAAATAAGGTCGAGTTCTTTGTGAAATAAAAAAATGATTCTGGGCTCAAAGAAAACTTCAGGCAAGACAGAATGAGATGAGGACAGGGTCAGCAGCCCTTTTTGTCCTTTCACGGGAAAAGAAAAAAAATGCATCAGTCAATGCAACCTGTAAGCAGGTCAGCTCAACAGACATATCAAGACAGTCGCTGGGTTGTGGCTATTTAAGGTATAACAACTGGTTGGTTACATTTTTTTCTTTTCATCTGTTGGTTGTGTTATTATATTAAATAGAACCTTGGTTGTGCTATCATATTAAATAGAATCTTCTTGCTCTCATTTATTTACTCAACAAATTTCCATTATGCACAGAATGGGAAGATTTTTCTGGGTGCTCAGATGTTACACACATCATGTCTTTCCACTTGGAACTTGGTTCTCTTACCTGCTTTTCTTTGGCAGGTTGTGCTTTGGGAAGTCCAATTTTAAAGTCCTTTCTGGAGAAGTAGGCATTGAAAGAATGCCATGCCACTCATCACTGAAATTTCTAAGCCCTGACAAAAGAAATCAGGAATAAACAACATCGGTTCAGTACATCTTCCTTCCTCTTCCCTCCACTTCCTCCCCTCCTCTTTTTTTCCCTTCTTCTTCCTCTATCTTTTGAATAAATGCATGCTGGCCACCAGAAAAGCAGAAGTAGTTAAAGAAATGAGAGCTTTTCAGCTTTGATAATCTTACCCAAATTACACAGTTGAAATATTCAGATAGAAACTCTACTTTTGGCACCAGTGTAAGAATTGCAATTTCTGCATTAGAATTGCTTTTATTTTGAATTACATAAGAGGGTGAGGAGGCTTGTAACAATATCCATGGTGGGGGCCTCCTGCAAGTCTTCATCGCGCTGGATCATAAAGTCAGTTGAAACACTTTCATAGCATCCAACAGCAAGAAACCAGGGAAAGTTGAGTCCTCTGTGGGGAGGTACAGGGTAGTTAGAAAAAGTCTGTCTTGTCTCCTGGAAAGAGCTCTCACTTCATCTTCCTGTCTCCTGTATTCTCTGCTGGTCCCTGACCGGCTGCTGCTTCTCATTCCTCTCGTTCAAGGTCTCATATGGTTGACTTGGGCTCTTTATGTACCAACCAATCTCAGGGGCTTAGCACCCATCCTGGACCAGTTGTAAAGAGATAGCCTTGACATTGGAGGTAATCACATTACTGTTTCCCTCTTGAATTTCTGAAAACAAAGTTACATCTGAATCCTGCCAAAATGATCTGCTTCTCACCTCCAAATCTAGTGCCTATTAGAGATTTGTGAATAATGGCTTACCAAGACAGCCAGGTCAATGAGACCTCCTTTTGTGGGTTTTAATGTGGGACTTTTCATATATATTTTTTTTAATTTTATTTATTTATGATAGTCACATAGAGAGAGAGAGAGAGAGGCAGAGACACAGGCAGAGGGAGAAGCAGGCTCCATGCACCGGGAGCCCGATGTGGGATTCGATCCCGGGTCTCCAGGATCGCGCCCTGGGCCAAAGGCAGGCGCCAAACCGCTGCGCCACCCAGGGATCCCATTGTGGGACTTTTCAGATTCCACATTTAGTCTGCACACAAACAAAAAGGATGATTGAATCCTGTTCTGCTAGTTTTCCTTTAGAGTGAAGAACAGAGAGGTAACATATAGACAGGCAGACAGCCTCTTAATGTAGTATCTAGTGACAACTTCCCTCCCAATTCATGTTGTATAATTTCTAGAACCTCTATATCTATAAAGTTATCTACTTTGACAGGAAAATTTAGGATGAATTTCTTATGAAAATGATTGTGTTATATGAATAAATCTATAACCTAATACTAAAGTTACCACCAAGCAATGTGTAAGAATTGGTAACTCTAAATATTGGGATTTTATGGATATATATATTTTAAAGATTTTACTTATTTATTCATGAGAGACACACAGAGAGAGGAAGAGGCATAGGCAGAAGGGAGATGCAGGCTCTGTGGTGAGCCCAGTGCGGGACTTGATCCCATGACCCTGGGATCATGACCTGAGCCGAAGGCAGACACTCAACCACTGAGCCACCCAGGGGCCTCAATTTTATGGATATGTTTATGGCAAGAGTTGTGATAATGGTTTCACAGATGTATATTAATCTCCAAACTCATCAAGTTGTTTTTATTACATGTGAAAGCATAGCTTTATGTAGGTAAATCATACTTCAATAAGGTGGTTTAAAATGTAAATATAAAAAATAAACATCAACAATTTTATATACTCAGTGTGCATTTTGCTTTTGCATGCTCTTAGCACAGTCTCTTGTACGTTCAGAGAAGCATATATAATAATATAATATAATATAATATAATATAATATAATATAATATAATATATATATATATAACTTTTTCTGAATCCTATTCAAACCAAAGAATGGGCCAATAGTTCTATCTATGACCATTCTTTAGTTAATAAAAGTGCTTGGAATTCAGCACATCATTAGTGAGAGATAAAAGCTCTACATGGAAATGGATTAATGATCTCCAGCCTGGGGATTTGGCATGGATCTTCTCTTAACTGACATTCTGTGCATCTGTTTGGTGACTCTTGCCCACGGTATAATGAGATCTCAGTAGAGAATTCCTTTCTTGCTTATTTCCAAGTGAAGACAGTTTGGTCAAACCCCCAGTAGAGGACCACCAATTGGTTAGCCAAAGCAGGGGGCAGTAGTTGTTCCCAGAGCCAGTTTGGATAAGCAACACATGGAAACGTTGTAATGGGCTAGAGTGACAGCTTTGGGGTAGCAGCATTTCCTCTTTCATGGTCACTTTCCTTTCCTATTTCCCTTACACCTGACAATAAGTTTTTAAGGCTTTAAATATTTCATTCCTCTTTCAAAATCTCATAGGTAATTTATATCTTCAAATTATGTGAGTGTCAAGTATGACGCCGACCCCCTTAAAGGTGTCCTGGAGAGAAACTGGGGAAGGTCACCCGCTAAACAAATTAGTGAGTACTTAGCACACATCAGGTCAGAGAATTCTCTTGTAGGCTTGCCAAATTAATTTTAGAAAGCCAAAGGCCCAAGCAGAGAGGCTGGTGAAAAGCTAACCACACTTGTGAAACATTTCGTGTCTTTCCTAAATATTCCTGCCTCATTAAACTCCGTTATCGCAGGAAGATGTGGAAATGTTTGCTACTTCAAGCTGCAGTTATTTTCAATGAATTGAAGTAGTGCTGTTTTCATACTTAACCTGGGAAAACTATAAACAGGTCTCTCTATGAGACCTTCTCTATGAGTTCACTATTTTGATTTTATAATCTAAACTTATCAGAATTCCAAGCAACTGTTTGATTCAATTCAGACTTTCCTTGGATTTATTCCTTTCTTGTGCAAAGCAAATTAATTAAACATATGTATTTACTTTATTGACAAACATATAGCGTTTGCTAAGTACTAAATACCTGTTAAAAGTGCTTCATAAATGTTAACTCATTTAATTTACAATAACCTAATGAGGTAAGTACTATTATTATTCCTATGCTATATGTGAAGCAACTAGGGCACAGAGAGGTTAAGTAATCTGTTCAAGGCTGCACAGCTGGCAAATAGCAAAGCTAGGATTCAAACTCCGTCTTGCTCTAGAATTTGCTCTCCTGCTTTAGATCACTAGGAGATGCCTTGCCAAGTTGGCATTAGGTCCTGTCTTTGACATTTGCTTTCTTCTGATATATAAAACAGTATTTACAGAGGTATCAAGGTTGATGAGAAGCTGAATATTTTTCTAACATTACGATACTGGTGATTAACTGGTGCTGAACAAGACCATTAAACATAAGTTAAGGGGCACCTGAGTGGCTCAGTTGGTTAAGCATCTGCCTTTGGCTCAGGTCATGATCTCAAGGGTCCTGGGATTGAGCCCCATATTGGGCTCTCTGCTCAGCGGGGAGCCTTCTCCTCTCTCTACCCTTCTCCCTACTTGTGTGCTCTCTCTTTCTCTCTCTCTCTCAAATAAATCAACTCTTATTAAAAAGTTAAAACTTGGGATCCCTGGGTGGCGCAGCAGTTTGGCGCCTGCCTTTGGCCCAGGGCGCGATCCTGGAGACCCGGGATCGAATCCCACGTCAGGCTCCCGGTGCATGGAGCCTGCTTCTCCCTCTGCCTGTGTCTCTGCCTCTCTCTCTCTCTCTGTGTGACTATCATAAATAAATAAAAATTAAAAAAAAAAAATTAAAAAATAAAAAAATAAAAAATAAAAAGTTAAAACTTTAGCTTATGTGACTCCTAAAATGGCTTTCATAGATTTTTGGGTTAATTTGGATGTGAAGAGATGTTGTCTCTTACAGAAAAAGTCTCAGATCTGAATTTCTTCCTTCCTCATCCTTTTTTCTCTCTTCCATTCTCCTTCCTTATCAGGTTTGCTTGTTTGTCTTTTTTGAGGACATTTATTTCCTAAAGCATCCACATATTCACAGCATCCACTCCCAATAAACCGAACCGTGCTTTTTTTTTTTTCTTGTGTGAAATCATATGAACACATTCAACTTCCAGGTGATTTGGATCCCAAAGTCAGTGACACAAAAATCCCAATCCAGTAAGATACAAATCCACACATTTCCTTTCTATCACTTGGCATATACCCATGTTTAATCAGTCTTTACAATTCAATTTGACCAGGTAGTTGCTAAGACAACACAAGATAACATCTCTAATGATCTCTTTCTTTCTCCTTTTTTCTTTTCCTCCTCCTACCCAGTATAATTTCCAGATATTAAATCTATCCATTTCTCCCCAGTAACAATGTTGGCTTTGTCCTATTCCATTCAGTGTTCAGTCTCATCCATTCCTGATGTCATCAGAGGATCACTTGGTCACTAAGTAAATCCTAGCAGAGAACAGGTCATGCATGCATGAGTCCAGTGGCTTTTCTGAATGGTGAAAGATTTTTTAGGTTATATTGCATGTTTGTTTTGGTGATTGCTAGTATGATGTGATACTGATACTGATGTGATAGATAGAATGAATGATTTCTGTGTTGAGGGACATTCCAAAGTCTGGGCTGTTTGGGTACATTCTGAGTGGTATAGATACAGAGACTTTCTAGGAAGCTGGAATAACAGTACTTCTCCAAGGTAGAAATGCTTTCTCCCAGCTCTCCCAAGTCAGTCTGTAGTCTGACAAGTCCAGTTTCTGGAAATAGTCTGAACTCAGAGAGTCTTTGAAATACTGTGTGGATAAAACTGGCAGTTCTTTTACCCTCCCCATGTATCTTACTGAGATACCTTTAAAAAAAAAAAAAAAAACTACCTTTGTCACCGTTTATTTGCTTTTTTTTTTTTTTTTTTTTTTTTGCTTTTTAATAGCATTGGAAGCTCCTGTAAAGCGTTTTCTTTGTGTGGAAAAGTGCACTAAATATTATGGAATGGAAGTCAGGAGGATGAGGGTATTGATTTTAAAAATTAAGCAATTTCTGAAAAAAAAATCAGAGTAGACTAGGATGGAGATAAATGTGTTAAAACACTATAATTGTCTGCCAGAACCGTCAAAACAAAATAGTATAAATGAGTGGCCATATAAAATAAATTTATTTTCCTGTAGTTCTGGAGAGTAGAAATCCAAGATTAAAGTGTCAGCAGATTTGGATTCTTCTGTAGCCTCTTTCTGTGGCTTGCAGATGGCCACCTTCTTGCTGTGTCCTCATATGATCTTTACTCTGTGTGTTCACACCCCTGGTGTCTCTCTTTGTATGTCCAAATTTCCTCTTCTTATAAGGGCACCAGTCAGATTGGATGGGGCTCACCTTGAATGGCCTCATTTTTACTTAAGGACCCCTATGAAGGCCCTGTCTCCAATTACATCTGCATTCTGAGGTTAAACTTAAAGGGTTAGGGCTTCAACACATGAATTTTGCAGGACCACAGTTCAATCTATTATAAACATCGAGGTTTACTGGTTGAAATATAATTTTTAAAATATATGTCCAAGCTTAGGAGAAAGATGTGGAAATTCCTTTAAGCCAGAGATAGGAGGGCGCTAACAGCTAGAGGAATTATATTGCATTTAAGCCATGGCAGAGTGGAGTGCAATGTGTGGGGGGAGGGATAAAGCTTAGGTTTGAATGTCTTCCCAGGGATAGAAGATAAGACATCTGACCCAAAGAGATCCCACAGAAGGTGTGAAATGGGTGCTGAGACTCCCAACGAAAGATGGGAAACTGAAGCATTTCTGCCCAAAGGGGGACTACATGGATTCACTGCTTAGCTTGGGAAAAAATACAAGATATGTGTTTCTTTTTCTGGTTTTGAGTAGAATAAAAACATATGTCCATCTGTCTTTAATGAGTTTGGAACCCAAATTTATCCTACCTAAGAAGTACTTCAAGCCCTACCCTGAAAAGTAAGCTTAAAGGTTTTCCCCATGTGAATGATACTCACGGGGTGAATGGAAGAAGAAAATCCCAAAATATTTGAGAGCAACACTTCAACTATCCAGACTCCCTTACGGATGAGAGTCAAGATTCCCTTAGGAAAAACAATGCTTAAAATGACCTCCCAATAAAAGTTTCAAAACGCACCTGGAAATTATCTACCATGAACATGAAGCAGCAGATAATTAATTTGTAAGGCTGGCTGAAGGATTAGAAACCAAAAAACTTGATAATAATAGACAAACTATCTGAAAGAGATATTCATATAAGAGAGCTAAAATTATTTAAAAGATTAAAATAAGATTTAGGAGCAAAAAAAGAACAAGGTGTTATTTACCAGAATAAGAAAAATGTGAACAAAAAACTCCGATATATAGAATATTCTTCACTGAACTTAAAACCTAATATACTGGGTAAATAGTAGATTTATTTTATTTTTTTAAGATTGTATTTATTTATTCACGAGAGACACAGAGACAGAGAGAGGCAGAGACACAGGCAGAGGGAGAAGCCATCTCCATGCTGGGAGCCCAACATGGGACTTGATCCTGGGTCTCCAGGATCAGGACGTGGGCTGAAGGTGGCGCTAAACCTCTGAGCCACCCAGGCTGCCCCTAAATAGTGGATTTATATAGAGCTAAAGAAACTTAATGAACTAGAAAACAGAGCTGAGAATATCAACAAGACTGCAACACTGAGGGAAATAAATGGATACACAAATGATAGGGTAAGAGTCATAGAGGATAGAATGAGAAAATCCAAAATAAAGGTAATAGGATTTCTGAAAGAAATGGAATAGAGAATTCTCAATATTCAAAGAAACCATGACTGAGAATTTTCCAGATTTGATTAGCAACATGAATCCTCATAATGAAAAACGCTATGAGTGGAAAAACAAAAAGCAAATCTACATGTAAACGTATTGCAGTGTCATTGCAAAACAACAAAGAGAAAAGTCTTAATAACAAGAGAGAAAAGATCAATGTGTTACAAATAATAAAATCAATTAGCAAAATCCTTAATAATTTCATTAATGATCAGAAAAGAGTGAAATAAGACCTTCAAAATACAAATACCAATAATAGCCATTTTAGAATTTTCTATTCAGATAAATTATTTAAATAAGAACAAAATAAAGCCATTTTCAGAAAAACAAAGACTGCAAGAACTAATCACTCAAAGACCCTTGCCAAATGAATTACACTAAAAACGATACTTTAAGTAACAATGGGATGCAAAAAGTAATGTGGAGCAAAGAAATTAACATACATATGTAAATCTAAATGAACATTAGATGCAAAATTTAATAACAACAATGGTAATTTGGGCAGAGGATTAAAAGCAAGATAGAACTAGGATTGTTGACAATAATAACTGAAAGGATAATCAGTTTTCTAATATGTTTTTCTAGAGAGGGATAGAAGCATTAATGTTAGATTGTTGAATTAAGTATGCTTGTTAAAATTTGAAGGATAAGGACTAAAATAGAAATAGAACAAATAATTTTCAAACCAGTAGAAGGACGAGAGGGAAATAAACTTGATTAATACAAAAGAAAGCGGAAAATAATTAGAAAAAGTAAGGCAAATAGAAGGCACAGATAAGATGGTAAGAATAAATCCAAATTCATTGCTACAATGAATACAAACAAATTAAAGGACAATTAAGAACCCAATTAAAAAATGGTTCTAAAACCTTAACAGATACTTCACTAAAGATGATATATAGATGGCAAGTAAGCATATTAAAAGATGCTCCACGTTATAGGTCATTGGGGAATTGCAAATTAAAACAACAGTGAGAGGCCCCTGCACACCTATTAGAATGGCTAAAATCCTAAACCAACATTTGACAGCAGCAACTGCTGGTGAGGATAAGGAACAACACGAATTCTCATTCATTGGTGGTGGGAATGCAAAAATAGTACAGCCTCTTAGGAAGACACTTTGGCAGTTTCTTATAAAACTGAGCATACTCTTAAACCACACAATCCAGCAGTTGTGCTCTTTGGTATTTACCGAAAGGAATTGAAAACTATGTCCACACAAAAACCTACACATGTTTGTTTATAGCAGCTTTATTCATAATTGCCCAAACTTGGAAGCAACAATGACGTCCTTGGGGAGAATGGATAAATAAACTGTGATACATCCAGACGGTGGAATATTATTCAGCACTCTAAAGAAATGAGCTATCAAGCCATAAAAAGCCATGACAAAGTCTTAGATGCATATTACTAACTGAAAGAAGCCAATCTGAAAAGGCTACATACCATATGATTCCAGCTGTAGGACAGTCTGGAAAAGGCAAAGCTCTGGAGAAGTAAAATGATCAGAGGTTGCCAGACATTAGGCAGAGGGGAGGAAGGGATTAGATTGATGGATAGAGTATGTTTAGGTCAGTGGAAACTTTCTGTGTGATTCTATAATGGTGGATACATGTCATTATATATTTATCTAAACCTATAGATGATCACACCGAGAATGAACCCTAATGTAAACTAGGGACTCTGGGTGATAATGCCATGTCACTGTAAGTTCATCAGTTATAACAAATTTTCCACTCTGGTGGGGAATGTTAATAGTGTGGGAGGCTCTGAGTGTGTGAATATAGGGAATATATGGGAAATCTCTGTACCTTCAGTTCAATCAATTTTGCTGCAAACCTAAAACCTCTTTAAATATAAGGTCTATTTTTAAATAGACTTAAAAAAAAGACTATTAAAAGGCAATTTCAGAGAGTCCTGTTTTGATGATCTTATGGGAGACACACCTGAGACATAAGGACACAGGAAAGTAAAAGGATGGAAAAAATATGCTAAGTGAATATTAACAAAGAAAGTTGATTTTTTAAAAATTTTATTTATTTATTCATGAAAGACACAGAGAAAGAGAGAGGCACAGACACAGGCAGAGGGAGAAGCAGGCTCCATGCAGGGAGCCTGACGTGGGACTCGATCCCTGGTCTCCAGGATCACACCCTGGGCTGAAGGCAGCACTAAACCGCTGAGCCACCTGGGCTGCCCAACAAAGAAAGTTGATACAGCTATGTTGATATCACAAATTAGACTATAAAGCAAACAGCATTACTAGAAGAGAAAGTTACTACACAATGATTGAAAGAGCAATTCACCAAGAAAAATTTTGAACAGCCCTAAGGATGACATACCCCTAACAAAACAGCCTCCAAATATATAAATAAAAGCTTATTGTACATACTTCAATAATTAAAATCACAATTTTAGGTGAATAATTTTAGTAAATTTTCATATTATGTGCTAGATAATGCAGTTAAGAAATTAGTAAGGGTATGTGTGACTTGACAATACAATAGAAAAGCTTGATATAATGGGTATATAGAATCATGTTCCCCTCAAATTAAAGGATACTCATTCTTTTCAAGCACATATGGAATATATTTAAATATTAACTACATATTAGGTCACGTAGCAGGTCTCAGCAAAAGCAAGATTACTTACCAGTTTCCTCATTTTCAATGCAAAAAAGGAGAAGGAAATAACAAAAACATAGAAAAAGAGATTTTTAAAAAAACATTAAGTCACTAAAAAAATCAAAATATTTCCTGTGTTGAAGAAAAAAGTAATGGACAGTAAAAATAGGTATAAAAACTTGCATAGAAAAGTTAAACTGGTCATAAGAATGAAATTCAGAGCCCTTTATGCATACATTAGAAAAGAAAAAATGCAAATTAATAAGTAATCATCTAACTCAAGAAGTTAGACAAATAAAGGGAAATTAAACCCAAACAAAGGAGGGGGAAACAATAATGGCAGATATTATTGAGAATACAGAGAAAATATTGAGAATACAGAGAAACAACAAAATAAAAATCTTTTTTTTTTTTTTAAAGAGAGAGAGAGAAGCAGAGTCATAGGCAGAGGGAGAAGCAGGCTCCATGCAGGGAGCCTGGGGCTCGGGGATCACACCCTGAGCCAAAGGTAAACACTCAACCCCTGAGCCACCCAGGGCGTCTCAACAAAATAAAAATCTATTTCTTCTAATAGAATAGATTGTCCTCTGGAAAAAATAATCAAGAAAAAAATAACATAGAAATAAATAATTCTCGGGATCCCTGGGTGGCGCAGCGGTTTGGCGCCTGCCTTTGGCCCAGAGCACGATCCTGGAGACCCGGGATCGAATCCCACATCGGGCTCCCGGTGCATGGAGCTTGCTTCTCCCTCTGCCTGTGTCTCTGCCTCTCTCTCTTTCTCTCTCTGTGACTATCATAAATAAATAAAAATTAAAAAAAAAATTCTCAAAATGAGAAGTCATAACAGTGCAGTAGAATTTTAAAAGAAGTTCATGAATTACTTTATGCCAATACATTTGAAAAACTTCCTGTTTTAGAAAAATATAATAACCAAAAATAACTCATTAGAAATAGAAAACCTGAAAGGTTTTTAAATGATTAAGCATTAAAAAAAAAAAAAAAAAAAAAAAAAAAAACTTGGAAAAGAAGTCTATCCTGACAGATAAAACATTTGGACCAGACTATGTTCCAATTATAATCTTCCAAACCAACAAAGAATATATAACCCCTATTTCATATAAACTGTTTTGGAGAAAGAAAGCTTGAAATAATAAATCAAAGCCAGATAGTGCTTATGTCAAGAATGCAAGGATATTTTCAAATTAGAAAATCTGTAAGTGATATTTATCACCTTAACAAATTTGAAAGGGAAAAAAATTTGATCAACTCACAAATACAGAGAATGTATTTGATAAAATTAAACAGCTATTCATAATTTTCAAAATATATGTACTTATTAGCAAACTATAATAGAAAAGAGATTCCTTAACGTGATTGTGTTATCTACTAAATATGTAAATTTATCACACTAATTAGCAATAAAGAGATTATCTTTAATTTTAGAAACAAAGCAAAGATGCCCACTGTCGTTACTGCTATCCAGCAATGTGTTGGAGATCCAGCTAGTATATTAAGAAATAATAACACCTATTGGGAAGAAAGAAAACTACTTTTTGTAGCAAATCAAGTTATAACATAACTGAAAATAAGTTTAACAAAAGAAGCATAGATACTTCATGAACAAATTATAAAGCCTTAAGGACATAAAAGAAGAATTGAAGAGTTCAAAATGATGAAGATGACCATTCTCTCAAAATTGTTCTATCAATCAATGTAATCCCAATCAAAATTTCAACAAAAGCAAATGAGTTTACCAACAAGTTTTGTCAATTACATTTCTAATATAATCTAAAGTTCATAGGAAAGAATGAAACTCCAAGATTAGCCAAAGCAGTTTTGACCAAGAAAGGGAAGTGGGAGAGGTGAGACCCAACCTATCTAGATATGAAGAAACAGTGGTTGATAAATTTCCCAAGACTAGAGTTTATTAAAAGTCAGAGCTAAGATTGAATCTTGGTTCATATTGCTGCCAAACCTACATTCTCACATATCATGTTCCTCGACAACATTTAAGGCATAATTTAAAGTTATTTCTAGGATTGATAAAATGGATAAGGTACATGTAAAATAACAATCAGGGATAAGGAAATTATTAATAAGAATGAACAAGCTAATTAATTTAGCTGACCAAACTTAAAAGCTTGGACCACACTGAAACTACATTCTGGATACTATTCAGAAGTATAGAATTCTAAGTCTTTACACAATAATACACGCTTTCCGTTATCTATCAAGATCCAGAATAAGAATAAAAAATACAATAAGCATGTTAAAAAGAATACATATATAAGTAATTCTTAAAGCAAAGATGACAACTTTTTATATGCATTAGAAAAAATACATAAAATATATATTTGGAAGAAATGAGGTCATTTATCCTTTTATGAGTGATATTGAGAATTATAATAAATATGTGAAGAACAGCATATCGTTACATCAGACTTGTTTTTTTTAATGGATAACTAGGACATGAGAGCTCACTGCTCAGGACACTGGAGATGACTTAAATCTGAATTTTTGTTAAAATCAGCTGAAATTAGAATGTGCATATATTTAAGTTTTCCCTTCATCAGGTTTCTGCCAACTAGGTTTTTTTTTTTGTTTTTGGTTTTTTTTTTTTAGATCTGTTAAACATCCAATGCTATAATACTCTGTAGGCTCTTAAAAGAAATATAATTCATGGACTCTACCTACCTTCAAATTCCTTATCTTTTAATTAGAGAGGTAGAGTCTAGAACACAATTAAAAAGGAATTAAGGATTGAGCAATGTGAATCTGGTCATAAATGTTATGACAGAGATGCACAAGCATACATATTAGTAGGGAAGAATTTAATACATTCTGGTTTTATTATTTGGAGTCCTGATACTAAACATATTTTTCTATTTTTATGTTACCGAAAACTCTCTGGGATATCACAGCAGATACTGTTACTGGAAAGGGGTCTGCTTGGTGGTTAGGACTCAACTGAAAGAACCAGAGAATGCGAGAGAAAATGTCCTAGTCTGTGAGCTTCGTAAGATAGTAGGGTTTGATTATCTGGAGGCTGGCATAATGGAGTTAACTGGCCACATGATTGTAGAGAAGCTGCCTGAAAACAACCAGTAACTTGTTACAATGCAGAGGTGATATGACAAAATTAAGGGGTGGGGGAAAGACTAGAAATGCAGGAATAATGTCATTTTTTATCTGTGTCCCATGGCCTGGCCTATTGCCTGTTGATTATCTTGCTGGGAAAAGATAAATTCTCTTCTGAGCCTTGGAGGTACCACTTGCCACAGAGGAGTGGAAGGACTTGCCATGCCAAACATGGCATGTTTGGCAGAAGCCCAGCCCAAGAGATGTAACCTATTTGCAGACTAGCAGGGGAAGGAGGTTGGTAGGTAGGTACAGACAGTTAAGCTTCTTTGCATCTTTTCTTGTTACCCTTTACATTCCTAATAGAAAATGTGATTATTATAATCTTGTTTCATGTGGCAACTGAAGTTGACTCTTTTGGTGGATGCGGACCACTGAGTTTGTGCCAGTACATCTTTGGGTTGTTACATAGCTCGGGCTAAGATTTCCCTAACAGCCGTATGACTCGGAAAGATGTGTTCTTCTGGGCTGAGCAATAGAGACAAACAGATATAGTGGATTCATTTCAAACACTTAATGACACCTATGTGTTTTCTTTTTTTTTCTCTTTTGTCATATTCTCTAATTGATATAAATCCAGAAATTCCTTTCTGTTCTATGGATAATAATTAGATATAAAAAGAAGTCCATTTAAGCACTCATAGATGAGGTATTTGATACGGGTACAATCATGGTCTTCATTTTTACTTGTAATTTACGCCCCACATATTTTTTGAAAAGATTTGAGCAAATTATAGCAACAACATATCTGACACTAAATAATCAAAATAAGAAAGAAGAGGAGATTAGTAATTAAAGGAAAGAGAAAAAAAGGAAGTACCGTGCATCTCTTGCTTTGAACTATTTAGCTATCAAAGGAACTTGCTACAAGACATATTTTCTGACAATAATCATAATCAAAATCATAATATTAATTCTTAGGCATTTAAGCAATGTGCTGAGTGCTTTAATGCATTACATAATTTAATTCTGCTGATGGCCCATTGGTATTTTCTCCATATCACAGCTACAGAAACTGAGGCACAATGAGATTAAGTCATTTAACTTGTCACATAGCTAAGAAGTAGTGGAACTGGGTAATCTAATTCTAGAATCCATGTCCTTCTTTCCAGCATGATCATTGATGTGAAATGATTTAGTGGAAATAGGATAATACTATTCAAAAAACTAAGGATTTTGCCCTGGCTACCTGGGGTTCAGTCTCAGAATTTTTTAAATTGCTTCATGGTAAACATAGAACAAAATGCTATTTACCATTTTCCCCAAATTCCAACTATGTCTTGGCATTATGGAGATATGTCTGATTTGCCATATATGTTGTTCTCTATTGAAAAAAAATATCATGTCCTAGGAAACCTCTTAAAATCCTCCCCCAGCTCTTTGATTCCATCGTTCCAGGAAATTATTCTAAATAATGCATGCACAGTATAGAATATAGGCTCTAATTTTCTGTGAGATCCTTTTTTGAATCATGAAATCTGAGGATAGGGAGTTTTCAATGATTTAGAGGAAACTTGTGGCTGTACTATCTTCAGCAGAACTGGGTAGGGAAAGACTCTTGCTGCTGGCTGCATTTGCCTGGTTTCTTCTCCCTGGAAATCCCATCAGAGGATATTTTTTCTCAAAATGACTAATTTCCAACTCCTTCTCCGCCCAACTTCCAACTTTGATGTTTTTAATCTACACAGTAGGAGAAAAGGGAGCTAATTATGACATAAAGTAGGATCCATTACCCAACAATCAAGGGTTGTGGCCTCAGTCACTCCTCCAAGATGGCAGAACCTTGAACTCTGTGGCCAAGTCTCAGCTTTGGCCCCTTGCTGACTCTACTTCTCTCTACACCCAAGGTGATTTTATAAGGCACAGAGTAACCTTGTGGGGTGTAATGGTTCATTTCATTGTGAATCGGAGGACATAACAAAATATTTGAGAGTCATATTCTTTCAAAAAAAAGATGAATGATTTAATGTCACTGTTGGAATAACAAATGGTTCAGGTACTTTATGAGTAAATATGTTTTCATTGGGAAGCTGGGGTGGAAGGTGTGGGGAGGGGGTGGGGCAGGAAGAAGAGAAGGAACAAGAAGATATTACTTCCATTTTAGGAACACTTCATCTAGTCTAATTTATAAACTGGAAGACTTGTGAATGAGGTGATTGTAGTATTCAACTTTGTGTTTGGTTCAGTGTCTGGGATATTGCCAGGCATATGTCAAATATTAAGTAAAGCTTACCAAAAAACTAATATAACTCTTATGTATTTCTTTTTGTATTCAGCTTCTTGGTTTATAAAAGATTGTGAGGGCTATTTCTACTCTCTGTCCCTCTGTTTTCACGTAGGGCTGTACATTTCCAGAATTTCTTGGAATTTTCTACCCCAAAACTTCTACTGACTCTTTATGAACAGCAGCCCCCAAACAGTAGTGGGGGGAGTGTGTTGTTCAGGGTAGCTGTCACAAAACAAAAAGTCTTTGAAGCCTCATGTTTTATCTTAAAAACAAAAGCAAATTTTGTCCTCATCTTGGTGTGTGTGTGTATATGTGGGTGCATTTGATGAAAACAATCTGATTCTCCTTAAAAAATCAGACAGAACTGGAGGCCCCTGAGTCTCTGTCAGTTAAGGACCCAACTCTTGGTTTCAGCTCAGGTCATGATCTCAGGGTAGTGGGATCCAGCCCGGTGCTGGGTTCTGCACTCTGTGCTCAGCACTCAGAGCAGAGTCAGCTTAAGATTCTTTCCCCACCCCCTCCCCCTGCTCGCATGCATGCATGCTCTCTCTCTCTAAAACGGATAAAATCTTTAAAAATTTTTCAGGTAACATGGATGTTCTAGAAACATATGCCATGCTTATGCATTGGCTTCTAGAACACCACACTGTCATACCTATATTGTCATTTGAAAAGACCATCTCAAGCCATCCTGGACAATGTTTTCCCCTAATAATGAAGGAACAATTATATTTTTTAAAGATTTTATTTATTTATTCATGAGAGACACAGAGAGAAAGGCAGAGACAGGCAGAGGGAGAAGCAGACTTCTCGCAGGGAGCCGGATGTGGGACTCTACCCCCAGACCCCAGGGATCACGCCCCGAGCAGTTAAGGCAGACGCTTAACCACTGAGCCACCGGGGGCCCCACAATTATATATTTTGTCTGATTATTTGATAGGGCTTAAGTTCGGACACTTTAACATATCATTTGAATTCCAAACACCAATATATAGATAATTCCAAACCGTTAGCAAGTAATGAGATGAAACCGCACCTGAGGGTATCTTCTCTTCTCTATCCCATATATCCTGCGCTCCAAAAACCTGCTTGGTCTGTTCAGCCAGTCTGATATGTGCATCAGATCTGACTCCACTTTAGGCAGGTTTCCCTGGCCACCCCGCCCGGGTGTCTATGGCCCTCTCACGGGAGTCCAGTCATTGCAAGCTTATGTAGCACAGATCTATGCCATGGCTTGACAGCTTTGTAATGGCAGCACTCTCCTAATTGTCAGGGGAAAGGTCTGTAAACTCATTTGCAACAATTAGCTGCCAATCAGAGAGTAGTTAATATTAATGTGTTATTCTGTTATAGGATTTTTTTTCTTCTCATGGGATTTCTCTAAGGATTTTCAGAGGCCTGATTGCCCCCGTCTTGTTGATTGTTCAATCACCAGCTCTGTCTTCTTGCCTTGCTAGCTAGAACAAGAGACAAGGAAGTACTTTCTCACAGTCTGATCAAATAGCACCCTGAGTCCTTTTCTTAGTATCAAGCCAAGTGTTATCATCTGCTTCTAGCTCTTAGTTCCTGGGGTGGGAAGAAGGAAGCTGACCCATGAATTCAGCTGGGGCTTCTAAGAAGACATGTTCCATCAACTGCCATCCAACCGCAGGGGGGAAACTCTGTAATGCAGGCAATAGTAATGGAACCATCTTTCAGGATAGAAGCCATGCTAAAGTATAGAAATGAGTATTCCTTCCTGGGACCATTAGGCAGTCCACAGTGGGTAATAATAACAATTGTCATATGTAGAGAGCCCTACAATTTACAAAGTGCTATTTCATTGTTTCATTTAATTATCATAATAGCCCAATGAGGAATATCTACAAAGGACTAATGGGCACCATTAGTGTTAACTACATATTTGAGAAGGAAAGAGAGAGGTCTAGTAGACATCTACTAGATCATCCTGAAATGTCCCCACCATTGTTCTTGTCATGCCTATGCATTATCAGTGTTCTCAGCCTGATGATTGGTCCTAGAAAACGTTTTTGTTCGTGTGTAGGATTAATTGTTATCCCTAGGACTCTATGGTAGTACAGTTTGAGAAGAGCTGCCTTCAAGCCCACACATAAGTGTAAGTCTATTCCTGTCTTCCAGAGTTCAGTTCCACCTCTGACTGGAGCAGTGTTCTTAGGTGTGGGCAAAAGGACACCAATGGTTCTTGGACTCTTACCTCCTGCCAGATCCCTTCTCACATAGAAAGACACCTCACAGAGTTAACTCAAATTCTGAAATTTAGCATGTCTCTTTCAAATCCAACCAGATCTATCTTTGGCTATGGTCCCATGCTTCACAGAGTGTCCGGCCTGCCATATGCTGGGTTGTGTCACTGTTTAGCAAAAGGGGATGCTGAATGGATCTGGTTGTTTGGAACATTCCACTCACTTGGCCCTGGGCACTACACTGGCTTCCCATCTGCTTCTGAGTACAGCTCTTGGATCTGATTCTAATTCTGAAAGTAAGAGATGGTCTGAGACCCACCCTCACTGGGCTCTGACTCAACCTTATGTGCACAGAGCTTCCTTCTTTGGGGAGAGTTTTTATTCAATTTGGTCAAACTCAAAGCCATTATGCATTTTGAGCAGTATGAGAAGAATTATGTTCTAACTGGTAGTAGACTCGGGGTTAGGAGAACTCCATTCCAACCAAAGCTATATGTCCTACATATTGGGTTTTTTTTCCCCTTCAGATCTCTCTACCCATTCACTTGTCCTTGGCTCCTATTATGGAATTCATCAATCAGCTCCTGTGTTCTCAAGTTTTCATTGTTTGACTAATGGAGGTAACTTGAGTGGATATAGGAAAGTGATGTTGGGGTCTGGGGTATTTATTGCTCTGGATCCCTTTCTGAGCTTGCTTTGAGATGGATGAATTCCTTAACTAAAGATTCCTCCCAAGGAGCCTTTAGAGCCCTCTTCTACCAGTTTTTTGTAGTATTCTTCATCCTTACCCTTTGCTGCCTAGCAGTAATAGCAAAGTATTCAACTGTTACTAGCCTTGAGACACTACATTATAGTCTGTGGTTTCTCTAAATCTCATTTACATGGTCCCATCATATATAAACTTCCCCTGAATTATCCTAATTGGATTGTGCCATCTGTTTTCTGTTGATATTCTGACAAATGCATTGTGTGATTTGGGGCAAGCCCCTTCACAGAACTAGTTAACCTCAAATGTTATATGAGAAATTTAAAGCAGATAGCATCCCTTCCAGCTCAAAATTTGCTTGGTAATGTAGGGACTGAAAAGTAAATCTCTTCTTTAGGAGCTTCAGATCTCATTAAGGAGATAATCTATAGACCTCTGAAGTACAGAATAAAACAGAGTATCCAAGTGATTAGGATACACAGTAAACACTCTAAGAATTTGGAAATGGGCAAGGTCACTAGGAGCTGACTGGCCAAAGGAAACATATGGATCTGCCAGTAAATTCTGCCCCAACACCAAAGAAGGTGTTAGAGGATTTTCTAATCTAGATCCAATTTGGATGTTGTATTCAAGGCTGTACCAAGCAAAAAGCCTATTTTGGAGCTATTCCAAAGAGCCCACACAATATTAATTAACCTTAGACGAGGCCTTTTGCAAATGATTTACTCAATTACATCCCACAACAAAATTTAAAACTTCTAGGATTTCTTGAATTGAAATATGCTTTTTCCAAAAAAGTGTAGAAAAAAGCAGATTAGGAGTCGAGAGGCTAGAGTTCTAATTTCAGTTGTCTTTTGTTAGCTCTACCTTAAATGTTTTTTGATCCAAAAATAATTCTCTTTTATTTGATTTGTCATAGGCTACTTTTTTCTTTGATTCAGTTATATTAAAGACATACACACTGATGTATGTCAGTAACAATCACCATCATATCTATCATATAAGTTAAAAAATAAAGTATTATCAATACGTTTGAAGTCTACAGTATATCCTCCCCACTTAGATACTACTTTTTTTTTCCCACCAAAGATAATCCCTACTCCGTCTCCACCCACCCACCCTAGCCAAGGTCAAGATGGACACAATGCTTTCCAAAATCCCTTTGAGTAGTGAAGCCTCACTTTCTTTGAAGCTATAGGGATAAACTTTTACCCTCAAAAGATTTTAGCTTTATGTGAACACTACTTGCTCCGGCCCAGGCCTTTCTGCTGTGTATCTATAGAAACCCAAAGCCTTATCAATTTAAAACAGTAATATTTTCATGACATCCAAAGTTTCAGGACGGGCTCCCCCTATCAGATTCTCTCTGCTTTTTGCTTCTGTTTTGATCATTGGAGATTTTCCTTATTTTCTTACTGGTTCAGCAGCATATTTTAAAAATAAAATGGTTTAAAAATATATCTTCACATATTTCTCTTGTAGTAAAGACTGTTAAAAATATCTGGTTTACCACATTCTGCACCAGGGTGGAGAAGTGAGACCCTCTATTGAGAATCAAAGACCACTCATACCGAAAGTTTGAAAACCCTTCTCCCATTTCATAGGCAAGATGACCATTGCCTAACCTAATTATGAAACTAGAAAAACTTTCATAGCCAAGAAGCTAATTTGGCTTAGCCAAATTCAAATACACTATTAGAAATGAATAATATAAAGTAAAATAATAGTCTCTTCAGCAGTATTCTGTAGAACCTCTCACTTAAAATTCCTTAAAGGCAGGGACCTTTGTTTTAAAAACCATTTATTTGAATTCATTAGAGGCAGAAATAGTCTGATTTATTTTTAGATATGGTGCTTAGCACCTTTCTTTCATATTGCAGGTATTCAATATGTATTTACTCATCTGATTTGAATGACTCAAGTTCAATGTGAAAACAAAACAACCCTCATGGTTTCTCTTGTTTTGCTTGTCCTGACACTAAGATGGAGCCAGCTCACAGCAATCCCTTCTGTATGTTCCAGAAAATTTGTGACTTTCATGATCTAATATTGGGCTCATTCAGTTGCAAAGTATTTGCTTGGCTTGTACAAAAATAAATAACTTTTAACTAGGGAGTTGTTTTTTAATTATTTGCAATCCTGTGTGGTTGACTGTTAACTCCCAAATTAAACATTTAACAAGTGTAATACAATAAATGGCAGGGTTTATTATGATTACGTTTCTTTTGTTCTCATCTGAGCCTGGGATCATTAGAAATGACTGGTTGGTGTGGGATCATTCCATCTATTGTTAAGTCTTTTTTTTTCCTGAGGAGACCAAAAGTGAGTAAGAACATGGAATGCACATTTGACCACAATTTAAATCCAGTCTGAACAGTTCCTACCTGAAGATGACACAAATGGTCTGGTACAATAAGAAGGGTTTAAAAAAATTTTTTTTTCCTTAAGAAGTAAAACAATTGGTTGAGATTCACTTATTTTTGTGTGTGCTCTACAGAGTACATGTCCAAGTCCAGAAGCCTTGAGGTAAGGCCTTGAGTAACTAGACATAGGAAGTAAGGACTAGCAGAAAGAAGATAAATGAAAGAATAGAGATATGAGGCATTGAGACTGAAACAAGAAATGTGTGTCTTGCAGGGGAACAAATGGAGAAAGGTATGAGATCAGAAGAAACGTGTGGCAGGAGCAAGTGGCAGAGGAGCTGTAACTTTCCCCACTCACAGCTCCCATGACTGCCACAGTCAGCTTTTAGTGTCCTTTACTTCTCTTATAATAGTGACAAAACCTCAAGAGGAGACAGGAAGAATAAAGTAGAGGAGGACGAGGAGAGAGTGTGTGAAGTCACCAAAAAAAAAAGAGACTACTGACTTTCTGAGAACTTATTGTTAAAAAAAAAAAAAAATAGGGGCACCTGGGTGGTTCAGTGGTTGAATGTCTGCCTTCAGCTCAGGTCATGATCCCGGGGCTCCGGGATCAAGTCCCACATTAGGCTCCCCGCAGGAAGCCTGCTTCTCCCTCTGCCTATGTCTCTGCCTCTCTCTGTGTCTCTCATGAACACATAAAATAAATCTAAAAAAAATAGGAGGAGGTTCCTTTCCATATAATTTATATGAGAGTAAATTCAGTAATGCATGCTAACAATAAAGGAATTACTAAATATATGTTAGCACATGCAATATTATGCAATCATTTAAACAACGCGTGAAGACTATGCCATAGCGATGGAAAAAGACTATGGAAAAACTTTGATGATACAACCTAATGTGTTTGGTACACACTGATCCAGCTATGTAAACTATGGAAGTGTATGGATGCATACTAAAAGGATATATGGGTAAATGAATGGTTTTCTCTAGGGTAGCTCCCTTAAGGTAGGATAATTTTGCATCTTCTATATTTTTAAATTATCAATGTTGTCGCATTTGCTTTGTAGCCAGTAGCAACACTGTATATATGCTGGGGTGTAGAAGAGGAAGTGGGGGTGAAGTGATTTGGGAATATTTGTATTGGGTGTAGTATGTATGTGTGTTCTTGGATTTATGAGACAAAATAGCATGTCACACTAGTTTTTAGCAACCAGTCCCTGTATGTGTACAAGATCTACAAGACACCACTTATTACCTTAGCTCTGTCATGAGTTTGGAAAGCAGGAGGAGATATGCTGTTCCCAGATTTCAAATCCCAAGGCTGGAGGAAGGGAAAGGGAGTTTAGAGGAAGGACCAAAGGAATAAAAACTCTCATACCTCAAACACTTCTTAAATAAGAAAGGATTCAGCTGTTGACAAAAAGTGGTGTTTTGTGAGGGCATCATAGAATCAAAGGCTTAAATATCAAGGAGATGTTCTCTCTGTAGCACAAACATGATTAAGGGTAATGTTATGTTATTTCAGATTTTCATTATTCATAAAAGGAAAACCAATAGTGCCAGATATGCAAGAACAAAGCCAAATAGGCTTCAGAGGCCTTCTGGCTCTCAAATCCAAGAGAATATAATAATTGGACTGTTTATTTGCTATGTTTCATATTTGTTTTTTTCTTAGAGGGAAAACACAATAGAGATTCTTTTCATTCAGAACAGTTGGTGTTAGTGATAGGGATTCAGTTTTACATAATCTGTCCCCTCCCTTTCCCCAGGCCATTCATTCTGTCTGCCCAGGTGACCAGAGCTGTTCCAGTGCTTATAGATATTCAGGGCTGTCCCAAACTCTGGAATCTGCCAGGATAGTGAAGAAACCAAAGGGGGAGGTAGCATTAGAAACACATCAGCATCATAACCAACTAGCTCCTAGAGAGGAGTGGGCCATACTGGATTGAGGGCTGGCAACCACCTCTCCCTTACCTACTTCTTTGCCTTTTTGATGCATGTTACCAGAGTGTGACTGAATTTCCTTAGCTTCTCCTTCAGTTTTAGGTACTGTCCCAAGGATAAAACTCCTGGGGGAAGAGATGGTCATGGAATAAGCTGCCCTACAGATGGTCTGGGTTGAGGGAAAGCTGAAAGCTCTGGATATCAGGGGGAGGACTTACACTTGTGGTAAGAATCTGGAATGGTGTGTACATAAGGAGCAGAGCCTTCCAGTGAAGACAGGTCTTGGCAATGCTGCATCTAGTACAGGAAAGGAAACTTATGGTCCAGGGAATCAAAAAGAGAGAGGACTTTAAAACACACTTATCTATCTCTAGCATCCCTAGATGTTGTGGCAATATTTTCAAGGAGTAGTTCTAAGAACTTATGACAGCTGTAGTGTTTATAACTTTTTGGTTCAATTCTCATTGATTCATTTTTTTCCACCTACGTTTGGTGAGGATCTACGGTGTGCTAAGCCATTAGTGCTCAGAATTAACAATGCAGAAATAATAGCTAATATTAATAATAAAAGCTAACATTTATTGAGTATTTTCTGTGATCAATGTTTAGTGTTTATCATTTAATTTATAAACTTCATTTGCAGATAGCATTATCAGTCCTATGTACAGATTAGGATATCGAGGTTTAGAGAGATGGAGAGATATTATTTCATACAACAAATATTTATTGAATATCTCTTTTTTAAAAGATTTTATTTATTTGAGAGAGAGCACGAGGTGGGGAAGGGACAGAGAGAGAGAGAGAGAGAGAGAGAGAGAGAGAGAGAAGCAAACTCCTTGCCGAGCAGGGAGCCCAGATTTGGGGCTGGATCCCAGGACCTGGTGATCATGATCCGAGCCAAAGGCAGATGCCCAACCAACTGAGCCACACAGTTGTGTGTCAGTTGCTGTGCCTTTTAATGGGGATATAGTAGTGAGCAAGACAGATTAGATTCTGATTCTCATAGAATTAAATTTTAGTGAGGGGAGATAGACAATAAGGAAATAAGCAATTAAATGAAGTGAAACTTGCAGCTAGTGATAAATACTATGAAGAAAATAAAAGTTGATCATGTGATAGAGACTGACAGGCAGCAGGGCAGGGTTGGATGAGTTACACACTTTAGATGCAGGAAGGTTTACTTAAAAAGATGGCAGTTGAGCTGAGACTTGAACAAAAAAGTGCCAGCCCTAAAAACAACTAGGGGCAGAGCACTGCAAGCAGTGGGAATAGTGAGCACAAGGGCTAAGCTGGAAAGGTATTCAATAAGCAGGAAGTTGGTATTCAATAAGCAGCAATGATCCTAGTGTCCCTGGAGTCCAGTCAGCAGAGGAAGAGTGACCCACCTTTGTGACCATGGGACCCTGGGCTACATACTACTAAAGATTCCCAGGAGTCCAGTTTCCTTTGACTTCATGGAACATCTTCAGGGGCAGTGAATGGGGAAAGAGCCATACGGTGTGCTGTGCAAAACAGATTTTCTTGTTGCCTCTTAGATAAAATGTGTCTCTCTCAGGTCCAGAATGTCTGGTCCCTCTTGAGCTGTCCAGGCCCTTTAGGAGTCAAGGCAGAGCAGATTGCCAAAAGGGGCATGATTTTTTTTCTGGCTCTTTCCTAGATTATTTGCCAACACATATGTCCCTTTTGAGTTCCCCTCTAGACTGCTAAGAAACACAAGGCCAACACTATTGACAAATATACCATTTTTCTTCCTAATGTTTGCCACATTTCTTTCTTTGACATCACCTCCCATCTTTCTTATTCAGTCATCCTTGATTCGTCTTTTTCCCTGAATCACAGCCTCTGGTAGAGTGGCCATTATAAATCTGGAAATACAAACATTTGAAGAAATTGCAGCTTGGTGGCCTCAGGGATAAGAGGAATGAGACTTACTTATGCCCAGATCTGCTCCCACCTTTTTCTTATGGCCAGGAACTTGTGTTTGATTATTGAGTAAGATATGCAGATTGATTTTCAGTGTTCATATGAGTACTACTAAGCAAATGACCTCCATTTATTGAAATACATGTTTTATTATTTTTTTACTAATAAATTTATTTTTTATTGGTGTTCAATTTGCCAATATACAGAATAACACCCAGTGCTCATCCCGTCAAGTGCCCCCCTCAGTGCCCGTCACCCATTCACCCCCACCTCCCACCCTTCTCCCCTTCCACCACCCCTAGTTTGTTTCCCAGAATTAGGAGTCTTTATGTTCTGTTTTATTATAAAAATTATTGATAAATGTTTTATTAATAAATAAAAAGAAGATTAGTTCATATTTTCTTCTTCATGACACAGGAAAGTATTCAATCAATAACCCACAACACGGGCATTATGACATCTCCCCAAACTTCAAAAGCACACAAGCAGAAGTGTATGCATCAGTGTGTGCTCGCGCGCGCGCGTGCGCGCACGTGCGTGTGTGTGAAGATAAGGGAACTGGGGAATGGGGAAGCATAGAAAAATGGAGAGAGAAGGCAATATAATGGCAGTTGTTGAGCAAGAAGAGGCCAGCATTACCTTAATACCTCGCTATTCAAAATGTGGTCCTTGAAACATCAATAATACCTTAGAAGTTTGTTAGAAATGCAGAAGCTCGTGCCCCATCCCAGACCAACATAATTAGATTTTAACAAGATACCTAAGTGATCCCTATGCATTTTAACATTGAAAAAGTATAACCCTAATGATTGCATGTATTTGGGGTTTCGTTTTTACCCTTTAACTTTGTTTATTAATTATTCTAAAAGATCACATTGAGCTCAGGACTGAACTACTGTTTTATCAAAAGGTATCATATATGGTTTATCATAGCATTTATCATACTTTATAGTATTTATAATAGTGCTTTTCTAGCTTATTTCTGCCAGCTATGATCTGAACTCCACAAGGACAGAACCCAGATGAATCTCGTGTCTGTTTTACTTCCATATCCCTGACCCAATGCATGGCATATAATAAGCAATAAATGTCTACCAAAAGCTTGGCCTGGCAAAGCAGAAGATGAAGCATAGGAAAATAGAGGACAAAGAAGATGTGGCATATATATGTATGCCACATAGTAGAGAGTATCATGTTAAGTGAAATAAATCAGAGAAAGACAAATACCATATGATTTTACTCATATATGGAGTTTAAGAAACAAAACAAATAAATATATGGGGGATAAAAGAAAGAAAAACCAAGAAACAGACTCTTAACTATAGAGAACAAACTATGGCTACCAGAGGGGAAGGGGATGAAAGGTTGGGATGAATGGGTGATGAGGATCAAGGAGGGCACTTGTGATGAGCACCAGGTGTTGTATGTAAATGTTGAATCACTAAATTCTACACCTGAAACTAATATTACAGTGTGTATTAACTAGAATTTAGATTAAAAATTGAAAAAAAATTCTAAAAAAAGAGAAATAGAGGGAACCCACTTTCCCTTCTTTGACTTATTAGTAAGGGCTGTTATTTTAATCTCTCCAACTCCCCACCCCTACCTCTTTACAGCCATACATAGAACTTCCATACTGTCTTGCACACAGCAGGTGCTTGATTTATTTAATACATCAAATAAAATCTAGACAAATTTTGTCCCCATAACACTCATGCCACGAAGAAACTTCTGGAGTGTTGATGGAGATCAACAATAAAAGGTACCTGTCTGCATGGGTTTAATTTTAGTCTAAAAGAGCTACTGATTACCTTGAGAACTTGTCAGAACAGTTGAAAGAAATTTTGAAGCAAAAATCAAGAGATTAGTAGAAGTGCCAAAGCCACATATTCTGTTGGGTTTTAAAAAAACTCAAGGGGATCCCTGGGTGGCGCAGCGGTTTGGCGCCTGCCTTTGGCCCAGGGCGCGATCCTGGGGACCCGGGATCGAGTCCCACATCGGGCTCCCGGTGCATGGAGCCTGCTTCTCCCTCTGCCTGTGTCTCTGCCTCTCTCTCTCTCTCTGTGACTATCATAAATAAATAAAAATTAAAAAAAAAATAAAAAAATAAAAATAAAAATAAAGAAACTCAAAAACAATGCCTCATGTGTGACAGTTTTCAGATGCAGTATGTATTTAGACAGTTCAAAGTAGAATGAGAAAAGGAGAAGTGTGCAAGAGATGAGCTATAGGTATGGGGAAATGTGTGTATAGATGAAGCAGAGAAATTCAGTGTTGGTTTCTACCTCTGGAAATCACTCTATCTGCCTATATGGTTTCCATTGGAGTAGATTTCTCAACTTTGTTACTACTGACATTTTGAGCTGGTTGATTCTTTGTTGTGGGAACAGTTGATGTATGTGCAGAAGCATTCCTGACCTTCTACCCATTAGGTGCCAATAGCCACTCCCATCAGTTGTAGCAATGCAAAGTATTTCCACATGTTGTCAAATATTTCTAGGGTCGTGGTGCCTGAGTGGCTCAGTTGGTTAAGCATCTGCCTTCAGCTCAGGTCATGGTCCCTGAGTCCTCAGATCGAGTCCCACATCGGGCTCTCTGCTCAGTAGGGAGTCTGCTTCACCCTCTCCCTCTGCCTGCAGCTCCCCCTGCTTGTGTGCTCTCTTTCTCTCAAATAAATAAAAATCTTAAAAAAAAAAAAGTCTCTGGGGTCAAAATGACCATTGGTTGAGTACCATGCTTTAGGAAAGCAGATGGGTCTATTGTTCTTTCAAATTACCCAACAAATACTCCTGATCTACTGTTTTTTTTTTTTTTTTTTCTTAAATCTTTATATTCAACTTATAAATCCTTCCTGGTCTCAGGACCTTCCCCTTCTGGAAGCTGCCCTCACAGCAAAACCTTGAAGAATGATTTCATGTGACTGGCTGTTGAGAAGCACCCATATAGATGCAGTGCAAGGGAGAATGCGCGGCTGAGCTGGCGTAGACAGTGATTTCGAACTTCTCTGTTTCTTGGGGTCTCTTTTAATTATTTTTCTGGCAGCTCTATTGATAGTCCTTAAAAAGAAATTCATATGAAAAGCAGGTTTAATAGTTTTACCAAAATAAAAATAAAAAAAAAATAAAAAAATAGTTTTACCAAGGGTGGCAATTAGAACAAGCTGTCTTTCCTGCCCCTTGACTGGAACACTGCTGCTCTTAAACTATTCGCTGTTGGCTCATCTATTGGTTTAAGGAAACAGCCCAGCAATTTTAAAGAAATTGTGATGAATATTGAGCTTCTGTACCCCTGGGAAGCATCAATGTAATGGGGCTTCTCAAATTTCACATCTGGGATCCTGGATCAAAAGACTTATGTGAGGAAACCAACTTCCTTTACTTCTGCTTACTGTCTCTGAGGTGTGCTGGTGGGGGGCGGGGGGGAGGCATTACATGATATGAAAGATACAGATTTAGCCAAAGATAAATCACAGCACGACTATTTTCATCACTCTTTTATGAAAGGATTCATCTCAGTGTTCTGCAAGATATGTCAGATTTATTATTTGAAAATTTATTTTCTATACATGTATTATGTCAAGTGAAGTGTACATATTACCAGTGTGTGGTTTTTAATTATCTGTTCAATTCTAGAAGTGTTTTGGTTTCTGATACATATTGTACATTATCTCTGATGATGCAAAATCTCTTATATTGTCCAAAAAGACTTGATCATGTGCTGGAGGACTGAGGCAAGATTATGTGCTGAGAGTAAGGAGTGACTCCTATTCTTCAAGGTGTGGTCCTTGTCTCCAAAAAAATCCTATAACTGATCAGTTTAATTAATGTGGTAAACAAAAATTAATGAGATTTATTATAGGTTGTCAGGTAAGAACCAACTAATTAATTTTAAAGGATTTTTTTTTCTGTCCAATTGAGCATCATGCATTTACAGTGGAGAGAATTGATTCACTTCCAAACCAAGTAAAAATGACTTGAGAATTAATATTATTTTCATAATCTGTACATTTTTTCTCCTCCATTATAGTTAGAGGCCAAGAGTGAATTTTGTTTACTTTAAATACTGTCAGGGACAGGGCAATACACTTCTACCTGCAGAGAGGATCGTGTGCTGATGTGAAAGTCCTATATGCCCTCAGCCAGGTTTGCAACCTCTCAAGGCCAGAGTCCACACAAAAGCTTGTGTTTAGGGATTTAGTTGTGTTTAGGGAATGGAGCTGGCTAATTAGTACTCTGGAGACAGTAATGAAGGGTATTAAAGGAATACCAACAGGCAGACAGACTCAGCAGATAACCAGGTTCTAGTTACCATTCTAGCATCTAGTGATGAGATTTCAGTCTCAAAGAGGTGGCAGGGAGTCATAAGAGCAGATGATTCCCCTAGAAGAGTTGGCTACTAGATATAAGTTACCGACTCAAAATTCATATTGATTAAAATAGGACAGAAGGCAAGAGGAACTTGTTGATGAATGCCAGTGTATTTAGCTGGAATCAATTATATCTTTTCTCTAAGATTAAATCCATTCAACTGGCTGACACAGGATAAAACCTTTGAGGAGTGTGGAAGGGAAGTGGCAGCTGGGATGAATGGAATAGTACCTGAAAGCTATTGCAGTGGTACCAACAGGAAACCAGGCCACTGGAACAGAAAAGGAGAAAGAACATTTGAGAGAGGATTTGAAGGTCAATACAGTGGGACCTTAAGACCGATTAAATGGGAGGCTCCCGAGGCAGGTAAGAATGGAAGGTGAACCCAAGGATGAGATAGGAGGATTAGAAGAAAATTAAGTGTGTTAGAGGGCACATGAAAAGGAGCAGTTTAGAAGGGGAAGATGCTAAGGTTCATCTAGGACATTTAAAGTTTAAGATTCCCATGGAGTGATGAAATTGAGTTACCTGGTAGGCAGATAGGGGGTGTGGAATGCAGGTCAGGTGAGGTGGTATCAGTTCATGGTGCATCTAATAAAGGCATGAGGCTAAAGAAGTGGATGAGATTACCTGTGGAAAAAGCAGGGTGCCACCGGAAGTCTTGAATAGAGCTTCGGATAACACCCTCATTTTGGAGCTGGAAGAACAAGAAAAGGTCACCAAGAAGACTGAGGAAGGACAATCACAGAGAGTGTAGGAAAACCAGGAAGAGCCATATCCCAAAAGCCAAAGGGAGAAAACATTTCGAGAAGGGAGCACAGCAGTGTCAAATGTTCCAGAAAGGCTGAGCAGGATTCACTCTTATCCAACAACTGAATTGTTGCTGAGTTACAACAATTTAACTGAATGCCTGCTGAGTTCTGTGGGAAGACTTAGGAATGAGGTGACAGAAATGGCTCATGAGTCCTCTGTAATGGTCATCAATGATATTTCACAGATGACTGATATGAGTGGCAATAGTGATGGTCTGATCACAGTGGATGAGAGATGGAACTGAAGTTAGGGAGAGAGAGCCAGGCTGCATAGACTAATTTCCTGAGAAATTTGAGACGAGATGTAAAGAAAAATGGGCTAAGCTATAAAACTGATTATTAGAAGTAGTTATTTCACCTTTGCAGCATATCCCATTTGAACAATTTTGACCCATTGACTTCAAATAGTTTTATATTAATAAAACCGGGTGCAGTCGTTGACACAGAATTATAAGGCATAGGGTTGTTTTTTTTTTTTTTTTTTTTTTTTAGGAAGCTTACAGTCTGCTTATCATGTGTGCATATATGTGTGTGTGGAGAGAGGAGGGTCTGCAGGCAAAGAGCCAGATACAAAGAGAAAATATTTAAAACATGGTAAGTGTTAGTAACGACATCTAATAAGTTCCTAGTTGATGAGAGGGGACTGCATTCAGGAGAAGGGAAGACCACCATCAATGAAAAAAATTCTTCACCACAGATAAGGGAATACATGTGGGTCATAAAAGAAGACTAGGATTAAGAATTTCATAAAGCAGGGGCTCCTGGGTAGCTCAGTTGATTAAGCGGCTACCTTCTGCTCAGGTCATGATCTCAGGGTCCTGGAATGGAGCCCTGCATTGGGCTCCCGGCTCAGTGAGGAGTCTGCTTCTTCCTCTCTCTCTGCACCCACCCCCCGGCTTGTGTATGACTGCTCTTTCTCTTTCTCTCAAATAAAATCTTAAAAAAAAGAAAAAAGAAAAAAGAAATTTCAAAAAGGGAAGACAAGAGGGTAAACTTCACTCCAGAGCTGCATCTCTTCCTATGGAAGGTAGAAATTGTGCCACCAGCCTATCTCTACCCTAGAAAAGGGCCTCAAAAACCCTTTCAGTTCCTCATCCATCAATTTTCTTTTGGTTCACAGGTGGAGGGTACCTATGCTTCCCTGTTTCTGGGGTGTTGGCCCTATTATCATAAAAGCTATCAAAGTATCAAATATGCTAGAAACCTGCCACCAGACAGCAAGAGTCTTAAAAACCTCAGCACTATGCCAAAAGACAGGAATGAAACAGGCAGGAAGAGGGAAGCATGGCACTCCACACGTCAACTGGTAAGCAAGCTCAGTACTCTGTAGAGCAAGGAAGGGAGCAGTTCTGATTTTGATGGAGTCAGAACCTGAATTCCGAGGTCAACATAGAGATATTGGAATCATACAGGCATGGGCATGGCAAGCCCTGGCCTACTAGGCCTTTTATTCGGAAGGTTCACAGATGAAATTGATTTAATACATTCTCTTTGATGTTTATTAAACCCATAGTTTTGTAGAATTTGAAATGGAACTGTAGCCAAATCAAGAGATCAACCAGAAGTTCATCCCAAAGAACTTTTATAGATAATACTGGAAAGATACTGAATGAAAGAGGGTCAGTATCTAGTCTAAGTGCACAGCAGAATATAAATATTTAGTTGCTATTTAGAGCAACAAAGAATGGGGTAAATTTGATTGCTCAATATTGGCTAAAATCTTAGACAAATGGTAGATAAGAATCTTGTTTTCCAAAAACTATTTACAAACCTAAATCCTACAACTTAAATCATTTCCCTTCTTGTCCTCCCTCCCATGTGAGCTTACACAACCATCCCAAGTGTATTAATCTAGGTGATGTTTTCTTGGTCACAAATGAATCTATATTTTGTGGCTAGGTATCCCACCATAAGAAAATAACAGTAATTTAAGGCTTATAGTCCTTATAGGGAACTTTTGTGAACAAGGTTTCATTTATTCTTTATAAAAATCCTGTGAAGTAGGTATGCAGAGTATTTTAATTGAGCAAATTGGGTAACCCAAAGCCAGAATGATTAACAACCTGATGATCCACCAGTATTAAATTGTGCATTAGTCATTGAGCTTGAGTTTGAGGCTCATCTCCCAACACCCATTTCCGTGCTGCTTTTAATGTACTGCATTACTCAATTTAATCTGAAGGCCAGACTACACCAGACTGAAATCAAGGTGTTGGCCAAGGCTGTAATCTCATCATCTGAGGCTGAGGCTCCTCTTGCAAGTTTGCTGCTTATTGGCAGGATCTAGTTCCTTAAGTTGTGGGGCTGTGGTCGTTAGGCTCCTTGAATCTGCCCACTATTCCACAGAGTTGGAAGGACAACTTTTCCTCTCCCAGCTTGGGTCCTGTGATCAGCAGTCTGCAAATTAATTGATGACAGATTAACGGGAGCAAAAATGAGGTTTATCTATGTGTGCACAGTGTACATGCAGGATCACTCGGACATGAGTATCTCACTGAATAACCAGGAAGAAAAGGCTTGTATGTTAAATTTAGCCAAAAGGAGGCAGGTAGGGCTTCATGGGAGAGCACGGAAGGTTATATTGGGCTTTTTTAATCTAATGAGTAGGTGAATTTATACTTCCTGGTGCTAAGGGTCAGTATTTTCCCAATTAAGAAACTCCCTGGGAGTGAAGTCAATGGCACCTGTATTTTTAGAAGCTCTGCTTAAATTTAGATGAATGTTTCTTTTTTTGTGGTTCCTTATGGTTCAGATGTTTTCACCTTAAAGGAATTTTCTTTTTTTTAAAGGAATATTCATACTACTCTAGTATTAATCCCTTCAAATACCATACAGTCCTCTCTATGACATTGCATTTTGCCTGTTGTCTCTTTTATGGGTTTTTGGGTCAGTCCCCCTCAGAATAGGATAATTTCTCTTTAGTTAACTCAAAGCCTACTGATTAGAGACCTTAATTACATCTGGGGGAAAAAAATTCCTTTCTGTATACTAGAACATAATCATGAGAATGCTATCGCATCATACTCACCACACTCAAGAAGAGAGGAATTATACAGGGCATCTGTACTCAGGGTGTGGATGCTTTGAGACCATCTTAGAATTTTTCCTATCACATCACACAATAGGTTGGGAAACTAAGTCCAGTGCTACCAGAGACCATAAAATTAGATTATCAGACATATTTCTTATACTTTTGGGTAAATAAAATGGATGTTGCATGCTAGTTAGTTAGGCCAGATGACATCTAAGATCATCCACGACAGTACACAGAATGGAATAACTCTGTTTGTACATTCAAGAAGACCCTTTAAACTAATTTTTTTCTTTCATTCTTTTACCTGATGCATTATTCTCAAGTACAGAAAGATGCACAAACTTTTTTTTTTTTTTTTTTGAGGAAGCATACATAAGCAGGGTTAGGGGCATAGGGAGAAAGAGAGAATCCCAAGCAGGCTCCATGCTCAGTGTGGAGCCTGACATGGGGCTTGATCCCATGACCCTGAGACCATGACCTAAGCCAAAACCAAAAGTTGGATGCTTAACTGACTGAGCCACCCAGATGTCCCTGCACATAAACATTTTTAATTTATTTGCATTAAAATTTCAAGTATTTATTTATTTATTTATTTATTTATTTATTTATTTATTTAAGTATAGTTGACACACAATGTTACATTGGTTTCAGGTGTACAACATAGTGACTTAACTGTATGTTATGCTACACTCACCACATACGTAGTAAATTCCAAATTCTTATATTAGGCAATTGGGTCTATAGACCTCAAATCCCTTTGTTAATACAAAAGTTGTTATAGCGTGTATTAACTGCTGCTGTATAACAAATTATCCAAAAACTAAAATAACACACAGTTTCTATGGGTCAGAAATCCAGGCAAGACTTAACTGGATTCTTTGCTTCAGGGTCCCTTACAAGGCTACAAATCAAGATCCTTCTGGGTCAGGATGCACTTCCAAGCTTACCCACCAGCCATTGACAGGATTCAGATCCTTGAGGGCTGTTAGGTTGAAGGCCTGGTTTCCTAGCTTGCTGTTGGCTAGAGGCCATTCCCAATTCTTTGTCACATGGGCTTCTCCAACATGGCATTTTGCTTCATCAATGTCAGTATGGAGAGAGTAGCAAGATGGAAGTCACAGTCTTTGTAATCTAATCTGAGAAGTGGTATCATACCATCATGTTTTTGTTATTAATTTGTTAGAAACAAGTCACCTGATTGGGCCCATACTGGAGGACTGTGGGAAGGGGCAATGAATGCCAGAGGGCAGGGAGTGTTGGAGTCTATTTTAGAAGCATTCCTCAAAAAAAAAAAAAATTAAAAAAAAATTAAAAAAAAAAAAAAAAGAAGCATTCCTCAATGAAGGAATGATTTAGCAGACTGAGAAGAAACTAATAAAAAGTTCTGGTTTCAGAGAAATGGAAAAAAATTACCTCTTCTGTTCCATTCACTTATTCAGAGCCAGAGCAAATGAACTTGAATGTGGGTTCATAATGGGAGTAGCCAACTCTCCTCTGAGTAGAGAAGGCAAATCAGACCCAAAATTGTGAGTCTAAGCTCAGAACCAGGGGAGCAACATTAAGTATCAAATTTGAGACAGGAGCTTGGGTTGTAGATAAGAGAATGATAAGAAGTGAGCCCAGGAATACTGGGCCAATGTAGAAGCAAAATATCGGACCAGATAAGGCAGAAAGGTTGAAGATATAGCCAAGAACAAAGACATATGCTTAGCAGTCTTGTGGGGCAGGGTTCTGATTTTAAAGAACCAGGGAAGAGCCAGACTTTTCCTCTGTTATTGAAAGGGCATAAAATACTGTTGTGTTTTTGTTTTAAGTTCAAACCAATAGAAAACTTAATGGCGGGATCCCTGGGTGGCGCAGCGGTTTAGCGCCTGCCTTTGGTCCAGGGCACGATCGAGGAGGCCCGGGATCGAATCCCACGTCAGGCTCCCGGGATGGAATCTGCTTCTCCCTCTGCCTGTGTCTCTGCTTCTCTCTCTCTGTCTATCATAAATAAATAAATAAATAAATCTTTAAAAAAAAAAAAAAGAAAACTTAATGGCTTAGTGAAAACGTTGAGTTTGGGGAGGAAGTACTATTCCAAATGAAATCAAAGCCATGAAGATATTCCTTTTTTGGCCAACATTAGATTATGTTTTTTCTCCCCAAATGCAAAGATAGTGTTTTGTATTGATTGATGATTTAATTCTCCTCTCCAAATAATGTTTGCATCTGGTGCATCATTCTGCACCAAATGCTGTGCATGTACTTCAGAGTCATCTAGCTTAGAATAAATATTGGTAGGGGTATGAATGGTTTTTTCTTCTGACGGCTGTTTTTAATTTTTATTTTAACATTACCTTATTTTGATCTTATATTTTCCTGAAATGTCAACAAATAATTTAATCTAGAGACTAATATTATTTTATAGGCTTTTCAAAATTGGTAACTTTCCTAGGCTTTTTTCTTTTTTTTTTTAATTTGCCAGATAGCCACATGACAGAATGGTGAAACTAAATTCATATTGAGAGTAAAGAACCACTCATTTCTGGAAAAAGAAATCTAGTCATATTTGATTCCCTTTCTGCTTACTTTCAATTATGTCTTCTACTAGGTTATAGAGGTAACTGATTATTTTCCTCCATATTTTTTCACATGCCTTTAAGTCAACTTTAAATTATTTTTAAAAATTTTATTAATTAACCCTTATTTTGAAGGTTTACTTATTCATTTGTACCTATCCTAATCCTAGAACATTTGATTATAGTTCTTCTTAAACTCATCTTTTTCTTTCTTTCTTTCAATATATTCTCTCTGTATATTGATCCACAGTACAGTTTGTTTAGCTTTTTCATTTATATTAGCAATTGGCTGAACAGCCACTAATAAATCAATATGCAGCAACTTAAATCCCTGTTAAAATTTGCCAATGCCAGAATCAAACTGCCAGTTCTGCTTATTCAGAAAGTGCTGACATTTTCTTCCCATACCATGTACTAAAGATAAATAGATCAGACAGTTCCAGATTAAATTAAACATGGCATTTCTGTATTTTGGGGTTACTTTTCATTGTTTAAAAAAAAATCCAATAATTCTGAGGAGTTAGCTGTTCTAAATCTTAAAGGTTATCATTTTTAAGGTATTAAAGTATTTTTCAAAATATTTTCCCTAACAACTTACAGAAGTGTCTGAAGTTCATACTTCTGTGATTCCTCTGGGCTGTTTAATGCTTGACAGAGATAGATGTACAGGGAGAGAGATAGATTGATGTAGCTTTGGAATATAGACAAAGATAAATATTTGCTCCAAAAAACTTATCAGGCAAAGGCCCTGGGGTGATGGGTGATAAACATAAAGGGGAGTGTTGTATGTCTTGGTTGGGAGGAGTATAAGAACTAGAACAAGATGTGTATTTTTTAGTTTCGAGAGAACTAATCAGGAGTGGGGCAACATGGCCTGAGGAAGCCCGAATAACGGATAGGAAATGACGACATCTCCCCTTTGTAATGTGTAAAAATTCAGTGTACGTTAATTTCATTTTACCTGTTTGGTAAGTTATGCCCAAGAGTTGAAGGAGACTTTGAAAAATCAAATTAAAACTGAAACCATTTTTGTTCATTGGGTCCAATAATATTTTATATGGCCCTCTATACTTACAGGCAAATCATGCACATGTTCATTGCCACATTTCTGGAGTTCTGATATTTTTAACAGACTAATAATAATAATAATAATAATAATAACCATAATTAAATAGGTTGCCCTTGTTCTTCCTAGAAAGAAATTCTTTCAAATTTGGAAGCCATCTCCAAAGAGAGCTTTCACTGTTGAGAGGAAATATTTGTGAAGAAAATAGTCTATTAGTTAATTTTTAAATGCTGTTAGTTTTGTTAACTTGTAAGAAAAATTGTTTATTCAATATTTGAAAAGTACTTGACCTCATCTACCTTCATAGTTGCTCAAACACGGCATCAGGAATGATGTTAAATATATCAACATTGTACTGTCCTCTTATTTATTTCTCCCTTCCTCTATAGGGATCTCTTGTGCTTTCCAAAGTATATGAGGTACCAGTTCATATGCTGATCATCTGCCCTTGAAAAAGTCTCCTTTATTCATTGAAACAAGCTCTCTACTGGTAAAATCAACTCACAGTGAAAGGAAAGAGCAAGATCATAGACAAAGTACTTGGGAACCAGTGAATTCCACTTTATGGACAGTCATTTATGCCACCTACATGGAAAGCCAATGCTAATGCATGCATTAAGTTCTTTGTTTACAGAAGTAAAATATGATCTTTTTTTTTATAATAAAGATCAGAAGGGATTTTTAAAATCATTTCATTATCAGTTTGATCTGTTGAAAGCCATGTGTACTATTTAGGCTATAGTAAGGACCTACCTAAGACACAAGATTGAACTAAGTAAATGTTGCTTATCATTTTCTTTTGTTCATTTGAGGGAGAGATATGGACATTGTAAGGAGGAAAGAAATTGGGAAGAGCAAAGGACTGAATTGTAACCGCATTGTGCCTTGTTATTTTTCTAGGATCTCATGATTCCTTCAGCTTCTACATTGATGAAGCCTCACCCGTAGGACCTGAACAGCCAGAAACCGTCCAGAATTTTGTCTCTGTGTTTGGAACTGTAGCCAAAAAGCTGATGCGGAAATGGTTAGCCACTCAAACAATGAACTTTACTGGTCAGCTAGGAGCTGGGATCCGTTATTTTGATCTTCGAATTTCCACCAAGCCCAGAGACCCTGACAATGAACTCTACTTTGCTCATGGTTTGTTCAGTGCCAAAGTCAATGAAGGCCTTGAGGAGATTAATGCATTCCTCACAGATCACCATAAGGAGGTAGTATTCTTGGACTTCAACCATTTTTATGGGATGCAGAAATATCACCATGAAAAACTGGTCCAAATGCTGAAAGACATCTATGGAAACAAGATGTGCCCAGCAATTTTTGCCCAGGAAGTTAGCCTAACGTACCTGTGGGAGAAAGACTATCAAGTGCTAGTCTTCTACCATAGTCCAGTGGCTTTGGAAGTGCCCTTTCTCTGGCCTGGGCAGATGATGCCAGCACCCTGGGCCAACACCACAGACCCAGAAAAACTGATCCAGTTTCTTCAGGCATCCATCACTGAGAGAAGAAAGAAGGGTTCGTTTTTTATATCTCAGGTGGTGCTGACCCCCAAAGCTAGCACTGTGGTCAAAGGAGTGGCCAGTGGCCTCAGAGAAACTATCACAGAAAGGTAAGTGTCCTTAAGATATCAGAGAAAAAAAAAAAAAAAAAAGATATCAGAGAAAAAGCTTAAGGAATTTCACACGAATCCATAGAGCCATTAACTGATAGACCTAAACTTTATACTTATGTATATTAGTTTCCTCGGGCTGCACACAGCATACCACAAACTGGGTGCCTTAAAACAGAAGAAACTTACTGTCTCCCAGCTCCAGAGGCTAGAAGTCTGAAATCAAGGTGTCAGCAAGGTCACCTCCTTCTGATGGTTTTGAGGGAGAATCTTTTCCATGGCTCCCCACTAACTCTGGTGACAGTTGACAATCCTGGGTATTCCTTGGCTTGTAGATGCATCATTCCAGTCTCTGCCTCCATCTTCACATGGTGTTCTCCCCATGTGTCTTTGTTTTCTCTTCTTATAAAGACACCAGTCATATTGGATTAGGGACCACCCTAATGATATCATCTTAACTTAATTATGTCTGCAAGCACCCTACTTCCAAATGGGCCACAGTTATGGGTACAAGGGATTAAGACTTCAACTTTTTTCCTAGAACACAGATCAACATATAGAACCATGTGTTTTGACTCCATGTCCAGATATTTTTTCTTTTTTCTTTTTTTTTTTGTATCTTTGTTTTGTTTTGTTTTATTTTTTTTTCAGATATCTTTTCATAGCACTCTTTTACACATTTGCATAGCGCTTTATAGATTACAAAGCCTTCTCTCTATTGTTCGCAATAGAGAATATATGTATTTTTTACCTAATTCTATTTGATCTGCACAACCCTGGGAAGTAGATATTGTCTTACAAATAAAAATTGAGGTTCAGAGAAGTGAAATGTTTTGCTTAAGGCCAGTTGGACTATGAACAAGGACACAAAGACCCAAATTCCATTCTTCTCAAGCTATGTTCTATTCCTTACACTATGCCATAAGTAAGAATCACCCTCCAGAGTGTGGGTATTCCATGTGTCAAACCCAGCCATATATGTTGGAGTGGTGATTACTTGTGAGGTATATAATTTGAGCTCTTTCCCATGAGTGTGATACAATGTCTAGAATTGTATGCATTATTTATTCTTTTGAGTTAAAGTATTAAACAATGCAAATATTGTCTGAAGAGAAAATGTAACTCTTATCATATGTTTATCTTTAACTTTAATTGATATTTTGAATTATGGTAAGGAGATAGAGCGCACATGTTTTGCTCAAGGTCATTGTAGGGAAAGACCAGAAGATGAGAAAAGATGAGATGAATTGGTATGGATGGCTTCATAGCACAGCATGTAGAGTACGGAATGGCAGGAGATAGGCTTGCAGTGAGACAGGAACAGATTTGCAAGAAAGCCTTTAGCCAGGCTAAAGAAAGGATTTCATCTTGTGGGGAACTAGTGGCATAGGAGCTTGACCAGATAGATAAATGGTGTAGCATGGAGGCAGAGGATTGGAGAGAAGGGACAATGAAGAGGTGCTTGGAATGGTTTTGGCACAGTAATGCAAACCAGAGGAAGGGAGAAAACACAGAAGGGAATGGTATGCCACGGCAAAAATTAAGATTGTTTGATAACAATTTACCTCTGTGGTCTGAATGGAGAAAAGAGTTGGAGATAAAGTTTCCTCTTGAGAAGTAGAATGAGTGATGCAGACATTTGTGGAATCAGGAAACAAAGGCACAGGGACTTAGAAGGTGGGGAAGCTATAGTCAGGTCTATGGATCCAGTAGATGTGTCCAACTGGTCATTGGGAATATAAGCCAACTCAAGTAGCAGTTATTGTCATTTTCTGGCAGTGAAAGCCACACGCCATTGGAGTTGAAGGGTTCCTCCATACAGAGTTAAAATGATACTGATAATTTAAAATTGATTTTTAGAATTGTCTGTAAGTACAAATATTCTGGCCTGGGATATCTTACCACAATGACATCTATATCATTTTAACCCCATCCTCAAGTCTCCTGGCTGAAACGTCTCTTCCACCTCCTTCTTCTGGTATTTTTTTTCATCTCTTTTCTTACCCTACCCCCACATTGTCTTGGAGATTCCATATTCTCCTTTAGATTATTATGCTAAATTATTCACCTCTCTTCTGGCCCTAAGGCTCAGTTAGTCCCATCAAAGTATTCATCAGACCTAGAAGGCTTTCTATTTAATAGGACCACATTCTACAAAAGGTCATTGTTTTGGTAAATAACTTATCACCTCTCTTACACCCTTAAAAATGAGGGAGTTATAGTATATATACATAAAAATGTGTGTTCTCCACCATACCCCACAAAGGCCTCAGATTTTGAGGAATCCCTGAGAACCCATAGAAGTGGGGAAGAGACAGGAGGGGTCTGAGAATCAGCCAATCCAAATATTCTTTATTCTCACTACATCTTTAATGAAGGAAGCTTCCATTTCTAAATTTTACACATTGGGCATTAAAGGAGCCTTCCCATAGCCTTCCAGCTCTACCTTCTGTTGCCTAGTTCTATATTTAGGAAAAACACTTTTCCATATAATATTCCTGCTTTGGATTGGCCAAGAGCCATACCCAGATTTTACCTGTGTAGGGAATAGCCTTTGGGTAGTTGAGAAGAAAAATCTCGAGGAATAGATGACTTTCATTTTTCTCTCTTAAGGCATTTGAAGCAGCTAGGTCTTTGCACATTTTAAGCTGAACTGCTTTTTGGTTACTTATGCTATATAGTACAGTATTAGTAAAGTAGCATTTGTGAGTAAAAGATCAAATCAGATAGTGCTGAAAATTATATATCTACACAACTCTCAAAAGATTCACAATCTTTAGCATACAAAAGGCACTAACAAGCATTTTAGTGAAGAATCCTATTTAAATTGAACGAATGCAATATTGTACAAGCACTTAATTTTTTTTTTCAGATACCACTTATGAACAGCCCACGGAATTCATTTTGAAAAAGTGTCCTCAGTCATCTGCTCTAATTCAGAACTTTTTACTTGCTTCTGACTTACTTATCTGGAATAGTAGAATTGTGTCATTGAAAAGAGAAAGAGAAGTTGAGGGGGCACAGGGGTGGGAGGAAAAAATTTAAAAAGTTGAAGACACAATAGGTAGAATCAACACTTTTTTTCTCTCTAGGATTATGCAAATTACTTGCAAATGATTTGCAAATATATCTGAACCTGGCCAGATGACAGAGTTTCCCTCAGAAGTTCTAGAAAGACCTCCTTGTAAACAAATTGCAATGCCTATATTCTGCATATAGTGTTCGTGTGGAACTCGGGTTTTGTTTTGATTTGATTTGACATATTTCAGCCTTCTGAGTAAGGGTTATAGGAGAAGGTCATTGGATAGTGGTCCTTGGATAGTGCCTTGCAGAGATAATTGACTTACCTCTGAAAGAGTTGGTGAAAGAACATTTGATTCCCCAAGGACCTATTGCTTCTCTTTCTCATCAAATGATAAAGCCCACAAAGACGACTTTCTACCATTTTCCTCTTGCTATGTGCACAAAGCTACTCATTCAGAAAGGCCTGTATTAGCACCAGAAGATATAATGAGACTCTCCTTTGCCACCAAAGGAGAAGTCACTAGGTGATTTTAAGACCTCTCTGGGCCTTAAGTATTTTTAACTGCAAAATTCGGAGTTTGAACTAGACTATCTCCAAGATACTTTCCAGTTCTAAAATCCTACAGTTCTAAGATCCTGTATTTGACTAGTTTCTCTATAATTTTTTATTATGCTTAATATTTGTGCTAACAAAACTGTGAGCACGTGCATTTAGAAAACAGTGTTTGAAGGTATGAGTGGATTTCAGGGAAACCAAAGCCAGCCTGGATTCAGGTAGTGTAGCTTTCAATCTGGTCACTGGTTCCAAATACTGCAGATGCATTTTCCACGTTTCAGCAATGCCAAAAGACACAGATTTTTATTTCTTAAAGACCTATTTTTAATTTATTTCTCAAACACGAGCTTTTGCACCTCACCCCCACGGAATTCACACATTCTTAAAAAGAAGGTGTGCAACTTGAGTTGAGTCCTTTCCTAATTTGTGGAGGTTTATTAAATTATAGGTTTTGTTAGTTTAAAAAAAAAATCAGACCACCTGTCAGAATATTCAAGGAACAATGCATCTTGGCAAGTCAATTGGTGCTGAATTAATTTAGATAATGTTTATACAGGCCAACAATTTAGGTGATGAAAATGATGACTATCACCATCATCATCATCATCATCATCATCATCATCATCATCATCTATTTTAAGTGTTCCATGTCTGTTTAATACAGTGCTAACTACCTGGCCCATTTTCTCTCATCATCACAGTCATTGCCTTAAGGATAAGGTTAGAATTTTCAGGGTGTAATGGGTTGTTGGTTGGTTGTTAATAAGCACCAATATGACCCAGCTGGGAAAATGTAGGCAGTTAGATTTGTTGAGCCCACATCATGTGCCAGGCACAGTAGGAAGTGCTTTATGTGAATCGTATCCATTTAATCCTCCCTCCAATAAGGTAGGTATTATTAGATCCATTAGAGATGAAGAACTGAGCCTCAGAAATGTCTAGTACCCTGCTTAAAATTCTTATATTAATTGAGCAAAATCAGGATTATTTTGGGGTTTGTTTGACCAAGTTCTATCCTTACTCCTGCAAACTAGGTAAAATTCACATTTCTTAGCAGTGGATACATATAACATATAATATGTTATCTGTCCTCTTGGAGGACAGAGTCAGGTTCAGAGGTCAAGTTTGCCACAGTTTGGGTGGGCAAGGCTACAGATGTGAAGCTGTGGCTCTTCCTCAATAAAGCAAACCCAGGTAGAATGCTGTCATGGGGGCCCTTACAGAAGCACCACTGAGGAATAATAGAAAGGAAAGGAACTTAAAGGTGACTCAGCTTAATCCTCTAGCCTTGTGCCTACTGCTTATTGGACTATTTCCACTGAGTAAAGAAATTGAGGCCAGAGGAATGCTATGATTGCCCAAAGTAACAGAGGTAACTGACAGCAAAGATGGGATTAGAATCCAGGTCTCTCAGTTTATAGGCTGAATTCTATCCTCTATACCTTCGGGAGGGGTGAGCACAGAGGATGGATAGGAAAACTGGAGAGGGCCAGAGGACATCCGGCCCTCTAGGCTTTGAACCACTAGGCTGCAGGGATCAACATGGAAGGACAAGCTGGCTCTCAGTCTGCACTGCATGCAACATAACAAGCTGCCCTAGAACCTTGCCTGGAGGAGTCAGAGGTCAGGGCTGGAGATGGGCCATGGATTTTGTGCAGGGCTGGCCTTCCCTGGGCTCTCTTTCAACCTCACAAATACAATAAGCTCTAATATTGCCATCTAATGGGGACATACCCCAGTTCACAACCACACTTCAAACAGCACACCTGCTGCTCAATTTACCCTGTCACTGCCTGGACCCAGCAGGTCTGGGGAGTTGTTCATCTGCAACACCAGTTCTCTTAGGAGCTTTAGGGAACTCGTGAAGGATGGAGATTCACAATGGTTCAAAGGCAGCTCAGGGTGACATGAGAGAGCACCAGTCTCCATGAAGAGTAACTTTCTGGCTCTGCTCCCTGGGATGTGTCCCTAGATAAGTCAGTGTACCAGTAGAACAGCTGATATTGGATCAGTCTGTTCAGTGAAGAGAAAGCCGCCTCCCCAGGTTACATATGCCTACAGAGAAAAAATATCAAGGACCTATGGAAAATTGGTATTAGAATAACCATTGTTTGTGAGATGCTTCCATCATAAGATTTCATGTCTTCAATATGTACTTACTGGAAGCCTCATTTGTTCAACAGGTATTATTCTCAAATTCTAATTTAAGAAACTGAAGGTCAGAAAAACTGACCTTCAATTCAGAATCTAGGTCTTTTGAACCACTAGAAAGAGGAGCCTGGTTTGTAAATCAGAAGGAAGCTCCAGAAAGCAGCCTTTTTTGAGCACAAGGCTTGGCAAATGGAGAGGCTTGTACTTTTGGAGAGTTTGTCCAAATACAAATTTCTGGGTGTTGCCCCACGGACTCTGATTCATGAGTCTGTGGCTCACAGTTTTAAACTTCTTTTTTCCCCCCAAGATTTTATATACAAGTTAGTTAACATATAGTATAGTATTAGTTTCAGGAGTAGAATTTAGTGATTCATCACTTAGATATAAATACCCAGTGGTCATCACAAATGCCCTCCTAAATACTCATCCCCCACCCTTCCCCCTCCAGAGCAAACCTCAGTTTGTTCTCTGTAGTCAAGAGTCTCTTATGGTATGCCTCTCTTTCTGTTTTCGTTTTATTTAAGTTTTCTTTCTCTTCCCCTGTATTCATCTGTTTTATTTTTTAAATTCCACATGTGAGTGAGATCGTATAGTATTTGTCTTTCTTTGACTGAGTTACTTCGCTTAGCATAATACACTCAAGCACTATCCGCATCATTGCAAATGGCAAGATTTCATTCTTTTGATGGCTGAATAATATTCCATTGTCTGTATATATCACCTCTTCTTTATCCATTCACCAGTTGATGGACACTTGGGCTCTTTCCATAATCTGGCTATTGTGGACAATCCTGTTATGGGGGCACATGCACCCCAGCGTTTACAGGAGCACTATCAGAGTTTTAAATTTCTAATGGACTCCAAGTGGGCCCTTCTTTGAGTAGCATTGCTCCTCTTGCCAGCAAGCTGCACCTCCACATCCCTCCCTCCCAGCAACAGATAAACTTAGTTTTTGGAAACCTGGAAAGGGTTAAGATTTATCAGTCCCCTTCCAAAATCAGGTTCAGGTAGTTCTTCCTTAAATCTAAGCCATGATCTCTCTACCCCCAGACCCTGCCAGATTTGTTCTATCACTAAAGCAGAGCTGCCCATCGCTGATTTCCAAAAGATGATTCTCTGCTCTTCTCTCTCATGCTTCTTCTCTCCCATGTCACATAGCTCCACCCTAGGTTTATTGTGCTGCAGGAGCATGAGCAAGGCTTTGGGGACCGAAGCCTTCCTTCCCCTGGGCTCAAAAGCACATACCTTTGCAAGAAGCCTTAGTAACTTTGAGACTCATGTCTTCTACCAAAACCAATTAATATTGCAGCACTTTGCAACCCAGTGGCCTCCTAGTCCTGATTTCAAACAGTAAAAAAGAAGATTCTGTAACAACTTCCAACCATGAGGCCATGTGACACGAGAGCAACTTCAGCCTGGGTCCTGCTGGGGTATGGCAGGAGGGAGGGCTGTCTGTTACTCTCTCTGTTTTAACAACTTTTGACCCAAGAACTTTTAAATAAGGAGTACACATAAAAGCTCTCTCTCTCCCTCATTCTGTTGATGTTGTATGATTAAAGTACAGGTGAATACAGGCAGGCACCTTTCATTATTTGTGTCAGAACAGTCAAAGACGAGAGAGAATGCCAAGCTGTTGGGAAGTCCGATGCTCATTCAGTGCCTGATGAGGGTGTGTGTGTGTGTGTATGTGAGAGAGAGAGAGGAAGGGAGCGTGAGTATGTGTAAGGGAGAGAGAGAGGGTGTATGTGTCCAGGTATATGTGTGTGTGTGAGAGAGAGAGGTAGTGTGTGTGGGAGACAGGGAGGAAAAATACATATACTTTTCTAAAAAGCGTGGCATAGGATAGAGGTTCACCCACTTTAGTCTCACTGGATCTCAGTTTCCTTCTGGGGAATTGCTGGAAAGATTGAGTTTATCATCTGAAAAGGAACTAGCCTAGTATGTAGTGGGACTCACAAAAAGCAGATAAGTTGACGGTGGACAGAGTAAAGAAGGAGGGTCCAGGCAGCAGGAGTGTTTAGTCAACAAGTTATGGCACAAAAATTTGTAGACCTCAGCCAGCAACTAGGGGGATAGGGAGGCTTATTTGGGATTTGAAATGGACCATAACATGTACTGTCAGTAGATGAGCCCGTAAGTGGTGTCAAAGTAAAGTACTTTACTCGAAGTAAAGCACCAGATCTGATCAGCACAGGGTACTGAGATACAAGGACAAGGACTTAAGGCCAGCTCTGCCTTCTTGCCCTGGGCACGCAGGGCTCCCGATGTGGAGCTCAAGTCTACTCCGCTGAAAGCTCATCTAAGGGAAACAGCTATACTCTGGAGAGACCTTATTTAAGACTGGGGGAAGAGGAAATTGCCAAATCACTAGACCCAAATATATAGTTGAGCATGCTGAGCTTACTTGCTGCAGCAAAGGAGAACACGCACCATTGGGAACCATGAGACACCCCAGGGAGAGACTGTTGTTAGGAGGTACTTCTAAGCCCCATATATTTGGGGCTTAGGCTGAGTGGCTGGGGAGAGGGTTTAAGGAAGCAGAGGTCCCCTCTAGATTGGATGCTGTTAGAAAGCAAGGGTAATTTTATAAATGGTACCACCCTAAGTCTTATCTCTAGGGCCAGAGTGAGGATAAACTATAATTGGTAAAAGAGTTGTAGTCGCATTTATTTCAGTGTAGAGAGGTAGATGTTTTGTTACTTAATGGGTGATCTTGTTTTTGTGCTTAGACAAAATTACAAAGTATTTTTTTACATCTCACTGCCTCATGAGCTCGAGTAACCTTGTCTGAGACTGGTATTCTGGGAAAGTAATATGGCCTAGTTATGAGTGTCAGGCCAGCTTCCTAACATCAGGGGTTGCTTTTAAATTTCTTTTCACCCTTTTCAGGTGCAATGCAAGGAAAAAATATCACTTATTTCCATTTGCTTTGAAAGCCTCTGGTGTGAATTAGACTTTCCCGTGCTCTTTCTTTGTTGTTACTTTTCTCACTGAAACAAATGTGGGCTGTACCTATGCGGAAGCCCAGACTATTTCCATAATGAAGTCAATCAAAGAGTTGGTGATACCTTTGCTTGTCTACTGAAAATGCAAACTCTTCCCATTGAGCCATATTGACAACCAACTTGATATTCTTTCCCTGCAGTCTTAAGTTTCTGCCTGTCTCATTGGGCAAGGGTTGGAATCCCAGGTGGTAGATACCAAAGAGGTTGGGGGTGAGAAAGAAATGTGAGAACACAGCATTTTGAAAAGGGAATTGCTGGCTCTTTAATATTTGTGAACATTCCAACTTCCTTCCCAAAATTTCACAACTTATTCAGGGCACAAAGAGGCAGGAGGTGAGAGTCAACTGTCACATTTACAGTTGAACTATTTTCTTGCCCTTTTTGGCAGGGGGAGGCATATTTGTCTTGGCCTTGTTTGGATGGGTCCCCCCGAAGGCTTATTTGTGTTGACTATACATGGTAGACACAGCTTTGGGTGACTGATCTACTCATTACCAAGGGTACTCCAACAAGTAGGAATACTTATTTAAGTGAGATGTATAAGCTAAATCCTCTTTGTCAAAGGATAAAAGAATGAGTTACTTTATCTGCACCCCACCTAACAAATTGTTACATAAATCTCAAATAAGTTACTAACACTACTCTAGGCAATGACATTGCAGCTTTTAATCTATCACACTCTGTTGATAAAATATTTTCTTCCAGAATGTTTTTCAATACAAGAACAACAATTTAAAGAGCTGGAATTTCCTTAGACTCTCTGGCTTTGGCATTTCAGAAGAAAATACTACTTCCATCAACTGCAGACTAAACTTGGCTTCATAGTATAGAGCACAAATCTTCCGGCTCTTGATCTGTATGTCTGAGATTGTAGCCTTGCTAATTAACTTATTTTAAAGTATTAAAAATAATTAGACAAGAATAGATAAAAACTTGCTTGTCATAATTAATTTTTTTTTTCAGAAATCACAAGTATGGCTTGCATTTTTGCTTTAAACTATTCCTTCCTCCCACCCCCTCATCACTTATTTCCCTGTGGTCTCAGCTGTTAAAAGAAAAGAAGCTTATGAGTTGTTTCTGGAGCTGTGACATCCTTTCTTGAAGGAGTGGTATGTGGCAGTGAGACAGTAATGTGTGATTTCATTAGTGAATGCTAAAAGCACAGGCTGCCCTTTAAAAATGTATGGGATATTTGGCCAATTCAAGACTGAGTGAATTCACCATGTAGCTGCCTCTTATCTGTATACTAAGCAGAAAAGCTATTGCCAACATCACTTAACTAAGGTTCGAAAATGAACCAGTCAGGAGAATAAGTAACACAATTACAAGTTACTCATGAATGTACATTTTTAAGATTTTTTTAATTCATTTTTGAAGAGTTTAATTTAGATAGCCTGTTTCTCCAAATAAAATAATTGTAAGAAGTAGTTTGTAGTGAGTCGATTGTGGGGAAACTTGGTTAGACCATTCAGTCTAAGTTCAATCTGCTAACAGACACCATATGCTTATTTGGGGGAGGTATGATGAATCTATAGCTAAAGAATAACCTGGAAACTTAGTTTTATTCCCGTCTTGGTTTTACATTTACTGGTTAGCTGTTGAAGGTTTATTTAATGAATTTGACTCTTACTGCCATTCATAAGCAGGTTGCCATGTGCATTACTACCTGGTTTGATAGAACAGAAGGAGAATTTCACACCTTTGTACATACGCACATCATTGCCACTGTATGCTTACACTTACCCATGTGTCTAAGCAGCCCCCAAACAGGATATGGCCAAGGACTCTTGTATCTGATCAAGACTTAGAGCCTCCTTAATGCCATAAACATGAATGGGGACATTTTGATGTCTCCATGACACGGGCTATGCAATTAAAGTCTTATTCAATGGTCCACCATTTTCTGCTCCAACTAGCATCAGGTAGCCAGCTTTAGATTGAAAACATGGTGTGTATGTGTGTGTGTGTGTTGAAACTGGTAAGAAAGGCTCCCCCCCCCCTTTTTTTTAAATTTTATTTATTCATGAGAGACACACAGAGAGAGAATCAGAGACATAGGCAGAGGGAGAAGCAGGCTCCATGCAGGGATCCTGATGTGGGACTCGATCCCAGGACTCCAGGATCACTCCCTGAGCTGAAGGCAGATGCCCAACCGCTGAGCCACCCAGGTGTCCCTAAACCTTACATTTTCTTTAGTGTTTTTCTTGAGGTACTTCTTTGGCAGTTTAGTTAGGGGAAAAAAAATTCCTGTCCCAACATTGCATAGCTTATATTTGTGATATTTTGAGGTTTTTCTGTCTATGACTCTTGCTAAAAATTCAAATAGAATATAGCTGTGGTGGGATAGAGAGCAGAAGGAAACAGTATAATCTACTTAGTGAATAGGATGTTTTTTATGCTGTGGATTTAGAGAATTTTAATTCCTATTTTTCAGAGTGGACCAAAATAGTTTTTCCCAGAGTCTCAGTTCAAGAATTCATCTGTTCTTTGAATCAGGCAGTCACTCAACCAACAAGAACATATTAAGACCATGCTGTGGGCTTGGAGTACAGATAAAAGAGGCATGGTATAGTATTTTAAAAAATAGTGCCTCCTGATCCTTGGATTACAGGGCAATCATTTTGGAATTTGAGGTTTATATAAGAAGCAGAACTAGAGAATGGCACATGACAGAATTTGCAACTGAATACTGACATTTTGGCCTGTAGATTTCATATGCCATAGGAGCTCAAAAGAAGAAAAGATGACTAACGTGACTTACCTAATATCTCAGGAAAATAATACACTAGTGTTTCCTGCCCTTTATCTTTCCCCTAAATATTATAATACACTTAAATATCAAAAGCATATCTACTTTCTTTACTCAAATGTGATCTACTTTTGCCAATCGTTGCCAGTATTCGTTGTCTAATCGTTGACCATTGACAATGGTAAAAAGCATCTTTTCTAAGGTAGAAAATTTTGCTTGGTTTTGGGAACATTTCCAGACAATAAGGTTCAGACTAGGCCAACAAGTGAGAGTTCCATGATGTTCTGAAAGACCCAGTCACAGAATTCAACACTTTGTGTTGTCGATTGGTGTTAGTGATGACTGTTTTTGAGAGAAGGGAAGACAAAACCACTATGGGAAAGGATTTTTTTTTTGACCACAAAATTTAGCAAGTCCCCTGAGAAAGTTCAGTAACTATACATTATATATCTTATTTTAAAAATTTGAGGTAGAAAAATATGCTTTTATGCTTGACATTCTGTCCTGCCCACTGTATGTGCCAAGATATATTCCTTTGTTATCAGAAGCACATATCAATGAAGTACATTCCTTCACTTATTGAATTAACTTGACAAGGGAGCAGCCTTTGGAACCCCGAAAAGACAGCTGAGAAGCAACTTTTGACAAATATGGTTGGTCTTTGCACTATTTTTTCCTCTCTTCCTTCTCAGCTTTGCAGTGAAAAGGGACAATTTTATAGCAACTTGGCAAAACGGTAGTGCAGGAAGTCCCAGCTGTTCTTGCCCCAGCTGCCTGCAAGATCTAATAACATAGGGTGGGAATAGCACATCTCCCAGAAGAGTGCACACATTTTAGGTTGCTTTAATTTTCCTGCCAATTAGACTTTTAAGATGCCAAATGTATCTCCAGGCAACCTCTGTGACAATTTAGTACCCTTTGGTAAAGGAGCCCAAGGCAAAGAAAGATTTTCAAGTGGCAAATAGCAGAGAAAACATTTACTCTTTCGTCACCAAAGAAAGCTCATGTATGTACTTGTGGAGATCTGAGGACACAGGGATATTAACACTAGCAGTATTGAAGGCTGCTAAAGAGCCTGGGACTCAGAATTCTCAGTCAAGGGCAGCATATCTTAACTCAGCTGAATTGACATTTTAGACAGGGTAATTCTTTGTTGGGAGGGACTGACTGTCCTGTGCATTGTATGATGTTCAACAGCATCCCTAGCCTCTACCACAGGACTCTACCTTGCCCCCCCAGTCAGAACAGGCTAAAATGTCTCCAGATATTGCCAAATACCACCCCCACCCAGTGTGTGTGTGTGTGTGTGTATGTGTGCACGAAAATTCTCTCTAGTTGAAAACCACTGGCCTACAACAGCCACTGCACACACAAAAAAAATCTGTGACAGTTATTTTTCCTGGAGCTCAATTCCTTTCCTTGTTAAACAAATGATACCAACTGCTCAGGGATTAGGGAAACATAAAATATTTAGTTATAGGACTTGTGTTTTTTTTTTTTTTTTTTTTTTTGTCTAAATGACTATGCCAAAATTTATACATTTTCAGTGTCTGCTGCCTTCAGATTAGTCACCTTGGGAATTTACTTATCCATCCAAGTGATACTGAAGCAATTTTAAGACTAGAGTTAGTGGGGGTAAAGCTTCTTCTTTTCAGGGTGAGTAGGTTCTTGAAACAACCTAACCTCAGCCAAGTTTAGTAAATAAGGTGGGTGAGTAAAGCTGATGAATGCTGTTTGGAGTCAAAATCCAAGTGGTACAATAATGAGATGGATTTTTCTTATGTGCCTCATGAACATACTCTGAAGGCAATTTCAATAGAGGAGTTATAAAAAGACTTTGAGTCATCCTACCATTGATGGGATAAGTGAACAATCATCTCCACAGGTAACAATTCTGAATGATAGCTCACTTTCAGCTTGTAAGTTTTGGGATGTGTGTTATAAAAAGAACATCCCACGTCTTTAGAGTCATACCTCATAGAATAAAGTAGTATAAGAGAAAATATTCTTGATTCTTGAAAATAATGTCTGTCTCTAAATATGTTTATTATTATTTGTATTATGTCAATTAAACCATAGATATTTACAGAACATTTACTGAGTCTGTCCTAAGTGCCTGTCTTTCAGAATCACTAATATATAGTCCCTGGTCCTCAAGGGGGTACTTTCTAGTGGAGAGATATATTCATGAACAGTTTATTTCAACAGTGTGGTAAGTGCCAAGATAAATCAGAAGCAGATGTTGACTGATTTCTGAACCCAGCACTGCCATTTACTAACTAATTATGTAAACTGGAGGAAGTTAATTTCATCTGCCTTCAGGTTCCTGATCTTATAAAGTAAATACTAGTTTTGTCCCCTCTTCTGGCATCAATACTCTAATTCTCTGGTAATAGTGACAATTTCCAAGGGCATATGTATTACAATGTTTGGTAGGGGAAATATAATCATATGGTATCTAAATACTAACCTTTAGTTTCATTTGAATTATTACCAAAACAAGAAGAAATGGCCAATTAAATAAATGTTCATGAACACCACCTCTTGAGAAACCTGACCTGTTACTGGTAGTTCATTATTAAAGAGTATTTGTAAAGCAAATGAATTCTGCTGACTTTATTTTTCCTGGACTATGTAGTGTTATAATGAGTTTATGTAGCATTGGTTGACCAGAAGGTCAAACAGTGGAAAGTGGCAAAGTAAAGTGGAAAGTAAAGTGCTTATCTTTAAAAACTAACTAGTAAATCCTTTGTTACTCAAATCAATGCACTGTTAGAAAAAAAAATGAGTGACATCCATAAACCTAGGTTCAACTTTATGAGTTTAAGGGTGTTGGTTTTTGACCTCAACCTTCTCAACTGTAAGATGAAGTAATTGGAATGAGAAGTTATATTTTTGAATAACTATAGTAGATATGTCTATTCTCATTTTAAACCTCCTAATGTTGAATGATACCGATATTTTCATTTCTGTTTTATATGTGGAAAAAAGGAAGCTTAGCAAAGTAAACCAACTCACCCAGCCTTACACAGCATCTATGTCAGAGCTGGATATAAACATATGTCTGCTTGATTTCAGAGTCTGTGTTTCTTTTTTAAACCCCTACACATCACTCCACATTCTAAATTGTTTCTGATTGAGTTCTTAAATTGTATGATTTTTTTTTCACAAGTAACCCAAAGCAGTAATATGGAAGTACCATATTTACCAACAAGTGCAAAATGAAAGAGAAGAAAATGTTTCCATCTACTTCCAAAATCAGGAATTTTAAGTAACAAACAACTTAAAAGTCCTGTCAGAAGAGTAGCTTTTTCCAGTATGTTAAAATGGCTTCTGATAAGTGTCATTGATTCTTATCCAGAATACTTTAAATTTCCAATGCTTCAGGGATAGAGGAAAGGCAATCCAATTTTCAGATTATCTCCTTTGGCTAGTGTACTAACTGACGTGCTAACATAAAAATAAGTGTGGGATTCTGTTTGATGGCCTGCTCAACAAACAGCCACTTCCATCTCTAGTTTTAAACTTTCATTTGTGAGGAGCCTTGGTGATTCAAAGGTTTGTGTATTACAGTTGTGATAGTTCAAGATTAAAACAGTCAATTAAGTGAAATATCCCTTTTAACTATAATCATTTTTTTTAGGTTGTAGATTTAAAAATAAAGTTGCAGTGAATTATAGAGCTAAGGATTAGCAAGAGCCCTCTGCTTTGGCTTCCAGCAGAGTGGCCAAATAGTCTATCCATTCATTTCTTTATTCCTTCCTTTATTCTCATCCAAGGAGGGAGTGAGGTAGATTCTCTTGTTCATTCTATTAGGCATCTTGTTTAAGTTTCCCGTATAGTAGCTTAGAGAATTCACTCTGGACACAGATCTCATCTTGACTCTGCCACTTTCCATGTGTGATCTTGGGCAAGTTTTTAAAACTCTCACCCTCATTTCCTCCTCAGTAAGATAGAAGCATAAATACACCTGTATCGAAAGCCTACTATAGAGCATAAACATGGTAATTATGCAATGTGTTCACCTCAGAGCCTGGCACATAGTGAGAGAGAAATAAATGTTGGCTATTATTATTATTATTATTATTATTATTATTAACAACAACAGTTTTATAAGGACACTCAATCTGCTGAATTAAAAAAGTAAGTAATTCTCTTTGAGAACCTAGTTTCCTATGAAGAGATTTCATTATTGAGATTAATTAAGTTGACTTTAAATAGAACCTTATTGAAATAGAGCTTATTATTGTGATTTGGATTTTCCAGTAGATATGATACATAGGGCAATTCCATACACTAAGTGTCAGATTTTATATGGTCATCTTGCAGCATGTATCTTGGGGTTTTGTTTTTCTCTAACACTCATATTACAGATTTCTATTATGTTTCTCATTATTTTTATTTTCTTATATAATCATTTTTAAAACTAAACTTAAATCTTTTACAGTGATTCTGTACATCAGAATTATCAGTGTAATTACCATCAGACTTTATAATCTACATGTGTTCAAACCCCTTCTCTGGAGATTCTGCAAAGAGCCTGGATCTCAGTGTCTTTTTGGTGTTGGGTCAGGTTTGGGAACCACTGATTGACAGTACCATGAGCTCCTCAAAGATAAGGACCACCCATTTTCAGTTTTGTATCCCCTAAAATGGCTTATAATAGCTATTAAATATTTTCTGGAGTTTTGGAAGTCAGATATCATAGAAGATAATGAAAGAAAAATTGAGTTACATATTCCAAAGAAACCAAGCCTTGCAAGTTTTTAGAAGTGAATTAATATGTAACAAATTCATAGTTGACCAAAACCACCTAAAGTTATTACAATAACAATTTTTAATTGATGTCATTATTTTCTAAAATTCAATATGTAGTAGTATTCTGATATCTATATTGGTTTATACCAAGGAGTAAAGACTAGCCACAATTAACAAATAGCTTAAATACCTGTCCTTCAGTGATCTATTGACAGGTTGGGCTGGCTAGATAATGTTGACAAGGAATTGTTCTGAGAAACACATATCGTTGCCATTAATCACATTTCCATCACATAAATAGGTCAACCAATGCAGCAGATTCTGTTGCAAGTAAGCATATATCCATCTCAGGGTGAGGTCAAGCATGTCTGCACGCACATGGTTGTTATGGTAAAACTGAAAATAATTCATTCCGTCTCTTCTAGGATCTCATCACCCTTGGTGATAATTTGATGTGAATGGGTAATTGTGCAGCTAATTCTGGGAGCTAATGGTGGCCCCTGGGATGTATAAGTTTTCCACACCCTTAGGCTGCCCTCCCTGTTTGCCATGTAGCTCTCAAAAACATCATGTGACCCTCCAGATGTTATGGCTTAGTGAGCCTTCCTCACTTTGGCCCCATCAGCAGAAAGACAGGGAGGGAGAAAGATACCTTCTATGTCTGGGTGTCGCTTCCTCACAAAGTTTTGGAAAGGGTTCATAGCATGTGATCCAGAATATATTAATATCAGAAAGACATGATACTCTGTAAACTGGATTAAAGTGAGAGGCCATTTTTTAACAGTGATCCACAGAGTTTGATAATTGTTGATACCCCCAATAATATAAAGCTTAATATTTGTGTTAATGAAAGAACAATCTAAAAATAGTGACCCAAAAGTCAGTCTATAATAATAGCATCTTAACAATTGCTGATGTCTGTGATCTTTGATCCACACAACTGAAATGATTTGCCCAGTCACTTGCTCATTTTTAATTAGGTGAAAATCTCCTGTAATCACATCTAGCCATAGCACAAGGTCATCGGTTGGTAGTAATGCCCACCATTGTAGTAAATTTCTCAGAGACATCAAGATGCTCAGTTTTCTTGGAGAAGTGATTGGGTAGTAAAGATAGGTGGGCTGGGCTGGCCTGGTTTTGCAAACAATTATTTCACATATGTTAAAAATTGAAGCCAAAGGAAATCATTGGATGTCCAAAAGCAAAAGATAAACTAGTGGGACAAGAAAGAAGGATGGAGGTATGATGAGCAGGAGTTACTTTCTTCTTCTTCTAGTATTGTCCTCACCTATTCCAATCCAAACTTTAGCCTGGCCAGCACCTTCACCCCCATTTTCAGATCTTACATGCAATACATTCTTGTGATTAGGACAGCATGGATTGGGAGAGAGATACATTTGGTGAATGAAAACTATGCAAATATGCTCATTTCCTTTAAATGCGTATAATCTGTGTCAATCGATTACAGAAAAACTCCTAGGCACAATCTTCCAGCACCCTGAGAAGATATGGAGGTCTTTTTTAGGAGTAGTGGGGAGAGAATTTGGATGGAGTATGAATGAACACTGACTGTACATGGTATGACTCTGCTCTGTTAAGAGCTCAGAAAAAGGTGGGGCTTTACGCTGAAACTGGAGCATGGAATTTGGAGTAGATGTGGATTGTGATTTTAGCATTTCAGACAAGTGCTTTATTGCTTTGGAAAGGTCATTATTCAAGCTGTGAAGTGTTCTAGAGTGTGTTGTCCCTGCTCCTGTTGAAAAGGTAATGCTAAAAAAAAAAAAAAGAAAAGAAAAGAAAAGAAAAGGTAATGCTCCAGGTGTTAAATGGTTCTTTGTAGCTCTGTGTATCTTAAAATATGATCTCTAAAGACATAGTAATCATTTACATTACATAATAAAATGTTAAGTTAGGAGTTGTGGTACCTAGAACCCAAAGAGTACATTCTGTCACAGTAGAAGAGGTTGCCTGCTTCTACACTCGTAGTAGACTGATGCTTGGTGTCAGGCTCATGCTAGGGGAGGGAAGAAATGGTAATACAGTGAAGTGTCTTGGCATAAACATGGATACATTGGGGTTTCAAAAGTTTGGTGTGTATCTGTATTTTGTTAGGGGCTTTGTCTTTAGACATATAGAACGATAAGTGCTTAGGGGTAAGAGAAAGCATACAATTTATTAGGGAAATTACAAGGGCTTCTGTATTCTGTAACATAGATTTGGGATTAGAGCAAAAGATAGTTCTAGTGAAAGAGAAATGGTGCACATTACAAAGAGTCTTCCTTGGATTTCATGTTAAAAGAAATGTGAGGTTTCTGTGAGAACTTACTAAAGGGTTTTATGCAGGGAAGGAGTATGATTGGATTTGGATTTAGGCAAATCATGCCATTTACAGTAGAAGGAATGGGTTCAAGTGGGCCAGTACAAGGGGACTGGAGAGGAGTACTAGACCAAAATTCCCAGTGGAGCAGGAATTTTGTCTATGTTTACAGCTCAAGATCTAGGTACATAATAGGTAGTCAATAAATGTTTGTTGTTGCTGCATAAGGATGTGGTTATAATTTAGATACCATACGGTGGTGGACTAACTAATATGGTGGTCACAGTAGACAGAGATTCTGAAGATATTAGTGAGGTAGAATTTATAAGAGTTGACTACTGACTTGTTATAGGAAAAGGTGAGGGGAAGGAGCTGTAGGAGTCAAAATAAAAACAGGTTTTTGGCTTGGCTCCCAGTGCCATTCACTAAAGTCAGAAATACTGGATGTGGAGCAAAACAGAGAGAGAGAGAGAAAAGATGATAGTTTGCTTCCTGTATGCTGTCTTTGAGAGGTTTGTAGGACATCCAAGTCCTGGTGACCATAAAGCCTTGGGTAGAAGGATCTGAAGGTCTCAAGAGAGATCTGGGCTGTGAAATTATCTGGAGAGGTTACAATCCTGTAGATGGGAATTAAAGCTATGGAAATGAGATGATTGACAGGTTAGGGGGGCATAAAAAAGAAGTGGACATAGTTCGAGGCATCTGGGTAGCTCAGTGGCTGAGCATCTGCCTTTGGCTCAGGTCATGATCCCGGGGTCCTGGGATCAAGTCCCACATCAGGGTCCCCACAGGGAGCCCCAACATTTTAGGTTTGGGCAGAAGAAAAGTGATTGTAGAAATGTTCAGAATATGTGTAGAAAAAGGAGCACATATTCTAGCACTGACAATATCAAGATAAAAGAAACAGTCTTTCTCAGAAGAAGTTTGAATTCTTGTGAGGGAGGAGACCATTAAAGTAGATAATTCAGAGCAATTAATGATCATAGTAGAAAAGGAAAGTATTGCTGGAGCCCAGAGAATCAGTGTCCCTATCAATCCTTTTACTCCTGTCCTCAACCAAAACAAACTCAGGAGTAGAACCTGAGCAATTGCTTAGCTAGTGAATGATTTCATAACACAGCATGACTCTGTGTTTTCCCTGATAATTTGTTTATTATGTCTCCCTTTAATAAAATTGAAACTACAAAGGCATAGTTTTTTTTTGTCTCTTTTGCTCACTTCTGTGTTTCTAGTGCCTAAAACAGTGACCAACAGATAGCAGATATTCAATAAATATTTGTTAAATGAATACAATGAAACTCATACATCTGGACCAGATATATACTGACCTCAGACCATATCTAGGAAATCTAGATAGACCAATCTACTTATATATAACTCCCCAAATAAATTTATTTTCTTGTGTTTGGCTCTTTCTCTTAAAAGCTGAATGCCTGGGGGGCCTGGGCGACTCAGTCAGTTAAGTGTCCTGACGCTTGGTTTTGGCTCAGGTCGTGATCCCATAGGATCAAGCCCCACTTGGGGCTGCAAGCTCCTGAGGGAAATCTGCTTAAGGATTATCTCCCTCTGTCCCTCTCCCTACTTGCATGCATTCTATCTCTATCTAAAAAATAAATAAATAAATTGTTTAAAAAAAAACAAAAACCTGAGAGCTCAAAATACTGGTTTGGACTCCAGGTTACAGTATGCAGTGTTTTAGTGAAATAAGAGTTCAAAGTGTCATCAGGATATTTAATGCCTCTAGTAAACCTCCTTAGCAATGGTATACACTGTCTCTAGATCATATGATAAAATCTTCATATTTTCTTTCTCCTTAAAACTTTTCACTAAGGGGATTCTCCTTCAAATAGGTCCACCTCTGGGAAGTATGATGCAGTGAAGGGTCTTTCTTCAAATTAACTTTTCTCATTTAGAATTCTCCTAGAAAATTACCTGGAACTTAAAAAAACAAAACAAAACAAAACAAAACAAAACAAAACAAAACAAAAAAAAACTAAAACAACTCTAGAAGAATAACTTGTTATAAAATGATTTGTTTCATTTTAAGTTCTCTAACAAAGCATTTTTCAGCTGTCAAGAATTATTCAGATGTATGTTTGTTTTTCGCTTAAATAACTCAAAGATATCTGAGTCTTAAAATATCAGACTTATTAGTGCAGAGTTCTGAATAGTTTGGGCATATGTAGTTTGTGCAATGGATTGCTACCTTTATTGTAACCAAGTACATTAAGAAAAACAGGCAGAGATTTAAGACAAGGCTAATTATCATTAATTCATAGCTTAAGCACCTCCTTTTGCCAGCATTTGCTAGATGTTGTCCATTTAAAGAAGATACTGCCCCTGTGCTCATAAATCCAAAGATTTCTAGGAAAACTTCACAGAAAAAGTAGTTTTTGATCTTAAAATTATAGTCAGTGGGAATTCTTCAGATGAATCTGGGAAAAAAGAACTATTAAGGCAGAAGGAATACTACATGCAGGTTGCAGGAGGTGTTTAATAGGCAAGGATGTTCATGTTCAAGATGCACAAGGTAGGGATGCCTGGGTGGCTCAGTTGGTTAAGCATCTGACTTCAGATGAGGTCATGATCTCAGGATCCTGGAATTGAGCTCTGCATTGGCTCTGCACTCAAGAGAGAGTCTGCTTCTCCTTCCCTCTCTCTCCTCTGCAACCCATCTCTGCTCATGTGTGCTCTCTCTCTTTCAAATAAATAAATAAATAAATAAATAAATAAATAAATAAATAAATAATAAAGATGCACAAGGTGTTTAATGAGGTTTGAACAAGTTCATGTGGAAGAGAGCCACACAAAATAACCAGAAATTTAAAAGAGGTCAGATAATGGGGTGGGTCCTTTGTGTGAAGCCTTTCAATTGATGAGAGACATAGTTCTTTATTTTATATTTTTAAGTACATGTAAACATCAGGAGAATGTATCTATGGCTACTATTCATACTGTAACCAGTTTTATCATCAGGCAGATTCATCGATTAAAATTCTCAGGATCTGGCCACTCATGGAAATAGACATTTCTGGCCTCATTAAGCCTGCACGATTTAATGTTGCAGTAGGTAAATTAGATAAAAGTGACCTAGTTCTTAAATGTAATATTCACCAAGAAATTTAATATTCACCATACCAGAACATTGCAATTATTTTGCTCCTTTTTTCAAATGTTCCCTCAAAAAATAGTAAATGACATATTTCTCACATATTTCAAAGCAGTAAAGTGAGGCATGGAATTGAAGGATATGACTTAATTGCAAAATGATATACACTGGATTTAACATCATAAGACCAAGATCTGTAGATCCTTAAAGTGTAATGGGCTGTGGTAATATCATTAACATTGCTTATTCATTGAATGAATGAATAAAAAATTTACTACATTGACAACAGTGAGAAACCTGGAATTTGCAAACTGGAAAGGATCTTAAGCTCTCCTTATAGGAATTTCACTTAAATATATGAAAACTGAGGGCTGTAAGTCAAAAAGCTGTTTAGCAGAGTTGGTCATAAAATTCAGGCCTTCCGACTCCCAGGCCAATGGTTCCTTCCTGCTATACGTCTCCTGTCATCACTAAGATAATGTTTGAACTTCCTCTGTTCTGCAAGGAGCCCAGGAAGGGAGGAGAGTGAGAACTTCACTTTACTTATATACATTGTGTGCTCAGACCTCCCACCACATTCTGGAAATATAATGATGGATAAAACAGAAAAGAGTCCTTACTAGCCTGAAGCTCATCCTTCAATGAGAATAGATTTTAGTGTGATGCTAAATAAAATCACTTTGATGTGAAATGTCAAGCTGTAGGGAATGATAAGTGGGAAGATGTATGCTCCAACAGTAGGGGGGAACCTTGTGAGTGAGTGAGGCTATTTACCTTGATTTTTAAATTTTCTTAAAAATCCAAGAAATCTGAAGACTAGAGCAAGTATGCCTCAAAAAAAGTAAATGCTATAGCACTTGGGATTTCCTTGATAGTTTATGGAACATATCACCACCTAACTCAAACTTTTTCCAATCCTTGCCAAAAATGATATTATAAAAGATGTTTTGGTGAATTTTGCACACTGTAAGAGCAAGGAACAATTCTTCACAAAGTTTTCACTTCCAGGTGGTATAAAAGCATGAAGTCGTAAAAAGTAGTAAAGGCATAAGGTTGTAAAAAGTAGTTACCAGTCTCAAATTCTAAAATAATAATAAAAACATCAAGATCTAAAAAGGAATTTAAAAAATAGATTTTGATTTGTTTATGCAAATCTTAGTTTATCAGACTAAGAGGCAATTTTCTGCAGAAAATTATGTTATTTATAATTGCTCTACTTCATAGACCTCTGTGGGACTTTTCTCATACTAAGTCTTCTAGAATGGATAGCCAGGAAAATTTTCTTAATCTTATCTTTGGACAGAATTGTCCCTGATTTTTCTGATTCGTTTTACTCTCAGATTACTCCTATTGTTGTATTCTTTTAGGTTATGACTTAAGAAAGATGAAATTTGTATTTAATTACTCAGTTCTCCATTGCTGTGACAGCCTTTTTAATGGAATGTATTTAAGCCCTAAAAAGAAAGAATCCCATGAAAATTTATAGTATCCTCTGCATAAAGGAGATAGGACCTGATATGCTAAGATTATTTACCCTATTCTTATAGCTTCAGGTGGAGGAAAAGGAGAAAATGAAGGGCAAGGGCAAGTGAAGAGAAAGTCTCAAAGAGATGGGGCATGTGGTAGATGTGGGATCAGGTAGTAGAAACCGCAGCAGAACACTCCCAGTGCCTCCCTCATGGGGTATGCTGTGCAATTGATTAAAACCAACATACCTCATTCATTTTCAGTAAGTAAACAGAGGAGAAATGAAAAGAATGAGAGAACCGGGTCCTTCAAGAGAGAGAAGTAGAGGAGAGCCTCAACCAAAAGCATGATGTTTCAAGCCTAGTCGTTCCTAGGAATCTGACTGTGGAAATGACCTTGAGTAATTTAAAGCAAGGGCACCCAGCCAGTGTGTTATAAAACTGCACACTGAGCTGTCAACTTTTGATCAATGTGTAGAATTTACTTAGGTTTTGTTGTGAAAATAAAGAAAGCAGACAGCAAACTGCCCCCTGAAGTTTACAACATGAGGAAGAAAAGACTTAGCAGATACTCTGCCCAGAGGGGAATGATTTGGCTTTTGAAGTTTCTTGGGACCTTGAAATTAAAAATGTTCTATGCAGAACTGCTTAAAAACATGAGCAAGAGGGAGTTGTGTGAGGATTGTGACACAGGGGATGGTGGAAACTTCTGGCATGGGAAGTATGATTGGAATCTTCACCAGCCTCAACCAGTGATATGAGCTCAACTGAACAGGCTGGGCAACACAAGATAGTACTGGGTGTACTTCTCTGCAACAAAATGGAGCAGAGTCCTAAGAAAAAAAATCTGCGTGTTTCCTGGCACATTCTAGGACTTTGCCTTCATAGTTTATGGGTACAGTTACAGGATTAAGTGGGTAGAATAAACACAAAGCTAAAGGACAACCAACAGAGACAGCCATTAATGTAGGGTGATTCATACTCACTGTGGTACATGTGACTGTGTTGTAATAATTATTTGTTTAGTGCTTTTTTTAAGTCAAGTGTGCAACAAAGTATTCTATAGCATTTTATTTTATTTTATATTTATTTAATATTTTATTTATTTAATATTTTATTTATTTATCCATGAGAGACACAGAGAAAGAGGCAGAGACACAGGCAGAGGGAGAAGCAGGCTCCATGACATGGGACTAGATCCTGGGTCTCTAGGATCACGCCCTGGGTGGAAGGCGGCACTAAACCACTGAGCTACCTGGGCTGCCCTCTATAGCATTTTAAAGTATCATTTGAATCTCCAAAGTATAAGAACCATTGCTTTAAACTCTTGACTCCTTCCCCAGGGAAAGTGTGAGATGTGTTGGACAAACCATCACCTCTAATTCTCCCCTCCTCCATGAAGCCAGATGTCCTCTGGTTGTGGTTTAAAGGAATATTGATTTCTTGGGGATAATATCCTTTTGTCACTTTCTGGCAGAATTTAGTATAACAAAATGTTAAAGAACTCCGTACACTTTTCTGAAAAAGAATACCTGACATCTCTGAATTTGGGAGAAGTTATTTTCCTGAGAATGTCAGCCCTGTTTAGGAGCTATTTGATTATCAAAATGACTTTTTTCATCCAAGCATAATACTTTGAACTTGTGATCACTTCTTTGTTCCTAAAGTTATATATAGTATCCTAACTGCCTCTAACGAGCCCAGTCGTCCTTTTTTTTTTAAGTGTTTATTTAAATTTCCATTAGTTAACATACTGTGTAATATTAGTTGTGGGTATGGAATATAATGATTCAACAGTTGTATACAACATCTGGTGCTTGTCTCAAGTGCACTCCTTAATCCCCATCATCTATTTAATCCATTCTCTACTTACCACCCCTCTGGTAACCATCAGTTTGTTCTCTATAGTTGAGTCTGTTTCTTGGTTTGCCCCCCCCCTTTTTTCTCTTCGTTCATTTAATTTTTTAAATTCCACATATGAGTAAAATCATGTGGTATTTGTCTTTCTCCATCTGACTTATTTTGCTTACCATTATACTCTCTAGCTTCATCCATGTCATTACAAATGGCAAGATTTCATTCTTTTTTATGGCTGAGTAATATTACAGTGTGTAGGTGTATGTGTGTACTACATTTTCTTTATCCATTCATCAGCTGATGGACACTTGGGCTGTTTCCATAATTTGGCTATTGTAGATAATGCTGCTATAAACATTGGGGTGCATGTATTCCTTTGAATTAGTGTTTTTGTATTCTTTGGGTGAATACCTAGTAGTGTGATTGCTAGATCATAGAGTAGTTCTATTTTTAATTTTTTGAGAAACCTCCAAACTGTTTTTCCAGAATGACTGCACCAGTTTGCATGCCCACCAAAAGTGCAAGAAGGTTCCTTTTGGGCGGCTTGGGTGGCTCAGCGGTTTAGTGCCTCCTTCAACCCGGGGCGTGATCCTGGAGACCCAGGATCGAGTCCCATGTCAGGCTCCCTGCATGGAGCCTGCTTCTCCCTCTGCCTGTGTCTCTGCCTCTCTCTCTCTCATTCTTTCTCTCTCTCTCTCTTTCTCTCTCTCTCTGTGTCTCTCATGAATAAATAAATAAATTTTTTTAAATGTTCCTTTTTCTCCACATCCTCACCAACAGCTGTTGTTTCTTGTGTTGTTGATTTTAGCCTTTTTGACAATTGTGAAGCAATATCTCATTGTAGTTTTGTTTGTATTTCCTTGATAGTCAGTGAAGTTGAGCATCTTTTCATGTGTCTGTTGGCCATCTGTATGTCTTCTTTGGAAAAAAATATCTATTCATTTTTTTCTGCCCATTTTTTAAAAGATTTGATTGATTGACTTTTATATATATATATATATTTAAATATTTTTTAAAAGATTTTATTTATTTATTCATGAGAGACACACACAGAGCGGGGGAGAGAGAGAGAGAGAGAGAGAGAGAGAGAGTCAGAGAGAGAGTCAGGGACACAGACAGAGGGAGGCTGATGCAGGAAGCCTGATATGGGACTCGATCCCGGGACTCCAAGATCATGCCCTGGGCCTAAGGCAGGCTCTAAACTGCTAAGCCACCCAGGGATCCCCTGATTGATTGATTTTAGAGTGAGAAAGAGCTTGAGTGGGGGAGCAGCAGAAGTGGGGAGAGGGAGGAGGGGAAAGAATCTCAAGCTGACCCTGCACTCTGTAGATTCCAAGTTGGGGCTTGATCTCATGACCCTGAAATGATGACCTGAGCTGAAACCAAGAGTGAGATGCTTAACCCACTGAGCCACCCAGAAGCCCCTTCTGCCCATTTTTCAACTGGATTATTATAAGTTGTGTAAGTTCTTTATATATTTTGGATACTAACCCTTTATCAAATATGTCATTTGTAAATATCTTCTCTCATTCTGTTGGTTGTCTTTCAGTTTTGTTGATTGTTTCCTTCACTCTTCAGAAGCTTCTCATTTTGATGAAGTCCCAGTATTGTATTTTTGCCTTTGTTTCCTTTGGCCCTGGAGACCTATCTAGAAGGAAGTTACAGCCTAATACAAAAATATTACTGACTTTGTTCTCCTCTGGGACTTTTATGGTTTCAGGTCTCACATTTAAGTCTTTAATCCAGTTTATTTTTGTGTTTGGTGTAAGAAAGTGGTCTGGTTTCATTCTTTTCCATGTTGCTGTCTGGTTTTCCCAACACTATTTGTTGAAGAGACAGTTTTTTTCCCCCCATTGGATATTCTTTCCTATTTTGTTGAAGAGTAACTGACCAGCTACCCTTTTAAAAAGTAAATCTGGGCAGCCCTGGTGGCGCAGCCGTTTAGCGCCGCCTGCAGCCCAGGGCATGATCCTGGAGACCCGGGATCGAGTCCCACGTTGGGCTCCCTGCATGGAGCCTGCTTCTCCCTCTGCCTGTGTCTCTCTCTCTCTCTCTCTCTCTCTCTCTCTCATTCTGTGTGTGTGTGTGTGTGTGTGTGTGTGTCTATGAATGAATAAATAAAATCTTTAAAAAAAAAGTAAATCTTTCTTTGGAAACAGAGGATCAAGCACAAAAACAATTTTCTGGCCACTTAAACAACTACTGGATGGAATTAGGAGTTTTCACCTTGCATATGTAGAACTGGTAACCTGTAGGTATGCGGAATCTTTCTATTACTTTTACCCTAACAGCCATTATCTGTTGATGGATATTGCCAGTAAATCATAGGAAAGATCAGTAGGTGACATTACAATCATCTAGGGATTTTGAATTATGTTTTAGATTCAGTTGCCAGATAATTAATACAAGTATTTGGACATGTGATTATTTGACCTTGTTAGTTCCTATCATTCTTCACTACCGTTGGCAGACTTTCCAGAGCTCGGTATTTTTATACTTTAAAAGCATAGAAGGCAGTTTAAAAGTCACTGTTCATTGCCAAGCACTCATGGATCAATTGCAGATCTTAGTCTCTCCCAATGCCTTTTCCTTAGTGATCCTGCATTTTAGGAACTGCCAAGCTTGTAGTGTGCTCATCACCACCTCTGGCCCAATGCTGTTTGGGGTAGAAAACAAAAGCAGATCAAAAGCCCCAATAATTTGCTCTATTTGTAAATCATCGTTTTATGTGGTGGTATGGAACTTCTGGGGAAAAAAATCTGTTTCAATGTCAGAAAGACCTTTCTCCTTTTATTTGCAAAAGCCACTTTATCTTGTTAATTAAGTAGTTAAGTTAGACTAGTAGATACTGACATTGCAAAGAATGGCTGGCTTTTTTTTTTCCAGTTTCCATTCTTGTGACATTAGATATAAAGATACAAAAAAAATTAGTTCCTGACAGGATTTCTCAGCTATACTGTGATTACTTATTTTTATACTCCTACCTGCACTTTAAGATAATTGTGTGTTGGGGTCCATTTTGAACTTCCATTAGACCATAATATCATACAAATAATCATGCCTTTGTTTTGAAAATGGCATCCAGAACAGCTGCTCCCCTAACTCATTTTGGAAACAAGGCTCATACCTTACAAAGCGAGAAACACTTTACAATAGAGAATCCCTTGAAGTGCTAAATAATCATTTGAAAACAGTGTTTGTTTCTCCAAATACTCGCTAAAGCTGCCAGAGAACATCTCTAAAAAAATCTCCATTGAACCATCTTTACTTAATCCTTTGGAGAAGCACTGAATAGTACTTACAGGATCCCCACCACCCCTGAAAGAGCAGCAGCTGTGACTCAGAAGCCGGTGTCACTGCCTGGAGAGGTGGGGAAGCAAAGAAGAGACTGGTGAAGCCAGCATCTTTCACATCTCTGGCCTTGTTAGCCCTTTGGGGGATGAATGTGGCTTTCTTTTCTCTGTCTTTTCTTTCCTGCCCCTGCTTGGTGACGCTTTGAGTAACGGTGCCTCCACCTGATGTAGCGTTGGAACAGGGAAAGCCTGGGTCAATGCAACTCAGGGCAAACTTGTCAGAGAGAATATCATGATGCTGAAGGCCAGCAGGAGTTTGAGTTGGTTTCATATGTCCCTTACTAGGATCTGTCATAATCAGGAACAACTCTAAGCTGATAACTGCCACATACAGACTGTGCTCCGCCCAGATATGCAGACCCAGAAACATTGAGCTTCCTGCCTTTTGGACCTCAAAGTCCAACAAGAAAGGCTGGCATAGTGATAAACTGTCACAGTGTAGTATGATAAGCAAGTAATAGAAGTATGAACAATGTGCTGTAAGAGTTCAGAGAAGAAATCAATCAATGAGATACCACTACACACCTACTAGAAGGGCTACACTGACAACACCAAATGCCTCACCAGACGTGGAGAAACAGGAACTCTCATTCTTTCTGGGTGGGAATGCAAAATGAGGCAGCTACTTTGGACCACTGTTTGGCAATTTCTTACAAAGCTAAACCTAATCTTATCCATCAACCTTACTCCTAGGTCTTTATTAAGATGAGATGAAGCCTTATGTCCACACAGAAACCTGCATGTGGATATTTATAGCAGCTTCATTCATAATTACCAAAATTTGGTGGGAACTAAGATGTTGTTCAATAGGCATGTGGATAAACTGTGATATATACATTCGAGGGAATATTATTTAGTATTAAAAAGAAATGAGGCATGAAAAAAGCATAGATGAAACTTAAATGCATATTGATAAGTAAAAGAAGCTGACCTGAAAAGGCTGCATATTGTGTTTCCAACAAAATGACATTCTGGTAAAGGAAAAGCTACACAGTCTGATAGACTGAATAGAGACAGTCTGGTGGTGGTGATGGTTGCACAACAATGTGAATGTATTTAATGACCACTGAATTGTACACTTAAAAATGGTTACGATTGTAAATTTTATGTTATGTGTATTTTAACACACACACACACACACACACACTATAGGAACAGTAAAAGATTGGGGTTGCCAAGAGTTTAGGGGAAGGGAGGATGAGTTGAATGGAGGGAACACAGCTTTTTTAAAGCAGCAAAACTATGGCACTGTACTGGTAGATTCAGGACATTTTACATCATTCAAAATCCATAGAACTATACAACACAAAGAATGAATCCTAATAAAAATTATGGGATTTAGTTAATAATGATATATCAATATTGTAACAAGTTGTAACAAATATAACACTCTCCTGCAAGATGTTAGTAACAGAAGAAACTGTATATGTGGAGAGGTGAGAGAGAGTATATAAGGGAGCTTACTCTATATTCTATGTAAGTTTTCTGTAAACTTAAAATTTCTCTTAAAAATAGAGTCTATTAAAAATATCCATTTACCATAAGTATATTACAAAAATTAAACATGGGTTGGCCATGACTTAATGTCAGTTTTGATTTGAGCAAAAGAATAGAAATCTACAAAAGTTAATGACTTTAAACCTGAAAATTCACATATACACATACACACACACACATGCATGCATGTACACTATGTGCACAATTTAGGGGAAAAGATGAAACATAAGTAATTGGAAACTTACCAAGATATTTGATTGTGTGCATTAGCTATATTTTTCTTTCACCAGTGGCTTGAGCTTAATAAGAGGTTGTGTTCAGAAAATAATTGTTCCTTCATGAATATTCTCATTCTCTAGCCTCTCTTATCACATTTGCTATTTCAGTTATTGCCTTAGTGCATCAGAGTAGATCACATTAGATAAGCCACACCCAGAGTGGTATGGATGAGAGAGATGCACTCTGGATGAGATTTTAGCATAATGGGGTTCCAATTTCAGCTCTGGTGCTAAATGAAAACAACACAAGGACAAGCTACTTACCCTTTCTCATGCATAGTTTCTACATCTAATAAGAGGGTTGGACTACATACTCCCTGAACTCCATTCTTGCTTTCAAGTTCTTTTGTATTGTCTGGTTAAATAGAGCCAAAACATGATTTGGAGAATCTCAAAGAAAACCCATGTCTACAGAGATAATTTCATTTTGAAACAAATCTAATGTTGATTTACTTCATCAATTACTGTTTAGACTTTGAAAAAGAAAATACTCAGGGGCCTTGGTGGCTCAGTCAGTTAAGCATCTGCCTTCGGCCCAGGTCATGGTCCCGGGGTCCTGGGATTGAGCTCTGTGTCTGTCTCCCTGTTTGGCAGGTACTCTGCTTCACCCTCTCATTCTCCCTCTCCTCCGCCCTCCTTCTTGTGTGTTCTCCCTATCTCTCTCTCTCTCTAAGTAAATAAATAAAATCTTAAAAAGAAAAAAGAAAAAATACTCAAGTTGCTTTCCTGACTTCCCTGACTAGGTTAGCCTTGCCTTATTACATGCTTTAATAGAACCATTCAATTTCCTTACATATCTCTCTCCAGAGTTTGTAATTACACTATTATTTTTGTGATCATTTTGTTAATGCCTACACACACACACACACACACACACACACACACAACACTAAACTGTGAGCTATGTGAGAGCAAGGAATAAATGGATTGTATTTATCATTAACTTCCCAGCATCTAGAGCCCAGAATAGGTGGGCAATACATATGTACCGAATCAATCAATAAATGAATCAGTATTAGTATTAGTTTAGGGCAACGAAATATAAGATTTAATTATATGAAGTAAAAGAGAATTATGATATTTAAAACATGATTTAGTCTACACAAATTAAGAAGCTTTTCTTAAATCAAACCAAACATAGTTGCAGATTTGAGCTGAAAGTTTTCCAATAGAAACTTTGGAATTTTAATTTTTAGTACTCAGTGGTAATTTCTTTTTTATATAAGTGATCTTCTGTTAATTGATAGAAACCACACGCATCAGTTGCATTTATGTATTTCTTATCTAGAACAATTTCTAGGGGCACCTGGGTGACTCAGTTGGGTGAGAATCTGTCTCTTGATTTTGGCTCAGGTCATGATCTCAGAGTTGTGGTCAGCTCCAGTCCTGACTCCACACTGGGTATGGAGCCTGCTTGTACCTCTCCCTCTGCTCCTCACCACAGTCACTCTCTCTGTCTCTCAAATGAATGAATAAATAATGTCTTTTAAAAAATAAAGTAATTTCTAGGCAAACTAATGAATTAAAGTTATAAGAGCAAATCAATGGGAACTATGCTGAACACAAAACATAAGAAAAATAATTATTTCTGCATGTGACAAAATGGAAGTACATTTTTATTTAAATGCAAATATTTCTTCAACTGATGACTTGATTATTTGGAAATGTAAAAAGTCCTATCCTATATCTGAATGAGAGCTAAAGAAATCTGAAACCTTAATTATTGAGTCTACTCTTTCTAAAAATAAGTTGCATTTCTAGATGGTTGACTTAGTGCTTGGTCTTTTGGCCAAATATGTCAATAAAATATTGGATGGGCTATCTTTTGCCTTCTTCTATCCTGTGTTCATGGAAGTAATTTTAAATGCCAGCTTAATGCTTGCCTTTGTGTCCAATTTATTATTCATGTTTTAGAAGCCCATCTGAAATCATTTCTTTTAAACATGCCCATTAATTCAGAACATCAACTTGGAAAGATTATTTCTTCAGTCCAAGATAATGGGTTTTTTTGGTGAATGGAGAATCATAGATGACATTTAAAACTTAGGGCTAATACAAGATGGGAAAGAGCAATATAGTTTGTTGTTACTTATCTGAAATTGAAATAGATGCCTGAAGTGTAAGGACGATTTTTTCTTTTCAAACAAATGAATCATCCAATTCAGCTTAAGCCAGTAAATAACAATTCATGGAAATGCTTGCCTTGTATATAGCAAATATATGCTTAGGCTTTAGGGGGAAATGTTTTAATATGACTTGACACTGAAAAACATTTTCATTAAGATCAGAAAAATGTCAGAATACACTATTAGTCGATGCCATTCTTTATTTTCTCCAGGTTCAAGCATTTTGGATTTTCATTTTTATATTCTCAGTCTAGACATGTGTTATGGTTTTAAATTATTTCATTCCAATGCTCAGGATATAGATACATGCTGAGTTTAGTGATTTCTGTGACTGTGCAACATAGAACCACCTACTGAGGTTAAAACTTTTGACTTCAGAATTGAATTGACCATTTACTTTAGACAAAAGAAAGACACTTTGGATATAAACAAAGTTAATTTTCCTTTTGCCTAACAGTAATTCATTTTCAAAATGTTCATTGGATAATTAAAGATATTTTGTTTGGGTTGTGGATTTTTTTTTCTGTTTATGGAAAAGATTTTTGAAGCAAAACAAACTAGATTTCAAGTAAACATAAAATCTTCAGGTTGAGTAATAAAAGATAGTCACTCCATTTAAAGGAAAGAATATGCTTTTAGTATCTTTAGTCCAGTTTCCCTATATTATTGAGGTGTATTAAATGGTCACCAGGTATCCAAGCCCTTAAGGCCCAGTCAGTGGGTAAAGACTCAGAGCAGGAAAGTTGGAGCTATCTCGGTTTAACTCTGAGGATCCCCACAGCCTGTGTGAAGTTGGAGCAGTTTTGACAGCACAGGTGTATATACCATGATGAATTAATTATCATTAAGTTTTTACATACTTCAGATGAAAGGAAACTTTATAGTCATACTACTCACATTCAGGTAAGAACAGATTTTTGAAGCTGCCAATTTGACACTTTTGAGAATGTGAAGACTTCTAGGACACATCCAGATAGCCACCAGTCCAGATACTGGACTTATTTTTACTTTTGTCCAGATACTATCCTTAGATAAAATACAAAAAAAGAGGGGGAAAAGGTGACACCATTGCTCATGTTTCTTGATATGTGAAGCAACAATATGAACTTACTGAAATAACTAAGTACATTACAAAAATTATATATATTTCAGTTTTAGAATGAACCAGCTCCTTTTCCATTGACTGTGTTTACTTTTATGCTGCACTTGGGAGTTTTACTTCAATTTTGAAATTTTTCTACAAATTCAATTGCTGTTGACTTGATGTATTACAAAGAGATGAAGGATGAAATGTTGAAGCTGATAATTGAATATCAACACAAAATTTACAAAGTATTCTGGGCATCTTATTTTGTATATTCAATAAGAAATATTTATGAGCCTTCATCTTAATCATCAAACTATCTTGTGACTCACGCTCTTTGAGGCCCAAATTTTTCTGAACCATTGTTAAAGAGATTGGTGGACAGAATCAATAACATCTAACTAATGCATGAATGTTGAAACTAGGACCATTTCCTGAGTATATGTTTTCTGGTTTAAACTAGAAACTTTAGGGGATCCCTGGGTGGCTCAGCGGTTTAGCGCTTGCCTTTGGGCCGGGGCATGGTCCTGGAGTCCCGGGATCGAGTCCCACATTGGGCGCCTGGCATGGAGCCTGCTTATCCCTCTGCCTGTGTCTCTGCCTCTCTCTCTCTCCCTCTCTCTCTCTCTCTCTCTCTCCCCCTCTAACATGAATATAAAAATAAAAAAATCTTTAAAAAATAAAATAAACTAGAAACTTTAAAGTCTCATCTCCATATACTCTTCTGAGTTCACTTTTCAGCACCTAGAACAGAGCCTCCATTACCTAGCAAAGTACCAGACAAAGCAGTAGCATTTGGTTTAATTGAGAACCACAGCATCACTAGCCAGAAAGATCTAAGAGTGTGAGTTAATGTTACCATGACTTGATCAATTAAAGGATATATCGATCACCCTATAAGGGACAGTGCCCTCACAATCATATCTGCTTGCTGCTGTGCTCATTTCCAAAAGGGAATGATCCTTTACTGTCTACCTAGATTTACTTTTTTAATAGATAAATAAGAAGACAGGGGCTCACTAAGCTTCAGTCCCATAATCAAGTCTCATTTTTTTAATAATGAATAGAACAAAGTTTTCTTGTGCACAGTAGAAACCCCAACAGATGGGATGTGGTCTTGTATCTTTTTTTTTTTTTTTTTTTTTTTTTTAATATTTTTTTATTTATTTATGACAGTCACACAGAGAGAGAGAGAGAGAGAGAGGCAGAGACACAGGCAGAGGGAGAAGCAGGCTCCATGCACCGGGAGCCCGACGTGGGATTCGATCCCGGGTCTCCAGGATCGCGCCCTGGGCCAAAGGCAGGCGCCAAACCGCTGCGCCACCCAGGGATCCCTGTGGTCTTGTATCTTAAATAAGAAAATGTTACTATAAATGAGCACCTTTGGAACCCAAATGAGTTATTTGGTCCCAAAACAGAATCTAGAATCTCGGTTTATAGCCTCTATGTACCTAACTAGAAGACTCCAACTTCATTTTTATTCAAGTTATTTGATGTTAGCAACATAAAGAAGATTCTAAATACAAAAAGACTGAACTGATAGAAACTCTCTTCTCTTCTCTAGCCTTGACTAGTTCCCCACCTCCTTTATGGCCTCCAATAAGGTGAGAGGAATGATGCCTAGCCAAGGTTGAGCAAACAAACATTGAAAACCCAATGTCAAGCCGACCCATTTATAAGTGAAAAGTTCAGCTGAAGGCAAGGAGTTTGCAGAATTCAAAGTAATTCATTTAAGTGGAATAACTTAAATTTGTAGAGCTCTTTGCAATTTTCAAGGGTGTTCAGAGTCATGATTGTATCTAAGCTTCCCAATAACTCAGATGTGGAATGGTATTATTTCTATCCTGCACATTGCACAGACAGAGATGGTCATTGGCAGACATGGCTCAAGTCAAGTTGGTTTTAAGAAATACTTTTTCATAGGAAGGAAGCTGGTCATTCTGGACATTAATGTAGCAGTGTAGAAATGTGATACTGGTGGTGTTATCTTCTTTAGGTTGCCCATTAGTGGTAGAGCCAGGTTCAGATTCAAGGATTCATAATTCTCAAGTCATTCTTACTGATTTTGTTTTCCACTCACTTCCTTTAGATATAATAGTATGACATAGCTAAGAAAAGTAAATCAGCATTATGGACCTTCTTTATTTCCTCAAAAATAGTAACGAAGAGCATTTAAAAATGGCAAGCATTTTATGAGTAATGATTTTATATTTGTTCTAAACACTTCAATAAGATATTAAGAAAATTTTCTGTTTCTTTTTTTAAGTATCAACTCTTCCCCTCTCTTTTTTTAAAGATGTTTATTTGACAGAAAGAGAGACAGAGAGCACAAGTGGGTTGGGCAGGGAGGTGGAGATCAGCAGAGGGAGAAGCAGGCTCCCTGCCCTGGGACCATGACCTGAGCCGAAGGCAGATGCTTAACCAACTGAGCCACCCAGGAGCCCCAAATATCAACCCCTTTTTATTCCCTAAAGTGGAATGGAATACCAGGAATAAAACCTGTTATAAAATACATCTTATTAGTAGTAGCTAAGAAAGTCACACATTTGAAGATATTTTCAAATGATTTCCACTTAATGACTTCCAGTGGGACATGAGTTCCTAATAAAATTAGCAGAATTATTCTTTAGGTTCTTTCCTGCTGATTTGAACTTTTAGTTGAAAAGTATTCATTAATTCTTTCACTCGAAAATAGCACTGTCCTTGTGAAACAGTTCCCTGTCAGACTATTCCACCTTGAAGAAGAAGGCTCTTCCATGGCCTTGTATCTCCCCAGGGGAGGGCTGGGTAAAAGTGAGGAACAGCTGGCCCGTAAGTCATCACAGACAATGCCTGTCACTAGTGCAGCTGTCTCATTCACCACCAACTTCCCCTTTTAAGTTCCTTTTCAAATTTGAACTTGGGTTGTTTGAAAGAAAAGTTTCCATCCTATAATGGTGAAGATATATAGGATTTTTATAATTGTACTTCTTGCCTAGAGCAGAGAAACTAAGACACCTAGCATTATTTTCCGACTTTTGGTTAATTGATAAATCAGTTAATTGATGTTTCAGTTGTATATAAAATATATTTCGTTGTCTCTAAGGCAGTCTTGATATTTTAATATGTTAGTTATTTAATTTCACAGCATCATGTTAACTGTTTTCAAAGACACTGTGTGCAGTCAAGTTCAAAATTCAGTTGAAAGCAAATGCACTGGTATAAGGCAGGTTGGGGTACACGTCGGTTACTTCATTCCCTAAATGAAACTGCTTCTTCATTATTTCACAGAAGTACTGCTGATGGAAAGACCCAGGAGAGCAGCATCTATATAAAAACATGTGGTTAATGCAGTTGTAGGAGTGACTATAGAATTTTGGAAGTTAATTGAGATTCACACACACACACACACAGCAGCCCCTTTTCTGAATTTTCAACAACTCCACGCCCCCAGCAGAAAGCTCCTCTCACCTCTGTGTGCCAGTGTCTTTCCTTCTACTCCAGCCTGAATCAATCCTATAACAATGTTTAAAGTCTTATCCCTGCAGACCTCCCCTGAGATAACGCAGGACTGGTCTGCCATGAAGGAGCATTTTATTTCACTGATGAGGGGAGAGGGAACATTTTACTATCATTATATATTAATATAAAGGAAGATTTTAGTTAAGGAAAAAGTGTAGCGATTGTTCTTTTAGGACCACATTTCCAAACTCTTCCCTAAAATTCAACCAGACACTGTTGCTAACAATGTTCATCTTTCATATAGCACATTCTATGTTCATTGACTCTTAGAATCAATAGCTAGTTAATTAATTACTTAATTAAGGCTAGAGTGAACACCAGCCCTAAGGAAAGCAGCATTATTGTCACCATGTCACCTTGCCATACCCCACCTCTGTATTTGCTAAGTGCAGACTCAATCAGGCAGGCAGATCATTTACATGGCCAAATATTCACAATGCATACTGATTCCTAATTTCAAAAAAAAATTACATTATTTCAAATTTCTCTGTCTCTGTACAAGTTCTTCTGATGTTGACATCTTAACTCTAAAGCAACCCAGAGGAAACTTACCTGGATGGCTAACATTCCCTGACAACACCATTGCTACTGCCAACTGGAGTTATCTCTGAGAAGATCAAAACTTCCATTTCTCATCTTCTCCGACTCCTTAGTCTCCAGCCACCATCCAGCCTCATACCATTCTTGAGGGCTTTCCTACAGTTCTAGTGGGAGTTCAGCTGCTTCATCCTTTATATCTTCCTTGGCAGCAGAGAGGAGATTCCCTGAGTTAAACTGGGAGAAGAATGTGGAAGGTATCAAGTTTGTGTTGACTCTTCTAAAAGCAGAGCTCCTTCCCCTCTACTAGCACTGCCTAATACCTTCCTGCTTCCTTCAGAAGAAGCTGCTAATTGCAGGGAAAATATGAAAATTCAAAGATCTTGGAAGCATTAAAAGAGAAATAGTCAAAATGATCTTTGACCAAGATAAGAAAACAATCGTAATCCAGAATGAAGGTGGAAATACTCTGTTCTACTCTACACCCAAGTAAGAAAGTTGTATTATTTTCCGTGTACCTCTTTCCGAGCAAGTATAGGCAAAGTGGGGTGTTCAGAAGAGACAGAACAATAAGAATTTTCTAAACTGAATTATATCAGGGAAGGAAATGGGATATTTCAAAAAAAAATTTTTAATTATTTATGCATGAGAGACACAGAGAGAGAAATGGGATATTTCAGATGGAGAAGGGAAGATACAGATGGAGGAGCAGGAGAGTCCCAGTTATTTTCAAATATTTAAATGAGTATCATGTGGAAGAGGAATAGACTTGTTCTGGATGAACCTAAGAGAGACTAGTGGGTGGTCAGAAAGAACCTTCTAATAGCAGGAGTAGTCCAAATATGTCTGACTCAGGAGACTGTGAGAATTTCAAGTCCCTGAAACATATGGCAGAGTTGAGCCCTTGAAGATGATGCTGTAGTGCAATAATTCCAGAACAGTGTTCTATAAAAGATGAGACCCACTAGATGTCCATTGGCAGTTTATAGGAAGAAAGAAAAAGGGTGTGTGTGCGTGCACTCATATTGGTAGTTGTGGGACTGTCCTTGGGTCAAATAAGTTTGGAAACAGGGAAAGACCTTTTTAACTTATTCAATAACATCTCAATGCTTTTAATATGAAAATATGCTTAGTATACTACTACGTGTATTGTGAACATCAAAGAGGCTTCAACATTACCTATATGTATTTGACCCTAGGAGTATTTGTTTGTCTTAGGAATATCTTTCAATATTTCATGAAGCACTGTCCCATAGAACTCCATTTATAAAAATTCTCTATATTTTTATGGAGAATATGGTCACTGTTTATAAATCTTTTTTTTAAGATTTTATTTACGTATTCATGAGATAGAGAGAGAGGCAGAGACATAGGCATAGGGAGAAGCAGGCTCCCCCTAGGGTACCTGATTTGAGACTTGATCCCAGGACCCCAGGATCATGACCTGAGTCAAAGACAGACACTTAACCAGCAAACCACCCAGGTGCCTCTGTTTATAAATGTCTTAAGGGTATTTTCAAACCTGATACCCTCTGTCACTTTTCTAAACGTTTCAAGGAAAAAATGTTCAAGGAATAGGGAGAATGTATTAACAAATTATATATATATATATATATATATATATATATATATATATATATATATATATGGCACCTGTTTAGTTTAGCAATATTTAGCAATTTAAGTGTCTAGGAACAAAGAATACTAAAGTGGACAATTTAAAAAGTGTCAGGTAACATGATTTCCTAAAGATGTAATGAACAGATAACACAATGGAAAACACTCTTCTTAGGCTAATTGACCTAAAACTTTGCACTCTTTGGTGCTATTAAAAGACTCTGAGGGATACGTGAGTGGCTCAGTCAGTTAAGCCTCCGCTCTTGATTTCGGCTGAGATCATGATCTGAGGGTCTTGAGCCCCTCCTAGGGCTTCCCACTCAGTGGGGAGTCTGTTTGAGGATTCTCTCCCTCCCTCTTCCTCTACCCCTTCCTCCCCTTCCCCACTCTTGCATGAGTGCATTCTCTCTCTCTCAAATAAATAATTAAATCTTTTTTAAAAAGACTGACTTTGTAAGACCACTGTCAGGAGGAAACTATAGAATTAATAGCATAATGGATTATTCTCTTGCGGAATAGATGGCATATCCTCTTCCCCCTTGCACCTGCAGTTGTTGCTGCTTAAGGAGAAAAGGCCAAAGAAATCACCCCTGATAATTATGCATGATTACATGGACCCACAGACTCATGAAAACATTAGCACCTGGGATATTATGATGAAATTAAGTTCTGTGTTTGTTCATTCTACCTGTTAGCATTTTCTCTAAAGAATGTGAAATTTTTGGATTTGGCCTTTTAAAAAATTGAACATTTGATTTGGATGCTATAACCACATTTATCTTTGAAAGAATGTGTCAGGGACATGGAGTTGCACAAAGTACTATACACAAAAGGCTGTGATGATGTAATAAATACCCTCCTCCCAGCTTCTGCTGAGCAATTTGGATTGGAAAAAGCTTCCATTAGAGTGACCATGACAAACATTTTCTTTAGAAGTGGGTTTAGATTTTCTGAGCCTGATATATTATTCATAGCATAATGACATCCAGAGGAAAATTCTAACAGATGATTAAAGTAAGACTGTGTGGTAGCTATTTCTAAGTAGTCTAATTTTGGTGGCCTTCCCGCTTTGCTGAGGAAGTAGAGGTACCCATGTGAGTCTGCACTGTGCTTGGCACTAAGCATAAATTCAGTTTTCCCCAAGTGATCCCCTGCCACCCTCCCTCCAAAAAATACCTCAAACCAGCCTAAGACCCACTCTGTTTGTATTTGGAAATGGAAATAGTTTTAATTTCTCTGTCTCATTAAGGTTTCCAAAGACCACTCTTGATTCCTACTTGGGTTGAAAGAAAAAGTCTTCTTATCACAGAATTTCTTGCCATCTAAACTGAGGGTTTCCCAAGAAAGACACTCTGAGATGCTGAGATTTGTATGCAGAGATTTTGTTCTGGGAGCTCCCTTGGGATCCATGCCTAGAAAAGGGTGAAGAAAACAAGATTGGGCAGAGGGAGAAGCTAGGCTGTTCTCAACAAAGGCCTCAGCCAAGCCCACTGAAGCTCTGGAGCTGGGCTGAACCTTCAGAATTGTCCCACTTTGAGGCAAGTGCCTCTATATAACCCCAGAGATGATTCAAGTTGTCCCCAGAGAGGGTCTGTCATCTTGAGTAAGGTGGCCTTCTTTGGCTGAGGGCAGTTCTTGGACAGAAACTCAACTGAGAGCTGACTGCCAACAACACTCAGAGCAGCTCGGAGAATGAGCGCCCTCAACCTGGAACGGGGAATCTGGGCACTCTTCACAGCGGTCACTATACATTTATATAGAGAGTAACTTTTTCAGTCACTTGCTTTAAAATAACTTAAAACTAGGAAAAATGAAAAAATTAAGGTAACTAACATTTATTCATTCACTGTCTACTGTGTACTGGGTACTCTATTAACACTAAAAATGAGGTCACAGCTAACATTTATGGAGTTCTTATCTCTCATGCATTATTTTAAATTTTATATGTGTGTTATTCCATTTACTCTTCACATTAATTCCCTCTTTTCATTCTGTTTCATGAGGGAGGAAACTAAAACTAGAAAAGTTTAAGTGACTCGCCTAAAGTAACACAAGAATAAATGAGAGTTCAAGGTGTGAATTCAGAATCTGCTCCAAAGTCTTCACTCGTCACCTCTATGCTACAGCACCTCTCCATGTAGTGCTGTTTAATCTTATTCTTGCAAAAACACTATGAGGCCTATTACCCCCAATTTACAATGAGGGAACTTCACATTTAGGAGGTTACATAACCTTTCTTGAGGTCACACTTTGTCAGTATCTCTAATATGGCTCTGCCTGATTCTAAGGCTTTTGCTCTTTCTACTGCCCCATATTGATTGTCGGCAGTCCATTAAAACTCGATAAATACTCACTTAACTTATGAGTCCTCAGAGAGTAGTTTTTATTTAGCCTCATGAATTTATAAGAGTCCATGGAATGTTTCCATTGGAATTAGAGTGTATGTCAAAAAAGAGGCCAGCAGATACTTCGTGAGGCCAAAAGAAGCTTCACGGACATCTCCATTTGTTTCCATGGAAGGCTGTTCAGGGCAGTTATGCAATTTCTGTTTGTAACAGTTCAGGTAATTCCAGAATTAGTTCCATAATTAAGACAAGGACCATGTATCCATCCCTGTATCTGTCCCCAAAACTGTCACATGATAGGTACCTAATAAGCATTTATTGATGGTAGGAGGGAATATATGAATGTGATGGAGACCAGCGGTTTCCAGGCTTTCATCCTGAAGGACATTTTACCACATTTTCCCCCACAGAGCCCATCTCCTCTTAATAAGTGTATATTTGATAAGTAATAACTTATCTTTCCGTTGCTAAAATGAAATGCATACGGAATTCCACCAGAACTCCCAATAAACAATAGGTCCTCAATACTAAAGCTGAATTGATGAAATGATCCTGCCAGCAGTAAAGAAAAGTGACATTTCAGGTAACTCGTGCAACCACAATTCATGGGTGACTGATTTCTGTCACTGCTTGTATTACAACCTCTGGTATCCCTAGTCCAGGACCCCCCAAGTGGGGAATCATTGTGAGCCAAGGGATCAACCTGGAGATTCCTTGAGATGTTTGTTCCAAGCAAAACCAGAAATGTCAAATTTAGTTTCAGTGCAAGTTCAACTGCAGCTCTTTCTTAGCAAACGGAAATCTTTCCAAAGAGCAGAAAGGCCGGGCAGGTGCCCGAAGATAGAAACTGTATTGAATAAAGTAAATTGCTTCTGAACTTTGAATACCCCATTCCCCAAACATTGCCCTGAGTGAGGGGCCATTTGGTGTGGACGAACAAACTGAGGGGAGAACACTTGACCCCACATGGAAGTGTTCATCATCTTGAGACTCTACCCTTCAAAGAAAACCCATTGTGTGCCTCCTGGCAATCTAAATTGCAATAGATGGAAGGGTCTTTATGTTTAGAATTTGCAATGCTTTCTTGCTTGCTCCCTTAGAAAATTAGCAGACAGGAGAGTCCCTGCTCGGCTGGAGGCTGACCCGTTCACCTTCAGTGCTCCTGGCAGGGTTATGGCTTCTGCTGAAACACTGGCTGAGAGCAAATGATGAGCCTGCAGACACAATACATTTTATGAACTCTAAACACCATCCTTCTTGTCCTTTCTATGATCTTATTTTAATTGAAAATGGATTTTTAACGGTTTTCTTTCACGCCACAATAAAGAGGGCTGCTGTTGCCAACATCAAAGGAAACCAATGGCATCCTTTGCTTTGATTTGACTGCATTGCTTTTTGCTCAACAAATACAAAAATAAACTAAACACCTGCCTGGCCCGGGAAGGAGATGAAATAGCTTTTGTGTACTCCTGGGGACTTGGAATGTGTCCCTTTGAAAACTTAAAGCACCAAGTAAGGGTGAAAAGGAAGGTTGGTCAGTCTCCTGCACATATGCCTGGTGTGACAGCAGCTCTTGTGTCCTTATCCTGCGGCTCCCAGAACATGTCTGCTTTCATGGCTGCACCAAGTCACATTAGAAACAATCCTGGACCTTACATTTGAATGGTAGCCTCATAGATATCATCACTTTGGGTGTGACTGTGCCTACCTCGGAGTGCTATTATTCCTAATTTTACAATTAGGGAAAATGGGAATGCAGAGGGTTTGCATGATTTATGCAAGATTATAAATAAAACACATTAGTATAGCCAGGACCAGAACTGACATTTTTCTTTTAATACCAGTCCAGTTTGTTGGTTTTATTGTTATTTGTTTGTTCATTCGTTCGTTTTTTAAGAAATCTCTTTCCCCTACTAGATGCTATGGACCAGAGGAGCTAGGACAGTGCTGGTTTATGAGCACCAACTGTGTCCTCAGCACAAAGAATAATATGTAGCTCATGAGAGATGCTTTATAAATATTTGTTGAACCAATGTCTTTATCCAGCTACAAGTGAAGTTTAAGTAGAGCATCTGGGAAAGTCAAGGAAAGAAAGATATCTTTCTTTTACTGCCACAGAGGGAAAAATTCAGACCAACTATGTATGTAGTCATGCCTTTAATTATTTTCTGTTTTACACCTAATAGTTGAAGTAATTTAGTTCTGCAAGTTTATAGTGCAGGACATAGGAAGATGTGGGAAGGCTTTAGTCTTCTATTTAGGAAAGCTCAGAACCTTTAAAATTTCTAGAGTTGTTTGTGAGGCCATTTGTTTTACAGATAATTCATACGACCTCATTCTTTCTCTGCTGCCCGATTTTAGGGGGAAAAGATTTTTTGAAAAATGAGCGATTTTCATCAGCTGTAAATCAGATATGCTGTTTCCTGAATAGAAACAGGTTTAGCAAAAAAATGATAAGCCTTGTATTTTAGGAAATTATGATTTTGAGATAACCTGTCTGTCTACCTGAGATTATTTTGAAACCCCTCCCAGGGTTTAAACCTACAAAGGCAAAGGCCCTGCCTTTTATTACGATATGCTTTGGCAAATGAAATGCCAACCTTTTCAGCAAGGGCTTCTTTTTATTTTGTCTTTCTCTTCCTTACATTTTCAAGTGAAATTTCTAAGCTTTCAGAAATGACCAGCCTGACAGGAAATCACATTTAAAAATATATCAGGCTTGATTTTAATTAGTTGGTCCTGGGTGACTCAGTTGCTCAGGGAAAGAAAGACCTGTGATTATAATTTTAAATTTTGCTGATCAACAAAAATTCTTTTTTTAGGAGCGGCTGGGTCTGGGACAGGGAGTAACAAAGCTCTGACATTTTCATTTGTAATCTTTATCCCCAAGGGCATCAGTGAGTTCTGTAAAAACTAATGAATTGAATTTGCGGATTCTATTTCATTCAATAAAAGAAACATGTCATTGTTTAAATTAAATACATTCAAATAAAATTCACTGCAAGATGCAAGTGTTTTATCATTCATTCGTAACTGCAAAACAACAACAACACAGCACAGTTTGAGAGGTAAGACAAGTAGCATATATAAAATGCATTTGTAGTAGAAGAATTATGTATATACACACACTTGAATATGACTTTGACATGGATTCCTAATAAATGTAAATCTAATTAAAGGATACATAATTATAATTAAAACTAATAAGAAATTGATAGTAAATAAAGAAATCTGATGAAGTTTAATTCTGATAAACTTTCTTCTTATAAAGATAATGGCCACTGCTATCATTATTATAACATAGACTCTCCTGACACTCTATGTATAATGCAGAAGTCATTTTGCAAATTGAGTGGTCAAGTTAATTAAAAAAAAAAAGAAAAAAACAAGACACCACTTTTATTTAACAAATTAATAGTGAATTCACAAACTAAAACCTGTGGCTGTAGCCACAGTGAGAAAAACTGGGCAGTCCTTTCACGGATTATGTTACTGCATACATCTCTCTTCTAAAAGTAATTCAGGGGCGCCTGGGTGGCTCAGTGGGTTGAGGTTGAGCCTCCAACTCTTGATGTTGGCTCAGGTCCTGATCTCATGGGTTGTGGGTGGAACCCCCAGACAGGCTCCTCACTCAGCGAGGGAGTGTGCTTTTCTCCTTCTCTCTTTCTCTCTGCCCCTCTGCTCTCTCCCTCTCTGTCTCATAAATAAGTAAATAATTTTTAAAAAATTTTAGGGACACCTGGGTGGCTCAGCAGTTGAGCATCTGCCTTTGACTTAGGGTGTGATCCCAGAGTCCCAGGATCAGTCCAGAATCAGGCTCCCTGCAGAGAGTCTGCTTCTCCCTCTGCCTATGTCTCTGCCTCTCTCTGTGTCTCTCATGAATAAATAAATAAATTTGTAAAATAAAATCTGTTTATTTACCCAGTAAATATTTATTGGATACTTAGTCTATGCCAGGCACTATGCTAAGCACTGGGGATACAACAATGGGAAAACAGTCCTTGTCTTCAAAGTGATTGCAGTCCAGCTGGGGAGACAGATATTGATCACATATGTAGGTATAATTACAATTCTGACTAGTGTTTTTAAAGCAGTGACATTTAAACTATCACCTGAAAGATGGGTGAGCTGGCCAAGTGAAGGGGCATAAAAGATAAGACATTCTTGCTAAAACAAAACAAAACAAAACAAACAAAACAAGCAAACAACATTTACAAAGTTTCCTGAGCAAATTGAGCAAATAGGCTGGTCAAGGTGCGCAAGACTGGGGATGTGACTAGAATTCAGTAAGGGGACGGGGCAGCTGGGTGGCTCAGTCGGTGAAGTGGTGAAGCGTCTGCCTTCAACTCGGATCATGATCCCCTGGTCCTGGGATCGAGCCCTGCCTTGGGCAGTGGGGAGCCCGCTTCTCCTTCTACTCCCCACTAGTGCTCTCTCTCACTATCTCTGTGTGTCTCTTTCTCTCTCTCAAATAAATAAATAAAATCTTAAAAAAGAAAAAATAAAAGAATTCAGTGAGGGGAAGAGTGACCAGAGATAAAATGAAATGGAACAGGAGAAGCCGTGGATGAGACCTTGTTCAAGGCCCCAAAGGCCAGTTAAGGATTTTTCCCTCTGTGCTAGGAGCACAGAGAAGTGATTGAAGCATCCAACGTAGGAGATGGATGTGAGTTAATAAGTCAAGGTGAGCACACTGAGGGTTACTGAACTCCGTGCTTTCAACTCCTAAGTCTTTTCCTTTCAATCTTTTCAAAACCAGTTCTCAAAGCCAGCAGCCAACACATCAGAAGACCTCTGGCTCCCATATCTTTCCCTTCCCGTTGTTCCTTAGAGGCAGGTTTTCTGATTCCTGCAGATGTGCCTGCTTCTCTCCTAAGAAGCCTGAATCTGTTTGAAGATGCCTTTCCTCAGGAGAGCTCCACAGTCCAGAGAAGGGCTTTGAGGTTTCCTGTACCAAGTTTTGGTTTGGAACCTGCTTGCTCTTTTGCCACCTTCATTTAGCAACCCTGATGGGAGAAGCATATCAGATGTTTGCCACAACTGTGTGCCTAGAAACAAAACCCTTCCAAGAACATTTCCCTAAGAACATCATCACCAGTCTTGTCCTTCTAGTACCAGGACATCCCTCCTCCTTTCTGTCTTTGATTGGATTTGTGAAAGTTGGAAAGACATCCTGTGGGCTCATTTTTACATCACAACGTAGTATGGCTGGATGCTGCTCTCAGAATTTCCTACTGCCTACCTTCTTGGAGACTCTGGAGAAGGGAGGAGGGCATAACACAGGCTGGCACTCAGCAGATGTTCAGTACAGTCCCACTGAGAGCTGGACACTCATCTGAGCCCTTTACACATGCTATTTTCACCCTTGTTATTGTGCCCATTTTCTAGATGGCAAAACCAAGGCTTAGAGTATTAACTAACTTGCTTATAATAAACACTGGTGCAGAGACTTGAGTAGAAACATCCTGGTTTCAGATTTGACACTAATGCTATGATTTTATTTAAATTTTTATTTATTTTGAAGTGATTGTCCTGGTTGTCAGGGTGGTCTTATGAATAAACTGTCTAAATCTACACTATAAATCCAGCATCTAATGAAAAAGAGAGATTAAGGGAAAGGGTGGGATTTATAAGACAACCTTGCAGTGTTTGTATAGTCACATCCCTCTGTACCAAAAGAGAGTATTCCGTAAATAAATACTAAAATATTAATACACAGATTCAAAGGGAATTTAGTCATCTCTTCAGAATACATAACTTCACTATGAAATATTTTCCTTCATAATATTAGTGAAAGTTATTCAAATTTCCATTAGCAACTTTTTGACTGTATGGTGGAAGTAATATGAAAGAAAGAAGGAATGAATGAATCAATGTTCTCAGATTGTTACAAGATCCTAACATTCGATCTGAGAATTTTCAAAGGGAGACAATGTGTTCTTTATATATATGTGACAAGAATACAAGTTTCAGTGTCATTAGATGGCAGACGTTGTATGAAATTCATATTAGATTCTTCTTTACATGGGAGAATCAAAGAACTCTTCTTTAATTGGACAAAATGAATAACAAACCTTTAAGTGCATATAGAGTGAGGTTCAGACTCCACAGGCTTTTATTTTATTTATTTTATTTTATTTTATTTTATTTTATTAAGATTTTATTCATTTATCCATGAGAGACACACACAGAGAGAGAGAGAGAGAGGCAGAGACACAGGCAGAGGGAGAAGCAGGCCCTGTACGGGGTGGAGGGGGGTGGGGGGGCACTCTATCCCAGGAACCTGGGATCAAGACCTGAGCCAAAGGCAGCCACTCAACCACTGAGCCACCCAGGCGCCCTCCACAGGCTTTTAAAGGAGGCTCTTAACAATCTGGCCAAACACCTTCCTGTTCCTCCCTTGCAGATGTGCAATACAGGTGTCCCCCTACTGTCCCCACACCTCCATGGCCCCCACTTTCTGGTCAACTTGTCTTTCCTAATCATGTCATCTTTCATGCCCATATGCTTTTTTCTAAACCACTTCATTTAGTTCTGATTAACATTTTAAAATGTGTGCATATTAATGTATACAAGTCAGTGGGTTTAGGGATAAGTATATACCCATGAAACCATCACCATCAAGGCCATAAACACATTCATTACCTCCCAAAGTTTGCTTCTGCCCCCTTTATTATTGTTATTACTTTTGCATGTGTGTGTAGCAAAGAATACTTAACATAGGATCTTCCCTCTTAGCAAATCTTAGTATACAATACTAGAGGAGGGCATTATGCCAGGTGAAATAAGCCAGACAGAGAAAGACAAATAATGGATGATCTCACTTATATATGGAAATGAAAATAGTTAAAATCCTAGAAGCAGAGGATAAAATAGTGGTTGGCAGGAGCTGGGAAGAAAGGAAGAATGGGAAAAGTGATGAGTAAATGGTATAAAATATCAGTTATGCAGAATAAGTAAATTTTGGGGATCTACTAGACCGCCCCTATGCTTTCATGTATGTACTATTCCCTTTTCTTCAAATGCCTTCCTTCTTTGTCTAATGAGTCATGACCAAGTTCAAGATGTCATGTTTTGTGATATAGTCCTTAAATATATCACAAATTCCTCCTTTATTTCTCCAAAGTGACATAAATTATCTCATCCAACATACTCCCACAGAATCCTATGCCCATGACCATTCTACCATATTGTATTGTCACAGTTGTGTCACACCCATTTTGCTTGTTAGACTTTGTGACATCTGAGACCGAGATTTTTAGTTCAACATTTAAATTCAACAAATATGTTGTTTTCCTTTTGGGTTTCAGGAATTCTGGTAAGCACAGAGGATATATTGGTGACTGTGATATGATTTTTGTTCTTGGAAAAATGTGTAGGCACGACAGAAATAGGAATGGAAATGGATCAATTCAGTGCTGTTTGCAATGCACAGTCACAGAATTATGCTTAAGAAGTATAATAAAGCATAAGGAAAAGAAACAGTTCTTTTCCTTACATGGGAGGGATCAAGATCATGGCTGAGCCAAATCTTGGAGGGCAAGTAAAAATTAGTCAGACCAAGAAAGGTGCTCAAGAAGGAATGGTATTTCATAGAAAAGGAAGGCCTGAAAAAGTACTGGGCGTGAAACTACAGGGTATGGTTAGGGGAAAATACAAGCCTCTAAGTATTGCTGGAGAACAAATTAGCATGTAGGAAGTAGTAACAAATGAGGCCGGAGAGGGGTATGTGTGGTAGATGGTGTGAGGGAGGTATGGACAGATTCATCGATACCGCTAAAGAACTAGGTGTATCTTGTGGGTAAGAGAAGTCTTTGTGGTTGTTTTTGTAAAGGAATAAAGCACACAGATGAAAAAGAGATTGCCTGACTATAGTGTAGAAAAAGTACAAAAAAGGAGTGCATGGGCAAGGCTATGGCAACATTTCTCCAAGAGAGATGAAGAAGGTTTGAACTCCAGGGTGGCTCTAGGGAGCCACAGTTAGAACACCATCCTCCACAGGTGTGCAATATATCTTTGTTGAATGAATGAATAAATGAATGAATACTTTTTTAAAAACTAAAGCTTAACTAGTTTATACCATGAAAATTGTTACATTGAGGCAATATTTTATTATCACCAGAGTAATTCACTCTATCAATTCAATTCAGTCTATCCAACACCAAATGTAATAAAAACTTGGCAATTAGCTATTACCTTGCATTGTCAAATCAATATGGCCCCCAAAGTGGCAAAACTTGGTTCCTGGGAGGGTGAATAAAAAATTTACTTTTTCTGTGTATAAAACATAGACATATAAACAGTGTATCAGCAGAAACAGTCTATCTGTGGTATATCATGGAACAGGAGGAAAGTAGAAAAAAATATTTTTAAAGGCTCCGTAGGGGGGCAATAAAGAAAATGGGTTAAGAAATGTACCCTAAGTAATTATTAGAACTTCAGTAGCATCAGCTTGTTTTAATCCAGGATATTTGTTGAACATAATTCTACTTAAGACCATCTGAGTATTTGAAATTCAACCTGGCAGTATTGCTTCCTTTGTCTTTGGTATCAGTATGATAGGTATGATATCCTTTTTCCTATATTTAGGAAAGTATATCTGGACAGAAAAATAAAAATATTCCCATGACTCAGAAAATGGCATGTTAAATGTAAAACTCAATTTTTTTTTAACATTTCATTTATTTATTCATGAGAGACAGAGAGAGAGAGAGAGAGGCAGAGACAGAGGCAGAGGGAGAGAAGCAGGGTCCATGCAGGGAGCCCGATGTGAGACTCGATCCCAGGGATCCCCGTAAAACCCAGTTTTCACCTGAGTCCCACAAACTATTCCAAAAGGATGTCTCATTGATCCTCAGTCTATTTTATAGGGAACCAGAGCAGAGCACCCTTATGTTCTCCTAACATCTCCTTATGGGGATGATAATTAGTTACTCTAAATTCAGGCCCAGGATTTTTCATCTTAGAGTAGCCAAAGGCATCGGAGGAGGTGTTTCTATGATGGTTATGGTTCTAAGATGGGAACTGGTTGCCCTGGAAACTTAGTGACCCTAGTACCTCAAGGTGTCTGGTGAACCAGCCACTCGGTTAAGGACAATACAGAGTCAACACTGGCCTCAGGGTGTTCCTATCCATGCCACCTCCCACCGCCCCCCCTTTCTTCCCAGGAAATGCCCCATTCTGATACTTTTTTCCACAGTGTCTCCCTTTTCCAAAATGCCAAGGTGATACTGCATTCACAACAGAGAGATATCATCTGCTGTAGCAAGTCCAGAAGAAAAAGTAAGGGAATTTGAACTGAGTGACGGCACACACATTGCCACAGCATCTGTCTTCCTAATAAACTTGAACACACTTGTGTGTGTGCTGAGGGATCTAGATTTTTTCATTGTAAGGTAGAATTATCTTCTGAAATGGTTACTGTGAAGACCAGATCTCCAGATCTTCAGTCTGTTCTCTGAAGGCACTGGCCATTTAGATCCATGCTATCCTCTTTTAGAAGCAGTTGTTGGATCCTTCTCTTTTGCCTTTGGGAAAGTCAAAGACAAAGGCTTTGTCTAATGGGAAAATATATGTGCTGAAAAACATTGGATAAGAATTTTTAAGATATGACCCACCAGATTACTGTAGTCCAAGTCAGAGAAGCCAGTTTTGCCTGGATGGGTTGAGCTTTTTTAGACTAGATATGCTTTCTGAATCTGGAGAAATGCACATGCATTACATTCCACACTTTGGCTTCACAAACCAAAAGAGGCATGGCTTCCTTTTTGTGCTATTTTTCATGAAAATTACATGCTCCTGACTTACCTTCTACTTCTATGCCTAGTTCTTTTTTTTTCTTTTCTTGAATCGAGTTTTCCACTCAGCCCTTAGATGCTGCTGAGCTTCACATTTTCTCTTCTTCTATAAAATCAGATAATCTTATCCACTCCCACAGTTCTAACTATGCTAGATGATGGCTCTTGACAGCTCTGTCCTGAATATCAGATCTGTACTCACCTACCAACTGAGATCTCAATTCGTGTGTCCCAAAGTCACCTCAAAATCAACATCTCATTCCAAATTTAGCATGTCCACTTGAAAGTCTTCCCTCCTGCCTTTCCAAGATTAGTGAATGACCCACCAGAATACTGCTAGCAATCTAGGCATCCATTCATGGCCTCTTTCCCTCTCTTCATGTCCATCCGACCTGCACTAACCAAACATCACTTTATTGCCTCAGTTCCTTTCAAATATATCTATTGCTACTGGTGCAGCTTAAGCTCCCTCATCTCTGGTCTGGATTATTTGACAGCTCCGTGATTGTTATTCCTGCCCTTACTCCAGTTCTGTCTCATTCATTCACCCACACTGAAGGCAAGCCACTCTCTCCAAACCACAAATCTAAGTATATGATTTCCCTAGTTAGCAGCTGACAGTTGTTCTACATTTTGAAAGCCCTCTTTCATCTGGTTCCTTCTTATCTCGCCAACTGAAGACTTCCTTAAATCTTATGATGTAACTATTCTGAGATTCCTACCCACCACATCATTCTCTCTTCCCTTTCTCCCCTCTCTCCTTCCCTCTCCCTCTCACTCAAGAATTCAAAGTCAACATCAATTTCCCCACACTTTTCTTTGTTGTCACACTGTCTGCTCTCAGGACTGCTTGTTTATCCATTTCCCATGTAAACTTCCCTTCCAGACACTTGGAGTCATAGTAGGTGTCACTTCAATGTGCTTCAGAGGATAAGGCACAGCATTATTAACATCACCTGTGTCTGTCGGTCCCCATGCCCTGCTCCTATGCACACATCATACAGTCAAGTAAAGAAATGGCATTTCCTATGCATGAAATGCACTCCTCATCCTCCATCCCCTATTCATACTTTGGCCTGGCCAATCTTCTTAATCTTCAGCATTTGGGGAGCAGGCTTCTGAGAAGTTTTCCCTGACTACTAGGTTCTAAATTAGGTGACTCTCCTTTATGCTTTCATGGTAATGAGTCATCTTTTTATTTTTAAGATTTATTTACTTATCTCAGAGAGTGAGAGAGCGTAATGGGAGGGGCAGAGAGAGAGGGAGACAGAATCTCAAGAAGGGGCTGCCTACTTAGTGCAGAGCCCAATACCAGGCTCGATCTCAGAACCCCAAGATCATGACCTGAGTCATGAAACCAAGAGTCTGGACACCTAACTGACTGAGCCACCAGGCACCCCTGTAATGAGTCATCTTTTATGATGAAAGTCAGTAGGCACTACACTTTGCTGAAAGATCTTCCAAAGCCTCCTTGTATCACTCAGAATAACCCTCAAAGCCCTTAAAATGGCCAACAGTGCCCTACAGGATCTGCCCTCTTATTTTCATCTTTTACTACTCTCCCTTTTCATTTTCCAAGTAGGCATGCTACCCCTTGGCCATGGTGCTAACTGAAATACTTCCCTAGATATTAACACAACTAACTCCCTTGTCTCCTTTAACTTTTGCACAAATGTCCCCTTATCTAAGAGGCCTATCAACCCATCCTATTTTATGTTATTTATTTATTTATTTTAAAATTTTTAATTTATTTATTCATGAGAGAGAGAGAGAGAAAGAGGCAAAGACACAGGCAGAGGGAGAAGCAGGCTCCATGCAGGGAGCCCGGTATGGGACTCGATCCTGGGTCTTCAGGATCAGGCCCTGGGCTGAAGGCAGTGCTAAACCTCTGAGCCACCCGGGCTGCCCAACCCATCCTATTTTAAGTGGTAATCTATACCACCCCTCTCTACCTGCAAACTCCAAATCCTTTTTTGTCCCCATTTTTATAGCACTTATTCCCTCCTATGAAATGATATAATTTATTTATGATTATTATTATTTGTCCCTCTTTGTCCTGATTGTGTCATTTTAAAAGTTTTTCTTTATGCACCTGCCCACCACCAAATCATGCATTCTTTGGATGCAGGAGTTTTTGCTGTCGTATCTATTTACAGTATCTAGCATATTTCTTGAAAGTAGCCAGCTCATAATAAATGTTTGTTAAGTGCATGTATTCAGTTCTGACCTCACCACCCCCATTAGCTTTGCAGGGTTTGCAATCACACCATGACAAACTGGAATATGAGTACAAGAATGTCATTCACTTAGTGGAAAAGCTGCACTATAAACTCTCACACGTCTAAGATTGCCAAAGATGAAAAGTCCAATATGGACCACTATGGTGAATATTTCTCCTGCAGAGTCCCTTCAGAGGTCTATAACTGAGGCATTTATTTTAATATGTTAGAAAACTAAAGGAAAGCCTGGCTATTGTAAGCTTGAAAAATAGTGTCCTGCCTTCTGTGACTTCTCTTTTTCTTTCCTTTCTCAGAGCTCTTCCTGCCATGATGCAGTGGGTCCGCACACAGAAGCCAGGAGAGAGTGGCATCAATATTGTCACTGCCGATTTTGTAGAACTTGGTGATTTCATCAGCACTGTCATAAAGCTCAACTATGTCTTTGATGAAGGAGAAGCCAACACTTGATTGTACCATTGGAGCATCCATGAGTAAGATAGAGAAGACTCATTGTATTAGACATATTATCTATAAACACTCTAATCTTCCTATTCCACTGGTCTCTGAGGGGATTAGGCTGATAGTGGGTGGGAAAAAGGGGAAACCATTTCTTCAGTGACTATTATCGTACTCTGCATTACTATAAATATTTCATTTCCCATTTGATGAGCAAAATCTGCTTCTAGTGTTAGAGATAAAAAAAGACCAGTGAGTTTTGTTTTTCAGAATTAGTCTTTGTAACGTATTAACTCATGAGTGTTTACTTGATTGCATTTCTGATTTCAGCGTAGGGCTCCTACAATGATTCCTCTAAGTGAACCTTTCCATTCCCTCTCTCGCGCGCTCTTTTTAATCAGATGCTGTATGGGACTCAAAATAATTGAATGCCCAACGTAATGTGTATTACACTGTTGTACTGAAATTTGTTTTTGTGAGACTTGGTATAATATAATATTCTGTAGCCATCTGCAATTGGTCAATCATTGCTAACTTTTGGTCATAGAAAATATGCATCAAGTCAGTTTCCCTGCATCAGTAATATTGGAAGACATAATCAGTAATTTTTGTGTTATATGAAAATAACAGCGTTTCACAGTATTTCTATTTAAGGCAGCTATAAATATAGTGTAAAAACTTTTTTGGAAGAACTATTTGTGCCAACTCTGTAGTGAAAAATGGGAGAGGGGGAAAGAGATGGATGCCATTTTAATTCAGGAATGTCTTAAATAATATTGCCCTGCAAATGCTCAGTAAATGAAAAATTATGACAAATGTGTTAAAATCAGGAAACTCTGAAAAGAACTCTTACAAAATCTCTCCTAACAATTCTCTTGATTAAAAAAGACAAGGTAGGAAAAAAAGAAGACAGAAGTCAAAGATTGTGCAAGCTTTCCTATGAAATTGGGATCTCCAAACATGTAATTCTAAATCCCAGGTTTTGCAGAACATATTTTGAGAGGCTTTGACTCAAATTCTTACTTGAAGTTGAGGAAAAAGGAAGGATGGCAGAAAGAACTAGAGCAGTTTTTGAAACTATACCCATAATGTGTCAAAGATCTATGAAATGTCTTTATGAGATTTCTAAATACATATGATCTGGGCAGATGCACTGAAAATTCACAGTGATCCATCACTTCTGGGTTCTATCCTACCCCAGAATCAAGACTATGGCAGAGGCAAAAGTTTTATGGAACCTTTCTGTATTCCAACGTTTGATAGTCCTGGTCTACAGGAAAATAAAAATGGTAACATGACTTTGCCTCGATTCCTCTTTGGTGTCCTTGTAATATTTGACAGCTCTAAGATAACTTTAAAAGAGCACAATAGCCTTCACCTATGTGCCTCACAAGAATATTGTGAGGCACTTCTACAAATCTCTAAATTGCTGAAATTCTTGTGATTATGAATTATTTTATGTTTGTGTTTAGAAATATTTGCATTTCAATAGTTTCTTGGGAAAATGCAGTCCATACAAAGTAGGGCCACAGAAAAAAAAAAAAAGCATGCCCTCAGTTTCTAATTAATTTAAACATAGGGCATGTGATTTAATCTTCTAGATCTAGGTCAGGAGGTTGATCCCACGGTTATGTCAAGATTATGAAGAATCAAGAGCTGGTTATAAGATTATAAATATTCATTGTCAGAAAATAGTATTTATTAGCAGTTGCAGGGAAGCAAGAGAAATTGTTTATACCGAAGAGAATGCTTATGCAGCGTGTATAGGTCTGCTTGGTAGACCTATAGCAGGCATATACACACAACAGTTCCACATTACAGTTGTGTGTCTTATGTCTCGCTACACACAGTATGCCAACATCCACCCACTCCCACCAGCAGACAGATACAGATGTGCACAGACACACACAGAGCTGGCCAGACACACAGTTCTTTTCAAGTGAAAACATTGTTAATATTAAATAATTTAATTTTAGACTGAAGCCCTTAACAAGGGATGAAAAGAGCAGAAGTAAGACCTTTGAAAGTAGAGTAGCCAATCATATTCAAATATTTTTGTAAAATATTCTAGCTTGGGACTTAATTATTTTACAAATATGGTTTTCTGTCCACCTTTCCTCCTCTTGTGGTTTATTATCTTTTTATCTCTTTAACCTGTTATTCATGTGCAATTGAATATAAATCCTTTTTAAAAGACTATGGATTATTGAAATTTTCATCCTGTAAATTTGCTTTGTGAGCAGATTTTCTCTCTGATGATTCATTATTCATCCCTCAGGAGGATCTTTAGCCAAGCACACTTGCAATGACACAAGGATTTGACTTATAAATATGACAGAAAACAAATCTTTCAACATATTAATGAAGAATGAATAAAATATAGAGGTAACTATGTTGTATTTTCTTGCACTTAGATGCTTTCTTATAATGTTTGCTTAGAATTAGCTTTGTCACATTTGTCATTTAGGTGCTGGGAAAAAACAAACATACTGAAGCTTTAGACTAATTGTGCAGTTTTTTAACTGGAGAAAGCTTTTTATTGCTATTAATGATATGCACACAGAAACCTTGTTTGACAGAAGGTATTTTCAAGTCAATGTTATGATTTCCATGTGGACCTATAGTCCCTATGTAGCAGGCACCAAGAATAAATGGACTTGCCTTAATTTCTAAAGGAGGGAACAGATAGAAGTGAACCAGGGGTCCTCCAGCTAGAGGGAGATCACCGGGAGGGAGTCCTTGGAAAGGAGAATGGAGAGAAGGCATCTTTGGCTGTCTTCTGTCCATTGGCCCTGCCCTGGAGCACACTTAGGGAACAGATTGTGGGCCTTAAATAAACAGTGAGGGTGAGGACTAGTATTATGCAATCAGAGCTTACCCTCAGCCTATGCTCCTTTGTCTTAGCAGGGCATTGTCTTTCCAGAGAGCTAGGAGCACAAGGGCTACAAATAGGCCCCAAGATAGTAGGAGATACATCTTGGTGCACTTTTTTGTTTTGGATCGGTTTCTTTCTTCTTTTTTTTTTTTTTTTTTTCTTAAGACTTTATGCCACAAGTCCTGCAAGGCAAAAAAACAGAAACAAAATCCAACTTTTAGTCAATCTGCTGCAGGAAATCAAAGGCGTGGGTGGGATGAGGGAAAATATGCAAGAAATATCATTTATTTGGTTTGCTTTCCTGTCTATAATTTTGAAGGACCAAAATAATGAACACTCCTGCCATTATCATTCATGTCTCCCTTATTACTACACAATCATATGAGTGCAGAGAATGAGGAGGCATCTTTGAAAAGCCTTAGGATATGCTATATGACCTCAATATTCACTTTCAGCCATACTGGGAAAACTCACTTTTCATGGAGCGCCACCTAACAGTGAATGTACTAGAGCATGAAGTGTTTGGCATGTATGCACCTGTATGTATACACACATGCAAACACACACAGGATGCACATGTCACACACACACACACACATTATTCAAGTTAAAACTGCACTCTCCAATCACTCAACTTGATTCTATTGCCATTTTAATTCTTAAAATCAACATTTCTTACATTAATGGGCACAAACATAATTCAAATATTTAAGAGGGGAAAAAATCTCTAGAAAATCAGTGAAAAATAAGACCTTCATAAACAAGAAATGCCTAGCAGTAATAGTCTAAATACTTTGTCAATACACTTCAAGGCTGGAGAACTGAAGATAGACTTGAATATAAATTACAAGCAGACACTCATCTTTACTAAAAGCTGTTTTAAGTTCTTTGAGGTCCTGACATGTTTTAGCCAGAGTTACCTGTTCAGGACTGGAAAGTTGGAAGTCTCAGGAAATGCATGTTCTCATGAGTCTCCAGTTCTAGAGTTTTACAGATCCAGTGACACAATCTCCTAACTTTTGGCCACTCATCCAAATGAGAGTTCCATAGAGAGAGTGCTCGAGTTTTGAGTTGCTAACAGAAAACAATGCACAGTGTCCTTCAGGATATGCTAAGCAAGGTTTTTAAAGGTATTTTTATTTTACAGCACTTTAGTCTTTTCAACTAGATTTCAGTGACACAATGGTGTAAATGCTATATTTGCCATAACTTCTTGGTGGCTCCTGTGTTACATACAGTTTTAAATAATGCTCTAAATTGTTTGTTTTCCCAATGACATCAATAAAATGTTCCGTAGAATTTGTAAAATGTATTGATTGAATCTGTTGAAAATTGTGCAGTTTTTATTTCATTTGTGATACTATTTCATAGGTATTAGTTCTAAATGTATATTTGTATGAGTCAAAAATATGTGCTTGTATGTGGTTTGTGTGTTAATATATTGTATCTTATCAAAAATCAAACTTATCCTAAAGAAAAAGGGCACATTATGACCAGCCTTAAATCATTGCCATTTTTTGTTGTAATCTGGGATTAAAATTTCAAGAGAAATAATGTTTTTGTTTAAAATGGCCTTTAAAAAAAAAATCACATGAGGAATGTGCTTTAGAAATTACCTGAGTTCCCTCAAGCAAATAGTTAAGCTTGTGGAGCACCTGAAGCTTCTCAAAAGTGTCCAATGTCAATCATTTATTAACTTAATTATCATGCAGAAAATTAGATTCACATTTGTTTCCATCAGCAACAGAACCAGTGCACTTCAAAAGCTGTTCCTCCAAACACGGAACCATTCTGCATGTAAGCATAAGTTTTCCATAAAAAATCCTTTCTTCAAAACCATTGCTTTTTAAAGATTGGATCTTCTCAGTTAAGATGAACTCCCTAGGCTCTGTGAGAGTTGCTAAAGACCCATCAACATTGGATGGTTCCAACATGGTTCCCTTCTCAAAACACAGGCATGCAACATCCTTTTACACTTTTGCTTTCTGCCTACGTGTAGTCTAGCAATAGAAAACGCGTGACTAATTCAAGGATCTGCATGAGTTGTCATGCTCAAAGCAAAAACTTTGTCATCTTCCTTGAGCCTAGGATCTGGGTGTGGAATATTAATCAATCCTCTTATGACCTCTTCTTTCTCCATCTTCAATTATTTCTTTTCCATATTTAGGCTTGTCAGTTAAAACACAGGACACCCAGTAAAATTCTAATTTCAGATAAATAATATTTTTAGTATAAGAATTTTCAAAACATTTCATGAGACATACTAAAAACTTACTCATTGTTTATCTTAAGTTCAAATTTAATTGGATGTGTCCTGTATTTTTCTTTAATCTGGCAGCCCTATCTGTCTTGCCTTTCTCTTTTTCAGATGAGCTATATATATAATGGATGGTGAGCTCCTACCTCCTTCTAAACCCCTATACTAAGATATCTCATGGAAATCTATAGTCCTAATACCCCTCGTGAAGGAAAGTGTTGGTCAATCCCAAGTTCCATGAATGCTTTACAAAGGACCAACTCAAATATAGATGGCATAATCAAGCAAGTGCCTCTATAAGATTAATGCCACCACATTGAAAATTTTCCTTTATCATTCCAGAGTCTCCCCCATTAATCCCATAAATGACATTCCCCAGTAACTGGGATACCCCCAAACACACTCCATGTTAAAAATGCCCCTAGAAAGTGGTAGTACTTTCCAACTCAACTTAAAATTCAATTTCTTTTTCACTCACAGAGGTAACAGTCTAATCCATTACTCCCCTCTTTACACCCTACCACAAATTATTTTTATCAGTTTAGAACTGATCATCTATGGAATTATAGAACATTGATACAGAAAAAAAAAACTCTCTTGATTGCTGAAAAAAGAAAGGTAAAAAGAGTCTGGAATATAGGCACAACTTTGTCAGAACTTTCTCAGGAAACTTGGTTGCTCAAGGGATAGAACATGGACCCTGACAATGAACCAGTACCTGACAGGGAGATTTGGCAAAGCAGATTATAACAACCAGCATTTTTTTTTAGAGGAATTGAAAACTCAAGACACCCCAGGGTAAGAACAAAGATATCTAGGGCCAGTTTCTAGAACAGTTTGCAGAGAATAGAATTATGTTGGAATTCCTAAAATAGAGTTTTCAAAGACTGTTGTATCCAACAGTGAATCCTTGATGTGGTCTGAATGTGGATAGAGTTTTGGAACATTTTTGGTACCTACCTCCTTTCTTGAAATTCCTATAAGTGACAATAAAATCCAAATTCCTTATTACAACGTTTCCATCTCTTGGTCCCTGCTTACACATATTCTTATTTGATTTGCTTAATTTCTAAAGGATGGAAGTTTGCAAAGCTGGTGACATTTCCTTCATTAGACACCTGAAATTCACCAGAGGGAGACAGATCTGTGCCTTCTCTTTTTAGGATCTGGTCATTGATAATTTAATGTGGTGTAAAGAAAATACATACCTACCACTGTTCTGTTTAGCAAATGTGAATTTTTTGGATAAGATTATTGTTCTTAATGTAAAAAAAGTTTCTTTGTATCCAGTGAAATGCTAATAAAGTCCTGGTACCAGTTATCTTTATTATTCTTATCTCATATTCATCAATGCTTTATTATAAGTCCAAAAGTAGATCTCTTACATGGAACATGATTCAGAGCATGAGAAAATATAATTCTTTTTTAAAAATATGAATCACAATATAAGGATTTCCTCTGTGAAAAGATATGTTCTCCACCAATAAAGGCAATGCCACGAGTACTTCCATTACATCAAAGTTAGGTATCTCCAAAGTCTGATGCTCTGAGCTTCTGATATTACCACAAAGAAGACCAATATCAATACAGAAATATTACATTAATTTAGTGTTATTATTATAAAATGCCATCCTGGGGCTAAAAGCTTAGGGTGAAGGAAATCTACTTTTGCTGAGCCTTCACTATGCCCAATGCATGAAACACTATTTCAAAAAGGAAATTGCCTTTGTATTTCACCAAATAAAGTCTATGGATTGGGGTTCAAGTCAGCCTTCAAACAAAATTTAAGCATTGTAATAGTACTTTAAATACCATTCAGCAAAACAAAACAAAACAAAAAATAAACAAAAAACACACAGTCCAAGATTATTTGGGGGACTGAACTTGGACATAAGTCCCCCCAAAAAACCTCTGCTTGTTAGATACATTCATGGGTTCATGACATTGAGGATTTCTATTTATAAAGCTGTAGTGATTTCTACATTTGTAAAACAGTGTGTACCTGTGAAAAATGCTCCACATAATCATATCTTTGTCCTTAACATTGCCATAGTTTATGGGAGCCATTGTTCATTTAGTCAGTTATTTAGCAAACATTTGCCAAATACGTGCTCTATGGTAGGCTCCCTGCTAAGCACTACAAGACATTTCTAAAATGTCCCTTAGGAAAATGGATGAAGCACATCTTTGGTACTTTCTCCATGGAGCTAACAGGTGGCGTCATTTTGTCCTTTAATAAATAAACAACAAACAAACATGCATTTGTTCTCAATGACCTTTTCAAAGTAATATCCCCAGAGAGTAAAGCTGTTTGAACACAGTTGTTCCTGAAAACCTAAGAAGAAAAAGACAATTTCTGCAGCAAGTACAACTGGGAATAGGTTGGTAAGGGCCGAGCATTAATAAACAGTGGATTCCCCATCTCTCCCTGCCACATTCCCCGTCCTCATGCATGGGAACGCTGTGTTCAAGCTCGGCTGCCACATTCTATCCATGACTCTAAAACAGCCGAAGTGGAGGCTCCATCTCTTCTCGCTCCTCTCCTTGCCTCCAGCACTTCAGATGAAACTTTTTCCTTCCCACGAGAGGCTGACTTCATAAGGTAAAACAGACTCCATAAAGAAGTGTCTCTTCCACACAGGGTAAAAATGGTGATGCTTTCTAGATCAAAAGAGTGAAAACATCACCTGAAATTGGAGGAAATACCTCTTTTAAAGTAGAAAGTAAGGCTGAGGCTTACTAATCCTGGGATGGATGGTTTCAGCATTGGCTCTCTCAACATGTGCTTCACCATAGTCCTTAATAATAAACCATAATAAAGGCTGCCCTGGAATCAAGTTCAAGAAGCAAACCTGAATATAGCGAGGCACCTTCTACCACATATATCCTTCAGTTCAGTGGATAGACATATTCCTGGAACCATCTGCAGCTAGCTATTAAGTAAAGGTGAACCACATTAAAACCACATTGAATTCTAGAAAGGGGGATTTAGTGCCCTCAGTGACAGGCAGAGGAGGATGGTGAAGAATGCCAATGCTGGCAGTTCCTGAAGAACTCCTTGTCAGAATACTTACTCTCCTCTCACACTTTTTAACCTCATGGAAATGTGTAAACTTGACCTCCTGGGGTTTTACCGAGAAATAATTGAGAGAAAATCTTTTGCCTCAACACAAGTGCTCAGCTATTATTAAATTGTGCTTCTTTCATTTTGCGGGGAAAGTATGTCTGCAGACTGGTTTTCATTTTGGCATGAGGAAAAAGCAGAAAATATTAATATAGAACCAATAATCCTTTTCTCATTGGACTATAAGATTTTGAGTCTTTGACTTAAACTTTGACAAGAGGAGGCACATCTTAGCTATTTCTGCATTCCCAGGGCATGGCAGTTATTAAAACATGTTTGGACACAATGAAATTAAATTGTGAGTAGATGTGACCCAATCAAATGGTAGACAAGTGCTTGAGAAGGGCCATGCACATGCTGAGCACTGTGGTGAGGAGGATTCAAAAAAATATAAGTCAGTATCCTCCACGTCTTGTATTCCTTGGAGAAATACTAACATTGGAGGAATTTAGGGGAAAATATACTGCATGGTGTTCACTCCAAATGCAGAAAAACGCCATCTCTTAGCCATAAAGTCAACTCAGTCATTGCGAAGAATATCTACCCAGGGAAACTGGCTTATGATGCAGTTATTTAAAAAGAGCTGAGAAAGGGTGAGGAAAGGGATTACATTTTGTTTTATTTTGTTTTTTGTCTGGGGGTTTGTCAGGTTTTTTTACATTTTGAATTTCCACAAAATCTCTTGCAAACTTTTCCATGCTGCTTCTGCATGTAGACACAAGTGGGGTTTGCTGAATACATTAACTAGAATTCCACAGCTCCTGCTTCTAACAAGACTGCTCCCTTCCCCACACTCTCCTGGGTTCCCAGAAGAGGTTTCCTGTATGCTTAGTTAAACAAACAAACAAACAAACAAACACATTTTCCAGCTCTTGGCTGTTTTGGCTGTTGTTACTTCCTCATCTCGATGCTCACTTCAGCCTCCAATCTTGGCCTCTTTTCCACCAGACCCAAGAATCTGTCCAGTAGGCACTGCTTATCCCCAGCTGGGCATCACAGCAAAGGTAAAGCCCTCAGGTGCCAAAGGGGTGAGCAATCAAAGCTGAACAAAGGCAAATGTGAAATACTTCTCCTTCCTTTATGTTAGACTCTAATAGACAGACTCTACTACCCTAATAGTAGTTACCCCAAAATCAGTTCTCTCTCTTTCTCTCCCCTCCTCCCCCATTATCTATGGGCTTGGGACAGAAATTAATTCCAGTGGAAGCCCCCATGATGTTCCCAAAGTCAACTACTTCCCTCTGAAGACCAAACTTTCTTCCTGGTTGAATTTATCTTCATGGCTACACCTTCTCTTAAGAAATTATCCTACGAGGTTTCCTGGTTCTTATACCTATAGGCCTCTGATAGACCCACCCTCTCAATTCTGTTATTTAGAGCCATTCTAGGACCCCAGGTGCTCGTACTCTAAAAGAATCAGCAGCTTTTCTCCCAGCAGCCATCTCCATGCAAATGACAGAATTGGGTAGAGGACTTTAATGTTTAGGTTCATAGCTTCTCTTTAGTAGGATCCTACCTTTATTCGCTGCAAACAAAACCTATTCTCTCACAATCCAACGAGCTCATTCACAATGAAGTATTAAATTAAAGAAGCATTTACATAGAGTAAAAAGTAAAACTCACAAAATAATATATCACAAGATGGATTTCATAAGGGAAAGGCCAATAGCCGTGTGTCCCCTTGCCCACCTGGGAGTTTTCTTGGAAAGCCCTATGAAAACATTCCGGACTCCCTGAGGTTGCACTTCTCAAACTTTATGATGCATACAACAACCAGAATCTTAATGAAATACAGACTCTGATTCAGCAAGTTAGGGCTGGGGCACCAGATTCTGCCTTTCAAACACCCCCCCAAAACGATGCCGATGCTCCTGGTACAGGCATCCCACTCTCAGTAACTACTATGGAGCTCAACTTTAAAACAACTAGTCAAATTTATCTTCATGGCTATGCCTTCTCTTAAGAAATTATCCTACGATAAATGTTTAGTCCAAATGAGATACTCTGAAGTCTTGAGTTTTCCAGGAGATCTACTTTGGGGGAGAATTACATGACCAGATCTTTAATTTTAAAACCAATTTGGGGGGCACATGGGGAGCCTGCTTCTCCCTCTGCCCATGTCTCTGCCTCTCGCTCTGTGTTTCTCAGGAATACACAAATAAAATCTTTAAAGGTAAATAAATAAAGCCAATTTGGGTGGAGGAATTATTATTGGAAAAAGGCTATAATAATTAAAACCCTTTTGTTTCTTACATTTAGTTAACCTGAAGCCACCTGTAACTACTTGTTACTGGTTTCTCAGATCAGTTTTATATGTTTAATCAGTTTAAAAATCAGATTAATTTGCCCATTATTATGAGGGAGACCACACAGAAGATGAAACATGGGTCATCTTACAAAACAAAGGAAAGGAGAGGGTTACAGATTTTTGTGAAAGGGTGAAGTTTAGATGACATTTCAATGCAACACTATTTTAATACATTCGAAGCTGAGTAAAGCTGTATAGAGTCTGGACTACAAAGTGGACCCAGTGTTTGGCCCTACAAAGAAGATAGCTATGTGAGAAAACCCCTTCTCCAAAGCTCTGCTCTTGGGTTGTGAGTAGAGGTTGTTCACCTGCATCAGAGTGACTTAGATCCTGCATGCAGGAGTGGGATGTCTCATTCTTACTGTTGGATTTTCAGGTAGCCACTGTCATTCAAGAAGGGCATTCTTAGGACAATTTAGAGCCACAGTATGCCCTTGGGAGAAAGAGCATTTCCTGTTCACTTTGCCAAACTGGCTTTATCTCTGCCTGCTATTCCAGCCTGATGAATGGCCAAGCAGATTTTACATTCTCAGTCCAAGCTAATTCTTACTTTCTCAGTTTGTGATAGAAATCCAACTCAAGTTAATTTAAGCACCCCCCCCCCGCCCCCAAAAAAGAGGGGGCTACTTCTCAGTCTATTTGAAACTGAAACAAGCAGCTTTGGGATAAACTGGGTCTGGGATCTCACACAGTCTCATGAAAGCTTGAATTTTCTCCATCTCTCAGTTTTACTTTCCTTTGCACTGACTATATTTAAGTAGAGTTTTCTACATTGAGTCAAGATGACCAAGGAGCACTTCTTTTTCCCAATAACTTCCACCAAGAAACAGAATTGAGTGTGACTGGTCTGATTTGGAGCTGAAGTCAATTTCCCAATTGAGCACTGCACAAATGAGAATGGAGTGGGATGGGAGGTGGTCACTTACAAGGAAAATCGAAGCTCTGCTACAAGGTGTGAGAAGGTGCTCCCGTCAGGCACAAATACCAATGTCCTCTACCAAGGTTTTCCAATCACCTCTGAGATCATGCACTGGATGGGGGCACTGCCTTTCTTTACTCATCAGATTGGACTTGATGGCTTTGACTTCAGTTCTAAGTCACAAAGGAGATAAGAAAGCAAAAACTAGCATTAAGTAGATTTTTAATGTTTATGTTTTAGAGGGTTTCTGTTTGTTTTACTTTTTTATTTTAAATAATTTCAATGAATTTACAGAAAAGTTGCAAAGTTATTAGAGAAAACTTTCACATATACTTTCCTTGGAGTCATTTTTAATTAATTTCTTTTTCATGTTAGGCTCTTACCATCTGGGAAATAGTATGTTTTAAGGTGTTATTCACATTCCAGAGGCAATTAAGATGTCAGTATTGAAAACTTTAAAAATCTATATCCCTAAAGCCATTCATATAAAGAAGTAAGTCTTCATTCAAAATGCACAATATAAAAAAAATGTACAATATGCTAAGAGCACCACGGAGAATATAAGAATAAAGTCAGTGATTCATATAAAAAGAGGAGAAAGGAAAATCCTTAAGATGTAGAATATACAAGAAGATGTTAGGTGTGCTGTTTAGTCCAAACGAGATACAGGCTAGGATTCGTGCTGTAGGGAAGTAACAGGCAATTCTGAGCAAGACCATTTCCAGAAGAAAGTAATAAAGTGAAATTAACGGTTTTATAATGGGAGAAATTATAGCCTTGGTAGCACCAAATCATTTCTCCCTAATCAATACTAATCGCAGGAGGTTCAGAAGTCATCAACTCTGTCCTCTTGGGGTCACTGTTGAAATTATGGGCTGAGTCGAATCTACCTAATACCTGAGATAAGGCATTTCTGAATTTAGGAAGTGAATGAACTAGTGTGCGGTGTCTATCTCTGTGTGTATGTTAATGTTTAGGAGCTCCGTAGGATTTTCTGCAGGATTTCCTCAAACGTTATTTAGTAATAACTGAACTGAAGCCTTATTAGATGACCCCATCTAACAAGATTCCTCACAAGGCCACATTACCAAATTTTGGCTGCCATTTCAGCAGCTACAATTTCTTATGATGCTGCAAACATAAAAGGGCCTTCCAAATAAAAATATTATATAAAAACAGGTTTTTAAACTACCAGTGAAAATGTCAAAAGATGACCAGCAGCCATGAGGACATGAATGGTTTTTGTTTTATTTACCAGTGAACTCCCAATACGTACTACAATAACTGTGTATTAGTGTCCCAGAGCTGCTATAACAAACTGGGTGGCTCAAAATAACAAATTTATTCTCTCACAGTTCTGGAGACTGTAAGTCTGAAATCAAGGTGTCAGCACATTTGGTTGGTTAGTGCTGGAAGATTAGGGGTGAAGGGAGCCATCCTATGCTTCTTTCCTAACTTTTAATAGTTGTAGGAAACCCTTGGTGTTCCCTGGCTTATGGATGAGTCACTGCCTCCCTCCCCATATTGCTTTGTCCTCCATGCTTATGTGTGTCCTCTCCTCTTCTTATAAAGACACCACTTATGGACAACTCTAATCCAGTATGACTTCATCTTAACTACATCTGCAAAGACCCTATTTCCAAAGTAGATCGTGTTGGCAGACACTCTTCAAATTACTATCAATTAGTAAATATCTTAAATGCTGGAATAACCACAGTGTGTTCAAACATAATATCAATGTATCATCCATCTTTCTTTTGATAGATTTCCCCTACGGTTCACTGGTTGGTTTGGTTGTTTAATAAATTTAAATCAAAACAGGGTCGAAATTCAAATTACCATTGTGTAAAGACTCATTTGGAACTTCTTTTTCTTATAGACTGACAAATACAGGAAGACCTGAACACCAAAAACAACATTCTCACATTGTTACTATGTAACTCTAAAAAATAATGTTCTAGCACACTCTGCTCAAATAATGTGTCTTTTTCCTACAACCTCACCCCATTACATGTCTCTGTAGATGCCTTCCCCAGTAGAAGGAGTACAGGATTAATAATTCCTTTATCCTTTTTTATTTACCACTTTTGGTTGCACTTCAAGAGATATAACAGACTTGTGTTAACAAGTTAACAGAACGGCATCTAGGTAGAACAGATTTGTTATCTCGTGGTCCCATATAGATAATAATAAACTCTAGTGTACCCATGAGGATCAAACAAGGAAACAGAAACCACATAGTCACTTGAATAGGGAAAGATTAACATAAATAATTATTAACTATAACAAAATATTGAAGTACTAGAGAATTGGTTAGCCTGAAGTAAGAAGAATTAGAACTCTAAAGAATATAGAAATAGGAATAATGAGCAGTCTCAACTTCCAGGTCTGAGATAGAGCATCCAAAAAAGAAGTCCTCCCAGAGAAAGATCCATTTCTTATTGTGCATTTGCTGAGATGCTTTGTCACTGAAACTTGATGGTAACCTGCCCTCTGGAGGAAGCCATCCAGAGGGAGCTGTAATGCCTCAGAATTCATTGCATGTTGCTCAAGTAGGTATAGGAGAAACCATGGATGGAGGTGTGCTGTACACAAGAGTCTCTGTTACAGAGCCATCCCTGGGAGAAGCTGCTAGCTGATGGTGTTTCTGAGCATTGTGCACTGCAGGAACCCAGCCCTAGAGCAATCATTTGGCAGGAGGCTGGCAAGAGGTTCAAACTGAGGCCAGAAGACAATAACACTTTCTTCCTTTAGCTTCTATGATATTGTGATTGAAAAGAAATATATATATTTGGTTTTCATCCATAATTACCTGCTCATAGCTCCCAAAATCCATGACATTTCCTTAGCATTGACACTGATAAAAAGTGTCTTTTGTTATGTTGATGTGATGACTTTTGGACCCCACCTAAGAGTGGGGGGAAGATTGCCAATGGACCCAATCATGTGATTAAAGGGTAGGAATTTTTAGTCCCACTCTCAGACCTCCAGGGAGGAGAGAAGGATCAGAAGTTGAATTAATCACCAATGGCCAATGATTTAATCAATTGTGCCTATGTAATAAAGCTTCTGGCTTGGAGGGAATATGGAAGCTCCCACGCCTTTCCCTCATGATTTTCCCTCTGCACCTCTTCCATCTGACTATTCCTGAGTTATGTCCTTTTATAATAAACCAGTAATCTAGTAAAGAAAATGTTTTTCTGAGTCCTGTGGGCTGCTGTAGCAAATTAATTGAACTCAAGGAGGGGGACTTGGGAGCCTCTGATTTGTAGCCAGTTTGACAGAAGTGCAGGTAACAACATGAACTTGCTGCTGGCATCTGGAGTGTGGAGGAGGACAGTCTGTGTAGGACTGAACCTTCAACCTATGCAACCTAATGCTATTTCTGGGGAGATAGGGTTAGAATTGAGATGAGTTTGTGGACATCCTGTTGGTTTGGGCGAGAAGTGTTTGATGTTGTATAGGAAGTCCTGCCAACACCCATGTTGGAGTTGGGTCCAGGAACCCAAAAAGAGTTTCCCTCCAATATGCTCTAACCCTTAAAACTTAACATTGTGACAGCTGACAAAGGAGATCTATTTAAAGGACCCAGCTATATTTTCACAACACAGGCAATGAAGTGTTGATTTGGAGCTATAAATTCGTAACTGGCACATCTGGACATCAACTTCCTTAGTTTGCAAACTGAATTTAATTATCTCTCTATGGCTTAATGCAATATTCTAGACTGTTAACTTTAAGCAGACTTTTGTTGCTTAATGAGATATTCTAGACAGCAAATGAACTTTTATGGGGAAGAGAAAGTTTCTCTAAATTATACAAGTGCTAAGAGAACACCATAATCCTGGAGCTCAAATATCTGAGGTGTCCTATCTGTGACATTTCAACAGAGTGATCTTCAATGCTGGGCCAATTACAATGCTTTTTATCTTTGATACGAATAGAATTGAAATCATCACATAAAATTATTATTTTTAATTCAAAAGTCTAATTACTTTAAGTTATTTATGTCTCACTTCATGCTTTTATTTTACACTCTATGACAACATTGTTGTTTCTTGATAACCGTTAACATAGGAGGATCTAGCCTGCACTAAACATCTTTTATGAACTAGTACTTTCTTTATCCGTTCTTAATTGTTGAATATTAACCTTGGGGACACCTGGGTGGCTCAGCAGTTTAGCACCTGCCTTTGGCCCAGGGCGTGATCTTGGAATACTAGGGATCCAATCCCATGTCAGGCTCCCTGTATGGAGCCTGTTTCTCTCTCTCTGCCTGTGTCTCTGTCTCTGTCTCTCTCTCTCTCTCTCTCTCTCATGAATAAAGAAATAAAATCTTTTTAAAAAAGAATATTAACCTTGAAGTTTAAGTACTATCATCTCAACTTTCTTTAAAGAAAACAAGACTTGTTTAACAGCTACCCCAAGCCACATAAGCTAATAATTGATTGAACCAGGATGTAGATGCAGGCATATCTGGATCAATGACTCACCAGGCCCCCACATAGCAAGCACCCAGAAGAAAATAATACTGTTAAGAAAAAAGTTTTACCATTGCTACTGACTATTTGGCTCTTTTTCCCCTTCAATTATAATGATAGAAAATAGTATTGCTTCTTCAGAGTTAAACCAAATAAAGCAGATCTCGATGATTATTTTTTAATAACATTCATAACTTATGATGTTTATTATGTATGCTTATAGGAACTAACTTAGGTCATTTTTTTTCCACTTCACCTTTTTGTTTCAACATTCCATTTCATTCAGAACCTTGTGTTCATAGGTCTTCTGTTATTACTGTCTGACTCACAGGGATTCACTATTAACATCCAGGGACGGGTGGAACAAAGAATGAGCTTATCACCAATCCTTGTAGTTATTTCTATAGAGATTTAATGGAAAAGATCAACAAAGAAAATTATTAAAAGGTAACTTAGAAGAATAAAGAAGCTTGCAAACTAGCGTCCTATAGATCAGTGGACACTAACAAATCTTCTCCTTCATCTATTTGCTTTAGGACCTACATAGGAAATACTCCACCTTATCTTTGAATGTTTAAGATATTTGATTATTTGACAAAATAAACATATGATCTACACATTAATTAGAATGTCCCATGTATTTAATTCAAATGTTTGTAAAAGCTTACAGTACCAGTCAAGAATTTTTATAAGTAATTTACTCACTACTTGTTGAATACATACTACATGCTAGTCTGGTAATTCAACAATGAACAAAACAGACAAAACTCACAGCTATCCCAGAGCTTAAAGTCTAGTGAGGAAGGCTAACAATAAAAATTAATAAGTAATTTTTAAAAACAAAGCAGGAAATGTGTATTAGGAATATGTAGGTGACTACATTTTAAATAAGAAGCTGAGAAAACGTCTTACTGAGAAGATGGCATTTGAGTAAAGACCATCTTTGTATGAAGGTGAAGTGAGCTATGTCAACATTGAAGAAGAACACTTCAGGCAGAGATTATTGGGCATCTCATGCATCCCTGAAGTCATCTTAGCCTCATCTGTGTCTTGCTCCAGTTCTGTGTGGACTCTGATGGATATAACTTCTTTCCTTCTGCCCCAGGACTTCTTGTTGATACTACTGCAGACCCCCAGGCACCTAAACCCATACTTGCACAAGTTGGAAGTGCCAAGCAATTAATACCCATGTGGATAAACTTTAACAAATACAAAAGATGAGCCTGTGGATGAATTCTCCTCCCTTAATATTTCCCAGGAATATTGCTTCTTAAAAGTGCAGTCTACTGAATCAAACAACTAATTGCACTAAATGGAAGCCAGCTCAATGTGTGTCAAAGTTCTTGACATGATCTGATTTATGATTTAACAGGAATACTCTGGGCACTGTGTTAACAAGAGAGTCAGGGGAGTTAGGGTAGACATGAAAAACCACTTAAAAGTCTTCTGTAATAATTCTGGTTAAAAAATGATGGTGGTTTGGGATAGTAGCAGTAGAGGTGAAGAGATGTGGTAGGTTCTGGTTATAGTTTGAAGGTAAATATATCAAATATATCAAGACTTTCTTTTTGGACTGAAAAGGGAAGAGGAAGTAAAGATGACTCCAAGGAAACTTGATTTGACATAAACTGCAAGGAAGAAGACAAGGAAAGAGTAGGTGTGAGAGGAAAGCTCAAAAATTCAGTTTTGGACATGCTAAATTTAATAAACTCATTAAACTCCAAGTACAGATGCCAACAAAACAGTTGCATATATATGTCTGGATTTTAAGGGTTTATGTTTCAAGTTTCACAATGGTAATCATCAAGGTGTTGTTAGGATTTAAAGGCATAAACTGAATGAAATTACCATTGAAAAAGAAGGAGTGCAAATACTGAGCCCCCAGGATACACCAACGTTCATCATTAAGGTGAGGGAGATAGAGAGGAATCAGCTAAGAAGCCTGAGGAGTGGTTAATGAGGATGATGAAAACCAGAAAAGAGTGGCATCCTGGAAGTCCAGTTAAAAAAATAATAAATAAATAAACCAAACTAAAGAAATTTAAAAACACTTCAAAAAAAAGGATAAAATCAAAGAAAAGAAATAAATGATTTATTGTGTCTAATAGTGCTGAAAGGACAACTATGATGAGCATTGATATTTGACCTTTGGGTTTAGCTACTGGAACTTGTTGACCACAGTACTTTTATTGGAATAATAGAGGCAAAAGCATGATTTGAATGAATTCAAGAGAGAATGGCAGAGACAAAATAGAGGTAGTGAGTAAAGACTGCACTTTGAAGAGTTTCGCTTTTAAGAAGAGTAAAGGAATTGAATGATTACTAAAAGGAAAGTGAGGGGAAAGGTTTAGTTGAGATTGTGAAAATAAGAGCTTATAAGTAGATAATGAGACTAATCCACCAGGAGGGAAAATTACTGATGCGGGAGAGGAGTATTACTGGGGAAATAGCCCTGAGAATGTGAGAATGGCATCTGATAGACAACTGAACAGGTTGCCCTACTAGGAACATAGACACCTCATCTGCAGTAGCAAGAGGGAAAACAGAATATAAGGATTCAGGGGCGCCTGGGTAATTCAGTCAATTAAGTGCCAGACTCTTGATTCCGGCATAGGCCATGATCTCAGGGTTGTGAGATCCAGCCCCACATTGGGCTTTGCACTCAGCGTGGAGTGTGCTTGAGATTCTCTCTCCCTCTGCCTCTCTCCTTTTTCCCTTGCTCCCTTCCCCACACCCACTCACTCATGCTCTCTCTCTTTTGTTCTCTCTCTCTCTCTCTCAAAAGATAATATAAGGGTGTAGATGCAGGCCAGTGAATAGATATAATGTGGAAACTTGTGGACCCTTTCCTGTGATTGCCAGTGATTGCCATGGTGTATTCTGTAAAACTGAAAGCACATTCATCAGCTGAGAGTAAGGATGGTTGAGTAGGAGTTGAAGTTAAAAAAAGAGAGGAGAGAGCACGAAATAGTAATCTGTCAACTTTTCAGTTTGAGAATTCTAGGTTTCTTTCATTCTAAGCTATCCACTCTCATCTCACGTCTCCCAATTACCAATGCCAAATGGTAACCAAAATAGAAGAATTCAAGAAGGGGTTTCATAGTGAGCAGGTAAACAATTTTGCCCATTCAACTCCTCTAATTATCCCTGGGCCACTTGGTATGGGCACTAGAGCGGGCTCTTTTTTTTAAAAAAAAGATTTTATTTATTTATTCATGAGAGACACAGAAGGAGAGGCAGAGACATAGGCAGAGGGAGAAGTAGGCTCCCTGCAGGGAGCCGGATGTGGGACTTGTTCCCAGGACCCTGGGATCACACCCTAAGTGGAAGGCAGATGTTCAACCACTGAACCACCCAGGCATTCCAGGGGCTTTGTTTTTAATCTCTTAGAATATTTTTAGCAACTACTAATCCATCTTCAAGTCCCATTCCAATGGTTTAATAGATATCAGATTAGTTCCGTGGGTGAGGAGTCAGGCTGAGTGTTTTTTCTTGCATGGAACAACTTCTTGAGAAAAAGCTGAACCAACTTTCTCTGGTAGGCATCTAGGGGATTCTGGATATTGTGATGAGGCAAGATGAAGCCAAAGTTTCTTTCCTTTCCTCTAGGGCATCTACCAGAGAAGTATGAGTTAGAATTTCTGTGCCCCAGGAAATTCTAAGAACTGAACAAATATTGATCTCCTTCCTTCTGGTCTGCTTCCATTTGGCTAACCTTCATTACATTTTTTTCCAAATACATAGTCAGGCCCTCTTTTGTCACGTCTGGATTGGGAACTAGCCTTTGCCTTATCTTATAAAAAATTAAATTACAACATTTAGAATGCTTTTCTTTTTAAAATAAACTTTATACATGCACTATGTCTTTCAAATTCACAAAAACCCTGTCAGAAAAGTATCCAATTCTGTAAATAAAGAAACTGAGTTTTTAAATGGCCTATTTTAATTTATTTAGCTAACAAGTAAAGGATGATTTTTAGCAATGTCCTTTTACTACAGATCTCATAATTTTTCACTAGGCTACATTATATTTACCCATCTTTTCTCTGCCTTCTATTATAACTATAGCCCAATCTCAACCCAATAAAATTCTAGATTAACTCAGTTAATCTAAGCTTACAATATCCAACTAGAAATTGGTTAGCTGTAGACATGTAGCATACTGAAGAAAGATTCTAAACTCTTCAGTCAATGGAAACAGATAAAAATAAAGAAATAGGCACACCTGGGTGGCTCAGCGGTTGAACATCTGACTTCAGCTCAGGTTGTGATCTCCAGTTCCTGGAATCAAGTCCCACATCTGGCTCCCCACAGGAAGCCTGCTTCTCCCTCTGCCTCAGTCTTTGCCTCTCTCCATGGGTCTCTCACGATTAAAAAAAAACAAAATCTTTAAAAAAAATAAAAAACAGAATTTTCACTAGTTACTGATATGCTTAGGGAAGGCTCAAATTTTCCTAAATTACAGAACTCTGGAGAATCTCTAGGCTAACATTTTAGCCAACCAATACCTTGGAAATTAAAGAAAATCATCAAGAGTTTCACAGACTGGGAAGACTGTGACAAAGGAGTTGGGGTAAGGAAAACAAAGAAAGAAAAAATCAAGGGATAATGTGTAGGAAGAGAACACTGACATTTATCCAGCTTCAGTAATTTGCCAGGCATTTTATACATATTGTTTATTTCAACCTTGACATCCACGATGTTGAAGAAGCAGGACCTCTCAAAGGCTAATAATGTTCAAAACATTGCAATATTTGTAAGTAGTATTTCAACCCAGGACTCCCTGACTCCCAATCTCATGCTGTTTGCACTAAAATAGAAAGTACAAGAAAGAAAAAGGAAAGATAATTTTATTTCCAAGGGTCCTAAAAACCTTGCCAATAACAACATGGTTTACAATAAATGTATTTTAAGCCAAAAACACATTCCAAGTGGACTGAAACAGGCCAGACAGTATTAAGTCTAACTACATCATCTCTTCCTGTAATTCATCTTTACTATCTTTATTGATTTGATTTGATTGCTCTGTATTTTTCATTGATAGTTGCTTAGTGGTGGCTCTCAGTCATTAACTACAACCTGCATCTGTCCAACAAGTTATAAACACCTATGTAATGAAGCACTTAAACAAAAGGACAAAGTCCTACTCCTCAATGATGTGCCAACCTAGGCAATTAACTAACCCAAGTCCAGAATCACAGGTTATCTTATCTTGAGAAGCTTGTGATATAGCCTGCTAGCTTCCTATACATTCTGTTTTCAAATGTGAATATCTTCTTACCAACACAGTTAAAAGGAAGGGAATTTTGCCAGAAAGAATAACACATAATCCAATGTTCCACCTGTAGTCATCATTTCAGCCATTAGAGATGTTAATTGTATGCCCAAGTCTAAATTAAGATTCATAATCTCAATAAATAATTGAACTCTAAGGAAGAGACATTCGTGTATTGAATGAATATGAAAAACTCCTATTTTTCAGGTATTCTCCTATTTCCTATAGATACAAAAGTGAACAATATATAAACATACTTGCTCTCATGGAATAAACTTACATTATAAAAGAGAAAGCTAAAACCAATTATCATACAGATAATTACATAATCACAAATGTAATACAATATCTGAAGTAAAAGTAATGAGTTGTGAGTGTACAAAAAAAAATTGCACTTGCTGAGGAACCATAATTTGGCAGACCCTGTATTGTATCTATATCTTTAGATATAGAAAAGAATAAAATATTAGCTTCTTACATTGTGGAAAGTCAAGTTTTAGGAAAAAAGAAACAGATATCCATCAGTTACAAAACATAAGTACTTAACATAAATATGCATTTCCATGGGAACATGTAAATAGGATCAATTAAATTGGTGGGGGTAACTATGGTGGAGGGGCTTCATAAACTTAAGGCATAGTTTGGTGGAAGAATGAAAGATTGTGATGGGCCCAGTGGCTGTTATAAGGTGTATGGTGGAACTGGTGGAAGAACAGTCTGAAACCACAGATTCAGGTTCTGTGTAGTGTGCCACAGGTTTTATCCTGCAGTAATAAGGGAGCATCTGGTCTATTCCCAAAAGGAAGTTGAGCTATGTTCCACAAGGAACCTAGTATGGATATTGGTTGAGTAGCACGGTTCCCTAAGTAGTCATAGCACTATTACAAACCTAGTTCAAAAAAGAACACAACTGTTCAACATTAAGAAAGCCAAATCTGTCAAGTGTGAAGGGCGAGCACTATAGATGAAGTATATCACAAGGGAAATGGTTGCAGGAATGGGCTGATGATAAAAATGCAAGGATAGAGTAAAATAAAGGGTCCCAAGAGCTGGAGAACAACAGATTCATTTAATTGGCCTCTGGCTAGAACATGAATGAGTTCATCTGATTAAAAGGCATGAAGCTTGGTGAGCTCTCACATAGGGAGACACTGATGGTGTTAAATAAGGAGCTAACATAATCAGACTGATATGTTAGAAGAATTGCTCTAGGGTATGGTAAAAGAGGGAGTGAACAGAAACAGGTCAGGAAAGCATTCTTTTGTGAAAGTGAAAAGAGACTTTGATGAAGGTCTAAACTAGTTTATGGACTGGAGTAGTTTGATCAGGAAAGGGAAATATAATATGATGGCAGAGTGATTGGGCAAGACTTCAGGGTGATTTTCAGGATGGCTAGGATTTATCTTGATAGTGAGGAATGGGGAAGGAGACTCCATGTTGGAGGGAAAGGCAGTCAAACTTCTAACAGGATAGCAGATTTGGAAAACTCCTGAGCCAGACCCCATCTGGCATTTTGGTATTTGTATCTGGTTCGTGGTATGAGCTCCACCTTTTGGAAAGAATTTATAAGTGTCTTCAGTCACCTTCAAAAGTTTCAGCACAAATCCTGTGGTGGGAAACCAATACAATACTAATTAATCTGTGGGCTCACATTTATTTAGAAGTCTACGAGAAATTTCCAAAGGTCCTCAACTGTCCATTCCCACTATCTCCACAGGATATGAACCCTCTCAAATGTGGCTGAATTTTTACATCAGATTATGTGCCATGGAAGAGTAGGAAGAACTTGAGCTTTAACCACATATTAGCTAAATGACTGATGAAAATTACCTTACAGTAAGGAAAGATAGCTGTCTGTCAAAAGAAAAAATGATGTGGCTTAAGTATCTGCACATTGAGCTGCAATCAGAGACATTCTGCAGACTGGTCACTGCTTTTTAATGATTTCATTGACGTCAGACAGTGTCTAGTGCAACCAGCTATTTTTATATATCAGTTGAAAATGCCGCAGCTATCTCTCCTCTGAATTAGATCACAGAGCAGCAATGAAACACATGCCTCTGCCATAAGGTAGATGAACAGGCACTTCTGGGTTGTGTTAAAGAGAATATGAGTTTTTCTCAATCTGCCCTGGAGCAATGGTTGCAGTTGTCAGTTGTACAAATCACTGGGTACCTTTTCTTGAAGTATTTGTATGAAGCGAAGAAAGGGAATATTTTGTTTCTCTCATCTGAAAGTAACTACAAGAAAGCTGAGCATAGTGCACAGAGCAAACCAGTCTTTAGGAAAGCAGCAAGATTATCAATGCCAGACCAGAAATCTCCATCTTAATGCTGATTCCGTTAATGAAAAGGAAATTGGAAGATCAGTTTCAGGTCCAAGGAGATAACCTGGGCCCCAGGACGCTGAGGGGCTGGGGTTCCTGTAGAATTTCTCCAAATGGATATATTCTAATGCAGCTGTTTCTGAAAATACTTCCTGATGTTGTCAGATCGGAATCTCTGGACTAGAAAACCTTGTGCATAAGCACACAATAGCACAACGGTGATTGGTATTCTCAGCAGTATCCTAGAGTAGCTCCAAATATATTTTCATGTGCTATCATACTTCGATTAGAAATAAAGCAAACAAATGATCAACAAACATCACATGATACATGGTCAAGAAAAGACTCATAACCATGATGAAAGAGGTCGTAGTAGATTTTTAAATCTCCATATATAAAATCAGTTTCTTGTGCATACAATTTTGCCGATTGCAGAAGGTAGAAATTCATTATTTTATAAAATTTGAGGGGTGAGGTGGCGAGGAATAAACATTCAAATTCAAAAGCATCGGCTTTTTGTGACTCTATGTTATTTCCCAGATAAGTATAGACATTTCAGCAAGACCTTTGTTTGCTGGGAAGTATTATATGACTGCACTTTATAAATTCTGAATTTTAAATTACAGATGATAATATCAGCTCCCAAATGTCAGACATCATGATGAATTGGCTTTTCAACTTCTTAAGCTATTCGCTTTCCTTGCTTCTGAAATGTCAAATGTAAAGGCTCCTGATAACAAAGCTGTGCAAAACGTTATTATTATTTTTTGCAACAATCATAATAGTTAATGGAGAATTCTCCCAAAGCTTGTTTCATATGTGTTCTTTGCTTGATATTCTAATTGTTCAGACTGAGTCAGCTTTTGAGTAAACTAATCAATAAAATCTACCTCCCCCAAATAACACATTTGAAATGATTGTTTTCACCACTTCTATAGCACTAAAATTGTGTTTAAAATGTCAATTTAATGCCTAATTAACCTCTTATTTTTAATTTGTCTTTTGTTCCAGACACACAGATGTTCATTTTGCCCTTTTGGAAAGTGAAGGTAGAACAGCTAAAAAAAGAATGCCAAGGCTCATGAATTTTTCTTCATTAACATCTTAATCTAGCAAAACTGACATAAGAATTTTACCTCGTAGTTCATGGAATGTTGTTATAAAGTAATATTAAAAACTGGACTGTGATGCCTTTTTTTCTATTTTCGTCAAAGCTAAAAGGGAAATCTCATTGTTGAAAAGTCCAGAAATTAAATTGTAGGTTGTTTGATGGGTTGATCCATTTATAAATATATTAGTTTACTCATTCATTCAACACATCTTTATAAAGTATCTATCAGGTCCTAAGCACTAAGTGAGGTAAGAAATACAAGGGTAAATAAAACACAGTTTCTGAGTTTGAGGAGTTGGAATTCATAGCGGGCATAAGCTATACTATAGCCATAGATAACAAGAGCTCAATAGGTCAAAGACTATTCATCTCTTCTTTCTGGACATGACTTTGAAATTAAGTTCCTGAAATTCTGGAAATGACTCTTACGCAATAATTCTTTTCTAAAAACTCACCTAAACTCTAATCTAACATACCTCTAAAGAATCCTCCTCCTGGGGATCCCTGGGTGGCGCAGCGGTTTGGCGCCTGCCTTTGGCCCAGGGCGCGATCCTGGAGACCCGGGATCGAATCCCACATCAGGCTCCCGGTGCATGGAGCCTGCTTCTCCCTCTGCCTATGTCTCTGCCTCTCTCTCTCTCTGTGACTATCATAAATAAATAAAAATTAAAAAAAATTTAAAAAAAAAAAAAAAAAAAAAAAAAAAAAAAAAAAGAATCCTCCTCCTGTGCTTATTTCCCATTGCCATTCAGTTTTTATCCTCTTATTCAGTTATGTCTCCTTGAGAACATGAGGCAGGTCGCAGTGCCCTTATACACCCCATAATACAAACAAATCCAGGTTTCTAGCAGTGACCCTCATCAAAATAATTGTATGTATTGCTCCATTTTCAGCAAATTATTTCTCTGTTTTCTTTTGTATCTCTCAGGAAAATGAATTGGCACTCTAATCAGTTCTCATGATCGCAGCCTTATTTTTTATTACAAAGGAAGGACATAACTTTCAGATAGTTTAATTGATAAACAAAACTGTTGACATGTGGACTCAAACAGACTTTCTGTGTATTAGCAATGGAAGAAAATAAATACAGTCACATGATATAACCACCAAGCATCTCTGGAAGGGTACACAGATTCTGGAGGCCTCTATATCCAAATTAGGATTATTCTGCACCCCAAGAGTAGGAAGACTCAGCACTTTTTATCATTGAGAAAAGTATTATCAGTGGAAGACTGTCATGCTAATAATAGCACCTAAGATTTATTGAATGACCACCATGTACTTACTCCCAGTACTGTTATTCACTGTTCACATGCCTCATCTCAGTTTATCATGACAAGGGCTCTCACTTCCACAGCTATAATCCTACAAACAGGCCATGGGTAGGCCAGCGCAGGTGTGATACCTTCAAAACTTTGCTGCGTGTGATCACAACTGCCAACCAGCTGTGCCGTTCAATGGAACTTGAATATGCCAAGGTAACTTGGGGGTAATGACCAAAGAGAGCTTTATTACTTTATATATGAGAACAGAGAAATAAGCAAAGCACGAGCTGAGAAAAGGTCAGAGGGAAAGGAAACGAGAATGAAGCTCCCTATGGTATATGGTGGCTAAAGGACTTTTCATTCCAAAGACGTCTACAGTTTAATTTTAATTTGTTCATGTTTATGCAATGTCACATTTGTATTCTGATATACTTCAGGAGAGTCTTCTACTCACACAAAATTACCTCGTATAGGTAGGCGTCTGCTTATTTTTGTTGGTTAATTTTGGGGGTGGGAGGTTGCATTTTTTTGTGCATGTGAAAAGAAAGGAAAAGAACCAAGTCCTACCTCAGGGCTGACACAATATGAGAGAAACAAGATGAGCAGGACAGCAAATCAATTCATAAAATCAGAACCAATGGCTGGAAGCAGGTGTCCAAAGCCAGAGGTGACCATGAGAACACAAGTCCCTCTGGAGCTCATGGCAATCTGGGAAAGGGCTCTGGTCTTCCACATTCCAGGGAATGGGGCTCCCGTCAATCCTCTTTAGATCTGAAGAACTAGGGAGAACTCCAAATACCCAGAATACAGAAGTATTTGCTTTGAAAAAAGCACTTTCCCCACGGTTGTTATAGAGGCTGCAAATGAAAGATCTGTGTTATTTATTGCCTATTAGAAGGCTAAAGGAATATAAGACTCTGCATTGATTAAATCTCCTAAAAACTAGATTTCTGTCTTCACTATAAGAACTGCATTTTTTTAAAAGTAGATTGGTCCCTAGAGAAGTGATTACTTAAACTAGAGCCAACATGTTAAACATGTGATTATTTCTCTGGAGCTCTAGCATTCATTTCTTTTGAGAAAGTCTGGAGACCTGGGCTAAAATGGTGTAGATGCATCAATATTTTGAGGTCGTTACACTTTGTTCCCTTGTCTCTTATAACGTATTTCTTTAAAGGCCACATTTAAATTTTATGTAAAATGGCTATTGAAATACTCTCCATTTTGTCATTTCCCCTCTGTGACAGAGACTACCAGTTGCTCATCAGCTATTTTTAGTGGAGTATACTTACCCAGAAGAAAACTACACCTCCCAGGCAATCCTGCATCCTTATATGATGTGATTTTTTTAAAGATTTTATTTATTTATTCATGACAGACACAGAGAAAGAGAGAGAGAGGCAGAGACACAGGCAAAGGGAAAAGCAGGCTCCATGCAGGGAGCCCGACGCAGGACTTGATCCCGGGTCTCCAGAATCATACCCTGGGCTGAAGGCGGTGCCAAACCACTGGGCCATCAGGGCTGCCCTATGATGTGATTAAATTGGAGCCAATAAAATAAGTGCAGAAGTGGGTATGTGAGAGTTCTGGAAAATTCTCTTAAATAGGAAGATACAAATAATTTGGGGGGCTTACCCCTTCTTGCTGACAGCTTGAAACTCAGATGTGATAACTGAAGCACCAGTAGTCACGTTGGATCAAAAGATACTTTGAGGATGGAAAGCACAAATATTGAGGATGATGCAACAGAAAATAAGAGCCCAAGTCCTTGGTGACACCTTGAAGATTCTCCAAAAACTTGGGACTCCATCTTTCACAAGAGAAAGAAATAGCGGCTCATTTGTTTAAAGCATTTTTATTTGGGGTTTGTTTGCTATCTTATGCAGCAAATTTAACCATCTGTCTCTTGCATAAGGATTTGAATTGTAAGTTTCTTGTGGAGTTTATTACCAGGAAAGGCTTCTTCTTTCATAATAGATTTACTTCATATCTCAATGCCTTTGCTTCTTATGTCTTTGTCTACCATGAAGAGCAGAGTTAAATTCTGTGATTGTTGGCAGGATTGATTCATATCCTAGACTGATGGTAAAATGATTTCCATCCCTCCCCATGCCCCCAACCTGACCCATTCCCACATCTTCTGGTGGTTTACCTCCATCTGAATTAGTTCAGCTGTATATCTTTATAAACTTTCTGAAAAATGTTTTTGAGAATATATAATCACAGGATTTAGTATGATCTGCTGATTAGGTGACATTACATTTTAGGAAGGAATGATACAGGAAAAGGGAACTGTGGCTTGAATCACTGATATTTAAATCCTAAACTGCTTAGTCTCCCTTAGCTAAAGGTTATTCTCTCTTTGCTCACCAAACAAATCAAAGACAAACAAGACCTATGTATATTTACAAAAACAATTCAGATTATAAATATAGTTCTTACACTGTTGCTTCCTTTGTATACACAAAGCACAGGAACCCAAGACATGGCTATTTTTGAGTACTAAATTAATCGATGTTAGATAATGAGTTTTAATGCTAACAGCTAGTTAGTTAGTGGTAGAGTCAGAATTGAAACCCAGGTCTCTGTCCTCTGTCCATAGTACTGATTCTCACTTGTGGAAAACAAGTATATGGTATAGTCTCAGGGGGAAAAAAATAAAGCTAATGTGCTAACAGCCACCATCTCCTCTCCTGCTCAAAGGTTTTTTTTTTTTTTTCATAATTAGAAAGGACAGATAAATAACAGAAAATAAACTTCTACAGATTACACAGTTACAACTCTGCCCCCAGTTTGAGGTGCTAGCATTTTGAAATCAGTGACCTGATGCTGACACACATCCTGCCCCTCCCCGACGTATACTCTTGCTTCTTCCAAGACTGTGGAAAATTCTCAGATCTGCAGGGAGTTGCTACAGGTATAAGCATATCAGAGAGAAGTGTGGGGTAATTTTCACCACACTGTATAAATATATGCAGAAAATAGAAGCCTTGTTTTCATTAGAACATAGTTCTGACTGCAATCTCTTTTGTGGGTGGATAAAGTTGTGCACACAGTAAATGATTTTGCTAAACTTACTGTCAACAAAAGAATAAAGTTAAATTTCCTTCAGGCAATTTCTTACTCAAACACAAAGATTTTCTTAAGCAGATTATGTGGAAAGCATAACTCAATAGAGCAAAATAAACGTATTTCCAGCCTCCCCCTCCTCCCCCCAAAAAACCTCTTAAAAGCCCAGAGAGAGAAATGGCTTAACCGCTTGTTGACATAAGTTCAAGTTTCTAGATTCTACTTGGGCCGCTATCCACTCTTCCATCAGCACTTGCCTTAGGATACTGATGTTATGTTTGTTTCTGTCAGAATCCCCCACAGCTGACTCTTCTAGAGCAGGGACCACAGCACAGGGACAGGAAAACATATAGTAGGAACTCAATGCCAAAATGAAACGAATTTTGAATTTAAATCCCTCTTGCCAATGCCCTGTTCTTCACAGAAAGAAATCTGCTCATACTCACACTTAATCTGCTCTTCTTATTTGAAGTCTTACCTCCCCCTTTACACCCTCCCCTTCAAGCCACTCGTGTTTGTCATTCTTCCCTAGTTGAATGTGGTTCTTGGACTTTTGACTGCTCCATTCTCTTTGAATGAGGAAGGAACTAACTCATTCCTTCATTGATAAACTAAGAGTAGCTCCAACAGCAATGAAAATAGGGCATACTAATTAAATTGTCAAAGAAGATTTAGCATCTGTCCTGGATGCCTATCTCCCAGAAGACCTGGTCTTATCACTGAGTGCTCAGAGCCTAAAGTCAGACTCCACAATACACTTGTCATCCTCTTAACGTGATATGCATAAGGCATGGTTTGTTTGTGGTTTTTTTAAAGATTATTTATTATTTATTTATTTGAGAGAGAGAGAGAGAGAGCAAGAATGCAAGAATAGGAGGAATAGCACAGGGAGAGGGAGAGGATCTTAAGTAGACTCCCAGCTGAGTGTGGAGCCTGACACAGGGCTCTATCCCCCAACACAGAGACCACTATCAGAGCCAAAACCAAGTCAGACGTCCAACAGACTGAGATACCCAGGCACCCAAATATGGGTTCCTGTTACTAATCAGTTATTCTAATTAAGAAAAATAGTCTAATTAGTCTTTAAATGGATTGTCAATTTCCAAAGAATTTAAATACAATAAAATATAATAAAATTTAAAAATACATCATGCAGATATTTTTTCAAAATCCAGAAAGATTTCAAGATTGCATGTAGAGCATTTTGCCCAGTCCCTTGAACATACTAAGTCCTCAACTTTAACTGGAATCAGTTTTATATTATAATGGAAATCGTTATGTTCAGACATGTCAGCAAACAAAAAGGATTAAAGAAGTCTATATTTAACCAGTCTTGAGAAGTAGTTTTGATAACATCTTAAAATCAGATTGGGTACCAAAAAAAAAAAGTTCTACATAGGAGGACTAAGCTGAGGAATAAATGACTAAATAGATATCTATTTTTAAAGAGCTTCACTCAATAACAATTTATTAATATTAAGCTATTAGGATATCCAAGACATTGAGCTAGAAACTCTGTAGGAATATCCAGATATGATACCTGTATTCTTTTTAAAAAAAAAATCTGTATTCTACTGGTAGAAATCTGTATTTCTACCTAGAAAGGCTTGAGTGAAAATAGAATAGTAAGCTAACAGTGTAAGGCAAATCATAAAAGCAAAATTATGTAGAACAGCTACATACTCTCTATAGGTCAGAGGCAGAAGAGGTTTCCTCTCAGAGCAAAACTTAAAGGCCACCTAGGAAGGTTAAGTAATTCTACCTAACTGAAGCTAAAGTTTCTAGGAGTTAACCTGTCTTTTGCTGCATGCTCCTGTTACCACTTTTATCCCCAAACCCAATCTTATTCCCTCGTGGCTCTCATTGAACAAACCGTATCTAATCTCCCAAGGATAACACCCAGAACTCAGAGTAAGCAAATTCAAAGCAAAGGCTGGGACTAAACTTCCAGCCTAATATAAAGGGCTTGTGTCACAAACTTGACATGGAAGTTTATTAGTGCTCCTTGGTTCAATAGTGAGGAAAGAGCAGGAGTCAATATTGGAGAGAGAGAACTGGGGAAGTGATACATTCACATTAAACCCTTAGCCAACTCCACCAGAAGCTCCAAATTTAACTAGGATTCCTTCAGAGTTATTTCAAGTTGGGTCAATAGGCCCAGGCTTTTACTTCCCCAAGTAAACCAGTTAGCGGAGCAAGTAGCCCTAGGAAAAGATTGTGCTATTTGGCAAAGCTGGCTCTCTTTAAGGCAATCCTGAAAGAGGGCAGATAGCTGTCCACAGCTCTGGGAATAAATCTTTCAGTGCTGGAGGGGGATCAGAGTGGCACAGACCAACATCCACACAGGCTACACATTTTTTTTTTTTCAATTTAAGTTTTCAAAAGTCAAAGTTGTCTTTACTCATTTTATGCATATATGCAATACACTATTGTCCTCTAATTAGTATTATAATTTCCAATTCTTTTTTTTTAAAGATTTTATTTATCCATTCATGAGAGACACAGAGAGGCAGAGACAGGATTTGATACTAAAATCTTGGGATTACAACCTGAGCCAAAGGCAGATGCTCAACCACTGAGCCACCCAGGTGCCCCAATTTCTGATTCTAAGTAATAAAAAAATACTATAACTTTATAAATGACTGTGATATTGTGGCTTATACTAAGAAATATATATTTGGTCTTTGTCTTGTTTCTGGCACAGAGCTCCTAGAACCCTTGGAATATCCTAAGAGATAAAAGTCTTTCATTATGTTAATGCTGTGACTTTTGAATCCCACCTAGGGATAGGGCTGGTTGCCAGGAGAACCAATCTTATGATTAGAGGGTTAGAAATTTTCAGTTCCACCCCCAGACCTTTGGTAAGGGCAGAAGGGGCTAGAGATCATGGGGATTAATTTCCAAAACCATGACTCCCTGAGCAGAGGTGAACAGATTCTTTTTTTTTTTTTTTTTTTTCAGATTCTTTTTATTTAGGTTTAGGGTAAATATTCAGAAGGGAAACTTTGTCATCATACGCAGAGGTGGGTAAAATGTCTCGAGTGTGTCTTAAGGAAACATGCTCAGACATACATTGCCTGTTATGTTAATGAGGTTTGTGCTTCTCCTTGGAAGGAAATTTTAACATTGCAGTGAGAAACAGATAACTGTGGGATGCTTCATGGTCCATCTGCTCAGGGGCCAGCCAGTGGTCAAGCTCAAACTGATCTAAGCCAGCTGTTGTTCATCTCTAAAAGATAAAGTTAACATTTCTGAAAAAAGGAGGGGGGCCAATAGGGGTCTTGTCAGTGGCACTTCCAGGTTGGTGAACACATGGAGGTGCTGGGAGAATGGTGTCTCTGGAGTGAGCATTGAAGCTCCATGCCCTTTCCCCATGCCTTGCCCTGTGCACCTCTTCCATCTGGTTATTCCTGAGTTATAGCCTTTTATAATAAACCAATAGTCTGGTAAGTAAAATGCTTCCCTGAGTTTTGTGAGCTGCTCTAGAAAATTAGTCAGACCCAAAGAGGAGGTTGTTGGAACCTCTGATTTATTTTTTTTTAATTTTTATTTATTCATGATAGTCACACACAGAGAGAGAGAGGCAGAGACACAGGCAGAGGGAGAAGCAGGCTCCATGCACCAGGAGCCCGACGTGGGATTCGATCCCAGGTCTCCAGGATCACGCCCTGGGCCAAAGGCAGGCGCTAAACCTCTGCACCACCCAGGGTTCCCTGGAACCTCTGATTTATAACTGGTTAGTCAGAAGTACAGGTAACAACCTAGGCTTATGACTCACATTTGAAGTGAGGGCAGGAAAGGGGATTTGTGGTCTTATAGGAATGAACACTTAACCTGTGGAACTTGGTACTATCTCTCCATAGATAACATCAGAATTGAGTTGATTTTTCTGACATCCTGCTGGGGTCCAAGATTTGCTTGTTGGTGGTATGGGAAACACCCCCTTCACACTTCGAAACTGGGTCTAGGAACTCAAGGAATGATAAAGTTTCAAAGCACTGAGTTGGTTATTGGATTCATACCTTCTTTCTCAAATAGAATAGTTCTCCTTCCTCTCTTGCCCAGCTGTTGCCAAGTAATTTACAACTCTAGAAAGGATTATGGAGGTATAAACAATGCACAGATGTCTCTGATTTCCTTTATTGTGGTTCCTCTGGGAGGTATTAGGGAAATCATTCCTTGGCTTTGCCAGAGTTTGTTGAGATGTTGATAATAATGGGAATGAATAAAGGCATGCAAACAAAGAGTAGCCCTGTTCTTCTCATAAGAGAATGTGATTGGAGATGCTAGGTCAAGATGCCATCAAAAGTTGGAACTTCCGGAAAATTGTTTCACAGAGAATTTAACTATGATATATAAGTAGCCATTTGTATCATAGAATTTGTAGAAATATGACAGAAGCTGGTGAAGTTTCTCACTTAATAACTTTATTCATTTACCAACAAATTTCCTAATGGGACTGCCCACCTAGATAGAACTTTGGAGATAACAGTAGTAAACACAATAGATACAGGTATTACTTTCATAAGGACTGCAGAAAAATGGAGTAAATAACATTTTAACCAAGAAAATATAATAAGATCCTAGGTGTCACAGGAGTATAAGCAGGACTTCTTTTTTTTTTTTAATTTTTATTTACTTATGATAGTCAGAGAGAGAGAGAGAGAGAGAGAGGCAGAGACATAGGCAGAGGGAGAAGCAGGCTCCATGTACTGGGAACCTAAGCAGGACTTCTAATCTAAACTAAGGAGTTACTATAGATATCTAAAAGGAAGTGACATTTTTAGCTGAGACCTGAAAAATGAGTTGGCCTTAGACTTTGAAAGGGGTCAAGAAAAAGTGTTCTTAAATGAAAGGAGCAACATGGTCCCAAGGAAAAAGAATGACATATCTTAGAAAATAGCCAAAAGAAAATTGGATGTTCAAGGGAAAGAGTGAGGGGGAAGGAGCAGGAGGTCAAGGGAGGGAATGGAACTAAATTATGAAAGACACCATAAACCATGTTAAAGGGCTTCGACTTTATTGTCCAAAGGACATAAGGAAACCATTGAAAGATTTAAAGCAGAGAAAATATATAACCATAGTTCAAGTTTATAAAAATGGCTTTGATGGCAGTGTGCAGAGTAGATTGGGGAGAACAGGACTGTGACTAGAAACCAGGAAGGAGAAACACACACACACACACACACACACACACACACACACACACTTTATCAAGATATTGGAGATGGAGATGGAGAGAAATGACAGGATTTAAGAGATAATTAGCAACTAGAATCCTGAAGGTTAATGATTGATTAGATGACGTGAGGAAGCATAGGGGAGTCAGGGAGCACTCCCAAGCTTCTGACTTGGGCATTTTGGTGGAGATTAGTGCCAATTACTATGTCAAGGGAGGCTGGAAGGGGAAATGATGGAACTGACAAGGTCACTTTTGCACATTTGAGGCTGAGGTACCTCTGAGACATTGATGGGTAGAGTTTCAGTAGTGATTGGACTTTGCTCTGGGGGCTCCCTGGGCTAGAGACATCCATTAAAGCCATGTGAAAGAATGGCATTGGCCAGGGGAAGTTTGGGGACCAAAAAGAGTAGCAGACTTAGAACAACACCATGAGGTAAATCAACTTTTTAGGATTAGGAAAGAACAGAGTTACAAATGAATCTGAGAAAAAATATATGCAAAGAGGTAGGGAAAAAGTGAGAAGAGTTTGTTTGGCAAAAATTGTTATCTGAGCACCCATCTGCCTCCTCTTCCTTCTAGAGTGTTTTCCCCAGCCTCCAGGGAAATTCAATGTTGCCATATGATTGAGCTCTAACTAATGGAATGGGAACAGAAATTGATGAAGGACACTTTTAAAGCTGGTGCATAAAAATCTCCCATAGGGATCTCTCTCTTCTCCATCTAATGGCTCAATGTAAACCCCAAGAGGAAGTCAGAAACCTTCCTCATCCCTTAGGGGAAAACACTATTGGACTTTACATGAGTGAGAAAGAAACTTCTCTTGTGTTAAGCCATCAACATTTAAGTGTTTACTGTAAAGAAGCATCACCTTCACTCACACTGTGTGGACTCACAGAAGCCAAGGGATGAGACTATTTCAAAAAGGAAGTAATCAGCAACGTCAAATGGCTGCTGAAAAGTCAAGGAAATTAGGTACTGAAAGATTCTCTTAGATTTAGCAACATATAGGTTCCGGGTGACCTGCATCATTATTTGAAACTGAAGATTTTTAAGATAAATGCAAACATATCTATGATATTAGGGATGGTGGTTGTTTAAGGCAGCTACTGCACTCATAAATCAATTCAACTGTTTTAGTAAACTTTTTGTATAGATGTTTCAAATGCCATTTTTAAAAAATTTTTATTTATTTATGATAGTCACGGAGAGAGAGAGAGAGGCAGAGACACAGGCAGAGGGAGAAGCAGGCTCCATGCACCGGGAGCCCGATGTGGGATTCGATCCCGGGTCTCCAGGATCGCGCCCTGGGCCAAAGACAGGCGCTAAACCGCTGCGCCACCCAGGGATCCCTCAAATGCCATTTTTTCAGTCAAATAAGACTTTTTGGATTTTGATTTATTGACTTGGTCCTTAGTTTTCAGTTGACCGAGTGGATTATTTAATTCTCTTGACTCAGTTTGGATGAAGAAACAAAGGCTGTCCACAAAATGCCAGAGAAAAACTTGAGATTTCTAATAACCAATTAATCAATCAATGGGTATTTTGCTTGGCTGAAACAATTACACCTATTTTGAATTCTCTGAATTTTCTAAATCAGTGATTGCATACTAAACATTAGTATATGTAAAAGACATAAGGTCCTTGTTAAAATGTAGAGGCCTAGAACCCCACTCAGAGTTCTCTAATTCAGAATAGATCTTGGCACCAAGATTTCATATTGTTTTAGCAAGCAGTTCAGGTGATTCTGATAGGAGTGGTCCTTAGCTCCTGCTTTGCTAAACACTGATCTGCATCTACTGGGATTTTTTAAAATCCAGATTTGTTCTCAAAAGAAGAACTGTAACTAAGCCTCAGGTACTTGGTATCAGAAAGAAAAAATAGAAGAGCATTTCACTACAAAAGAATGAAAAGGAAATTGTAAAAGGCAATGTCACATCTTTCTTTCTTTATAAATTTACAGGCATTATCTTCTCCATTTTTATACATTCTTGCCTTGTTGTGATATTCCAAATAAATGGTAATTCAATGATGAAATTTTCTCCTTTCAGAGCCCCAGCATACAATTAGCAGGGGATGCGGCAAGCTCCTATAGTACTTCGCTGCATTATGAACTCATTATGCAAACGAAAAGGGTTTTTACTAATCTTCAGATGGACAGAAAGGCAGCTGTGGATAATATCACCTATTACATTCTGCTAGTGACTGCATCCCGTGCCTTAGGCAGCTTATGCAATGCCTGTTTACCATTAAAATTTCATTTACTCTCATTAAATCAATTTCCGAAAGAATTTCTCTATCAGTGGCAATTTCACATGTAGAAAAAAGTAAGTAACTGAGCCTTTTAAAGCTTGTATACAGGAGGTTTGTGGGGTCTCCATTTTCCATGTCTGGCCTGATTTTGTGCTGGCCTAATCTCAGAGGAACGAAGGAGGGAGGGAGGGAGGAAGGAAAGAAAGAGGGAGGGAGGAAGGAAGGAAACAAGAAAGGAAGTTGCAGTTAATCAACTCCTACCAGAATAACCAGTGCAATAACTATAGTCCATTGCAAACAGCATTGAATTGCTTCATATGGAATATCTATTGACAACTTGAATAAAAGCTTGAAAAGAGTAATATTGAGTTAAAGGGGAAATTGGTTATGTATATTACCGTGTATGGCAAAGCTTGAAAGCTGGTTCTCATCAAGTCAGGTTATCCGCTACCTGTATATAATAGTCTCATTCTAACAGAATCTGACTTCCCATCAAACTCACCTTTATTTTTTTAAAGATTTTATTTATTTATTATGAAAGACAGAGTGAGAGAGAGAGAGAGGCAGAGACACAGGCAGAGGGAAAAGCAGGCTCCATGCAGGGAACCCAACATGGGACTTGAACGTGGGTCTCCAGGATCATATCCCGGGCTGAAGGTGGCGCTAAACCCCTGGGCCACCGGGGCTGCCCCAAACTCACCTTTTAAGATAGCTCTCCAACTGGTATAACTTAAAGAATAGGACCTCTCCCTCCTACCCCCTTCAGATGCCTAGCCACTTGAAACACGCTTTATTCTGCTCTCCATTTATTCTCTGGTTCTCAGTTTCCTTGTTTGTAAAGATAGGATAGTAATAGCACCAACCTCATTAAGTTGTGAGAATTAAATGACATAATGTATGTAAAATGTGTAGAAAATGTCTGGTGTTATGAGTCTTACATGAATGTTGTTCGAGAAAAATACTGGTGCGGGTGTTTCAGCCACACCACTGCATATATGTGTCCTTCACTTTTTGCAAAATCACACCCTAAACATAACAGCGCTCACTGAGAAAAAATAGGGTGAGGAGCAGACCCTCAAAAGCCATGGCACTTTTTAATGAGGGCACTAACAAAAATGACAAGAATCCTGAAGATAGTAAGATTGAGCTGAATCCCCACTAGCCTTTGCCCTGAAAATCTATTAGTCTGCCTTCCATGTCTCAAAGCTTCCCCCGTGGAGACACAGGTCTTCAGCAACAGTCACTTAGATAAAGGACAGTTATATCCAAACTCAAAATGCGACTTGGAAGTTTGTTCTTTTTTATGTAGCTTTGTTTTTTGTTGTTGTCTTGTTTTAACACGGGAAAATATCTTCCCAAATTCTCAATCTTCCATTTGCAGTTTCTTCAGGGAGTTTAGCCTGGTGGCCAATAGAGCGGGTACTTTCGGCCACTAAGTCAGCCCCTTTCTTCAACTACGAGAAGGTATTTAAAGACTTCTTAGCTTTTCTTTTTGTTTTCAAAAGCTTCAAATACCATTAAAGTTTTGTTTTATTTAACTGTGGAAACGCTTACATGGTTGATTGCTTCAGACAAGAACACACTGGGAAAAACCATGTTTGGTCCAATTTGTTTTCTATGTCATGCTGATATCACTTCCCTAATTACTGATTGCATTTGAGTTGATTTGCATTTAAAAACACATATGTAGCAGAACAGACTGTAGATGTGATAAAAAGAAATCCAGAGGATTTGAGAACTGCGCTATAATAAACAGAGCCTTAGTGATCCAACTCCCCAGCATTCTTTTCAAAAGTGACTTGAGCCCAACTATTAAGTGCTAAAAATGCTGATCTTGTTAGAAGTTTGGAATAGTGCGTGCATTGGTGCGCCCTGGCGGTAAGCAAAGACGATCAGACTTGATGGATTTGGCTAATATATTAACCAGAGAAGGCAGCTCTACCCTTTAAACTCCCTTTATATCTCAGCCAGTAATAAACAAACAAATAAAACTCAGCTTTGAGCTTTCTCATAGGACATTCTTCTGTTGGTGGTTTTTTCCCTTCCTTTGGTCATTACTCATTGCCTATTTTTTTTCCTTTTCTCATTTCTCCTTCAAAACAGGTGAAAGTAAGCCTATTGTTGTTCTAAATGCAAGAGCTGTTTTCCTGAAAGATTTTAGGTGCTAGCCCCTTTGCAGGGGAGAGGAGGGGAAGGGTGAGTAATGGGAATGTCATATTACCACCAGCAGTGGTCCTCCAAGAGCCACTGGAGGACATAACTCACGTCCCTACAGACCGCTTGGCATACCCGCTCTCCCTGCTTTTTGTTGAAAGACAGTATCACCAGACAAAAGAGAAACCACAAACAGTTGTGGATAAGGCATCAACTGCTATGTCAGCAGCAAGATAATGAGCCTTGAAATGTTGTCGACATTTGTTCTACTATCTACGTGGCACGTAATCACACTCTAAAGATCCCAGTGGTAGAAAAAACAATACAAAACCTATTTCACTTTGCTCCATCTCTTTGCAGCCCCAGGCTGCACAGGTTTCCCTAAAAGGTAACATTTTCTGAAGTCCTGCATCCAGTCTTTGAACACACGAATAGTTATTAGACAAAGTGGGGACTAGCTGAGTTGTACATTGGTGAAGTCGATGGAACATAAGCAATGTTGGTTATGATCATTAATGAATGAGAACGCAGCTGATCTCAGAAGAACGCAGAGTTGGATTCCTCCTCCAGTTAGGAAAATATGAGAGAGGTGGCCCATGTGGATGTGTCTTGAATCCCCTCATGCTTGCAGCCATCTCCCACAGCCTTACTGGTTGATAGGGTAAGTCATCAGTGTCTGTCTCATTTCATTCACCTTATTTCGTACACTCTGTAGCCTCAGAACTCCTAATAATAGTGTCTAGACTCTGGCCATAGGTCCTCTGAGACGTTTTCTTTCTGAATTCAGTAACAACTGTCAAGTCCAATGGATAAAACCAGGTTCCCATGTGGCTGACGTCTCTACTACATGGCCTAATTATGCAATCCCATGCTCTTCTCTCAGAAATGACCTCTCGGTGGCTATTTTCATGGGTCTCTCTCTCTCTCTCTCTTTCTCACTCTCACTTTCATTCTGACTGCCTGCCCCTTCATTTCGGCCTCTCTCAGTATGACAGCTCTATTTTCTTACCTGCAGACTCTACGAGGCCTGTAGCTTTGCTGATGCCCTGAAGCATTAACTTGCTTCTGGCTCTGGCTTGCCATGAGGTCAGAGCTGACCCCATATCTTCATGGCTTTTGATCCAGTATTCACTACCGTATGATCAGAGTAGTCTCCAATCATATCCCTTGAGGCAAAAGTCTGAGATAGAGAGTCTGCTTGATTACAATCAAACCAAAGGATGAACTGACTTTGGGCCGGGTATATGCTTCTGGTTTAATCAGTTGTGGATGGTGATGGTGGTGGGCATGCTCTCCATCCGGTCGGCCTCATGGAGAGCATTGAGTAAAGGCCATTGACTGTGAGTTCCTGGCATAAGAGTTCTTCACTCTGTGCCCTCCACCCATCTCTACTGTAGTCCATTATTTATCTCTTGTTAGTCCCCTGTTCTCCCCCATCAATCCTTTGCTACATCCACAGCAGAAGTTTTGTCATCTTTGCCTTACTTTTTCCTCCCTTTGCAAATATTATTTTCTCTGCCTGAAATATCCTTTACTATTTCTTTATCTGTACATTTTTTTCTTTGTCTGCAAAATTTGTCTTTTAAATGTAACTTCACCTTCTCTGGAACTTTCACCTGACTTTTTTAGGCATTGCTGCTCATCTCTGAGTTCCCAGTCTCCTGGTTGCTTACTGCCATTTTAGCACTATACCCATGGGCCCTGTTTAGTAGCACACTTGTCTTCCCTGATAGAATGCTTGCCCCTTGACTACCTCTTAGTTATCATAGTTTCTTCACCAATGCTTAGGATCATGTCAGGAATGCAGTAGGGACTCAGTAAAAGTTTTCTGAAAGAATCTATACATAAGTGAAAGAATCCATATATAAGTGAATGAGGTATTTGAAGCAAATGTGGAAATAGTAAATCAGGGATTAGTAAAAAAGAAAGAAAAGGAATGCTACTACTCATTTTACAAATGACAGCTATTCTCTCAAGATGCTTTTTTTGTTAAACACATACACCTATGTTAGGCAAATTTTTATTGTTTCAATTGATTTTTTCTATAAAAATTAAGGCTACATTTATGGGAAAAGAAATTGATGCTATAGCTTATATACCATGGATCCCATTAAAATGAACCTCTTTGCTGTAAAATAAACTGTAGCTTTTCTTAATGTTGATATCCTTAGGGAAATTCTTACCATAGCAAAACTTGAAATTGGTTGACACTATTCAATCTTTCTAAACTGTGTTAATCTGAGGTCAGAGTAGGAGATAAGAAAAGAGTTTCATTTATAGAAAATGTAGAATTATACAACTTTTAAACAAAGAATTCTGTTACTTATCACTGCAAATAAATGGCCCCAAAATTAAGTGGCCTAAAACAAGTTTTTTATATATCTCAATATTTTTTTTTTTTTTAAAGATTTTATTTATTTATTCATGAGAGACACACAGAGAGAGACTCCATGCAGGGAGCATGTGGGACTCGATGTCGATGTGGGACTACATGTGGGACTGCATATGGGACTGCATGTGGGACTCGATTCTGGGTCTCTAGGATCACACCCTGAGCCAAAGGTGGTGCTAAACCACTGAGCCACCCGGGCTGCCCCTATCTCAATATTTTATTAACCACAAATTCAAGTAGGACTCAACAGTGTGATTCTTCTGCTGCATAGGTTGTCCACTGTGGTCACTTTGTGATATTTAGCTAGAAACTGAGTTGTTCTGGACAGTTCAGGACAACTTTCTCGCATACCTGGTGACCAGATAGGTATTCTGGAAGCCTGGGGACAGCAGGGCTCCTCTCTTCTCTATGTAGTCTCAGGACCTCTTCAGCACTGAACCTGAACTTTATGTATGACAGCTATAGGCTCCAAGAGACAAGGACAAAAGCCACCATCATCCTAAAGATTAGGACCAGAACTGATGGAGTATCACTCTCATGGTGCTCTATTGCTCAAAGCAGTGACAGGCTAGGCTAGATTCAAGGGATGGAGAAATAGACTTCATCCTTTGATAGAATGTGATATAAGCAAAGAAGAAATAAAAGTGGTCACCTTGGGGACAGCTACCACAGAAATATAACTTTATTACTTTTTTATCGTGTTGTATTATCTTTAATTAAGTATAAAGACTCCTAATCATGTCATCTAGAGACCATTTCACCCACTGCTTTGTTTGACTGCTTTGTTTGGCTCTTGTCTCTCTCTTCAGCAATAGTGAGGCAGATACTCTTTCCACAGGGAAGAGAAATCCACAGTTTGTTGCCTTGGCCAATAACAAAAATGTTGGAGATCTGGGTGGCAAAACCATTGCTGTTGGCATCTTTCACATGAACTACATCGAAAGAACCAAAGTGTCTCGCTCTGTTGATGGTCATGCCAATTCTTCCCAGGTTTGCACCTCCAGTCACCATATAGAGAGTGTCTGTACCAGTATCAGACTTGATGAAACCAGTAATCTTTCCAGTCTCCAAATCAATCTGAATGGTGTCATTCACCTTGATGAGGGGATCAGGATAGCAGATAGTGCAAGTATCATGGGTCACCAGATGAGGAATTCCTTTTGTCCCCACAAAGATCCTTCTCACTTTGCACAACTTATACCTCCTTATGCCTTATGCCTCCTTATGCACAACTTATGCCTCCTCAGGTATATCCAATGAAGAGCAAAGTGACCCTTGGTGTGATAGATCAGATGGAAATTCTCCCCAGTATTGTCAGTGCTTGATCACATCCTTAAAGCCAGCAGGGTAGGTTGTATCAGTTCAGACCTTGCCATCATTCTTCATAAAAATACCGCATACAGATCTTCTTTACTTTTTCCCCTGTTAGGGCATACCTAAATTTGTTCTTTATGAAAATGATGAGAGGGAGACACTCTCTCAGCTTATGGGGACCTCGTAAGTAGATGCATGAGCGGCAAACACATCAGTCAGGTTATCCAGCATCCAATGCTTTGGAACCGCTACACACTTCACATGCTTTTTGGGGTCAAGAGCCAAAGCTGCAGTAGGCACAAAAAGATAATTTTACAACTTTTAAGAAGATAGAGTGATTTGATTCAAGTTCAAATAGATCACTGAGTAGTTATTGAATATCTATTGTGTGCCTTATTTTCCATTTAATTTTTATTTGGCCTCCATTAGAGTCCTTAAAAGACCCATTTTCATGGAAAAGATGCCATTGCTAATGACAGTTTTTTTGGGAAAAAAAATCCAAATTTGGCCTTTAAAAAAGAACCAGCCCTCCCTGGATTGGGTCTCAGCAGAGGCAGAAGCTTCAGTCTAGCTACCTGTGTGAGTATAGGCAGCTTAGCTGGCCTTTTTAGGGTTCCTGGTTTTTTACCTGAAAAATTAATTACTCTTTAATTAGTGTCTACTCTCTCTGTACTGATCTAAGTACTGATGATACAAAGAAACACAAGACTATTTCCTCAAAGAATGCAAGGAAAGGGACACATTCACAAATAATTATGATGCAGTTTTATAACAGTTGGCACTGACTGCTAAGGTCTCTTTCTTATCTAAAGTCATGTGACCCTATGAGTTTTTAATTAACTTACAAATAATTATATATAAATGAGTATCTTGGAAGAATTTATTGTCTTAAGGATTTAAAATATGCATCTGTGCAATTTATTTGCATTACTAATTTGTAATTAACTTCATTTTAATGTCTTATTACAGAATCATAAGACTCTAAGACTGAAAGTGGTCAGGCATGCATTCATTCCAATTCCCTCTTTTACAGACAAAGAATCTGGGAAACAGAGGCTAAGGGACTTGTCTTCCATCACACAGCTTGTTATTGGCAAAGGCAGGCCAGGCCAACATGTCCCACACTTTACATGCCTCCTTGCCTGTAAAGACATTTTAGTCCAGCATCTCTCTCCCTACTGAGATGCTAAATTCCAGAGCTCTGTCAAATTTATTGCATTTCGTTTATCTTCTCCAGAACTCTTGTGCAGTTTTAATAAAAAGAACTTTAATCTGTCTATTTCACAACTTTTGGAAATTATATAGTGGTATGCTGGCACACACTTCTTTGGCCATGGAAGAAAGTTGAACTATATAAACACTAAGATATACTATTCCAAGTTCAATTTCCATTTGCTCTACAATTTTTAATTGGAGTGAGTTTAAATAATGCAGCTGTTTACAAATACAAAGATTTCTTTATTACTCAAACCATGTAGTATCCTATTTTTTTTGTTACTCATAATCTACAAGAGATGTACTAAAGATATGGTTTTCTCTCTCTGAGTTGTCTGGAAGAAGCATAGATTTCCAGAATTTTAGCACTAGAAGGGATCTTAAAATACTTTTAAGTAAGAAAAAAAAACTTCTATGTGAATCTCCATATTTTACAGATGTAGAAGATGAAGCCAAAGGGTCGGCAGCCTTTTCTAAGGTCCCAGACAGCCTTCCCCAAACTAAACCAGAGTTCAGCTCTCTGATTCCCAGGCAGGGCCCATGTCTAAATGAAAGAGCTTTGCTGAAATATTCTCAGAAAACTGTATTTTCATTTTTGATGAATGTAAGGATGCAATTAAACCTATTCTCCTCCAAAAAGAAGTGCCGATATTTGCTATACATCAGAGAAAAGCTTCCAAAAGCTCTCCTGCCCTCTCATTCACAAAGACATTTTCTCCTCAAGCAGTTTGATTGTTCTATATAGATATGCCCTGGATAACCAGTAAACAATCAATTTGTCTTAATGAAAGTCAGACAAAAGGGATGAGACTTCCATATTTGCCCCAGTGATTTTTGTTGGTATCAAAATGGTTTGCTATGGAAATTCCTTGAGCCAATGTTTTCTTCCCACAGATGTTTTCCTCAAAATTTTCCAAGTTAAGGGAAGGTTTGTGTAGATATACTATAAACTAGAACAGAAAGTAGTAGGAGAGTAGGAGATAGCCACCTCTCACAGCGGCACTGAGTGCATTGGTGCTTGGTAGTGGCGCATCCGTCTTTCTGCTATTTCTCTTCCTTTAGCCCCAAAGACCATCAAATCTTCCTAAGTTTTCTTCATCTTTGTTCATGCTTCCCTCTAAATATCTACTTCTTATCTTACTGTGGTATTTCCTGTGTTTTCCTTTTTTGCGGGTATTGGTCCAAATCTACTTGAACACAGAACTATGTTCAGGTATCACAAGCATTTACGTCACAGAAGCAAATCATCTGGGGCACCTGCCTTGTGCTTAGGTCATGATCCCAGGGTCCTGGGACTGAACCTCACATATAGGGCTACTGCTTGGCAGGGAGCCTACTTCTCCCTCTCCCTCTGCTTGCCCTTCCTCCTGCTTGTGTTTTCTTTCTCTCTGTCAAATAAATCAATAAAATCTTAAAAAAAAAAGAAAGAAGAAAGAAAGAAAGAAAGAAAGAAAGAAAGAAAAGAAAGAAAGAAAGAAAGAAAGAAAGAAAGAAAGAAAGAAAGAAAGAAGAAAGAAAAAGAAAGAAAGAAAAGAAGCAAATCATCTAAGGGAAAGAATGGATCTTTCACTTTTATTCTTTCTGTATTGATATTATATAGACATACCTTGACTCCACCTATATTTTGAGTTGAATAGGAAGTCTTTAGTTTATTTTTAAAATAGGCCCCCACTGAACAGGCTCACCTCTTTTGACCTAATTATGAAGAAAACGCCTAGACTTTTCAAAAATATTCTGACTCCCAAACAGAACTGATATTGGATTAAATCTGACCTTTGGGGCACAAACCCCTGAGGCTATTCACTTCTTTTCAGTGGGATTTGCTGATATTTTCCTCTGGTTCTAATGTAGCTTAAAGTCTGTCTTTAAGACAGCTTTTAAAAAATTAGAGAGAAAGCAAAAAGCTAGCCTCAAGGCATAGGCAAACAGTCCAGACTCATCCCTTTGGCAGGCTGAGAAACTTCCATTTGGTTGTGGCAGCAAGCCTAATGAGAAGAAAGCCATTAATTAAATAAACAAAACATTGCAGTTTGGTCAGAGGAGCAATATAGGTAGCAGCACATCAGCCAACTCCCAGCCCTTTCTAGGAGTGAATTACTCATGTTCTAAGGAGTTGGTTTTGTTTAACCTACTGCAATCACTTCCAGAAAGAAGAACTTCAGATTATAAGTTTAGGAATCAACAAGCTTCTCTTGCACTTTGGTTTAGAGGCTAAAGTTAACCGTAACATCTTGGTTGCATTCCTTCCACATGAGGAAAGACTAAAAGAATCGTCTCAATCTCCAGATTTTAGGAGATACATAGCCTAGAACAGTTCTCTTGGTTCTTTTCTTAGATGACTTTACTTACTGGCTCCCATACCCTTGGTTTCTCATGACCTTCCCTGAAAATTTGGGACCACCTCACTCTGGGTCCTGTCTTCTCTCCACTGTACTAGTCATGGTGGAGATACATGATGAAAAAAGCCCTGAGCGCTGTTCTCTGTTATCTGGTCCCTAGCACAGCTGTGGTACCTCATTGGAACCTGGCCTAATGGTTTTCTGCAGTCAGATAATTATTCACAGGACTTATCTTCATTGAGCACATGCTGGGGAGAAAAATAATAGCAGGATACAGGAAACATTATCTGCCTCAGATTCAAAATTGGCTTCCAATGACTTGATTCTGGTTTATGTTATGAGAAGGAAATGAATAGTCTGCCTGTCATTACTATGAATGTTTTTGCTGAACCCCTACCCCATAACCTCAGAAGCATACATTAGAAAACACAGGTGTTTCATGCTGTTTTCCAGTGATGAGGATGAATACCAGAACCATCTATATTGCCTCTTTCAGTCCTTGTTGGGAGCAATGGCACGCATTTGTGCCATGATATCGAGGGAGGGCAATCCCATCAGTATTTCAGTTTATGTGTTATGGCTCCAGATGACCTTTGCTAAACATAGGAATATAACCTGGAAATGGGACATACAGACCCCTAATGAGCACCGTAACAGCTTTGATTAAGATAGGTAGCTTGGGGGGATCCCTGGGTGGCGCAGTGGTTTGGCGCCTGCCTTTGGCCCAGGGCGCAATCCTGGAGTCCTGGGATCGAGTCCCACGTCAGGCTCCTGGTGCATGGGGCCTGCTTCTCCCTCTGCCTGTGTCTCTGCCTCTCTCTCTCTCTCTCTCTCTCTGTGTGTGACTATCATAAGTAAATAAAAATTAAAAAAAAAAAAAGATAGGTAGCTTGGAAAAAAAAAAAAGATTAGGTAGCTTGAATCCAAAGACATAAAGAGAGGTGAGATTTTGATAGAGGAGGAAATTAAGAAAGATTTATTAGAAGTTCAGATCTTTGTAGGTTGTAAAAATAAGGATACTATACACTGAGGAACTATCACACAAGATCTGGATCCCCAGACAATATTTAGAGAGAAACAGCTAAGAGATCCAGGAGGAGGGGAGCCATAGGTAAAATTGGGAGGATGACAATGATGAGAAATAAGATAAGACAGCACCAAAGGTAAACCTTGAGGGAAACTTACCTTTGATTTGAATGTGAACTTGCAGGAATTTGTATGACCTTAAAATGAGTAAATATTGTTCAGATATATGGCCTAAAATTTGTATTTAGACTTGTAAAAAGAAGTCAGATCATCTTAAAACAGCAAATGTTTTGTAGTCAACATACTTAAAGTTTTGATTCATCCTTCTTAAATGAAACAGTGGAACTATTGGCCTATAAGTTACCAACCAGTACATGGTCACTTGTTCTATTGGTCACTGCAAGAACGATCGGTACTTCTATGGTCAATGTGAGGGAAATAACTCCATGAAATAGCCTTCTGCTCCACTGCTAATTTTCCATCCAGGTCACTTTATTCCCTCGTAAATGACTCCATGCTTCAATTCAATCCCAATTATAAAAATAAAAACCACACTGACTTATATACTCCAACATTTCTTATTGCAATAACTTTCTTCCTCAGATTGCGGCCAAGATGAAAACACTTTAGCTAAGATGATTTGAAAGATAAAACTTGTTATTTTACTTCCTGATCCATGAATAAAGAATCAAGGGCATAAGAGGAATGTACTTCCATTTGAATAAATGCTTTCCAGACCGTGGGCATGACTAATTTGTTTTACATTTAAGCCTTCTACTGGATGTCCAAACATATGACCTAGTTAAAGTCTTTTCACAATATTGTAGTTCCTGTTTTCAGAGTGACTCCAAACAGCAGTGACATATAAGGTTCAGTCATGACCAAATGGAGCACAATACACATGTAAAATTTCTGATAATATCAATTGAACTAAATCAAAGAATGTCTTCCAATTTTTTGGTGATAATTAAGAATGAAACATAAAGAAAGATTGAATTTCATCCCCAAATTGGCAAATGAGGTATAGGGGTCTATTCACCAATATGCATAGTCTTGAAAATGGTCTTTTATATCATCCCAGGAAATTCAAACTTCCTGTTTGCTCTGTGTGCTCAGAAATCCTCCAGGAGAGTGAAATAGTAATAGGACAGAGGCCCTTCCTAAGGGAAGGCAAATTGGTTTCTGGTGGTGAAGTCCTTCCTGATTTTCACCCCATAGTACAAACCTGAGCTCTTGCTCCATTTTAACTTATGTCAAGCAGCTTCCCACCTTGGAGTGGGACCATAGACTGCAAATTCTCTGTTGGCTGTGAACTTAGCCCTCTTTATTTTCTGTCTTCATTTTCCTCCTCCTCCCTGTCCACCCTAGTTCCTCAATTCCAGTTTGGTGAAATACGCTTTAGGAAAAGGGACTCTGAAAGGAAGGAATGACAAAAGAAGAACTTTTTAAAAAGGAAGAAAAAAAGGAAAAAAAGAAAAGGAAGGAAGCAGGGAGGAAAGGAAGAAAAGAGCAGAATTTGCTTACTCATCGTATATTGAGAATACTTCCCCCCCCCGCACCGTTGTTTTCTTGCCCCCAAAGAACATGACTTGCTTGTTACAGCAGTTGGCATATTTTATTCAATTGAATTTCTGTATTCTCACAGTCAAAAACAGAATTTGAAAAGTATTTTTGAAAGCAGGAAAAATCACCCCTTGTGTTGCAGTGATATTGTTATTTTTTAAAATCTCATTAAAAATTAAATAAAAAATCCTGAAACTAATACAACACTGTATGTTAACTATACTGGAAATTAAAGCTAATTTATTTTATTTTATTTTTTAAAAGATTTTATTTATTTATTCATAAGAGACACAGAGAGAGGCAGAGACATAGGCAGAGGGAGAAGCAGGCTCCCTGTGGGGAGACCAATGCAGGACTCGATCCCAGGACCCCAGGGTCACCACCTGAACCAAAGGCAGACACTCAACCACTGAGCCACCCAGGCGTCCCTAAAGTTAAAATTTTAATTAAAAAATGAAATAATAGATGTTAATAATTTTTGGACTGGTAAGTGATCATTAAACAATTCTTTTCCTTTCTTTAAGTAGGCTTCACGCTGGGCAGGGCTTGAACTCAAGACCTAAACTGAGAACAAGATTCGGACCCTTAATCAACTGAGCCACCCAGGCACCCTGAGCATCAAACAGTTCTTAAACGACTGTTTTTACCATTTGAAAAATATTAATTGTAAGATAGATTGTAAAAATTTAGATGCAACTCCAATGTCCTTTTCCTGAATTAATGATTGTTAAAAATTTAAATAAAAAGTTATTTCATGTTTAATTTATATTTGTTTAAAACAGAAGTAAAAATGGTAGAAAGAAGATACAGAACAACAGAGTGGTGCCTCCATCTACATCGCCAACAGTGCTGTGGGGTCTCTGGCTTGTTCATCTGGTCCAGAGGGGCCCGGGGCCAATTCATTCCATCAACCCCCCCTCCATGGAACGTTCATCTCTGCCCAGGTTTTCCTCACATCCTGTCCTCCTAGGAAAAGGCTGGTGGAGGCTGCTGGGTGGCCCAGATCACATACACAGACAAAGCCTGGGCTCCGTCTGGCCTGTTAAGAGGGACTCCTGGCTTGTTCTCATCCCTCCTTCCTAGTTCTGTTTCTGCTTCTCAAATAAATGCAACTTGATCACATTAAAAAAAAGTTTTAAGAAACTTCTGTTACAGGATTGCAGGGATCTTGTCTCACACAGTCAAAGAATGGATCTCACAGACACAAAAGGGTGAAGTGAAATGCAAATTATTAAGCGAAGGTGAGAACAGAAAGGAAAACAAAAAGCTTCCTAGAGTGAGAGGGGTCGGGAATGGGTTGCCACTGAGGGCTTTAGTGGCAGTCTTTTATTGAGAACTGACTAGGGAACTTAAATCTTCTTGACATCTCTACCACTGGTAGTACCATGTTTACTTTTTCTTTGAAGTTTGGTGATATTTAGTGGTCCAGCTGTAACTGTCATAGAGATATCTCATCTCTGACTTTAAGACATAACGAAGTCATCTCGTTATGTTCCCTTATCTCTGGTTTTGTCCGCCTCCGCATTTCTCCATATCTGGGATTTTTGTGAGCCTGGTCACATAGCCTCCTGCCTGAGCCTTGTCAGGGGAGTCAGGGGCCTCCTCTCTCTCCTGCCTACACTTTAACCCCTTCCTTACTCGTGGGACAGGACCTGTGGACAGAAAGTCATACTGGGACTGTGAGGAGTGACAGATTGTATACCTTTTAACCAGTGGGGGTGAGAGATAGTGCAAGTCTCCAAGGAATCTGGAAGCAATGCTTTAAGGACCTTGAGGGGCCAGCTGCTGCCAAGATGACGCTACTTTTAAACATGAAGGCACTAGGGCAGCCACGAATTCCTTGAAGAGGGTAACACTCCGCGTGTTTCGGGGATGTCTCTGTGGCCTGCACGCTGTAAGGAGAGTTTAATTCAAGCTACATTTCTTTTGCCTTTGTTTCCCATGCCACTTAAACATGTAGATGTTTTACTCAGGTTTAGGGCTTATAGAGATTTCTTGCTAAAATATGTTTGAGTCTCTCTTAGTTTTATCTTCAATTTAACATTTGTTAAGATTTATTTATTTATTTATTTATTTATTTATTTATTTATTTATAGAGACAGAGCATGTGCAAGGGGGAGGTGCAGGGTGGAGGGTGGAGAAGCAGAGGGAGACCGAGAATCCTAAGCAGACTTTGTACCCAGGGCTCCATCTCATGACCTTGGGATTGTGACCAGAGCTGAAATCAAGAGTTGGATGCTTAACTGAACTGACTAAGCCACCCAGGGGCCCCTTATCAAATTTTATTTTGAAGCTGAGTCTTAGAAACTGGAATGTTTTTGAAGACAAGTACATCTTACCTAAGCATTTCAGGATGTATTGAGATTCCCGATGGGAGCGCATAAGGGGGGCTTGGCTGTGGAGCTGAAGTATGTCCTGTCTTTACTGAAGTATTTCCAAGTCATGGGGAAATGGTAAGTTTTCTACTTTTTTATTATTCTCTTTCCTGTATTGGTGGGCATGCCTGTGAGGTTTGTGTTTCTTGGAATGCTTGCTTAAAAAAAAGAAAAAAAAGGTTTCTAGATTTAAGTCAAGTCAGTAACCAAGTGTTATAGACTGTTTTATAGTACATCAACATATAGTAGTATGAGATGGCTACACCAAAAAGGTCTATGTGAGGTGAGTGGAGATTTTATTTATGCACTTGGAAAGGCAAAACTCCTCCTAGTAGCTTGTCATTACTAACTAAAGTCCAATCTTGTTGTCAAATCTAACATTAATATTTTTATTTGTTCATTCTATTTCTACTTATTAATATTGTTCATCTTTAAGACTAGTATTAAAGACTAGAGAAGTTGTGGAGGATTTGTTTTGTGTTAGTGAACAAATCTGGATTTACTGAAAGAGAAAGCCTGAAAGTACTGATTAAGCCGTTTGATGTTATTATGTGTGAAGACTAGTTTCTCAAAAATTTGCTATGTATCCTTTTCCTGCAGAAAATTCTGTAACCAAGTCACAAAGCTGTTGTGTTGTGTGTGTGTGTGTGTGTGTGTGTGTACATGCACCAATATAGTCTACCACTTGGTAACCACCTCATTTGCCCAGACTGAGAAGTTAAAATATATTTGAGTTTTATAATAAAATAAAATATATTTGAGTTTTAGAACTTATATTAAGCTCGTGGTGGAATAAAAAGAAAGCATTAGCCTGATACTTTTGAAAAGAAATTAAACTATAGAAAACATTGGCTATAACTTGTGAATAACCTAGAAATCATTATCTGAAAATGGATAATAAACAGACGCATTAAAAAAAATTAGTTCTTCCTCTGAGGTTTAGGTTTTCAGCTGGAGGTGGTTTGCTCCCTAGAGGACATTTGGAAATGTGTGGAGGAGGTTTTTGATTGTCAAAATGACTGGGGACAGCCCGGGGGCATTTAGTGAGTACAAGGCCAAATATGCCAAATAATCTTCAATGCATAGTAGACATTCTGGCTTAATGAAGAACTCTGGCATCATGATGCCAACAGCACCCCTGTTGAGAACTGATGGTGTCCCTATTCTTAATAGGTATGACATATGGGAAATATTAGGAAACTAGACTGGATAATTTTCTTTTTTTTTTCCAGTGTTGACTCAGGCCAGTAAAATGAACTAATTAGGAAATAAATTTCTTCTTTCTAAAATTATAGTTAACACCCACCATAAACAATTGGTCATTTAAATTCTCAATGTTTGTGCCATGGGGTTTGATGGTTTTATGTAACGTAGTAACTGGAAACAGTAATTTAAACTGGAAACAGTTTAAATCTTATTGTAGGAAAATAGTGCTATTATCTAGGAAAACAAAAGATTTCTTGTAATTTCAAGTGCTCAAAATTCAGACAACTGGAGATTTAATCACTGGGGACCTGAAAAATAGAGTTTAAAATTAAAGTTGAACCTGGTAAGAGCCTAGACATCATTGCCTACATCGTTGATGGGATAAACATAAGAAATTCTAGAAACCTATGTAAATACCAAAGAATAGGATGAAATAAGCTATGTATTCAGTTCAATCCTGGCCAGCTAAATATTTTTATTCTTTGTTTTCCCCATCAAGAAGAACTATGGCTGTATTAATTTCTTCTTAAAAATTTCATCAAATATTTAATTTAATAATTTTTAAGTTGAATAAATAATGTTTTCAAGTCCCTTAGAGCAATATTCCCTAAAGGTAACACCATTTTATTACATTCTTTTTTTAAGTTTGTAAGATGTGATTTCTCAGCTTGATAATGACCCAGGCTCCAGTTCTTTTTTTACTAAACTAAAACCCATGAACATCTTGGTTAATCTCATTGTATATGTGTAGATGTGGTTACTTTCATGCAACAAGTCCCTAGCTTTAAAACCTTTTAATATAAAAAAGATACTTGTGAGCCTTCAAAATTTTTTTTAATCTTCTGTGGTGTGGCTGGATTTTAGTTGTGTATTTCTCTGTTCTCAACTTTTTGAGTTATTGCTGGAAAGCAAAAGAGATAATAGTTTTTATTTACAGTTGACCCTTGGGGTGTGTGGGTGGCTCAGTAAATTAAGCATCCCCCTCTTAATTTCCATTCAAGTCATGAACTCAGGATTGTGAGATAGAGCCCCCCTTGATAGAGCAGCGAGGAGTCTGCTTCTCTCCCTCTTCCCCTCTCTCTGCTCCTTCTCACATTCTTTCTCGGTCTTTCCTTCTCTCTCTGAAGTAAATCTTAAAAAAAAAAAATTATAGTTGACCCCTGATACAACATGGAGGTACGGGTGCCAAACCCTGCATAGTTGAAAATCTGTGTATAACTTTTGACTCCCCCCAAATTTAACAACTAACAGTTGACCATTGACTGGAAACCTTGCCAATAACATGAGCAGTCAATTAACACATATTTTGTATAAGTATTTATGCTATATTCTTGCAATAAAGTAAACTACAGAAAAGACAATGGTATTAAGAAAATCATGAGAGAAAATCTCCAAAATCTCCAATATATTTATTGAAAAAAAAATCTACATATAGGTGGACCAAGCAGTTCAGACACATGTTGTTCAAGGGTCAACGGCATTTGACTTTTGGCTAAGTTTAAGCTATTACATTACAGTTAGTTGTACTACAGTTCTGTGTTAGAAAACTCTTTGACATTATCTAAAATAATCCTCACAACAACCATCTAGGTTCAGTGCTATTATTCCCAAACTACAGCAGCAGAGCACTGACATAACTGGGTCCCAAGATCTAATATCTGGAAAGGAGCCTTCCATTCTGAAGCTCTTCCTATAACAGTATATATTCTTCCTATTTTCATTTCAATTATTGCCTCATATTTTAGCTAATAAAAACATTAAATAAAATCTTGAAACTACTACAGTGCTCTAACTTGAACCTAAAAAATTTTTGAATAAGGGTCTGGGCAGAATCCTTTTTCATCCCATGTAGATTAAAGAAATTTATAAAATTTCACTTTACAGGTCTCCTTTGGGACTTTATGCTCTTCAAGAGAAGGTAAAAATAATGATTTTCAAATTTGTTTTATTTTTCTTTTCATCTTTCTATCATTTCTTTTCGTAATACAATAATAAAAACTTTAAATCAAGATTTGGATGATACTATAGATATGTTCTAAAGTGATCAGGAGAATTAAAGCAATTTAATTTTTTGCTGTGAGAACCATCCCTGGTATTATTCTTCATTTTTTAAAAGTCATATCGAATTTTATGATTTAGTAGAAACACAGTGCTTTATAGAAAAAGATATTAACATACATGGTGAAATATTTTCCTATGTGAACTCTTTTCTTTTTTAAGATTTCATTTATCTATTCATGAGAGACACAGAGAGGGAGGCAGAGACACAGGCAGAGGGAGAAGCAGGCTCCATGCAGGGAGACTCCAGGATCACGTCCTGAGCCAAAGGCAGACACCAAACTACTGAGCCACCCAGGGATCCCCCCTACATGAACTCTTAAATCTGATTTAAAAGTTTTTAGGCTGATGGTTTTTATACGTGTTTCTTTAAAAAAAAAATCACAGGAAAAGAAAGAATGACGAAAAAGAAAAACTGGCATACAAATAGGAGATCTTTTGAGTTTTGCTGAAAACATAGGCAGAAAAATGGGAGGGTAGCTAGAGGTTGAAATGGGGGTATAATTGTCTTTTGCTGGTTTGATTTTAAGATGGGAAAAATGGGAGCACTCATATAAGTTGATAGGAGCCATCCAATAGAGAAAGAGATTTTGGTGATACATGAAAAGAAGGGAGATATGTCAGGGGAATATTCCTGATTCAGACAGGAGCAGACATGATCTGATACACTTAATTCCACTCCAGACTTCTAGGTGATAATGTGGAGCATATCTCAGACTTATTCCAACTGAGGGGAGAGAAAGCCTATCTTTTTTACCAAACCCCCAACTGTCCAAGACTGAGGGCTACTTCAATAGCATTAACTCTCGGGCATTTCTGGCTTGACTCTTGCATGGGCTGATTCTTCCCAGGGTCATTAAAGGGCCTCAGGTAGAGGAGCAGAAATTTCATTAAGGAGGCTTCAGTGTGTAGAGGAGAGCTATGAGGATATGGCTGGCCACTCGTAGCTATTGTCACATCCACACTCTAGATAGGAGATACACTAAGTAATAACAGTTATATCTAGTTCAATAACCAGTTATAAATCAAGAAGAACTAAAATATGTATATACCAACTCAATTCAAGACCTTCTATTTTAAAAGCTTAATGCATTATTATGAAACCCTCTACAAGCTTAAAAAGGCCAAGAACAAAAATTCCTTTAACATAAGTGAATAGTTATTTGTAGTATCTGTAATGCCACAAACCAAGAGAAAAACAATGCTCCCATAAAGCATAAGATGTGTCAACATGAAAACCATGCAATATATTTATTTTTGTTTATGAGACTAACGTGCTACCTATTGCACTAACGGGGTAACTTCCTTATTTTTTAAATGATGCTTAGTCTAGTTAGTTGTTTGCCAGAAGCTTGAACAACTTCCTGTTCCATCACTCTTTGACATATTGTACTCAAAGATTAATTCTTCTTTTGTTGTAGGTAAAATATGCTCCACTTTAAACAAACCCACTTAAGGCCTTAACACTTCTTTGTCTGCTGTCCTTAATAAAACCAGGCTCTCTCCTGACCTTCCCCAGTAGTAGCTGCTACTTATCAAGCTTATCAGAAGGTCAGGAAATAGAAGTTAGTGTTCTTCCTCTCCTGTACCCTTGACCCTCTATCTTCTTCTTCTAGATCATAACTCTTGTATTTCTTCTAAAGTTCTCTTTTTCTCTGGGGATTAATTCAGCCTCTAATCCCACAGATTAGCTTTTAGGCCGTTTCTTTTCTCACTTCCCAAGGAAAACCTCCCTGATTCCAGACTCTCTGCCCCTGCACTTCCATCTTGTACCTCGCCTTCATTACACTGTGAATGATTGGGATTATAATAAAATTCTAAATTTATCTATATATATTTACTGTCAGTACTTTAGATGGCCCTCTGAATTCTAGCAATTTCCATTAAATTTTTTTAATTTGATCTTCATGATAACTAATTTTATCCCAAGTTTACAAATGAAGAAAGTGAGGCTGATAAAGTTAAGAAACTTGCCAATATCCAGCAGGTAGAAGGCTGTGAGCCAGCCCGGTGTCAACTCAAGTAGCCCAACTCCAGAACTTGCTCTTCTGCCCACACTACTTCACTCCTCCATAGTATTTTAACTTGTTTTTCATTATTGTTCATCTTCTTGAAAGTCTCTAAGCTTTTGAAAAAAGAGATCATATGTACTTTGCCACAAACCTAGGTCCTGGACTCATTTTTGACACAAAACAGGTGTCTGATTTACATTTGCTGAATAAATGAATGAACCAGTTGATACCCAATTCTACATTGCAAAATAACTGAAGGAATAATTGATAGGTTGGTGATGGGTCAGTCATTTTATTTTCCTATGATAAAATCGAGCATATTGACTAAAACAGAATCATACTAATCCATAGCACATGCATGTAGATTCTATTTTTGAAAATTGTCATTTGCATGTAAACATTTCAGTTTAGATTGGATGGAAAAAGGCCACTTTCAATTACTGAAGTATCCCTAAAGGGATAAAATTTGATTCCCCAAATGTATATTGCAATTAGCCAAGGCAATAAGATTTCCTTAATGGATATAAATAAATAAAAGCTTTTCCAATAATTTTTAAAATTTATACCCAAGATTACACTAAATGTTATCAAGAATATAAAAGGAGAAGATCTAAACTTTGTTTTTAAGTGCTTTAGTTTGATATGTGAGACATAATGAACAGGCCAAGAAAATGTCTAATCAATGATATCTTATATGACACAGATTGTAACAATTACAGATATTCTGAGCTGGAACTTGTGCCTGCGAGATGGAGAGGTCAAGACAGTTTAGGGGAGGAAATAGGCTTTGGCTGAGAGAATACAGGCTTTTCCTGAGTGGGTTGAAGGGATTTTAGGACAAGGGCAGGAAAGGATAGAGAAGTGAGCAGACAAGTGGGGAGTTGGAGAGTAGAACAGCAAGCAAGTTGCTTGCTGTAAAAACAGTTTATGGTAGGAAAGAATTACAATGCTCTATTAGAAACCAGCTGGCTGATGGAAGAGTGTGACTGCCAAGCTGAGCATTTGACTCAACATAGAGAGCCACTGTGGATTAAGAGCAGAGTGTGGACACTAAACAGAGGTTACTAGGAAATAAAACCAACATTATTTTTAGAAGGATAAAGGAAGAACAGAGGCTGAAAGTAGAGAGATCAGCTAGGAGACTACCACAGTTACTTAAACATGAGGTGAAAGGAGCCTGGATTCTAGTTAAGACAAGAGGAATCAAGGGCACCTGAGTGGCTCAGTGATTGAGCATCTGCCTTCAGCTCAGGTCACGATCCTGGAGTCCTAGGATCAAGGCCCACAGCGGGCTCCCTGCAGGGAGCCTGCTTCTCCCTCTGCCTAGGTCTCTCATGAATAAATAAATAAATAAAATCTTTAAAGAAAAAAATAAGACAGAAGGAATAAAGAGATGTAAGGAAGCCTATGAAGGCAGCATTGAAAGGGCCTGTTGACTGACTAGGGCATATGGGTCTGCAGAAAGGAAGAAATAAATGGTGACATCAAGGCTAGAAGTCAGGAGAATTAGAAGCTCATATTTAGATACACTGCTCTGGAGTCGACTGAAAGAATAAGCATGGGATTTCTGAAGGCTTTTGCAACATGAGAAAGAAACTTAATGTAAAATCTTAGCTAGAAATGTATTTGGGAATGACACACAATTTACAAATTATTCTTTTAAATAACAGATCATAAAAAAATAAAAAGATTGTAGATTTTTTTTTATTTCTTAAGGAAACATTCTCCTTACAAGTGTAAGTTGATATTTACCTACTAGAACTCAGATGTTCCTCAAAAATGTAACTTTGTTTTCTGTGAGTTCTTCTTGCCTTTCTGCCCCTAACTCAGTGATTGAAGAAAAACATCTTAAACTTGAAAATTAGTATTACTGATCAAGGAAAACATTCAATTAGCTCAAAATTTAAGTTCTCCATCAATATTGTCTTTTACTCTGTCATAGGATTTCTATTCTACCTTCTGTGTTTCAAGATTCATCCAAATATTCAAAAAGGTGGTGAAGTAGGGCCTCTAATCCACAGACTGTCATACCGTGCTCGCTGCCACTGTGAAGGGCTTTGTCCTACTGATGTGCTCAGCATCTAACACTGGTATTAATTTTGATCTAGTCTTTCCTTTAGCCTTTTAAGGCTTATGTGGACACCCACTATAAAACGTGTGTTCCTTGTCATAGTATCTAATCAAGACATTTTTGGTTTCATCAGTTTTCTCAATATTTTCTTGTTCCTCTCTCAAGGCACATAAGAGTTGTGGATACTACAAATAGGCTTCCCACAATTAGTAAAATTATCCCCAGTCCATTTACTTCTGCCAGCATTGCTGCTTTCTTGTTCAACCGCCATATTGTTTGTGACACCATTCTGAATCCAGGACTTTTCTGCAAGCTTTGTAATCTTTTCAGTCTATGTCCATTGTATCAGAGTTCAAGGTCCAATATTTTTGGGTTCCCCATGACTTATCTGGATATGTTTTTCTATCACCTAGGTTTTAAGTCTGGGAGAGAGTGGTACCAAAATTTAATGGTGGCCTAGAGCCAGCTTATTTATACCAGCTCATAAAAGTTCAGAATTGTTGCCAGCTAGCTGTTAAACATAGACTTTATTTTAAGTTTAATTATATGAACTTTCATTTAAGTTAATTAAAAACAAAGGCAATAAATATTTCAAATCATTACATCCTAAATTGTAATACATTTTTACTAATTTTATTAACATTTTACTAAAAAAAGATTTCACTAATAACTATGCCCTTAAAGTTACTTATGTCTATTCTCTCTTTCTAACTCTGCACTCAATAATATCAGATTGGCAGCTTGAAATTGTCCATAATGTAAGTATTTACACAACAGAAATTGACAAATGCTATAATTGTTATACATACACCAGCACACTGCTGATGAGCGTCTCTTGCCTATTACTTCCTTAAACTTTTCATCTGTTCTTCTCTTCTTTACAGTGGTCTAAGGGTTATATTACTACTTCTTCATGTGTGACAAGACTTGCTTTTGCATCTTCCTCTTTTACTGGGTCAAAAGATATACTAATGGTATTTATTATTTATTAATAAAGAAGGGCAGTGGAGAGCCTGGATTTTAAAAATATATATGATCCTTATTGCTTAACTGCTAACTTGCTTTCTAAACCCTGTCTTTGTAATGAATAAAAGGACAGATCTAAGCCAAGACTCCAAATCATCCCAAACTCCAAATTAATACAGTTCCATTAGTGAGGACTTATAGCAACAAGTAGTAATAAATTGTCTATCTTGAGTTCTGAATAATCCACGATTGCAAATGTACTTCCATATTTTACTATCTTAGCATTCTTGATTTCTCATAACTTTCCAGGTTTCTCATGGTAATAAATCTGATTTAACTAGTAATTAATGAACAAGAGTAATTGTATTCGGTTGGCATCTTTAACAAATGGAAACACCTTAAGCACAGCAATGTCAAAGCAGAGGATTTTCTGTGCTTCTTTTTCCACAAATGGTATGGAGGATGTAGAAGATTGCTTCCTTAGTCACTAATAATCATTTACAAAATTGGAGAGACCATAGGCTAATGAATCTTTCAGCTTCTTCTCGCTTCTACACTCAGTCCTAGTCCAATTAAGCTCTAAACTAAATCTCTATCTTCTCACTCTGTTGATTAAATGGCCACTTTGCCAGATAGAATTTAAAAGAACAAGCATTTGGGAAATATATTTATTGCCACATTTTCTGATGAAACGATTCTAATTGCAGAGTATTGCAACATTTTCCAAACAAAAGAAACTTAGAATAACAAAGTTTCACTCTGGGAAAATGCTAGAATCCCCCCTCCCCCAACCCGCTCCTCAGGAACATTAAGGGAAAGTGGAATTTCTATTATCGAGACAAGGAATCTAGTTACTCTAGAGTGTTTTTATATTGATATCTTGCAATTGTATAGTGTTTTTTTACCTTTATTCTTCAAAATAATAATGTAAAATTTACCCAGAAAGGATCATTCTTGAGATAGAATATTACATAGGTGATACTCTTCACCTAGTTTTGCAAACTCTGGCTATGAAAACCTTGACTCTAATGGTTAAGCAGAACTTACACATCCAGATGTCACATGTAGCAATTCTTGAAGGTTTTAATTTTATCTCAATTTATTGAGAAAACAGAAATATTTGTGGTAATGATTGAAGTAATATTTAGTAGCAGTAATGCTGCCGTATATGTATGATAACCAAAAGAAAAAGAAATAAACTTAATGAAAGACTTAAACTGGAAAAACACATTGATAAGGTTCTCACATTACTTGTTGATAACCCAGCATAGCTAGAAAAAATGATCTGGTCTCCTCTGGGTTTGTCTCACAGTGATTTTCTTCTCTTTTCTTTCTTTTCTTTTCTTCTTTTTTCTTTTCTTTTCTTTTCTTTTCTTTTCTTTTCTTTTCTTTTCTTTTCTTTTTTTTCTTTTCTTTCTTTTCTTTTCTTTCTTTTCTTTTCTTTTTTTTCTTTTCTTTTCTTTTTAAGATTTTATTTATTTATTCATGAGAGACACAGAGAGAGAGGCAGGGACACAGGCAGAGGGAGAAGAAGGCTCCATGCAGGGAGCCCGACGTGGGACTTGATCCCAGGAATCACGATCACGCCCCGGGCTGAAGGCAGACGCCCAACCGCTAAGCCACCCAGGTGTCCCTCACAGTGATTTTCTTTCAAATCTTCTAAGATAAGAGAGCTTTTTTTCCCTTCTCATCCCTTATTAATAACTGCGATTATTATTATTTTTTTTTTGCTCATGCACTTACTTAGAAGCAACTGAGTGTTTATTACATTCATACAGATGTTTGGCTCCTTATAAAGTGCTCTACAAAAAGCTAATTGCCTACTTTTCTGTAATAGAAATAGCTGCATCTTGTTTTAGCTCTATGTTGTTTTCTTACCTAATTGCTCTATGACACTCATCCCTCTGCCATGATGCAAACATTCCACACGTGAAGAGTTTCTCCATCTATGTGGTCAATAGAAAGCATTACATCTTCCTTAGAGAACTGAGGTGAACATGGATCTGTCATATCACATATGGTTCCAGTGGTTTTTTTGTAGACAATGGATCGAGCAACAACGCTAGCAACAATTTAATCCCTCATTGCTTAACTATTTTATGTTAGTATCTTCTATGCCATAATTTCCTTGCAGATCTGTGGGCTTATTTACTTTTGACAATTCTATGAAGGAGTAGTTAGAACAATTATCATTTCTTTATTTTACAGATGAGGAAACTGAGCCCTAAAAATGTTAACTGACATGCCCAAGGTCAAATAATTGGTAACTGAGCTATTATAATCTTCATATAGAGAAATATTTATGATATATTGTCAAATGAATTTTTAAAGTACATAAAATGGAAAAATACATATAAAGATTATATGCATAATAGAATATTAATTGAAAATATACACATATATGCGTGTGAAAAAGAAATACTGCTCAAAAAGTACATTTTATAAATATCAAATAGGCAATAATAGATACTATGTTTACAGAGAAAAGTAGACATGGTCCATGCCACACTAGAACTAATAATCTAGTGAAAGGGACAAATGCTAATCAAATAAATACAAAAACAAATCTATAATAACACATCATGAAAAAAGTGTAAAGAAAAAAACCAAGGTGCTATGAATAGCATCTAATTTAATATAAATAAAGGTTGATTAGACTCTGAAGAAGTTAATTGAGGCAGAAAACAGAAAGATGACTAGGAATTAGCTAGGTGAAGATGCTGGAAGGTTTTTAATTTTTCTCTTTACTTTTCTGACTTTCCCAATTTCTATAAAACACGAGTGTTACTTTACTAATCAGAAACGGTGCATGTGAGACTTTGATTCTCTCTCTGGCAGAGTACTTTCTATCAAACCAAACTTCCTAGAAAAGCAACTCTCAATGCTGAAATTAAAAAGAATAATAAAGGCAAGAAATAGTTTAGCAACAAAGGAGCCTGAGAAAAGGAAAACCCACTTTAGTAAGAGAAATTCTCTGCCACTTTTTCTTTTAAAAATTTGCTGATATATGAGCACTATGGGCCAGAGTCCTAACAAAGAGCAGCAGATCAGAGCTTTTTGCTACTTCACAGTGCTGGGGGGTGGGGAGGTGGGGGGACAAAGGCTAGGAGGATGTTGAAGATAGCCAGAGCTCAAGGGATGGGTGGGTAATGCTGTTCGGGAAGATTTTAATGCATTTCTTAACAGTAACTGATAGAAACAAGCATCTAAAAATCAGTAAAGGTGCAAAAGACTTGAGGGATACTATTAATACGTTTGGCCTAATTAAAGTAGATAAAAGACTAAAAAACTTCATACACATTTTTTGAGTATATGCAAAGCATTTACCGTATGTTGGTAAATGATCATATATTGAGCCATAATGCAAGTCTCAGTGGTTTGGAGGCATGGATATATAAATATAATCCCAAGCAGCAGGGGAATTTAGCTATGTATAATTATTCCACAATAGCTGGAAGCGGAGGGCGCACATGCTCAGTGGCATAGGGAGGAGAAGGGACTTGGCAGCAGGCTGGGAGGTTGCGAGCTAGCCACCAACCCAGTGGGCAGCGGGTGTGCGCACCCATGGAGGGAAACCAGACACCAGGGTCTTCAAGAAGTTGTGCTCTAACTTCAAGCTTGAGGCGTACTTGGGCAACCAGGTCTTTGTAGACCACCTAGACAAAGTGAACCCTGTGGATGGTGCGGTGCTTGTGGATCATGACCACTTAAAGGATCACAAAGTGTTTGTGACCCTCACCTGCACCATCTGCTATGGCTGCAGGACCTGGATATAATACTTCAGAATTGGCCCTAGTCTGTCACACTGCAGCCAAACCCAGCAGACACCGGGAAGGCCTATGGAGCAGACTTTGAGGTTTGACCCTTCTTTGCCAAATCACTAGAAGAGAAAAACCACAAAAGGAGCTCTGTGTGTCTGGTGATCTGAAAGGTACAATTTGCCCCAGAGAAACTGGGCCCCAGCCTCCAGCAGAAACTACCCACCACTTCATGTGTGACCTGTCCTGCACCTTGAGACTTCCCTGGGCAGGGAGCTATATTACCATGGGGAGCCCCTCAGTGTCAACGTCCATGTCACCAACATCTCCACCAAAACAGTCGAGAAGATCAAAGTCTCTATGAGATAGTATGCCAACATCTGCCTCCTAAGCACTGTCCAGTACAATTGGCCTGTGGCTCAGATCAAACAAAATGACCAGGTGTCACCCAATTCCACATTCTGAAGGTGTACATCATCACTCTGCTGCTCAGTGACAACCAGGAGAAGCATGGTCTTGCCCTGGATGGGACGCTCAAGCACAAAGACACCAACTTGGCTTCCAGCACCATTGGAAAGAAGGTGCCAACAAGGAGGTGCTGGGAATCCTGGTGTTCTACGGGTCAAGGTGAAACTGGCAGCGTCTCATGGTAGGGTATCTCCGTGGAGCTGCCTTTTGTTCTTATGCACCCCAAGTCCCACCACCACATCACCTTCCTCGGGCCCCAGATTGCTACTCCTGAAACAGATGCCCCTGGAGACACCAGCTATACCACAGATGATGATACCATGTTTAAGGACTTTGCCCAGCTGGCACTGTAGGGGATGAAGGATGAGGACAACAAGGATCAGTTCTGCTAGAAGGGAGCTGCAAGAAAGGGGTGGGCAATGCTGGGAGAAGAAGGATCCCAGCCTCTCTGCCCTCCCTCCTCTAAGCAGCTTCCTCAGCCACCTCCTTCCCTCACCAGGCACTCCCACACATGCACTGAATCCATCTCTTCTTGAATGTAGGCATTACTTTTTTGACTCCAACTGTGCCTCCCTAACCCCCCAGTGGGTGGCAAGCTGTGTTCAAATCTATAACTTTTGGAGGGGGATGCTTAAAAGAGGAGTGACTGTAGAGCAAGTAGGGAGAAAGAACTACCACATTAAACCTCATGCCAAAAGCCCCCCCGACACACACACACACTCTTCCTCCCTTTCCTTCATGAGACTCAGAGGCCATTTCTTTTTTTTCTGAGCATAAAAAGAAAATAAATTTTAATAGGAAAAAATAAAATATTTGGAAGTAATACACTTCTAGATTATCTATGGATCAAAGACATAATAAAAATAGAAATCAGAAAATATTTTAGTTTGAATAAGAAATGCAACATATTAATCGTATAGAATAAAGCAAAATCAGTGCTCAAAGAGAAATTTTTTTTAAAGATTTTATTTATTTATTCATGAGAGACAGAGAGAAAGGCAGAGACACAGGCAGAGAGAGGAGAAACAGGCTCCATGCAGGGAGCCCGACGCAGGACTCAATCCCAGGACTCTAGGATCATGCACTGAGCCAAAGGCAGAAGCTCAACCACTGAGCCACCCAGGCGTCCCAAAAGGGAAATTTAAAAACCTTAAAATACATGTGTTAAGGGGGGAAAGGCTGAAGGCAAATGATTTGTTTATTAAATATTTTTTTAAAATTAAACCTAAACTAAATGAAAAGAAAATGATAAAGAGTAGAAATTAATAAAACAGAAAATAAATATGCTAAAGAGAAAAATCAATAGGCCAAAAATTAGAGTTTTGAAATAACTAATAAAATTAAGAAACCTTAAGACACAGAATAATTATTAGTAATAAAAATTTTAGTATCAGGAATAATTTAAAACGATATCACTAAAGAGGCTATAGAATCTAAAAATACAAGTATATTTTGAACAACTATGCCAAAAAAAGAAGAAAAAAGAAATAGACAAATTCCTAGGGAAAAAAAAAAAAACTTAGCAAAAATGACACAATTAAAAAAACAGATAGCCTGTAAAGTCCTATTTCTATTAAATTGATTGTATATTTTATTAAAACATGTATTTCTCAAAAAACTCAGATCTATATTGGACTTACTCATAAATATTTAAAAATAACATCAACCCTTTTAAAAAAAAAATTATTTATTTATTTGAGAGAGAAAGAGAGAGCACAAGCCAGAGGGAGAGACAGAGGAAGAAGGAGTGGTAGTAGCAGACTCCCTGCTGAGCAGGAAACCCATTGCTGGACTTGCTGGATCCCAGAACCCTGGGATCACAACCCAAGCCAAAGGCAGACACTTAACTGACTGGGCTACCCAGATGCCCCAAAAAGAATGTCAATCTTAAACAAACTCTTCCCCAACATAGAAAATGAGCAGACCACTTGTTCAATATGGCCAAGTGAAGCTTAGCACTAAAATTTGACAAATATATTTCAAGAAAGAAAAATTACAAGCTAATCTTTCTCACGAACATAAAGACAAAAATCCTAAATACATACCAGCAAATCAAATGCAGGTATTTCCAGAATGCACTTATTCTGAAAATGCACTTATTCTGATTTGAGATTTAAAAACCAACTGTTATCTCCAGATGTGATACTGTCAGACAAACCCAAAGTGATGAATATTCTAAAAGTAGCTGCCCTTTATTCTTCAAAATTGTCAATGCCACTAATGACAACAAAAATTTAGAAACCTGTTCTTGTATCAAGGGAGACAGTGATGACTAAATGAAACATGTGATCGTGGGCTGGATTCAGTACTGGAGAGGAAAAAAAGCAATAAAAAATAATATTGGAACAATAATATTGAAATATGAATAATATAAACTGTATATTAAATCAAAACACTCTACCAATTACTAACTTTTCTAAATTTGGTAACTGTATTAGATCAACAGTAGACTCCATAGAAACTCATAGAAGCAGAGAGTAGAATGGTAGTTGCCAGGGACTGAGGGAAAGGGATAGTGGATGACAAAGGATACAAGGTTTCAGTTATACAAGATGAATAAATCTTAGCAGTCCACTCTATAGCATAATGCCTTAGTGAACAATACTGTATTATCTTAAAATTTTGCTAAGAGGGCAGAACTTCTATTAAGTGTTATTATCAGGTGCACAAAATAATAACGAGTCTGGGAGGAAACTTTTGGAGGTGATGGGTATGTTTATGGCATAGATTGGGGTGATAATTTCACAGGTGCATACTTATTTCTGAATTTGTCAAGTTGTAAGCATTAAATACATGCAACTTTGTGTATGTTAATCATGCTTCAGGGCAGCCCGGGTGGCTCAGTGGTTTAGCGCTGCCTTCAGCCTGATCCTGGAGACTCGGGATCGAGTCCCACATCAGGCTTCCTGCATGGAGCCTGCTTCTCTCCCTCTGCCTGTGTCTCTGCCTCTGTGTGTGTGTGTGTGTGTGTGTGTGTGTGTCTCATGAATAAATAAATAAAATCTTAAAAAAATTCTCTAAAAAAAATCATGCTTCAATGAATTGTTCTTTTAAAAAAGTAGACTGGATAAACTGAAATTCATATAATGGGACTTATCTTTGTTCTCTTTCACACTTCTAAGCCTCAGATGACACTGGTTTTATCAAAATAGACTGCTTCGCTTCTCCTATTAGAAAAGATAGGGCCGATGCAGTCACTCAAAAGGTCAATTAGGCATATTTCATGATGTCAATAAAAGGTATTTTGAGATCTATTTTCCTGAAGGGTAGAGCTATCTGCATACCATCTTGAAGGTTTCGTTTGGTGATCCTGCACTGGGGATTGCTCATCCACCCAGACTATTTTCTAGATGTTGCCTCCCCGGGATTTCTTCCAGCATCACTGGAAAGAAGAGCAGAAAAAGCACTTTTATTCAAGCACAGTTTCATTCAACCATCTAGTCCTCACAGAATAATGAAATTATCATAGTTTTGTAACTAATTCTCTGCTACCCTCTTTGTTTTCCTGCCTCTTTTGACGTATATCTCCCCAATGCCCAGTAGGTAACAATACCTGCTAATCCCTAAATGTCAGCTATAGGAGAAACCATAAAACCAAAGCATTCATTTATCATAATAGTACCCCAGGCAAGTTCAGCTTCAAGCTGAATACAAATCTTTCCCTCACAGTCTCATGAATTGTATTCTTTATATCTGGTATCAAAGAGATTGGGAAGCTTAATTTATAGAAGAAATTCAAAAGGATTTATGCATGTTAAAATTTTTTATGATGGGGGCGGAAAATGGGGGAAGGTATCTGGTTAGATGAATACGGTTAAAAGATTATATTTATTCCCATGTAGGAGGCTACATGAATTTCTACTGAACATAGTAATTGGCCATATAAACTTATTTCATCAAGCTCCTATTGTAAGAGGAAGGAAATAAGATGTAAATCCAAAAGGACAAGAACAGAGACTTCAGTAGACATAATATTTCAATAACTTTTGGAAACAGAAAGCAGATGGAGGAATAGTGTCTGATTTGGAACAAACTATATGCTAAAAGGTACATGAGGCGAAAACTAAAGAGGAGTCACTTTTTAACCTGCAGAACCCCTGGGAGGCAAAGGACTTAGAGGCATCAGGTTAACTTGCTCAAGACAGGCAACCACCTCCCCATCTTCTCTAGCAGGAGACACTAGGCCTGGAAAATCAAATCTTAGACACAGATCGAAGATCGGAAAATGATAAAATTATGGATATACAGGGGCACCTGGGTGGCTCAGGTGGTCCTGGGATCAAGACCTCCATCTGGCTCCCTGCTCAAAGGGGAGTCTGCTTTGCTTCTCTCTCTATCTCTCTCTGCTCCTCCTCATCACTCATTATCTCTCTCTCTCAATTAGATAAATAAATTTTTAAAAAAAATTTTTATGATAGTCACAGAGAGAGAGAGAGAGAGAGAGAGGCAAAGACATAGGCAGAGGAAAAAGCAGGCTCCATGCACCGGGAGCCCGATGTGGGATTCGATCCCAGGTCTCCAGGATCGCGCCCTGGGCCAAAGGCAGGCGCCAAACCACTGTGCCACCTAGGGATCCCAAAATCTTTAAAAAATTGTGGGTATTGCGATCCCTGGGTGGCTCAGCAGTTTTGTGCCTGCCTTCAGCCCAGGGCGTGATCCTGGAGACCCGGGATCAAATCCCACATCAGGC